>NC_132816.1:16718814-17968814 GCF_048594095.1 Paramormyrops kingsleyae
ACCACTAGATACAGAGATAGTGTTGGGCACAGACCACACAGGACACAGAGCCAGTATTACCTACAGACTAGAGATGCACCGATTGACCGACCAGGGACCGCAATCTGCTGATTGTTAGCAAGCTCAGCCTGGACCGGAGACCCGGCCCTTCAGTCTCATGTGTTTCCGACACCGAACTGGTCCTTCTTATGCATGCATCAGACGTCTGACGCACGGCGGCACAGGTAACAGCCTGTTATAGCCAATTATAGCTCTTAGAAAGAAAATCAGAATCGGCCAAGAAAACTGCAATCGGTGCATCGCTAATACAGATCACACTCTGTATGGTGGCGGTATGGTCTAGAGACTGGAACGTCATAACAACAAGGCTACAGAAACTCAATAAAAAACACAGAAATAAGCTGTACAGGGCTACGTACAGTCTTACATTCGTAATTAGTAAAAATGCATTTCATCTTGTTGATCACTGAGCCAAACGATGAAGCATGACGGCGTACTTTACGGGATTAAATGCGGCGTGGAGAGTTCCGTGCGCAAACGTTTTCTGGCGGTGCCGGGGTCGGCTTCTCTGCGTCAGCACAACAATCGCAAAGGGAGAACATCAACAGAGACGTACACTGGGACGCGTCTGTCACCCGGCAACGGGCCACGGCTCTGCCATCACGTCAGATTGTGTCACAGGGGCCGTGCAGAGTGCCCCGAGGCTTACAGAGGAAAGAGAGGACATAGACAAGGGGGGGGGGGGGACGAGGCTGCTGAGACAGTCGCTGATGTTTGATGTGTCAGGGCAGGAAAGCAAAAAGCCAGGCTGATGACTCCAGGCACTCATGGAGAGCGAGGAGGCCTTGGTGAGCGTCCTGCCCGCTGACAGCGTGACCTTCACCCTCTGCTCTCCGCAAAACTCACACGACGCCAGTTACAGGAGCCGCTGCTGGCTTCATAGATTCATTCATTCATGCCCAGCAGAGAGAGATTGACACGAGTTTATTTGTATTTTCTAAGTATGCGAACAGGTACTCTGCAATGTGTTTTGTTCGCATAGCCCATCTGAAAGCTCACAAAGACATATACAGAGGTGAGCGCCAAGTGTGGAGGCTCAGCACAGGGTCGGTCATCCATCTAACACCCCTGGAGGACATTTTCAGGAGGTTAAGGGTCTTGCTAAAGCATCCAGTGAAGATGAGGCTATTCTGTCAGACACGGAATTCAAACCAGTGACCTTCTGATCTGAGGAACAGAGGCCTGACCCGCAGATCCACATACCCTATCAGCTTCATCCATGGGTGGCAGTGAGAGACGCGCTCCTCCGGCGTCTCCCACCTGGCAAGGGCTCAACATTCCAGATAATTAGCCGAGGAAACATCAAAGGGAAGCCAGGTGCTCGCTACCGGAAAATATAACAGCCTAAACTGGTGAGCCGCAGGTGCCCACGTTACATAATTAGCAGCCGATACTCGTGAGCGCTTGATTAGTAACAGTTAACGCCTTCTCCCTGTGAATCAGCGGTCTGCGAAGTCAGCCTTCAACCGCAGCGATAAAAATGTCAGGCCAGCACGCTAAAGGCACATTGCGGGATGTGGTGGCGTTGTGCAAGCGCCAAGTCTGTCGAACTGGGCGTGCATCTAAGGAGGTCAGGCTTCATGCTAACATGCTAACACGCTAGGCGGCTGCAGGCTGTAGACTGCTGGCTACGATTTATTCTGATGGGTCATACCACCCATTTATGGGTAGGACCACCATCTGTGTATGCTCTCGCTCTCTGTCTCTGCCATCGCGGGATGATGGATATGGCCAACACAAGGGGAAGAGACTTCAATGCACCGGTAAAGAATGGGAAGTACAGTGCATGAAATGGGACGGATCTCCGGTTTGACACCAACCCCCGAGAGGCACATCGAGGATCTGGGGAGCCTTGCCCTGGTCCGGACCCGGTTAATTCTGTCATCTGCTGGCTTTTTAAATATGGCCTTCAGACACATTATCCCATAATCTTCGCGGGAAAAGCCCACTTTTCACAAGTGTTTCAATTAGGTTTACAAACACATAAACCTTTAAGAAGCGGGATGAACTACATAAACTGGTTATTTAATCATTATTTGACCCACAGCTCGTCATTTATTTTCCATTTACTACAGCGATTTGCAGCACATTGTCATCATTGGGCTTCAAGTTCAATGAACTTTGACTGACCCCACGTGCCCCCCCCCCCCCCATTTATATTGGGTTCTTCCCATAATTAAAATTGAGCCGCATGGCACTGCTGACATTTCTAAAACCCTGAGTGATCTGGAAGCATAACCAATATAAAATGTAAATTAATATAATCTCACACGGGAAATGTTCAAGAAAGGAAATGGGATATGAGGCATTTTCAATGAGTCAGTTTACCTTTGGAGTCCAACCCCCTGAATATAAACAACTTTACACAGCAACAGCTGGGAAAATAGCTTTAAAATCTACCTGTCGGGGGACTAAATGGACGAGCCGCCGCAATCCGATAAATCAAACTGTGCAGTGGTGACGGCTTCGCTCGACCAGCGCTAGTGGGAAATATTCATAAATAAAGCCTGTAAACCAACAGGTACCTGCACTGCTGGGAATCAAAGCCAAATATCAGACCTGCCCCCCCCCTCCCCCCTAGGTTCCCAGCTTTTACATCCTGGAAGTGCTGCGTTTTTGCCATCCTCCCGCCTAATAAGACCACATTTCAAAACAACAGAATGCCGGCAGGGTCACGGAGCCAGTTTTCTCAGGATCAGCGTGCAAAAAAGGGTAACACTTTGCTAAAGGCCATGTTTTTAGTAATTTATAAATATATTCATAATGAACTATAATGCATTCATAAAGCATTATAAACATGGCTATAAATATTTATAAAAAGGCATAGCACATTATTACCATGCTTATTAAGTATTATGAATGCTTTATGAAGCTCTCATCTAGAATGCAGTTATAAAGCATCCTTAATGTTCATACCGACTGTTATAATGCATGTGTGTAATGCTTTATGAATGCAATATTATTTGTTATGGATGTGTTTATAAGTTACCAAAACCATGGGTAAAGTGTTACCCAAATATGTTAGGATACCCCCCTCCCCAATCCCACCTCTCATGAGGTCAAACATGAAGTTTCCCGTCACAGTTGCCTTCGGCGAGACCGTGACCACAGGGAAATTAGCAAAGTCACCAGGGGTGACAGCAACTGTGGGGGCAAAGTGGTACCATCATCTCGAGTGAACGGGTCACACGCTGAATTCTCTCACCATCAATGATGCGTCTTAAGACGTGCAGCGCAATAAAAACTATGTTAGAGTCATTTGTGGTGAAGAGATGAAGCCAATTCAACAGCCAAGGCCTCTCCTGTAACAGCTAGTGCTTTGGCCCATCTTATTCTCCATCTAGACAGTCTACAGTAATTTGCCCTTTACTGAATGTTCTTCTTAAACAACTATCAAAAATATCTCAATATAAACGAATTATGGCCTTTTGAGGCTGGTCTTCTGCGGCTGTCTCCGTTACAAGATATTCGCATCGCCCTTGGATTGCGGTGCCGCTTGCACCACAGGAATCGGCTCCGTGAGCGCGTCTTGCTTGCTGCCCTCAAACACGTGATAAACCACAGCTGGAATCGTGAAAGAACACCGTGCTTTTTTAGTCCAAGGAGACAGAGAGACTCCGCTGAATCAAAAGAAAAACTGCTCATGTTAAAATAAGCTTACATTAACAGCACCTAATAAACTTGATAAGGGTCAGTAGGGATGGATTCTGATCTGCCAAAAATGCAGCTTAAATATATGGTTACGCAGATAAGCAATTTTGATGTTTTTACATCCATGACCACATTAGACCACCGGATTTTTTCCTAGGTACAACATTATTTAGATGGAAAAACACGGCTGTTAAATTCTCCACAGGAGCCCTAATGCACCTCCTCTTCACAAAGGCCATTTCTAAACATTCCTGGGAAAAATGGTGAAATGAATTTAGCTAAATCTCATCTCGTCATTATGTACCAATTACCCATCTGCCACTGGTAACTAGTAGAACGTGGTGATGCTTGGTGCTAAACGAAGGCCTCCGATAGGCTCCTGGGCCCCCACATGTATACTCAGCGCTAATGGGGGGCCTTACACGCCCTCCACGGCCCCACATGGACAATGGCCTATAGCAGGGTTGCCACCTGTACCTTATAATATGAGATCATCCCGTACTGGAAGAACTGGTGTGTCCGTATTATACGGGACGGGTGGCAAGCCTGGTCTATAATAAACCCAGTAGGCTCCCTTTCAAGAGGAATTGCAAAATTTACATGGAAAATGAATCAGCATCAGGAGGAATGTCAATTCCTAAAGACACAGTAATCAGAGTGAGGCTCGCTGGGTCAGGCAGGTCATCTGTGTAGCCGAATCAATGAACCGAATCAATTAAAACGTTCTTAATTGGTTGTATAGGTTTTGCTCAAACGATAAGTAAACTCCAAGATGGTGCCGGGAAAACATTTTGGCACAAATGTCGGCTTTATCTCTGTGAGTCCGGGAACGTGTTATCCCGATTGGCAAGGCTCCACTTGGAACACGGTGCTGGGATTAATGCGGATGGTTCTTTGGGCCTCACTGCTGTTTAATGGGACGACACCAGAAACGAGTGGCTCTCCAGCCGGAACCCACTGACTATCAATCATTCCCTCGTTGGTATACAACAACGAAACAATCCTGCGTGCAGTGAAACCTCAAAGACAGTAATGCTGAACTTGCGGAAGTAAATGACACCAGGCCTTCAACTGTCCTGCGTTTGTATTTCCGAGCTTTCGATTTGTTATTGGCCTGCCAGTCAGGGCATGAATTCTTATTGGTCCAGAGCCAAGCGCAAGGTGTGATGTAAGCGCGAAGCATGGGAGGCTGGACCGCAGAGTGTCTCAGCTGCAGGAGTGACATGCCTTCATCTGTACGAGCACGGCGGCGTTAAATAAATAATCGGCGTGTGACAAAAACAAAAAAATTGGACTCCCGGTTTATCTGACAACGTGCCGTTATGAATCTAGGCACTCGGATTTGTCCTCTTGGGAGCACTATAATCTTATGCAATTCCTTCATCATAAACAGGCTGGTCTTTCCTTAATACTAGGAATTGCATTCAAAAAGTGAAACACCCCTATCCACAGGTAAAGCAGAGTGAGCTTATGCTCACGGAAACAAGATCAAATCTTTACTCTTCATAATTCAATTACATTATATCATTACAACCAATTAATTTCTCACCAAGAAAAAATGAAGACGAAATAAATGTGAAAAAGATAAGAGTTCGACAATGATGATTATTGAATAATATCTTTCCAAATGAACATGGTAGCGAGCAGAACACTAGAACCATGGGCTACAGAACATTTTTAATTACATTTAATTGCCAAAAATGAGGCAGTTATAAACACCCACCACAGACAGGAACAAACAAATACTAAGAGCCGCAATGCTGATATGAGAAAATAAGAAAACAGAAACGAAGAACCACATTTCAAGAGACAGAAAACCTGTGGAATAAAACTTACGAATGATATGCTGCCAGTTGGGAGTAATTAACACAGTGGTGATGTTGCTATACTGCTGATCAGCATTAAAGGGACGGCGTCGTGATTTAAAGGTAACTCCAGTACACACTGAGCCGAGTCTTTTAATCTGTGGGCCGTAAACAAAACATAAGTGAGGAAGTAAACAAAAACAGGGGCAGCATGTACTGTAATGAGGTGGGGCTTTGCGAGTCGGCACCCCGGAGGCAAGAGGCCGGTAAGACCTGCGGCATCATGGGAAGGCGAATCTCCCTACCAGAGAGGGCCGTGAGCTTTGGCTGCCACCCTCAGCGATTCACAGCACGCCCAGCTAAAACGAAACGCAATTACGAAACCTGAATACGCTTCTCGTCGGCTGAGGTGGATGAATGAAAATTTTTTTTTCCACAACGGAGGGGGTGGGAACGGATTCCTACCACTAACAAATAAACTGTGCGAAGAATAATTAAAGCCATATATCTGTCTGTCAGGCCCGGAAAACGTGATAACGGGAAACGAATGGACGCCGTATCATTTCGGAGCGCTTGACCTATATTTGGCGCCAGTTCCTGAGATAATGGTGCGACTTTACCTGCCATAAACCAGCATGGGCCATTAAAAAAGTCATAATTATGTTATTCAAAGCAACGTGTGCCGTCATTCTGTAATTCAGGGTGCTTGTGGCACTGCTTTCAGTGTGTGGCTTAGAGGGTCAGGACATTGTGCTTGTGATCAGGTTCAAATCCAACAGCTGGCAGAGCTACTGTATTTCCCTGCTGGGAATATGAACAAGGCCCTTAACCCCCCCCCCCCCCCCCCACCCAGCGGATTAAAGAACTTATTTTGCTTTGGATAAAAGCACTGGCTAAATAAATAAAACGTAAACAGCTGACAGAGGAGCTGTCAATGGTGAAAGGGGAAGCGTAACTCCTCCCAGCTGCCGATTAGACCTGCGCTGTCATCCTCCACGTGTAACGATCATACGGGAAGTTGGCCCCTTACACTCCTGCCACGGCACATGTGGGAGGTCCGGCGTGGATACGCGCGCGGCAACGGTTGCTAAGTAATGGGTCTGAGAGCAAGCTCGTGGCTCTCACTCACGACTTCACTCGCGGGGGTAACTCGCAGGGCTGGCCTGCCCCCGCCCCCCCCCCCCATCAGATGACAGGGTCTGGATGCTGACGTGCACAGGGTGTTTACCACGGGCCCTCTGCATGGCAGGGCTGTCTGACAGATCTCCTCCTGTATACATGAGCTCTCCCGCTGCCTCTTTTAAATCCCTCCCTCTGCTGCTGGGGGTGTCAGTGCTCTTTTCATGGTCGGGGGCAGGTGCTCTATACGTTCTCGATCTCCCCCAGTCACCCCCCCCCCCCCCCCAATTTTTATGTGTGAAAAATCAGATCACCGTGAGCCACGTTGAAATTCCTCACGGACATGGAGCACTGATGAACCTTCCTATCGCTCTCTCAGGAAGCAGGAGAAGCCAGGGGGCCCGGGGGGGGGGGGGCTGGTTTGCTCTCCCCACACCTGCAATGCTTTATCACAAAGTATTACGCAAATTCTCCACCGCGGAGATTACATCCCGATGATGATGCGCTTGCAATCTGGGCTGCAATTTGCCCAGGAAATGCATGTGTCCTCAGATTGCCTGCGGGGGTGGGGGGGGTCTATTGAGATTGGATAAAGCATGGATACGCTGGTACTGAGCCTTCCTCAGCAAAGCCTCGCTGTTTATGTCTTGGCACGTGAAGTGTAATTTATACAACCCACTCGCTGAACTAAAGAATTAAAGAAATAACTTATCGTTTATTACCAAAATTTTACTTACCATAACATATATATTCTAATTTTCGGTATGGGCCAAAGGGAGGGGGGGGGATGAGAGCAAATGCCCGAAGGCGATGGAGGGAAAGCGTTATCGCAGCCGAGTTCCGGCCCCCCAGGGCTGAGCCCCAGCGTGGCTACATCCTATCTACCTGCGTATCAAATCAGGCCCCCCAGGTCAGCTGTTTGAAGCTTCTCTTGTGCATCATCACAGCGTCTTATCAGGGACTCGCCGCTTTTCTGGGGGAGCCCCGGCTCTCACCGTTACTGTCCTAACACCTCAACCCCCCCCCCCCCCCCCCCCCCCCCCCCAGTGTCCCACAGGCAACGCCGGCAAGCTTAAGCCCCTCGCTGTCAGGCCGTGTGAGCGGACTCACAAGCGCGGCACCGTGCACGTGCCAGGAATGACGGACGCCGTTAGGAGCATCCGTCCCCGTGCCCCCCCCCCCCCCCCTCAGGGCTTCTGTATGCAGCGACGTTCCTTCTGAACAGCCGAGAGCGTCTCAGGAGCGCGTGGGCTTGCATTCAAAAAGTTTCTTTGGAGCTGAAACAGACTGATAAGCTGCCAATTTCAACACTGACTAGTGAGTGTTGGGAAGCGTCCAGCGGCTCGGACGTCTTTTAGGAAGGTTTGCACTGAAAATGATTAGATTTTGGTGTTTAGCATGTTCCTGGGGGAGAACAGCGGTATGGTTTATTACCATGGTCACCAAGCGCTGCACCAAAAAAATGGACCAACCGCCGGGAGACACAGGGAAGCTGTGGGAAACCGGAGTCCGTGCTCCCTGTAGCAGACAAAGGGCTAGTAGCTATCAGTTTGTCAGGGACATGGCTTACTTGAAGGTCACCAAATGTGCCCTGTGCTTAATAACAGCGCTTAGCCTAAAATGCTTTGTTACATGGGCAGGTGCCAGGGCATAGCTAAATTCTGGACCCCCTGACAAAATGTCACCTTGAGCCCCCGCATTAGGGTTGCCACTTGAAATCTACGGGACACCAACCCCCTGACGGATAATAAAATTCGCCGAACAAAGGGGGTGTAAAATATGCCGAATGGGGATGGTGGTTTGAAATGTGTAAAAATATGTTTGTATGTATTGTAGGGCCCCAGTACAGTGCCAGGCCCCCTGAATCTGCCAGGGTATCCATGCCCCTGCTGTGGCCCCTGTACAGTGCTGGGCCCCCTGAATCTGCCAGGGTATACATGCCCCTGCTGTGGCCCCTGTACAGTGCCGGGCCCCCTGAATCTGCCAGGGTATCCATGCCCCTGCTGTGGCCCCTGTACAGTGCCGGGCCTCCTGAATCTGCCAGGGTATCCATGCCCCTGCTGTGGCCCCTGTACAGTGCCGGGCCCCCTGAATCTGCCAGGGTATCCATGCCCCTGCTGTGGCCCCTGTACAGTGCCGGGCCTCCTGAATCTGCCAGGGTATCCATGCCCCTGCTGTGGCCCTGGGCAGGGTACAGAACTATAGATCAGTTTGTATAAAAGCCACTGAGTAAATGGCAATATCTGTAGAGACAGAGGGAATTCCCTCAAAGACCCTCAATGGGAGAACTGGGATTTATAACTCTTGTGGCAGTACAGCAAACTCATGCTAGCACTCACTTTCACAAACTAAAGGGGGGGGGGGGGGGCAGAGGATGAGAGCGGAAAGGACGGGCAAGGATGGGGGGGGGGGGGCGAAAGGCGAGGCTGCTGTGCTGCTGTGAAGGCGCTCCTTAATCATCATCGTTCAGCTGTCACAGGCCACAGAGGCGGAATCCGGGCCTCAGACACCAGCACCCATCTGCCGCCGCAGAAGACAGACAAAGGCCTTAATTTGAATAAATGTCCCCTTTTCTACACGAACATTTTATTGCATTGGCTCATCAGGAAGGAAAGTCAAATCAAAGAGGGAAAGGCCAGGTGGGGGGTGGTGGTGGCGTTTGGAGCGGGAAATGGCCCGGCCTGGTCCCGAGTCCCTTTGAGGACAGCGACATGTCACGTACGCTTAGACCAGTATGCGGGTTACGCTGCAGAAGTATTAGGGGCCTGTTTCACAAAGCAGGATTACTTGCTTAGCCAGATAACTTGCCAGATTTAAGGTAGTCTGGGCTAAATAGACCTTATTTTCATCAACTTACATTTAGCCCAGACTACCTTAAATCTGGCAAGTTATCTGGCTAAGCAAGTAATCCTGCTTTGTGAAACAGGCCTCAGCTCTCCTGCTAAGCCTGGAAAGGCTCCACCCAATCGTCAGGGAAGCTGTTAATCACAGAGGAATCACCCGCTCGTTTCCTCAGTTTCAATTTCAATTTCAATTGCACTTCCCTGACAGGTATGTCCATTCATCCTTACACCGGTCCATCTGGTTGGTGGACCCAGGGCGTCGGGAGGAACACCAGGCAAACGCGAGCCCACGTGGGTGGCACCGGGGTTACGACTAATGAGCAGCTGCTAGGGGCCCCATAAGTAAACATCCAGGAACCACTAATTTTATTAAGCAGAAGATTGAGACCATGACGGCGATGCAGGGCTCTTTCCTGTCCACCGCTGCCCCAAGGACTGACGCCTCCAGGACTGTGGGTTCGGGTCGCGTCCCAACTCTTCGTGTGTCTGTGGTTCTCATATGCTCCTTGTGTTTGTGTAACCTTCCTCCTTCAGACTTGCGGGTTGGGGTTTGTGAATTCCCCTCGGCGAGTGTCTGTGTGGGATGTGATGGATGGGCATCCTGTCCGGAGTGTGTTCTGAGCTTCCAGCTCCGGACCCCAGGCTCACTACCTCCTTTCATCAGGTATGGAAAACAGATGGATGCGAATTTATCTTTATACCCAGTAAAACCTTATTTATACAGCGAATGCAACCGCGTGTACTTGCTCCGCGTCCAGGGCGCTCCCCTGCTGCGTGCCCGGTACTTCCTGGGATCGGTGCCAGGCTGCCCGTGACTCCA
Organism: Paramormyrops kingsleyae; assembly: GCF_048594095.1. Classification (NCBI taxonomy): domain Eukaryota; kingdom Metazoa; phylum Chordata; class Actinopteri; order Osteoglossiformes; family Mormyridae; genus Paramormyrops; species Paramormyrops kingsleyae. The sequence continues at coordinate 16,729,113 of NC_132816.1, forward strand.
TACTGGGTAAAGAGTCAGAAGATGGATGGTTCAGACCCTACGCTCCGTGAGGGGTTCACGACCCACCGAAAGCCCGGGACGTCACAGGGATCTGCCCGCACCTCTGTGAGACACAGTGTCGGCCGCAGTCCTGTACATTTTTACTGAAAGTCCCCATTTGAGTCGCTTTTCGGGTAAATGTAAAAATAAGAAAAATGTCACGCACATCGCAGCATGTCTCACTTTGGAAGTGCGACCCCATCCATTCATGATGCTTTCAAACTCAAAATCATTTCTGCGCAACATCCTGCGCATCAATTTTAACAGACAAAAAGTCCACCATCATAAAAATTGCTAAAAGTACCGTCCTGTGCGGTATACTTCAAAACTATGAATAAATAGCGGCCTCCTGTTTTATTTCTTTCAGAATCCAATACATTTTATTCCCCTCCAAATGTGTGCGCTGGCGTAAACAAACGCTCTCTCGCACAGAAAGGTGCTTTTATGCGACAGCGAGTAGCCTACACAATCCTTCATCTCATACACCACGGCCAAATTTCCCTCTTTGATCTGCCCATGTTGCCATCCGGTTATGCTCCTCGCCAGCGTGTTATTATGTCAGAACCCTATTATGCTAAACTGAACGCTAAAGCCGGCCTGAGAAAAGCCTCCTGTCACACCCGCCTTCAGTGAGGGTGACGCTGACCAAACCTCTGCCTGTCAAGATGATGACAATAATAGATTAAAATCAGGGAATTTTCCTCAGCATCCCCAACTGAACCTTTCACTGTCCTTAATTCAGCCTAAGAGGTCGCTAACACTTATGCTAATATCGCTAACTAGGTGGCGTTAATGCACACATTTCCCTTGTAAGTGGATGTAAACAGTGGAAAGTCTATTGAGATGAGGAGTGGAAGAGAAAGGCTGTTACACCAAGGAGAAATGCACACTATGGAGAGAATGATGAAAGCCAGACCGTATGGACAGGGGAGTAAACATGGGCGGGGCCACATGGCTGAAAGCTGATTGGCCACCGAAGTGTGCCCACCCTTGTCACTCATCAAGTCAAAACATATCATTGGCTAATGATAAGGTTGGAGCCTCTGTATGAATTATGGTCCCTCTTGTGCCCCCCCACACCTGTCTAAGGATCGCATACTATTGGTTGTGGTAAATTGATATAAAAATTGTCACAAACCTTTGGTAATCAACTCTATACCCCAAGCCCTGGGATTTCTATTGAACCTGCATTGTACTGAAACCAAAAACTGCACAAGTAAGAAAAATAACAATAATAAGATACTGAAAAGGAGCAGATGAATCCACACAGATTTAATACTGCATGCGAGGTAATATTTCCCCATTAATGCAGGAAAGCACCTATTACATAACTTCCTGTGTTTAGAGAAAATCAGTGATGAAGAAATTCCATGTCAACATCTGGATTAAGAGGAACATTAAAATTTACATCGGCAAAATTAAGCACTCGAACCGTGTTTGTGCTCCAACTGAAAATTGATTAATAAAAACGTTTTGTTGCTCCTGACTTTTGTGTTCTGTTGAGCTGAGTTTAAGAACCATGTATCCCATTAAGTTTCTCAACCCGCCAGTTGAAAAAGTGTCCTAGACACCTTGTGAAGCAGATAAGGTATGAATGATCTTTGTTTCTAGAGTATTGTGCAGATTCCCATCAGTAAATAATTTTTCCAGGCAAAGCCCGTGTCAGCTGTGCAAGACCCATTAGATGAAGGTTGGGGGCCAGGGGTGGGGTGTGGGGTGGGGTTAGGGGCGGGGCAGGATCAGGGGCGGGACGTAGGGCGGGGTTCGGGGTGGTACAGGGTCAAGTTGGGATGTAGGGCAGGGTTAGGGGCGGTACAGGGTCAGGGTGGGATGTAGGGTGGGGTTCGGGGCAGGACAGGGTCAAGGTGGGATGTAGGGCAGGGTTAGGGGCAGGGTCAAGGTGGGATGTAGGGCAGGCTTAGGGGCAGGGTCAAGGTGGGATGTAGGGCAGGATCAGGGGCGGGACGTAGGGTGGGGTTAGGGGCAGGACAGGGTCAAGGTGGGATGTAGGGCAGGCTTAGGGGTTAGGGTTAGGGTTAGGGGCGGGGCAGGATCAGGGGCGGGACGTAGGGTGGGGTTAGGGGCGGGGCAGGATCAGGGGCGGGACGTAGGGCAGGGTTAGGGGCGGTACAGGGTCAGGGTGGGATGTAGGGTGGGGTTCGGGGCAGGACAGGGTCAAGGTGGGATGTAGGGCAGGGTTAGGGGCAGGGTCAAGGTGGGATGTAGGGCAGGATCAGGGGCGGGACGTAGGGTGGGGTTAGGGGCAGGACAGGGTCAAGGTGGGATGTAGGGCAGGCTTAGGGGTTAGGGTTAGGGTTAGGGGCGGGGCAGGATCAGGGGCGGGACATAGGGTGAGGTTAGGGGCGGGACGTAGGGTGGGGTTAGGGGCGGGGCAGGATCAGGGGCGGGGTGTAGGGTGAGGTTAGGGGCGGGACGTAGGGTGAGGTTAGGGGCGGGACATAGGGTGGGGTCAGGGGCGGGACGTAGGGTGGGGTTAGGGGCGGGACGTAGGGTGGGGTTAGGGGCGGGGCAGGATCAGGGGCGGGGTGTAGGGTGAGGTTAGGGGCGGGACGTAGGGTGAGGTTAGGGGCGGGACGTAGGGTGGGGTTAGGGGCGGGACGTAGGGTGAGGTTAGGGGCGGGGCAGGATCAGGGGCGGGACGTAGGGTGGGGTTAGGGGTGAGGTTATTCCAGTACGCACCATACTCGCTGTCATAGAAGACGACGAACTTCTGCCAGCGCAGCTCGGCGACCAGCTGCAAGGTGACATCGTTGAGGCGCACGGGCGGCCGGGCAGCCAGCGTATAGCGCTCGCCATCGGGGCTGGGGTTTAGCTGGCAGGCCGTGCGTGGCGAGCCGTCGCGGTGCCGCTGCACAAAGAGGTGCGGAATGTGCATGGCATCGGTGAGGGACTGCAGCGCACTGGCCGACGCGCAGCCCGTCGACGTCACCAGCGCCAGGATTCCCTGGGTCATCAACTCGCAGGCTGGAAAAGCAACAGAGGAAGAAGGCGGACTGGGTGTCATATGGTGAGCTTATGTCTGATTGGTCGACTGCAATGTCAATCATATCATGATACAAGAAATACATCAAATGATATTCATGTTTACAAAACATCGGGATCAGTTATAGATGAACCTCACTCATCCTTTTTATCCGTGCTTGTGCTACACAGAGAACCCAATAGAAACCACACAACAACATGGGGAGAACATGCAAACTTCACACACGTAGACCTGAGGCGGAGGCTCGAACCCTCTTCCCAGAGGCAACAGTGCCAACCACTGCACCACCCACCTCCCTTCATCCTTTTCAACATTCTTAAGAAATCTAACAGCATTTCTTTGGAAAACCTGCTATCACAGCCCACAGGTTGCCTCGGTTCAAACGTCTTATCTCGTTCCAAATACGAAGCCTATTATCTCCACCTTTTAAGACGGACTTCTGAGGATAAGGCGGCTTCAGCGTGGTTCCTCATGTGCCGTGGACAGGTTTCATAAAGAAAGTGCCTTCACTGGTGTGACTGCATAGCCAGAATCTGTGAAGGGGGGGTGGGGGGTTGGGCATCGACGCTGAGAACCCCTAATTGCCCTCATTCCATTATCAGTCTACAGTGAAGCTCTCAATGCAGGATTGGGGCAGTTTCATAGCTACCTGTCAGATTTCACTCCCGAAAAAAGCCCCACAATAATAATACATAGGATGTCGCGTATATGCGCCACGAGTAACATTAAAAAAAGATGATAATGTACAGTATTTGTTTACTCATTTTCAAAACGTGTTGACACTAACCAATTTATATAATTGCATGTTGGAACAGAAGCAGTTTTTCATGGGTACAAAAGCAGGACTAATCTTGACAGCAATATTTTAGTCATAAGCCCTCTGCATTACAAATGGTGCTTTATCATAATGCTGCATGTTGTCATTTATCTTTATACTCTTTTTAGTTATAGAAACACCTTTAACATAATGCTAGATGCTATCCTTTATCCTCATGCTCCTTTATGTTATAGACACTCCTTTATCATAATGCTAGATGTGATCCTTTATCCTCATGCTCCTTTATGTTATGGACACTGCTTTATCATAATACTAGATGTGATCCTTTATCCTCATGCTCCTTTATGTTATAGACACTCCTTTATCATAATACTAGATGTGATCCTTTATCCTCATGCTCCTTTATGTTATAGACACTCCTTTATCATAATACTAGATGTGATCCTTTATCCTCATGCTCCTTTATGTTATAGACACTCCTTTATCATAATGCTAGATGCGATCCTTTATCCTCATGCTCCTTTATGTTATAGACACTCCTTTATCATAATGCTAGATGCGATCCTTTATCCTCATGCTCCTTTATGTTATAGACACTCCTTTATCATAATGCTAGATGCGATCCTTTATCCTCATGTTCCTTTATGTTATAGACACTCCTTTATCATAATACTAGATGTTATCCTTTATCCTCATGCTCCTTTATGTTATGGACACTTGCTTTTTCATAATGCTAGATGCTCCTGTAGACTGCCTCTTTCCATCCATCTGCTATGCTACATACATGCCTTTGTTGTAATTTTATACTCCATCCTTATACACTCTTTTGCTAGAGACAGGACCTTATCCCAATGTTAGATGCTGTCCTGTATCATTTTAGACTCTTGTGCCACAGACAGGCCTTTATCGCAATGCTACATGCTATCCTCTATCCTAATGCACCATTGTGCTACAGAGAGGCCTTTCTCACAATGTTACATGCTATCCTTTATAGTTACACTCCTTTATGCTATAATCTTTTTTCATTATTGTACATACCATCCTTTATCATTATCCTACATGCTTTCTTTATCCTTTGCTAGTCACTGTACATATTTTACTATATCTATTGTTTTAAAATTCTTCTCAGCGGTCCTGTTTTATACGTTCTAGGTCACTGCCTTAATCATTTCAATAACCATTTTCAAAGATTAGTGACATTTACTGTATGCGTCTATGGAACATTAGGAACTAGCAGACCTCTGACTGGTCTATGTCTGAGTCCAATCAACAGCCTGCCACATATCTACAGGGTGAATGGTATGAAACGCAAGGTCCCTCCATCGATCACTGCCATGCATGATAGACCAAAGCAATTCCCAGAAATAGAGTCACTTCACGCCATGATGCCTTTGTGTGCCGGGCATGCACTGTATTTTAAACACCTGTAGATAATTGGGCTGTAATTGCAGTACACTGATTGCCAGCCTCACCTCATAAACCCCGCTTAGAAGGAACTTTGCACTTGCCACGTAAGTCACATTAAGGCAATAACAACGGCCCTGCTCGCATCCCCATTCTGAGGAGTGGAGGCCACTCCCTGCGTTCGTTTCGCTCATTATCTAAGAATCACTCAAACGGAATAATTTAATGGAAAGTTAAAATTATCCAAGCGCTTTACTTAGAAGCGTATGAGACGTACACCCCGGAAGTAAATGGAAACAAAGAAGAATGAGGGAGATAATAGACGGTGTTGGGCGACGCCCAGATCTTCTCGCCGGATGACTGACTTGGACAGGAAGGATTGTTAGGCGCCCGGCTCATTATTCCTCAAGGCCAGTTGAGTTATAATCTGCACCGCGCTTAAAGTAAAAGCCCCTCTCTGTTTGCGCGCCTCCACGGATGGACTTGCCGCCATTGTTTCGGCCAAACCTCTTGTGTTGGTGGGGACAGCGATGGAAAAGTGAGTGGACACCCTGTCAAACTGACAGCTGGAGAGGCACAGAGCTGGCCTTTGGCTCAAACGGGACGATCCTCTATATCCCAGGTTCACCTCCAACAGCACCACCTGGGAGCCACAGCATAAGCCCTCGCCTCTTATTGTAAGGGACCCTCTGCTGCATTTACATCTAATCATTCGTCTAGACCAGGGGTGGCCATTGTTATCCGCAAAGGGCTGCTACTTATGCAGGTTTTCACTGAAACTCCCTAATTAGATTACTAATTAGAGGACTGATTGACTGAAGAGTCCTCACACCTGGCTTGAACAGCTGAGCTAAAGGTTATCCCAAAAACCTGCATACACACTAACCTTTTGCAGATAAAATTGTCCACCCCCCGGTCTAGACGATGCGCACGCACCGCTGAGTGCTTCTGAAATCGCCCCGGATTTCAGCCCCTTAAACCGGCGATCCAGGTAACAAGAAAAAAAGAACAGCATCCGGTTATTGTAGCGTGTCGGCCATGTTTACCCCAAAGCTGGGGAGAGACGAAAGGGATGGACTCTTCGAACAAACCGACAACATACATCAATTTCTTATTTTCGTAAGAAAAAAAAAAAGGCAGCAGTATGAGGGGAAGAGATTTGCAAGCAGGTGCGCAGAAAAACAGAGCAAAGCCCGTTTCTGCGTATTTGCAGCAAGGAACCCAGCCACAACGTTCAGAGCCGAACGCCGGCGTGTTTAATTAGCTGCTGCTCAGCTTGTAAACATAAATCACTGCAGAATAATGACAACATTGCTATTTTGAGCAACAGAGAAGTGAAATGATTTGTAGAAAGTCTATTTACTTAATTTTTCCATTAAAAAGATTGGAAAGCGAACAGGTAACTTTAAGATGTTGGGACTCTTTTTAACATTCTATTTAATTCATTTACTTCTATTACATCAGTGTGTTCTGAGGTTTGCAGTTGCGTTTTCTGATCTACCTGAATGTCATGAGTATTGGCACAATAGTGCTCCATTAACTACAAGGTGGATGCTGGAGGGACACTGAAATGTAGGAAACATTGGCAGGTCTTTGGCCATCTTTCATAACCACTTATCTATTGAAGGGCCACAATGGGCCTGGAGCCTCTCCCAGGAGCCCATTCCAGGCAGAGGACATCCTGTATGGGATGTCAGACCCTAACATAAGCACAACATAATTTAGAGCAGTGTTTACCCAATCCGGCCCTTGGGGACACGCAGACAGTCCGCGTTTGTGCTCCCTCCCAGGGAGCAGGGAATGAAGAACCTGGTCACGTGACTGATTCCTAGAAGACTGACTACTCATATGTCCTACAGAGAAGGTGACATTAACTGGCTTTGCAGTGCTTACCAGATTACGCCCCCCCCAACCCATGCCCCCGACTGGCCATCAATACACAAAAAACACAGCGGTCTGCACAAAACACAAACATGTAAAAAAACAATAAATTATATGCTAAAATGTCAAACAAAAATACAGAGTAGCAAATAAATAATAATCAACTTGTTGAAGGTCTGTCTGTAAAATCCGGAACAACAGGTGCCTTTGTCACCCTAGAATGACGGAATTGTCTTCCTGGAGGAGAAAGCTGTCCATGTAGTCTGGCTTGGGACGGCCCCCGTACCCTGTACCACCTCCAGACAAACCCCCCAGCTAATACCTGAGTGGCTGCTCGAGCGACTAAAGGTGAATGCTGCAGCTCGGGATCTAGGATACAGCTGAAGCTGTCACAAGAACACACGGCTGACTTAGACAATCCTCTGTGATTGGCTGTGCCGAGTGGAATCTAAAACTGATTGGACAGCAGTTTGCGTAGCAGTCCAGGCTGCGGCCTTGTAAAAAGATGGTAGCTTGCTGGGGGTCCCAAGAGAACCCCCTTTCCTTGAGAAAGATGCTTAACCTTATTTCTCTGGGTGGAACACCTAGCTCTATAAATTGGGCAAAAGTGGCAGTCATTTTGGATGAAAACCTGAACTAAGCAAAAGACTAATAATCCACTCAGTCATTTGAAATGGTAGTGGAACCCTGCAGGCCTGCGCTAAACGGGAATCACCAGCTTTTGTTTTACGCTAAGTCTGCATATTGTACAGCTTGTCCAATACAGACCCCAGCCTGGGCCATATGCTTGGATATTCTCAATGCCTTCGGCTGTCGTGTTTGTCCACGGCGTGGCGAGTCCTTTACTGTCACTTGCCCACAACAGCTGACCACAAAATCCTTAGACATTAGCAGGAAATTCCAAATATCACCCCCTCCTCAGCCCTCCTGCTGGTTCACTGAACAGCCCCCACCCTCCCCTCCCTGAAACACACACACACAATTTTTAATGCATTGCAGATGTCAGATTAGCATAATTAGGAGTAAGCGAGTGTTTCCGAATGCCCTGCCCAGCTTTTTCCGGTGTGCCAGCCTCGGTGTGCCCCGTCTACCTGCAGTCGTCAGTTACTCACTTCAGTTCTGAACTTCGGTGATGCATAAGCCCCTGTAGAGAGACCTACGGGGATGGCGTCCCGCTTAACCTTAGCATGACACTTCTGGCCTCCCAAGACTTCAGACACGTCAAAATCCCTCTGGTTACATACTTTCCAATGATGCAGAGAACAAGGCCCTATTGATAACAGTCACTCTATTCCGAATCAGCGGTGTATTGAAGCACCATGTGCTGAGTGTAATTATGCCTGCGCAGGTGCAGATGCCTTGTTACTATGTTTTATGTAAGAACCCGAATGCGTTTTGTGTTTGAAATCCACGAGACGGTGTTCCCAATGCACAATAACACCATATGGGGGTTTCTTTAAATGGTTGCGCATCGGACTTTACGTCACTGCACCACAAAGCGCTGGAAACAAAGGCGTCCCTGTGTTTGCACAGAGAAAAACAGGGCCTACGGAGCATCAGACGAACAAACAAACAAACAAACAAGCAGAAACTGCAAACAGTAGCTTGTGGACGGTCGTTAAATGTTAAACAGACTGTCAGATAAAAACATACTCGTGGGATTACTTCGCGATTACTTAGGTCATGACCTCCAGCCTTACACAAATATGAAATTATTTCTGATCGTTACAAATATTCCTAGCAGCTATTTACTCTAACTTGATCAAAGCGGGATTCTCTGTGAAATGTCACTTTAATCTTGCAATTCATAAATTATCAACAATTCAGTCGTGCCAATTAATAGAGAGCTCGGTTGGACCGACGGCCAATGCACACAGTGGGGTGTGAAGATCAACAGAGCTGTCCGGTCAAGCTGTGACTCACCTACGATTTAACACAAACCGGTGCTCAGGCTGAGATGTTACAGGGCAGCAATGAAACTACTCACTCCATATTGGCATTCAGGCTCTGAGAACAGTGCATGAAATGCTGAATCTGCATTTCAAATACTGTCAATGTATCTGGGAATTATAATGCATTGCAGATCATTCATTACTCTTACAGCTGCAGAACATCTGCATAAAATACAAAGAGTACTACAAAAATGCACATATAAATAAATGCCCAAGGTCACAAACACATGCAGAAATACGGAAATGGAAAGAGGAGTCACACACATTTCAGCATGATCGGGAAAGTGGATAAACGCCGCATGAGAATTTCACTTTTATCGGAGATGAGCCGATATAAAAATGGATCCCCGGAGGTAAACGTCAGGGGACTCTTATTGTGACAGACGTAGAATGGATGTGGGGCGTCACGGCGGAGGAGAGCTCCGTAAATCACAGGCCCGCGAGGCGGCCATGCAGAGACAAAGCTCGCCTTCTGGGAAACGCGGGAGGCCATCCGGCAGGAATCGGAATCCCTACCTCACCGCTCACGCCAGGGTCCGCTCCGACCCCAACCCGCGGTTGAGCTCCCCTGGACTGGTGCCGGCCGACTGATGCTAAGAAACCAGACTTAAGGGTCGGTGTGAAGTTCCCGTCCTCTGATCAAAGCACCCTGTTTCACATGAGCTCTCAAACATGCTAATTATCGTAAAATACGGCGGCCCAGTGGTCGGCACTCTGGCCTCGCTTCTTGAGGATTCCAATCCAGCACATTCTCCCCGTGATTCATGGGTTTTCTCTTGCAGACTAAAGACACGGGGTTAGGCTAACTAGCTTATCTGAACTGCCTATGGGTACCTAAAATGTATCACTTAATATAAAAGAGCCTGCTTCATTATTATTGTCATTATCCTCATTGTTATAATTGTTATCTCATTATTGTTATCGTTATCCACATTGTTATTGTTGTTATCCTCATCATTATTATTGTAATCCTCATTATTATCGTTATCATTATCATCATCGTTATACTTATTATTATCATTCTTATCCTCATCATTATTATTGTAATCCTATTTATTATTATTATTATTATTATTATTACAATTGTTATAGCCATTATCCTCATCATCATTAAGGTTATCCTAATCATTATTAGCATTAATTCTCTTATTAATATGCAGTGTGGGTGGAGTCAGAGTGCTGCTCCCTCACGCCACATGGCGACTAACACCCACATGTTCCCCCCAGACCACACCTGCGGTGCTCTGCGAGTGGCGTCATCACCGGGGCGGCTGATGGGGGACGCGAGAGATAATGATGTATTAACGAGAGGAGAGCGCGCCTCGACGCCACGCCCGCAGTCATCCATCATCTGAAAGATGTTGCAGGGACAACAGATTCATTTTTTTTCTGACATCCAGGGGATTGGAGAGCTTGCGATATGGATAGAACACAAACAAAAGTGGCAATTCCACACGCTTTGGATGTACACCCTGGAATATTACTGATCCGCAGCAGCGTTAATATTCGTTCAGCATTAAAAAATCTGCCTTTATTTAATTTCCGATAAGGAGAGCAGGACCTGGGTGAGACTGAGCTTCAGCTTAGGAACGTCACACCGGTTGAGGGTGGGTGCCAGTGCTAAATGGCATCGATTAGCTTTAGCATAAATTCACTGCATTTCCCGACACACGGCACTAGCCCTCAACCACAATTTTGTTCCAATTAGCTACTTTGGCGCTGAAATATAATATAACTATTGGAACAGTAGCAACCTCAGAACTGCAAGTTCGATTTGACCACGGAGGATGATGCCATGTTATCCTTCAAGTGACATTTAAAACTTCTGTCTAAAAGTCGTTTTTTTTTTTTTTTGTCTGGAGTTATGAGATAACAGGAATATCCCCCCAGTCAAACGTGAGCTGTCCTGCTTCAGCACGTGCCCTCCCTGTCCAAGTGGCAAGACGGAGGGGGGGAAGGTTCAGACTGGCAGGTAATGGTTCCCTTGTTCTCCGGAGCACCCCCCCCCCCCCCCAACAGGACTGGAGGGAGTATCTCAGTGATGGAGGACCAGCAGTCCCCATCACCATCCGTCGTCGCCATGGCAGCAAAGAGGACCATGGAATCCAGCCTGCGTGGGGTGTGACTCGGGAATTACAGAGCTGTGAAGGAGGGGGTGGCGGTGGGGGGGGCTGAGCTCCATCATCCATCTTTAGTGGCTCAAGCAATTACTCAGGCTGTGGCTGGGAGGTTTGTCTGGAGGTGGCACAGACTTTCCGGTAACTTCTCCCAACCTGGACCAAAGTCCGCGTTACACTTGCTTGGCTGACACTTAGCTAGTACAAAATGGCTTGTGATATTTACCTGGGGGGGGTCCCCTTGGTAGATTTTACCGATTGGTGATGGGGGAGGATGCCAAGCCAGACCACCCCTTTATACATGGCGAGCACTCTCCCCCATGAAGGATATAACATCATTCCGTATTTTACAGATCAACAAGTTGAATCAACTTCAACAAGTTGATTGTTATTAATTTGTTATTGTGCTTTTTTAAAAACAATTTTCACATGATTTTAACCTAAAAATAAATAACGCAGTCCTATATTGGTGTTTTGAGCAGAACATTGTGTTTCCCGCCAAAACGACAGTGTGCCACCATAAACGTCTCCATTGTGGGGCTTGATGATGCAGGACTGCTCTGGCTTCGACGGCAAAGTGGCGGCAGGGGTGGGAGTACGCTGGCAAGACAATGCGTTTGCCGTCGTGAGGGACTCCGCCGTCAAGCGACGGCAATTAAAGTGAGCGGCTGCTTGGAGTGCTTGCACCTGCACGTCCACAACAAAGCCGCCCCCCTGAAACTTCTGCAATTCTAAAGCGCTGATTAATTCCCGGCCTAGTGGGACCTGCTCCCTGAACAAAAGATACGCGGCCTTAAATGAAAAGTGCTTGTTTGCTGTTAGACCGTTCTTTGTTAAGTTGTTGGATTTATGAGGCCCTGATACTAATTAGATGCTCTTGGTAATAGCCAAGAATCCAAGGGCCGCCGTGTTCCACACGTCGTTAATTTCGGATGCAGATTAACGTGCCCGATACATAGCGGGGCCTTTTCCGTTATACTCCGTTTGTGCGCAAGTGCTTTTCGCACAGATTTGCAAGACTCAGGGGATGAGCGTTGGGATGAGCCGACATTCCGGACAGCTCTCAAATTCCACTTCATTTATCCTTTGATGAATCCATCACCTTTCCTTTCTGCTGGGTGAACGCAGCAGTGGTGAAAAGGCTAGCCTGTCTTTGGGTGTACAGACTCATTTGTGCGTGACAAACATATTTGGAGGGCATCGTTTGCAACAGTTGGACACCTCCCTGTATGAGATTTTCACCGATGGAATCGCAAAGCAGGAGATTCCCCCTTGGACACCCGGCTTCTGGCAGGGCCGGGGAACTGAGCAGCGTGACGCAGAGATTTGGCAGCGGATGGAAGGCTCATTGGTGAAATTCTCCCCTTTTCCAGGACAGATGGGGTCCTGGCAGGAATGGACAAATATAAACCAAGAGTAAACTCCCGAAAGAAAGAGGGCGGTCTAATGGGTGAAAATAAGCCAGAAGTCAGGGATTTTTGACCAGAAGTAAAGCCAAAACAGGAAAGGTACAGATATGCCCCTTTGGCTTGGCATTCATACTTGGGTCCATTTTACTGAGGGCCAAACACATAACTGAAATAACTCTGAGGTATAAATAACTATATGAGGTATTATTCATGAGAGTTACGGTATTAGCAAAGAAAGGCATGGGATTAGTAATGAAAGGTACGAGATTCATACCGAAAGGTAAGGGATTAGTAAGGTAAGGTACGGGATTCATAAAGAAAAGTACGGAATTCATAACGAAACGTAATGAAATGAAAGGTACAGTAATTAGTAATGAAAGGTACAGAATTCATAAGAAAAGGTAAGGGATTTAGCAATTAGCAATGAAAGTTGTGCAATTAGTAATAAGAGGTAAAGTATTATTAATTAAAGGTAAAGTGTTACTAATCAGAGTATTAGTAATGAAAGATAAAGGATTATTAAAGAAAAGTAAGGTATTATGTATTACAGTTAAGGTATTAGCAAAAAAAAGTTTTATTAAGGTATTAGTAAAGAAAGGTGAGGTATTATTAAAGAAAAGTAAGGTATTATTAATGAGAATTAAGGTATTAACAAAGAAAGGTAAGGTATTATTAATGAGAATTAAGGTATTAACAAAGAAAGGTAAGGTATTATTAGTAAAAGGTGAGGGATTAGTGTGGAAAGGTTGGATGTTAGTAATAAAAGATGAGGGATTTGTTCTGAAGGGTGAGGGATTAGTGCCGAACGGTGAGGGATTAGTACTGAAAGCAAGGTGTCATTAATGAAATGTAGTGTTAGTAATGAAACGACTTAACGTCCTATTTAGGACTAAAACACTGTGACATGCTGAAGAGTGTTTTCTCCAACTGTGTACAAATACAATCAATGTTTCAGGGTAAATAACCTCACTAGTAACAGATGTTAAGCATTTCAGTCAAATTTAAAAATTCCATCCATACATACATACATTCATCCAACCATCTGCTTCTGTTCCTCCACTTGAAACTGCCCTCTTACTGTTTTGATAGAGACATTTAAGTCACCCAGTAAAATACAGTCTATGCACATCCATTAAAAGAAAAACGTTAACTTTTTACTAAAGAAAATCCACACCTTTATAGACATATAGTAAAAATGCATGTACCATTAACAATTTACTGCTGTCAACCCACTGTGAAATAGTGCAGAGAAAGCACATTAGTTTTCACACACTATAATGGAAGCCCCAACTTATAATGTGCTTTATTTGGTCGCAATATTGTTGTTTAGTTTTCATCTCCCTATCCCGCTCCGCACAACTTTAATACAAATGTGGGAACGGGAATATGGGAAATGGGAATATCAGGAATAGGAATATGGGGAACGGGAATATGGCGAGCAGGGAATTTCGAGATGGAGAATATCGGGAACGGGAATATGAGGAGCAGGGAATTTCGAGATGGGGAATATCGGGGACGGGAATATGGGGAAGGGGAATATGGGGGGCGGAAATATGGGGAACAGGAATATTGGGGATGGGAATATCGGGAATGGGAATATGGGGAACGGGAATGTGGGGAATGGGAATACCCCCTCCCCCACCCCAACCCCAGCCTGGGTTGCAGAAGCGCTGTAATGAATAAATTCATGTACGGGCAAAATATTAGAAAGATATAGAATCCTGGCCCCACAGTGCCCCAGCCACCCAGCCACTGCTGGAATGACATCCCAATATAATCACTGCAAGAAGGAATGAGAATATCAGGGCCTGCCTCGTGCCGACTTCATTAGCATACGGGCATCGCGCTACCACTGGCTCATTTTCATAAATCAGGCCGATTGGCTTAACACCCCCCTCCCCCCGCCTTCCAGATGAGCCCTCGCAAAACCGGCCCAGTAGTCCATCACTCATGTGGGTCATGCGTGCCCCCAAGCCGCCACTGCAGACACTACCCCATCACCCTCTGGATCATCCACACCCCCCAGGAGGATCTCGCGGTGCAGACCAGCTGCAGTGCCTCCGCTATCCTCGTCGGCCTGATGGTCATGGTGTCCGCCGATGAAAATTAGTCTCTAATTAGACTTCATATCGTTAGATTATGGCCTTATTATGGCTGCTGTTGTAGGGACGTTTCCTTAGTAACGCCACAGAGTCACGTGGTGTCGCTGGGGCAGGTTCTGAACATGTGTGGGATTCCAGGTGGCGCCAGTGCACTTCCAGGACCGGGAGTCCGGTTCGATGGGAGACACATTCCTGTCTCCCGTAGCTGTTTTAGTCCTCTCTGTGGTCGCTTTGAAGCTGACAATAGGCTTATTTTTGTGCTATGCTGTATCAAGCTATTAAGGTCTCCATGACAGCGGCTGGGGAGACATGGATTCAGGAGGGAGACCATAATGAATGATATGATAAAGAATCAGAATCAGGTTTATTGGCTGAGGATGTTCACACACACAGCAGAGGCAGAAAATTCAGGTCCAGAAAGTACAAGTCCAGACCAAGGTTCTGTTTCAACCAACCAGTTCAATATAAAGAGTCACAGTCACAGAGTACTTAACTGGTGGTTGCAACAAAACCTTGGTCTGGATTTGTACTTTCTGAACCTGAACTTTCCACCTCTGCACACAGGGAATTTTGTCTCCGGTTGTCAGTGGCTCTCGTACACAGATACACAGTTAAGGCAAGACGATGGTGACAGCTGGTCCATTTGATACACAATGTGCATGTGTGGTTGATCAATGTATCGAAAATGCAGGAGTAAAGTAAAATCCCCGACACAAGGCACCAATGACATCACCCAATGGTAGGTTTCCTATTGGTTGGATTTTCTTATTTTCGTGCCACAGTGTCGCGAGAATATGGCCGCAGGTCCGGCCACACCCCGCCAGCAGTGCTCTGGGTCCATAGGCTGTGGCTCTGCTCCTGACCACATTGCTGAGGTCATATTTCAGACAGTGAGTCACCTGACCTACAGGAAACCAAGCATCGAATCGAACATGCCCCCAGACCCTGAGAGGCTTTGGCTTTGGGAAGCTAATAAACCGAACCAAGTCTCATGCGTGGTTTACTCTGTAAGAAAGCGCTCGGGCGCAAGCCAGCACGCTCGGTAAGTGGATTCCTATTCCAAGCCCCCGTTGAGCATTTGAATGTCACGTAGCTGGTTTTCTGCTTAATGATTGGTCGAAGGTCTGGCGAAGAGTGTGGGGTGCAAAACAAAGAGTGCTAATGCACTGAATGGCAACGAACATGAGCATTTCAGGCCATCATCAAGAGAAAGCAGGTTCGTCTTAAGTAAACAAAACTTAGCAAGCTGTGAATAGCACCGCAGGGTGGCATTTATATGACAATAAACCACTTTGAGGCCCAGTCACGCCCCACTGACAGAATTCACCACCGCTGCTTTTTATCCCTTACATTTATGAATCTACAACAGGGCTGTATACAGGGGCGGGGCCACCGGGGTGAAAGCTAATTGGCCCCTTCCCTTGTCACTCACTGATTCAAAACATATCATTAGCTAATGATAAAGTTGGCCACTCTTTGGCCCCGTCAGAGTTCAGTGGGACCTGGGAAACTCCTTGTGGTTACAGTTAGCAGTCCCAGCGTTTGCTAAGTCAGTGCGCCCCCCCCCCCCGTGCCGTTTGCTAAATGCCCCACCTGCCTTGCTAAGGACACGCTCAGAGTGTGGGCATCGCCAGGGTGGGGGCAGAGGGGCACAAATGGGTATGAATGAGCTGTGTAGTCATGGTGTTGTTTTGTCCTGGCTCTAAGGTGAGGCACGCAAACACATTATAGGGGAGGGCCATGATTAGTCAGCGCAAGGGCTTAATGAGCTGCCTCCGTATCTAGTAAACACTCACACGCACAAGCACACATATTTCAGGTGCATCGTCATTCAGAGCAATTGCTTCCCAATCCGGTCCTCAGGGAACCACAGACAGTCCACATTTTTACTCCCTCCCAGTTGCTTATCCACCAGGAGTTGGGAGGGTTAGGGTTAGGGTTAGGGTTAGGTAGTAAGAAAGCTCGGAGGGAGCAAAAACATGGACTGGCTGTGGGCTCCAGAGGATTAGATTGGGAAACAAGAGGGACCTCCTTTGACTCCCAAACCGTGAAAACCAAGAGTCCGATAAAATAATTTCACAAACATTTTCTTTCATGTAGATGCGTGCTAAAAAAAAAAGCCATTTCTGTGAGTCATAGTTATGGCCTGGACATGCTGCTGCTTACGGCAACGCTTTCATTGATACTTTAATTGTGCTTTATTTAGCTTGTCACAGCATTTAATAAAATGCGAGTTTTTATTTGGGTTCTTGGTTAAAAAAAACAACACAGCACTTTGTAGGAGCGTGAAGCGTATAACGGATATGTGTGAACTTTAGCCTCCTTAGGCGCCAGGAAGGCATTTAAATGTACTTTGAAGAAACACACACAGATGGCAGTAATTAAACCTCTTAAGAACACTAGAGAGTTCGCAAAGCAGGCAGACGGACAGATGGACTGTGA
The DNA here is from genome assembly GCF_048594095.1 of Paramormyrops kingsleyae. Lineage (NCBI taxonomy): Eukaryota > Metazoa > Chordata > Actinopteri > Osteoglossiformes > Mormyridae > Paramormyrops > Paramormyrops kingsleyae. The sequence goes on from NC_132816.1 coordinate 16,746,241, forward strand.
CTTAGACGGCCGGTCGTGCAGCGACACGCCCATAGACCAAAAAGACGGGACAGATTCCAGTCACTTTATCAGGCTTCCCACTGCCCGCGAATGAGCATCTGTGCCAGCTGGCTCCGCCTCCAGAAGGGGCGGGGCCAAGGCACAAGCACAGGTTTGCTTCATTGGACTGAACAAGCTACTGATGTTTCTGGACAGAAAGGTCTTAATCAGCACAGCAACCATTTATTAAGTCTGGGACCCTGCCAGCTGTGGCTGTAATGACGAAAAAGCCAAGATGGGGAGGAGCAGACGTGAGCAGGAGGAAGACATTTTTAAAGCCTGATTTTCAAGGAGAGTTGAAAGCTTTGCTCATGGTGTACATGGCCACTACCCAGGAGCCATTCATTTGGAAGAAGAGGGTGGGGTCAGCACAAAGCCCACCCCCTCAGGTCCTTATGCCAGGGTTATTCAACTCATGGTCCTCAAGGGCTGAGCCCTGCTGGCTTTCCAGCCTTTCTTTGCCTGTGAGCCAGGTGTGAAGCCTCTGACCAATCAGAATCAGTCATTATTAAAATAACTACCTGGGAGAACTGAAAACAAGGCCTGGATTTGGAATCGAGGGCCTGAATTTAATAGCCCTGCCCTATGCCATATAAAGAAACACCTACCTGGTGTGACACCTCACCCTGCTGGTTCAGTTGTGACTCTTTCAGCCCTTTTCCCATCAGACAGTCTGCTTTGTTACTTTACATCAGGGTTATTCAAATCACGGTCCTCGAGGTCCGAGCACTGCTGGTTTTCCAGCCTTCCTTTACCTGTGAGCCAGGTGTGAAGCCTCTGACCAATCAGAATCAGTAATTATTAAACTAATTACCTGGGAGAACTGAAAACACGGCCTGGATTCGGAATCGAGGTCCAGATTTGAAGAACCCTGCTCTACATCGTAACAAAATGTGCATGATACATCACATGAAAATGTGACGATGAACATGTTTTTTTTTTTGTGTGTTTCTCCCAAATGTCTCCTATAACTCATCGTTTAGCTGGCTTGACATCCACAATAAGCTGTGTGTTTTCCAGTGAACTGTGCCACTAGAATGGAAGTCCATCCTGTATCTGTAACTGCTTTTAATATAACATTTGGACAAGACTGATTATTACAATGACAATGCTTCCCCCGTGGCTCATTGCCTTTATCCAGACACCAGTACACAGCCGTGCGTCACGGGATCCTGCCAGTGATACGCCTGAACCTCAGAGCTGGGGGCTGGGGGGTTAATCCATGGATAATGAAACGGACAGCTAACAAAGCCTGTCTCCACCAGGGAGATACGCATGGGGGGGCTCACAGGGACACTGTCCCTCTATGGCCGCACGGCTGAATTATAGTCTTATGCCACCTCCACCTCCTTAAGAAATCCTAGAATCAGCCCTGGTTTGTAGTATTTCTTAAGCGCTTCCACACACTCTCCAGCAGGGGGAGACAGGAAACATGGGAGCAAGGGGACAAGGAGGCAAATACTTTCCTCCATATTCTTCTCTTCCGCACAGGACAGCTTCCTTAGACATGTACATGCTTCTCCCCCCCCCCTCCCCCTCCCCGCCCCGGACAAATTGGCCCCCTCCCTTCACGCTGCCCTTGGTCTATAGTGCCTGTGCCCTAATCTCGCCATTCATTACACCTCCAGTGATGCACCAAGAGCTTCGGCATGGATGGAATGTTAAAAGCGTGCGGCGGATTGGGCACAGAAGCGCATCAGCGGGCAATGGCCCGTGCGGAAGGTTCCGGCGCGCAGTTCCGAGCTTATCTGCGATACCTGCCCTTGCCAGGGTAACAGGTGATGGGTGACTGTCCCACACAGGGCGTTAGCAGCCACCTAATCTACCTGCTCGCTACAATTTTTTCCCCAACTGGAAATGATATTTAGAAATAAAGGTCTTTATGAAGAGTTTCACCTCAAAATTTTCTTGATTTCCCATCCAGGGGGAGTGACTGGGGAAGCAAACCTCTGCTAAAATCAGCATGAATGCCTTTTCAAGGGGGGGGGGGGGGTACGCTGCACTGACAGATGGTCTCCCCTTTATGGTTTAATTTATGACGACTCGCCGGGCACAAATACTTGAAAAAGTGAAAAACTCCAGAAAGGTATGTTACGGCCGGAAAATTAGGGAATGAAGGAGCCAATTTCATGCTAATAATCACGTGTGTTTATCGGGCCGCTATGCTACGGAGATTGACTCTGATTAGTTTAGCCACCGTACAGGAGCACAGGTGCAGCATGACAGGGACAGTGTCAGCTTGCTTCCGAAGTGACAGGCTGCATTAATGCCATCAAGTCGCTAATAGACCAAATGATGTCCCCGTTATGGCACTGACATGTAGAACCAGACCTTATATAGGCTAATAAGCAGTCATAATACCAGTTGGCTTCCCGCAGGTTTCCAAAGCGGGAATGCTGAGACAGCCCAGCTTCTGGTGAAGAGATGGTTGCCTAGACTTCTGGATTTCCTTTGCCTTCTTCTTATAGAGGCTGCCATGCAAACATGTCTTTAAGCACACTATCTCCCAAATCCCAGGTCCCTTAGGTCAGTCTCCTGACTGCCTCAGTTAGTGTGTTATGCTTCATGCTTCCCAGGACAGGCGTGTCATCGAGGATGAGCGCCATAATTGGGAGGCTGTGGTTGTTCTTTGGCGTAAGCCAATAATCCACAGGTGATCCACTGTAGAAGAACCGCATGCGAGTCAGCTGGAATCTCCCGGGTGGTCATTAAGATTCAGAGGTACCTCGGAAGGCTTCGAGGCAGGAATGACCAAACCAAAAAGCCCCCAGCCCCAGGGATATGGAGGACTGATTATTATGGCCCCTTTATGGACTTCCACAGGAAGGTGCCGAATAAAGATGTCACGTTGATAAACAACCCCTAGTAAATGTATAATTCATTACGTGTCATTGAGATCTACATGTTAGCAAACCGATGGACTGACGGATATATATGGGAATATATAGAGAGTGTCACCACAACCAAACACAGACCATTAGGAAAAACAGGATGCCATTTTCACATATAATTTGTTCTGAACCTTTGAGAATACGCCTTCCTAATATGGGCATAATTCATACACACACAAATACCCTGTTCCATTATGTTCTAGTAACAATGTATGTTCGTATTCCGATAGCGTCTCCTCTTAATCGTAAAAATAATGAAACGCCAACAAACAGTAAATGAATGAATGGAATGGAGAGCATGGCATTATCTGTCAAAACCACTTCATGGAGAATGGTATGCATCTTCTGGCAGGACAATGACCCACACACAACATGTTCTCCTTCATAAATATCCAGCACCTTCACCGATCCACTTCTGTCCACCCGCGCATACGTGTTTCATGCTTTGATTAGCGTGTTGCCGTGCAACTATTACCATTCGAATATATATACTAACAATGCAAGCTGCAACCAAAGGTGAACACAACAAGGGTCCTCATCTTCACAGAAGATAGCAGATCTATTAACTTTAATAAGGTGGCGAGACAATAAATAAAGCACGGTCTGCCTGTTCTGACATGAAGGTTCAACGGGAACAACAAAGCAGGCCTCTTGAAAAACATTCAAAATGAGGAGGACGCCATTCCAAAAGGACCCTATAAATAAAGCAGAGTCTCCTCTCAAAATCCAAAGCCTGATTCCCCATTCAGCCTCAAAGCGCTCAATTTTCCCAAACCTCTGCTGCCTCCACGGACAGCAGGATTCCGAGCGAGGAGCTGCACAGCGTCGCTTCCATGGTTCCGCAGCTGTTTCTGACAAGGCTTCCCATCATCTTCACAAACTCAGGGTAATCAGACCATCCCGTGTCACGCCTACAACCACTACAAATATTGAAGACAGACACTTTATTTTACTGCCAACTCAAGCCAGATAAAGACCCACGTGATGTTTGTAAAAATGAATGCCATTGCTTTATTTCGCATGCAAATGTTGTTATTTTTGCCATTCAAATGCAAATAAAAGAACTGATTTTCCCCAAAAAATTAAACATTGAAAAAGTCAGTAGTACGTAAAAGGAAAGTACTGTATGACAAGCGATTAGCATTACTGCTCAGGTTCACGTGTGTGTTGACAAATCCATATATTTAAGGGGAATTTTTTGTTGAAGGTTCAGTATAATTAACGACCCTCGATATTAAGCCATGAGAACCATTTTTAGCTCATTAGAATGCCGACTATGCCAATTTCAATCTGGATGCATGAAGAAATACTGTCACCCTGATGAAGACCGAGCAACAGCAATGGAATAATTCTGAGAAATAAACCTGTCTTTCCCTACAGCATAAAGATCTATATTCTAAGTCTATCGCTCCAAAAGTAAATCATCACATTTAACGCCTTGAGCAGCTGCATTCATTCATCTCATGGAGCACTTCGAAAACAACACGATCAACATGGTCTGATGCAATTTATACAAGGTCCAGAGAAAATCTCCTCCAAAATAAAAAAAAGATCCATACCATTATATAATTAATGTGTTTAGGGGGATCTCGAGCTTAGATCTTAGAGTATAATCTTTCCAGGCTTTCTGTTACTGAGTAGAAGTAAGTGTGTGATTAGTGTTGCGATTGTGGTGCAGAGGAACAGCAGCTTCTGGGATTAGAACCTCAAGCCTCCAATCCCAAGTGCGGCTCGCCCGCCTTGGCTCTCTGCTGCCCGCGTGACCCGGAATTCTCCTCTTCTGCACCCCTCCTTACACGTGGGTGTCACCCACTACCTCCTTGTTTTTACCGCTTCTTCTCTATTAAGTAAACGATAATTTGCGAAATTAACGTCCCAGAACGTGGTTTACGGACCAGACGGCAGTGACCTTATTTAAGAGGGAGTCTTTCACCCATTGTAATTGCTACATCCATGCCACGGAGCAGAATAGAAAATTGGCATTAATTGCTGACTTAAAAGGTCTTTAAAGGCATATTTATGTTGACCAGTCTCTCTTTTGCATATAAGCAACAAAGCATGTTCTGGATGATTAACTTCATTGCTTATATCCCTGGAAATCAGTTGGTCCTGGGCTTAACTCCTTGACAAGGGCTAGAAAGGGAGGACAAACAAATAAATGGTAACACTTATGAATGTTATCCCTATTAGAATCTATCAGCACATTCATAACACATTATAATGCATTCATAAAGCATTATAAACATGGCTATAAATATTTATAAAAAGGCATAACACATTATTGCCATGCTTATTAAGCATTATGAATGCTTTATGAAGCTCTCATCTAAAATGCACTATAGATACCTTCATAATGCAGTATTAGGCAGCCTTAATGCTTATACTGGCCATTATAATTTATGAAGAGTTATAATCAAGACTATAATGCCTGTCAATTGAAGATGCTGTAATGCTTTATTAATTCTTATACCAACCATTATAATGGATTATGAATGTATCTATAATGCATTATAAATGACAGCTTTAAGTAAAGTATTACTAAATTTACCAGCCATTAGACAAAAAATAAATATGTAGGGCTTTGGAAGAAAGTATCTGTCAAGGAACTAAGGACTACATAGAAAAATATAAATCAGTATAATTCACTTATGAGATTTTAGAGGAGAATTTCAAATGTGATAATAAAATCAATATGTCACCTATTAAAAAAAAACAGAACAAGAAAGAAACCAGATTCGGCTTTGTTTTCCTCCAATTATTTACACCCCCTATGTGTTTCCGCTATAGCACAATATAATTTAATGGACAATTCATCCGTTTTATGTCTTCAATGACCAGATAATAGTTTCTTGAAGACAGGTCTATTTATTTATTTTTGTGCTTTGCCACAGAAGTTGACCTTCACAGGAGTCGATTGCAGAGCTCACAGCTGTAAATGTAAGACGCGCCTTGTGTTTTCTTTTTACAAACAGCATTACTGGATTCTAAGTGCTAAGGGTTAAGTCTCATCCTGAGCGTAAGGCCACAGCGGTCATCCTACCATGTGCACCTTCAAGCTTCCAGTGCATCGACGATGATGGACCTTTCTCGTTGGACCCTTGTTCTGCCTCCTTTACCCCCCCTGCATTTACCCCTCCTATGCCCTCAGTGCCATGTAGTGGGGGTTAAAGTGACAGAGAGTAGGGGGACACAGAGTCCAGGCGATTGGCTTGAGACCCCTGCCCTTGTTATTGCAGTAATGAGACTAAGCCAACAGTTTTAAAATGCATGACTCACTTTGGAAAAATGTGCTCGCACCCCACCCCTCCCAGACCATTTTGCATTCTGGTCAAAAAATAAATAAACCCTGTACTGCATGTAAAAATGTGTATCAAATGCGCTAATATATCTCCTAAAATGAGAGTTGATCACAATGCAGATTTAAAATCTTCATTCAAAACAACAAAGAGTCTTATTTATCCAGTTCTGACTCATTCATCTATTTGCATGGTTGGCACCATCATGCTAGCCAGTTTGAATGCTCATTACTTTTATAACTTATAAATAGAGCAAACTGGATCTATTGATTAAGGGCCTTTGTTAAAGGCAGAGCCACAATGGACTGTGATGTTTTCCTCACCCATTGCTCAGTGCATGTGCACAAACCACAGGAAGGTTTCATGACTGTAATCACTGGTGAGACGCCGTGCAGAACAGTGGATCCTAGGATCCTCACTCTTCAGGCGAGAGATCTGAATCTTTGACACGTCCGCCAAGATGGTGGCGTCACTGTGAAGACCCGCACCACCCGGATCTTTGAAGCTGTTCTCTAATGCCGGGAAATCCTCGATGGCTGAGGAGCTATTAGTTACTTGCTGATGCAGCCTCCCTCCCCACCAAGCACACAACCCCCGTCCAACTCAATCCTTGACACAAAAAAACTGGGGGATTTCCTCAAGTGTCACTCTGGATCAGGTCCGTCATAAAGCGCATACTGAGAGGCATTCTCAGCGGCCATGAGAAGGACATGCCGTCTAATGTATGGGTGCGTCATCCTTCCAACCAATGACAAATGCAAACCTCTGACAGTTGTATATTTCGAGCTCGTAAGATGATTAGAGTAAAGCTCCTGGTTCGCTTTGCTTTTGGACTGTTAGGAGATGCTTCTCTCCAAAGTGACTTACAGTACCGTTCATTCATGAACCTGGAAGGTTCAGCTGGAAAAGTCAGCATCCCTTGAGTCTGGGACTCATAGCAACAGCCCTCAGGTTACGAGCTGGTGTACTTAACCGGGAGACTTATAATACTGCATACTCAATAGCAGCAGCATCACTATTTGGCTCAGCATATATTGTCAAAGTATAGACTCATGACAAAATAATAATAATAAGGCTTTACATTGACTGCACCTTCATAACGTGTTCATAATGCATTCGTAGAACATTCATGAGCATGTAAGTATACATTAATAACAGACATTATTTGATATTAACAAACATTTAAATCGTATAATGTTTGTTATTAATGTATATTAAAGCTGTTAAGGTATATTAGAATGTTAAGGTATACTTACATTTACAATGCAGTCCATTTACCATTTACATGCTGCTTATGAATGTTCTATGAATGCATTATAAAGGTGCACCAAATGTTCTATGAATGCATTATAATTTAAAAGGCACTATGAAGGTGCAGTTAATGCAAAGCGTTACCAAAATATCATGACAGAGGTTGTTGACCAAAATCCCCATTCATCAAGCTTATAGTTAAGTAAGTACTGAACTCAAGCTGATTCAACGAAAGTCAGAATCGGAACTGAATGCAAATTTTAGTTTAGGTTTTTATTTTTTGGTAGTGTTACAAACAGCTGGATCAAACGACAAGCATGTAGTGACATTAGAGGACTGACATTATCACTGCAGGGAGGTGTGTAATCCCGTCCGGCAAAACCGTCCACATCAATCATTATGAAACCCAAACAGTCGAAACAAATGACACCTCTCCGGAGACCCAGGCGCCCGATCCAGTCCATTGGTCATTTAGCATGCAGCAAGCGCCTCGTCAAATTAGCAACTCGGCAGTGGGGCATCGAAATCACTAATAACCCTGAGGAAAGTGTCCTTGACTATCTGTGAGACCGTCCACATTAACCGGCCGTCAAGTGGGAACGTCGTTTTGCAGAAAAATAATTTGAGTTGGCCACAGGGAGGGGCTGGGGGCTGCTTATTTCCACTATAAATAAGTGGAAGTGACAATATCGTTGTTCATCTTTGAATTGCAATTATATTTTCTGCTGACTGGGGTCAAGGTGGGGTTGGGGGGGGACTCTTCAGATCGGTCCTTAATTTCAAACCCAGCGTAACAGAAATGCAGGTGAATGGGTGTCAGCCACTTTCAGGCGAGCTGACTGACAGAAAGGTGTATACTGTGCTCACTCTCAGCGCCAAGGCTCCACAATCTTCCCTTTCCATTTCGCCCTCCAAGTACTTCAGGACGGCTGAGAGTTCTAGCAATTTTGGGGAACGTCTCACATCAGATGATAATGTTCGATGAAACCAGCAAGAACGTCTTTGCGTATCCCTAAATAATCACGCCGTTGATTCGCAAAGTACAGGAACAAAAGGCGCCGCTGTGCTACTGTGTCTTGTCAATTTCGTGCGTTTTTCTTTCATTTTTCTGCGGCTCCAGTAACACTGACGCGTCCCATTTAGGATTAAAATCGAGATCCGTTTCCGTAAAACGTGTCCCGCACGTTAATACAGGGGAAAAAATCCATGTGGAGTATAATGCCAAGTTCAGGAAAACAGTAAGTCCAGCGTCTGATCAGCGAATTAAATAAGCTGCGCCTTCTGTCAAATTAGGGAAACGGCACACAGTCGAATGTGTCTATGCAAGTGACCGGCAGACTATAACTGAACAGTGATATTTTGCCAGCCTTTCCCACGAACCACTGGGAGCCCCTGTGCCACGCAAAGAAGCACATGTCACGAAAGACATGGCGGCTAGCTTTGGGAAATCGCCCGTACATCACTATCGCTGGATTATTAAAAATGACATCGGGAGCAATTAAATTACCTATAAAACTAGCAATGCAATTTAATGGATTGTTGTTGCCAATTAGATCAGCCAAACAAGCCTCAGCAGATGAAACGTTTTAATTGGATGTTGACATGTGCACTTGTCAAATTTTCACCGCCGACGTCGGGGTGAGTGCTGCTTTTTAAATGAACTCCACACATCTGCTTAGAACACGGACACAAGTGTCTCGCCGTATAATATTAACTCCCTGCCTCTCACGGAGCTGCAACGCTGGGCTCAGTCGTCAGGAGAGACGCTTAAAGTTTCATACATTTACAGAGCTGCCGAAGTTATGTGTTCGGTACAACAGAGATGGATAGTCATCCACCGTGCCACATGCTGCACTGGGCAGCCTAAAAGTAAAAGGGAGATAGAGAGGATTTAAAGCCACATAACATGTCAACAGAAGCCAGTGGGGGCAAGAAAAGTGAAAAGAGCTACAGACTTGTGTAGCTGAGGAATATTCAAGGGCATAGAGGTTAAAACACTAAGCCCCCCCCCCCCCCCCCCTCTGAACCCCCCAGCCCCGCACATCCCTAAAGATATCCAGTTTGCCATCTGCCAAATCTTGTGCCGCGCCTGAATTTTGTCTAGATTACAAGCATCTAAAGAGTTTTTTTTTCTTTTTTTTTTCTTCCCAAAGGCAATATCTGCTCCTACACAAGAATTTCTATACTGCACATGAAATTTAATAAGCTAAGTCAGCAATCCAGCTTAGAAATATTGCATATATTTAGTATATCGCATATATTGTTTTAGCAGTAATTTCCGTAAATCTGTAATTGAACAATTGTCTCAGGAAAGTGACCATAGCTAAATGTCTGTGAGTTATCGACTGTATTGAGCGCCAAGCACGTCGGGTGCAGTGTTTTCCTCTGTGTGCTTCTGAAACCTCAGTAGAGGTCCAAGTCATTTCAGAATAAGGGAATATCCCAGGGAGACGCTGCCTGATCTCGCCCAATTATCTATGAAGATTAGATCTCATTGCCTCTGAGATATCTTCAGCTATTAAGGTAGCATCTAATGCCATATTACCTGGGAAAAAAATGCACGCTATGGGGAATGCTAACCAAACTGCTGAGGGTGTGATCATTTTGGCAGTTTCTACACATAAATAAAAAATGAAAACCATGGGTGTTAAGCATGCCAATGACGTGCAGTGCTCCAACATTGTTCCGTGTTCCGTGTTTCCAACATTTGCTGCAGACACTTTATTGTGCCTGTTGCAGAACGTATGTGAACAAAAAAAAAAACATTTATGCAAGCACATTTGCTGGAATACTGAAGTGCACTTATAGATCACCGAAGGAGAAGAAAATAGTCCCCCTGGTTGTCATGACGAAGCCAGTGGCCACTGCTCTGCAGAGAGGCAAGGAGATAATTTAGCAGCACAGAGAGTAATGGACTGGTTCTGCACGGCCAATCAGTGCAGACCCGTTCCTCTGGAAAGTCCCGAAGCCCAGAGTCAACAGCAAAGCTCTCAAACATATCAAACATATCAAAGTAATGCTGGTAATGGTAAATTTAGTAGTAGTCTGGGTGCTTTCTCTTGTAAAGTCTTGACGAAGGTCTGTACAGACAATCTGAAACCTGCAGTTCCCTTTGATAAATAGTGTGTGTTTTGTGATTAACATTTAATTCAGTGTTTTGGGACCGGAGCGCTAAATTGCCCTGCAGAAATGCTAAGCCCCAGAATTGTTCGGATGCTAAGCAGACACTTTCTCCCTGAGTGTCGTCTTCTGCATAGCTTAGTTCCAGAGTTCACCCATCCAAACAACTGCGTTTTTCCTAGAAGTGACTAAAATCACCAGTAAAGAGCACACCCTTCACAAGAGCAAAACACCAGACACACCAGTTCTTATTCCATGATTCTATAGCTGGAAAGCTAAGTTCTTAATCTGTTATGTTAATGCTTCTAGAACGCAATTCTATAGCTGTAAAGCAAAATTCTGAATACAAGATTATAGAAGACAATTCAGTAACACTTCACTTAAAGCACTCATATATATACCTTCTTAATGCAGTGTAATGCATTCATAAAGTATGAATATGGCTATAACTATTTATAGACTATTATAACTATTCATACACATTATAGCCATGTTTATTATACATTATGAATGGTCTATGAAGCTCTCATCTATAATGCACTATAAATACCTTTATAATGCATTATAATGGCTTATGCTGATCATTATAATGCATTATGAAGGCATCTATAGTGTTTTATAGATGATAGGTTCATAGAGCGTTCATGGTGCACAATAAACATGACTATATAATGTTATATGTTTTTATAAGTAGTTATAGCCGTGTGTATAATGCTTTATGGATGCAGTAATATTTTGCATTATGAAGGTATCTATAATGCGCTATGTTGACTGCTTTAAGTATAGTGTTACTGACACTTCTATAGCTGAAAAGGAAAAGGTCATAAGTCATTATGTTAATGATTATAAGACACAGTGTTATACCTGGAAAAACAAATCTAAGTTCTTAATACAGGATGTTAATATATATATATATATATATATAGCCAGTACTATCTCAAATGTTTTGTCCTTGTAATGTGAATACATAAAGGCACAAGGGATTATTGTTATTATGGATACTGCTGCTGGCAACATGGCAGCCCAGCCTGCTGCGGACATACTACAGATATGATCTTAACTAATACTGCTCATTGTGTGGAGGGTGAGGGCTTGACTGGTGAGATGGGGCAGTAAAACTTGGGAACGTGAAAAAGAAACAGGCCTTTAAAAAGCTTCTGAGCTCATGCCGCGAGCTGCCAGGCACCAGCCGGGGCAGCCGGGGCAGCCGGGGCAGCCGGGGCAGCCGGAGCAGCGGCTGGCTTTGTCCCATCTTCACCCACCCCGGACACCCCTCTACTCATCTATATTTCATGCCCAAGACCCCCTCAGGAGGCTGCCGCTCTGACATATGAAAGGGTGAATTTCCACATGAATTATTCCCGGCTTGTGGCACCAGAGGGTCCTCCCCACCCACGTGGTCTAGCGGACGGCGCACCCCAGTCCCAGACACAGATACTTACAAAAGAAAGCACCAGACTAAGTACAGTGTTGCGGGGAAAGGGGGCATGAGGACTCTGCTCCCTTTCTGTTTTCATCCTAAATTCCAGTGTTTCGAAATCTGGTCCTTAGGGACCCACTGACAGGCCACATTTTTCCTCCTTCCAGCTACTGTCTGGTAGGGAGCTGGGAGGGAGCAAAAATATGGACCGTCTGGCAGGAGCTGGGAGGAAGCAAAAATGTGGACCGTCTGGCAGGAGCTGGGAGGGAGCAAAAATGTGGACCGTCTGGCAGGAGCTGGGAGGGAGCAAAAATATGGACCGTCTGGCAGGAGCTGGGAGGAAGCAAAAATGTGGACCGTCTGGCAGGAGCTGGGAGGGAGCAAAAATGTGGACCGTCTGGCAGGAGCTGGGAGGGAGCAAAAATGTGGACCGTCTGGCAGGAGCTGGGAGGGAGCAAAAATGTGGACCGTCTGGCAGGAGCTGGGAGGGAGCAAAAATGTGGACCGTCTGGCAGGAGCTGGGAGGGAGCAAAAATGTGGACCGTCTGTGGGGTCTCAATGACCAGATAAGGAAACACTGCTATATTCATATATTATCTCATATATTATATCGGCGATTTAGCTTGTGAACACCGGCCATGAAGAGGCTGAAGCCTGCCTCTGAAGCTGACATTTAATGGCCGAAATGCAAACAGCTGCGCGTCCTTTTAAATTAGCATTCACGCCGAGGTGACGTATGAAATGATTTCATTTTAAAAAGGCTCATCTTATGGGCTGTGCAGGAAAGACTGCACAGGGCAAAGGAGCTAATTGCTAATCTAGCAGCTCTCTGAGGGCCGGCGAAGCCTCCATGTCCAGCTTATTAATGCCGTAGAGGCCCCTCTGTCGATAGGAGCTCCGGTGGACATGCGGGGATCGATAGGTCTTCCTGACTAATCTCAACGCTGGCAACCTTATCTATCCAAAATGACAGCAAGCAGATTCCATCATTAATCTGCGCGGGCGTCGGCATCCGACCCCGGGCCGTACCATCACAGTGACAACAGGGGACGCACATGCAGCTCCTATTCACACTGGAGAGGAATCTCAAGGGCTGGGTAACCAGAAAGCCTCCCATTAAGCCCAGTACCAAGCCCTTGACGGTTGCAAAACAACGGCCTGAATGGCATTCGAGAAGCTTGCCATGGTGTCGGAAATAGTGGCAGGACCTGCCGTCGAACAAGGCAACCAAAATGGAGCATTCCGCATTGCTGGCCGGTCATGACTCAATCATGCTGGAAACCCAGACAGCAGAAACAAATGACAAATGCTCACGACCCCAACAGATAACCGTGTCTGTATTGCTGCCATCGCTCCCAGCTCAGATTCAGAAACATTGCCCTATCTCCATTGCTCTCCTTACTCTTCTATAGAAAGGACATGAAGAAAATGGTACCTACAATAATTATATACAGATCCAAGCTAAGTGGTATGTGTGGTCCGTAAAATGTGGGGCCACTGATCTCACATCAGTGAACATGAGGACCTCTAACATCAAGTGAAGCTCTTAGATATGGTGTCAAATGCATCGAGGTGGTACACTTGACAGGTTGAGATATACCACCCCCCCAACCCCCCACAACCGCACCACCTCAGCCAATCAGAAGCGCATCAACCCGGCATCCAGTCAGCAGTGAGGTTTCATCTCAACCGTGAGACAAAGTAGTTGAGGGTTCAAGTCCCAGAATGCCAGTTAAAAAGAGTCACTGGACGGAAGTGCCGACTGTGTCCTGCCACTTTCAATGGTGGAAAGGTAACAGCAACACCACAGGGGGCAGCCACAGTGCCAGATGCCAGCTCGGGGGAATCAGCCCCATCACCTGGCGGAGGGGGGGTCTGCGCAGCTCCTTGCCCTGCCGGATGCTCCACACCCCTTGCACCTCAGCTTGATATACCTCTCAATTCCCCTGGTGTCTCTGCAAGCCACCAGTCTACTTAACATCAACACAACCCCCCCCCCCCCACACACACACAGTGCAGATAAAGCTTTAAATCCTCTTCTGTAAATAACAGAATGGGTGGGGGGTGGGTGCTTTAAGGACACACACTAGTGCCATTTTTTTTTTTTGCACATGTGAGAGTCACCATTAAACCCCCCCCCCAGGCTCCGCCTCTCTCCTCACACTTTTTTTTTTAATCTCATCTCCTTCCAGCTCTCAAGGACGCGCGTGGGGATGTGGGATTCGCTTCCCGCCGGAGCTTCTGGGATGCATCACTCTGCACACATCTCGGCACCCTGTCCGGGGAGGGGCTGCCGGACGCTGCACGCTTCCTGGGACCGCGCTCTCGAACCCTGTCACTCTACCCGGATGAGCATGTTCTTTCCTTTTCCGGGTGATACACGGATACCTGCGCTTCCCAAGGCCTGCTCACGGGGGCGCCCCAGAGTGGCCATTTGCAGACTGAGTGTTTCCCCAGAGCGGTTTGCAATAAGTGTTCTGCTCTGGGGTCCAGTGGAGCCTTTCCTGGCTTGGCGGTGCCCTTAGTGGCCCGTTTTCCTGCCATTATTCACCTGAGAACCAGGGGAAAAAGCATTCACTCTAAAGGCCTGATTCCCGTCAGATCCAATGAAACGGTACTGCACATTCGCAACCCCAAGCCGTTTCACTCAGGCAGGAATCCTGTCCTGGGCCATTCCTGGCTGTGGGAATCTATCTCAGGTCTCTATATCCTTACATTTTGGTATGCAGCAGGATAGAAGGTCTGAAAGCATTCTCTGATTGTTAGTTGTTGGGGGGCGGTCATAAAGTGCTTCACTCAAGCAGGCATACACAAGGGCAGGGTCATATGGTCCCCAACTGAAAGCTGATTGGCTCTCGGAGTGCCCCCTTTCCTTGTCAATCACCCATTCAAAATGTATCATTGGCTGTATGTGTTGTGGTCCTTCTTTTTCCTCCCACCTTATAAAAAAAAATCCTAGAATCACCCCTGCATGCTCAAAAGTGATGGGAGCGGTGTGATATTACGAGGCTGATCGAGTTTGCCGGGTGGGGGGGGGGGGGGAGCTAGGAGCAGCAAAGCCATTACGTCAAGCGAGAAAAACCAACCTGAGATATGACGTGACAGAACAGTCCGTCCTAACCTCCATGAGCACCCCCTGTCATTCCCAGGGGGGGGGGGGGTCGTGAATCTCATGTTTCGGTGACAGGTTTACTGACTTCCAAGCGTGACGAGACTCTACCAAACGTGACAAGGACGGATTACGCAGCACTCGGCCATCTTTTCTCCATGCTAATTCACTGAGGTTGCTGCATGGCCCAAACACCCAGGGAGTGGGGGCTGCGGTATAATCATTCAGATTCCCGGGCCCAAACACCCAGGAAGCTGGGCTTGAGGAATGATCATTCAGATTCCCGGGCCCAAACACCCAGGGGCAGGGAGTGGGGGCTGCAGTATAATCATTCAGATTCCCGGGCCCAAACACCCAGGAAGCTGGGCTTGCGGAATGATCATTCAGATTCCCGGGCCCAAACACTCAGGGAGTGGGGGCTGCGGTATAAACATTCAGATTCCCGGGCCCAAACACCCAGGAAGCTGGGCTTGAGGAATGATCATTCAGATTCCCGGGCCCAAACACCCAGGGGCAGGGAGTGGGGGCTGCAGTATAATCATTCAGATTCCCGGGCCCAAACACCCAGGAAGCTGGGCTTGTGGTATAATCATTCAGATTCCCGGGCGTCACGCTTAGATTTGCCGGACTTCAACCGGAAACACTTAAAAAAAAAACAGCTACCATAATAACTTTCTGCTCGTTTGGTACTTTACCTCAGGTGCTATTGATTTTTCTAGGGAGGGATAAATGAACATAATTTAATTTTTCCATTAAGCACGATCATGAAAACCACAAGCGTCGTTAGCAGACCGCCGATCAATGAAATCAACGTGGCACGTGCGTCCTTATGACCGTGAGACGTGTGGATCTCGCCGACTGCAAGCAAGAAGCACTTTAAAGAGGGCCACAAGGATTAAGTATGTCTAAACGGTTGTCTACTGCATACGGGACGCAGTGTGTTGCTTTGTTTTTGCAGGAAATTCCCTCCAACAAAGATGAGACCCCTATTACAAAAGTAACCCCCCCACTGCACTGTGTGGATACGAGGCTCCCAGTTCACTCAGCTGAGTCGCCAGATCTATCAAGCCTTCAATGACACTGTGATCTACTACGATCTACTACACTGTTTCTCAACTGGTGGGTCGCAACCCAAAAGTGGAGTCGCTGAGTGTTATTTTTTCTTATGTCGGAATTTATTTTGTTAAACAGTGCATGAAGGCTTTGTACTCCTGTTATTGCACTGCTACACATTTACTATCCATCCCTCCATCCATCCATTTTATATACCTCCTTGTCTTGTGCAGGGTCATGGGCGTCCAGAGCCTACTCCAGAAGCTACCATTGCAAGACAGGGAACAACCCAGCATGGACACCAACCCATTACAGGTTCTATTAACTATCATTGCATTATTTCTTCACAAAATATATATTTTTTAAATCTGGGTCATGACTTAATGACCTCTGAGAAATGCGGATCCTCAGGCTAAAGCAGTTGAGAACCACTGCTCTACAGTTTCTAAAAGTGAGGCGGGGGGGGGGGGGGGTAATATTTAATACTGCAGCAGGTGTTGAGTAGCTAAAGCGGCTCTAAAGCGTGACTCTGAGTTCCTAAGGAGTTCCCACTCTTCGCATCGGCCCGAGGCTTAAGATGCAAATTAAATTGCACTCAAAATTAAACAGGGAATTGATCTCAGGTTTGTCCTGTTCCTGAGAAATTCTTAGTACGGAACGCAAAATAACCGCGATGAGATGGCCTGTGTGTATCCACAAGTTGGGCAAAATGAGTCCAGCAAAGCCCGCTGGTGGAGTTTCTACCAGGATTCCTGTTAACAATGTAACTACGTGAAGCAATAGCGACCTTTAACTAAATTTAACACATCCCGGCGCGCCTAACTACGGAAGGATTCCGGTAATCCTAAAAAGTCGAAGCACGAGTTCTTCCGAGGCGATTTTCATATATTCCTCTCCCAGGAGATAAGCGTTAGGCAATGGCAGTTGGAGCCACCTTCTGACTGATGGGATGATGGTGAAAGGTTGAGCGAAAACCAGGTGTGACAGACCTGGAGCTCCAGCGCAGGAGTTTACGCCGATTCTGCAGTGCAGCCATTAATTTTAAGCCTGATACTGGTATTCTGTCACATATCAACATCTTTGAACAAAGATATACAGCAAGGTGATGCACGGGATTCAGCGGAACAAGATGTAAAATATAAGATATTTATCAAAGACAGCTACACAGTTTGCTTCCAGTCCAACAGAAGCGAAGGCTTGATCTCACTTTGTTGAACAAGCAGCGCGCTGGTTTATTTTGCTGTTCAGTGATGACAGTTATGCGCCGATGTTCCCCACGTACTGAGAGCCACGTCCTTAAGATGAAGCCATTTTATTTGTGGCTGAAAAACTAACCAAGAATATGTTGGATATATAAAGATAAAAATAAATTCAGACGAGATAGGAGAGCGGACGTTCTCCTTTGATTCCTTCCAGGGACATGGACTGTGGTGATGCTTGACATGCTTGACAAGGATACCGGTGGAGAAGGTAAACCCTGTGTGTGTGTGTGTGTGTGTGTGTGTGTGTGTCGCCGACCCACTGAGCCCCTGATTAGGACATAACAGGCACTGCCGATGTGGAGAACATCAAAGAAGGCCATCAAAGAATCCGCAGCCGACACCATGGTGTAATTACATACTACAAGCAGAGGGCTGCAGGAAGGCCACATCCACACCTCCTCCAACCGGTATACGCCATTTACGAAGGCTCTCTGTTGAGGATGAAAGAGAAGGGGAGGACAGGAGGAAATAATTGCAGGTATTTCAGGCACGGTGACTGGGAGATATAATATGGAGCAGGTGCTTGCCCCGCGAGGAATAAAGAGATGTACGGTGGGCGAGGTGGGGTGACCGATAATTAAGCCGTCGGGTAAAAGCGGGACACGATGGCGGCCAGGAAGCTCGCTCCACAGCCGCAAGCCAGCGAGTCTCAAATGCCTTCAGCTGGTTTGCATGTGACCAATGGCGGCAGCTGAGAAATACGGTGGGCGTGGTTTGAGTAATGTGACCGACGCAAGCTGGATGGCGCTCGACTCAGGTCGCGTGGGGTTTCAGTCACATGGTCCTTTCAGTCACATGGTCCTCAACGCAGGCCAGCTGATGCTGCAGTACTCCCCGGTGCTACAGAGATGGTCGTGCGTATGAGTTTAGGTGCTCACTGGACTGGTAACACCATTATTCCTCCCCCCCCGAAACATACACACGAATCGCTTTTATTCCTTTTAAAATATATATGTGCCGCCCCACTAATGCATCCATTGTGATTCTCCCTGCCAAGGCCAAAATCAGAAAATGTCAAGCTTGATGTGCCTCAAGAGTGGAGGATTTCCGCCATGCCTGCAGACCTTATTTGACCAAAGAAGTAGCTGTTTTCAGAGTGCAGGCGAGATAGACTGCAAGATAGACTGCGAGATAGACTGCGAGATCCGCTCAGCTGCCCTGAAATGGCTCCTGTATGCTTTATTGTTTAGCTTTATTTCATCAAAGGAGTGCGAGCATGTTGGTGCTTTTCCCCCCTGAAACTTCCTTTCAAAGGACGCCTCTCCAAGCGAGGCACCCCACTTGGTGCTCAGACTGCCTCTACGTGTATGACAAAGGCCCGCCACCCCCCCCACGCCTACACCCCCTCTTCAGAAAGAAGCTCGCTGGCTTCACTCCATGCCTGGTGTTTTTCTTTTGAGCATAGGGTGAAGAGATGAATTAATGCGAATGTGCCAGCAGGGGGGGGGGGGCGGGGGGGGGGCAAAGCTGTGAGCTGGACCCCCCACCCCTCCCCTAATGTGTCTGTTGGCGCAGCCCAGCCTGTGAGCACCCCCCCCCCCCCCCCGTTCACACACCCGTTCCCCTTCCTGCTAATTCTCATTCTCGCCTCCTTCTCCGCAACATCTGGCTCTGGCAGATGTGCGGCTGACTGCAGTCCTTTCGCTGCATATCTCTCCATCCCTTAGCCAATCCGCTTCTCCCTCGCTCCGCACCGCCTTCACACGAGGCCTCTGAGGCAGCGTTCCGGGGGAAACCCGCATAAATCACACATTAAGCCGCTCGTGCGACTCGACATCGACCGAAATCTCCCGTGACTGGATGAACAAACCAACTATGGGTCAGTCAACAGATAATCCATAGTTTGCAGGAACGCCCTCCTCAGAATTATCCCTCTACAGCTTGCACAATAATTGATTATTATACTCCTCTCTTTAAATAAAGCACATTTAGATGAATTCTATTATCAGGAAAGCATAACCCGGTAGAGAATAAATCCCAAGCGAACAGCGGATCCATTATTTAACGCTTGTATGCTTGGCCTGAAAGTTGTGGTGAAGCGTGGATAGATGTTGAATGAGAGTGTTTCCCTTTAATTACCGCACCGCACAGACTAACGGCTATCGATCGGGGTGTTTAGGGAGGGTACCGATGGTAAACAGGCACGAAGGCTCCAGATCTCACCCATTACCCTGTTAATTTTGAAAAGGTGCAGCACTCTGGGAGAACATAGGCATCACATGAGAAGAGTGTAAGGATGGGGAGTGAATGTCCGTGGGGTGAGAGGATGTCATGTGACCAGCCCATTCAGACAGCGGGGCCTAATTAATCCTGACATGAAATGCACTTCTGTGTTTGTCCCCCAGGTATACACTTCCAGAACATGCTGTCTGTTCCCAATTGTTTTCCTTCTCCGGACCACCCGTTTTCTAAACCTGAGATTTCCCCAGTCCTGAAGATAAAATGTCTATCTTTGTTCTGTGAAATCCACCTTGCTCCTGTTCTATCCAGAGTCACGTGGCTCCGATCACCATCCAGTCCATGGCAATTCTTTTAGCAATCTACATTGACTTCAACTCCCATCAGCCCCTGGGGCAAAGAGCAACCAGGAAATATGACAACTTAGGTTAATCAATATGAGGAAGAGAAGGGGCTGAGAGAGTCTCGATTGTGCGACGAATGTGGGAGCCTCATGTGTGACCAAAGATGCTCTTGGGAGTTTTACCTTTTGGTTGGTCCCGCCTCCTCTAGTTGATTGGACCCACCTCCTCGACAATCTGATTGGTTATCTCTCTGAGCCAATCATTTTTCGTTCTGCCCTCAAAATAATTTTGTGCAAGTAAAACTCCAACAAGCACAAAAGCCAGCCAATCACTAATGAGCGCAGGGCTTGTTTCCAGGTCGACCGCAGCCCTGAAGGAAGAAGTGCCTTGATTCCCATTCAAAGGCGGCGTAAAGAGGAAACTCAAATACCGGAACAGGAAGGCATCGGGGTGGGAGGGGGTTGGGGGGGCGAGGGCATTTCCAATTATTATACCCAAACAAAACCTGGGAGAATAAATGACTTGATGGACCAGCGGTGAGGGGACGATTGTAAGGTGTCACCGAGGCCGGAGTCCCAAACGAGGTCACACATGTTGTACCTCAGACAAATATATACCCCCCCCCACACTGACACTGAGAGCCCCCTCTGTGCTTGGGGGTGACAGTTAGTAAACATGAGGCAAGGGTCCTGCGCAGGTTGTCTTGGGGGGGCAATCGTGGTTAGCAGTGCCGTGTGTGTGTGGGGGGGGGGGGGGTGTGCGTTGCCTCTGCACTGTCTGGAAGTCACCACGCTCACACTGGCATACAGACGCGATGCTCTGAAACTGCACGGTCGCCGTACCAGATGACGCTAACACGTTAGCGATACTGCGGTGTTCCTCGCAGGGAAGTTAATTAAGGCGCTGACACGGCTCGCACCATAACTACCCAGGCACACGCCTGACGCTCCCCCCCGTCTGTGAAGCGGCCCGCGTGCCTCATTGTGGCGTTGACATTTAAAGAAATTACAAAACTGTCGGCATTCAATAAAACGCAGGATAAGCGCATCTTCATTTTTTAACCTGTGCGAGTTTCTCCTCCTCCAGCTTATCGCTGAGCGACAGTGAAATAAATCCTTTTTTTAATAGGTAGAGAAAACTGTGCCGGTTGGTTGAAGGTCAGTTTGGTTCCTCCGAACTGCTGAATTGTTATGTGCAACATGCCTAAGCTGCGTACCTGTAAAAACACACCTGCTGTTAATGGAGAGCAATCTGTCCCACCTGGTGTTGGTGCGCGGCTACGGCCATCTCTGGAGTCCCTCTAACCACTGGTCACGTTTCTTATCTCTGCCCCGGGGCAGGAGAGTGACCTCAGTGGTGGGATGTGAACCTGTCATGTCCTCACCTTCCTGTTTACGCACGTTTAAATGACCATAAAATGCCCCCCCCCCCCCCTTGCTATTTTGGTGGAGTATTTTTACAAAATGACTCCAGAATAAATCCTTTGTAAATCAGCTGTCTTAGCCATAAAGCTATGTTTACATAACCAGCTAATTCTGCCTCGTTATAATAACATTTTAACTACAAATAATCCCACATTCAGTCCCACAGACCGGCTTCCCAGC
This sequence comes from Paramormyrops kingsleyae, assembly GCF_048594095.1. Classification (NCBI taxonomy): domain Eukaryota; kingdom Metazoa; phylum Chordata; class Actinopteri; order Osteoglossiformes; family Mormyridae; genus Paramormyrops; species Paramormyrops kingsleyae. Next base: position 16,767,808 of record NC_132816.1, read on the forward strand.
ATGTCACGCGATCCGGAACGATCGGGGCTCTTGTTTGCAAGATAAGGCACCTATCAACCTGCTGAAGATATGAGCAGACTACATGTGTCATACGGTTTTGGTTACACAAAGGTTTTCTTGAAATGTCGACAATGACGTCATTCTGTCACCTGGGCGACGACAGGGGAGGGGCGCCCAACCATCTCGCACTAAGAAAATGACATCTTCATGGGCTCCGCCGATGTTCCACAGACCGACCGTGAGATTAATTCATTGGGGACCGCGAGCACATGGAGAAACAGACATGCCATAAGAGTACACCCTTAGATAACGAAAATGAAAAACAAAAAAAAACAAACAATAGCCCTAGGACACGCTGCCTCCTTGCGAAGTATATTTTATTGACAAAGACACAAATTCGCGCAGCTACCAGACGCAAATTACCTACTAATTCCACAGTTGCCGTGACTCCGCGAGCTGCGGGGAGGCGGAATGTACGACTTGAGAGTGTAGCGGGTTGGCCTTCATTGGTGGGGGAGCAGTTGCAGAGGCCAGCGGCCAAGAGAGTGGGCTTTATTTCATAGGAGCGAGATCGGCTCTCAAAAAAGCAAAGGTGTACATCAGCCCTCTGAAAAAGCAGCACTATGGGTCCTCCCCACGCCGTCACGTATCGAATACGAGACAAACAAAGATAGAAAATGAGTACAGAAGAGCAGGAAGGCCGAGGAGAAGAACTTTCTTTAACTTTAACTACAACCCGTGGAGGAGTTAATCCTCTTATCCTGGCCATTTACACTTATTCATTTATCTCATTTTTATTCAAAGTAACTTACAGTAGAGGGAGAAGTTACAATTTACGAGTGATCCATGGGATTTGAACCCAGAACCACTGTGTTGTTAGCACAATCATCTACTTGTTGGCCATAAAATGACACGCACTGTTGAAAGGTGCTACCAGCCATTAAGTGTGCCATTCATTTTCATGCACAGAAATCGGCCCACGTACACAATGGGAGGGACGCACGCACCCCAGAGCTGCGTTCCAAGAGCTGAGCGATTCATCTCAGGGCTTCGGGCGTTTTTGCACTTAATAGAACGAAAGCGATTTCTTGGCAGTCGCCGATAAGCAATGGACCTGGGTTTCAGATCTGACAGAGGGAATAAATAAAAAATTATTCCTCCCAGAAAAAAGCCTCCACAAAGCACATTAGTGTCAGAAATCAGCGGCTGGGAGATGTTATCGGACAGTGGGAGTCCACTGAGGAAGAGTCACGCGCTTCTCGGGAGAGCCGAGCGCCTCGCCGCCGTGGCCAGTGGTCTGACTCCATCAGATATAAACATCGAAACGCTGCATTAGTCAAACAAATGTGAGCTTGGTAAACGGCAGAGCTGCACCAAACACTTTGGTTTGTAAGCGTGATTAATCATCCCAAGCGATTTAGACTCCGGTGTCTCCGTCTATAAAGCAAAACGCGATTGAAGTGTGTGTGTTGTGCGTGCAAGGGAGAAACAACTGGCTGCAAGTGGAAATATAGTGCAGGCTCCAGAGTGCCCAACGAGCAATCAATCAATCAATCAAATCTATCTATCTATCTGAAATAGAGCCTTCAAAATATGGAGCAAACACACAAACTCCACACATGCGGTGGGGGGCATGACTCGAACCCCTAACCCAGGAGATACTCACTGAGATCCCCGCCGCAGATCAGTAATCTACAGTCACTTAATTAATGCTATTACCTTTCTTAGTATTTTGTTCTCTGCAGTGGGATGACTGATATGAGTCTATATTCCTCTCTGTAGTTACGATTCTGTTCTGTAAGCATCATAGCAGTCGCTGCAGGACTCTGTGAGATTCCCGTCCTCGGTCGCCGCAGGACTCTGTGAGATTCCCGTCCTCGGTCGCCGCAGGACTCTGTGAAATTCCCGTCTCGCCACGAGCAATTTAGCACCATCCCACCGTTTTATTACAGGTTTGAATTTCACTGGAACATCATCCATGACTCCGACAGCCATTAAAATGTTTGTTTTTTTACCCGCTGCTTAAATGATTGTGCACGAGGTGCATGATAATTACTATGTTGTCAGGACAAGTTCTGCAGAAGCTCAGCAAGGAGTGTTTTCCTGGAGTTTTCCAGAGATATTGTGTGAAATGTGGACATGCAGACAGCAATGTCCCCTCAGTCTGTGGGGGGGGGGGGGCTTTGCACCCTGTAAAGACACGTCACAGGAGGCTTGAGACCCAGGGACAGCCCAACATTCGAACCCGGCCTTAGTAACAGTGGACCACAGTGACCATCTGCCGATGCCAAATTACTATGGCGGGAATTGAGGGGGGGCAGGTCTCGTAATTTACGGTAAGGGCAGACGGCGTGGAACCGGCAGCCACTCTTGTGATGAGGCCCGTGACACGGAGATGAATATTTCATCCGTTCCTCAGATGGGGATTAAATGTGTTCTGCTGAGGAGAATCCTCATCTGCGTTCTGGGCTGGAGCTGGCGGGAGGAAGCGTGGGCGGAGCGGGGAGTTCTTTCAGGAAGTGGATGCAGGCGGGGAGGCCCTGAAGGGTCCATCGTTGAGCTGGGGGGCTGCTGTTACAGTCTTCAACCCACTTGAATTTTTTAAGAAATACGGCTATGGACATCAGAACACCCCCCCCCCCCCCCCCCATAAAGCTTATTAATCAGTTCTCCACATACTGACAAACTGCCTGCCACAAGCCAAACCCCCCCCCACCATAAAACCCTTCTGCAATCCTGCCTGAAGCCCCAGCAGATGTGGGTGACCCAGTCATGTGATTGCATATTCCGAAATGCGAAAGCGGCTGAGGCAGGACCACCACAGTACTGCAGTAGGATGTTGGGTCGTGGCGCTGCAGTAGACTGCTGGGTCACAGCGCTGCAGTAGTGTGTCGGGTCACGGTACTGCAGTAGGGAGTCGGGTCATGGTGCTACAGTAGAGAGTTGGGTTGCAGCGCTGCAGTAGTGTGTCGGGTCACGGTACTGCAGTAGAGTGTCGGGTTGCGGCGCTGCAGTAGGGTGTTTGGTCGCAATGCTGTAGTAGGGTGTCGGGTCGCAGTACTGCAGTAGGGAGTCGGGCCACGGTGCTACAGTAGAGAGTTGGGTTGCGGCGCTGCAGTAGGGTGTTGGGTCATGGCGCTGCAGTGGGGTGTCGGGTCACGAGGCTGCATGTGTGTGGACTCTCAGCCATTTTAATGCCTCTGAAAATGTATTCAAGCTAAAGCCTTTCACCCCCCAACCTCCCCACAAATCCCCATATCTCACTTCCTGTCAACAACAACCCCAAATATCCCTTGATATCTTTCATGTTTTGATCCCGGTATCAAAGAGAAGGTAAGAGCTTCATAGTAGCACCAGTTTGAGTGGTATTATCATTTTTGTTGTACCTCTGGTATTCAAATTCCAGTTTTATTTTATACAGGCCTGTCGGAAAGCACTCTGCACACACCCAGTGGTCAAGTTGTAAGAAATGTAAAATCTTGGGGGAGGGGTGGGTATAGTTTTCAGATGATAAGATGTCTCGGTGGGGGGGGTTACTTTATGTCTTGGATCTGGGTTGAGGTCCCCGGATAAAGTCAATAAATTTACATTTACATGACTGAAATTACACAGAGTGGTTTAGAGGGACCGTGAGGGGGTGTGCTGATGGTTTTTGTCATTTTTTTCCTTGGGGAGATGGAGCATCCAATGAAAGCTGCAGCACCGCATACATCAGCTGTAAACTCAGGAAACACACTCTGGCAGAGGCAGACATTTCAGGTCCAGAAAGTAAAAATCCAAACCAGGATTTTGTTTCAACCAACCAGCTGAGCACTCTGTGACTGTGACTCCTTATACTTAACTGGTTGGTTGAAACTAAATCCTGGTTTGGATTTTTATTTTCTGGACCTGAAATGTCCGCCTCTGCACTCTGCAAACAGGCGCTTATGTCATATTGTTTTTTTGGTGTCTGTACCCAATACAATTCTTAATACACATGCAAAATTATCAGTATAACCAAGATTGAACAATATGTATAATACCCACCACAGCAGCGAACAGAATGGTACGCCTCGTCAGATTATCAACCAGCTTCACCGTGTTGACAGAAGCTCAAATCCCTGATTGGGTTCACGTCCTGTTACTGGGGGCAGGACCCACAGCTGGATTCCAAGGCTTGTTGTAGGATAATATTAACCTGCAAGGTCAATGAAACCAGACTGACCTTTGCACTGCAGCCCAAATTTAATATTTCGAGGGAGTTTTTGGTGCCATCAAATCTGGGCCAGATTCACAGCGTGGCCAAATCTTATTCGACAAACAGAACAGGAAGATCGAAAGTGCCTCTCTTCTGCAATAACAAAGCGGAACGTAAATAATGCACTCTCTCCACAAATCTCATCCCGGGGAACGGTTCGAAACTCCATTATTTACAAGGCTACCAGATGCTCTTCCCGCTGCATCCTTATGCCATTGAAATTACGAGACGCGCCGCCTCTGCATCTCAATTCTCTCTTCTCCTCCAGATGTTCCGGTGACCTCTGAAGGACCCCTGCGAGGCTAAAGTCTCAGACCTCAACAAGTGTCCTTGTCTTTGTTTCACTCCCAACACTGAGCATTACACATGACGCAATGCTGTGATGTTCCCCCAGGCAGGTTAAGGTGGGGGCAGGCTTTGCTAGTGACCATCTCTTCATACTGTAGAGCGGTATTTCCTATAGGGGGTAATTCTAGGATTTTTTAAGGTGGGGGGAATAATTGGGGCCATAATTCATAGAGAGCGACTAACCTCATCATGAGAATCAGAGTTCACGTCACTGGCCAGGTACCACTGCATGTACTAGGGATTTGTTTTGGCAGTATTGGTGCTTACATTCACAAAGAACATAAATTAAGGAAAATCACACTGACTTAAACAAAACAAGACAAAGAAGTGCGCACCAACACACCGAGGCGACCGTCGTGGCCCATGTTGAGATCAGCCAATAACATGTTTTGACAGGGGAGGGGGTACACCGAGAGACATTGGGCGCTGTGGCCCCACCCATTATAAGTTGCTGATCACTTTTTATGTCAGACAGGCGGACGCACTTCTTCCAGAGGCTCCTTTTACAATTAAATATGGAGGCAAGCATAACCGATTGGTTCTGCCTTTCTGCGCGAGTTTGACAAGGGGAGAGAAAACACGGATCCGCTTCGCGTAGGTGTGAGACGCACTTAATTGCTGCTTAATGCAAAGCACTGGCGTTTAAATGTGGCTGTTGGGCCCTGGCAACACAGCACATTAAATACTGGGGGCACCGTGACACCTGCGGCACACAGATTCACGGCGAGCGATGACAGTGGTACAACAGCTGGGCCCACATGGTAAGGTGGGGCCCAGTCCCACTCTGGACCAGGTTTCAGGTCCATCAGACACAGCTCTGGTGCAGGAGAGACCTGTTGGATCCCTCACTGAACATGGGAATGGTACAGGAGATACAACCGTGTTGGCTAAATGAGGGGATAAAAAACCATCCCACGCTTCATATTGGAATTCTCTCATATTTTTATCGTTGTTTGAATAAAAAAATTGAAGAACAACATCTTAGGATCCTAATCTGCTAAAAAAAATGTGGCTTGTTACAGTAAGTGCCTTGAATCTCCCCCCAACCTAGAAACAGCATTTGGCTAAAAGTACTGCCAAGCAGGTAAATGCGGAATTCTCTGGAAATTCTGCAGTGAGGAGGCTGCCCTGACTGTCAGAGTCCCGGAATCTGTCTCAAGCCGCCTTCCTCTCCTTTACAGGAGTGTAGTGGAAGTGGCTGTCAGATAATGCAGCTGAGCATCCTGATTGGTGGAGACAGGACCGGACAGAAGGACACGCCATTGGCTGAGTGGACCGTTTGCCATCTTCCTTTTATGTTGCGTCCCGTGTGTTTCAGTGGCTAGCCTAAGCCATACTGCCTTTGTAGAGGTCGAGGGGAAAGGTCGGTGTGCCCTTTGACCCTACCTGCCTCACTTCTGCACGGAGTGACAGAAAAAAAATATGCAAATACGGAAATTACATGTAACAATGCGCTTGGGGACCGGATCCCCTGATTGGCTGGGGTGTGGGCCGGCATCTCTTAATATCAAAAAGGTATGAAGCCTTCACTGCAAAGCTATCTATCCATTGATCATTCATTTACAAAGTGTGGCAGAAATCAGGCTCCCCATCCAAACGCGCTCTATGCTGTGCAATATTCGGGAAGTCGTCTGTCACCTCTCAGAGAGTACGGCAAACATGGGGCTACACTGTTTTTCTATATCTACCACATAAACTGCATTACTTGTCCTGAACCGAAGAAGGCGCATGTCCAGCTGAAAGTCCTTTTTAGCTCCTGGTCCATGTCCAATACTGATGTCCCCCCCCCCCCCCTCCACTGAGTAGCAGGCCTTTGAAGGTGACACCTGTGTCAGCTACACAAAAGGCAGGACGCGTGATTGGATCAATTAGCGTCCTGCTTTATGACTCCTGCCTGGTGCTGCTGATGCTGCTAGGCAGGCAGCCAGAGCTCCCGGCCTCGGCGGTCAAAAAAATACCCACGGAAACGTCACGTGTATATTTATCTAATTGGCTTTTTCGAAAAGAGGAACGGGCTTGAATTGCCGCGTGGTAAAAGCAGAAGTGAGTGGCAGCTGCAGGCGTGCGGGCATGCTTATCATGCACGGGAAGGATCTGCGGCTCCTCCTCCACGCGGCAGAGCTCACGACGAGTGTGATTACAGCGCTGCCCCCTTTCAATCTTGCCTTTGGCCCCAGTGTCCCAGTGCTGCCAAAAGCTCAGCAATTTTATCACAGTTGTAATACACTGCAAAGACACTGACATCACAGGTACACTGATATCACAGAGACATCGCTATGACCACGACATCACATAGATGGCATCATCACAGGAAGAAAGGTTTCGCTAACACAGTGACATCACAGAGACATCGCTATGACCACGACATCACATAGATGGCATCATCACAGGAAGAAAGCTTTCGCTAACACGGTGACATCACAGAGACATCGCTATGACCATGACAACAAAGAGATGGCAACATCACAGACAAAGGTGTATTGCTAAGACAGTGACATCACAGCATCAGATGGACTGTAACTGCACAGAAGCAGAGACTCAATATGACTGTGATATTGCAGTCATAGTGACATCACAGAGACAAGGGCACTGTCAACAAAAACGCATAGCGAAGGCAGAAGAATTGCAAACACAGTGATTTCCAAGTGATCACACACTTGCCCATGAATGGTGCACTGGCAGGATTGCACCAGGTTACAGAACAGTGACTGGGAAATGCAGGCGGGGATGGGGTGTTTCAGCATATAATTAGTTGGCCTGGACATACTAGCGTGCAGGAGGTGGGGCTTTATGTCTCCCCTGAGCCCCTCGCCGCTCGGAGACCAGCCAAGCTGCATAAACTAACCTAATTATCCCTAATATGCTGTCAGGCTAGTACCATCATATTACTAAGAACACAGAATTAACATCATAAAAGGCAACAACATCATTCATTGTTTCCAGATCCATGCTGTGCCTGTCAGGTTTTATCTTTAATGAAGCGGAGGCCCCTTGTTTTCCCCGGTTGTACTGCAAACGGGGTGAGCGCACTGCGGAGCCGGTGTGCAGTGAGAAAGCCCCCCCCCCCCCCCCCGGGGAGAAACGTGAGCCGGCTCCCCAGCCAGAAGTGCCAGGTGTTGACAGAGACCGAGGTGCGCGGCAAGCCTGTCACGAGAGCTGCGCGCGTGTCACAAGAGCCTCACCGCGAGCGCGGGGGCCCGGTCCAAATCCGGCACCGACCACAGCCCAGGGAAAACTCCGGCAATCAGCTGGGCCAAAAGAACCACACAAACTCTGAAGAAAGCTGCACAGCCACTCCACACTAGGCCAGCATCAAAGCCAGCATTGCTAGATGCTATTTTGCGTCTGTTATAAGAGCACAGTGGTTAGCATATAGACATCTTAGCATTGCCAAATAGTGGCAGGGATGCCAAATCTCAGGCATCTGGCGTGACACTCGCACTTCCTGACTATCACGCTCACGCAAGAAATCTTACAGCAAATCTGTCTTATTCCATTATAAAATTAAAATTAGCTACATCAAGCCTTGGGGTAGTTTGCAAACCCTACAGACTATTTACAAGGCAATAAAACTGCTACAAACATGTAAACGAGAGTGCAGACGTGTCTCAAATTGGAAATCTCATGCCAGCTAACTGACCCAAGTTAGCAGCCCCATAGCAGGTGCGCAACATTACGGCCTTTGAGGTCTTTGCAGAGTACAGGGCTGCTCTCCAGTCCTGGAATGCTAGCCGGCTTCTTTCAGCTTGGCCCCTAGCCTCCTACCCACCAAACACTGAGTATTAACACACGGACGTAGTCATGGTGGCTGTCGCACGCTAGAAGGGCACTGTAAGCAAAGGTAAGATGCACAGCGGATGCTAAGTGTGGGTAATGAGATCATACAGCAGCTTCTTGGTGACGGGGAGGCGATGGCTGTTCAGGAAGCCTTGATATAAAGCCAGGAAAACAAAAATGAGCCACAGCCACTCACAGAAACGTACAGACTACTTAAACCTGCATATATAACGGTAAAGTTAGTGGTCTCTGTGTGTCTGTTTAAACCAGCATACAGAATATAAAGGAATGGCTGGGATTAGTTTTCTGTATTTAGAAGTGAGTCTGTTTCATCCTGCATATATTAATAGCAGCAGTCGGGATTAGTCTGTTCTGCATGTGTTTCCATGTGTATGCAGGATTTATCCTACATAAGTTAAAGGAATAGCTGGTATTAGTGAGTTTCGTATGTGTACCAGTGAGTATATTTCAACCTACATATACAATCTATAGGAGCCGCAGATATTGCTTTCTTTATGTCTGCCTGTGAGTCTTTAGACCTGCATATACTGTATAGAGTGGCTGGGATTAGTGTTTTCTGTATTTTACAAGTGAGTCTATTTTAACCAGCATATATAAAAGGGAACAGCCAGGAGTGTCTGTTCTGCCTGTGTATCAGTCAATCTGTTTGAACTTGTATATTTAAGAATGAAGCTGTGCACATGAGATTGTCCTCTGTGTATCTGGGAGTCATTTTAAACCGGTACATCTGGACTCAGGCCGCATGTGAGTCACTACTATCTCCTGTACATCCGCATCCTTCATCTGTAAACGCGACTTGCGTGAAGTCCGCAGTCCAACCCGGCAGACCCCCGACTCCGCTCCGACTGACCTGTCCGTGTCCTCGCCTCACCTTGGCGCTCAGACGGATGCGGGGAGGACGGCGCGGCCCGCGGTCTCGCTTATCTCACAAGCTCCCCGGAGACTCGTAAAGGATGCGAGGATGTGACCGCAAACGCGTGGCCCGCTTCCGTTATCCAAGATGGCAGCTCGGTAGCGCGTGTGGAGGGGGGAGGGGGCCTGTCAACGGAAGTGCGCCCCCCCCCCCCCCCCCCAGCGACGGACACATCAGCAGGGCTGGTGTCTCTCATTTCCCGCACAGACCTCCCAGTGAGCAGAAATTTAATGCCCAGTAAACACAGAGATGCCAGCAGCCCAAGCATTTTGGATGATTAAACTTCAGACGTTTTGTTGAATCATACCCAGTGTTTAGTACTTTTTCGCATCTTCCTCTCGACATTGATCTTGTCTTGAGCTGTGGCCAAAGTCTTTGAAAAGTCCTATGAAGTCCGGTGTTACTGTATTTATGCTTCGCTGTCAACGCCTGACGGCACGGCCAGCAACGCCATGCTTAACCTCAGAGGGTTGCCCTTCTTCCTCCGTCGACACTCCTGGCCAGGAAACGTAAGCCTCTTAAATCCCTCCTGATCCGATCAGCGCAGTCACGCACACTGGGGGCGCACGGCCGCATCCACACGCACACATTATTTGCCGACGGGTGCCGTTACACCGTAAATCAAATCCTCGTGCGCACGCCGCGCCGCTCTTAATTTATTAAACGCTCTGCCAGTCAGTCCACGCCGCCAACGGAACGAGACGCAGTGGCATTAACGTTGCCCGATGACGGCATTAAAACAAAGAGCTAAACTGCTGCTTTTCTCTGCCACCGAGAGCTTTTTTGAAATAAATAACCGAAACGATGCTGCGTTCGCTATTAGCACGGGCGCGTTGAAATGCCTCTTTCCGCATCGCCCTCATGCACTGCTTTAAAACACATGCAGGTCAGAGCGAAGCTCGTGGCACGAGTGCAGGGTCAGCCGTTTGTCGCGGGCCCCGGGAGCAATCACGGGTGAAGGGCCCCTGGAGCAATCACGGGTGAAGGGCCCCGGGAGCAATAACGGGTGAAGGGCCCCGGGAGCAATAACGGGTGAAGGGGCTCGATCAGAGGTCGAATGTCGGCATTAGTCTGCTAGCCCCGGGATTCAAACCGACGACCCTCTAATCGTGGCCGGAGTCCGAACCCACTTAGCCACACCCCCCGTTTCGCACGGTTTACAAACGTTCACGGTCGTGTCTTAGTCCACGTTCATCCAGTCTCTATGTGTCTGTATGTAAGTATTAATGCACACACAAGCATTTCACGTGCGATGTCACCAGAAGGGGTGTGACTCGCAGCTCACACCCCGTGGAGTGCCAGGACGCCCCAACAGTCAAATCTTGCGCCAGCCTGCAGTCGATTACCCCAAAGTAAGAGGCACCGGGTGATAAACTCACCGGCCTTCCTACGCAATAGTTCTCCAGCCTTACTCCATCTTTACACTCCTCACCCTTCCCCTCCATCGCTGCATCATACATACAGTCCCGTAGGCCAAAAATGATCAAGCTCCTTACAGCAAACGATGACTCCGCCAATCTGCCACGCCGCCTGTCCGTAATTAATTCAAACTGCGTAACGAGCCTGTTGACTTCTTGGCCGGAGACTGACGTTGGCCGGAGTGCTTTGTGGCGCATGGAGCTCACAGGAAGGCGGCATGGATCTCACAGGAAGGCGGCATGGATCTCACAGGAAGGCGGCATGGTGGAGCCTGCCCACATCTGCGTTGCCTCCGTACTGTTCGATCACACTTCAGCGCGTGCAGAAAGCAGCAACACTTATGCCTGAGGAGCTGGGTGAAAAATCAGTAAGTTGGAATAGAAAAGCAAAAAAGTATATAAAATCGAACTATTAACTTTTAGCAGGTGGCAGTGGTCAGCACTGCCAACTCACCCCTTTGGGACTGGGGTTCGAAACTCTGCCCCAGCTCTGTTTGTGTCAAGTTCGCATGTTCTCTCCGTGTCATTGTGGGATTTCCTCAAGTTTCTCCGGATTCCCCCCACAGTCCAAAAACATGCTTTGGTTAATTGGTGTTGCCAAATTGCGTGTAGGTGTGAATGGCGAGTGTGTGTGCCCTGCGATGGGTTTGCACTCCCTCCTGGGTAATTCCCTGCATTGCACCAGACAGGCTCTGGACCCGTACAACCCTGAATAGGACAAGCAGGTCTGGATGGATAAACATTTCAGCAAGCCTACAAGTAAAACTCAGCGGCATACAAACTTAAAAATTAATTTTAAAAAATAAGGTTTTAAAGCAAACCAGAGTCATACAAACAGATACCAGGTTTACGCATAGATTTGCTGTCATTCAATAACACTTCCTGTCAGAAAGTGTCAGACATACAAAACACTTTCAAAAGTACTGGACACAGCTAAGGTTCATCTAGTCAAAACAGGTATTTCATTTTGCAGAGATTTAAATCAATGATTATGAAGTGATTTTTTAATGCATTGCCACAAGTATTTTTATCTTCCAAAGAATAAAGAGGGACAACAGCGATGACTTATGGGTATTCTGTATGACCATATGCCCTAATGGAAAATTCTCTATCCCTGTTGCATCCTTTTCATTCTGTACCCACAGATTATGTTTGAAAAACCCCACCCAAAGGGCATCGGGATCATGTGATTGGCCACCCAAAGGGCATCAGGATCATGTGATTGGCCACACAAATGGCGGAGGGTCTGTTCCATACGGCTGCTGCTATGGTAACCGCAGGGTGGTCTTCCTCGCCATGCCGTGAGACGGGTTGTCGAACCGCAGGACCAGGATGCTAATGAAGTGAATCCAGAGAGGGCTTCTATTGCTCCGAGTCACCGGCAGGAGCCACCAGAATCCATGCCAGTAGATGCTTCTGGACCCGCTGCGTGGCACCCTCTCCGGAACCTTCTGAGAATGACGACACACTCCGGTCTCTAAGAACCAGATCAGCCAGGGGAGGCAGCAGGAGCTGGACTGAGCGGTGCCAAGCAAGGCCATCTGGGTGACCCCTTCTAGCTGCCATGTTTGTGCCTCCTCCAAGGCTCAGAAGAATTACCATACTAATGGACAAACAAGCTCAGCCAAGAGACATCATGGCTTCCGACCAACCGGCGAGAAAACGTGTGCATATCTGCGTAGATCCTCCGCAAACTTTGCAAGCGGAAAGCAGAACAGGACTGCCGAGGTCTGCTAGTTACCTTCAGTGTGTAACTACCTGACAGTGTACCTTCAGTGCGTAACTACCTGACAGTGTACCTTCAGTGCCAAGGGGCCCGCAGAAGTTCAAGAAACCTCAACGCGCTCCGTTGAATGAAGCGAACCACAATCCGTGAACACGGCCAACGGAGATTCGGAGGACACGTGTGCGACTCTGAGTGTCAAAGGTGCCAAGTGGAACCAGAACAACTGCTCAACTAGGGCAACAAAGAAACAGGAAAAGGAATTCAGCCTTTGAATTAAGATCCAGAGCTTGCATTTGCACAAATATTACAAATGACCGCAATATAGCATCAGAACTACAAATTAAAATCCCGGAAAAAGCTCATTTATGGAAGGCTATTTATGATAAAATCACTAATACAACTTGATAATTAACCAGTGCTGCATTTTGCATTTGCTAGAATATGCTAATTTTACTGTACAATAAACAGATTACATTGTTGCCTTTCCGGAACAGACTCTGTATGAACGGAAGCACAGGTCAGCTCTTAGTCTGGGGGGTTTGGTGCCACCCTGCTGCGGGACCAGGCAATATGGCAGCTTGGCTTGGGGGGGGGGCGGGGCTATCACCCAAGGTATTCTGCAGCCCCGGGACGAAGCAACGCAAGCAAGTTCCATGCTGCATTCCTCACTGATTCCTGTACTGGACAGGGACCGTACCGACGATGGAGGAGCAGTCGGAAAAGGCAAGTTTACGTTTTTACAGAAAAAGCGACGCTCACTCTGCACCATGATGATGTCATACCCTGCAGCCGGCAAACATGGCTTGGTTCCAGCTGGGAAGATGTGGCGAGTATCCCCGCTGATTTCGAGAGGGCCGGACTGTAAGCTACGGGCATCAACGGAGCAGAATGCGTAAACCTCCATAGCGGGGCGGCAATGGAATGGATGCCGCTTTGGAGTGACCAGCCAAATCAGCAGACTTTTATCAATTAGTTCTGGCCTGACCTTTGTTTCATGAAGAGCGCCAGAGCTGAGGCTCGTTCTTCGCCGAGGTATTTCGACATTTTGCATCAAAGCTTCGGTCCATCTCTAAGGTCACATTATCGTATACAAACAATCCTCCGTATCGTTTGCGGCTGATGTGGGTGCTGTCGTTAGTGCATCCACATGCCTAGAAACGGACCCCCACTCCAGCCGTCCGCCTTGGATTCAGTAACAGATGGAGCTGGGCCCTCAATGTCCACCAGCACTAACAATTAGGCATTCGGTCATTAGGTAAACAAACGCTAAGACAAACGCATATGTTTTGACCCAAATCTTTTGACTACATTTGGAACAGATAAGGACAGAGACCTTCAAATAACACCAGAAATGCTTTTGTCCTCATTGTGTTCCTTTGTTCTTTCCAAATGACCCCTTTAGTCCGAGTGTCTCCTTCATCTCTCCTCTCCCTCGCTGCCGAAAGCCAGTCAACACCAAGCCCAACTGAAAAATAAGAAAACTTTAATAAAATGCTGAGGAACAGTGCCCATCTTACTTAATTACTCATTTCCCAGCCTTCAGCGGCGGATTTACACATTCTAGCATCCGGATCTGCCCAGGGGACCCAAAGAGCCTGTTTGGGCTTCCTTTTCCCCATTTCACCGAGAACTGCGTCTGAAAAGACTAACATCCCCATTACGGTGCACGTGTCTTCCCTGCCGCTGTGATCTGCAAAGTGCCACCGCAGCCACGTGAGGAACAGAGGCTTCAGAGTGACAATTTAAAGGAGGCACATTCCATTTGTCTCGGAGATCTGGATGTGGGGAAGTACTGCTCTCTGAGACAGTGGAGGGTACCTCAGCAGGCTCCACTAAAGAGCTGGCACTAAACCCGAATCATCACAGCTCCGGTGCACAGTGTATGGGGCTGGGGCTAACTAAGGAAGCCCAAGCAGGACAAACTACCTATGGGCAGAAAATGCCTTTCTATGATGATGATGGTGTTTTTGGTTCAGTATTAGAAGATGCAAACCAAAAAATTCCACACGGGGTGCATCCGCTTACGGCAAAAGGGCAAGGATGAGTTTAAAATTAGCCTGCAGTCGGACAATCTCGGGGAGAAACTGCTGTTTCTTTATCAACCGTAGCCTGCGGGTAGGTTTCAAGATACTCACAAAGCCAATAGTCCACTTTAAAAAATCATTATGTCAGTCAGGACGGCCATCGCGTCGCAGGCTAACAGAGGTATTATATTAAAGCTAATGAGCAAATGCAACTGAGAGCGGCGCAGAAGGGGAGCTGGCGTACGCCCTGCGCTGTGATCACCAGCAGATGGAAAACAATTCCGAAACAAATGAAGGGATTCGTTAGTCAGTCCAGCGCTCTGCTCTCCGTTTGGCGGCGACAAGCGGCGGGCGGCAGGGAATGTTGGTGCACCGGCGTGTCACCGGAGAGCGGCATGTGCAGCGGTTCCCGCGCCTGAAGGTGGAACGATCTGCGCACGGCACAGATCTTTATCCGAAGACACACAAGTAGATCTGCATGTACTTTCACATCTCCGTCCATCTGATTTTGGTCCCCCCCCCCCCCCCCCCCGGGCTCATTCCGCTTTCCTATCAGCCCTGCAAGTGTCACGTGTCACAGCAGATGTCACTTATGGCGCTTTTCAACTGCCACCAAGAAATGAGCCGTACCCGAGCCGCACCCGAGCCGCACCCGAGCCGTACCCGAGCCGTACCTGCACTG
The DNA here is from genome assembly GCF_048594095.1 of Paramormyrops kingsleyae. Classification (NCBI taxonomy): domain Eukaryota; kingdom Metazoa; phylum Chordata; class Actinopteri; order Osteoglossiformes; family Mormyridae; genus Paramormyrops; species Paramormyrops kingsleyae. Next base: position 16,782,954 of record NC_132816.1, read on the forward strand.
ACACAGTCCCGCTTACTAGCCGGGCCAAAAATAAAGAAAAAGAAAAAGGGTATGTTCTATATATTATTCATTATTAGTAGTATCACACATCACAATATATTGATGCATTCCCGATAATTCGGAACTTGAAAATTTCCAACCTCTTACTTTAAAAAGTACTACAGAACAGCTGAACAGAACAGATTCATAATCCAAATTCACGCAAACTGATGCTAATTTTGCTAGCATTTGATGCTAAAATAACACAGCAATAGATGTACTACAAAATTAGGAAATCAGCAGATAATAAATCTTGAACGCCGTGTTCATGTACGCCGTGTTCATGTACGCCGTGTTCATGTACGCCGTGTGAACAGCGACGCCTTTACTGAGCCGACCCTCCTGCAGTGGAAAACCGAAGCGAGCTGGAGCTGCACTGTAACTAGTCTCTCTTTGCGGTACGGGTCGGGTACGGGTTGGGTACGGGTCGGGTACGGGTTGGGTACGGCTCGGGTACGGGTCGGGTCCTGTATGCCAGTGGGAAAATGCCATTATCTCTCCTCCTGTGATAAAGAGCAGCCAAACCTGCTTGAGAAACTCAAGGTAATCGGATTTTAACCATGACAGCTGACGATTTCCAGTTGTGAGTACAGTAGATGGAGTGGATTCAAATGCCACATAAATGTTCCTTAAGGTAATATCACTCTATGGAAGTGGGAAGACTGCAAACTGTACAGGCCGCATGATTCATACCTCTGCCTTTCGGGTGTGGTACAGTGAGCTTTAGGTACTTCTCCAGCTAAGGTGAAAACCCAGACTGTACCAGTGTCTGTGCACATGGGGTGAGAACCATACAGTCTCGTGAATTAACTTGGATCCAAACTTCATCATATTATGCTACCCCCCATAAAGCAGACATAATGGCTCTGCCCATTTTAAAAGACACACGTCACAATAAAAGTTCCAACATTTGTGTGTGTGTGTGTGTGCGTGTGTGTGTGTGTGTACATAAACACATATACAGTGAGCAAACCGTTAGCAACATACAGCAGTCATATATTGCAACTCAGTATAAAATCTTTTTTTCAAAATGAATGCATTGTTTCTAAATTGCAATGTACACAGCTCATTAAAACCAACGTGTTAATTCCAGACCCTAATTTTAAAAGCCTCTGAAGCTAATGAATTAGTTTTAATGAAGAATCAAATTGCATTATTATTATTAGCAATTCAATTATGCAGATCGTATTGCTTGTCTAAGAACTATGGCATATTCATTGAAGAGATGTATAGACTGGGGAAGGTTTGCTGACTGTTGCAGATACACTGAAATAAATGATATTTCTGTTACTGGAAGCCAATTGGATTATTTACTACAGGGGATAAGAATTGTAAAGAGTAGGATTTTATGAATTGTGATTTGGAAGAACACAGAATACTACAATGACAAGAATAAATACTACATGTACTGAGACTGAGAATTCTATTCAAGCATTAAGTCAGGAGCGAGTAAGTTGTGGAGAACCTGTATGTGGTCCTCTGAGAAAGAGAGAGAGGGGGAGAGAGAGGAAGAAAGAGAGAAAGACACCCAAACAGGAAATGATTCCAGTGTGCATTGGCTCATGCAGGAAACGGGAACATCATATATAAAAGTCTCATCAATGAGATCTCTATCTGGAATACTCCACAAACAGCATGAAAAAGCATTTAAATTGTCCATGTATAGGATGTGGGGTAAGACAAAACAGACCGTCTTGCACCAGCTTTTAAAAAAAAACTTGCCATAGAGAGTAAGTCATTTTCCTTTCTGCATATGTTTAATCCAAACAAATGCCAAGATGCGTCATTCTTCACTCTACTGGGAAATATTTAGCAGAAATTGGATACGTACTCTATACTTTTTCATTCCAGAACATCCATTATGCTAATATGATCAGCTTTGATTTGGGAAATTTAAATATACCTGCTCTCTCGTATTAGTTTGAACTGACTGTCAATTGTCCTGCAAACCCTGACCAAGAGAAGAAGTTAAAAGATGGATGGATGGATGGATGGATGGATGGGGCCAATGTAAAAAGAGAAACAAACCTATAGAAAAGCACAGACAAACACACATGATAAACCAGCAGGCCCAAGGTGGTGTTTAGGTTGCTGCATGCACTGCCCAAAGCTGCAAAGTTTCATTGGATTCTTGGAGCCTGGATCCTGTACAATCACCTCACCCAAACAGCCAGCTTTCCAACACATTAAACGGGCTGGAAGAGAAGCAAGATATTACCATCCTGACCACCTTATAAACCATTCTGCATAAAACAACAACATCTGCAAAAGATTCAACCTGTAATTCTCTGACTTGAATCCTGTGAATGTTTGAAATGTTCAGATTCCAAATGTGCCGTTTCTTGTTCCCCGTCGGGTTTCACTCCATTCAGCTAGGATGAGATATATTGTGATGCTTTTGTGAGAGTTTGATAACGCCTGAAAGATCTCAGCTGCGGATTATGGGGGGGGGGGGGGGGTTGGGGGGAGGTGAAGATGGCTAACTACGCCGAAGATCTTCAACAGAATGGAAAATAATAAATACTTCAGGTCACAAAAGAAAGATGAATCCATTTTGCTGGCTGCCTGTCAACATTCTATAGACACACTGGCTGGACTTTTTTCAGATTGTGTATATGACTATCAAACATAATTATGACTTACGGTAAACTGACCAACAACCATCCAGGAAGCTGCATCATACTTAGAAGGCTTCTGATATAAAGTCAAAGAGGCTGCTGTGTCCTTCAAGAGGTGGCTCACAGTATTGCCTGTCAATGCCCGACACTACATGAGATAAGGCTGCTCACAGCAGAAATAAATAGCAAGAAAATCAAACATGCAATTAGTCCAGTTTCAGAAAACAAACCACACTTTTGCATGTGCATTGTATTTTTCACAAGCCAAAAGATCTTACTGGTGCACGGTGCAAAATTTCTTTTTTAATTTGCAGCACCTATGAAAATGACTTTCTATAGCATGGTCTTATGAGGTCTTTAGCTAGACAGGTGAATCGGGGCTGCTATCATTACAGTAGCTGAGGCACTCAAAGAATGCCAAGGTGCACATTTTAAACCGAACAAGTTCATTTTGGATTCCGCTCATCCGTAAGGTATCTCCATCACGGCGTTCCAAGGTACGGGTGAAGGTCAGAGATGAAGGCGTGGTGGTTCACTCTCTAGAGATATTTCCTCAACTATCAAAGTCATTTTCGTGGCTCTCTCTCCTTTTTATTCACATTCAATACTCCCTTCAGGGTAGAGTAATCACTACGGACGAAAATATATAACTAGTACTTTGAGGCTAACAATAATAGATTTTTTTTCAGCTTTTGGTCAAAGAGATTCATTTTGGAAGTGCAGTTGAAGGGTACGATTGCGGCAAATTTCTAAAAAATTGCAGGTGCTGGAAATTAAATTGCATTGAAGGTACGTGTTAAACTGCAGTTATTCTGAGTGGATTGGGCTAAAGGTTTGTCACACCTGTGCCCCCCTGGTTCTGGTGGTTTTGTCTGGATGAAGACATATCCACAGAACTGGGAGATTCTTTTCTGCATGATTGGCCTGGTCTGTGACCCAATACTCCAGGCAGTCATCCCAACATTTCAATGCCATGAAGAGGCAGAAATGCAAATTCACAAAGCTATGGTGCCCGCCTGGGAAACAGATGACTGCTCTCTTCAAACGGGGAAAAAGTGCCCTTAGAGTAGCAGGGGATATGAAGGACCTGGTGAGTGCCAAATGTACAAACATTGCGGTTTGCAGCCCAATCTATATCTTGTGGCTTTGGGTCTTGAATGAAACTCAATAAATGTGGCTGAAATTATGTTTCTGCAGAAGGTTACAGGGCTTACAGCATGAAAAGGAGCAAGAGTCTCGGGGTCTCAGCCATCTGTGAAAGCTGGGGAGGAGGTAGCGTAGGATGTCCTCCTCAGAAGACTCCCCTTGGAAGTCTGTCCCAATGGGCAGAGATCATGAGGGTCAACCCAGGCCCCTCAGGAAGGCTTATCTGCACGGCCCGCTTGTGGGGGCCTTGGAAACCAGACAGAAACCCATCTGCTCTCCTTGACCTGGTCCCACTGGATAAGTGGAAAGGAAACTTGAAGGGACGAAGCATGCAGATCATATTATCTAAACAAACCACACGCGAGGTTCCAAATTCCCCCCAATGCAATAATCCCCGCTCCAGTATCTCATTGGCCAAACCGGAAGACCGTGAAAGCCCGCTGTCCTCCAGGTGACCTGACTTGCTTTCTAAAAGATGCCCCACTATGACATGGATAAGCTTGACACTTTTGGTCTGGGGAAATCGCTCTTGAAAGTTAATCCAAGTATTCTTGGGATCTTACATTTTTTATGTTTGCTCAGTGATTAATTTGCCACAGCATGGATCCGGCTCAGTTACGGCATGTACCCATTGATCACACCTTCAAAATGAAGTTTTAGAATTTTTGTCCTCTGGGGCGCCCAAGTGGTTGGGGGCGGGGGGGGGGGGGGTTGCGATAGCTTCATTGGCGTATAATAAAATACCCGTTAAAAGGACTGCAAGTAAGCGAGGCACTTCAATAATGGCAAGAGACTCTGAATAAAAATAAATTAATAAACAAGACGATCTGGAGCGTTTCTTAAAAACCCTCGGCTGCAGCGATACTATTAAGTGTGGGAGGACGAGCCTTTGAGGTTTTCCCGTGATTGGACAGAAGGTGGGCTGCAACTCTCTGCGGGCATTGTTAAAACTTTCTCTGCAAATATATATTTGTATTCGCAGAGATAAAATCTATTCGTGTTCCGTGAGCGCGAAGCAAGCGTGTTTCCGGAGGAATTGGGCTCTGTGCCGTATGCCCAGATTATAACGCTTTAGACACAGAATCACAGCTCAAAACACTCAACAAGAAGGCAAGGGCAAACATGGCATTTTCATTGCATACTTATGCAATTTCATCTCTTCTAATGGAAGACTTTTTAAGGTGTTTCTCACTAGGGTGCCAAATGCATTATAAGAGCTAATCTGATTTACAATCTGAATGGACTGACATCAGGGAAATAATTTGTTTTTCAGACAGAACATGTGCTTTCTGTTTACCTCTCAAACGAAGTACTGGGTAATGAAATATGTCCGATTGCTGTTTTCTGTGCCAGGATCTGAACCCAGTTACGATACCTGGGCACATGAGCCTCTCACAGGTCGGCAACCCTTTCATCGACAGGTTTCTCTGCCCGTCTTTTGTGTCCGGAACACGACACGCAGCGAGACAGACACCTCGAGCGTGAAAAGTGAGAAAAGCAGCTGGATGACCTCATAAATTCAATCTTCCCCCAGCATCTCGAAGCACTTTCTGACACTCTGGGTTTCTCACCCGCTTCTCCTTATCTTACAACAGCACATCCTTGTTCCCGTTGAACAAAGACTTCCTTATTCTCACAGAAGCCTCTCTGTGAGACCTTTTCATCATTGTGAGAGTGCGCAAGAAAAGAAAAAAAACGTCTTCAGCCCATCAGACGTCACGGCATTCGGCACGAGGAGTTGTGTTGTTTTTCCCTGTTTTCCTCTTTGGGGTAAATTGCAGCCATATGTGAGATATAATCCTGGACACCAGAGAGCTGAGAAATTGTGGAGCGTTTATGATATCTTAAGGTAGGACTCTTTCGTTCGGGGGACGGGAAATTAAAGGTTGACAGCTTAGGAGGATGCACATTAGAAATGCCTGCAAGGCTTCTTTTCCTAAGCCGTACATGACAAGAAGGCTCACAGAACGGCGGAAGTTTTTCACACCGGCACGCGAGAGAGTCTTTATCAACAGCTCTTTGCTGGCGTGAAATTCCAAAACCGGTCTTAAGAACCGAATACCGCAGAACCAATCGGATACAACTTAAGCACCTTACCGGCAAACGATATCATCGGCAGCGCCAGATAAACTTCACGTTACCCCTGCTGAGCTCAGGGCTACGCCACAGACTACCAAGCTGACATTTCGAATACAGGAATCGACCAAAATTTAAGAAGTCGGCCAGGAAGATGTGGTTCAGATTGCTGGAGCACAGAAACGGGTTGGAAACGACGCCCACTGAATGAGAATCACAGAAGAGGCTGGTGGTCTATGGTGGTGAATATGGTGGGAAGCCCTCACTGACAGCCACAGACATGGCAGAGACCGAGTCATGTGACTGACCTTCTGAAGCCACACCGTCATAGGGTGGCCAACCTCCTCAAGATGTGTGGGAAAGTAAAAAGTGAATTACAGACATTCCAGAGCAAGAGGTCAAATGGCACTTAGTCACTGAAGTGCACAGTGAGAACGGAGGCGTACGCTGAGTCTGAAGGAGGCTTCTCAGCGAATGAGACGCTGACCAACCAGCACCTCAGAGTCACCCAGATATTTTCCGCCACAGCCGTAAACTCCGCTTTGAGACAGGGACTCCAATTAACATTGACCTGTTTAAATGGCATTTTTCTCCAAACTGCCAAGTTGTCCTTAACCACCAGGCCACCTGCTGTCCCCACCATGTTACTACCACCTCAGAAGTGCCCCACCTTTAGAAACCTAAGGAGCTCAACTGTGCTTTTCGGACTCCTTTGACATTTCCTGAACTCCATGTTTTTTTTTTAGTCTGAACCTGGGATTCCAGTTGGGCGCAAGATAAAAATAACGCGTCTGTTTACGAAGGCCACTCAGAGCGTAACAGTCTTAACACTCTCGTCTCAATCCACTGCACTCCCACACACCAGCGACTTGAAACTACAGAGGCTGTATCCCCTTCAAATATCGGGAGACAGAAAACAAGACTTATGGCCGTTCGTTATCTGACACCGTGTCGGTCTCCGGCAGAGTGGGAATCGCAAGCTGGCGAGCACGGGGTCCGAAAGAGCTCTGACGCTATTTTTGGCTGCACCTTTACTCATTCGCAAGCTTGGGCACTCTAATCTTCATCACGTGCTAATTAAGACCGCTCCCTTCAGCATCTTAAAGCCGTATTTGTTTCTAGAACCGTCCAGTGAGGCTCATAATTATGCGTTTAACGCAGCAGGAGAGGATTTACCTCAGAAGGTTCGTGAAAACTGCTCCGGAACAAAGGCTTCTGACGTCGTCGTGGGAACGTGGCGTGAACATTCTGTCTCATTCCTTCTGAGCGTTGGGCCCTCGCCTCACCGATCCTGCCCCGCACTGCAGATTTCACATTTGTTAGTCTAATCTGTTGTTTTTTAACCTGGTCCTCAGGAACCTCCAAACTGTGTACATCCTGCTCCCTCCCAGCTCCCAACACACCACAATTAAACCATCAAGAACAAACCAAACAAAAAAGAACAAACCAAACAATCAAGAACAAACCAAACAATCAAGAACAAACCAAACAATCAAGAACAAACTAAACAATCAAGAACAAAACAAACAATCAAGAACACCAAATACCCGGTACAGCTGCGCTGGGAGCTAGGAGAGAGTGAAGATGCAGACTGACTTTGGATCCCCAAAGACTGGTTTGAAGAACACTGGTTTAAATCAAAAGCTTCTCTTCGACTATAAGCATAGGATGCTCTCTCAAGCCTCAAGCTTAAACATTTTACTCAAAACATCATTGCCCCCGTAAAGTGCAAGCCCCCCCTTACAGGAACATGCCAGCGCTCTCCAGTTTCCTGACAAAAGCTTGCAGCTTCGACATAGGTCGCTGTTGAATTGCCGCCGACATGAATTAGGCCCAGTCCAAATGCCAGTCTTTTTCCCATCGCCATGGGAAACGTGCTGGTTTTATTCACGATGCCAGTCGCCCGTGAGCCGCTTTCAGCCAGCGGGTGGCATAGGCATGGGGGGGCTCACTGGAGAGGCTGGGCCAGCGTGGTCCGGAGTTGGGAGCCCTCCTATTTCTCAGGAGGAGTGTCTCATTTTTGGACTAAATAATTAATAGTAAAATCATCGTTTTTATAAATGAGTGGTTCAAGAGAGAATTTTAAATTAAATATCACCCATCCATCCATCTTCTGACCACTTATGCAGTACAGGGTTGTGGGGGGCGGGGTCTATCATGGGGCAAGAGGTCCACCCTGGATGGGGTGTCAGCCTAGGGCGCACACACACATACACACACACACATACACACACAGCTCCTATATTCCTATTATTATAGGGACTCCATTCATTTCTACGTAACTCTAAACCCAAGAACAACAACCTTAACCAAAAGTAACAAAAAAAAATACAGTGTCACAGGGTTTGGGTCTCAACCACGGTCTACTTATGTGGAGTTTGCATGTTCTCCCGGTGTCGTTGTGGCATTTCCTCCGGGTGCGCCGATATGCCCCCACAGTCCGAAAACGTGCTACAGTGAATTGGAGATACCATATCGCCCGTAGGTGTGAATGTAAGTGTGACTGGCGAGAGTGGGAGTGCTGGGAGTGTGACTGGTTGGTGCTCCGTCCTGGATAGGATCCAGAACAGCCCGCCACCCCCCCACCTGCATAGGACAATGGAGGGATGGATTCAAGTCAAGAGATTAACCAGCAGTATCACAGCTTGTGGTTAGCAGTAATGTAGTTAGTAAAGGGATATTATATGTTGATCTGCAACCGCCAGCAGAGGACGGCCACTCATGAGATGCTCAAAGATGGGTCTGAGATTTCAGTTTTGGAAGCACTAAAAGTCAAGGCCACAAGTCTGGTCATGGTGTTGCTGCAGTGTGGTTTTCAAGGACGAGGACTTGAAGGAAAACCAGAGATTTTACCAGAATGTTTCCCTTCCTTTAAACCAGTGTTTCCCAATCCAGTCCTTGGGGATCCACAGACAGTCCACGTTTTTGCTCAGGGAACAAAACTGTGGACTGTATGTATCTCAGAGGGAACAAAAACATGGACTGACTGTGGTTTCCCAAGGAGTGGACTGGGAATCACTGCTTTAAACTGTACCCCAGCTCAGAAGGAGGGGATGGCGTCCTTTTATGGGTCCTGCTAAGAAGCAGAACATCGGTCAGCCCAGGATCCTGTCCAATTACATTACGGCCTGGGTAAACGGCGAACCGCTCAAGCCACCAGCTGCACTGTAAATAAAAACGCAATTACTTTTTTGCCACGGCTGCGCTAAACTCAAGCCCTCGGCTGCTCACAAGCGTCTGGCCGTCACCCCAGACTCTGGTGACCCTCACAGAAAGCGCTGGAGTGTTTCAGAAGGGAAATATAGTTCAGGTGATGACAGTGATGTGGAAAATTCTTTTAAGCACCTCTGCCGTTTTTAAGAAAAGCTCTTCGAGGTTCACCGCGCAGCATTTCATTAAAAGATAAACACTAACGCCTGATCACGTTATTGCCGATACGCTTGCGTGCTGCTCCAGCCTCCGCCTCTGATGACTCGAATACATTAAACGCTTCCTTGACGGAGACATGCTGTGTTTCAGCACCCTCCTGGCCCACGGGTCGCCTTGCAGGTCCATTCTGGAGGGTATGCAAGACCTTTGGCCCCTGAACATTTAGGGAGAACCGGCCTCAAGATCCGGGGTAGCAGTTGAGGGGCCTAACCGCCATGTTTCCAGAATGCATTTCCGTTCCTCCCGGGGAACCTCGGATGATTCCAGAATGTGTTTCTGTTCCTAATGGGAAACCTCGGATGATTCCATAATGCATTTCTGTTCCTGCCGAAGAACTTCAGATGATTCCTGGGTGGAAATTTAATCGGGCAGATTGAATCAGTTATATATTCGAGCTTTGGAGCGCGATGGGACAAAATTATCACTTAAAAAGTACCACCTAGTTCTTCTTCCAGAAATGAGCAGTGGCTTGGTTTCCCCCCACACAAAACCTACGCCACAGTCTCTGTCTCTATTTAGATTTTTCTTACAATAAACACTTTAAAAATGATCTTTTTCGGAAAAAATCCAAGTGTTCATACGGATTCACCTGACAAAAAAAAATCGGTATCTCTGCGTTTCTCAGGCCACAGACACCAAAATGCCCCAGGGATCAGTCCGGAAGAGCGGGCAGGATGGAGTCCACCTTGTCACGGTCGTCGGCTTGCCTCCCCATCGGGGCTCAAAGCTGTCCAGCAGGACTGGGAAACTGGCCACATTTTCCACACCCGTGAGGGACATTTTACAGACGGCCCCCTCTAAGACCCCTCCAAGGTTCGTCCTCTCACCTCGGCTGTCCTCTGCCCGCCCGCTCGCACCTAAGGGAGACCAGCAGCGGGTTCTCGCCAGATCGCAGAGCACTGCTTACCCTTTGCCGGCGCTCCCTCAGCGGAGGCACGACACGGGCACCTCGCCCAGGAGTACTTATCCATTTTGCTTTCCTTAGCAGGGCCGATGCCGATATTAGAGGACAGTAATAATCCTTTAAGACGGGCATATTAAGAGACACACATGAGGGCCTTGGTAGAACCAGCTTTAAGAAATCACAGGATAACACAGGCCCAAGGATACAACCACCTCCTGCAACTCACACTATCATAAATGAAAACGACAGTTTTATTTGTATTGCGTCACACCGGCTTTTCGCTCCCTGACATCGTAAGCGGTGCAGTAACAGTGCACGATGCCCGTGTCTGTCGTCTTCCCAGTTAGATTTACATGCAAGTGCCAAATGAGTAATGGCCCAGAGAAGATGAGGCCCTTGTAGCTAAACAAAAAGCTATTGTCCACTTAAACTGGGAAGGCATTAAGGGTGTTCATATGGCAATGGCTTCAAAAAGGGGTCCTCTGAGCATTGTGTCTGCTCACTGCCTAGTCGCACATGTTGTCCGTGACCTCGCACTGACCAATCAGGTGATCCAAAAAATTTAATAAATACCCGGGAGTACCCGCCATTGCGGTCAACAGGCTGTTAAGATAAATGTGCGATTTTTCTCCCGGTCAGATTTCTCGCAACACATTGTCACATTTTTCAAACCCTCCACTTTGTCATGCCGAGTTTACAACGTCTACGTGGCATGGTTTCTACGTTAAAATAAACAACAGCTGCACTCATTCAAAACCATGAGCAAACTTTTGGCTCTCCAAGTACCCGAGCTTCCACCGGTCACCCGTAAGTGCTTAGACAGGGTCGAGGTGTCAGTTTGGAGCCGACCCCGGGAGGGGTCACCCTGGATAGGATGCCAGTACATCCCAGGGTGCACGTGCACACACACACACACACACAAAGGTTTGTATTTCCATGGGGACTCTCCATTCATGGCCAAAATCTTAATCCCAACAATGGCAACCCTAACCCCTACCCAGCCCTAACCTTGATCATAAGTAAACAAAAAAGATACTTGAGTGTATGTGCAGGAAACCCTCACACGCAGGGCGGCGGGGGATTGGTTCCTATGCTGGACACAATGCTGTTCTGATGGGGGCTGCAGGAGAGCCAGGACGTGAAGGGGGGGCACTGGCCAGGCTTAGGGAGGCCGCTGCCCCAGACAGCCGGTGCTGCCCCAGTAACAGATAAGCTTGGCAGCCGGGTGCCAAGGCTCAGCGGGCCAGCGGGCTTGGCATCGACCTGCCCGGTGTCCAGCTACAGCGCCGGCCCAACCCCTCACCCCCGCCCCCACCAAGCCAGATCCTCCTTTGGGCCCAATCTGCCTTCAACATGGAGAAACATATTATTCTGTCATCAGGGCATCTGACCAGATCAAGTCAGAGAGGTTTGGGCTCAGAACGCTGGCAGAGGGAAGTGAGCCAATCCCGTGCACCACTCAGCCACACACGTCCCTCGTGACGGAATCGCCACCACTGGTCGCTCTCTGGACGCCGCCTTGACGAGGTCTCCTGTTGCTCAAGCGGAGATCTCAACAAGCTCCTGTTTCCACCGGGGCCTCCACAGCCAGGCTCCAGATGGTCACGTCCAACTTAAAGGAACGCATAGCATACCAGCTGTGTGTTCTGTTCTTTGTGTTTCTATGGAAACAATCAGATTGCAATGGTTTACCCTATACCAGAGGCACATATAGGGGCGTGGCCTGAGGGATACTGGCCACAGCTGAAAGCTGATTGGCCCCCAGAGTGCCCCCTCCTCTGTCATTCAAAAAATCAAAACACGTCATTGGCTAATAATAAGGATGTCTCCCACACATGAATTATAACCCCTCTAAAACCCAACCTAAAAAAAAAAAATGATAGAATTGCCCATATATTCCCAGCAGTCCCATGTCAGGCCCGGGAAGCCCCACCAGTGGCAGGCTGCCCCCCGGAACCTCCTGACAGGTAGTAATCTCCAGCCAATCACGCCGAGCCAGTTACGAGCAGCGCGAATCAGGCGAGCAGCACAGCACGTCAACATCAGATTACATTGAAAGTGCCAGGCAATCATATTCAAATCCGCACATATAAATATTCATGCACGCAGAACCCAGAAATGTCAGGGTGACACTGACCAAGCTCTGTGTTTCTGAATACATAAAGAATAATATTTATAAAAGAAAGAACAACAATGTCCCGTTCGGCCCAAGGATCTTTAATTTAAATAAATGTCCTCAGGCATTTCCGTCATTGCATTTAAGTAAAGAGGCAAAAAAAAAAATCCTTATTGTTTTATTTTTAAATCCTTTCACACGGCTTTACATTAGGACACCCCACGGCAAACGATTCTTGCAGTAAGTTCCGGAATTAAGGCTCTATTCCTGAAAATGGCGGAGGGCGGGGCTTCGCACATTCCATCTCTCCTATGCCGGAATAACGGAATAACTCCAAGCAGAATGCTGACACAGTACAACACGAGCCGCTGACTGGGCTGGACTCCGTCTCCTCAGCAACCACGGGCGGCTTGCCGGTGAGGACCTCTTTACGCAGATGGGGTCCCGCGAGCTCTTTGGAAATCGGACCGCCTGCGTCTTTATGAACCGCCCGATTAGCCAGGGGTCTGCCTGAAATGGCCTTGGGATTAAATTAGAGTTTCTAAAATTGTGACTTTCATCCTCTTTTACTTCTGTTTGTGTAAGAAAGTCCTTGGTGTAATGTAAAGGGTTTAAAAACTGACAGGTATTTTCAGGGGACCATTTTCAGATAAAGGCCTCAGCATTCAGCCTCACAGTAATGCTGTAAAGCTTTGCCAGTGGGTCAATAGTAATGAGATACATTTTAATTCCACCGCTAAGCTATAGTATGAAAAATGTACCTACTTAGGCTGTGAGATTTCTCTCCATACGCGACTCCAGGCTAATTCGCTAAATCGGCTGTAAGGAATCATCTTGATTCATGAGCAGGTTCCTAGCTAAATAACAGTGCAAAGCGCTGTGGCTCCATAACTCCAGTGTCAAGGGTCTCATTTCGGCCCCAGCCGTGTATCGGGTGGGTCTGTGTCATGTGATTGTTCCTCAAGTTCTCAGATAACATACGTACATGTGGACCAGCGCCTCAGCATAGATCGCAGTGTGCGAGTTGTGTGTGACGGACCAACATCCTGCCCTGAGTGACCTGGAGCTCCTGGTTCGTCAAGGCCCAGTTACGGAAAACGAGTGGATGCAAGTCTCACTCCATACTTCCAGAGGCATTGCAGGTCGAAAAGACACTGAGCAGCATCCTTAGTTAATAAACGGCAGGGATCCCCAGGGAGCAAGATGCGTGGTAGAAAGAGACAAGAACACCAGGCATGCATGAAGCACATAATCTGAAAGGGGGGGGGGGGGGAGGGACACGGCCAAAGCCTGCAAACTGAGGACACCCCCCACACACACACACACACACACACACATATGCGGCCCAGGCAAGAGAAGACGGGAGCGATTCAGTTCCGTGTCGCTGCCGGACGAATTCATCCACGAGGAACGGCGCAATAAATCTCACCAGCGTGACACAGCAGTTAATCCAGGAAAAGCAGCGCCATTTCAGTATCATGCCGTGTGCAGTTAGTGCTCGAAAGCCCCGTAAAACACATTCGCATGTTCATCTCAGATCTGTTTCCCTTCACACATTTCAATAGATGTTGACACTCAAAGTCACAGGGGAATATGATGCTCATCTGCCAGTGGGTTTCCATGCACTCGTATCTGATTATCACCTCATCAGCGGCATGGTTACGCTAGCCCATCGGGGGGGGGGGGCAGTAACAGTGGTGGCCGGATCCCTCTGTGCCCCTAGTGGCCAAAGTCAGCCTTGCGACATAAGCGCTTGAGCCCTGTAAAAAGTAAACAAACAACATACCTGTTTTATTTTCATGGGAGTCTGGGAGCCGGGAGGATGAGTCGCACCTCTACAAAAGCGTGTCCCTTCAGCGCCCCCCCCCCCCCAAGGAAACTACTGCAGTGTGTCAATGCCAAAAAACAGTGGGGGGGAGGGGGGAGGGGGGCAAGACACCACACTCCACTTCCCGACATCGCATCACGTTGGACCCAACCCAGCGGGGCTTTCCGGTAACAAACACAACAACTGCTGCTGGAATCATCCTGTTCGTTAACAAGCAGGAGGGGGGGGGGGATCTTTTTTAGTTCTAAAATGAAACGCCGATAAAAATGGCCAAATGAAACCCTTGAAAGGCTGGTAAAAATGGCCAACTGAAACCCTGACCCTGAAACACCCGATCACTGACATGAGACTGGCCCTGACTGGGCGCTCAGGGTCCCAGAGGGAGTAGAATCAACGACAACTGAAAGAGGTTTAAAAGGGAAAAAGTACTAAACAAGATAAATGAGATGGATATAGCTTTAAAGATAGAGATGGCATTGTGAAATGCTGCTGACTTATGCAGCAAACGCATCCAGCTCCCGTTAAAGGAGTCTGGGCCGGCTCTCACCCTCCAAGTGACTCCAACCCATCAAAGCCAAGCGCCAAGGGTCGGGGGGGGATTGGGGGGGTCACCAGTGGCGGGGAAGCTGCCAGCGGCTCAAATGAGCCGAGACGGGCGACAGCGAAGACGCGGGGGCAGGGCGCTCCCAGGCGACGCGTGTGTCTACGCTGACGTTTAACACGGACTGTTAGCGTGTTTACAGCAAGCTGCTTCCAGGAAGATTTCATAAATAATGACCTATTAGGCAAATTAACAGGATGACCCTGAAGATCGCAGGGCCTGTCCCGGCCCACGTTCCCGCCCTTTCAGAACCGACAGGCTCGCGTGACACCACGCGGCTACATGCGACCTGACAGTAATTAATCAGAGGCTGCCTGCCACAGCTGTCCCCCCCCCGCCCGCTGCGCTGTGAACCGGCACCGGCGGCAGGTCAGTCAGGGGCTGTAAATCAGCCGTAAAAACGGCAGGCATTTTCGGACGTGCGATGTGGGCCGTACTGTCCGGCGTGCCCGCGGTGGCGGGGGACGGCAGGGTGAACACCTCTGACTCTGGGCCGGCTCGCCGTGACAGATCGCTCGCCTCGCGCCCGGAGCTGGAGGGGCGGGGTCATGCTGCCGTGCCGGATCGTTATTCGCTGTTATTTTACCGCTCAGCTGACACATCTGTCTTGGGCGGTGGGAACATTTCTATCCATTCGCACAGCCTGGGATTTACAGATGGAATATAAGAGGTACATCTCTATGGACACCGGGGAGCAGCGGGGAATAGTGAACATGGTCATGGAGGTGGTAGGGATGATTATGGGAGAGGTGGCAGTGGTTATGGGAATACTCAGAATAATGGAAATGTTTATGGGAGAAATGGGAATGGCTGTGGTAGTACTGGGAATGATCATAGAAATCCTTGTCAAAGTCTCCTTTCCCGCCAATGGGAAGCCTGAAGCACTAGTGTCATCTGCTAAATTACCCCGGCCCCTCCTCCTGCCTGTCCACCCAGGAGACTCAGCTGAAAGAGCAGGGGTGTACCCCCCCCGCAGGCCGCCGGTGGGGCCACATCTGCACATGCTACCAGTCACATCCGGCTGCTCCCCCTGGGAATTTGCGGGCCTAATTGGATAATGAAAATCGGAGTTAATTCCCTCTCCTACGGCAGCGCTATCGCCGCGATCGCTGGAGTGTTGCGCCTGTTTTGATTGGTTCTGATTTGCAGGGGTATCCGGAATAAGGCGCTGGGTGGAGTAGACCGGCGCTCCTCTCCTTCCCGTCTCCCCGGCTCGCCGGTCCGCGGCGCCCGCAGATCACAGGGAGGCGGTGCAGGGCACTCCGGCTCGGACCCGCCGGTGCTCGTTTGGACCCCATTATTAACATTCACAGTCAGGTTTCTCGCTCTTTTTTCTTTCGCAAAGAGAGCTTTTCAAACATAATGCTAGAAACAGCCACCCGTTCTATGCCCAGCCCTGGGCGGGGTGGCCAAGCTCTGCTCCGTTTCCTCTTTAAAGACCCTTTCATCTGAAACGATGGTGGTCCGGGCGACACAAAGCCGCCTCAGCCATCGGCACTGAGCGCCAGACGTGAACGGCCAAAAGGGTGGGCCGCAACCAGCTTTCTGGCCCGAAAGCACCGCGTTCGGAGCGCACACGGACCCGGAAGGGGTCCCTTCCCTTAACCACCGCACCCCCTGCTGGTGTGCCGAGGGAATCCTGAGCGGCTTGCACGCCCTCCCCACTCCGTAACACTTATAGATTCCAGGCCTATAGCTTTGGCTCTTTGTAAGCATTTCTCGCCGCGTTCTGCCGACTCGCGTCCAGGACCCCTGAGGGGTGTCGTGCACGAAGTTACGCCGACCTTCAGACTACACTTCTGAGATACCGAAACAGCTGTGGGGGGGCTGTCTGTGAGCACACCGGGGAGGGGGACCTAACGTGGCATGCTTTTAGAGGGACCTGCAGAAACCATGTTATCGTCTGGAGGGTTCTTACACCGAGACTACC
This sequence comes from Paramormyrops kingsleyae, assembly GCF_048594095.1. NCBI lineage: Eukaryota > Metazoa > Chordata > Actinopteri > Osteoglossiformes > Mormyridae > Paramormyrops > Paramormyrops kingsleyae. The sequence continues at coordinate 16,799,641 of NC_132816.1, forward strand.
GTGCAGGGAGATCCCCAGGAAGGGTGAGAGAACATTGCTGTTGCCGTGGAAACTATACAGCGCCATATCTTTCTCGTCCAGGGTATGAAGTACACCCCCCCCACCCATTCCTGAGGGACATCTTCTCCAGTATATTAGACTTTCTATAGTGGCTTAAGTAACCCCCCCCCCCCCAGCCTCTGCTTGCCCCAATTTTTATGGTTCCGTAGAAATGGTTCCATCCCAATCAGCCCAACCGGATTGTCAAGAGGACCTGGTGAGAAAGGCCATCGTCCAGCACCAGGACCACCGCCGATTACCCGCAGGGCTACGGGTGCCGATGATCTGCACTCCCGGCCACGCCGACTCCCTCCCAGGGGGTTACCTCCAGGTCTCAGTGCCCACTAGGTTCCTGTAGCTGGTTTCCAGAAATTCAAGGACCAAACCTTGAAAGCTACAGCAGTGAAAACTGCAGACACCTCAAGATCAAGCCTTTCCATGACAGTCATTCAGAATCACAGGACGAGATTTGGAAGATAATGTTCAGAAATAATGTTCGAAATCTAAATACTTTATGTGAATGTGTCCATTTGTAAAACCTTTAAAAGGTAATTGCAAGCGTTTCTGACCTGAAATAAATGTATTAAGCAACAGGACCATTTTTTTTCCTTAATTCCCTTAATTCCAGATTCCCCCTGTGTGTATAAGTGTCCTGTGCAGGGCGCCACGTGAAATGTGTGTGTATTTTACACTATATACAGCATTTTCCTGGCAAAAATCTTCCTATATTATTATAAGATCAAAGCAGACTGGTGGTTGCGGCTGTGAAGAGGGATGTTTATGCAGCGCTAGGAAAATTCATCACCGCTGTGTGCCGTGTCAAAACAAGCGCGCCGTGTGACACTTACTCCATACCAACACCGGCAGATGTCGACAGGAGCACACACATGCACACACACACACACACACACACACACACAGACCTGCATCTTTGTGAGGACTGTCCATTCATGTCTATGGGAAAAATCCTAATCCCAACAATGACAACCTTAACCTCTACCCAAGGTTAGGCAACCTTAAACATAAGCAACCAAACAAACTACAAAGTTTTTTTTTTACAGACATTTTTAATTTTTTGATTGCAGTTCTAGATTTAAAAAAAATGAATTTCCCCAAAAAAATGGTCACAGCGTAAAAAATAGCAGGTTTTTAATCACATTTTGGGGACATTTAGTCCACACAATGTATACCTGGACCACACACACACATCCACACGCGCGCATGAAGCCAACTATCTCGTCAAGTTAAACATTGTTGGATCTCATACATAAAAAGCTCTTAGTGGTTCCAGAATATTCCGGCCCCCGTGAAATTCCAGCACACGACTCCATGCCTGAGGACCAGCCTCATTACATATGGAGCAGCGAGTGTCTTTTTCACCCCAGCTACGGTGCAGGCGACCTCTGCACTCCTACTGACAAGCCTGCCAGAGACAAGCCCATAGTTCAGCCAGAAACTCTTGCCTTAATATTTCCATCCATCCTTCATAGCAGCTTATCCAGTGTGAGGTTTCAGTGAGGACAAAGTGCAGGGCAGGCAACGACCCGGATGCTTTAATATCTGTATCCTGATAAGAAAATGCATTTCAGTGTTTTTTCTTTTACAAGTGACTCAAGGCTCCGGGGCGCCCTTTTCTGAATTTATCAACAAAACGCGTCGGCTTGCATAAACGGTACCCAACAAACCCGGCTCAGACATATAACATCACCCCTCGCGCTATTCTGGGCTAAATTAAACTGGCCCGCGAAGTATTCGGATCTGAGTGGCTTTGTTACGAAGCTGCGAGCTCTTTTGTTTACCAATACATAAAAGCGAATCTCTATTATTTAAGCATGACAATTCGTTATCACCAACATTAGTATTTAATCAGAAATACTCAACACTAAACCAATGTGAACCAGATAAAATTTTCATGTGAGCCACTCTCCCATGAGTAAATAGCTGTAGGTAAAAGTTCTCCTGCAGAGACTGAAGTGGTTGCACTATATTTATTTGAAACGTAAAACAACATAACTAGCACGTGTGCGGATCAGTGGGCTAAGCTTTGGTGCCTGTGATCAGAAGGTTGTTGGTTCAAGCCCAGCCTGGGCACATCTGTAGCTCCGTGAGCAAGGGCCTTAACCCCCAGCTCCCTGGGTGCTGCTATGGGTGGCTGCCCTTCACAGCTAGCTTGCTCTCACCTACTGGGGGAGGTGTAAAGAGAATTTCCCCACAGGGATCAATTATCACTAGGGGTCACCCAACTGCTCAGTGTTGGGGTGGGAGCAATCACACATTCAGGGAAAGTACAGGACAAATCACATTCCCATACTGCTTCATAAAGGGAGACAGCATTTTATTTTTCAATAAGGGACAATCTGTAATATACGGGGCAGGGGGCAACTCTATTCAGAAATGATTGATCTTTTTTCCCCATTCGATTTTATAAACCCAGAAATGTTTTAAACCAGTCAGAATAAAAAAAAAAAGAAAGAGAAAGGATTTGTGGTATGTGTCTAAGAATGTCTGCTGTTTATTCTACTAGTGCTACCTGACTTATGTAAAGCTGATAATTTAAGGATAAAGGAAACTAATCAAAGAACGCACATACAGTGAACGCCGTAAAACACACAACATCCACTGGACTGAGCACTGTAGAGCTCACTGTATAACAGAGTGTGCTTGCGTGTCAGAAAATCACTTTAACGTAGTCAAACCGAATAACGACTGAATCCGTTCTGAAGGGATTTCCAAAGCAGCGATGCACTGTGGGACCGTCTTTCAAAGATAAACAAAATAACTTCAGTATCCAGCCAATACAATGAAGGTAAAAAAATGACTACTTTTATTTTACTGATTGTATTTTATTTTAATATTGTGTATTGTTCTTTCAAGAGGAGTTGGAGAAATGAGTTTATCACTGAGGTGAAAAAGAAAAAAAAATCGTTTTGCATTGCGATCAAAAATGATCCAAACCATACACACTATAGTCCGAGACCAATTCAAGTAGAAAAGCTTTCAATTCTGAGACAAGACCAAGTACATGAGTGAGGAAGACTGGACTCAAGTACTGCAACACTGCTGTCGGTGGCTGGATACCGACGGCCACCATGGCACGACAGTGTGGTTGTCACCGTGACTCCTGAGCTACCTACTAGAGGGCCACCGATTCTGGACGTGGTTTTTATTTAAGGAAAATGATCAATCTGTATGTCGTTTTCATGGAATTTTAAACAATGCGACAGTTGACGCAGCCAAGGATAGCGACTCTGATAATGGAATACAACAGATTTCGACATCGCCTTCTGTGATATGCGCTTCTGTGCTATGCCGGTTAGAGGCCCCATATCACCCCCCCAACCCCCCCCGCCCGGATGCACAGCGCCTTTGTATACTAAGCTAGCAGTGTATCGTTAGCCTCGGGGATAAGCAACAGCCCCCCGGGATTTCTGAACGGGGAGGTCACCATTAAAAGGGGGACAGCCCTTCAGAAACTAACCCCCAGTGTGAGGAGAAGGAATCCTGATGGGGACTGCATGGACGACTGCAAAGACTGAGAGGAGACCTTCAGAGGGATTCCGGTAGCTATATTTGCAGCAGTAAACGGGCACCTCCTACAAAGGCTTGGTACGAATTCAACACGCCTGTGGAACTTCCAACCCCTTCACAAAAACCAAAAAAATCCCTTGAGGTAAAGAAGATAACGACGCCCCTGAAGCTCATCTTCTCAAGTAACTCTGTCACCCGATGTCTGACTCAATCTTTGCTGTTCTTTGGCGGACTCATACATCTGAATGACTGGCGCCGGAACCACGAAAGGGAGACGAGCCCAAACAGACAAAACAATCGGTGTTTGAAAATAATAATAAATAAACAATAGCTGCAACACTCAAACGGCGCCATCTGTGGCTTCCGCAGATGTCAGACAGTGAGCTCTGGCAACGGGTAACGGCGTGGCCTAGATGGACAGAGGCTCCAGGGGGGGCTGGACATGTTGAAGCTTCCCTGCAAGAGAATGGTGCCAGGCGGGGGGGGCGCCGTGCCAGGAAAGGCTGGCCTCGTCCGGGTGGCCTCATTCTTAACATGAAATGGGGGGGCGCTTCTTATGAATCAACAACTTCCGAAAGAGGCTCAAAAGGAGCGATGGTTTCTCTGAGTCTGTGGCCACTGTAATGGTAAAAGGGACAGCAGACCGTTAGGAGGACAGGGAACGGTACAGGGGAGAGCAGACTGACAGGGGGGAGACTGATAGGGGGAGCAGACTGATAGAGGGGAGAGCAGACCGTTAGGAGGAGAGGTAATAGTACAGGGGAGAGCAGACTGTTAGGAGGAGAGGGTAAGGTACAGGGGAGAGCAGACTGTTAGGAGGAGAGGGTAAGGTACAGGGGAGAGCAGAGGGGAGAGCAGACTGATAGAGGGGAGAGCAGACTGATAGAGGGGAGAGCAGACCGTTAGGAGGAGAGGTAACAGTACAGGGGAGAGCAGATCGATGTATAGTAGACAAAACAGCTTTCCTTCCTTTTAGGTCACTTTTGTAATATCTCAAATCAGTTTATTGTTAACTGCTTTTCGGCTGCCGAAATCAAACAAGTACTCATAGGTTCTGACTGAAATGTATTAAAAGTGATGCTTAAGGGACAGGAAGTGCTGAGGGAGGTGCGGTACAGGGGAAGGAACATGGTGTAGCCCCTTTCAGACATGCGGATAAGGTGTTGATAGGCATGTTATTTACCAGTTACTGGCACATTCATTCCAAATAAGCAGGCCTCGCCCAGGCAGCCGCGGGCCAATCACTCTCCTGGATGCAACGTGAAAGCGGCCCTCTTGCCTCCGGCGGTACGAGTCGGAGCGAGTATCACTGCCTCACCCGCCAGCTATGATCGCTGAGGTTGGGTAAACGTGCTCTTTGCTTTTCAATAATGCATACCGGAACATCTGGATGGGGGTGTGGGGGTGCGGGGGGCAGGGGCAGGTGGGGGGGGCGAGTAGACTGCCAACGGAAAAATGTCGGGTCGTCAGGCATTCTCCAGTCACGGCATCAAGCACAGGAAGGGGCTTTGTGAGTAATGGCCACCCGGGTCTTGTTTAAGTGAGTCTTGCGTGGAGAGGGAGGGGCCTGTTCTGTACACACCACCAAGCCATCGATCCTGGGTCCCAGGTGCCAAGTCTCGAGGCAGACGGACCCGGCGATGCATCACTCGTCTCCACGGGCAGCTCTCTGGCCTGGTGGTGGCCAGGAATTAATGTATTTGTGAGGAGCGCTTGTATGTTTAGGGCAATAAGTTCTCATGCTGAGGTATGGGCAGCCTCCACGCGCCTCACAGATCATTAGTTCACTCGACGGGTTCCCTCCTCCAACACCTACTGACTTAGCATTGTTAATCTCACTTACAATTCATTGCTCTTTGTGTTCCCTTCACAAACTCCAGGATATTAAAGACTCAATGCACACAGCGTGGGTGTAGAAGCCTATTAATTACCTCCTTTTGACGCTCTGAAGTCATCGCGGAACGTGCTACGCAACGAATATAACGCGATGAAACACAATGCTCCTTTGATAGCCTGCTAAATGGCAAGTCGCAACTTTTGCTTTGGAGAAGCCTTGCATAGTAAACCCTAGCCCTGGTCATGCAACACATTACAGGGATAGAAAAAAGTTGAATCACATGACAGATCACATGATTTCATAGGAGTAGAGTCATTTGACACATTACATGGTTCAACAGAAGTCCAAGTACAACGCTAGCGATGACTAGCCCTCTCTCTCCCTCTTTAAAACCTGAATATTGCTACTATGGATGAATTATAGCACTTTGGTGGCAGGTGGGGGCAGCTCTCTCCTCTCCTCTGTCATAAACCAAAAAACGGACAAGTGGTCCCACAACTTCCCAGAGACCATCTTCTGCCCCGATATGTGCCTCCGGGTCCATGGCAGTGTGTTACATTCTGATTAGTTCACATCCTTGTCTACAGTGATTCATGCAACACAGCTTACACGTTTTCCTTCACCCACCAGTCAATAAAAGCGCCTGGAAATTGCTATGCTCAGCTGAATTCAGAACATCAGAAGGTACATCAGAAGAGCAGCATCTGGGACTTGAACTGAGTATCACACAGTTTGGCTGCTTAACCCACATACTGCCCCGTGTAGACAACAGCCAAGACGGCAAGATATTACTCACTCTTACTCTTCTTGTCTCTTTTCTGGAATGACTGATCCGATTCCACCCGACATGCTGTCGGTGTTCAAGCGCTTTGCCCCCATGTACCAGAAATGTCACCTATACAGCTACGAGGCACCAGCTCAAACTTGGTGGACACACCAATGTGCTGAAGAAGCAAGAGAACATCGCTTTCATCTCGTGGATGTGGAATGTGCAGCTGTCCTTGAAGGCCAGGCTATCTGCTGGATTTTGAGGGACATTTCGCTCAGCAGCTGATTTAATACCTGAAACCAAACTTCAATCACATAATGAAGATGCCTAAAAACATAATACGGCTGGCCCTCTCTGACCTAGATGCATTAACCAATGTCCTACCATAAGATGAGGATCATCTAGATCAGGGCTATTCAAATCACAGTCCTCGTGGTCTGAGCACTGCTGGTTTTCCTGCCCTCCTTTACCTGTGAGCCAGGTGCGAAGCCTCTGACCAATCAGAATCAGTAATTATTAAACTAACTACCTGGGAGAACTGAAAACACGGCCTGGATTTGGAATCGAGGGCCACCGGTAGCCTGGAGAACGAGCAACAGAGTAGCAAACAATGAAAAGACTGAGCATCACAGCTGCTTCCACAAACCAAATATGGCACTGGGCACTTGATAAAGGAATTCACCCGGCATAAGCTTGTTTTTATGCATGACAATGATTGAGGGCAAGAAAACAGAATAGAGGTTCCCTTTGGTGCTTGGCTGAGGAACAAGAACCTCAGATCCCACAGTTTTTCCATCTGGGTGCTTTTTTTATCAACTGCCACGGAGCTGGGTTCCCTTACTCCATGCTTCTGTTGTCAGTTAATTAGTTTACCTGTTTCGAGAGGGGTGGGTGCCGGTCATGAGGGGCAGCACAGGGAAGTGGATTTCTAATTTGAAGTCCGTAGAAAGCAAATTGTGCTGTCAAAGGGCAAAGTTCTCAGGAGCTGCAGAGCAAACGCAGGAAATCTCCTCCAAGGCCGCTATCTGCAGAATTGCCTTCCCGACTTGAATTAACAGCGACCCGGCGCTTAAATGGATCCTAGAAATTTGGGCGCTAACAGGTTCATTATTGAGGCTCTTACGCTGATGCGTGTGAAAACTGCACCGAGGCCGGCTGCCTTTTGTTTCGGACCAGAGATAACTTTCTCAGGAAGCTTTAGACGATAGTTACAGCGTAGTTGAAGCCAAAGGATTAATGTAAACAAACCATCCGTCGAATGAGCCGCTAGCTTTCCCAACAGCTTTATTTCCTTTGAAGCTGCCGAGCTTGAAACAGCAAACTCCCCTCAGGACAGTTTCCCGAAAGCAGTTTTGGGCTCTGTCGTCTGTTTGAGGGCACCTCACCACTCTGGCAGCACCAAACTCAGGGCCAGGACAGCCGCTACGGTCTTGCCTCATTTACATAGCTTTGGTTAGCGATCTCAGCTAAGCAGGGAGGGCAAGAGCACCTGCTCTTTCTTAACAAATCAAATCAATATCCTGAGATGCTGAGGTCCCCGCAAAGACCCGCCCCCCGACTCAGGCAGAGCCGTGATTGGCTGAGTGCTTTGTCACAGAACCCTGGAAACCTGTTTCTTGGAAAACAGTGGGATGTTGCCTTCATAGGTTTACTGCCTTCATAGATGTGCATGTGTAATGCAGCATGCACCGCGCACCAGAGTTTTTTACATTTATTTCATAAACTGCAGATTTTTTATTCTTGTTAAGCACTGGAAAGTTGAGTGAACAACTACAAATGAAAATATTCAAATTAAAGTCAAATTAAAACAAGTCAACCACTGCAAGCCATATCAGTTCATGTGCCATGTTGACTATCACGACAACTCAGAGGGCTTCACCCTAATGTCCGAAATGAAAAGTCAGCCAAGTCACAGAACTGAAAAAGAAGAGCGATTCTATGATTTCCATTCAGGCAGGACAACTGTATAATTAGCCAATGATTTGTTTTGAATCAGTGAGTGACGGGTGTGGGCACGCCAGGAGCCAATCAGCTTTCAGCTATGGGCCCCAGCCCTGGATATACCTCTGACTGTGACCTTGCATCATTTGTTACAATAACATTTTCCAGAAACTGGGGGGAGGGGCTGCTGAATAAAACCTTTAAGCATTTTGCTTGGAAGCAGCAAGACTGTGTGGACTACCTTGGTCCCATGCCCTCCCCGGAATGCAGCGTGAGTTAGCAGCGGTCTTGCCTGCCCGGGCTGCCCTGAGCTGTCTGAGGCAGGCTCGCTGTTACGGCCCAGTGAGCCGCCGACACACGGCTCCGCTGTCGTTTCTCCTGGCGATCTCTCTTGTATCATCTTGTTTTTTGTTTATGTCATGATTTGTTGTCCAAACCTGGGCCCGTCTGCCCGCTACGAGACTCCCGCCGCTGCTGCCTCTCGCAGGGAATCTGACGTGAGAGAAACTCTCCGCATCTCGGGTTTGACATAAGGGCCAAGCGGCAGCAGCGAGCCGACGTCCGACATCCCGCCAAAACCGGACGAAGTTCTACCTAAGTGGCGGCCCGTGTCGGTCCAGCAGCCTCTCCGGTGGCGACTGAGCTGCTCCCGGTTCACCTGCACTCCTCCCTGAGCTGTTTGATCCAGTTTGATCCAGACTCTGCAGAAGGACATTAGCTTTTTTAGTTGCCCATGGACTCATTCATTCTGCCTTTGTGCTGGTTAACATTTTGAGAGATCTGACATTGATTTACAGAACACGATAACATGTAATAATGACATATATATCTTATATGCATATTTTAATGTATATAGTTATGGGAGGCTGTGGTTGCTTGGGTTCTACCTTCACGCCTCCAGGGCTGTGGATTTGATTTCCGCCCCTGGATCCACGTTTGTGGAATTCACCTGCTTTTCCTTGTTTCTGGGGGTTTCCTCGCACAGTTCAAACATCTGGTTCAGGTGAGTTTGCTCCCATAAATTGCCAGTGTGCCTGTGATAAGCTGGAATCCCATCCAGGTGTGCCCCCTGCCTCATGCCCTGTGCTCTGGGCTCACTGCACCGCTACTAGGTAAGTAATTACGGAAGGTTCTCCAAACCTGTGCCGCATATAGAGTGTGTGGGGGGGGGGTATTCGGAGGGATTAAGGCAGCCCCTTATGTCATTCTCACTGTTCATCAGAAACAGCTTCAAATACGGCTTTAAGGAATTCCTATTTGAGTGCAAATCTAATTCTAGCTGCCGAGCAATTGACACCAAACTGACATATGGCTGATCTTCATGATCCAAGGCCTTACCTTTAACAAAATAAAGTCCTAGCAGGTTTTTATGTCCAGCTGCCCTGGCCGCACTGACCTTAATTCCTAGACCCCCCAAGTGTAAATGAAAGCAGAGTCATGTTGTAAGGGGATTAGCACGGAATTGGCTAGCAGAAGATTATACTGTACATTATCTGCAGGGATAAGAACACATTTTCAAAGTGCTTAATTTGCTCTGTCTTTCTCATTCACAAGCGCATCATAAATCCCCAATTACTATGCAGAGCCTGAGAACAGCCCGGGCATATGGTCACATAACAGCAGGGCCTGAGAGCCTGGTGCCTCTCAACAAATAGTGTTATTTGATTGGCTACAGATCATCGCTCAACGCCTGGAGTGCCAAATTCTGATTGGCTGAAGATGTCAGTAATGTGACACCTTTACATTGCTGTCGAGGAGTGTTAACGTGTTTTTTTTCTGTGCATTTCACTTCCAAAATTGTAGGTGCTCATTGGATTACAACTTATAGGACAGTGTTCTATGCAATATTGCATGGACCATAATGGACTATGATTAGTATGTTTGTTTATTCAGCTGTTGTTGCTTCATAGACATTTGTGTCAGCAGCACCGAGTCTCTAGCCAAGGCAGTTGCAAAAATGATGCTGTCTTGCAAAGCGGGCAGCCAAAATTTAGCAGACTGATGACATTACGTAAGTGCTCCCTTGGCAGCAAACAGCAGGTGGGTCATAGCACTGAAGTTTTGTTAGGGCGGCGAGGGGGTGGGGGGCACAGGGCCCCCTATTCAAATTGGACTCCCCGCCTGTCCCGGGGAGCGGATTCGACGTGGCGACAGACTCGATAACAAAAAAAAAAAACAACAAAGGACGACGAAAACAATAATGGCAGCGGAAAACAGAGGCATCCTGCCAAGCCGGGGGTTGGCGCTGAAGGGAGAATGGTGGGCGTCTCCGTGGTCCTGGTGCACGAGCGTCGCTGAGCTGAGCAATGCCAGGCAGCTGTGTGTTTCAACCAGATCAATTGATCGTAAAAAGCATGGCAATAAAGGAATGGCAAATACCGACACGTCCAAGACACCGCTAATGCTAACAGGAGCAAAGCCATTATAGGTGTCGCCATCATGGTGTATCATCGCCGAACATGTGCCCCATCTGTGGCATCCCACACCCCACATGGGCCCCACCACATGCCCGACTACGCCTGCCCCATAGTCACCTCTTAGGCCTGGAACTCAGAGCAGATCTTGGGTAAGTTCTCGATCAAAATAGTGTCCTGCTCTCCTGAAGATAGTTGCACCCTGCATCCTCTGCATACCCACCCAAACCAGATGCCACAAGATGGACTGCCCCACAGGAATAAACTGGCAGTTTTCTTACAACAGTGACAGCAGCCTTCTCCGGCAACCTCATCGGTGGATATTTACTGTCTGCACACGTCGCTCTGCACAGATGGCTGCCATGCCCGTCCTGGTGGGGGCCCGACAGCTTCTCCTCGTCACCAGGTGACGGGGGCTCACCCCGGCGAGCATGCGGTTCTGACGGATCAAAAGCGGCCTCTGGAATCCCGGGAAACTACACTTTGATGGCTGGCAAACGGCATTTCATTCCAAGGCCCTTGATGTCTCACGGTTCCAATGTCAAGGAAAAGAAGGAGATGGCAGAATCAGTTTTTATAGAAGACGCATAACAGCGTTTAATAAGATTTCCAGGCGCTAATCACAGTGCTTTCCGGAAAACACCATGGCAGCCAAAGCCTTCATGCATCGGTTAGTTTATTTGCCTACAGGCATGCCGCACGCTTTCAGAGAGCCTACCGGAGTGATAGTGGGGCCAGAACCCATTCCCTTTCCCAGCCAAGTCAATACCCAGACGCAGATGGGGGGGAGGAGAGGGCTGCCATGTTGTCTGCCAGCCGCGGCAACACTAACGCTAAACCGAAAACGACACGTACAACCTACTGCACTCTCGGAACCTTCCCATTTGCATAACAAAGACGAAAGATCCCTCAAGGAAGCGGGTCCTGCTTGTCTGACGCTGACAGGAAGATGTTTCGCACAGAATGTTTGACACAGAGGTGCCTAATGCCACTGATTAGCCAATGCAGACGTCTTAGCGTGTTTACAACTTGCATTTATCTGGAGAGATGTGGGTAAATAAGTGGGGAGAAGTCTATTAATATTTCACCTCCTTCGGAAATAGCCAGGCAAACTCTCGTGTGAGTCAGAAAGGACTCCTGACAGTACAGTCAGTATAGAAGGGTGCTTGAGTTAGACTTAAGCTCCTTAGCAGGGTTAAAAGAAAACCACTCTGAGTTTCTTGAACTCTGTGTGGGTTTGAAACCTGACAAGAGAACCGGTAATTAGTTTGTACCCCAATGGTCCCTGGATGTGTTAAAGTCAACCGCAGGCGGGGTGGTGAAAACCAGGGTGTTAACAGCCCCCCCCCCCCCCCCGCCTTCATTATACATCATGAATCTTTAAAGCAAGTCTTCTCTGGCACTGCTACCCCAGTCGCACCTTGGCTGTACACGCCCTTGCTCGTCTCTGCTTCCCAGACTCTGAAGATGTGAGGCGCAAGTGCTACCCACAGAGCCACCCTGAACATTTATGTTTTATTTATTTAGCAGATGCTTTTATCCAAAGTGGCACACATTTTTGAGAAGGCAGGGTCAGCCAGTCCCTGGAGCAATTGGGGGTTAAGGGACTTGCTGAAGGGCGGTGAAACAGTAAAATCACTCGACCACAAGCACAGCTTTCCAACCCGCTGAGCTACACACTGCCCCCTGCAGCTAAAGCATCATGAACTACTTCCATGCGTAAACCCAAGACCATTCATTTATTTTGGGCCCAGACAGGTCCCCAGGTCACTGACAACCCGGAGTCTCAAGGTACTACACCAGCCCAAGGCTGAGGCCGAACCTCACTGTGAGCCAGAGCACTTGTACCTTTGCCTCCAAACCTTCATCTTGGAGTCGGGGGGATTTGAGCGGGCCAGTGATTTTAAGGCCGGTTCGGCTCTGATCATACCACGGCACACTGACGCCAATCCAAGCTCTATTACCTTCTCGGCTTCTGGAGGTTCCAGCCTAATCTCGAGCGAAATTAACAACTTGCCACAGCAGACGTAGCATCTGACCATGCCAACTGCGCAATCTTGAGCCCAAGCCTTCAGTGGTCCCGGCTAAGTGATTCAGTGAGCCCAGGAAGGCCCACGTCAGGACAGAGTTTTTCTGCAACGTGTTTTGATATCAGAGCCACAAATGTGAAAGCTATGAGTGATCCGGGTTGTTCCCACATGACATGTCGGATCTGCCAAGTCCAGGCGCTAGCCTCACTCTATCCCAGAGAACCCCCCCCCCCAGCACTGTCTGAGTGCCAACCTCAGTGAGAAACTGGTCCTGTTTACATATTCCCTTCTCCATGAGGCTCTGGAAATGACAGGTCTAGCAGGGCAGATGTAACGGATTTGTCTGGTCAGCCCACATCCTGAATCTGGAGATCTTCATCTTGTCTCAGCAGAGCCGTGGTCGCGCATCGCAAACTCCCATCAATGCTGAACGCCAGCATCCGCTCCTCGTTGCTGTGTGAATTTTTATGGCCCTCTCTTTTGTTCTGAATTCATTGACAGAATGAATTAATCGGAGCCAACCGAAGAAACTTTCCTTGGCACAATTACCATAATGTATGATGTGATGTGACGTAAAGGGTAAAAGCAGTGGGAAATCACAGCTCCTGTCTTAAGTGGACAAGTTTGCCCTCGTAATCGACCTGCGAAGACTGATTATCCCCTTGTCAGGTCTTACAGTTCTTCCCCTCAAGGTGCCATGCTCCTGAGGCCAGGGGTGCTGCAAAGTCCACAGTAATAGCCAGCTAAATTGAACCCCTGCGTAAGATAAACGTGGAGAGGTAATGCAAACAGGGACCGAGGGACCCGAGGCCGGCTTTGTCACCGCGCTAAGCCGGCCTCGGAAAGGCACTGACCTGCAACCCTGCCTAGCTGAGTTTCTCGTAAATCTTGCTGTGGCGCGTGGATAATACCCCAGAGGCAGCGGTACTTCCAGGCCTAAAAGGCAGAGGTTTCTGCTACCGCAATTAATTACAGCTTAGATAATGGCTGAAGGAAGCCGGGAGCAATGCATAGGGATAACTAAGGCCTGTGTAGCTGCCCTTAATGTGGCGTCCAGGCTGCAGAGCACGTTCTCTAAAAATCCAGACTCAAAGTCTATTACCCTCCGTACTAATGGCTGTTCTTGTTTCCGGTTAGAGGCATGGATTCAGTGATGCTTTGGGGGGGTCAAAGGGGAAATTGGCTGAGGTCTGGGGTTTGGAACCCAAAGGTTACTGATTTCAGGAATTGCTGGGCTGTTGTAAGGTAGAGGTAGCCTGAACTGCACTGCTAAATTGCCAAGTTTAGCAAACTTGAGCGGTAAAAGGTGGCCGATGTGACCCTGTTGGAGAGCACTCCGATAAGATGTTCTCTGATCATATTGCTGCAGTACCAGCATGGATCTCCATCCAGAAAGCAACTTCACCCAGCTGGGCACATTACAGAATTTAAACAGAGTGAAAGTGGAGTGTCAAAATTATCAGTCTATACAACTAAGACAACTAAGAAAGACAAGTGAGCTTAGTAACCATTGAAAATCAGAAGATGCAAATTCCTCATCACGGAATCCGTATGCCTACAACCTCATCCAAGCCCATTCCAGATGCTAGACAACATGGACGCTGGACACCATCCACCAATCAATGCTAACCGAAAACGTCAGCCGTTATTTATCTGTTGGAACAATGTTGTTCCATTTCCAGGATTGAAGAAAAAAATTATTTATCAAATTTCTGACAGGCAGTAGAAACTTCCCAGTAGAGAATATTAACCACAATCACTTGCGAGGCAATTAATGGTCTACCAAACTTTGTGGCCAACTCAGTCCTATCACTGGCACTAGGGATGACAGGACTGAAACTCACACTCACATTAAATCCATACTTTGGGCATATATTGGTGAGTAGTTGAGAAGGCCAGACTAAGGAAGAGGGAGACTTAGTATGAATTAACTGTGCTGCACATCATGAGAGAACAAAGCGGAGCCGTCCCGAAGTGACCCAGCCCACAATCAACACTCATGTTGGCTAACGAGGGCCCTCAGAGGCACCCCCAAGCACTCATTAGCTGCCTGTGCCAAAGGCCAGTGCTAAGTGGCTGTCGACGGCACTGGATCGCTGGCTAAGCCCGAAGGTGGCGAGAAACCTGCAGAACACCCTTGAGCGCCTCACATGGGAGATGAGAGGCTATGCACTACTCTGGGGCAAGGGCACACGATCCGGGGCTGCTCAGCGGAGCGCCTCACATGAGAGGGCAAGGGCACCCGATCGGGGGCTGCTTAGCGGAGCGCCTCACATGGGAGGGCAAGGGCACCCGATCCGGGGCTGCTCAGCGGAGCGTCTCACATGGGAGGGCAAGGGCACCCGATCCGGGGCTGCTCAGGGGAGCGCCTCACATGGGAGGGCAAGGGCACCCGATCCGGGGCTGCTCAGCGGAGCGTCTCACATGGGAGGGCAAGGGCACCCGATCCGGGGCTGCTCAGCGGAGCGCCTCACATGGGAGGGCAAGGGCACCCGATCCGGGGCTGCTCAGCGGAGCGTCTCACATGGGAGGGCAAGGGCACCAGATCCGGGGCTGCTCAGGGGAGCGCCTCACATGGGAGGGCAAGGGCACCCGATCCGGGGCTGCTCAGCGGAGCGCCTCACATGGGAGGGCAAGGGTACCCGATCCGGGGCTGCTCAGGGGAGCGCCTCACATGGGAGGGCAAGGGCACCCGATCCGGGGCTGCTCAGCGGAGCGCCTCACATGGGAGGGCAAGGGCACCCGATCCGGGGCTGCTCAGCGGAGCGCCTCACATGGGAGGGCAAGGGCACCCGATCCGGGGCTGCTCAGCGGAGCGCCTCACATGGGAGGGCAAGGGCACCCGATCCGGGGCTGCTCAGCGGAGCGCCTCACATGGGAGGGCAAGGGCACCCGATCCGGGGCTGCTCAGCGGAGCGCCTCACATGGGAGGGCAAGGGCACCCGATCCGGGGCTGCTCAGGGGAGCGCACTTCAAGTATACACTCATAAAAAATTCATATCCTTATTTCACTGCAAGTATGGAATCGTCTCAATACTTTTCAATTTCATTGTAAATTCACAAAAAAACTGGTCCCAGATTCCGAGTCCATAGATTCTTTCAAACAGGGGGTGTGGGACAAAAAGCTTGTTTTAAAAGCGTTGGTTGTTTATTTTGTTTGTTTCTTTATCTAGGGCGCTTGACAAATAAGCTGCCATGCAGTAATTACACACAGGTTTGTTAAATTGGCTGAAGTCCTAAGGCCATGCATCACACGGAAGGTGGCAGCTCGGGGGGGGCGGGGTGGGGGGGGATTTCTCTCTGCCCGAGTTAATTACGCCAATGCGGCTGAGAGCTTGCGGCTCAGTGGATGACGCCGGCAAGTGTCATCTGTGTGAGCAGGCATACACACATGTGGGGGAACAGCTGTGCACGCACAAGTCCCCACACTGAAGCTGGCATACACACATGTGGGGGAACAGCTGTGCACGCACAAGTCCCCACACTGAAGCTGGCATACACACATGTGGGGGAACAGCTGTGCACGCACAAGTCCCCACACTGAAGCTGGCATACACACATGTGGGGGAACAGCTGTGCACGCACAAGTCCCCACACTGAAGCTGGCATACACACACCCAACACACACGGATGGAGGTTTAGGCAAACGGAAGACCAGCAGATTGGGGAAAGTTATTCGTCGCCGGGGAAAAAGGGACAGAAAAATGAAGCGGTCGACGCATTTCCCACGAAGTCACACTGATGTTTGCCATCCTCAGCCGTGGGGCCCGATCGGTGACGCCGTGAGCCGGCGCAGTACGACCGCAATCTTCACCTCTCCACGCTTTCTCTCGCCTCCGCTGCCTCCCATGTCACCCCCGGACCACCGCGTACCCCTCGGCTGAGCCCCCGTCCAAGCTGGCCCCCAGCACGGCAGGAAACTCAGAAAGAGGGCGACTCTAGGCCCCCCCCCTCCCCCTCGACCGTGGGCCCGAAACTGACAGCTCCGTCGAGGAATCCGGAGCAAATTACATTTAGCCCGTTTGAGCTGTTGGTGCTACAATGACAGAATTGAATTACACCTTTTCGCCACCCTGCTGCGCTTAGCTCTGCTCTCCAATATAGCGTCCCCATTTTTTATTATTACCACTTTCTTCCAGAAGGTTCTGTCCCTCCAGATCGCAAGCCCGCCGATCCCGGGCCTCCAGACGTCAGTGAGCGGGCAATCACACATGCCGGGACGCCAGAGATGAACGCCGTACGGACGGGTCATGCTGCCGGTCTGTATTTATTTCCCACTTAAAACTTTACAGCCTGGGCCGGTGATATTATTGCTTTCTGATGTGCCTCTGATACAGCCCATTACTCTATCAGAGAAGCCAGCGAGGCTTTCAATTCATCCCCGAAAGTGCAGGGTCACCCGGACTTTTACGGGGGTGGTTCTGCCGCTGCCACCTTCGCCCACCTGTCTGCCCTTCGGCTCGGCAGCTGATGCACAGCAGCAGTAAACCATGTATAAACGCCACGCCATAAAACCGGCAGCCTTAGCCATTCGTACGGAAACAAATCATATTGTAAGTCATTTTCCTTTATATTACACTCAACGAGGGAATGTGTGTGTGTACATACATTTACCTTTAGCTGATGCTTTCTTCTGGATTCGACTCCTGGATGACATTTTATATGGGATGTTTTAATGGAGCAATTCAGCTTTAGCACATTGCTCCAAGGTACAACAGAAGGTTCCGTCCCAAGGCTCCTCCAGACGTTTTAACTGCACCCCATATTTAGTCCCATAAAATTAATGTTACTTTTTTGCGTACTGACAGAACACAGCCATCACCGTGCTCCTACAGGGCATTCGGGCCAGAACCGATTGCTTTGGTCCGATTAGTCCGGCTCAGTTTTCCGTGCCCCTCTTTCCCACCCTGTGTAAACATAAACTCCCGATCCGTGAGAGAGCACACATGGGACAGATTAATGGATGTTCTTTATCTCTTATTTCCACCTAAAATAAGCAGCGTGGAACGCTGAGTAACTTGTTCCCATCCCATGTGGCTGGTCACCTGAAACCGGGCTCCCGATATTTTCACGGTGGCAGAGTGCAGATGTGGGAACCTCCCACACAGAGTGCAGATATGGGAACCTCCCACGCAGAGTGCAGATGTGGGAACCTCCCACGCAGAGTGCAGATGTGGGAACCTCGCACGCAAAGAGCAGCACGGAAGTCGGATCCTGCGTTCACCTGCTTGTGTGTGGCAATGTTATGTGAGGATAATGTCTGCTTATTTGTACTTCATCTGTCTGCTAATGCTGTTCAGGGTGAGCCTGGAGCCTATTCCAGCAAGCACTTGGCCAAGGGACACCCTGGACAGGAGGCCAATCCATTGCGGGTCATGCACTCACATGCTATGAGCAATTTAGAGACTCTGACTCACCTGACTGATGGTTTTTGGACTGTGGGAGGAAACTCATGTAAATGCGGGCGGGGGGGAAGGGGGGACATGTTATCCCCTAACCCGGAGGTCAGAGTGCCCCCGTACTGGGCCACCATACCCCACCTCACCTCATTGTGCCAAAAACACACATTTCCTCAACATCTCCAAAGCAAGGGGACTGGAACCAGGAACCAATTTAATTCCCAACGACCCCAAGCTGCCCAGAGCACAGAGAAGACACCATCAATTTCTGGAGAAGGTTTGATAGACCTTCCCACCATCAGCCTTCACAGACAGACTGCCGCCCCCCCCCCCCCAACTATAGCATGCGGTCTCCCGCATCTTTAACAAATCATCCAAGGCAGGCAAAAGTTGTCCATCTGAACAAGGCTGACGGTCCCCATGGAACCACGGTGTCAACGAGCGTCCATCACTACAACTTCTCAGCTTCTTATTACAGCTTAATATCCCAGGTACACGAATTTTAATGGAATGAGGAACTCGGGACCCACTCTGCTTTCCAATACGCTTCTGACTGCAGCAGGAGGACCTCGAAGGAAGGACAGCGAAACATATTAAAGTGGACCCACCATCATTAGGAGGATGATCTTAAGGTATACGACTCCACATTCCAGCTTAATTTACCCCCCTCCCAGGAAGCCCTCACCTAATGCTCGGAGTGCCACAGGCAATGGGAAGAAGATGCATTACAGCAGAGATGGAAAGTTCAGGTCCAGAGAGTACGAGTTCAGACCAAGGTTTTGTTTCAATCAACCAGTTGAGTATAAAGTCTCACAGTCATAGAGTACTCACCCGTTTGGTTGAAAGAAAAAAAAAAAACTTTGGCCTGGATTCATACTTTCTGGACCTGAACTTTCCACCTGCGCATTGCAGAACTACAATGTGTACACGGTTTATTTTATTTGTCATGACAAAAGTTGAATCTGATCTGTGATCTCCAATGTCGCATGGAGCCAGCTGAAAACCGATCAGATTAAAAGCCTTTGGTCCATTAAAAACACCACTGTGGCTTCAGAATGACCTCCGGTACAAAAATCCCAGCAGTGCCTTCCGCTAGGATCAAAGGACCTTATAAAAAACCCTTTTGTGTGGCCCCAAACGGCCTGTTCCACGGTGATTTTGGTAAATGACATTCTTTTTCGGTTAAGCAGCTACACCGCACATTCCTTACAGCCATGCGAGCATGCAAAGTGACCTTTTCCAGCATAGCATTTGCCACCACAGTGGTTTAAAGTCCATTTAACATATGCGATACACCCACACCTCTGCCCCTCATCCTCGCTGAGAAGAGCTTCTCCCTCCATGACGTTCCCAAATCCATCTCTGCATTTTACCAGTCATCTCCAGGTGCGTCGCCGTGAGCGGAGCAGAGAGCGAGTGATGAGTCACCCATCTGTCGGGCAGAGAGAGCGAGCGGGCCTCCTTCGGGCTGCGTTCAGGTGAATCCGAGCAATGTGCCAATTAGAGTAATTAACTAATCCTCTAGTGCGTCAGCGTGAAAAATTCTCATCTGAAAAGACGCGCTAAATAAGATTTGTTTTGTTCTGTTTTGCTGATTAGATCTAGTGGCTGAGGAGCCAGCGTGCTTGAAAAATGAAATCCAACAAACCGGCAGACATTCCCATTCATTTTCGAGCTTCCTGGCACTTAATTGCTTAATTACAATATTTTCTTGCCCACATTTTGCTGCAGAAGTGCTGAAGTGAAACGTACGTATCTGTACGTCTCCCCAATGAATTGAAATGTAATTGTTAGTTTGATGATAAGGCCTTAAAAAAAAAAAAACACGACGGGCCAAATCCTCAGGTGCCCAGCCGTAGCACGGTGCTTATTTTCGCTTTTGAATTGCGCTGTTTATGCTACTGAATAGCTACTGCTGTCAGAGATTTACTGCCCAACGGCAGAGGTTCCCCCTCTGGCCACAGGTCCAGTCCATTAAGCGCCGCACCAGCTGTTCGGCGTTTCCGAAAAGGTCGGGATTAATTATTCAGGTGTTCCGGATGTGTCCCCGGCCGTACGCGCGGGGTCCTCTAAGCGGGGGCCAACCTGGCCATCTGCCACGTCAGGCTAACCGGGAGTGGGGGGTGGAGGGTGGGAGATCCTGTCATCAGAAGATCAGGCATCTCCCTGTAAGAGGGAGTCGCGGGTTTCGGTTAACCGACATGTGTGGCCTCCTGTGTCAGCGGGGACGTCACCAAAGCCTGGAGATGAGCCGCAATGGAGCGGGTCCACCATGGCGTGAGACACGTCCTCAGAAACAAAACATCCCAATAGGCCTGAATGAGCTGCTCTCTCCGGTACGAGCACCAGATCCCAGACGGCGCCAAAAACCGGTAGGTGGGAGAGAAAGATACCATCAGGGATATAGGAAACCTGGCATTTCAATCACAGTGGATTTCGGAGCCGTGCCAGGATTTGGCGGCTAGCAACTCAATATTAAAACCTTCCTGGAAAAAAAATATTGAATTCCCACTGTTCAGAAACCCGCACAGAGGCAAACATAACCACAGCAGAACAGCTTTTTTGTAGTGGCTACATTATCATGAAGCCTATTTCTTGCAAAGTTAAAAACTCTCCATGTTTACACTTCTCCGAGTTCCTCACCTTAGACTGCCATTTCCATTCATTTTATATCTTACAGGTGTTCAGCATGTCATTCAAGACTTTAGTCTGCAGGTATTAAAAATACGGCAGGTATTCAAAATAATACCGCTGTCGAAATGTGCCCCTTTTAAATGTATGAACAGATTATAGCCTTTGGTTTGAGGGAAAATAATGATAAATAATTACTAGCCCGTTAACTTGAGAGAGCAGCAGGGCTCACGTGTCAGACATGGTCAATCACATTCTGTAAAAGAAAGTACCATATCGGCGTGGCATCGAGTCTGATTGCTGAGTGATTTCCTATGACGTCTCCCACTGCAGTTAAAAAAGTAATGTAGCTCTTAGTCTCACATAAAAAAACAGAGTGTAAAACAGAGGAAAGACCTACCAAAAAAAAAAAAAAACGATTGAATCGCAACAGGTTAATCCCAGTTAATGCAATCATCCTGCAGAGTACTCTGCACCGGGTGAGGAATCGATAAGGGAACAGATGACCGGTGAGCAGAAGATTTACGTGGCTGGAGTCGCAGACTCTGCTGGTCTTGGGCTGGGTGTCAGGAAACCCAACTATCAAAGCACGGGACACTGCGTCCAGGATGATCTTCAGATACTGTGATCTCACAGGGAGATCCGGGGGCACAAACGCAGCAAGTCGCTGGCCAAGTCAAGGCCGGCGGTCAGCGCGGGGGTGGGGGGAGGGGGGGGGGGCGTATCGAACGGATTTCCTGAAGTGTCTCACTAGCCATAGAGTGGAGTTCACAGAAATGTTTAGCAATGCGGTCACATTGCGCGAGTTCTAATTAGCGGAGACTCCGGTAAATGACTTCAGAATTACACTTCATCTCTGTCTGCTTGTCCCTTGTGGGGGGGGCGGACGGATAGCTCGCATTGTCTTATATTTATGTGAATCGTTTGTAGCCCTTGTCGGCGACATTTGGTCTGTGGAGCCATACCGAGCGCCAGCTGCCTGCCTGCACCTGAGCTTTGGCTACTCCGCCATCTTGCCCATTAACAACACCCTCCTCCTCACTACACATGAATGGTACAGTGGTACGCCCCCCCCGCCCCCCTCCATTCCTCACATTCCATCACCGCTGGCTCTCTGAAATGTCAGAAGGGCAACAGTCTCTGGTATCACTTCACCAGCTTTAATTTATGGGGGTGGTTTGCCAGGGACATCCGGAACTCTCCATCGATTCTGGATAAATGCATTAAAGAATCCGCCTGGTCAATAAGGGCCCCACAACAGCAGCGACCGCTCGGTTGTTTTTGGACTGTGGACTCGCTGGCGGCCCGGCGACCTGCCATTGAACGGCCCCCCAAGATTTTCAAGCCATTGGGTATTTGTTTTTTTTTTAAAACATTAAATAAACAAATAGTGACCAGAGCTCTGCAGAGTTTTGATTTAAGGATCGATATGAGGTCACGGAAGGAAATTACCTCAGCGGTACTGAACCCAAACAGACTAGATTACCTGTCGTAGGAATCGCTCTGCCAAGCACCAATTTACTCAGTGAGCTTTTGTTGTTTTAAAGAGCATCAAGATAACATTAACGGAAAGACCGTCCCCCTGGTGGTCAGGCCCTGTCAGTGCACCAGTCCAACAGAACACGCGTATTGCCTCAATTTACTTAATGAGTTTTGTTATTCTAAAGATTTAGCAGGTACCTTTAAGGCCCCCCTGGTGGACAGGTCTTGTCGGTGCAGCAGGCCCTGACTGGTTGATAATATGATAAAACCCGTGTCGCCACCTGCTGGAGGAGGGTAATAATCAGCTTATGTCAGCTGCAAACCTCAAAACGCTGCCTTATTGCAATCATTCCCATGTCACACCTGTTTTGGCCAGAGCCTGTGGCTCCCGTTGAGCACCAAAGGAGCTGCATGCATGACCGCGATGTCTGTAGCTCACGAGGGGCCCAGGACTGTCGGATGCATTTTTCAGGCTTAATTGGAGAATTGGTGGAAAGCCGCACAGACAGCCCTAAGCATGGCACCGTCTTTATGAGAAGAGGTATGGCCTCCGCTTGCCATGGAAATATACTGTACTGCTAATCAGTCTTTAATGAATTATAATTCAGACGAGTCGAAGATAAAATAAGCTCAACAGATGTTTTTCCCTCTCTTATTCTCGGGCCAGATTAAATATTCCTTGGTCCCATTAACTCGAGAGGGCTTTGCATGATCAACAGTTAAATTACGTGCAGGTCCATCAATGCTGATAGCGGTATTCTTTAAAGTGAAAAATGAAATGAAACGAAAAGAATGAAAATGAAAGAATCTCCCCTTCTTCATCAATTTTTTCCACATATTGGGCTGTCAGATACATGCAGCCTGTGGGAATGCACTTCTGCGCCAAGGGGACGGCGCTCTGGAGCAAGTGCAAAGGTCCCAGCCATATCCAGAACCCGATTGGCTGGTACTGGACCATGTGACAGGGACCGCATGGGTGGCTCTGCCGGCGATGCCTCCTGTTCCGAAAAGCCAACGGCACTCTGCGGGCTTCTGCTCCCGGCACATCAGGAAGTACTGACAAGACCGTTAGTCGTGCAGAGCAGCAGCTGCTATGGACCGGGGGATTGTGGGCAATGGCAGGGAGGGAGAATAAGAACGGCGAGAGAGACGGCGAGAAAAACTAAACGAAACGCAGCACTAGTCACAGCAGCAGAGGACTTGTAAACCAAGGATTTATCGTTGATTTATGGCCGACGTGGTTAGAGAGTGAACGCTGTCATTGAATGAAGGCACCAGATAAGCATTCGTTTAATGAGGAGCTGGTGTGAGAAGGGAACTGGAGATTATGGGATTATGGGAGTTAAGGGATTGGGAAAGGAGGTGCACAGACGGCAGCCCGCATTCTCAAAGGGTAGACCGGCGTCATCAAAGCATCTCGGTAAAAAGTAAGAGCGTCCGTTTAGGGTGGCCGGCAACTGACGTCAAACACCAGCATCTGGACTTATTGGTTTTAACGCTTTACACCCAGGCAGGTCTTCATGACCTGTGGGTGGGAGTGTGCGTGTGTTTGGTGGGGGTGGTGGGGATTCAGGAGGATTCAAATCTAAATGCACCCGATTGTGCATGAACCCCCCACTCCTCCCAGGAGCTGAGATTGAGCCAACCGCATTGCTTGTGGAGCAAACGTGTTTTATCCGCAACTCTCTGCACTGCAAACTTTTGTGCAGGCTGTGCAGGAGCCAGAACCTCCTGACCCAGATGGGCTCACTTCAGATGACAAGTGCAGCCTGATGTTTCACCAGCGAGGGGTGGCCTGCATAGCCCTGGGCCATGTATCTGATGGAGAACGACGATCGGCCTACCAACCTACAGCTAGTGAACGCAGATTATACGGGACAGGGACACCAAGGCCTGCGGGCTCAAATCCACAGAGTGACTCTGCTACTGTACCTTGCATTTTTGAGCATGGTATTTCTACTTGAAAATTCTGTCAATTAATCAGTGATATCTGTCATTTTGTGTGTGTCTCTGTGCCTGTGGTCAGAAGGTCCCCAGTTGGAGCCCAGCCTCAGCACATCTGTGGGCCCTTGAGCATGACACTTAATCCACCCCCCCCCCCCCCCCCCCCCCCAGTTCCCTGGACACTGCAACAGGTGGCTGCCCTTCGCGGCCAGCTTGCTCTCAACTACAAACAGCAAGTTGCGGGAGGCTTAAAGAGAATTTCCCAGTGCTATCAATAAAATATCAATTGTTATTATACACAACCTCTCCAACTAACCAAATAAGCAGACGGAACTACATCTAGTTCATATAGTGGCAGCGCCCCCTAGCGCCCAGGCACTAAACCTCAGCATTCACTCCTCAAGGCCACAGAGGAATATGCATTGAGGGTTTACTAGCAACACTTACCATTCCAAACGTGAGGAGAAATACCAGTGGCCTCTCGCCTTCTCTAACATATATATATATATTACATATACGGGCGGACATGAATTATGTAACAAGTTATTGGAGAATCTCTCACAAATTTCACACCTCCTGCCACGTGCTACAGTACCTCCTGCCACCGGGGGAGCTACACGCAGACGTGATGTTTTCACTCGCTGGCCTCTTTGACATGCACAGAGCATGACAGACCCTCAAATATCTTACAGCTCATTAGTGTGTCCTCTGGCTAAGCATCAGCATTCCCAGAAGCACGCACTTACGAGGCGGATCGAACCGCCATTGCTAGGCTCTGGTGGGTGGTGGTGGGGGGGGGGGGCGGGGGGCGGGGGGCACTATCGCAAGATGTGAGCATGACCAATTTTAGGCAAGGTCCTCCAGCGTCAGAAGGCCGCTCGGCAGATGAGCGAGGAACATCCGTCTTTGGATCTTTAATTTATATTTTCCCAGTCGATAGCCCTCCGGGTCCCAGCAATATAGATGGAATCTAAAGAAATATATCAGAAGCTATCAAGTGAGATTTCTTGCCAGGTTGTGTCCCCGATAACATCGCTCACCGAAGCCTAATTACAGCATTATGACAGGAATGTGTGAATTTCTTGAACGCTGACTGAGATCTCAGATACCGGAAGCTTCTCGGCCCACTGACACACTGCTGTATCGGCACAGAGGGGCGAGTTGTGGCTATGTAGCCTCGTGCTCCGTACATAAACATCCCAGGTGCTGTGCTACCTGCTCATAGGGCTGTGGAAAACTACTGCAAGTTAGCTGTAGCAGTGCTAGGATTTAAGGTGGGTACTGCATAAGAGGGAACAAAATTAATACAGAGGGACAATCCTTATCATTAGCCAATCATATGTTTTGAACTGATGATTGACAGGGGAGGGTGGACCCCAGGGGCCAATCAGCTTTCAGCTGGGGCCAGCGCCCCTATCACCCGGGCCTTGAATATACACCCCTGGTATTTGGAAGTCGACGTCTGCACTCCAGAATATACGTCGTCCTTGGTGGTGGATCTTTTAATGACGGAGGCTGCGATGCGGATATTAGCAGCAAGAGGCCGACACTGATCTGGCCGGGTGAAGCCCGACATAACGTATCCCGGTCAGCGACGCACGTCAAGATACGACACTGATTTCTGGGGGGACAAAGCACGGCAGCCCGTGTGGGCCTTGTGTGGGCCTTGTGTGGGCTTTGTGCATGAACCAGGCCAAATTAACGATGTGCCATCTATCTTAGCAGCAGTGAGGAGAGACTCGACCGGGAATCCATTGGAGAATCGCTTCCTGGAATCAGAAATGTGGGTCTGCCTCAGAGGCGTTACTAGATCCTGTTTAGGGGGGGCTTCAGCCACCCTATTATCTATGTTAGCCCCCCTAAAAATATTTAGCGATCTGTGTTGCATTTTCATACGCATTTCGTACAATTTTGTTTGCAAAAGTAATTTTATGTTCGGGGTCAATGCCTAGAATTATCGCTGGTCTACCTAGTTAACAGGTTAGAAACACAAAAGGAGGCAAACATTTGTGGTATAAATTTAAACCTGGAAGGTTATACAGATATACAGAATGACTCGGGTAACTCTGTACCACGGAAAGTGCGTAACACACCTGCACGGTAAGCCTTTACGTAACGGTATCGTGGCAATCTGGCAGCCACGCCCGCCCGCCTGTCCATCCGTCTTCAGGGTACCACAGCGTGCCTCACATCTCCGACCTCCCCACACTTACGTTTCGGAATTTGCATAATCAGGATCTCATTTTCCCTGCTCACGGGAAGCCGGCTATAATCCCAACATGCCGAGTTATTATGGCTTATGTGTGGGTGGGGGGGGGAGGGAGGCAGCCGGCCGATTCCGTGCCAGTTTCCCCGACCAAACCCCTGCACCATTTCATCTCTGAGGTTCTGGATGAGTTCAGTAGCACTGGCAAAAAGAACACGTATGATGCAGCCATCTTGTCCTCTTGTCCAGCTTCTAAGGTCACCCCTCCACTTTCTGATGGCACGACCCTCTTACATGTCTTCAACCTCTCGCTGGCTCTGGCTTGTACTCACAGGACACTCATGGACATGTCAAAAGTAAATAAGAGTCAAATGCATCGGAGGGGTGCAGTCCACGGTCCCGTGGGCGGCTGAGTCCAGAGGCGAGGGGGCATCACAGGTCTCTGCTTCGCCCCACATGTCAGGGTGCCATCTTCTGGTTTGCTCTGGCATTACAGATCAAACACATGCCCCCCCTCCCCATCTCACGTAGCCTCCAGTGTGACGATAATTGGCTTCAAATTAGATCATTTACCCTTCCAATTGAGCGACCAATCTTGTGGCCTGATAGCACTGATTGCCTTCGATGGAAAAATAAAATCCTGGTGCGTGCACGCTCGCATCGTGTGTGCCCACAGTTGCATAACAAACCCTCGCCCGACCCGCCAGGTGCTGATATTCCGCTATGGCTCCTGTGCCCGTTCGGAGCACCGGCGCTGCCAAAATTGCAAAGCATTACAGCTGAAATCCTTCCTCCACTAGGATCCCAGATGCTACAATACACAGCTGAGAGGTGTGCTGGACTGGAAGCCAGGTTCGGGGGAAACTCAACGACATTTCGTCTCATTGTTTTCCCAGGATGAGCCCAATGTCGTTTTTCAGTGACTAGACCATGGAAGATGTGTGTGAAGACTGAAACACTGACTATTTTTGGCCCTGTGTGAAAATGACACATAGGTCTGGCAACACCTACCTGGAATGGCGGGGAACTTTCTAGAAGCCAGGAACAGGACTGGAGATGGGGAGAATTAGTGCATTCCTACACATGCTCTACATTCCCATCTCATGCCACGGCGCTCAAAGACAATGAGAGGGAACATAATGTGAAAAGCGCTTCGATCCTCATGCATGAATGTGTAAGACATGGATGAGCTCTCAACGGTCACTGGTACACACATTCAAACCTAGGCGAGGAGCCACAAATCACTGGTTGTACTTCGCGTTAAATTGACCAAAGGGGGAACTTGAGAAAGCGCGTTCCTTGTGGCAGTGATGAAAGAAAAATAACGTGAAGTGAAGATTGCCCCCAGGAAAAAAACATTTGAACAAGTGTTGGATTCAAGCAACTAGGGGAGGCAGGACCAAGACATCCGAATGGTTGGTCCCGCCTCCTCTACAATATGATTGGTTATCGCTGTGAACCAATTATTTTTCATTCTGCCCTCAGAACATTTTTGTATAGACTCCCATGAGCTGAGATATAAGGCCAATGAGATCTAGACACATGTACACATACATCAGCAGCTCTTAATAGGCAGTGTTTCCAACAGGCCATGTAGTAGGTAATATTGCCTGTGCTTTTATAATGAAACAATCAGTTCTTCAACAACATGCACCATTTGGCCTTCAAAAAAATCATCTTAAACTGATCTCAAATGCCACAACCAGAAAGCTCCAGAATACCAAAGATCTAACCTAAATGTGATTTTATTACTGGGACATTAAGCCCAAACTTTTTCAAATTTAAATAGATAAAAATGCTTTGAGGCAAATCCCAAAGAGAGGTTTTAGACTATGCTGTGTCTGGTTTTTCTTTCAGTGCAATTTTGTTTTTTTTTTTTTATTTTATTTTATTTTCCCGGACAATAATTTGCCTTTGTCCCATGCAGCAATTATATCAACAGGCTATTACAGGCCTCTCCTGTGGCAGTTCAACATCTGTGACAAAATGCCATTTAAGACTCTGGTCCTTCACCAGTCCTTGAGCCTAAAATTTAAGTCTTACAGGGGCTTTGTCTGCTTCCTCCTTCATCTCCCTCAATCTTGGTTTCTCCCTCGTGCTCTCTTCCTCTCCTTCATCCTCCCTTTCTCCCTCCCTCCATCACCATGAAAGACAGAAAGCGTGTAACACACAGCGCCGAATTTATGCAACAAGTGGAGACCACACTGATCAGTCGCACTGGGAGCCGTTGCCATACCAACCATCCACTGACTCGAAATGGGAAAACAAGAGCCCGTGTGTTCGGGCGGCTTCTGATGACCAGGGAGAAAAAGAGAGAGGGGAAAAAAGTAATAATGAACGTGCCTTTTCATAC
Source organism: Paramormyrops kingsleyae (assembly GCF_048594095.1). Classification (NCBI taxonomy): domain Eukaryota; kingdom Metazoa; phylum Chordata; class Actinopteri; order Osteoglossiformes; family Mormyridae; genus Paramormyrops; species Paramormyrops kingsleyae. The sequence goes on from NC_132816.1 coordinate 16,828,214, forward strand.
ATGGATCCTTAACCATGAAAACAGCGGCACAAATCCGCACTGCCTCCCGCCAGGCAACACCCAACATGCCCACACGCCGATCTCCGTCCTTTATAGATGGCCCGTAAGGACATATATTGCGACAATTTGAATACATTTTTAATGAGCATTTATGCTCAGAAGCTGAATTCTCTCAAGCATGCACATTCAGGCAATTCAGATCCTTAAAGAGGACAGTGTCTAGGACCAGAGACAAAGATATACATTCTGGACACCCTGACAAAATTTCACCTTGCCCCCCTCCCCAATTATGTAATTGTACATTTTTTCATACCTAAGGGCCCCTGTAAATTGCCAGGGCTTCCATACCTCTACTGCAACCCTGCTATGACCTATGAGTAACTAATGTGCTAAGCCTACTTAACACATGCATGTCAGCCCTATATATATTCCCACTGCACACATGTAAGCACTGACTTATTTATCCTATTAACTCCGTATCACCTGCCACTTTACTGGAAAATGGATCTTTGTGATTAATGTTTATTGTTGAATGTTTTCTCTCTTTGTACTTATGTCCCCAGTATCACAGTCTTGGGGCTAGTCACTAATATTTCACTACAAATTGTACTGAGCATAATAGTGCATGTGACAAATAAAACATTGTTACCTGATCAGTTGATTAATCGATTGATTGATGCATTGAGTTGTTGAGATATTGACAGCAGGCATACTTAGTTGGACACACTTAACTGGCAGGAAATGTTTTGCACCAGAGACATATTATTCAAACATACAGTTTATTCCCCATATAACATGCAGAATTAACAACAGTAATGTTGACATGGAAGAGAACTTCTGCTGTCACAAAACCAAGCTGCTGGAGGTGGACTACAGATCCATCGATCTTTGTCACGAAGGAGGTGGGTGTGAAGTTCTGTTCAGTTCCTGCAGTTTGTTCTCGATTCAGATCCATCATCAAAAAAAGAAAAAGTTAGAAATTGAGTATGAGCGAGACCCTTCTCTGGATGACGCGCTGTGAAATTGGGTGACATTTTGAAGAACATCTGCTTTGACGGCAGCTGGTTATTTGCCCGGAGGCGTTCTAGTCTGTGGAAAAGGATGGAGTAAAGTGGTCCTTTGGGCAGCCTACACCCCACGAGCAGCGTGGGGAGACAATATTCAAGACACCAGCGTGAATCCACATCAGCCGCTGCATGTGCTGGTCTCTCGGCATTCGGCAAATACTCGTTTTTGCCGGTCCTGCGTCCATGTTGTCAGGATCACTAGTCTCCCAAGTAGATGAAGAAGGATTTACCCGCTGTCTTCTTCAGATTATTAAATCCACAAGCACATGCAAAAATATGAATGTATGTGAACGTAAAGCCCCCACTTACAAGCTTCTTAAATCACGTCGCATTAAACGGGCATGCGGGCTTTCTTGGGGGTGGGGCTGTAGTTCCTTGCCAAGAGGCCGTTATCCAGGGCAGTATGTTCTACGCGTCATTTGTCGTTAGCCTCGTTTTCTAAAGGCACCGCACTCAAGCAGCACTTCACGACTGGTGGGGGGGGACATGCCTGCGGACGTTTTTCTGTTTCCAAAGCGTTCCTCTTCACGAAGCGCAACCTGCGCTCTCGGCTCGAAAAGCCGTGACCGTGACTCATTAACCATGTCAAAGACAGCGATGTCTGCAGATTTGGATAATGCAACAGACGCGACCAATGGTACGTTTCTTCACCAGGTTCCATGGAGCGTACTGGGATGTGGTCCCACACAGCCAGGGAAGTGTACAAACCAAACTCATACCGTGACTCATTCTTAAAAGGATAACCAAGCTGGCTGAAGGCCCTAACGAAACAGAGGTAGTCTGCTTCCTCTCCCGTGACCAGAGCGATGGTAAACCAAGCATGGCTGTCAAGACAACCGTGTACTGCTCTGGGACATTTCAGGACGGGAGACATCTTTCTCCACCCACAGAAAGCCAAACAATCCAAAAAGAGAAGATAAGTCACCATATGATGGGTGATTGTTCACTTCAACTCTATAATAAACTTATTATTACTCTAGTTCAGAGGTAGAAATTTCAAGTCCAGAAAGTACAAATCCAGGCCAAGATTTTGTTCCAACCAACCAGTTGAGTACTCTGAAACTGTCACTCTTTATACTCAACTGGATGGTTGGAACACAATCTTGGTCTGGATTTTTACTTTCTGGGCCTGAACTATCTACCTCTGCTCTAGTTAAATGACAGAGTACCACGAGTACCGGTCGGAGTCCATATGGCACTCTAAGCAAGCCTTACCACCGGCGCCCAATGTCCGAGACAAAGTATCATTGGCTTGCTAAGTCGATGTTCTCTCTACTTCACACAATGAGTGAACCAGGACTGAGTCCCACAGATTTCCACTTTGCACTTACACTCATAATATAGGCGTATAGTAATACAAGTTTTCACAGCAATTCATGGCCCAGGCTTGCATTCCTGTGTATCAGTGAAAGCCTGCGGGACTACAGTGATGCAGTGACGGTAAAGCCTGCGAGACTAATGTGATGCAGTGACGGTAAAGCCTGCGAGACTACAGTGATGCAGTGACGGTAAAGCCTTCAAAACTACAGTGATGCAGTGACAGTAAAGCCTGCAAGACTACAGTGACGCAGTGACGCAAAGCCTGCGAGACCTCAGTGATGCAGTGACGGTAAAGCCTGCGAGACCTCAGTGACACAAAGCCTACGAGACCTCAGTAATGCAGTGACGCAAAGCCTGCGAGACCTCAGTGATGCAGTGACGGTAAACCCTGCGAGACCTCAGTGATGCAGTGACGGTAAACCCTGCGAGACTACTACCCTCTCCTGTAATAAGACAGTCTACCCTCAATTACACTGTTTAATCGTCAGATCATGTATCCAGTAATGAAGAATATTTGTTTTCAAAACAATAGTCATCTCTAGACAATATTCACAAAACTTTCTGGATCTACTGTCCAGCTACTGACAGAAAGTCAGGGGGGGTGTTTTCTGTCCTCTATTTTGCTCATAAACTGCCTTCAAACATTAAAAACCAAGCCTTTTAATCTCGGGTGAGATGAATGCACAGTCAGCTCCCTGCTCAAAATATACGAGACAGCATTCTTATTTACTCGCCTTGTGTGTTTTCTTGACTGGGACTTACACAGCGCGGTGGATTTTATTTACCATTGTCTTCCTCTGATCAAATTCTCAGCTGCCGCGGGAGGGGGGGGGGGCAGCTGCCAGGGAATAAATTGTATTCTGCACTCTGCCCTGGAACCACTGCAGTCGCACAGATTTCCCGACAAGTAACCCTGTTGGTTCCTGCCTTTATTAGCATGATGGAACAACATAAATATAAAGCATCATAATGCAGAAAACAGGCAACCGCATGAAAAATGCAAAGGTAACAGCACAGCAGGGGAAGCTCACATTTTTCATACTGAATCAAGACCAGCCATCTATCTCCACAGTGTTTATCCTGGTGGCAGGAACCTCCTCCAAGCAGCATAGGGCTTCAGACAGGGGTACAGCCTGGCCAGTCAATTTCGAGACACTATTTAGAGAAGCCTGGAAGCTTCATCCTTTAGGCCATATGCATTGCTTACGAGGGTGACCATTGCTAACCGCTCACTTTACTTTAGGTACTTTTACCAACCCCCGTCACTGAACATCTTTTACAGTTATTCAGTTATTGATATGCTCCTCTCTATTTTCTATTTTATAGTAATTTTATCTTAATTTATTTTACTTTCATTCTTATGTGTATTATAATTTTATTCTTGCTTGATACACCGCTTTCCTTTTGTCTTTGTATTACATGCACTGCCCGGCCAAAAAAAAAGTTGCCATTTGAATTTAGATCATCAAATGCTTAAGAGCCAATGACTGGATCATTATTACAGCTCAGCGACATTATGCAGCAATAAAGTAAAGTCAGCTGAGAACCTGAATCTACTGAATGGTCAGGTTACACCTCCATCCATCATCAATGGATTTTTTTCTTCCCTGTTGGCATGGGTATAGAATGCCAAGATTCACTTTGTTTGAATTGTCAAAGAGTGGTTCAGGGAGCATGAGGAATCATTTTCACGTATGACTTGGTCACCAGAGAGTTGTGGCCTTAACCTCATTGGGTCTCTGGGATGTGATGAAGGAGGCTTTATGGAGGTTCAACTCACTTGTCAATACAGGATCTCGGTGATAAATTAATGCAAATCTGGATGAAAATAAAGGATGAGATGTTGCATAAGCTTGTGGAAACGATGTCATGGCAAATGTGCGCCATAATCAATGCTAAAGACGGTCCAACGAAAAATTCAAATGGCTGAGTAGTGTATTTTGACTAGGGAGACGACTTTATCCATATCAGGATGGACAGTATGAGCTAGGATCGGGTGTGTAAACCATTTCAATTAAAAGGACCTGGATTTCACTTAAGTACCGAGTTCTTGCTGTGTGCTGATTGGTCAGTCTACTATAATCATGCATGTGTCACTAATGCTAATGTGAAACAGCTGGACGAGTCTTTCAGTCAAAGAGACATATCAGTAAAAGGAGACGACTAATCAAACAATTCAGCCAAACATGGGAGCCTTTGAGTTTTAAAGCAGTTCGTAAAACCCGAAGTAGCTCAGTGTCTCTCCTGACATGGATTAGGTGGTCAACCTAATTCCGACAAGCAAAATCCGGGAAGCAGGTGAAAAGGCATCTCTCTGCACAGTGATATACTGTATGACTGCGTATCAACCAAATAAAAATCTGAAACTTGGACTCCACATCTTTCCATTGCAGGAAGAAGCCAGAGGACCAAAGCGAGGTGGGATTTGAACCCACAACCCTGGAGGCAACAGTGCCAACATGCCACCTGTAACCACAGCAACAGGGGATAAAAACAATCCCTCAGATAGGGGTACAGGCACGAACAAAAAATACAGGGCAGCATCTGAAAATGTCTGACCGTGCATATATAGTGTGAACAAGAAAAGCCCCAGTGCATTGTGGGTACACACACTTAGCAACGGAGGCATCAGAAGTTAACATCTGAGCAACACCGTCACATGTACTACATATATCGCCAACAGGCACATGAGGAACACACCTCCAGCTATCGGTAGAGATTCCATAGCAGAACTGAAAAACTGGAAAACTTGCGGGAGCCCCGCGAGTCTATTGGAGCTGGCGGCGGTCACGTTAAAGGGACTCCCAGGAGGCAAACAGCAGTATGCCCCACTGGAGACCCAAAGTCTAGCCTGCGGGCGATTCCAGGAGGACATAACAAACAGCCTGTGTTTGGTCTCCACGGAAACATGGAGGGAATGCAAAATGAATGCAAAAGGAACTCGTAAAAAATTCCAGTACCGTCAGGTATATCCTGAGGTGAACGAGGTATAGCCAGGGAAGGCAGCAAACAAACCATGAGCAGCTTCTGGATGACTGTCATACAAGCTGTTAGGCTCTAATGCCGCTGTCAGTTATGTACAGCGAACAGACGCACCTCGGACACACTGTGCCTCAGTAGCCTGACAGGGAGCTCGAGTAGATGCAGACCCAGATAAAACACAGGCAGGAGAATCGGAGCAGATCCTCTGAGGTCAGCTCTCCGGGGGGATGAAGGGTGACACCAGCAAGGCCCTGGAAGAGATCAGGGGACAAAGCAGATACCGGCATCCCCAGCCGTCCAAGTGTGGTATCACCAATCAAAAGCCACAAAAGAACCAGATAAAATGTGATGCCGAGGGAACTTTATGGGGACACCGCTGAGTCCCTATGGGGACACCGCTGAGGCAAGATATAAATGCTAAAAAATAAAATAAATGTGACACGGCTAAGGGAAAAGCCACGAGGGGATGCAGGGCTCATCTTAATGTCATAACGACAAGCGAAGGGCCCTTGTGACTCGCGTGGCAACAGAGGCCGCTGGAGTATGAACTTCCTGTTTGGTCCAAGCGGGAGGTGAGCACCTGGAGCTGTGCAGACCTTCCTTACCCAGAGAATATAATATAAGTGGCCTAGTTACTACGGCTGGTTACGCAAACACTTTCTGACTGTCAAAAATAAAACGATAACGTTTGGGGACGCGAGTTCTCGACCTTGCGCCCGTATGTAGGTCGACCGTGCGGCAGCCGTTCCTTGTGGGGCTGAAGAAGCTCGGCGACGAAGGGCAGCACTCTTCTGAAATGATGATCTGGCCTGATTCACAGCACAGTCATAAGCGAGTGGAGAGGGAGAAAGGGAGCTTGAGCGAGACTCCGTGGAGAGGCATCGGCAGGAACATATTATTTTATTCGATATGTTTCCAGGGGCCTGGGACTCAGGAGGTTACGGGGAGAGGTGGCATCAGACCTGGAGAGGCAGGAGTAGACGGCAATGAGGTGCCGACTCTCAACAGTCAGGAGCCACAGCAACGGCACCAACATCAACAAAAGTGAATCCGTACGAAGATGCAGGTGTTACGAACTCGACCGGATTTGGCATTGCCGCGGCATGATGCAGACAGAAATGGTGGACGACCCACTGGCGGATTCACGGGACAACAGAAGGGTTTATTAAATGAACTACAAAACAAAGGATTATGGGGGGGGGGGGGTCAAAGGTAAATGGGGATAAACAAAGACTAATTGCAAAAACGGGGCAGGTAAGCATACAGACTTCACAAACATCCAACAATCACAATCAACGAACCACTTGCGAACTAAACAGAGGCAGGGATTTAAATACAGAGGGGCAGGTGAGATTAATTAAGAAGGTTTGGGAAAACAGGGCACAGGTGAAACTAATTAACTCAAAGGAACTACACAGGGAAACTAAGAACTAACCAATGAAACAGGGGGAAACAGAATCTAACACTGGGGGTAACAAAACCGATAAAACACAACTAAGGCTCAAAGGAAGAAACCAAAACTGAATACAAAAATCACCAGACACAGGAACTATAAAAACTCATACAAATGAAACACTAGGGAACAAAATACAAAAACAAAGGGGGGGCGGGATTCAAACCTGCAACAGAGCGGTTCACAGACAATCACATGCTCAACAAATTGAGCCATGCAGCCAATTGGAAGCAGGGAAAACACAAAAACTTACAACAGGAGGGACAGGATGACCAGCGACGCCTGCTGGCCGAACAGGGAAGGGACACAGAGTGGAACAGGAGCTGACCCTGACAGTAGGTTCCCCACAGCTTGATGTGCCAAATGTAGTCGGGTCACGTCTTATTGGATGTAGTTGTGTGGTGTTTGAGGCGTATGTTCCTTTGGGAGAGAAGGACTACAGTGACGTCACTTTGTAGTACAAGAATGAGCTTTGCAAAGCTCATTGGGATTGCTGTGCGTACGTGACTGGGAAAACAGCCGGGAGTTTGTCGGAGCGGCCGTTGGGTGCTGAGTAGCTGCAGGTAACTTTTTGTAAGTACAGAAATGCGAACATAAAATACTTGGTGACGGTTGTAGAACTCTGTATGAAGATGGATGCGTGGTTTTCTTTAACTATTTGTGAAGGGAAGTATCCAGAGTAAGCGGGCTGTTAATGCATAGTAATACTTTCTTTCATATAAGATTATCGTCGTTTTGTGGGTCGAACACTATGCATGGTAATGGCGGGTTGTCTAGGTGGACGATATTAGCGGATTTATAAATGTTATTTTATTTCAATTATTTTATTTTGTTTAGTTCTGAGTCATCCAGAGGATTGAGAACCTACAGAAGTTACTTGCGGGGGTAACTAAGTTGTAAGTATTCCGATGTCTAATGTAAACGTAGGTAGTACATGACAAATGTATCGTGTTTGACGCTTATGGAGCTTGTGTTTTGTCCTCGTAGTGTCACCACTGCCGTTCATTTTGTACTACTTTAGGAGCATACGGAGTATTTTTATTTTGCACCTCGAGTGTGGTATTTAAATATTTGTTTGATATTTCCGGAGTGTAAGGGGAGAAATACGTTTTTGCCAAATTAAACCCAAATAACATTGTGTATGTTATTTCTGTGCCTTTTCTGTATTCTTTTGTTTGTTACACGTTGTGAAGGAAACCGACTAGACCCTCTTAGTAGTGTAGCAGATAATAAAGATCCCCATTAATTAAAATATATTTGTTGGTGGCGTGTGTCTCAGTATTCCGTGTCGACAAAACAAATAAGAACTGTTAGAAGATGTGCAGGCCTTTGACAAGTACCATGGAAAAAGGGACTTTAGCCACAAGCCAAAATAGGTAGATGACGCCCTTTGGAGTGATAGCTTTGCAAACGGTTCAGCCAGGAAATCAGCGCGTCCACGTTACATAGAGTGAATCAGACAAATAGTAGTTGCTCTTAGGTTCCCAGTTTTCCACGTAAGCGTCAAAAGTATTATATCTGTGGTTATCTGTGGTCAGTGACCAATGAGATGTGCCAGACTTATGCATAGGTTTGATTAACAATCGCCCTGCACTGCAGGAAATGAAACTGCATGATGTGTATCAGAAGCTTCTTGCACGTTACCCACATATATAGTTGCACAAGGTGCATATTCTGCACTGTGGATGTAGTTCTTTATGACGAAGCACATCCTGTCAGGGAAGAACCTATCCATGTTTTGGTAGCAATTATCCATTTAGAGCCATGATGATTTGGAGCCTGTCCCGGGAGCCGTATGGTATAAGACAGGGAACAGCTTTGACCGGACACAAAATCAATCGCGGGGAATTCAGAATACAGTTCAGTGTCACCAGTTCAATCTTAACTATGCTGGTTTTGGTTGGGAGGTGGGAGCTGAAGCTGAAAAGCCACCTAAAATAAAATATGGGGAAAATGTTAGGCCCAAACCAGGACCACATCTGAAAGCACCATACTGCCTGAGCTGGAATTAAAAATGTGTTTTTTAATCCTTGCTGTGGTTAATTCACTCTTATTGGTGTGCATGATTGATTCCCTCTGCATCTAATTTGAGCATTGTTGTTATTTCCAGTCAAAGAAAATTTGATCAGGTGGGGTTAAATGAAATCACGCGAGCCGAGTTCAGTGCTCAATCACCTGCTCCCATCGCGGCCCATGGAAGAGAAGTACGGATGTCTGAAATGACGACTATAGCATCATTCTCTCGAAGACGCACCTCTTCCTCAAAAAAAAATAAAAATAGGAAATTACCCTAAATAAAATCACGGGAGCCTCAGCCCGGCTAATCTCATCAAACACTAAACTGCCAACACGCATTTATCAAATTTCAAGTTCATCCTTCCGAAACAGGTTCCTGGCAGAGCCTTCAAGTGCTACAGAATACCTGTTGAGTATATTCTGCCATCTTGTTCAGTCTACTGGACCAAAAATATCTGATGAGCCTTTTCCTCAGATTTTCCACTTAAGGAGAATTTGTGAAGCATTTTTCTGTCTGGTCCAGAGTGCAGGATTATCGCTAGTGACCTCCAAAAGCTGAATGGTTTCGTTAGTATAAAGGTCACAGAAAGACGACAAATCGTTAAGACAGAAGATGGACGCTTTCTGAGCCATGTGCCTGGCCAGATGCCTTCTGGCTCGCCTTAAGTGATGTTTTTGGAGTGAGGAAGCTAGGGGTGACGAGGAAGGGTCATCTTCACACCTCAATCATCTATACCTTCCTTGCCAAACTCTTCCACAGACATTTGTCACCATCTAAAGACAAGATCTATCAAAACCAAGATTTTATCTACAGGTGAGGCCGCACTGCATACCCCGATAAACCAAACGTAGCATATCCTGATTCTCCAGATGCTTCTTCCTGATCACAGGCCCCTTTCGATCTCCGGTCTTGTGATGCTTTTTCGGGTGGGGGCTGAGGGGACTCACTGTGTGCTCCCTTAATTAACTGTGACACGGTGAATTTTTACAGGCACTATAATAAGTTTAATAAAATAGAAGTGTCTTATTTTAGATGCAGAATTAATGAGGCTACGACTTTTCTGCTTAATTACAGAAAGTGTGAAAATGAGATTGGATATTTAAACCCCGCTATGACCCCACTTTGCTGATTACAGCTGTGCAGCTTTCAGACTGGCCACTGACAAATAATGGACCAAAATGTCAGGGCCTGTCAGATAATTATCAAGTTAGGTTGGCACATAACAACAGAAAACATTTGTGTCTCCTAATGGCAGCATGTAAAGCATGGCCATATTTGTCCTCTTATGGAACTGCCATTGAAGAAGTGACTCGATGTCCTTTTGTACGTAATTTTATGATGCGGGGAAATTTTTATGTGATGGATTTTATATTATGAGGGAAAGGACAAAAAAGGCATGACATCAAAGACGCACCCTTGGCAATGCAAGTGTGTGGAAACACAACATGTTCTCCTAACTTGTGGTGAATCTCAATACGCGTAATTTGACTGTACTTGTGTTCTCTTGTACCCGTTTTATGTCACCTTCCATTGCCGAAGACCAGGTCCAATACTAAGAACAGAAGTACAGAGGATGGTAAAAATCCCCAGATGTTGGTCTTGCTCTGCCCCAAATATCAAGGGTACATCAGTTGCATCCTCATCGAACAAGACCAAGCCCATAAATCATTGCACCCAAGTTGTTGGATGGCAAGTTAGCAAGCTTGGTCTTGCCCAGACCACAAGTACGGTCTTTGCATTCTTGGTGTTGAGATTCCCCCTTGGTCTGGAGATGGGAACTGTTGGGCAAAAGACAGAACCCAGGGGTCCATCCTCTGCACCGAAAGCTTTGAGCAGTAGAGAACAGCAGTCAATAAACGCCGTTCTCCCCAGCGACGCCTGAACTCCCCTTCCTGGCTTTTCTCGCACTTCTCGACACTGCCTGGCCATTCAGCAAGTCGTTATCTCAATAGGTTAGAGCCCCTTGATATCCGAGGCTGTCAGGCTGCTACCTCAGAGCCAACTGACAGCCCCCCCCCCCCCCTCCCCCAGTAAAGGCTAGAGGGACATGAGTCTCCAGGGCAGTTCTGGAGGGGTGTGTGACGATGAGGATGAGTCTGCCGGCCACCGCTTCACTGTAGCAGAAACGTGTGGATAGGCTCCGGTGGGTCAGCCAGCCGGTCGAATCCTGATGTTGGCTAAAGGTGGGGGGGGGGTCCTGAGGTGGCAAGACCGCTTGCAAAGCAGCCGGGGAGTGGGGGGGAGGACTGGAAGCATACCACTGCTGGCATTTCATTAGCGGCTGTGCAAAGGCTGCTTATTCTGAATAGCTGATAACCCATCTTCCAAGCCATGTACCTCCCTGTGGGGCAAATCTAGAAAACGTGATCCTGAATGTGGGGTTATCCTTCTATCCTGCCTTCTAATCAGCGTCCGCCGTGTGAATGGCATAGCAACGGTCAGCCCGTCCACAGAGCTGGGCCCAAAGCAGGCCGGGTAGGTTAAACAACAAACAAACAAGACACAAGGCCCAAGGCAGTTTATCGTCCGCATACAGACCTGGACTCGCTCTTCCTAGATGGTTATATTTGCCACACGAGCGGAGAATCTTCCTTTTAATTCTGTGCCAGCGCTGAGACCCAGTGCAGGGCCCCTGCGTGATTAATGCGTCTCCTATCTCCTGAAATTGCTCAGCGAATTGCCAGTGCAGGCCAGCAAAACATTGGCAAAAGCGGCACCGAATCTGAGGCTGCGCCTCCAACAGCACTCATGTCAACACCAGAGACACATCAATGTCAGAATTCTGTTACCCTCGGATCTCTACTTCAGTTTAATCTGCAGTTGCGATAAAAAAAAAAAAACAGTTCTGAGTCGTTATAGCGAAGGACAAGATACCATCCAATTTTGGCATTTTCTTGAAAACCCCTTGCAGGATTCGGAAGTGAGCTCCCAGCCATTCGAGTAATAGTGTAAACTGAATTTTATCAGCAGTATTCTGCTCTGATGGATGCCTACACTTATACCCATAAACATCAGCCACTATGCTACAAGCAGTGACTGGTACGTCAGCCTATTGTTCACCAGCTAACTGACTGGAACAGTGTTCCCCTAACTTGACTCCCAATATCTTCTCTGTCCATCCTACCTTATTCTGAACTACTGGTACCCATTGTTTGCTATTTATAACTCCGTTACTCACCTTTCTCCCTGAATAAATAGCAGGCAAACTAGATATGTTTTTAAGACATGTCTTGGCTTGGTTAGTTTACCAGCAGCTACAACTGGGCTTCTAATTCCAGGGCTAGTCACCAGTCTAGCCCCTGCAAGTGTCCCAGTACCATCGCTTTAAGGCAACATTTAGTAAAACCACTCACCGAAATCCATCTATCCACGCGTCTTCCAACCAAGTACTCTGTACAGGATCACAGAGAGCCTGGAGCTTATCTCAGACAGCACAGGGCACAAGGGACACCCCACAGAGGATGCCACTCTATCCCAGAAGACACACACACACACCTCACACTACGGGCAAATTAGAGATGCCAGTTCTCCCAATCGCATTTCTTTGGACTGCAGGATGGAGTAGAGGTACGTGGAGGAGACCCACACACCTGAACTCCCTGATTTACGTACCCCTTCTGCTCTTTCCAGTCTCGACATTTCCAATCACTGGGTTTATATGTGAGCAGGGAGACAGAAACGGAAAAAAAAAAAAAAATCATGACACCCACACATAATACCGCTCCCGGTCGCCCTTAATAGATGGGGAAGTATACATCGGCACTAATTCAAAACGACTCACTGAAGGTTTTGAATGAGCACAGGACCTGCTCCATACCCTTACATCTCTTTAAACAAGAGAGAAAAAAATTACATTAAACAATTTGCAAAGATAAGTGAGAGACGGGCAGCAGGGAAGAGAAAAGATTACATCAATAAAATTACTATAGTCAGGGTGCAGATGAAATTAACTCGTAAAACCAGGAACACGGATAATATTTTTTTCTGCCTATTCAGAAGGCATAATATGAGTTATACAAAATATGTACAGCATTTAATGACCTAACAGAGGTACTTATGCACAGAATCTTATGCATACAGTTATTTAAATGATTGTTTTCTTCATGTATGCGGTTAATTGTTTATTGGAACAATTATACCTTGCTGAGTACCATGAATTTTCCTGTAATTACAATGTGGTACAATCAACGATTGGGATTACCTACACAGTTTCCCCCAAGGTCCTTTATGTGCATTTTATGGTGGTCTGATAAAGGGCACCCAAAATTAGGCTCTGTGTTGCACGCATTACAGAACCTTAATAATGGTTTGGGAAAATCTGACAATTTACTTCAGATTGGCTTAAGGTCAGGCGTCTGTGACGAGCCCAGTCAAATGGCCTTCTTTACGCTAATGCTCGGGTAATTAAGCCCACATTTATCTTTTATTCAAATACCCCATTCGTGATTAAGAAACATTAACATCCAGCGTAATATCCCTAAAAATAGATCACGCATGAACTGCAAGGTCACAGGACAGGAAACGTTGATATTGTACAGATGAAACTCGTACATTATCATTTTTTCACGATTAGAGGAAAGAGAGGTAGTGGCTAGAATGGAGACAGACTGCAGTGGCCCTTCGATTAGAGCATGGGTGGCCAATCTTATCCAGAAGGGGCCGCTGTTTGTGACGGGTTTTCGCTGCAACTCCCAAGTTAGATTCCTGATTATAAGACTGATTGGCTGAACAGTCCTCACACCTGGGCTTTAATAGCCGACCTAAAAGTTATCCCGAAAACCTGCGGGTGTGTGGCCCGATTTGCCCAAACTGATTAATATTAACTTTTGTGCTTTACAGGTGCTAAGTGCCCTGCACCATGGTGACAGCCCTCCATCTTCAGTAGTCATGACTCTAAGTCACCAGGCACTGCAATTTTCTCATTCTTCAGCTGGGGGCACCACTGTTACCCTACAGTTCAAGGATTCTGGATTCAAATCTTAACCACTTTGGTCTGGCATTGTGTTTGTGCAGGCTAATTCCATGCATGTCAGCTTCTTCACACGTGCTGTAGGGTACGATTTCCCCAATCAGTTGTCCCCAGGTGAGCATCAACAAGTTAGGCCTGTGATCGGAAATCAGCAAGTTAGGCCTGTGATCGGAAGCTCACCAGTGTGAGTCTCAGCACCACAGTCACATCTCTGGTGGACCCCCAGAAATGGCCCAGTGGCACCAATTAAATAGCTGGCCCTGCGCTCGGACCTGACTATCAACAATATATATGTATGTATCTCAAAGGAGAGCATGATGGGATATGTGAAAAGCTTCTCGGTGTACCTGTTCTAGCGCAATGGCAAATAAAGGGTAACTTCATTTCTACACAAAGCTTCAAATCTGTGCTTTAGAAAGAAATCTGGATCATCTATTATTAAGTTTTTCAAATCCCCCCCCCCCCCCCCCCCCCCCCCCCCACATCAGCAAACAGTGGGGGGTGGTAGGGGGGCATGACTTTTAATGCCTCACCCCACTTGGCTTCCTGTGGATATCCTCCACTGCAAGTGCACTCCTTACCCCGCTGGATCTATTGATTACTGTGGTGGGGGGAAGGGGGGCGTTGGATGGATGGAGGGGAGTTGTCAAGTGTGAATCCATACCTCACAGCGATGCAATGCAAGGCTACAAATCCCATCTAATATTTCTCCCGTGAGCAACAAGCACAAGGGAGACATGAAATAAACAGACACTGTGCGTTCACATCCTGGCCAGTGATTCCGCACAACAGCTTCCCATATGGGTCTATGGTCATACAGGGATAGTTGGGATAGCTATCCAGACAGAAGGAAACGGCATCTGATTCCTGCCCCACCCTCAGTACCCACAATCCCCTGCTCTACCCAGCAGTGTGAGCTGGAACAGTCACTGTGGGCTGGATGGCAACAAAAGAGCAAGGTAAAGGTCATTCTGGAGAGGAGGCGAGCCAACCAGGCCCACTGAGGAGGCCGGCAGAGGCATATCGATCCTACTGTCTTATCAAATCTCGGGTTGAATGAGACCAGAGATCTCGCTGCTTCTAATAAAAGGGAAGGAACACAGAATAGCAATTGGAAAAGATTCATGCCTGACGTTATTTGGTTACGGAGAATGTGTATGAATGGCAGTGTTTCGTAAGTACAATCTCAGAAAAAAGGGTAAAGATTTGTACCTTTGCTTGTCAGTGGGGCTGGACCCTTGTAATTGTACCTTCTAAGGTACAGAAATTGACTGAGAAACATCTCAAAGGTACAAACAGCATTAATATACCATCAAGGGTACAGATTAATGTTCCTCAATAAAAAGGTACAATCACCTACAGCTAAGGGTACAATTGGCAGACCCTTGAGGGTACAGCCCCAATGACAAGCAAAGGTACAAATGTTTACCGGTTCTTCTGAGAGTGTAGGGAATTTCCATATTCTGGAGTAATCGGGCAGTTTAGGAGTTAAATGTTGCAATAATTTCTTAGCTCAGAAATGGCTTTGGGATGATGTTTGAATAAGGTACTTATTCTGAACATTATAAATGAAATAAAAACATCTTACATTTTAAAAAGGTCCATATGTATTTATGGAAAATTATTTTAGATAAGGCAGTCTCATAAACAAATGTAAAATTGTTTACACAGCAGAAAACTAATACGCTACTCCACTAAGACAGAGGTTTAATAAACTCTAACAGGCTGCAATACGTAGCCTATATTGACTCTATCACAAATATACATACTATGTTATTGCGTCTATTTCCACTTTCTGAGTTTCTGTAAACCGATTTTAAAAACCCTCTGTAAAAGAACTGCAACAAATCGAGCGCGTTAAAAACGTAAATAGGCCTATCCCATATATCACATTTTTGCTATATATAATCTTTCATTTTTGAGTCGTGTTGAAGGTCTAAAAAATGTGCATCCAGTGGGATCGATATCAGCCTTCAGGTGGGAGCTAAAGAAATTCAAAGAAAAGGGATCTTTTTTTGTTTTGAAGTTATCGTACACTGTCAATCATTGCCTGGTTTAACGCTATAGGAAGTGGTCTAAACCTGTCTGTGATTGGCAGCGCAGGATAATCCCAACCACTGCGGTACGGAAGTCCAGTCTCCCTCTAGTTAAAAATAACACAGGCAAACCGAGAAGGGTGTTTCTGGTCTGTGTCCCTCTATCTCTATTCTGCGGTCACCATCAGCGCTAGAACACTATCCGAGCAATATGCAAGCCGTAATCTCCGGCGTGATGGCGTAATGCGCAACGATTTTCCTGTAGATGCCCTCAGTTCAACATCCCATCGTCATGTTTGGGACGATCAATGAAAAGCACAAGGAAATTTGTATTTAGAATACGATAAAAGGCAGCAGTAGATTTTAAAATAGCATGAACATTTCACCAAGCTGCTCTGCGCACTTCCACAAAATCATTGTTTAAGGGACTGGAGCGTTATTACCTTCACGGTAACACAGGATAGCGTCCAAAGGGTAGGAAAGCAATGGTTGAACAGGGCCCTTTAAATAGCAAAAAAGAGAAACTCAAAGCAAATAGCTAAATATAATGGACATCAGCTCACGAACAAACTTACCTGACAAGACTAAGTTTGTTCAGTACGTCTATAACCAACTAAAAGCGGCTGTAAAACCAAAACTTTATTAGTTCATGTAAAAAGCAATTCGTGATCAAAATCCCGTCGTGTATGGGAACACTGTAGCAATCTTAGTGTCCTTACTTTGTTCACTGGAGACGAGTTCAGATAAGTTCTGGTGGAAGACCCCCCGTACCGGTGTCATGAACCGGATGACAGCATTTGTGTGCCACCATTACAAGTGTGACAGTCGTCCAAACAAGCCTTTCCGTGCAGGTGTCCCTCGTTACGGCGGTCATTCACCGTCCATGCGGTTTGCCTCCCTTACAACATGTTCAGCATGTTCACCGGCTATAAAAACCCTAAACGTCGCCACGGGCTTGAATGACAAGCCGTTCCCAGTCAAGCTGTGTGTTGACGTACAGTAAAAAAAATGTTAGCGATTTACCATGAAATGCATGATTAATGTTTAAAAATGCTATTGAAAATAAGTCAGCATGGGGGTAAAACTCCAGTGTTTTACTTTAAAGCGTTAACGGTCGCGAAGCTGATCTTCCTGCACCTTCAGCGGCAATTAGGCCTGAATAAAATAGGTATTGTGCGATCCAGCTTGACTCAACACTTCCACCTAGCTTTCTTTCCACAGAAGACACGGTTGTTTTGGCAGAGGAGCGAAGAGCACGCAGCATCCCCCCGTCCCCTTCTGCTCCTCTCCTCGCAGAAAAACCCCAAGCGCTATCACACCTTGTGTTACCGACCATGTCCAATTTAAGCGGCTCAATATCCAAAGCCGCACCTGTCATCATTACCGCTATTTGCAGTTGCAGAGAGATTGAACGATTTTTGAGAAAGAAGCTGCATTAAACTGGGTTTACAATGCATCTTTAAACGTGCATTTCGGGAACCCAATGAAAGAGAATAATATTATCACACTATCAACCAACATTGCCTTTAAAATCAAGCACACAGTCTGAATTGTCCAACAACATAAGACCAGAGTAAGCTTACCTTCTTGCACTGCTTGAAAGGGATTGTTGGGCTCGATAAGTTTTATGGAGTGGGTGATTTTCTCACTCTGCAAAATGTCGTCGTTGAGACTAAGATCTGAGATGGCCAACTGGAAAACCTCATCGTCTCTCACGGCGTTTTCCTCAAATATGGCACCTGTTGGAAAAGTTATTGTTTGTTTGCATGTCGTTTCCTACGGTACCATGGTAATGGTCACACATTTCGCACATGGCTAAGAAAGTACATTTAATAGGCAAGGAATATCAGAGATGTGTTAAACATTTTTAACTACTAGCCGATGAAACATTTTGTCCGTGCCAAGTTATTTGACAGTTATTCATCAAGTGGTCTGCGAAATGGAAGCTGGTTTTACCGACATACAGATTTAATATGCTTATTGTACTTAGAAAATGGGATTATCTAAATATAATTTAATCTTTAACAATATATGTCTAAATATATGTTTGCTCGTTGGAGACATACCATTTAGCCTATTCGGTCTATTTATTTCCAACCTTTCCTTATCACGAACTACGATAAGTTGTCTTTTTTAGGATATTCATCTAGTCTTGGAGTAGTAGCTCATTTTTTTAAATATTCACAATTCAATATTGCTAGTTCCACTGCTGTTATAAATGACAAGCACCGTTAGCTCTAGTAGTAAACTTAATTCATACCTTAATTCTTACCAAAAGGCAAGGCTTACAATGGGTCGCGTATGGCAAATAGGACAAATTGATGGAAAACTAGAATTCCGTGGATGTATACATGGGTATGTTCACCTTATTTAGCAGAAATGAGAATGTCACATCTGTTCATTTTATTTGCCAGTGAGAACAGATTGGATCCACAGTGTTTGAGCTCGCCGTCCAATTACTGGACTTGGATGGTCAGCGGCTTTCTAAAATCGGCACATCCCCCCGCAAACCGATTTTCCCCCGACTTTCCCCGATTGACTCAGTGGACTTAGACTCGTGAAAAACCGCAGCTTTTCCCATTACTCCTGAAATTCGTTTATCTACGTTTTAGGAACAAAAAGCCGTGACAAAATTAAGTATGGGGGGTGGGGGGGATCTGGTTATTCTCGGGGAACTTCCAGGTTAGGTTGTTGCCTAGTAATATTCATGCCCAGACTCTCAGCTCCATGACACTTCATTCTAAGAGAGAAAAAAATGTTTTTCTTGAGCGACAGAAGCCCGCTTTTCATTAGAGACGTTATAAAACTCTTGAATTAACAAGTTGCAATTAAAGCCATACATTCATAATAAGCTTGTCACCGGCAATTAAACTAAATGGCATTTACATTTTGTTCAAGGGATGTTTTAAGCTACATACAAAGACGGCACCACAACTGCGATCTCCGTTTCTTTAAGCCATTATTCAATAAATGTTTTGATTTCTTTGACATATTTAATAATATTTAAAAAGAATACGCCAACGTTTTAGGTTTAGAATGTGTGGGCTTTGTTAAAGAATTACTGACTGGTCTTTTAGAAAGGTTCAGGCTTAAGTTTGTTCAGGTTCAAGTTTGTTGCTATGTACACTTAACACAATGAGATGCTCACTCGCAAGCTTCCTGCAGACTTTAACAGCGTATTGCAAGTAAAAACAGTAAATAGAAGCGCCAGACAACAATGACAAGAGGAACCGCAAGACAGGCAATAAATAACAAATAAATAACGCAAGATAACACAAGCATTGTGTCATCAAGTCTGATATGACAGAGAAAATTTAATTCTTTCAGTTCCACTAAATATAAACATAAAAGCCTCCATGGATGTTGCAATGACTTCATACTCCAGACTATCATCTTGATACAAAAGGTTGTTTAATCTTGTAAAACTGACATCCGCCGCAAACTATTCAGCGACATCTCCTGCCACTGAGCAGTTAAATATAGTATCTCCATTTGTGTCGCACACAGTCTAACAGCGACTCAGTCAGTCGTAGGTTACGATATATTTCTCTACGGAACGGTACAGGTGTTTTCTTATTAAAAGCACGTCTTGGCAAGTTATATCGGAACAGCTGATGTTGTCATTAAGCATCCTGTCCTAGCCCGCCATCTGTCACTCCTAAAACCACATCCGGCTGAGAGTATCAATCGCTGAATTATAATCTAGCGTTGTGTAGTAAGAGCCATGTTATTGTAATGTCATCACTAGCCACCTGACAGGAAAGCGCTATAAAAGGTACCCGATCTTAACATGGACAAAAATAGCAGCACACAAACATTACATGAACTGCAGTATGGCATAATCAGCTTCCGCAAAATCCCATAAAATTGGCCTGCTTGCTTGATTAAGCACATTAAGATTGTGGAAGAGCACGTGGATCTCTGCTATCACAATATAGGCTACTGCAAAACAGAGTAAGGCAAGCATTAACACATTCTTCTTAGAAAGATCTTCCAGAAGCTGTGGATTCGTCTTTCTGCATTTGCTGGGTATAACTTTTAGTCCCACACTGCTTAAATTGGTCTTTGCATATTATTATATTACAGAGATTAGTTCTTCCCTGTATGTGGTGTTTTAATAAATCCAAATAGCCTACCTTTGTACTCGGAGCCAATAACGTTAGAGCACTGAAAGTAAAGTAAGAACCAACTCGCCGTTTATTCATAACTTCAAATTAAGAGTCTCTGACAAGGTGACATATGGTGGAGCCCAGCAACAACGCAAATGAGCAATAACATATAAGAAGGACTATGTAGGTAGGCGTAATACGTAATCTTTAAAGGTATAAACATTTAAGCAGGGGGTCAGCAAAGCCGTAAGGTATTACGTAAGTCTCCACACAGCAGTTTACCGCGAGCTCTGTATGAATGAAATAGTCGGCAAAATAGTAACTGCAGCAAAATGGAAAGGACTGTCAAGCCGACAGTAAAGTCTAATGTCACTCAATTGCCATCTAAAACAGGAACATATAGGCCTAGTTCATTTTGATATGCACATTTTTTTGGTGGGGGGGGGGGGGGAGTAATGAAATGACACATATTCAATAAATCTACCTCTGCCTGACGGCATTGCGATTCCCCCTCGATGCCGCATCGGTTAATCAAACTTGACCGAGTTTGGGAACTGGACTCTCGTGGTAGACCGCTACCTAATATTCGCACCTCTTAGCATGTTCCCTTCCGTCCAGCCGGCTCTAATAGCATCTAAAGGAGCCGCCGCCGACATGTGAAAGAGGGATGCGGCGAGAGAGGAATCCGGCCTCAGCTTGGGGGACACGACGCACGAGACAGCACCCGCTAAGCGAGGGAAATGACCGAAAATGCACATGCACGTGCCCGCGTATGTCGATGTGTTCCTCTGCGCACGCAGGTGTGTGCGCGTTTGTGTGTGTGTCTGTGCGTGTGCGCGCGTGTGTGCGCGCCCGCGTGTGTAAGAGGGAGAAAGAGCGAGATGACAGAGTGAAGGAAAAATGGGAGGAGGCGGTTGTAAATTAGAGTTCGTGAAGGATTTACAGTAGAGGAATTTGACTCAAAGCTGTACTTCCTATACTGAAAACGCTTTAGATTATTTTATTACATAGGGATCCGCTGACAGTTGAAACTGTCATCTTCAATGAAACTTTAATGTATTCTCTTGCCAGCCCTTCCATGCTTCAGCCGTGCCGGCTAATCCAAGCCCATTCATTCAATCGGATTGGGGGGACATGAAACAAGATATTTAGACACATAAGGTAAAGCCGTAGCATTTTACCCACGCCTTTTTCAAACGCACGTTAGGACACGTATGATGCAATTAAATGTTGTGAGGATAATTATTTCTTCCGTTACCGTTTGTTCAAGCCATAAGCCAGCCTTTATCAATATTGCGCTCACGTTCAGTACAAAGTCCAAGCTTATAGGTGGGGAGGGGAGGGAAGGGGGCAGCCAATCCTCTAAAGCAAATGCAGGGCTTACTTTACAAAATCGCTCCTTCCTGATTTTCTTTTGAATAAAAAACGATTTACTCTTTTGTTGCTTAGGGCATCTGTCGTGTCTGCCGATGGTGCACTTTTCCTTGTTTTACCAGAACTTAGTCATTTTTGCCAGTCATCTGGCACCGGCTTCAAACAATATAGCCAAAGAGTCTGAACACCATCATTAAACCTTAAAAACCGCGCTAAACATATTTTCAACTATATCGGCGGTTATGTGAATGGAAGAGGGGCTATCGCAGTAAAAATCACTCAGAACAATGCATTCTTAGTTACTATTTTCTATTCATCTCAGTGTCTCTCTCGCGCTGCACTGGTTTTGAATGCGTGTTGCAATAGACCGGGCAGTGATATTTAATCTATTTAAGTGACTTGTTTCGCATGTTTGCTTTTCTTCCGTTTCTCCCCTTGCCAGGTTCCTTACCGATGTGAATGATGGAGTCCCCTCGAACTGAATTGCAGTGCAAAATCCAAAAGGAAAGGCATACAATTAGGAATTCCATCTCCGATATAAACCAGAGCTGCTCATCCACGCTCTCTGCAACCGTGGGTTAGATCCAGATAGGAGGATAAAACAACGTAGAAAGAGGAACAGTTATAAGGCAAAAAGTCGACACTGTGTGCAAAAAAATGATAATAAAAATAATTTTAAAAATTGAAAATGGAGACGCTTTCAAATGATGGGGGGAGGCGTTGACATATAGAGAGGGAAACAGTTGCGAGGAAAGGTTGGGAGATTCTCGGCTTTTCTGATGCATGTAAAAGAATCAGACGATCGCTCCAGCTCCGGCGCTCTCCGGTGCTCACGGCGCCTGAGACATAACAAACTGCAAACTGCGGAGGAGGGACACCCCCCCACGCTCTCCCTCGCTCGCTCGCTCGGCCGCTCTCCCTTCCCCCGACCACGTGACTGCAGAGCCTCTCTACACCACCGAGCTGTCCGGAGAAACGGCGGAGAGATGGAGCTGCTGCGAGCCGGAGGCAGACACGGGGACGGTGGTCAGCTCTAACCCCGGAGGCTGGCTCTGCCTTTTTAGCCGAGACCGATTTCTTGGGGACCGGGTTAACGGCATGCAGCAATACGCATGGTGGGAAAATGAAAACGCACATACAGTAACGCTCAAAGCTGATCACTTACAGTGATGAGCCAGCAAAGCTCGCACGCAAGTGGATAACTTACAGTAAATTTGTAAAATTCTTCAATAATCCATGTAATGTCTTTTGGCGAAGCCTAGGGATTATCGGGCTTTAACATCGCGGATTTATAGGTTAGTTAATGATGAAGGTGAAAGTGTAACGGTGGCGCGTAAAGCGACTCAGATGTGTCCGAGATCAAGAGTGGCTGGATGGAACGACGGCGCAGCGCAAAGAGCAACGCGTGGAAATACGCCAGGTCCTACAAGTGGATCTAGAGGAATCAAATCAGTCAAAGGAAGACAGCGTGCGAAACAACTGGAAGAATGTAGCTTTACTGGGTTCCCCGGTGTCGCCGTCAGGCTTCTTGAGAAACTCCTCAATTGCTCGGTGGACCGCTATGGAGATCGGCGGTTTAGTTTCTAAACCACTTAAGAAGCTGCTCTTTTCCATGTATGTATGTATTTCACCGCACACGCGACAGCACAGTTTACAGAATTGCTGCCGATTAAGAACAAATATTAAAATGGGACAGTGGTGAGAAAAATAATAGCATCATAACAGTCAAACTAATAATAATCTCAGCCCAAAATTGTACGCATTTCTCATAGTTGTGAAAAAACATTTTAAGGAAGTAAGGCTGTGTCCGAATTTGTCATTTTATGCATAGGAATTATGGTCAATGAACTTTGTGAGCGTCTAGTCGACATATAGCCTACACATTTTCATCCCTAAATTACCATGCTGAATTGCTGTGTCTACCATTATTTTATTTCTAAGACTTTGCCTACATAAAATGACTCGATTTCTTGTAAATAAACGAATTAACTGAATCACAGTGGATAAATGAAGGTCATAGGACTCTGGTATAAACTACGGAACAGGGTACCAAAAACAGGGGGGAAACTTCAAAATACACGGTGTAGCCTATTTCTTTCCTTGTCCGGTGGGCAGCAGACGATTTGACAGAAGATTCTGAGGAAAAGAAAGAAGAGGAAGACGATATTCTTAGCCTTACAATTAAAGGATATTTCTTGCGAGAAAATACGACACGGAAATACCCCTTAATTGTTCGGCTAAGTCTATTAGATCGCAGATTTCCTTTCAGCCCCCTGGAACTGGAACCATGGACAGCTCTGTTTCCCAAGGATTTTCCGAACAGTAATTTCCGATATATTTTATAGCAAAACGTATTCCTTCGCTGGGAAAAAACGAACGCCGATGCCTATAGTAGCCATCAACCGTGTAAGGGAAAAAGGCAGAATAGTCATTGTTTATGCTGAGACAACCTCTTGGATGTCACGTATATAGCGAGCAGTGGCACATTACGGCTGGTACAGGTGTGCATGCAGCGCTCTCGTGTGGGTGCGCATTACAACAGGGACCGATTCCTACGGGCCACTTCCGTTCGCCGTATACAGTCATCTGAAGATGTTGCTAATCATTACTACGCTTGGCTTTTTGCAATATGAATTCCTATTAATTAATTAATATTCAAATCATTTTAAATCTGTAAAATTAGAAATATTAGCAGGCTGACTATACTGAGCGCTGACCTGCATATCATACCTAACTGTTTTATATACTCTTTGAAGTATAGGCTATATCTTTTTAAAGATATGTGTCCAACAAGTATGCACATACGCTGGACAAAAAGGCTTTTGGAAATAAAGGAGAATAAATCTCGTTTGGCAATACGCCTTTCTGCAGCAAAAGCTGAAAACTAGGGTAATAAACAGGTATGTATGATTTTCTGAAAAATCTGAAAGACGCCGAATGGTTAAAGCAATCAGTAACCAAGTCACGTTTTTGCAGTGAATCAAGTTTTAAAGACGGGATAAACCTCATGTGGAAGCGCGCCCAGAGGTAAACTGTTTTAACAAGTGGTTTCTGACCTCCGACGAAAATTAAAAGGGTTGAAATAAACCTATGGCGTACATTGTAAGCCATTACCAAAGCACGGTACAAATACCTGAGTTGATACACGATTGTAGCTTATTTATAGTCTTTCTTGTTTTTTAACCATATAATCCGATCCTTGATTTGATTTCTGACGGGCTATTTAAAATCGTTTTCGTCGCCACAGTAACCAGAATTCAACACTTCATTTGGACATTTAAAGAATACGATGCTATAGAATAAGCGGTAGATATTGGATTATGAGCATTTAGTTTCACCCAGTATTGTAATATCTAATATACACGAAAACGAACTAAGACGGATTGTCTATATAAATCGCGGTGTGTCAGAATTAAGCACTGTTGCACAAAACACCGATTAAAAAAATACTTCAATATAACTGATATACGAGAACGCCCGAATTATTAAATAGATTTTTTTCTTGTTTTCATCAGACATAATGCACGGCGTTGGGTGCATGGATTAAAGGATCGTATTTGCTCTTGTACTGCTAGAGAGGAATGGTTATTTTCGGATAATGCAGGAGAAAAAACGGATACGAGTTACCATTTTCCCACGGTTGTGGTGGTTGCTTAGTAAGACGTGGGCATAGGGGTACCTGTATTTTGGACTTCGGAACCCCGTACTGCGAAGGCACTACGCTCAGCCCTGTTCATTAAACGCACCAGTGCTCCCCTGCGCTCTCATCATTCCATATTTCATATTATTCTTTCATATTATCATATTTTATCCCCTCTTTTTGAGCCCTTCCCAGGCGGAGCAGCAAGTACATGAAGTGGGTTATGCAATCTTATGTAACCGCCGTATTCGAAAACAAAAACATAGTCGTTTTTACTTTGATAAACTCCTGGCTGAAACGTGATGAAACTTAAGCCTAATTAATTACGAACATGGCTGGAACTAATCCAACACAGAGCGGTAAGTAGTGGCTAATTGGGTATATGGTGTATTGTAAGATTTGCACACTGCATATAAACAAGGACTAAATTATATTAGCAGATTGCACACAATCTTGACTCCTCCTACTCTTCTGTGAGCAGCATTCATGCCACGTTTAATCGCAAAACCTTGACATACCCAATTTACCTGTTGAGAGCTCAGACTACTGTCAGACCTGCATACTGTACCAGTCATTGTGGAGCAGGACCGCCAAATTACAGATCACAGTGTGAAACTGACAGTTTTCACCTCTCATTATTTTCCCATGTAGCACTGCAGTAATTTTCATCTTGATATTTTTTCAGTCATGTACTGGAGTAACATTGTCTTTCATTACGAAATAGAGAAGGTGACATCAGCGTGGTTGCCCGACAGAGATTAAGTTAGCCTGAATGTTTTTGTTGTTGCAGTTTGTCGTTGTTTTTGTCGGTTTTCTTCAGTTCTTCCAAAAATGTGAAGATGAACAGAAAACAAAATACAAGAGAATAAGCTAATGCAGGTACAGATGTTTGTGCACACTGCTTTATATAAAAGGAGCTGCTTACCAGACAAATAATGTTGTACATAAATAAGATATCATACTGTTGGACTCAGAGGTTCATGCACTTTGAGTATTGGTGTATAAATTCAAATTAAGGGACCACTTTATAAAGTGTCTCATTTAGGATCAACTGAGTCTCTTATGAATCTATCAGTCATCTAATGAACCAAATTAGATTTAAAATAGCTTGTTTACAATAAGGAAATTGAAATTGAATTTACAAATCATAGACCATGCATATATCTCTAATCTCTAGCGATGGTCTTTAATTATGGAAGCTGAATCCATAGACTGGTTGTTTATCTTGACTGGTTGTCTCTCCAAGAACTGTATGGTCAAGATCCATTCTCAGCACTGCATCTTTCAAGTCAAGCCATAATGATGCAGCATGTTTACATTTTCTTGAATACAGAGCTCCAGATGCCCTGTATGGGTGTATGAGAAGGCTTTGTTGTGATTTCTACTGAACAGTGAGGTCTCCACCCATTTAAGGGGGTCCACACATAATTTACACCCATGGATTCAACACAGGTAGGTGAGCAAAAACAGTCTGCACTACTTCATGAATTTCTGTAATGGTATGCTGTTAAGGTTGGAGACAATACAGGAGAAAACTCGAGAGGGTAGTTAGGATACTGTTAATATAATTTAGCCCTGAATTCACAAATCTGTATCTTTCATGGTGTTCCATCAATCCTACAGAAGCCATAAAGAGATTTATGTGAACATGAAATGTTTCCGTTATTGTGTCTGCCATGTAATTTCCTGCAGATTCCATAGTAATTCCGAAACCAGCCAGACCGGCTTTCCGCAAGTCTGAGGTTGTATATCTAATTGACTCTGGACCTGCCGCCATTATCTCCTTGTTATCAGAGTTGAGCAGATGGAAGTGCTGTGTCATCCAAACCCAATTGTCCTTTATACAAGCTTCCATTTTAGAGGGGTGACATATTTGACTGCGTTTAATAGACACGTAAAATTACGTGTCATTGGCCCAGCCTGGTTGTAAACACCAAACTTATTAATAATATCCCCAGGAGAGAGAATTTATAAGAGATAAGAAACAGCTCAGAGCCAAATGGACACACCACACTTATCCAGTGAACATTCAGAATATTCACAATTCACGTACAGTGCCAGTTAAAAGTTTGGACACACCTACCCATAGAAAAGTTTATTTGTACTGTTCTCTACATTTTAGAATAATTATAAACATCAAAACTATAAAATAAGATATATGAAATTATGCAATAACCAAAATATTATTAAACAAAAAATAATTTGTTGGGAGAGCAGCTCAAATCCCTGAAATCCTGTGGTCAGCAGAGTGATCCCACCATTGGACTCCTGAGCGAGTCCCTTAACCCCAATTGCCCCAGGGACTGGCTGCCCCTACTGTCTCCTCTATGCCAGTTTCATGAGGTGGCCTCCTGGGATGCTTTCCCAGCTGTCATGAAGGAGCGCCCACATATGCTGAGCTCTCATTGGCCGATTCCCTTCACCTTCTGGTCAAACGCTTCCCATATTATCTCTGCTGTTTAGGTCAGGTGACCAGGTCATGTGATGCGGCTTTTATCGCTCTCCTCCATAGACAGCTTGGCGTGTCTAAACTTTTGACTGGTACTATGAGACACTGCAATCAGAGAAGGGTCATATTCATACATGTTGATTAACCTTTTAAGTTTCAGATGTTATTTGTCTGCAGACAGACAGATGTCTGAAAAGCGATATGTTTCTGTAAAATGTTGATTTAAAAATGTCAGGTTTGAAACAGGTAAGTAGCTACCCATCATTAAAATCCAAATAAGACTTCTTGAAAGTATCCTACATCTTAAAAACATTATATATTTATAATGTTTCGAATCAACTTTCCTGATTTACATAGATGATCCTTCATTATTTTCTTGAGCATGTTTACAAAACAAATAAGTGGACTAAGCAGACTACACTGACATCTCACATCCCCAGGGCTCAGGGTTCGAACCCTGCCCCCGCTTTGTATGTAGGGTGTTTGCATGCTCACCATGTCCCCCTTTTAACAGTCTGAAGACATGCAGTTAACTGAATTGGTGACTTTAAATACCCAAGGTGTGTCAGTGTATGTATGTGTCTGTGCTCAATGATGGACTGAGACTTCATCCAGGGTGTTGCCCCTGCATTGTTCCCTATGCTGCCTGTGATTGGCTCCACACCACGCCTGTGACTTACTGGATAAGCAGTCGGAAAATAGATGGATAGATTTAAAGCTTAGAATTAAGATTCTTTATTCACTAGGCGTAACAGGAAATTACTCCAGATAAACATCATATAGCAACATCAAACAGTAGATGTTGCAGACCTGCTCGCTTCTGCCACTGGCAGCTGAGAACACATTTTAAATCTTATTTCTGACCTTAATAGCTTTGCAAGTGGCGAAATGAAGAAAGTCATCATCACTGCAGCATGATCAGTGGGATTTCTGATTAGCTTCTACACGGTGCCAGGTCCGTAAGGCAACTTACCTGAAGGGAAATTCATGGCTGTGCTTATTTCCAATTAGTGTAAGTAGTGAGGAGTAGCCACACACAGTTAATTGAAACAGCTGAAAAAGCGGGCATGATGAAACATCTATACACGTCTTTGAGTTAAGTTTAATATTTTTTTGAGTGTTGCCAATATGTATTTCATAGCTTTGGCGTTCCTTGATGCAACATTATACAAGGTAGAAGCTTTTTCAGTTGAGATCACGGTTTCTCTGAATGTCTCCATAAATTCCGCCACGTCATAGCAGTCAAAAACAGATAATTTATGATCTCACAGGGTGAGCCAGTTTAAGTTCTAATGTAATGAGAAAATACTTTGACAGAATACGGCGTGTTTTGTGTTTTTGCGTGTGTAAAAACAGATCCAGGAGAAATCACGAAAGCGGGATCATTTTGCTGCTTTAATTTGAAAGTTACCTTCATAATCAGAATCTTGCTGATGTGGCGACCAAAGAAGAAGCGTGGTCACTAAATACAGAGATATAACCAGGAAATGGGGCGGGAATCGGCAGAAACACAAAAATACTGCAAATTATTATTATGGTAGAAGCAGAATGACATCCACCTGGGGGGGGGGGGGTGTCGCGGAGGGAGCAAAAGGGCACTTCTCACTCGAGGAAGGTTCTCCTTTTAGGAAGCCTCAACATGAAGGGCCTCGATTTGGGTGTGGATGGTAAGGCCGTGTCCCTACGAATATTGTGGGAGTACCGTGTGTGTATTTAGGGGGGCAGGGGGTTCAGGCTGATTTGGACCATATCAATGTCAAAACCAAACTTACACCTTTGCCCAAAATATCAGGTAATTCATTTATTCCGAAGAAACTGTCACACTCATGCAAACTGGCTTTATTAAGACTAAACTGTCATATTGTGAGTTATTATCCAAGCAAGAATTCAAGCCCAGATCCTCATTTGAGGGGTAAAAAAATAAATAAATAAAGTGGTGCTACTGTTGTTGAAAATAACTTTTTAAAATGCTGGATTACTCTGAAAATATTTTCAAGTCAACAAAACACATGAAAGCAAAAAAAGAAAAAAGAAAAAAATCAATAAACCACAGCAGTGGTGTAGACGCGATGTCAGGACTGAGTACAGATCAAAAGTAGATTTTGAAATGTAAGCCCTCCTCTGCCATGCTAGTTCACGCACAGGCTGTGATCCAGAAATGGTGATTAGTTTGTGAAAGTGAAAGTGAAATGCAGCCTTTAGAGGTATTCTGCATCCATGAATTAGAAATGCCATGACTTCTATTGATGCAGCCCCTAATGATCTGAGCCCCCTTCATCTCTGTCCACTCCGCAGAGCATTATTCAGATCCCAGGTAAGTTACCAGGTGTTGTCAGCCCAGAAACTGCCATGTGACAGTGATTGTAAAGAAAAATAAGAAGCAAGACGTCACTAAAAACATTGGGAGCTTAAGCCACGTAGCCCTCCCCCCCCCCCCCAGCACCATTTATGGTGTCAGCCAAGTTCTCCTTGTATTGTTCTAAAGGGAATTTGATTTAAATCGACTCTGGCTTCCTGCCACGGTATGAAAGAAGGCAGCTCTGTATCATCGCAACAGCACTGCGATGTTAACGGACCTCACCTGGATAAACAGGAGTTTAGACAGGGGCAGGGCCACAGAGGCACTGGCCCCAGCTAATTGGCCCCCAGAGTGCCTCCTTCCCTGTCATTCACCGATTTAAAACATATGATTGGCTAATGATGAGGTTGAACCCTCTATGAATTATGGTCCCTCTCTTTTGGTTACGGGAGCTTTACTTACATAAAATTGTTCTGAGGGCAGAAAGAAAAATGCTTGGTTCGGAGAGATAACCAATCAGATCTTGTTCAGATGTCAGACCAACCAATCAGACGTCTTGGTCCCGCCTCCTCTACAATCCGACTGGCTCTCTCTCTGAACCAATCATTTTTCATTCTGCCCTGAGAACATTTTTGTGTAAGTAAAACTCCCACAAGCCTCTTGTGCCCCCCAGTTTTTAAAATCCCTAGAATGACCCTTAGCTTTAGATATTATGGCAGCTGGTTCCTGGGGTACATGCAGATATTCTGTATGTCACTGCACATAGAAAAACCTGATCTGCCTGTTCTCTGTAAGGGAGAAGCACAGTGTACAAAATGTTTTTTATGTCTGATCACTGAAAGCCTGCTGTAAATGACGTTCATAAACCAAATATAAAATAATTTATTGACTCAATTCTGGCTGATAAGTAACATTCTTGGAGAAGAAATCTACAGCTAACTAATTATTATTGTTGCTCTTTTCAGTGACACAGTGAGATTTATTAACCTTTGTTAACAAATCTTGTTTTATACATTTTTTTGAAGTTGGCTCCACAAATACACACGTGTTTGTTTTAAATAATGAGGCCATAGATAGCTAAACTGTAAAGCTTTTGCTTGCACACTGTGATCATTAAGCCCCAGTAACAATCAACAGAAATGGGACAAGTGGGTGAGTGATATTTACTGTTCTTTGCCCTTGGAACTGGCAGGCAAAGCAGAAGGTTAATCGGGTTTTAAATGTCAAGATCCACAAAACAAATTTAGTTAATTGATGTAAAATGCTAGAGGACTGAAAACAGTTTTCAATTTGAAATTTGAGTCAACAAAGTAGAGATATAAGGACAAATTAGAAGAGCGTCTGGATGCCTGAGTTGGCTCTTTATTCATTTCGTCTGCACTTCTAAACAAAGATGCACCTCGTACACTTTTATCCGAAGAAACATTGATTTTTTTTGGCTTTATAAAGTGCTGCGCAAAAGTCTTCTGAAAGACGACAAAGAAAATTGTTAAAAGCTGTTTATCTGGGCAGTAAGTATATATTTGTCCAGAAAAAAGCATTTAAGATTAGAACAGATAGACATAAAGCGTAATACAACAGAAAATAAGAATTTGTTCTCTTCTCTATGGAATTACGGATATCTTGCTGGATGCCTGGAAAAACACCGCTTCAGTTCCCTAACCTCTCCTTAGGGGCCCCTCAGCCATTACACTTATTTAAGTTTCACCACCAGCTCACTTAATTAATTAACTTAATTAGTGAATTAACTTGATGCGGTATTGATTAGCCAACAAGCCGTGCTAGTGATCGAGACCAACATGTACATGGGTGTACTGCAAGGCCGTAATTAAAATAAATAAGTTCTCCCCCCAATATTCAGATGTGATCACAATATCCTCCCCAGTATGTATTATAATTACAGCCTTGGTCCCTGCCAATGTGGACTCCATGGCTACGGCCTTAGTGCATTGGATGGCGTTTGAGGAAAGCTTTTGAAATGACTAAATTGACACATTTTGACAGAGATTAAATCACACAAACATAGTATAAACACAATTTGTTACCTAAGACTTTCACACAGCACTATATATTGTTCCAAGTCAGATTGATGACCTTGGTCAAGGATACACAGTAGGCTTCCTTAGATTTCAATCTCCTATTTACCGATTATCCGCAAATCCTGAATCTTAACGCACTATATTACTTTTCTGTCCTATCGGTGTATTTGGTGGTGGGTCAGATGAGACTTCTAGGACCAGGGTAACTTAGCATAGCATGTCGGCAGTAGGTCAACACAGGCTGAGCGGATTCAATCATTCTGTCACATAATTAAACAGATCAGCCGGAGATAGGAGAGAACAACGAGAGAAGCCTTGAGATGGTTCATTATTTGTGCGATTCACGTACATTCAGGTTGGTCACAGTCGTATCCTCTTCCAGTCATCCAGTATCATTGACATTTAAAGAGCACAATAGCAACGTGTGAGATAACAGCCCCAGAGCTCAGCAGGGAGTTAAAACTGCTCATTAAATACTTGACTCCATGCGAGAAGATGAAATTCGTTTGGTTTTCTGCACGTTGAGAGCAGAATCGCAATTTCTCCCGTCTTTGAAGAAGCAGTATTCAACCATGTTGGTACCTACTGCTGGTACTCAGTGTTATTGGCAGCTGGGCAAGAAATAGATTACAGGCTATAACAATGTCCTTTTGGCACATCGTGTGTCTTTTTTTTATTCCAGCTGAGTTCCTAATTATAAATGTTTGATTAAGCTATTGACTGCATAAACTGTGCGATTCAGTGCCCCAGCACCATATGCAACAAACATGCAAATAAAATTATTTCAAGTGAGTCAAAAAGAATTTGTGTGTTGAGCTTTAGCTTGTCTGTATAAGCACAGGGACTTTTTATATATATATAAACAAAATGTTCATATTAACCATTTTGGAAACATTAACTGAACGTATTACTACCTTAATTTACACCGATTCCTCCTTAAGTTTTGTAGACAAAGCAGACAAACAAAATTAAACAATAGGAATGCAGCACTTCTGTTGCTTTGATCCCTAATAACACCAAATTATTCATATTAAGGAGCAAAGATTCATGTGTTTCCACTATTGCTGGTGCTGTTTTATGATGCATAACACAAATTTTCTTTAACATGACTAAAACTGTACTTTGGACCCAGCACATCTGCTTTAACATAATTAGAATCGCGTGATTAATTCAATCCACAGTTCAATCAAGGGTAATTACAGACAATGAAGCTTTTCTCCGAGCAGCCCAGTCCAGGGCAGAGCAACTAATCTGATGAAAATATGTTGTCTTTTCATTTCTGGAAACAAACGTTCAGGCTTTATAATTAAGTCTCGACAGCAAACAGGTCCGTCTTTGCTCAGTTAATTCAAGCAAGTTTCGGAGAAAAAGCCATGGACTGCAGAACCTGGGGGGGGCTTGGGGAGAGATGGGCAGGGGGTGCACCCAGGCCTGGGTAGCCCCCTAGTGGACAGTTTTTTTTGGGGGGGGGGGGGGGGACAGTGGGTGCACTCGGGCCTGGGCAGCCCCTAGTGGAAATTTTAATGCCCCACACTCCCATTCAGATGTGCTTGGTCATCCATGATTAAAACATCAGACATCAGAAATCACATCCTTCAGGAAGTACACGCACTGAATTACACCATAATCCATCATAAGTCTACTACATCACTGACATACAGTATGTACTACATTGTAAGCATGAGAACAGTATGCATAGTGGGACACACTGTGGTTGCCATGTTGAATATTACCTGATTTGGACGTTTACTAATAACATAACTTAACCATCTTGAAAATTAAAGTTAGTTAAAAATTATCAAAGAAAAAAATCCATACTGAAGTCAACGTAATTAAATATGTATTTTTTTCCTACTTAAATTGATACAGAGACAGCATTTCCTCTGCCATTGCACACTTCAGAATTGTATGCATGTCATATCGTTTCGCTACTGTTTCATCTATACTGAGGATTTGGACATACTGCTTATCGTGCATACTATATTTTGCCTACTTCATAGCAAACAAGTATGTAATTTCAGACACACCCTATGAGACTTGCAGCAAGTCAGGCAAAATTACACTTAAAAATTAACGGGCAGAATGAAACATGGCCCACATGCATGCTGGGAAAAGCCAACAAGGGCTCCAATAAAACGTTCCTGTTAGGAATGCTTGTGAAGGAATTTCCTTCGTCGAAAGTGAGCAGATGCTCCTGCTGGGACACTTTGCTGTGCATTGTGGAGATACAGCTGGCATTTGGCAGTTTCATGCGACTTCCAGTGAGAAAACTACCGCCGAGATTAGTTTTTTGTCTTTCAATAGCGCCGCACGTTGGTGAGAAACCCTGAGGACACTGGGAAGTGGGAAAGGAGATGTCCTCCAAATTTGGCTCTGCAGCTCGTTCTCCAGTAGAGCTGAGAGTCATTATCACTGAAATAAATCAAGCCCTTGTTTCACACTTTCATGCTGATAATTGTATGCCAATTATCTGCCATGACACAAAAGCCACGGACCGACTTAGGCGAACAAATTAGCGATGAAGGAATCTGAGCTGCGACAATTATTCATTTTGCATTTGGAGGATTATAAAGGCATGTGGCTCACAATCCAAAAAGCCTCGGTGTACATGGCGTCATACCTGAATGCACATGACAGCACGTGACATGGACACTCTAAAACGAGAGCAACATCGACCTATTGATGAAATCGAGACGTGTCAGCAACAAATGCTTCATTGGCGGTTGGCTGCCATTCAACGGTAATTTATCGACAACGTTGGAGTACAGACAAAAGAAAAAAAAACAAAGATAACAGCACAACTCTCTAGTTTAACAAGACGCTACGGCCGGCTACAGCAGCTCTCCATTTTGTTTTTGTCAGCACTCATTTCTTTGAGAAAACATTGTCCTCGTTAACCGTTTACCGGCGCTCAGCCTGAGCCATGACAGCCAGATCGATATCGCGTTGTGTGGATTGAATTAGCTGATTTAGCAGTATGTGCGATCACCTCCAGCTCAAAATGGGCTGTTTTTGCCCATTGTACATTTTAAAATGTATTTATACCATTACTAAAATTGCACGTTACATATCAAAAGGTAGGAACCGTACAGCATCTGTGAGAAAATTATATACTGACTACTAGACTGAAGAGTATTCGAGTAAAAAAAAGTGCTTTGGTGATGTAAATTTGGCTTTTACTATATAAATAATAATAATAATAATAATAATAATAATAATAATAACATATTTTTTCATAATTAAGGAAAAAAGAAAAATCCTGTGCAGGGTTATGATGAGCCAAGAGTCCCATGCAGCACTGAGAACAAGGTATGGGCCCTCAATCACAGTAACAACAAACAAGGTCGGACTTATGCTTTATGCACAGGCTGTAGCCCAGGGGGGGGGACACACATTTTTTCTGGTTGTTACAGCAGCATTGTATGCAGTAGGTAGGGCCTCAACAATGGCTTTAGATTAGAAGCAACCATCCCCTAAATTCGGCCCTAATACAAAATAATAAAATAAATTGAAAGTCAATAATAATAAAAACACATTTAATTCATAGTTTACTGAGCACTTCCCCATACACTTAGCTTTACAGGTGTATCTGAAAACCGTTGGTCAAATTTAAATGATGCGAAGTAACAGTATTGCATTGGAATGTTTGTGTTGCTTGGCAACAGTAAAAAGTTGGCTGGTGGGAACTTTTTTTTTTTAATTTTTTTTGCAGATGCCCATAAATGTTTAAACAAAAAACCAAGCAAAGTATCATCTGTTGTGGCTTATTACTGTTACCTTATAAATGCTACTTGATGAACAGTTGTACAAAAGTAATAACATATAAGGAGTGCAATTGTACTCCAATATATCACAGCTGTGATTTGGTCGAAGATAACCACAGCCGTGATATATCGCAGGACAACCGCACTCCTTCTTGTATGTTATTGCTTAATTATAAGTCTTATTTCATCACTTTTCTTCACCACACTGATGCTTTTCCCCCCAAACTTTTACACCATTATTTAAATGACCACGATACACTGCCGAACGCTCACCCTCACTACACCAAGTCACTGGTTCATTAGCTTGGCTGTCATGTGCAGATTCTGATGTTTGGACTAATCGCATCATTTTATATGAGACGGAAGAGAAGGGGACAGCAAGAGCCATTGGCATCATTAGAGAAAAACATGGTTCTTGTTAAAGAAAGACATAAGCTTAGTTAAAGGAAGGATTAAAGAAGAGTAAATCCAGATTGTATCCGTTTTTTATTATTTTTAAATGAAAGCGTATGGAGTGTTGAATGGCTGATATGCTGTCAGGATCCTTCCCTGCCACATCCATTTCCCAGTTTGGCCAGTTGATGTCGCTGGTCATCCCATTTTGTATTCCCCTAGTGCAGTGTTTCTCAACCCAGTCCTCAGCGAAGCCCAGCCAGTCCACGTTTTTGCTCCCTCCCAGCTCCCAGCCAATCAGGAACACCGAATAGCTGGTACAGGTGCGCTGGGAGCTGAGAGGAAGCAAAAATGTGGACTGGCTGGGGTTCGCTGAGGACTGGGTTGAGAAACACTGCCCTAGTGTATTCCACTGTTCCCCAATGCCGCCAGCTGGCTGAATGGGCTGAGCGTGCGGCTGAAAAACGACCTCCCCTACCATCGTGGCTTCGAGGGCCTCGACTTTGTTACATGATTTCTTACCTTAGTTAATTGTTCTTGTGTTTCATTTTAGGTCTTTGTTTTGTGTCTTTGGTTCTAGTTTACCCTGCCTGGGTCTAGTTTAGGTATGTCCTGTTTACTTATGTTCCCAGTATCTCCTAGTGTTTGAATCTGTGGTTGTTAACCACCCTCACCTGGACCCTGTTTCTCCAGTCTTCAGTGTTTGGTTAATTGGTTATGGCCCGCACCTGCCCCTGATCTAGCCCTGGTCTCATGTGTATTTGAGTGCCTGCCCTGGTTCAGTTCCTCAGTTGGCCATTGTGTTTGTTCCTGTATTGCTCCCTGCTTTAGTTCTCGTCTACCTGCTTTGTTTCTGACAGCCTCCCCATGGTCCTTCGTAGATTGTCCTTCCGTCATGCCACGCCTTAACAGACGTATGTATCGCATCCAATGCCCTTTCAGTACTTTTCAAAATGAAACATCTTGCCTCACTGCTTGAGAAATTCAAGTTTGTAACATGCAACTTTTACCACATGTGTTAAATAACGTAGTATCGCTGCAGTCTTCAGGGAGTAGCATTCGAAGGAGTGTGTGCATTTTTATGTCTTGCATGAAAGCAACATCAACGGACATTAAACTTTAGGTGGTGCCTATCTGGACAGTTTGAGGGTATGCTTGGCTCCAGACAGAGAATCGGGGGGGGGGCTTTTTCGCTTCAACTGAAACACAACAACTCACATAAATAAAATATGTATTCAATTGCATCAGGTAGAGTACACAGGATACTGGAAAGTTCACTCCAGACAGAGGGGGCTGCTGGTTCTCACCCCGACATCAGCACCACCCCTGTGCTTTATTGATTCGGATGTCCATCTCTTCCAACAGACACAGAAATGAGCAAAGACTGAAAGGGTGAAAGAGAGAGGGAGAGAGTGAGAGTTCATTGTGAAGGTGTGTTGAATGTAACTATTATGTATAGCACCTACTTCAGTTCCGGCTGGAACTGAAAGGGAATAAATATTTCTTGGGTCGCATGCTCTCTGCATGCTCTCTGCATGCTCTCGTTTGCCGTCGACTGATATTTTACTGTTCTGTCCATAAAATCAGATGAAAGATATCATATATTTAGACTTGCACATCAAGGTTGTTAAATGTGACAATCTCCAATAACCATTTATCAAAAGTGCAGGTGCACGGAGAGCCTGGCCCCTATCGCAGGAAACACACACTCATGCCTTACGGGTGCTTTAAAGGCACCGCTTCACCTAAGCCGCATGAGTTTTGGTTGTGGGAAGAAACTGTAGTACCCAGAGGAACCGCAAGCATGCAAAGGCCACACACACGCTAGACATGCGATTTTAACCCACAGAGCCCCTTTACCAATTTTTAAATGCATGATGATATTTAGAATTCATTTAATCAGGGGTAATTCTAAGATTTTTTTTTTAAGAGGGGGGCATAAGAGGGGCCATAATTCACACAAAAGGGCCAACCTTATCATTAGCCAATTATATGTTTTGAATCGGTGAGTGACAGAGGAGGGACACGTCGGAGGCCAATCGGCTTTCAGCTAGGGCCAGTGGCCCTGTGGCCCCGCCCCTGTATACACCTCTGAATCTAGTGCTCATATCAAGCACAAAGAACCAGGCTACACCTGATGCTCCAGCAATGTCCAGGGCACAACACAGAACTGTGTAATCGCCGAGATAATGGTTTACCTTCGCAGGTACCAGCGGAAAATCCCCTTTCCTCATGACTCAGTCTGGGCTTAATTAGTGCATTCAGAAAGGGCACCTCCAAAACCAAGACCCTGACCCTGTTTGTCTGAAAGGCACAATTACAGGAGACACGAAGAACCATCACAGCAGATCTCCCTGAATGTTTGTTTATTTCTCAAGTAGCAGGAATCATTTGTCATCCGCTGTCACCCCACCACAACCCCCCCCACCCCGACACATTAAGGAGAATACAAGCCCAGCAATTTAAGACTACTGTCACCTAAACATATGAACCACTAGAAAAAAGCAAGTCTACGGAAAAATCACCATGTCTGGTTAAGCTACACTGACGACAGATTTGGTTACCCCGTTTGGTAATAAGGTACATCATCTTCTCGGTGATCTCCATAACCATACCAGGTGTCAAGTACTACTAGGAGGAAATTTCAATACAGCCAGATGTCGTGTTGTTAACCTTTATCATTATTCCTAATTTACCGAGTGTGTACTTGAGAAAATATGTTTTGCAGGCTAAAAAGGAGCAGGAGTCATTATTATTTACCAAACACTAAAATATCTGTAATATTTACAGACAATTATGATGGAAAGCATGTCATTGATAAGGAGTCTAAACAGAAATTTAAACAGAATCAGCTAACGATGGAACAGGGTGAATTCAAATGGATGCAACGTTCCCTTGGTAATTAAGAGATGCCCCCGAAATGCCATTTTGGGTTTTTTAAAATGATCATTCCACTTGGCAGCCCATCTGGTACTGATTCTAATTGACTGAAATATCAGCATCCAGTTGCAAACATTTGTTTTCCATCTGCTTAATTCTGCTTTTTGACATGAGCAAAGATGCAAAAGTTGCGCTTCTATTGAAGTTCCCTCTAAACTTAAAACTGAATAATTGCATAACAGTAGATTTCTATCATTTTGCAGAGAGATTTAGTAAAACAAAGGAATAATCCCAGTCTTTAGTCATTAAGTTTAAAGCAGAAATAAGATTGGATGCCCTATTGGATATTTATCTGCTTTGGACAAATAATTTAAAATTTAATTTTAGCATGAATTGATAGAAAGCACATTTAAAATATTTGACTAGATGTGAATATATGGCATGTATTTGTCCAGCAGTCATTTACCTATCTAGCTATTTAGTCTTGTGTAGCTTTTTGACGTGAAGCTCAGCCTAGCGATAGGAACATATGCTTTAAATGATACACCGATTTAGATAATAGACCTTACGTCGAGTTTACGTAATAGTTTACGTAGAGTTTGCATAATAGAGTTGACATCGAGATCCGTGTTGGGTGTGACAGATGGTGAAGCAAGTCATGCCTACTTAACTGATGAGGCAGATCCTTAAAAGACACAAACATCTAGCCTTTAAAATCTGTGGCCTCTGCAACTAACTGTCACCCAAATAACCTAGAAAGGGAGTTAGAAGTCTGGGTCGGTGCCCGTCCATTCCTGTCCTGTGTGCCTTGTCCCCTTCGCTGTCCATCCTGTTCCCCCTCCTGTTCCTCCCCGTCTTTATTGCCTAGTATGCCGGGGTGCGCTCCCCCAGGCTGCTGCGTGGCTTAACAGGCTAAGTAGTTGGCCACTGTTACTGTTACCCCCCCTCCCCTTTGGTGGTTGTGGGTTTGAGGCCGGCCAGAGGCCACCCTCACATATTGGTCATTATTGTGTTAGATGTTTCTCGGTGTTCAAGCTGCTGTGTGTTGCTGCTCTGTTTGGTCTTTCTAGTTATTCTCCATATGTTGCTCTTCCCCCCCTCATTGTTACCTTTTGTTTTTTTTGTAGTTAGGTCTTGTTTCGCCATTTGCGTTCGGCCCCATGTGACCCTCGGCGTTCCGTTTTGTTTAATAAGCCACCGTTGTCCTGGAACCGCAAGCAGACTGTCGCCTTTCTCCACGCCGTGCCGCGCCGTGCGAGTTAGAAGCAGCATCGGGATAACCGTGAAGCTGGCGCACTGCGAATCTGAGATGATTTACTCCGTTAAAAACGACATCTTCATATTCTTTCTCAGGCAAAGTTGAGCCGACATAACAACCTTTTATGTGTGCCAATCTTGCAACATTAGAAGCATTATAAATACATCTTAGACATACACAATGAACACCATGTCATTAACTTGCTGCACAGAAGACGTGGCATCAATAGTACTTGTAATTAATATGAAATCAAACATTTCTCACTCATTATATTGGACTTCCATCTCATATCAGAATCAGTCACAGGGCGGCATGACTCATAAACACTTGGTTTGATTGACACTATTAGGCCAAGTTGTATATTTTATTCCTGGGGTGGAACGATCTAACAACTTTCCACGCTTTCCTGAGTATGTTGTGAGGCAGCATTAGTCAGGCTTGAGCTCCGTGCAGACGCTGCTCTGCTACCCGGCTCGGGCAGAGAGGCGGCCCGCGATTGCCGACCGCATTTACCAACGCGAGAAAACGCGGTATTTCCTCCTGGCTCGAATTAGACACATGGAAGACCTTCCACATTACTCCATGTGAACGTCATAGTTTCCACACTCAGGTTTTCAAGCAAGATGAACATAGCAAACAAGCTATAGTAGCCTGAGAATAACCTTGAATGACCTTTAAAAGCATAATTTAGAGACTCTCAAACTATTGAAAAAAGGCTCTTTGAGCATTACAGGGCTATTCTCACATTACAGTGGTATTCACGCATTACGCTGTAAGCAGCAGCAATGTATATTCACGTTTGAAACCATTTAAAAGAATCTCAGGTAAAGGGTATTAAATGGCCTGTAGGGGGCGACGAGCTCTGGAGCAGATGTTCAGCTTTCCCTGAAGAGTCTAGCGCAGGGGTGGCCAATCTTATCCAGAAAGAGCCGCTGTGTGTGCAGGTTAGATGACTAATTAGAGTGCTGAATGGCTGAAGAGTCCTCACACCTGGGTTTGGACAGCTGGTTATCCCAAAAACCCACATACATACTGGCCCCTTTGTGGATAAGATGGTCTAGTGTCACTGGGCTATTACAGTGCAGCAGTATAAGTACAGTCAAGAACCATCAATACCAGTCCAAGCTCTTTTGCTGCCCAAGAAGATGGCTCCTTAGGCCAGTGTTTCCCAGTCCGGTCCTCGGGGATCTACAGTCAGTCTATGTCTTTGTTCCCTCCCAGCTCCCGGCCAGGAGCTGGAACAAAAACGTGGCCTGTCTGTAGGTCCCCGAGGACCGGATTAGGAAACACTACCCGAGACAGTCGCCTATGGTTGACTGGCACCGAAGATAGTGCATTAATGTTCAGGTTTGTTATTTTAGGCTGGGTGTAAGTTAAGTGCTCCATTCAGTGGTTCTCCTGTTTGTTCAGGTCAAAAACCCTTCTTTCAGGCCTCAGTGTCATCCTGCATTTCCGTTCCGCATTCGCCTGGGTAACGTGATGAACACTTGACCGGGAGTCCCGCCAAATCCCCTATTTCCCTCCATGCTTTTGTTTAGGGTTTTTTATTTTATTTTTTTTTGCAAACAGCACAGATTTAATTTTGCGTGCTTTTCCACCAGCTTCCAAATGTTACCTCTTGACATTTCCAAGTTTTCAAGAGCACTTCAGATGGCGTTTAAGGGACCAGTTGACGGCGGCAGCTCCCGGCTGAGAGGCATTCCCTCCCTGCCGGGGCCGACCGTGTTTCGTTTTTCACCCAGAGTGACAAAGCGTGCGACGCGGTCCTGCTTTCTGCCACAGGCCGACGCCCACGCTCGTTTTAACGCCCCCTGTGTCGCGAGCCTCCCTCAACATGACAGCTACCTGATGAAGAGACGCCACTCCAGAATGGCGAAGCCGACGAACCTTCCCGTCGTGACTCTTCTTGTCGTGACTCTTGTCCTTATTAATGCCTCGCAGCCTCAACAACAGCCTGAAGCAGATGGAGGAAAGAGGCTTGATATGACTTTGAGAATTTAATTGTGTCACGAGGGCAACATCCAGGTTGGCACCATATGACTCAGTCGCTCTCTTGCCTTCTGTTCCAGAATATTCCGGAAGGTCTCGATCTCAGGGAATGTGTCCTGCTCAACAGATATGCTGGAAGATATCTGCCCCCCCCCCTCCCCTCCCCACCGCCACCCATTAGAAGACAGTGTGTTTAATTTCAGTGCCAGAATTTCCGGAAGCTTCTTGTGTTCCTGGAGCCGGACATGAGGATCGGGGAGGATGTCCTGAGAAATGAGTACTAGTGTCGCGTCGACGTGTCCGGATCCACTTTTAGGCCCGTTAAGGTGGCCCAGCAGATGGGCTCCATGCCGACGGGAGACGTGTGCTGCTCGAACAACAGCGTCTGCTACCTGGCTAATTGGCTGCAAGCTGCGACTCGGAATAGCTCAGCCAATGACTCGGACCGGGGTTAGTATCGGGCCGGAAGCCCGACCCTCTCCGGTGGGGTCCTGTCATTGCCGGCGCCGGTCCCCTGCTGGTGACAGGTCAGGTCATGGCGGAAAGTGGAAGGTATGATGCGGGTCTAACACCCCCAGCACCATACTTACCTGACAGGCTTAATAAACCCAGCAGCTCACCCAGTGTGCCTGTTATGAGCATGGTGCCAGCCCCCAAGGGGGGGGGGGGGGTGTCCAGGGAGGACAAAATGATACAGAATCGCGGTGGATGAAAGTAAAGGGACACCCCCCAGCTCGGCCGTGACCGAGCCTCTCCACATTGACTGCTTTTGCGGTGCCCCTCCACCCTTCACAACTTCAGCACCAGCCTTCAGACTGGAATCCAAAGATCACGACATCATGTGCATGTCCCTGGGGAAGGAAACACACTGTGCTGCACTCTTTCGGAGGAAATTATTCGCCGTAGCAGCCTACGCTGAGCCGAACAGATTCAGAGCTGTAGAGCTTTGTTCAGGACCTTCTACAAAGGATTAGAGAAGGTAGGACCAGGAAAGATTCACATTTATCCTGGAGGAACAGGCTATAGATGCCAAACATGGCCAGATGCAGAAAACAGATTTAATTATCAACGTTAACTAATCATTTGTCCTAAAGACACTACACTGAGGCACTTTTCTCAAATAGCTATCCATTGAAAAGTAAATTCTTTCTATTCTTTTTTTTTTTATTTCATTTTATTGTCTTCATACAAAGTGCTCACATGACCGTGGAGCAGGAGGTGGAGAGGCTATGGATTTTCCCTCTGAATGATAAACCATCCGGCGGACCGGGGTACAGCGAGCCCATCTGCTGGGCCACCTTAACTGGCCTGGAAGGCGGAGCTCCAGGCGAGATCGCAGGAGGACAGGAAGTGCTCAGGACCGGCAAAGGACAGCAGCCAATGTCAGGACGGTTTCCCTTCTGCGTCAAAGAGCCCCCCCCCCCCTCCATGCCGTGTCGTCCGTCATGGCGCTGTCTGTGCACTCTGGTGCCCTCGCCCATGTCCTGCTCCGATAATTACTCTCTGTACCCTGCCATGCCCCCCACCCCCCAATTCCTGCCTCTTCTGGCTCTCTCTTCTCCAGTTGATTCCAGTACCGAATGATTAAGGCCATTTTCAGGATCCATTTACCCAGCACATGCTGCATGATACAGTAACACAAGCCATAACGAGTATTAATAAGATAAATCAATTAAATCACAGGGTCACACCTAACCTGTATGCTCATTCACCTTTTTTATCTGACAAACCTATAAAGGATAACTAAAAATACTTGAAAAAAAATAGAGAAACAGTCTGATAATTTTCAGTAACAGCTTATTCAATTAGGCGTCCAGATATTCAGAACCAATCTAACAAAATCTTGGGAGTTAGGTAGGAACGTGCCATAAAAGGATGGTATCTAGCACAAGGACCCTATACAGTCTGACGTTAACTGCAATGTAGAATCAGAAATTCACCTTTGTAAAGCTGCATATCAATGGTCCACATACACATCAAACCAGGGTCAGGTTCGTCATTCTGATGATATATCCAGATATAAAGCTC
This sequence comes from Paramormyrops kingsleyae, assembly GCF_048594095.1. Classification (NCBI taxonomy): domain Eukaryota; kingdom Metazoa; phylum Chordata; class Actinopteri; order Osteoglossiformes; family Mormyridae; genus Paramormyrops; species Paramormyrops kingsleyae. The sequence continues at coordinate 16,872,280 of NC_132816.1, forward strand.
TGTGCCACAATGTAAATCTGCATGACAGAGGCATATATAGGGGCGGGGCCAAAGGGCCCCAGCTGAAACCTGATTGGACCCCAGGGTGCCCCTTCCCTTGTCCCTCACAGATTTAGCATATATCATTGGCTAATGATAAGGTTGACCCCTCTGTATGAAATATGCCCCCCCATTGACCGGACAGACACATGCAAGATTCATGTAAATACAGTGGGGGGGGGGGGGGGGGGCTTCTAAATATTCACCTCCCCCACCTCTACTCCCTCCCCCATAAATCCCATGGGCACAAGGACTCTGTGTTGATTCCTGAGCAAATGCCTGTAAGGGGCCATTTCACCTAAACAGGTTTTGCTTGTTTATAACGCCGTCCTCCCGCACTGATGGGGAGTCTGGCATCGCCTTCATGTCCTGGACCAAAAGCAACCAGACGGAGGAAAGGATGACTATACATTTACAGCAGCTTGTACGCCCACTGTCCCGGCCTCAGATGTGCAGTTCATTCAAACTTTCGCCGGATTCACTTGCATTAAGGGTGTGGAGTGCGGTCACAGAGTATTTCACGCTGAGACGAGAGCGGGAAAAGCGGCGCAGAGGAGAGCGATCGTTCGCATGCGGACCACGTACACAGGCGAGACTCAAAACTGCAGGATGACATTGATGAACAAAAAGGTTTTAGAGCTAAGCGGAGGCTGACATTGGACTGGTACATCTGAACACATCTTTGGTTCCGATGGGTTTACATTTTTTAATAAATTACCCCATGGGAAATTGATGAAAAAATTGTCATTCATTCAAAAGATGCATGAAGTACTGACTCCAGTAACCACATCGTAAACAACTGGTGCTTTGAGTCAGATTTCTTAGCATAATTATGCAATCTATATACAAAATTATGCAGGTACCCATCCATCTTCCTTCAGTTTACCCAGCACAGGGTCTAGAGTCTATTCCACGAAAGCACAGGGCACTGGGAAGGAACACCATTAATACCAAGCACATGATGTCGGTTCAGCACAGGGCATGCACTGACACACTATAAAATTATGTAGAATTCATTAATTATAGAAAGAAGAAACAGAAAACATAATGAAATTGCATATTAATTAATTACAATTAATTTATGGTGAATTGTAATTTATTAAAATGACATACAACCTAAAGCGGGGTCAGTCACTTACTGGAAAGATTCAGGGGTAAGGACATTGTCGAGGGGCCCAATGGCGGAATTACTTTGCGGATGCTGGGTTTTGAACCAGCAACCTTCTGATCAGAGGCACCCAGACCTATCCCACTGAGCCACACACTGCCCTCCCCATGTAAGTGGTGTCGCTATGGCACTAGGCCCCACTATCTTCAGAATGGGGATGCAAAGCAACCTCTAGAGCAGTTCTCAGACCGACTGGAAAATTAGTAACAAAAGGGAACTGGGTCTTCTCTGAGGCACGCGGGTCCAAATCATCTGCAGGCCGAGAATCTCCAGGACACTACTGGGCAAGCGTCTGCCCACTATATTAACTTTTGGCTCTTGGTTTCATAAACACCCCTTCAGAAGGGGAACAGGCGCCCGGCAATGATTCAAACATCTGAAAATCATTTTCACAAGAAACATTTTTCCAGACTTCTCTCTCCCCGTCGTCGCATTAGTTCGAGAGACAAAAAAACAGAACACACATTAATTGCTGCAATAAAAGAAGAAAATAAGATCCTTAAATGGTTCCCTTTCATGGATGAAGCCTGGGCAACTGGCAAGATAAAAATCAGCAGCTGCTGAGGCCTGAACTAAGGAAGAGGAAACGCAAACATCACCTGAGTCAGAGCATGAATTATAGAAAAAACTATTCAGAAATGGGGTTTGTCGCTTATAATTCTTTCAAGGCTTTAGGTGTAGAACCACGATCCGGCGTGTTTATATTACTGTGCTTAGCATGTCGATAGCACATTTTAGAATGCCAGTCATCTGGGGGTGTGAGAATTTATGCAGAGTAGGTACTGTCCGACTGGAGAACCTTACATCCATGCATCCAACGACAGTACCCAAGGAATCAGGGCGACTCTTTCAGACAGCACTGTGCAACAGTCTCAAGCAGTCAAAGAAAATGTTTAAGGATATTAATCTGGGTAGCAAGTGTATATTTGCTCAGAACACAATTTAACATTAGAACAAATGCAAAATAAGAGTAATACAATTTTTTTTTCTGTTCTCCAAAAAGTTACCGATAATCTTGCTGGACAGTTGGATATTGATTAGCCAAACAATGTGGGATAGTGGTGTATTGGACGGTGGCTGCAAATACTGGGGTGACTTTAGAAGAGGTTCTGAAATGGCTAAGCTGACACATTTAAACAGATATAGTCTTACACCAATTAAACCAGGCGTCTCTGGCTATAAACATTTTCTTTGACTGCCTAAGACTTTTGCAATGTACTGTATGTTTTTGTGAGGTATTATTGATTTAAAATACAACTAAAATGGAGTCAACAGAAAGGTTCTGCGTGGGAAACCTCGGAGGAGTTGTTTTTAACACTGGAGCAAGGAGCATAAATCAAGTAGCTTCATTAGAAATAGTGATACTTAGAAAACAAGATTAGCTACTGCCCCCCCCTGCTAGGAGGACCTGTGACAGCAGAAGGATCGACGGCCATGCTAATACAATCAATCCCTTTGACTTGATCGTTTCATTGGTGTCAATTAACTGAAACAAAGACAATTGTCTATTATTGATTTCATAATAACCAAAAAATGTACTGAGTGTGTCATGCAAAGGTCAATTTTTACCCAACTGAGCAGCTACAGCATGACTTCAAGTCTGTTTGGTTTGAAGCTTCTAAATGATTCCTTCAATTCAATTAGCAGATCAATACCAAAAATTAATTAGGGGCCCAGCTGGTTCGAAGACCACAGCCCAGAGCAGGTTGCCTGTACCAGGACAGAGAAACACTCAAGCAGACAAAACAGAGAAGGTAAATAAAAATGTAATGTGTTTGGGTCGAGTCGCCTTTACAAGGCATGTGGCCCCATTTCTCAGGATGACATCAGGGGTCACTCTCACTTTCACCCAGACAAAACATGTGACCTCCCACCTCCTGCTACACGGACATATGCTGCTCCAGGTATCAAACTAAAGTTGCTGTCCCATATATTATATATATTACTGCAGTCCCATATAAAAAAATAAAATACTGCATCTCCTTTAGAAGCAATACGGTATGTGATGTATCCCATATTTTTGTACACGTTGTTTTATAATATAGATATACTAGTTCAGCGGTCCCCAGTAGGCATATGGACAGCCCCATTCGCAGTTGGCAACTGGATAATCAAATGTGCAGTCACTCCCATGCATTTTCCGACGTGCTTCACGGGGCCTGCATGCAGGTACGGCATCCACGTTACGCACTCTGGCCCCGCCAGAGCAGCTCCTGCTGTTCCATCACCCAGGGAAGCTGTGTAAACTCCCGCCTCTTCGAGTGGTTAACAGTCATGCCAAGACATTTAGGGTTGAGGAATCTCCTTCTAACACAGATTTCCATTTAGAATCAAAATCTCCAATCAGCCCTCCCTTGATGCTTTGGGCTGTATGTCTCACTCTCTCCACAGGCTGACAGCCAGAGTGCCATGCTAGGTGCAGTCAGAACGGATGTGACTACCTGCCTTGAGAAGATGCACGCATAGGGCCTTGTCGTCATTTAACGTCCCTGCTGTAGATTAGCTACGCTTGCCAATCTCCCCGGTTCCCGCATATTTCACTGTGTCAGCAGCAAGGCATGACTTCGCCCGACTGTCATTTTTGTTTTAGATCCAAACAAAAGTAAAGCGACGCGGGTTCCGGAAACACAGACGAGCGATGGGCTTTTGGAGTCGTTCCCACGTCGCCTGCACTTGATTCCGACGAGGCTCTTGTGTCGGGTACAGCACTCGCGGAAAAACTAACTCCATCATTCCCAGCAGTGACTTAAAAAAAAAAATGCAAGGAAAGAACCTGCACAACAAAGACGAAACAGTTCAGGAGATACAGGGGGTGGATTTACAAACGCTTTTCGTTCGAAGTGCTGATCCGACAACAATTCACCCTTCTACCGTGGCGCTCCATCCACATACGGCGAGTCTTATTTCGATTTTAATAATTTGCACGTCGAGCCGGCAGTGCTAAGAAACCACACGACTGTACAGATTGTTTGCGGTACAGATTGTACAGATTGTTTGCGTTTTTTTACTTCCGCTGCGTCTGCGTAAGCCTTAGAAGAACACAGAAGAAGGCAGAGCCCCAAGCACATTACAGAAAGTGTATCACTTGAGCTTAACGCAGCTCCTGTGGAAGATATTGGCATATATCTGAAATTTCAGCACAGTTCCTTGGTGGTCACATTTAACCAGTTACTTACTTGGGAGTCCATTTATTTCAGAATGGTTTTTCTCTCCTTTTATATGGAATTCCTACTGACTTGGCAGGGGTAAACACTGTCAATTTGTCATCTGCTCTGTTACCCCGGTGACCGTCCGTATGCAAGCTGTATCGGAGCATTACCCTGAAGGACGCCAGGGGAGTCTATTTGGAGATTTCAGTCAGGCAACGTCAGTACAAGTTACCCCCCAAAACGCCCGGGCGCGAGCTCACCGCGATTCACCCACGTGAGCTCCGTCACGAGTCAGAGCCGGCATCCAGATTTCGGAATCCTGCGCAGCCCGGCCCGGCATGCAAAGAGGTGGAGATGTACACCACTGATGGAAATTGAAATGTGAACAGTGAATATGGATCAGCAGGTTTCATCCACTTAAGCATGAAATTGCAGTGACGGGGCATGAAATCAAACCTCTCCACCGGATCGCACCAATATGTTCTGCCATTAGAAAGAGCCCCCCCAGTAAGAGCCATTTCCTGTCCTGGCCCCGCCCTCCCCAAACACGGAGGTACTTCTTTGGCACAGTCGAGGGGTCTAACCGGACGTTCAAGTCCTCCCTGCAGATGTCGGCATGATCAAAGCTGGTATCCTGTACACAGGACCAGGCTAAGGCATAAGGAGTTAAGTAAATAATAAACAAGTCCTTTATTTATATAACAAATGTTACAAAGTGCTTAACAGGAAATATAACAAAGATATTGAAACATCAGTAGAAGGTCGGCCTGTATAAACACGTTTTCAGACCCTGTTTAATGGAGTCACACTACTGCCTGATCTGATGACCATGAACTGACTGTTCCACAGCCTTGGGGCAAAAATCGCAAAATCTCTGGGTCAGCCCTTGTCTTAAACTTGGTCCTTTGGGGGGGGTGGGGAAGTAACAAAAAGACCCTTATTGGAAAGCCTGAGTGTCCTGTCCTGGATACAAGTGGGTGCCTGGTTGTTCAGAGCCTTATAAGCAAGTGGAGAATCTTAAAATTTATATGCTATATTTTACAGGGAGCCAGTGAAGAAAAGCAGACGCAGGAGAAATATGTCCTCTGTATCTGATTCTGCTTTATAGCATAGAAGCAGCAGTTTGAGCTAAAGTTTCTTCAGAGTTCAGTTTGAGAGGCAGCTGAAGAAAGCATTACAATAATCTGAATGAGATGAAATGAGAACGTGCATCATGGACTCGAGAAGATTGAGGGACAAAGCGAACTAAGCAGCTGCTTATGGCCCAGCGGCCACCAGGGGGCGCCCCATCTGACCAGCCTGTCAGGATGGGAAAGGCATAACTAGGTTAATCGAATTTTGCTTAGGGCCCCGAAAAGGGCTGAGCTGGCCCTGCCTGTGCATTAGGAGGTAATCACGCTCACTCTGGAATCGAGGCAGAGCTGCAGTGTTCGGTGAGAAACCCTGACCTCTGCTGGTGGCTTTAGCACGACGCGACACTCCTCACTCACAAAGGCACTAGTGTATATGCAACCGCCTCTCACGTTCCATCAAGTTCTCACTTTCCATGTCATCTCATTAATTCTATATGGCCCTGGACATCTACTCAAGAAAAATGGGCAAATTCCCTCCACCACACTACAGTATGTGCAATACTGGGAGTATTAGACCAGTGCAGCACCAACCCTCAAACCTTCAACCTTTAAAATACAGAGTATTGATTCAGTTTGACATGAACCCTCAACCCACCCCACAGACAGTAATGATGGACTTTGGTAGGTATACAGTTAAATTACTTTTTTGAGTTGCTTGACTCTGACAGAACATATGCTCTCCTGCACATTCTGCCTGTTGAGTAAAACTCATGAAAAGTTCTACCTAAAAATCCATGTTTATCTAATATAGGTGAGTACTGAGCCTGCCAGGAATCACAATTCTCAGACACACACACACACACACACACACACACACACTAAGGTTAGTCCCGAGCACCCGTTACAGCACCTTAAAAAATAAGCAACATGCCATTAATGCAGGTGTAATAATCTTTTCAATAAATACACTGCGGTCGAAAGTCTGACTTAGAGCTCAAAGTTCTTAACTGTGATCCGACAGCGATCCCATTTCTCACAGCCTCCAGGTTGGGCTATTTGTCCACCTACAGTCCAGGTCCATGAACATACAGCCTTAGCCTTTCTAATTTCCCCTCAGCACTTCAGCGAGAGCCCGGTCTTCCCCCTGCTCTAAACAAACAGATGAAAATTTTGCTTCCGGGCTCGGCAAACAGCCGACGGCGAGGCCCACGCCCAGCGGTGACGCAGACTAAACCAGCAGTTTTCACTCTACAGGCAGTAGGTGGCGCAGTGGTTAGGGAATCTGAGCGCGCAGCCAAAATGGTTGAAAGTTTATGCTGCGCTGTTGTGTGCATGTTTTATTATGCATTTATTCATTAATTCTTTTAAGTTTTAAACTATGTCAGTCGAGTTTTAAGCTATGTCAGTCAAACTGGATGAGAGAATCTTTCCCCAGAACACTCCCTGTGTTATTCTCCCTTTTCACCAAAGGGGGGGCTCTGGCCTACGTGGTGTCAGGCTGCGATCGCTGGGACAGAGCGCTGGAAGCCATGCAGTCAACACTCACAACCCCCCCCCAACGCACCCCTCCTCCTGCTTGCTCGCACAGTTGGCATAAATAAATCTTTCAAAGCGAGCGTCATGCTTTCTCGGGACGTGTCGGGCATGCCTGCAGACATACACTGTAACTGTTTCCCCCGCCTTCTCGACGCCCTGGGAACAAACAACTGCCAGCTCTACCCACCCCACCCCCCCCTCTTCGTTTTTGTCATTTGATTGCATTGATCGTCTCTGAGGTTCAGTCCCATTCAGTCACTACTCAGCACTTTGAAGCAAACGAGGGAGTGAACAGGACAACTGTAGCGGCAGTTTCGTTTGATTTCATTTTCCACCCCCCCCCCCCCCTTCCATCTGCACGCTCCATCAGCCCAGCCCCCCCCCCTACACCTACCTGCGCTTCTCCTGGAGCCTAAGTGTGCACGTTCTCCCCCGGATCAGCCGAGCGTGAACAGAAGCAGTGCTTCAGGCTTCACTAGCTCCCTTCCCCATCATTTCTACTCCTTCCTTGTCCTGATAATACAATCGGTGACCCCCCCCCCCAGCAAATAAACATCAACGGTGGGCCAAAACAACCAAACATAGACATTTATCTTATTAAATGCTTCAATGGCGGATCCTCCTCAGCTTCCGCAGCATGACGGGGTGGCGAGGTGTGTCAGGGAATACTGAGACATCTGCTGTTGTTTTGTTGTTTTGTCTGCACTGCCAAACCAAATAAATAAATAATGCCCACACCAGCTTCGAGCCTCACGATAATGTGAACTATTTTCCCAGCACAATGCCAGCCCTTGCTTGGTATTCATACTGTATGACTTATCAGGTACACGAAGAAAACGGAAGGCTCATTTACAAGTACTAGGGGACTGATATTAGAAAACACTAAATGCATTGGATTTATTTTTCTGCTAAGGACACCGCTATTCAAAGCACCTTCGCTGGGATGACAAATCGGATGCCGTGATTAAGCAAATCGGCACAATGCGCTCAATCCATTTCACGTCCTTGTTTATTTCATGTTTTGTAAGTCCATTATCTTTATGATATATTATATTTACACGTCAGTGCAATTCTCAAAGACTGGCCACTGGGGGGAGGGGGGGGGGGGTAATCAGCTGGGAAGGCTCAAAGGGAGATGAACACAGGTTCGAAAAATAAAAGAAACTTGAGAAAGGCAGATCTCGTCCTTTGTGTCCTTTGTGTGAGTCTGTCCGGCTTTGGACTCCCTGTCAAAGAGGAGCTGAATTAATCGGGCCATTTGCAGTCGATATGCCAGTGATGTTTGTTAGAGACAGACCAATCAGACAGGCCATTATGGGGACGCCATTCTCCACAGCACGGCCCCGGCCTTTTGTACGGTAAACACCGAGCTGTTTGAGTTCGAGCCGCCCGCTGAGGCGACAATGTCGCATCAGAATTACATGTTCAAGAATGACCACTTAGGTCATTATGTGTTACATAAAGGCCACAAATAAAGCGGCAGATTACCTGAGGTGGCGTGTCTACGTTATGTAAGTTATATGAGTTATATCACTTTGTGCTAGATATCACTATCTGACTGGGCGGAGATTCAGGGTGATTTTGATTGCTTCTCATTGGCTCCCATCACCTCTGGAGAAGCTCATGAGCGCCATCATTTGGTTGAACACCAGAAATGCGAGCTGGACGAGACGAGAGGAGCACGTAATGGGCGGGGAGGGGGGCAACTTTCTTCCACGACCCCTTCTCATGTCAATCCGTCTCGGTGATGGGGATGAGGTCAGAGCCCTGACGGCCTTGGGATGCGACCCCACGTCAGGCCGCGTGGCACAGTGCCGGCTTGCCGCGCATTACCGTGAAACTGGCATTCATTAGCATGTCCTGGGCCAGCCTCTTATGTTGCCATGGAGATGGCCCTAGGTCACCTATAGTTTGGACAGGGGCTCAGCCAAAGGAGGACCGGGGGCGGTGCTGTCTGTTCCTCATCATAAGGGGCTGCAGTTCAGGACAATTTTTTGGGCCAAAAGTGTGCGGAACTAAAAACGGAAAGAATTTTGAGTAATGTAATGGAAATGGGTTTAAAAGAAACGGAAGGCGGCCATTTTGGTTTGAGTACAAGGGAGACACACCAGGGTTTGGCGATGGGACCATATATCAGGAGAAACGCTTCTGCCCTCAGGCAGAAACAAAACAGGTGACAACTTTATATCATGGCAATCGGGATCAGGGCAGCTAATCCACCTTGCACATTGCACTATATACTCTAGCATATTCCTACTTTAGCCATTTAGATTTATTTTCATACTAATATTAATGACATATATTTATAATTTATTCAGCTATATCTTCTGTTATATATTGTCCATAAGTAAGACCTCTCAGGACCAGGCCCCAGTCCTGCCATGTACCTGCAAATCATTTTCCCACCAAAGACAAAGCTTTATTTCTAAAGAGTTTTAATTTATCGGTGTGGGTCTTCTTGTAAAGTCTGGCCCTGAGGGGCCCCTAGCACATCCACAGGGGCCCTTTTCAATCACTACTCACTTGTTTAGTACGATATAACACCTTTGCATTTCCAAAACTCCAATCGCAGAAAACTTTTCTCCTTTTTTTCCCGGTGCTCATCGTTACTGTTGCGGTTGCAGAAAGCGGGGCCTGGCTGTGTGGAGCACAGCACCAGCCACAGTTCAGACGACGGGCTCGGGATCCCGCTTCCTGTCAGCTGTCATGACGGGAACGTCGCTCTGGCACGCCGAGGCTCTCTGCAGGGATCTCTCTCTCTTTATTACCCAGGGATGGCGCATGTCCCGACTCCCTCAACACTTCAGCAGTTCATCGGCACAGCGGACCAAACCAAACACGGCGGCGATGTGCAGAGCCCGTGCTCGATCTCTAGGTGCCGGGTTCTGGATTCTGACCCCTGGCAAACCATTGCAACCGTGGCAAGGCACCAGGCCCAGGTTCTCATCTCCCTGAGCCCAAAAAAAAAAAAAAAAAAAAAAAAAGAGAGAACAGATTTGCACCCTGGAGCTCACGCCGAAGACAGAATCAGCGGGACTCCGACACGAAGCAGCCGCGCCGGGCACGACGGCTTCGGAAACCACAGCGCGTTCCCAGTAATCCCCCTGCAAATACGACGGATCAAACGGCCGGCCGAGAATGCCGCAGGGCTCTGGCCGGGCACAGCTGTGTGGCACTCGACGGCGACCTGACCCACACAGCTGTGTGACAGATACCGCTGGCAAGCCATGGGCACATGTGAGTGGGCAGAGTGAGCGCCACGGGCAACAGCGTGCAAACCAAATGAAAACATGCGTAGAAAAGGTATAACGTGCTCTGCAATGGGCTTGGGGGGGGGCAGGGGGGTGTGGGACTTCCACAGTACTGCTTGTAAAATCAAGTGGAAGGAACATGTAGCCACAGCTAGCCACTAGGGGGCATTGTGGTTAGAAAATCACATAGAGTCACCAGAAGGGAGCTTTTGCACACATAGTAAAGCTCATTCCGCTTGACACATTTCACCGATTGAATGGATTTATGCTACACTCTGCAAAGGCAGGTGTTATGTAATATTCTAGCAGGAAATTGCCTTATATGGCCCCAGTTCAATCTGCCAACTAAAAATATAACTCTGATGAAGAATTGTAAGGATGCTTTCTCAGGACACCTCCACAGTCACTGGCTGTGAGCCCCCACCCCATCATAAAAAGAAAGTGAAATATAATAGGAGTTTAATCGTGCAAACTAGCCAGGGACTCAAAGTATGCCATGAAATGTCAACTACATGGTTGGCATATTGTCAAACCACGAGCCGGGCCAGGTGAGAACCAAAAAAAATAAATAAATCAATCAGCTTGCACGGGCGGAGCTTTAATCGAAAGCCGGAAAAGCAATTGGCTCCCAGGGAGAGGGGGGCGGGGCCTAGTGATGAGCCCGCCTGACCATCCCAATCCTGATTTAACCCATCAGTACTTTGGCCAACTGGTGTCTCAGGTCCGAGACATAGCACCAAAAAAACAAGCCAGGCACTGTCCCTGTTAGCTTGCCCCTCACGTTCTGTTTGTACTCCTGAATGGGCGGGTCGTGATTTCTGGCTCATTGTAGCCTGCGAGCATCGTCCCTGATGTCTCAATGGCCGACAGACAGCTGTGATCCATTAAGCGCTCACTCTGCCTCCGTTAATTCACCCTCGCCCCCGGCAGCAGGGCTCAGCAAACAATGATCTGGTTTACCCAGCATGCTTACCTCGTTTGATTTGGGCGTCCTCCACCAAGGCCAGCACGCCGTGTCCGCCAGGTGGTCCCCTATTACTCCGGCATCCCCTCGAACCAATACCCAGGTGACCCCCAGACCAAACGAGCATGTGCAGACACTCCGGGAATATGGGAAGCTCTCAAAGAAGCGAAGGAAAACTGGACACAGAAACGCCAACACTCATTCTTTTTTCAGTGCAACGCAAACCCAGTGGCTCAGCTGACCTTCACTGTGGAACCATGGGAACCAGCAGAAAGGTTCCACTCTGGGGTGTTTCTCAATCTGCGTACTTGACCGACTCCAAATATCAAGCATACTTCCTCAATAAATGAGACCAATCCCATGACTCATCGCGCCTCAAGTTCATTTTTTGCAGGCACGTAAACAACATCAGTCCTGCCTAGACCACAAGTACGATCTTTGCGTTCTTGGTAGAGACACACCCCCGGTGTGCAGAAAGGGGGGGAACATGAATGAGGGTACAGTGTTTGTCAAATGCTATTGCTCATTGGCTAAGTCAAGTGTCAATTTAGCCAATCGGGAAACACTGAGAAGTTCCAATATTTAACTGCCGTTTTGGTAACTGCAGATGAAATGCACAGAGACAGAATGTGTTTATAGTTCCCACTTCTTTGCCCGAGATATAAATTCCGTTTGCATTCTCAGCCTTTTGCTGGACAAAACGCCGATATGCCGCATCTTCAGGGGAACTGGCTGGAGCCACGATTTCATCAGGGTCCCCGACTGCTGCAGGCTTCAGGCCTCATGGCAGAAAATACGGACACAGACAGGTCCACACACACACACAGACAGGTCCACACACACACACCACACACAGACAGGTCCACACACACACACCACACACAGACAGGTCCACACACACACACACACACAGACAGGTCCACACACACACACACACACACACAGACAGGTCCACACACACACAGACAGGTCCACACACACACACACACACACACACACATACACAGGTACACACACACAGACAGACAGACAGATACACACACGTAAACAGACACACATATACAAACATGCTTTTCTGAGTAAACAGACCTTCTCGACTCCATTCATTACTCAGGCTAAAGGTGAACGTCAGCAGGCCCCTTCATGTTTTTTTTTTCCCAAGGAAAGTTCCGGAATCATACTTGCAAATGACAGCTGGGCCACTGCGATGGCTGGCAGGCGTGTACGGGGGACCGTGCTTCTGTGGCAAAGCAAAGGGAGTGATGTCCACACGCCGCTCAGCATGCTAATACGACATCATTAATTAATATTTGCCCATAATTTTGAGCTACAAAAATGAAGCACCATTTTCCCCCCAGCTGGCTGTCAGACACATTAGAACTGTGCCCGCGTGCCACAGGTGCATTGTGGGAAAAAGCAGCTTCCCTTAGCGAACATGAGGTGATTACTACTAACTGAAATATATCAAGGGCAAAATTATTTCGCTAATTGGTTATATTGTTCCCGGCGTAATGAAAACCGAAACGCTAAACAGACCTGTCGGTTTCAATCCCGGCACTTCCCGCTTCACCTGGTCTAAGAGGCAAAAAAGCACCTTTTTTTGTTCTTTGCTTGTCGCAAACGTTCGCCGGGACGCCCGAGTGTGACCAGTGGGTCTCACGCTGAAGCACCGGGAAATTTCTGCCACACTGCGAGCCTTGCGCACAGCTGTGGACTTTGTGCTGTAATTTTGGATTTTGTCAACAGATATGTGCAATTCTGCAATTTTAATGAGCCCCACGATGAAGGCTAAAGAGGCCTTGTGTGTGAGGGGGGGGGGGGGGGGGGTGAGGGTGAGGAACAGGAGATATGCTGGATGCATAAACAGTACAGTATGTCAGCAATGGGAAGCTGGAGGGCCGGAGCAGTGAGAGGTGTGTGTGTGGGGGAGGCCAAACACCATGATACTCTTCAGCTACACTCTCCATTCTAGGAAATGTAATCAGTCAGGGAGCTACGGCGCCCCCTGGCTACATCCCGGTTCTACAGCCCCTGAGATTGTTTCAGCTCATGCATTCTGCAAAACATCCGTGTTCACACACCCACACTCAGCAGACAGTGTGGACACAGTCGGCAACATACTGGACGCAGAAGTCATTCTGTCATCCACATCCACCACATTCATATGGCTGTTCATTCTATTTATTGCATTGTTCTGTTTGCACACTACTAATTACAACAACGCTGCATATATGTTTAATGTATACTTCCTATTTGCACAATTGTTTTTATTGCACTATACTGTAAATGTTGTATTTATAAAGTGTGATTTGATTTGAGAAATAAATAGCTTAATGGCAGAAACAGTTCAGACTGACACACACCCGTTCTTACATACAGACACACTATGTACACAGTAATTCCCTTCGCTCACACTCACTCTCTCGCTCTCTCTCTCTCTCACACACACACACACAGTTGTGCTAAAACACCTCTTACACATAATAAACAGATTAATTCCCTCCACACACACAGAACCCACTTCTGTATGAAGAACCGAGCCATGGGAATGGCGCCCCCTAGCTGTCAGGTCAGGAGCAAGAAAAGAGAGCAACTGGGGCCAGGAGGGACCAGTCACCTCTCCTCTCATAACCAGCCGCGGAGGACAATTACAGAACCTCACGACGGATGCAAATTTCACGGGAAAATCGGATCCGTGGAAAAACGCCGACGTGGGAGGTGTCAGTGTTAATGAGATAATCAACCTGCAAATTCGCAGGATTAATTAGCTGAGAGTAAACTGAGCCTCTGGATGAAGAGCCTCATCGCAAAATAAGGTACGGAGCCTTCCGGAAATGACCTGACAGCTTCACGTCAGTGGAGAAGGGGGATTATGCCTTTCAACGCATATGTAAAAACAAAAACTTAAATATCAAACGACAGGGAAACAGAGCCAAGGGCCATTTCTTCAGATTCCCCCTTAAAGTTTCGGCGCTCTGCATACTGAGCAGTTTGGCTTTACAGCGCCACATTAGCATTTGCATCTCAGTCGCTTGTTATGCTGCTCCGATGCCGAATTCTTAATACGTCCTTTCGGACGCAGACAGGAAAACAGACTCGTAGGAGAGCGGGAGCGCTATGCTAATGAGCGCAATGAAGCAGGATGGAGAACAGCGCCCCCCTGAGGGCACACAGGTGAAGTGCAAAGGTGGTCAGGCTGGGGGTGCCGCAGCTGCTATCTGGGAGCATGTTTTTTTGTGTGAGCAGGGGCACTGAACCGGCATGGCCATGATGGTGATGTCATAGCTTGAGATGTGGGTCTTTAGCTTAGCAGGCTAATCCTTCACAGCCAATGGTTAGATCCCCAGTCACACCAGTTTGCATGCGAAGGCAGGAGCGAGGCTAACTGGACCGTCGAGCCCCGCAGTTTTCACAGGACGACGTGCATGGCCACATGGGTCTATACCACGCTGTTTTATTTCCCTGTGGTGTTAATCTTGAGCAGTTTAAATCCCCACGCAAGCACACGGATCAGGCCGCTCGTCGAAACGAGCCGCGTAAAGAGCACATAGCATGTAAGCTGCTTGGAATTAGGCAGGTAAAGAAAAAAACATGAGGCACAGAGCCTCCCACGGCTGAGAACCTTCCCTGCCCCCCCTCAGTGACTGGGATATTTACATCACTTCTCCTTACTTTCCTCACAGCATGCGCTTGCTTTATAGGAGTCTATTTGGCTTACCAGGGTGCTCAACGCCATCCTATTGATTGTTCAGCTAGTGAACTTGTCTCGAGCACTACAAGATATGAGGTGCACCACAAGACCTGTCCCGTTGCATTGTGGGAAATGTAGTTCTTCAGCATAGCTGCTCCCATGGCATTATGGGAGACTAAGTCCACCCAGTACAATCAGTCAACCCCAATGGGCTTCAGCAACAGTCCCCGTAATTTTCAGGGGCTTAGACATAAACTTATCCTGAACTCTCCCCCCCACGGTCTTCTGAATTTATTATTAAATATTTATCTGCTTAGGAAAATGGATTCATTGAAGGAAAAATGGGGGAAGAGCAAGATAAAAAATTCAACAAAGAGGAAAACGCGAGAGTGAAACCCTGAAATGCAACACAACAGGAATACAGTCCTTGAGCTCCGTGCAGAACACACTTCGGCCGTTGTACATTGAGGAGCACGTCGAGGTTATGAACTAAAGCTTTTAGACAGCTGACGGGTCGTCTTTGGGACTCTAATTGTTCTTCTTATTTAGTACTTTTTACTGGAGGACATATTCCAATCTGACATGCAGAATTTAGCTTGCAGTTATTCCTAAATTCGGCCTCCACAAGCCATACGGCGGTACAACAGACGCGCCCTATCGGGAGCTGTGCTCACACCCACCCGACACGCTCATCTCTGCAGCTTCCAGACTCCCTCGTACTATCACTGCCGCAAATTTTTCACCAACTGTTGCGAGAGGTTTCCTGGCTCCTGGTCCATAACCCCTCAAAAAAAAAACAGAGTTATCCATGAGACGGGCGGGGGGGGGGGCAGCCTGGAGTCCCATCACCCGTGGGGGCCCGGCTTTGAGGAGGTCTGTTTTGATGCTCCTCTCGGCGTGGGTGGAAGGGTAGGTCCTCCATTCACCCCCAGCTATACAGGGAGGGGGGGGGGTGGAAAACACTGAGCAGAGAGTCGGGGGGAGTTAAATATTTATTCATCCTGCATAGCCCAGGGACACAATTATGCACAACGATGCAAATACGGGTCTTTCAGAGTCCAGCTCTCTCATATTTCAGAAATAGCTTGTGCAGACTGCACCATTTGTGTTTTTTCTCTCTCTCTCTCTCTCCGTCTCCCTCTGCCCCTCTTTGGAAAGATCAAAATGAGAGAGAAAGATAGCGAGAGACAGGGATGAAGCCAGGAGGTGTGAGGCCACCCTCAGCGGGCACGCGCCACGGCAGCGGGCTCTCGAGAGGAGACTCGCCCCCAGCGGCTTTGGCACTGCGGGGGTACGATGCTGAGAAGTGGGGCCTCGAGCGGCGAAAAGAGGAAAACACGGACGGGGCCCCCTCTCAGGAGACACCTACCCTCTTAGGCTGGAGAGCCTGCGGGGGAGGGCCGGTGGGCGCACGCGCGTGTATAAACGGCGTGATTAAAACAATCGGCGACCGAGAGGACTGAGAAACGCAGTGGCCTCGTAAACGAAATGATTCCTCATTAATTTTGCGACGGCTTCTTCAGGCCCAGTGGGGAAAGTTCCGGTTCCCAAGTGACGTCCATTTATATCCCACGCGATACTGGAAGCCACGTTACACACTACATTTCGGGCACGCTGACCGCGGTACTGCATGCCGGAGAAATAAGACTCTTCAGCCTATTTTCCCTGTGGTGCAGAGCTAGTTATCTGGGGGAGTGGGTCAGCTCTATCCGCCGAACCAACAAGGTGGGATTGTTTAGTATCCATAGGTGGGGAAATATTGCTGCGATTGAGGTTCAGTCCAGAAAACCACCTGATCCTGGGTTAGTGCTGCTTTTTGTCAGATGAAATACAGGAATCGTCTCCTCTGTTGTCCTGTGACATTCTTTCTTTCCTTCCCCCATTTTGTATAAATGATGTGCCTATGGATTGCCACACACTTGTCAAGTGCCTTAAGGCGACTCTGCTGTGAAAGGCGCTATATAAAAATTCATTGAAAACAACCGATATCCTTTCCTTCTTGACTCCAAGTTTGACGTTTATCTTACATCAGCCATGATACCTGATCATTCTGTCACCCTTGAGATACATCCCCAGTCAGAAGCCCTGGGCGTCTCCTTTCAAAGACGGCCAACGTCAGAGTTCTCAGGCTGACCCCATACTGCCCCCTGGAGTACAAGGACTGTAATGTCAAGCAGTACTCCCCGACACATATCAAGTGCTAAAGCATGAGTACAATCACAGGAGACTGTGTGCTCTAAAACGATCCCAGCGGATGAATTTATAAACCAGTCCAAGCAGTAATAAAAACAAATCAGCCTCTGAAGAGGGAGAAATATAGATTTTCTAAGCCAACATGGGGGAAAAAAACATTCGAAGTATTGACCACCAGTTTAATTGCATTCCAACTTCAGCTCTTACAAATATAGTCTAATTTAAATAGAATTCACTTTAAAATACTGAAATATATCATTTTTACTTATATTCTTCTTTTTCAATAACTAAATTTCCCTCAGGCATGATTATTACTCAGGATGCTTAAAAGGAAAACTCTGGAAAAATTTTAAGGTCATGCAGCACTCTTCAAATGCTCATCATCAGAGAAACAATTTGAAAATAAAACATCCAAGTTCACAGCCACAAAAAGATTTATTTAAAGGTGTTCGGGACATCCAAGATTTACTTGTATCTCGCATTGTGTGGAATGTCACCAGGTGTACCAGCCTCTACGTTCAGGATTATCAAACCGTCACTTTGCCTGCCCTCGCAAACCTTCCATTACCTCCAGTCATGTCTCACGTAAACTGCAGGTTCAAATGGTTCCAATTTCCATATCCCCAGTCATAGTAGTTTTAATGACAAAACCCATGACAGCAGCTCTTTGTTTATCTACAGGAAGCAGCTGAAAGTTCCACGCTGGTCGTTACCCTGGTGCTAGATGCTTTCGTTAAAACGCACCTATCCTGGTATGGAGCAGGGTGCCAGGCACCATAATTGTACCACAGCAGTTACATACCATTCCAGTCGCACTTATTGGCATTGTTCCAAATCCCTCCCCCTATACCAAACCACACCCACGTTCCAAGATACTCTCAAGCCACTCTCCCATTGTACCAAGTCAATCCCTTATGTTCCAAGCCTCTCCCTACTGCTTTAAGCCACTCCCGTGTGCCTTAAGCCACTCCCTTATATTCCAAGACCATCCCTAATGCTTTAAGCCATTCCCTTGTGCCCAGCCCCTACCTAATACTTTGCTACTCCCTTATGCTTTAAGCCCCTCCCTAATGCTCTAAGCTCCTCCCTTGTGCCTTAAGCCACTCCCATGTTCAAAGCCCATACCTAACACTAAGCCACTCCCTCATGCTTTAAGCCACTCCCTTATGTTCCAAGCCCCTCTCTAATGCTTTAAGCCACTCCCTTGTGCCTTAAGCCACTCCAATGTTCCAAGCCTATCCCTAATGCTTTAAGCCACTCCATTGCGCCAAGCCCCTACCTAATACTTTAAGCCACTCCCTTATATTCCAAGCCACTCCCTTATATTCCAAGCCATATTCCTTTCATGAATTCTAACATGTCTTGTTCAACGCAAATCCCTAGCATGTACCCAACACCAGCCAGACCAGGAGTTTCCTTAAGTGAGAAACCATTGGAATGAAGGCATTAAAAATACACCAGACATTCAGGTAGAGGGGGGCAGCATTTGGCTAACAGACCTGCCTAGATGCTTCCATCCCACTCAGATGTAAACTACTGAGAGGTTCTGGGGGCCACTGAAATTTGGTCTGTGGCTGTTCAATTTGTGTAGCAGACAATATGAGTACTAGCGCATGCCTGCTTTGAATGAGAGCTCCATGCCATACAGTATGTATCAAATACTAAACCACCAGCATTGGTCAAATGCACTCAGATAGCTGCCTGGTCCCAGCTGCCGAAACACACGATGAATGATTGTGCAGACGCCGAGTCTGACAACATCTGCGACCACTAGGAAAGCTCTGCTTTCGTAAGAATTCTGTGCTGCAAAAACATCCATCCTAATGACGACTCTTATCTTAGCAGTGGGTGTTAGCAGGGGCTAACAAATACAGCACAGGGGGATTTTAAACTATTTCCATAAGGGTAGGAGGAGGAGGAAAAGGAGAAGCCAGACAAAAATCAGGACAAGCACCCAGCCCTCTATAATACCACACCTTGCCCACCCACTCTTTCCTGATCAGTCATCTAAGACCAATCATAATTCAGCTGCTGCTGAGGGGGGCGGGGCTTAACAAGCAGCTTGGCGGAACAGCGCTGCCCCTTGCCATCTGCACTTTGGAGACCCCCCAAGGAGGCCATGGTGTAGCCCCCTAGTCTTTCATTAGTGGAGCAACAAGGCTGATTAAATGCTAACCCCCACCGCCACCACCTCGCTCCCTGGCTCTCTGTGGCCGGCCGGGGCTAATCGATGACTCGTAATTGGAGCCGCAGGGAAGTGGCCGCCCAGGCAAACATTGACGAGAGTCCCTCTAGTGTGAAATAAAACAAATGAGGGTCAGGGGAGGGCACCGGGGTGGGGAGGGGGGGGTAGACGCTGGAGCATTCCCGGCCTGCCGCCGCGCCCCCGGTCAGCGGCCTGCTCTCAATGCATCAAAGTCTGCATTTGGACCCTTTTTAGGACCACAACAAAGCAGCATCAGTGAAGTGGGACTGCAAGGATATTGTTCCCTCCGAACAGGGTACCATAGAGAACCACAGTCACGGAGTTAAAAGGCGGCAGAGGGTGAGGGAGGGGGCATTGTGGTCATGTGATCAGCTTAAAACACAGAATTCTGCAAAATCCCCCTTTTTTACTGGTACATATTCAGACACTTTTGTTTACAAGAGATATTATTCATTCAGGCACCACTTCATACTAAGGGCCCTATGTAGGACTGTCATACAGCATAATTAATACCACTAATGAACATTTATGCATACGAAGGTGTTATGAAGCTGCTGCTTCACGCAGAGAATAACACCCAGAACTCTGTGGCTGCTTTGATGATGTTCATGTGCTGCGTGATGCAATGGTGGTTCTAGTCCATTTCCAACTGGGGCCAGTGGTTCTGTTAGGGGGGGCCAGATGCATTTAACCTTAACGTCCTCCAAGAATTACTCGCACTAGATTGGCAGCATCAACAAGCAAAAAACAATTTTGAAGACCAATGTTATTTATGCAATGCTTTGCAGTCACATTCTAGTTTTTACAAATATGTATTTATACTGATTTGTTGTTTACACTGTCTTGCTTCCACAAGCTTTTCTATCGTTAACTTTCTCGACCACCCGGCGCACCAACCTTAAAAGTGCTTACGTTTGTGTTTCGCCTGTTCCCAGCGCACAACATTTTAGCTCACATACATAATTGTAAATAATAGTAATACATTTATTTCTGACCAAAGTAGCATTCATATTTAGGGGGGCAACAGAGGGAGGCATGCACGTTGTCACGGGGGCACTGACCCCGCCCCCCAAAATCGCCCCTGTTTGTAGGATGTCTTATGTATAGCATTTTATTTGCTCGATACTTGCACATGCAGTAAAGAACTGTTGCTGTATCATTATTTTTGGAAGTCAAATACAACTCGCTCTCATCCCAGCACAAAAGCCGTCAGAAACACACATTCCGAAAAGCAGAAAATGCGCGAACACAGCGGGTTAGCAGAAAAACGGCACCTGGGGACCGAAAATGATTTTGAGCTTGATTTTGTTACTCGTGGAAATTCATACTGGAAATACAGAGAGACGAAAACGGAGTAGCTGTGTTTCATTTTTTCGTTTCGGTATCGCGCACCCAGATTTAAAACTTTTGCCCTTGACTGTGCGCAGACACTAGAGGGGGCTGTGCCGAGTCATTTGTCCAAGGGAATTTCATTCATTCAAGAGCTTCAGGGTACCTAAAATCTCACTACACTTTTAACATTTAAAACAAGCATAACAGGCCTACTGTTTACGTAGGATTTTTTTCACTACTTCCGTGATAGTGAATATTGCTGCATTTGTTCTTGCTTTAGTGTCTTTGCCGTGTAAATATAGCTTAACTAAAATCTTACTGCTGACATCTATGTTGGTTGTACAGACACATTCATCAAATCCACTGGTTACAGATAGAAATTCATGTATGTATTTAAACCAATCATTTTTTTTTTTAGTTCAATTGATTTTTATAAAGTAAGCCCACCTTTCACTATTACTGCCTAAGAGCGTTTTTCTTAACAGAACAACCCTCTTTACATCGGGCTAGACAGGGATTGTAATACCCAGTCATTAATATTCATGAGAATATAATCACAGTCGTACATTATTCATAAACTGTCCCTCTTACTACCGCTGAACTATGTAGCAGAATGTGGTCTAGAGATGCTTTGCAGGCTCTGCATGCCATCTTTAGGGTAAGCAGATCAATAAGGGTTTTCGACAAATTCGTCTCGCAAGTATAAGCTGATCTCTTAAACCCGACAGTCAAACAAACCGGTGAACTTAACCAAGCAGAAGGACCTCAAATGCAAATAAGTACCAGCCACAACATTTGCATCTGCCTATGTAATGAAAACTATTAAGCGACATTAGTTGATATATTTCACCAAAGTAGGCCTAGCTATCTATATTATGAACTGTAACTAAGTGTATTAAAATTGAAATTACCTTTGTCCCTGTTGGGTCCATGGGATCATGCTGATTTGGCTCTTACTTTACGTCTGTTTTCGGACGTTCCTGTTTTATTGATCTGCTGCTGTGATTTTTATGGTTGTCACTGAATCATCGCCGCCTCGTTTGATTCACTTATTTGAGGGTAGCTTCAGATGAGAGGAATGGGACATCATAGGAGCAGCCATCGGCCTGAGAAAAATAACGCCAGCTGCAGAGAAACCTAATTGATTGTCTGGCGAAATGTTTCGTATTTTCAATTACTGTGCGAAACCACCCGTCAGTCATCTAAATTATCTGAACCATAATGTAATTAAGGTCCGTTAACTGGTTTGTCTGTAAATTATTTATATCTAGCCATTTGTGCTTCTGAAGATGATTATTCGGCTGAAACGTGATCCTGTGTTTCCCTATTGTTTTTCAAGGTTATGACACTCGGCCGAATCTAATACGTTGTGACAAGTGACTGTACATTTGGCCAGAGCGGTTTCTGAAAGTGTGATCGCTCCTGGCAAACTTTAAAAAGAGAAAACGTTTGGCAGTGTACCTTGCTCTGCTAATCTCCTTAGCAAAAGTTGGTCGCATTTCTCCTGACAGGCATGCATCCACCCCAATTGACGCCATTCACGGGGAGCGGGGGCGTAATCTAACCACCCGGCGCCTGCATTTGATCTCCGTCCTGCTTCTTGGGTTCAATGAGACGCTTCATTAGTTTTAATACGCGAAGCGTGCCAAAAGTGTCAAGCCTAACCAGGCGACCTTTCTTGGTCCAGGAGCGCACTGCGCTCGCTTTACCGCGAGTACATTATTGTTAAGATGACGGGGTGTCGAGGATGAGTTTTGGGGGGCTGCGGGTAGTACATTTAATTTAATGAAAACGGCGACCCCACTGGTTTCTGAGCACCGGTTAATTGGATTATGTTGGGCGCTGCGGATATGACCTGCCAATTACTCTCCATGCGCCCGTTAGTGGGTGTAACGCTTTCCAGACTGTGAAGGCCAATACGACTAATCCACGACCTCCCATTGATAATATTTAACATTATATATATATAGCATATGGAATTTATAATAATATACTAGGCTATTATCCAAAGACACGTCCTATAAAATATTCCTCATTCGCGAAATGTTCTTTTCCCACCCGAAATCTTCGTTTTCGTAACGGTCAATCTATACAATTTTTTTTCGTTTATGTTATGCAGACAGACAAGTAGCGTAAAATGGGCTGTGTGAAGACAATGAGAATTAAGCGAAACGACGTGTAAGACTCGTCCAAAATTAACAAACTCTCACTGATTACTTTCGCATGATAATTAACTATGTACACTTTTTAAATGTCTTCTTAAATCTACTGATATTGTGCGTTTTCACAGCGCATAAAATACGCACTAATTAAATAATCCAAGAAGTTCCACTCGGCAAATGTGCCTACAAAAATAGAGAAGCTGTTCTTTGTGCAGTCAGGGTTTCCCTGTTGTCTTAGTTGTAATAAAGCCTACGCCCCCCTCGGTGCCATC
Organism: Paramormyrops kingsleyae; assembly: GCF_048594095.1. NCBI lineage: Eukaryota > Metazoa > Chordata > Actinopteri > Osteoglossiformes > Mormyridae > Paramormyrops > Paramormyrops kingsleyae. The sequence continues at coordinate 16,895,316 of NC_132816.1, forward strand.
TTCTGGCTTCTGGGTTCTTCCACGCACCGTTGGCTGAAATGCAAACGTACAGAGCGAACGGGTGGCCAGCGTCCAGTCAGGGAAACCACATGTGCTCAGTGATCACTGAGATGGACATAATCCACTTTTGATGAACTCAGTTAATAGACTTCCCGCTGTCGTTATCAAACGGATTTGCTTCCATTCGTCTCCAGCACACGACCCACACCACGCCCCCTCGCATTCTTACACGCTTGGCGTTTGTCAATAAAATGCCCCCCTTTCGCCCATGAAACTTTAAAGTCTCCGAAAACTTGAAAGCGCGCGGAGTTTGCGGGTCACCTTAAGAAGATGCCACGCCGCAGAAGTCCCACAACGCCGTGCATTGTCCGGGAGACAGTTAGTGCCTATAATAAAAACGGGCAAAACCCCCATCGTTTAGACCTCCAGGACGAGTCCACGGTCCAGGCTCTTGTGCAGTCCAGGTGGATGGATGCGAGAGCGCAGTGTGATCCGTGTATAGTGGAGCTCCGGCTTCCTGGTATAAGTGGCTACATCGACCACGATCCGGGCGCCATAGACAGGGCTCAGAGGCGGCGTCGCTTGGCCGCCAATGCCAGGGAGAGGAGGAGGATGCTTGGGCTTAACGTGGCGTTCGACCGATTGAGGAGCGTCATCCCGACCCTGGAGAGCGAGAAGAAGCTGTCCAAGTCAGAGACGCTGCAAATGGCGCAAATCTACATCTCCACCCTCAGCGAGCTCTTACAGGACAGGGGCTGCGGCCCAGACATCAACCAGCAGAGAGCCAGAAAAAGTGCATTTTCCGAAGACCTGCGTGGGAAACACCCGGGAAAGGACGTGAATGTGGAGGCGCCGGAAACGTTTAATAGCGGCAAGACTGGCAGCGTGACGGACAGTACAGAACAGCCGAGCGGCGATCTCCTGAAAACGGAGTTAAAAGACTTAATAAGCCTCTGGGAAAGACCCAGCGGCACCAAGTGAGAAAAGCCACGCCGGTATTTCACTTTTGTAAGCAGTCTTTGTATATACATATATATACACACACGTGTTTGAAATTCTTGAGATTTTTAAAATTGCCATTTTTATATAACATAGTGAATCAAATGTAGTGATTGACAATGTATTTAATAAAAAGATACTGCGGTCCACTACTGCATTTACTGTTGTTTTTGGGGAACTTTGTGCGGAGACGAGCCTTTCAGGTCAAAAGCAACACACCAGGAAAAAAGACGGAAAACTCGGCGTGTATTGAAAGTAGCAATTTTATTGGAGTTAAAATTTATGTACAGGTAATCAAAGACATAATTCTTGAAATTGGTACAAAGTTCTTCCTGCAGTTGGCTTTGTATACTTTTTTATTGTACTTCAAATGACACAACTGAGAAACTGTATAAAATAAAAATAGGATTGAATTCAGAAAAGTAGTCTACGATTACAACTTTCAATTGCCGGTATTTACAGAACTATTTACATTTTGCTTTTTCCCATTCATTTTCAGATTCGTAGATTAATCTCTCGTAAACGTCAGTGTCTACCTCGGTTTTACAAATACGAGCGAATCAGCTGCTCCTGTGAAGGGGGCTTGAATCGGCCCAGAGTCTGCTAGGAATACAAGCGGCAGGACATTTGACTGGTTCCTTACGAAATATATCTGCTAAAACTCAAAGCCGAACAGGGCCTCAACAGGGAAGCAACACCACAAGGTTTAAATATACAAAAGGAGTTGTTAAATTAAATTAACAAAGGTTCTAATTCTGGATGGGCACGGGCGACCCCCTCCCCCCCCACCCACCCCAAATCCCCAAGACACAGCAAACCCCTGTCCTTATTACGTTAACCTCCAGTGGGTCTTGCGATTAAACTCAGGAATAAATCAGCTTACTGCGCATGTGCGGATGGAACCTACACTAAAACGGCGGCAAACTAAATGCATATCAGGGTGTAATACATCACAGCTCCCTGCAGAACCCTCGAACAGAGCCTACATTTCACTAATATATTAAAACAAAAACATTTAAAACAGATACTATCCCACCCCCCCCCAAAAAAAAGAAAAGAAAGTAAAATTCAAACAGAGAAGACTGGGTGAGAGGTGACAAAAGTTAAATTCAAGTGCTTCAATGAATGGTTTTCCAGTCCTGCTGACGGTTTTGTTTCTGACATTCTGTTTTGCAGTCAGAGTAAAAGCATACGGACAACACTTTTAAAAGCATGTTCTGTGGGTGAGCAGTGAGTGGGGGGGCGGGGTAACACAGGGCTGGATAGACTCGATGTTCCCGCCATGCAGGATCCAGGTCCTTTGCCAAGCTACGCATCTCATGCTGTGAACTTGCCCATTTTCACTCTACTATTGGAAGGAAAAAAAAACCCCATACAAGGACCTATAAGCTCCCGACTGTAGAGCATCTTTAACTAACACTGGCTTTGCACCTTAAGATAGGTGGTGATGGAAACAATGGGAGATACTCGCGCACACGGACGCCAGCTACGGAAGAGGCCGCGCTGCCAGGGCGCACATCTGCGGGGCGGCCAGGTCTTTGCCGGACCGTGAACATCTGCTCTGGAACCGTCCGGGGCTACGAGATAAACCCGGCAAACATACCCAGAGTGATTTCTCTCTGAGTGAGCGAGTGAACGCGGAGCCCCGACGAGATCGAGGAGATGTGAGGGCTCACCCACGCGTGCAGCTGCGCTTGCAGGAGAGAACCATGAGCAGGGCAGGCAGCTATGGGCCAGTTCCAGCCAAGGAACTCTGGGCACGCTCTCCCGGCGGCAGACGCTGCACGCGACTCTGCAAATTAGCCCGGACACGGGTCATGCGGCCACTTGGACAGGATGGGCTGACGGGGGAGGGGGGCGGAAAGCCCTGCCCCTTCCGTTCTCACTGGCGCCACTCGCGGCTGCACGAGGTCGACCCAGATGAGCGCGTGCCGCAGTGGGGGCTCTTTGAGGCCACGGATGAAAAAGAGGAGGTTCATCAGTGACGCTGGAGACAGTGGAGAACACCTCCCTCCGTCCTGGACGACTCGCATTAACGGACCTGACGACTATCGATAAGCTACGTGTAGAACGGCCACTGGAAATGGTTAAAAAAAATTTTTTTATATATAGCATACCACTCAAAACATGTTTTCTCAACCAGTATGACTGACACCTGGGGGACGGGAGGTGAAATTAAAGAAAAGGTAAGTTGAACATTGTTATTGGCCTCACACTCTAGTGGTGGGGGGACTGGCAGCTGCAATTCTGTTGCCAGCGATGCTGCTGCTGCTTCTGTGACAGGTGGCCTCTCCGTTCCACCCCACCCCCCCCCCCCCCCCACGCGGCGTCCTCTTCCCAGCCAGACGGCCCCAGCTTCCTCCGGCGCCGAGCCCAGCCGCTAACAGTGCTCCAGATAGTCGATGACCCGGGAGATGGACTTCTGTCCTGTGGTGCCAACGTCACACTGCGAACAAGAAGAGCGAAGAGGGGGTTTGTTACCACAGTAACATTCTACACACGTCGGGGGGGGAGGGGGGGGGCTGCAGTTAACAGACAGCAAGATGAATACCACACATGTCCCAGCACACTTACAGGACAGAGGGAAAGTCAGAGGTGGGGTTGCTGTGTAGAATCGGGGAACGGGCTTCCCCAGACGGACACGGCCGGCACCACTCACCGTAAGGTTCATGAAATTCAAGAACTTCTTGAGCATTTCTGTCATGATGGAGAAATCCCCCTTGGGTAGGTTCTCTCGCACAGTAGTCACATTCATCTGCAAAAGGACAGCAAAGCAGGCCTCAGTCAGTATCCTTCTGCTGACCCTTTGATGTCATTGTCACATCCGGCCCTGAATCCACACCAGGCATTCTGTACGCAAACAGTAAGCTTCCCAGCTGCTCCTGGCTTGATGACTGCCTGTCCATGACCTTCACGTGGATGGCAAAAGGCCACCGACAGCAAGATTTACCCCCGTTCATCAATAGGACGGTAAATGACCAAAGACATCAGTCATAAAACGCCATCCCCCTTAGAAGACCGTTGTTTTTAATGAAAATCTGTTGGACTAATAATGTGTAAAAGGAGCCTCATTACACTACACAGGATATCGCAGGATTTTAAATGACTGTGACAGTCTGCTTCAAAATTTGTAATTTTCTACAAAAGGCCTCCTGAAGGCCAATAAAGTGAACGAAGGAAGGTCTCATCTGTCAGGGCCAAAGAGGAACACGGGCGTGACGAGCACAATGACGAACGACCCGGGGTCTGGGGGCTGGGGGGGTGTCACTGCTAGCACACCGAAGCACGCGATGCAATTCCGAATTCTTCCTTAACAGGCCCAAGACATAGCCGGAGGCCAGGCACCATCCCATACGAGTATACGCTCTGTGAAACAGCTCCACATTTGATTCTCTAAGTTTACTTTGTGTCGTCTTGGCACGATCGTGGTAAAAATAAAGACGGGGAAGCGGCCCCGCACATGTGGACGGGGACTTACGGGACCCCGCACATGTGGACGGGGACTTACGGGACCCCGCAGATGTGGACGGGGACTTACGGGACCCCGCAGATGTGGACGGGGACTTACGGGACCCCGCAGATGTGGACGGGGACTTACGGGACCCCGCAGATGTGGACGGGGACTTACGGGACCCCGCAGATGTGGACGGGGACTTACGGGACTCCCTTGGCAGAGGCAGCCCAGTAACAGTGCGGTGTAGGAGGCCACAATGCTGTCCTCCATGTGCTTCCCAGCATGCTGCAGAGCTGTGGGCGAAACGGGACGTCAGCGAGAGCTCGTACCGACCAAGCCGAACGGCGAGTCTCCACGGGAGGCGTCACCTTTGTTGAGGTCCAGCTCCTCCTCCTCCTCCTCCTTCTTGTCGGTCTTGCCGACGTCGTCGTCGTTCTCGGACGCCACCCACTGGATCTCGCCGGACGTCTCCTGCCACTCGCCGCTCTGATCCAGCTGCGGTTTGGGCGCGTCGTTGATGAAGTCGTCGGTCTCGGCCTCCGCCAGCACCGCCGCCCGCTCCCTCTGGAGGAACAGCTGCGAGGGCACAGCGGGACCCCTCAGGCACCAAGTCGCGGATATCCCAAGGGGGCAGCCAGCAGGAGCCCCTCTAGCAGCCGAGTGAGTAGACTGTGTGTGCATCACGGCGGTATCCTTACCTGCACCAGGACAGCGATGGCGCTCGAGGATCCCACAGCCCGGAGCTCCTCACCTTCGGCCAGACACACCGAGTCGAAGGGCGCACTGGACTCCAACTCCATCTCCACTAGACAGTGACGGTTCCTGGCGCTGTACTCCACCAGGTTGATGAGCAGCCCCAGGCCCTGTGCACACGGACAGCCTCGGTCACATGACCGCACCCCCTGTGCGTCTCCGATCCACTCCCTGACGTTAACGTTCGGTCGGTGTGGTGAACAGAATTCACTGGGAAGCGGGCAGGTGGACTGAGGGGCCAATTTGCATGGATGCATCCCAAGCCGGCTGCATAACGCTCCGGTGACAGAAGGCTGGTCTCTGCAAAGAGCCCGACTGACTCACGGGCCCAGGAAGGGGGGAGCCAGAGTCAGTGACACAGCAAGAAAAGGGAAGAATGGATGCGGTATTTTTAAAAACGCCCTGGTACATTAGTACACATCACGCACTTTAAAAGGGAGCCGTCTGGGGCGAGATCTGCATGTGTCACACAGCCGGCTAATCTGCAGCGGCCACAACGCGCTGCATCAATGGGACATATTCAAACTTAGCCCCCGGCCCCCCAACATGAGACGGCCCGCAGTTATGGGGGTGACGACGGCAGCATACCAGCACGCGGATGTCGAAGCGCTGCTCCTGAGGTAGGTACTGTGGGACCTTCAGCACGCAGTTCAGCGCCGTCACGATAAGAGCCTCCTGCTCACCGGTCTTTGTGCTCCCCCACTCTGAGGAGAGAGAATGAGGCACGGAGGTGAGAAAGAGGAGGGTAAAGGACAGACAGGGGAAGGAGGGAGAGGAGGTGAAAAGAATAGGAGGAGGGTGAGAGGTAGAAAGGAGAGAGAAAAGGGGAGGGGGAAAGAGGAAGAGGAGGAAGGGGAGAGAAGGGAAAAAGAGGGGTGGGAGGGAGGAGATGGAAGAGGAGGAAGGACAAAGGGGAAAGAGGAGGAGGAGGGAGCAAGGAGAAAAGGGGTAAGAAGGAGGAGCAGTGAGAGGATAAGAGGAGGGGAGGAGGATGGAGGAGAAGGGAAAGAGAAAAGAACAGAGGGAAGGAAGAGAATAAGGGAGAGAGAGGGAGGAAAAGGGCGGGTAAAAAAAGAGTGGGGGGGGGGAATCAAGCAGCACCATTTATAGAGCGCGGTGTGATTTCAAAGTTAATCTCTGCACCTTTAAGATAGGCCTCCTCGTCACACTGAGCGCCTTTAAGATGGGCCTCCTCCTCGCACTGAGTGCCTTTAAGATAGGCCTCCTCGTCACACTGAGCGCCTTTAAGATGGGCCTCCTCCTCGCACTGAGCGCCTTTAAGATGGGCCTCCTCCTCGCACTGAGCGCCTTTAAGATAGGCCTCCTCGTCACACTGAGCGCCTTTAAGATGGGCCTCCTCCTCGCACTGAGCGCCTTTAAGATAGGCCTCCTCGTCACACTGAGCGCGCTCAGTCAGGTTTCACGTGGGTGGCCTCAGCCTCACTCACCATTGTCGTGGGTCAGGTTGAGCAGCACCCCGATGATGGCCCGCATGCAGTCCTCCACAGCCTTGCCCACGTTGCTGCCACGGTCGCCACTCACCTCCCGGCTGTAGCGCTGGATCATTGCCTCGCAGTGCCGCAGGCCCCTGGGGGGGGAGGCGAGGACCACAGCACCTCAGAGCAAGGATCAAGCCTGGCCAGCGGGGGCCGCGGTACCAGAGCCTATCTGGGATTTATTATTAATTTATTTATTTTAAGTTGGGAGCATAACAGGGGCCTTAATTCATGCAGAGGGGGCAGCCTTATTAGCCAATGATATGTTATGAATTGGTCAGTGACAACGGATGGGGCACCCTGGGGATCAATCAGCTTTTCAGATACCCTTGTGGTCCCGCACTTGACCAACATTAACAGACACAGAGAGGGACAGGGTGCAGCCCAGAAGGCTGTACAGGGATCAGTCACCAGTGTGGCACTGACGGGACGTGGAGACAGGAAGCCTGGTGCGTGGTGAGCGATGGTACCGGCACGTAGTGGGAGCGCGGCCCAGTGCAGATGATAATGCAATTACACTAACAGGAAGCCATTATTTACTGAAACAGATGGGGGCCGTTCATTATTGTGGGGGGAGGAGCCTTAAGGAGGGGCCAATTTTGGGGCTCTGTGTCCCTCTACGGCCCCATAATGAAATTACAGTGCCGGGTGGATGGGGGGGCAGCAGGCTGTGCTGTCCCCCCCCCACCACCCCCAGTCGCCTAAGCCTCCCGTCGGTCCCCCCGACCCAGAGAAATCCGGGTTGTGGCCTCAGCAAGGATGCACTAACTCAATTAAGAGCGGAAAAATCCTTGACAGACCCCACGTAGTGGCGATAGTGCACATGCAGCCGAAACGAGTCAAATTCACACAGAAGCACGTACAGGAGTGCATCCTTCTGGAAAATTCTGGCACTTTTATAATAATTACACCTGGAGCACTATGGTTTATGGTTTAGACATGACGTGTTCGGTCCCCCACGTAAAGCATTTCGCCAGGCATTAAAAATGTCACAGAGCCCCTGCTCCAGAGAGCCACCTGTCGGGGTGACTGACAGACTCTCGGGGGCGGAGTTTGGACAGGAATGGGAAGAGCGATCAATCCCCCACACAGCCTGCAGGGGGCGGCGGCCCGACATTTCCTGCAACTTGATTTCCCGAACTTACTTGGCAGACGAGATGATGAGCTGTGACTCCTTGTAGGCGATTAGGTAGCCCTGGTTCTCCGGATTGTGAACCGTCACCTGAGACGAGGAAATGAGGGGAGTGAGACTTCAAAATGGCGGAAAGCAGGCGCCGCTCCTGCCACGGCCGAGGGGCGGCGAAGCAGAGGAGGGTCGATGGTCGGGGAGGACAGGATGCTCATTATGGCACTTGCCCGCCCCAAAGATCCAAGCCACACCACCCACACGCAAACACAATAACGTAGATTAATAAAACGCAGAAGGCTTACACTCTCCAGGACTCGCAGACACCGCTCTGCTCCCCACAGCGAGGCAACCAGGTTCTCCTTGTCGTCTTCCTGACCCAGGTCATCCACACACTCCCTCACTGCGGGAGAGAGACGGATCCGTCTCAGAACACGGACCCACAATGCAGAACCTGCAAAACTACCCACGAAGGCCCTCCCTAGGCCTGACAGGACTCATGGAACCCCCCCCCCCCCCCCCACCTCTTACCTTTATCCACAATGTGGTCCAACCCCCCCAGTAGTCGGAGCTCCTCTTTGAACCAGTCGCCTGCCCGCTTCGAGGTCAGAGACAGCAGTGTCTCCATGGCTAAATGTCCCGTCTGGGGGGGGAAAAATGGAGTCACTCTCAGCCAAATTCATCAATTTGCAATGCAATGAGCGTTTAATGGACTGTGACGCACTCCAGCAGCCACTCACACTTCTCATTCGGTAAACCGGTGGGGGGGGGGGGGACACACATTTTTAAAGTGGTACATTTGCAAAATTTTTATGCGACCCATCTTCAGTAACAGCTTGTCCAAAGTCTGTGTCAGCGTCAATCTCACGTGCATCTCAGGCAGGGTGATTCTAGGATTTTTAAAATTCATACAGGAGGGGCCCCACCTATCATTAACCAATGATAGGTTTAGAATCAGTGAGTGATAGGGTAGGGGACCAATCAGCTTTCAGCTGAGGTCAATGCTCCTGCAGGCCCCGCCCCTGATCTGAAGGGGACGTCTTTAGAATGAACATCTCAACAGAGCCAAGCCAATAGGAGCTTAGGTTACTCAGGTAACACTTGAAGCACGGCTACATCTCTGCTAGGAGAACACAATTTGCTAGCAGAGCTCCTATTAGGTTTCATACTTGGTGGTCTTTAACGCTGCCAGATTTAAGGCGATACTGACATTTAGAAGCCATGTGAAAGTGATCAGCTGGCCTGGTGCCAAGCAGCCATCTTTACGAGCGCGGTTTTACACTCAACATTGTCAATTTCCAGGCTTAAGTGACTGACAGAAAGGGTGATTAACACCAGCATCATTACATTCAGCTTTATTACCCTAAAATAGCCCAAAGAACTTAAGTCACGTGTCCCAAATGACACCCAAGACTATCACTCAACATTGACCTGTACTTATGATTCCTACTGTCACCCGTGTAATGGCTGACCCTACCAGCCATGGGGAATATGAACAGTCTGTCATGCTCGCACTCATACACCAACACATGCATTTCAAATGGTTTCCACTAGAGGGAGCAAAGGATGGAACGGGGAGCAAAACACCTTTTATATCTGACAGAGGTGGCTCGGGGTGGGGGCAGTGCCCCTGTGACAACATGCATCCCCCCCAGCTGCCCCCCTAAATATGCTACTTGGGTCTGAATAAATGCATTATTATTATTATTATTATTATTATTATTATTATTATTTCCGTTTATATATGCGGGCTAAAATTTTGTGCGCTGGGAATAGGCGAGACACAAACGTAAGCACATTTTCCTGACTCAATGCGGGGGGGGCACCGGGTGGTCGAGTGGCTTCAGTTGGTGAAAAGTAAAATTAAAGACAGAAAAAGATAATCAAGCTTGTGGAAGCAAGGCAGTCTAAACGAGGAATCAGAATTAAGTACATATTTGTAAAAACTGTGAAATGTGACTGCAAAGCATTGCATAAATAACACTGGTTTTCAAAAGTGTCTTGATTCCTAATGATGGCAATCTAGTGCAAGTAATAGCTGTTGACATTAAGGTCAAATGCATCTGACCCCCACCTAACAGAACAACTGGCCCCAGTCTGGTCCACTCAATTGAAATGGTCTTGAACTGCCACTGATACCAGAGCTGTTCCGCTGGTACTTTCATGCAAAGTGACTTACAATGTAACATGAGCTCAGCTGTGGGTTTTACTGGAGCAATTCCGCTTAAAGTACTTTGTTAGAGTACTAGAGGAGAGCCCCCACGGAGACCTCGTCTGGGAGGCTCCGGGTCCAAATCGCGGCCCACCTGCCATGCGGTGACATTTGCGGCGGTCCAAAACGAAGAGGTGTGTTCCTGGGGTGTATTTATAGGAATGACGGCACCAGCAAAGGCCCTTACGGCTCACGAGCAGGGAATTTTAAAACCCCGAAGAGCCTCGGTCACGGTCCCGGATGAAGGCTCACCGTGATGTTCTCCAGGTCCAGGTGCTTGTTGTGCACCCTCTCACACAGCTTACGGATCTTCTCCTTGACTCGGCTCATCTCCTTGGCCGTCATCTGGTCCTCGGCACTGTAGTCCTGCTCCAGCTCCAGGAGCCGGATCATCAGGTCCAGGCTAGCCCGGTCCAGGTCCATGTTGAGCCGGTCGCGGCTGAGGATGTACATCAGGGAGGCCGTGCACAGGGCCAGGTTCTGAGATGCGGGGGAGGAGCGAGTGAAACTCAGTTTATAGAGGAATAGCAGCAGAGATTTCCTTCAGCGTGGGCACAAATAAAGCCAGGATTAAGCAGAAGGGCAGAGGGCATCCCTCAGTCGAACAGTGATTATGCCGGTGGGCGTACCGGGTGTTGAGGGGCATCGTTCAAGGTCTTGAACACCTGGGCGACCTTCCCCCGGGCTCTCAAATGCATCCTGAAGCTGGGCATGGCACACCTCGTGGCCAGGCTGATGACACTGGAGCCGGGGTGGGGGGGTAAAGATATGTAGAAAATGAAGGTGCCGATCATTTCAGGATTGGAGGGGTTGGCGGCGAGCTTAAGGTGGACGTTACCTAAGGCAGCGCGTGTTGAGCGGCTGGCCACTCTTAAGGCCCGTGGCCAGGTACTCGAAGTCGTCCGTGAACTCCTGGTTCTCGCCAAACTCAACCACGTCATTGAAATGCTTCACATGCTGGACGACGGTGTACAGCTATCGGGGAAGGGAGAAGGGGCACAAAGACGGGCATCATGCACAACAGTAACATCAGCTATAAACTACTGCTCCACAGTGCCCCCTGTTGGCTGCAAATAGAACTGGAAGTATACAAAACAGTATGATGTGGAATCTTTATAGAAGCTTTCACACAAGGCTAAAAAAAAAAATTAAAAAATTCAGTCTTGGTGCCTCCAAAGCACGGACTGAAGAACTAAGTCTAACATGCAGCGGTCTGGCTCCAGGCAGGATTAGCCAAATACATTAAAGCCGTCCAAAGCACCACAGTGGACACGTGAGTAATAAGGCTGCCTTCCCATCCTTGATGGATACAGAAGGACCTGAGAGGGTTAGAGCCCAGCTATTCTTAGCATGGGGGGAGGGAAGAGAAAAGACGGAGTGCATTTCCTGGTCAACGGCCAAACGCAGAACACAGGCGTAAATGAAAGTGCAGGTGGACTCCAGTAACATAACGTGCGCTATATATATTTTCAGAGGGAGCTTGCGCAGAGACCGGCAATTAAAGGAAGTGACCCTGTTTCGTCAGCCAGAAATAACGACAGATGATCACTTTAGAGATGAGACAAAACAGACTTTTAACCAATAAATGTGGCTGAAAGGTTGCAATATACACTTAGGACTGTCAAGCAATTACGTAAACCATGCATTCAATATTGCTGCAATGTTTTTGAAAGGAGCAAGACATAAAAATACTTCCAGGCTTGCTTGCAAAGCTGGGGGGGGTGGGTGATCATGAATGTGTGAGTGGGGGGAGGGGTCAAGTATTATTTTGCTTTCCTTTCCTTGAAAAGAGGCTTTTAAGTAGCTTGAATAGAAATGCTAAATTGTTTCCACGCTGTATGGGGTTTAAGTGTCAACTAATGACCTGATGACCGCTCCCAGTGCGTGGTCTGGCCTCCTGGCAGGGCGTTCAATAATCATTCATCTTAAAAGCGGAGCGTCAGGTCCCCAGGCTATGGGGGGGGGGGGGGGGGGGGGGGGATCTGTGGCTGGCCAGGCACATGGGCCGGACCTCGAGTCAGGCTTTACCTCCTTGTGCTCCTTCCTGCACTTCAGGGCCGTGACGATGTCCTGGTACGGCTCCGTGGGGAAGGTCACCGACTTGATGACTTTGGAGGGCGGCAGCGGCGACTTGAACACCCCCTCGTCCTTTTTGTGGGAGTTGGTCTCCTTGCTGCCCCCCGACAGACTGGCCTGTGGGAAAGGAACGGCCGAAATTACGGACCTTCTGGAAAGCGATCGTATGAAGCTGAAGGAGGAGAGAAACGAACGGCTGAGGAGGAAGGATGGGCGGCGCCAACTTAACCGATCCGTTTTAAAGCCTAGCGAATGCAAACACCTTCTAACCAAGGCCATGCATTCTAAAATGTTTATTAAAAAGAATTAAACAGCCTAGAGGCACTGACTGGAGCAGGGCTGTGAAACGCGTGCGTGACAAACCGCCCTGCCCGGGGTAATGGAGGGTGGGGGGGGGCAGTTTGACATTTCAGCTCTGCCACCAGATGCACGGAGCCTCATTTGCATGGGCTTGGCTGAGCTTCAGCCGAGGAACTTGGGAGACAATGGGCCTCTTTAACAGGAGCAGCCTGTGGCGGCCCTTCTGATTGGCCGGGGGTCAGGCAGGACAGACGGTCTTACCGGGGCAGTCTTCGAACGGGACAGGGGCGGCGGCAGATCCTCCGGTTCCGGCTGGTTCCAGTGTCTGGCGTTGTAGACGGCTTTGGTGGGGGACTGCAGAGAGGGGGTGGGGGGGGGGTGAGTCAATGCAGACCCAGTAAACCCACCCAGGTCTTACAAAGGCCCTCGCTGTGAGGGGGCACCAAGGCAGCCCAAAGCCCCGATGACATCATTTCCATGTCACCATTAGCCTAATGGCGGGTCACCACAATGCCTAGGAGGACGGCGTTCAAGGAAGACAAACACAGAGTCCGCGGGAGTCTGGAACATTCCTGATCTTCACACACTCTTAAAAATGTCACTGACTGGCCTAACATGAGACATGAAACAGGGCATCACACTCAATAGGGACGGCCATGAGGACCATTACATTAAAGGTGCAAACAATCAAAGCAGTGGTATTTATGTTGGCATCATTTATTTACATATCTATCACGCTGATTTGCTCAAAGAGACTTACAGATGAGGGAAGGGTCCTTAGGATTCAAACCCATGACCTTTGTGTTATTAAAAATGTTGCGCTACAGAAGTTACATCTACATCATCTTCATCACCATCAACCGGGCATCTTATAGGTGTTGGTTTGTTTTCGGTTCAGTTTGACACATTTGAATAGGTTCAGAAGAGAAGCAAAGGTTTCCAACCCGACACAGTGGATACCAGGACACTCCATCCAGTCAGGCCAGAGGGGGAAGAGCTCCATCTGACAGCAGGTCAGATGGACCGACGAGCTGTGGGGAGACCCTCTCCTTTTCACGGGATCGGGAATTCCGGAGCCAAATCCCCAATGTGGAAGCACGTACAACAGACGCCCCATACACACGCCAAGGACCCCTAGCCTGGGTCCACCAGGCTAAGCGAGTAGAGAGCAACCCCCCAGGATGAACCGAGGCCTATTCCTGGGATATTATTTGTGGGGAGCATGAGGGAAAAGAAAAAAAATCAAAAACACACACGCACTTTGCTGACCTGCAATGCCATTTAACTACAGGGCGACGGGATTAATTGTCAGGGTGATAATACTGCGGAGGTAACGGGGGGCGGGACTTACGGAAACCGGCAGCGATCCTGTGACGGTTGCATTACAAAGCGGGTCTGCAGCTATAAGACGCTCCACCTCTCACCCACTGACATTTCCCAAAACTCCAAAGCACCCCTGCCACGGTCCCTGTCCACAAAGGCCAGCGCATTCGGACGATGACGGAAAGGACAGAAGCTTTGTAAACGAAAGACGGCAGGGGAGAGTCCTACGGTTTATAATTAAAGGCCATTCGCACCTTTACAGGAATATGACGACGTGTCACAAACGCACCTCCCTCTGGCTCAAGGGCCGTGTGATCATACGGAGATAATTACAATCAAACATTAAATGGCCATAATCGGATTAATCATCTCATAAAACAAAAAAGAGCAATGATTACACTCCTGCCAGTCTTAATTTTCACATTTAAAGAATTATCACTCAATTTTCATCCATTTTGAAAAATCTGTAATGGGCTGTAATAAGGACAGACGTCGCCAAAGTGGTTCTGGGGAGAGACGGCAGTAACCAGCATGCACACAAACTGGAAACGATGGGAACAGGCTGAGGAAAAGAGAAACGATCACAGAGCAGACCTTAAACCAGACTCCACAGCTGGAATACGCTCTCAGTCCAATTAAAATGCCTTAAACTAACGGAAATGAGTCCTTCCCAAAAACAACCCATAGGGGGCGAACAGGCCACCCAAGACAGGCCACAGAACATCCCAGTCGTTTAATGGGTCGTTTTACCATCAGCTGCTCCGACCAGTGTTACCTAATCCTGAAGCACCGACTGCGTTCAAAACAAGCAAAGACCGGATCCTCCGACCTCCGACACCTGCGAGGAAGTCCCTCGACGGGGAACATCCGATCCCCCCCAAAGCATGTAGTTAAATCCACTCCACTCGACAGTCATGACTCCAAACACAAGGGCCCATTGGGCCCGGATCACCGGCCCGATGATGCCTCACATTCTGCCGGCCCGCTCTGCAGCACATGCCAGACAGCGGCTGGTGGCTAGCAGCCTATTCAAACGCCCAAGCCTCAGCTTCCCAATCCAGCAAAAGACCTTCTAGACTAAGCACAAGTCCGTCAGACTCGATGATCCTCTCAAGCACCTCCGGTTGATATTACACAGAACAGGGAGATATCGATTAACAGGGCAGGAAGGCAGAGAAAAGGACAATGACAGAGCGAGCGAATGCAATCCAAAATTCGGCTTAGAAGAGTCCACACAAGCACTGGGCGCCGTATCAGAAAGGCCTCCGTCCGCATGATATAGCGGTTACCTTCTTGGGGCCGCTGAATATCTTCCGGCTGCTCTCCTTGGATTTCTCGGACTGCTTCCCCTGGGACCTCTTCTGTGCTCCAGGTGCCACTGGACAGGAATCCTCTGGGTACTCTGAGACATCTGCAGGAAAGGGGGAGGGGGGCAGGTGCGGGTAAGACCGGGCATGGACTGTCTGTGGATCTCGGAGGACCGGACAGGGAAACACCGAGTTAGAGGAAGACGGGTAAGACAGCAAGAGATTCTGATGCTAGGACGCATGGCACAAAAGCCCTCATAGCTAAAAGACTCATTAAATCCCTGGGGTGGAAGGGGGACTAGATTCTATTATGACCTTTAAGCTAAACTTCACAACTTGTGAGCTCCTTGATAGAGACTTAAAAACTGATCCTGACCCTGAATCCACAGATCTGCTCCTAGCAAAAATAACCATTAGCCTCCAGGAAGTTACATTTAAATAATGTGGCTGCAGAGGAGCTCCTTACCGAACCGTGACAGAATGAGTCCGGACAATCAGAACGCTACTGCCCCCTACAGACAACTACAGGAACACGGTAGCTTAACCGCAATTGCAACCGCAGGTGCTGATGACACAAATATAAAGTCATCAGTCGTCTGTCAAGCCAAGACACGAGCGAGGCTCGTGCCGTCCGACGGGATTTACGTTTACTGCGGGGCTCGATGAAGCGAGCTCAGAAGCTTAAAAGGGAAGACGATGTAATTAAGCAACAAAGTGATCCGCATTTGCGTTATTGGCTCTGTAAAAAAATAAAAATAAATAAAAAATACCGTTATGCCATTAAAGGACTTACGGCTCATTCTGCAAGTCTGTTAAATGGGGCTTATAAGCGAGCTGCGTAAATAACCGACAGCTTTTAGCAAAGTGCTGCTTTTCCCCTCACAGGACACCTACACCCCCGTCTCAGTGAAGATGGTTCAGCCCAAGCGTCTAACATGGAGCCTGCAGAGATTTGCAGCTGGGCTCAGCATTCCGCCCTGGCGGGGGGAGCATCACTGCCGGCTATAAATTGCAATGTGACCGTGCGTCGTAGGGCTGAGAGCGAGTGCCCTGACTGAATTTTCAAGCTAATGCCTCTATCCAAAGCACTATCACACAATTATACATTAACAGGGTCATCTGGTTCTACATCTCCAACGTATAACTGCAGGGCCCCCCTGGACCCAACAACCATATGTGGATCTATGGAATCCGGCAGAGATGTGAAAGTGGAACGGCTATCCTACCCGTGTTAGTGCTGGCCTGGCTGTCCTGGCTGTCAGCGCTGAGGGGTGTGGCCAGTGTCGCCTCGGTGACGGCCGCCGCAGCCGCAGCCGCAGCCGCCGCCGCCTTCTTCTTGGCCCTCTTCTTCTCGGCGGCGAGCGAGCCCTCGTCCTCCTCATCGCTGTCGCTCTCGCTCAGGTCGTCGAAGCCGAAGTACTTGATCTTGTATGTGGCACTGCCTGACGCGGCGGGATCCCCGTCGGCCTCCTGGCCCTCGCTTTCCTCGAACCCGAAGAAATCCAGCTTGGTCTCCTTCTTGGACTTGCTCTGTGCGGGCCGGAATCTGCAGTGGAGAGGAGGAGGCGGCTGCTGCAATGCTGCTCACACACATAGCTCAGCGGTCACTGGAAGCTCAGCGGTCACTGGAAGCTCAGCGGCCACTGGAAGCTCAGCGGCCACTGGAAGCTCAGCGGCCACTGGAAGCTCAGCGGCCACTGGAAGCTCAGCGGCCACTGGAAGCTCAGCGGTCACTGGAAGCTCAGCCCAGCCCTAATCATGCCTAGTCGCCTCCTTGACCGAATGAATGTGCCTCACTCGTACATCGCTTTGGGCAAAAGCATCTGCCGAGTATATAAACGTAAATTCAAGACACGGGTTTATGAACTGGCGGCTGTAGTTATAGGTCACGACCCCGCAAGAGAGACAAACGAGCAGGTGATTCTTTGCACGACCTCAGAGGCAAACGACCCCACGCGCGCACTGAGCATGTGAGAGCCCAGATACGTCACCGGAATTCACCGGAACGGAAGCTGGGATAGGAGGGAACGACTTTACCGCATCTGACACAGCCGCCGTTAAATGATGAAGACAGCGGTCATGTTAAATAGCAGGTGATACTACGGTTATTTTTTTTTTGAAAGAGCCACCACATCCAGAAGTGAGTTTGAGATAAGATTGATGTCAAAGTTCTTGATAGTTACAGCTACAGCAGGCTGCACACGCTCACAAAAGTTTAACAGAATTAAAAATGAGAATCACTAAAACATGTTTAGCCAAGACACAGTTTTCAGGGTCACGATGCAGGTCGTGTAATAATTACACGCTTCTAAACGTGCCAGAGTTGCTATCTTGTAATCACTAGAAGCTCCTTCACGTGCCAAAAGCAATTCACAGCTGCCTCTTAATTTGTTTTGCCTCATGTGAGCCGCGATAATGAAAACTGCCATGCTGTTAAATTTAGCTTGGAGTGCCCCGCCCTGTTTTGGTCATGTGACCGTGGGACCTGCCTTGCACATGAGTGGCGCGCGGGATAACGGCACGCCATCGACCAGACGGGATACCTGGCAGGTTTGGCGGCCGCCGCCTCCGTCTTCTTCCTCAGACGGCCGGCCTCTCCCAGGTCAGCAGGCGCCGTCGTGGAGGTGAACTCCTCCATGCCCCTGTCCATGGAGTCCTGGATGGTGACGTTGCAGACGGACAGGCAGGATGGGTGCAGCACGGTGTAGTCCCGCGTCCGGCCTCTGGGGGTGCCGTCCGCCTGGCCGCTGACCCTGAGGGACCCGGAGCTGGACAGGGGTTTGCCATCTGCGCCAGTGGCCTGTCTGGCCTTGTTGGGCCGGTGGTACGTCCTGCAGTTGGGGGGGCGGGTGAGCCCCTGCGAAGGATCCTCAGCCGGCACCTCGCTGTCGCCCGTCCCGGGCTCCCCGCTCTCCCCTACGCCAAGGAAGTCCCCACACGGGTCCGAGGCCACGTCCCCCCCGCCCCGCCCGTCGCCCACCTTCCACGCGGACGCCGGGTCCACCGGCTCGGAGCTGGACGACACCGACAGACCGGCCACAGAGTTCCAGCTGCCCAGCGGATCCCGGGCCTCAGTCTTTAGCGTGGTACTCTGGGAGGTGGGCTTCTTGTCGCTTTCCGAGGCGTTTTTATACCAGGAATAGCTGTCCTTCGCCGCTCCCTCACTCGACCACGTCCTCCCTGGGAAGAGCGGAGGGGACATTAATGGCCAATATCCAGAGATCGCAAGCACCCAGCTTGAAAACAGTCAATTACGCCGCCCAAATATATCTCTTGGAAGACTGTCCAGATGACACTTAAACACTGTCTGCTCTATCCCCCTTTGTTTTTATCTATTAGTGCTTTATTCCCACCCCCCACCACCACCCCACCCTACATAGATTCATGCGGTGCAGGAGGCACAGATAGCTGTATCTATTCTTACACCTCCAACTGCTGGACTTGTCTTGCAGATCCTGCACCCCCTAGATCCGCCACACCACAAATCTGGTATTCCGAGCAGAGCAGTCCCTGCTCCCAGCTGGGGGAAGCATGGGGTAAAGCCCTGGGTGCGAGTGGAAGCTCCGTCGCTCGTTACAGGTGTCCGGGCCGATGGCCAAACAGGAAGCCGCATCAGCGTACTGTAAGCGACGTAAGACCGACCCGACAAACACGGGCCGCCAAACATGACTTAAGCCACAGGCGCTTCCGAAATGCGCTTCTGAGTCACGCGACAGAGTGCCACGTTTTGGGAGAGCTGCAATTCCGCAGCTGCCAACTGCACCGCTGCCGCCGCGGCCTCGTTCTGTGTCACGAGGCTGAGCGTCGCGTCACGCAGTGAAAACATCCAGTGTGAGAGCGGAAATACGACACAGAAAGGAGCGTGCCTGCGGGTCGGGGACGAGCACGGCACAGACCACAACACAAGGCACCTGGCACCTTCACGTTGGCAGAAGGGGTTCGTGGCACACCAGTCAACAACCGGCACCTCGTCCTACCAAAAATGGGAACAGCTTCAACACCAAAAACAGCCAAGGCAACAAGCACTTCATCCTTACAGTGAAGCCCTCGCCATCAACGCTTCATCCTTACAGTGAAGCCCTCGCCATCAACGCTTCATCCTTACAGTGAAGCCCTCGCCATCAACGCTTCATCCTTACAGTGAAGCCCTCACCATCAACGCTTCATCCTTACAGTGAAGCCCTCGCCATCAACACTCCATCCTTACAGTGAAGCCCTCGCCATCAACGCTTCATCCTTACAGTGAAGCCCTCGCCATCAACGCTTCATCCTTACAGTGAAGCCCTCGCCATCAACGCTTCATCCTTACAGTGAAGCCCTCACCATCAACGCTTCATCCTTACAGTGAAGCCCTCGCCATCAACACTCCATCCTTACAGTGAAGCCCTCGCCATCAACGCTTCATCCTTACAGTGAAGCCCTCGCCATCAACACTCCATCCTTACAGTGAAGCCCTCGCCATCAACGCTTCATCCTTACAGTGAAGCCCTCACCATCAACGCTTCATCCTTACAGTGAAGCCCTCGCCATCAACGCTTCATCCTTACAGTGAAGCCCTCACCATCAACGCTTCATCCTTACAGTGAAGCCCTCACCATCAACGCTTCATCCTTACAGTGAAGCCCTCGCCATCAACGCTTCATCCTTACAGTGAAGCCCTCACCATCAACGCTTCATCCTTACAGTGAAGCCCTCGCCATCAACGCTTCATCCTTACAGTGAAGCCCTCACCATCAACGCTTCATCCTTACAGTGAAGCCCTCGCCATCAACGCTTCATCCTTACAGTGAAGCCCTCGCCATCAACGCTTCATCCTTACAGTGAAGCCCTCGCCATCAACGCTTCATCATCTGCTGTGTACTTTAAAAACATTCATAAGAAAACATCACTGCAGGGATGCAAATAACTGTATAGTGTCTAAGAAAGGTCATTTTTATAGTAAAAGGCCACAGATGTTTTTTCCACAAGAGGGACTCGTCTGTGCAGACAGCTTAGCAAGCTAGTGATAGAACAATATGCACTGGCAAGTCTGCCATTGTGTTTCCAAGGGAACCACTCAGGAAACCAGGAGCACACCGACACGAGCCAAGTACACCACATGAATGACATCCAGTGAAGAACCTGGATCCACATGGCATTTTAAAACAAAGGCAGCCTGATTATGGACCGTGCATAAGATGATACACATTCATGCTTATTTATAAGCAGTTTTATAGGGGGGGGGGGGGGGGCGACTACTTCACGGTCTCACTAAAAACAGTAAGTGGCTGTTAAACAAGATTAAAGGATCTGAAGAGCAGGTAGCTACAGACGCAGTGTGAAAAGTGGGGCAGTGAATGGTTTCTTAGCCTCTTGCTGAATTCTGTGGTGTTCATTTGACAGAATTGTTCAAAAGTACAACAAAAAAAAAAAACGATGCAGTTCCTGCCTGCGGAGTTCTCAGAATATTCCGTCCCATTCGCACGGCCCTGAGCGGAGGCGTCCAATCGCAGGTGACGGGGACCAATGTGCGAGACGCTGGCACCACCGGGACGTTGCTAGAGCGCGGAGAGACGGCTCATCATCACAAACGCAGCTAGCTGGACTGCACGGTGAAAACCAGGGAGATTTGGGGAGGTTCAGACAGGCGCAGGACAACAAGCCCAGGACCCCCGCTCCATTCCCCTGATCAGTGTAACAGAAACCGGAAGAGTCACCAGCTCAATCTACGCACCATGCAGAAGAGATACTTGATAATGAGTCGGGTATCTTCCAAGTCGGCCCCAGTCATTGCGCACGGCTTCTGCTTCGCTGGATATTATTCTCCGGTTTACTACGTTTCACTATAAAAATTAATTAATTATCTTGGCTTTCGGACAAAAGTCGTCCTAAAAATCATCAGCAGTCCACCCCCCCAAAAGATCGAGGTAATTAAGGCTGGGTTATTAAGCCCATCCGCAGGCAAACAGACGCTCCACTCGATCGCGCTTCTCCACATGTACTGACCGACCGGCTCCGTGTTGCGACACACCGGCATTGCCTCAGCTCTGGTGTGAATCATCGCTTACAAAACACTCAGAATCACTGCACTCATCCAGTTCCATGATGGCAGTATTTACATAACAGATTACAGATTTGTGCTTAACACCCCGTATATTAAAAAAAAAACAGCCTATATACATTCTAACCATATCAGCGAGACTAACTGGACACACCAGCTTCTCCAGTTGATTTAGTGTCTCTAAAGTGAGTTTTAATTTGACAAAGGTCTATGGCAGGGTTCCCAAATTCCAGTCCTGGGGGGCCAGTCTACAACACAGTTTGCAAGTTTCCCTGCTCAAACACACCTTATTCAGCTCACCAGCCAATTGCCGAGTTTATCATGTGTGCCTGAGCAGGGAAATCTGCAAACCATGTTGCGGACTGGCCCTCCAAGACCGGAATCGGGGAACCCTTGTCTTTGACAATAGGCACGCAGAAAAAGGACACATCTCTTACATAGTTATAAAGACCCTCAGCACACGTTACATTGAGAAACGCTTAACCGGTGATGTACAATGAGAAATTAAACTTCGCACCCCAGTTTAATAGATGTTCTCTAAATGGAAAGTGTTACCCAGCTGACAAACGGTGCTTATATGCAGAGATATTCCAGTTGCTTTGCAGTATGTAAACATTACAGGTTCACCCTGATAGCCAATGAGGGCAGCCGTGCACATTATGAGAATGTCAGGACCTCTATTTGCAGGGTGGATATCCAGTAACAAATATTCCATATTTATTAAGTTTTATCAAGTCACTGGGGGATGTTTACTTTTATTCTTTAAACTCTATGACTTTAGTAAGATGTTTTTAAGGTGAATCAATTTCTATTCTTAAAATATCATCATGTACCATTTACAGAATGTAGACTTTCAAAAATAAAACTCTGAAAACTACTTATCAAACAGAAGTTCTAAGAACACTAAACAAGTACCTGAGGCATATCAAAGAGCCATTTCTGAGTTTTCAAATAATTAACCTCATTAAAACTCCCAATAAAACCCATCAGTTGATGAGCCCTTCATAGTGTTCAATAGGCATTAGCATTAATGTGGCCGCAAAGTCGTTTTAAAACTTTGCTTAATCCACACGCATTGATCTTTTTATTCCAGTGATTCTAAGCAGTTAAAGGAGCCTTAAAACCACTGACCGGTGCCCTTGAAGCAGTCATCCTGCATTAAACTGATGCTTAAGGGCAAAACCAATTTCAATTTCTTTAGCACAGATTACCACGCCATTAACTTGCACCGGTCATGTTCAAAATGGAATAAAACAATTAGCAAGAAGCTGATTGGCTATTGACAGCACACAAGCCAATGATGTTACTGACGTTGAGCCATTTATGGGCAATGGACTGACTTTGGTTTCTTCTGAAACCAGTTTGGAAGTTAAGCCTTCGAGAAGGTACTGCTTATGCAAAGGACTGCAGGTTCTGCTAGCAGGTCAGCAACCAGACCTGTGACATTGAAACGGGTCTCTCTGGTGCACCCTCACACGAGGAGTTTCACCCGAATTATTTCATTCAAATTCGGCCTGCTGTACCGGCAGGTAAATAGAAGCTCGTTAAAGTCATTCTGGATAAAATCGCCTGCCTAATTAGCTAACAGAAAGGGTGAGGAGCAGATTCAGCTTAGTGAGTCAGCCCAACATTAGAACATCGCTGCCTGTCTGACTCGAGGCCGTCATGCCAAGAATGTGTCCAACGTCCGATCCCCGCGTAGCCGGGCCTGCCGCCCCAGAGTGCCCCCCACGGACCCGTCTGGGCCTGTCAGACACCCGCCGAGAACATGTTATTGTTGTCTTTTTGATATGCAGTTCCAGTGACCCTGGCCACATGCAAATCACACCCTACATGTTTTGTTTTTTTTTTGTAACAATAACAAAACAGAAGCAGGGAACGTTTGCGACGCGTGGGGGGGCTTTCTGTGCACAAACCCCCCCAGGTCAAGACACACCGCCGCACAGCACTGCTTTCAGAGCTGATCCTTTCAATCCTCCTGCACTTAATGGAGTTACTCTCCAGCAAGACCAAAAATAACCTGCATTGGCGATGCAACTTTTGCTTTGGCAGCATTTTCCCCCAAATTAACTGCAGCTTCAGTTATAATCATTCAAAATATACCTTCTAATCTATTACAGAACTGAGTACAACAGTACATTCGACCAACTATAGATGTACCCTTGATAGGCTTAATCGTATTGTTTTTAAATTGATGTTTAAACAAGGGTTTTTGTGACCTTCTACCTCAGTGTTTTCCAACCCGATCCTCAGGGACCCCAGACTTCACATTTTTTTGCTCCCTCCCAGCTCCCTGTAAGCAAAAACATGGACTGCCTGTGGCTCCCCAAGGACTGGATTGGGAAACACTGCTCTAGCCTAAATTCAGACCTTGTACTCTGCTTTGATAGTTTTCGCTTCGCTTTGATGATGACATGCTGCAAGACCAAGCGACCATCAACCCTCCAACTTTCAAAATGAGCTGATCCTCGGACTGTGACTAGGTGGACTGCCATGTATTTTAATACCCATTTATTGGAAATAAATGGTACTTTTTCCATACTCTACACCAGTGTTTCCCAACCCAGTCCTTAGGGAACCCTGGACAGTCCATGTTTTCCGCTTCCTCTCAGCTCCCAGCACACCTGTACCAGGTATTCGGTGATCCTGATTGGCTGGGAGCTGAGGGGGAGCAAAAACTTGGACAGTGTGGGGTTCCCCGAGGACTGAGTTGGGAAACACTGCTCTACACACACCACTGTGGATAAGAGGCTCTGTTGAGAATGTAAACACTAAACACTAGTTAAAACACACACGATAGCAGGCTATTTCCTGCATGCCTGCTGGGGCAGGCAGCCCTGATAGCACACAAAACACAGACTGACTGCAACCATCGGTTGAACTGACTGTGTCAGTGGGACTCAGCAATTACTTGACTTTTATTCATTTTACTTTCTTGTGGATTATCTAACTGTAGTAACTGAGCAAAGACCACTAACCTACTGAACTCTCCTGCCCATACATTTTAAATCCATATGCTATGTCCACGCTACTTAGCAACACAACACGACAACCTGACAAGGACAGTTTCTAACGCCACAGAGGGTGGGATTTTCCAGCTGCTGTCAATCACTGATTGGTTGATCTTGATGGGGATGCAGCTCAGTAACCAATAAGAAGTGGCAGACAGAAGTAGGCATAAGGCAGCCAATACAGTTACTGCCAACAGGCCTGGAAACAGTCATGAGCACTTACCTGTATTGCTGTTAAAGGCCCAGTTGCTGGTGTCCTTGTCACCATCCAAGATGGCGGCATCCCAACCGGGGGGAGAGGCCTCTATGCTGGCTGACGGAGCCACTCTGCTGTTGGCCCCGAGTGGGGTACGCGGCCTCTCGGCGCAGCTTGGCTCAGCGGGCGGGGCCCGAGGCTGGGCAATGTTGCGTGAGGTGACGGGCTTCGAGTCGTCATCGCTGTCGAAGCCGAAGGGATCCTCGGAGCTGTCCTCGTCCACGCGACGGGGCTTTTTGGGAAGCTCGCTTACCTCGGGCCGGAAGCCCAGCCTCTTGGAGCCCACCGTGGCCGTTGTCTCCCCCCATTTGGTGCTGAGGGTGGCCTTCTTGTTAGAAAATATCTCATCGAACTTGGAGCTCCCGTCCCCTCCCTTGCGACTGTAGGTTTTACCAAATCGTGATGTCATTGTGACGCCTGTTTCATATTCTCTGTTCCAAAAGGGGGGAAAACAGGTGAGGTTCAATAAATATTCGCAATTTATATTTGTTACATTCCAAAGCCACAAACATAACTTTCTTTTAAGTCATGCAGCCACTCAGTTTTCCAAAGCTAGACAACGTCTGGGAGGTCAAGCAGATTTCTCCTTATTAAACCACAACTACATAAAACACAACTTTATGTCAAGCATTTTAATAGCTACAATCCAGCTCTGCAGAACAGAATGTAATTCTGGGTGAAATCCATTTGTACAAGCCAAACAGCTCCACAAAATGTTATTCAATCATCAGCCTTCAGGAGCATAAGGATGAATGTGTCTTTTTTGAGTTCTAGATCTGATAAAGCACAACTTCTAACCTTGGCATGACCGCATTTGAAAAAGCACAATAGACAGCTTACAAAAGTCATACTTCATTCCACAGCCAAGCTTCAAAAAAACTGCATTAAATTAAACTATAAATATGCACACATCTTGACAGCAGAGCACATAAAATATATCCCGAGTAGCCAAGAAACAGTCAAATACTCCTCCAGCAGACGCTAAATTGCTCACGTTGCAGGTCAACAGACAAAATAACTAAACATCAAAATAAATCTTTAAGGTTGTCTGCAAGGATTATCTTTTCGATTCAAGAATGCAACATAACAGTATTAGTCTCTCCAAAAATCTTTTACTTGTCACAGTAGCTGTATATTGTGTTAGATGCTTCTTGTTAGCCAAAAATATTCTTCAGTATAATTTCAAAGGTACATGACTGTAAACATATTCTCTGTGTGGTATATTTTTCAATATGAAATAAATACCGGTGATGTACAATGAGAAATTAAAACCCTGTATTGATAAATCAGCTGCACTTTCCATAAACAGGAAAACTTTCAGGATTTTCTGCACTGGTAATACACTAACTCCAAGAAGCACAAATTTCCCGGAAACACCATAACTTCCATGATGAGGGAGAATTCAATGACCACCCAGGCGTGGGGGGAGTTCATTTCTGATACGTGATAGCTGCTGGTAAAGCACTGCGCATGCGTACGCCCCGCACCGTGTCACGGACTGGAAAAGCTGGGCTAGGGACCTATCCAAGGGACTCCATATCGGCGTATTTGACATAAATTTCAGTTATTATAGCGAAACTCGCTCCAAAATTAAACGAATATCCGAATAACAACAATATCAGGTGAACTGATGTCGAGGCAGATTTAATGCATGGGGTGAATTGCGTTCAGACGGGCATGCATACCTATCACACTAAAGACACATTTATTTACGAATAGGAAATCGAAAGGAATCGTAATATTAGATTTTTTCATTATTCAAACCCTGCTATGTGGGTAGCAAACCAAAATACCGGCAGATACGTCCCACCTTATGAACACCAATGACGTTATTTCACAGCTGGATGTGTGATACGTTAGTGCTCAGTATTTGGTTTTATTTAGCTGAATACGGTCTCTCACACACATTAACGCAGATTAATTCAGAAGTGGACGAGGGTCTCGCCACCTAGCTCATTAGCCGACTAAGCTAACGCTCATCTAAGCGGACACCGAGAGCAACTCCGTCCAAAAGGCAGCCTAGGATGTGTGCTGTTATCAAAATACCACGCACATCTTTACTTTTACCAGCAGCAATGGAGCCCGCTCAAACGTCAATATCCCCAAGTAGTCAAAGCAGACGAAATGGCTCTCTGCCTGCTGAAAATCACTTTGGAGGAAAAGCTGTATATCTGGCCATGCAGGCAGAAGCCTCGACGTGTTTCACGGAGCCGTGTAACAGGGCAGTCCCTGTGGTTATACAGCACAGCTGACAGCTGCCTGTCCCAGCACAGCTATTTACACCAGACTTTAAGAACCAGGGAATCACCGCCGGGTCTGCTAGCTAACTAGCTAGCATGTTAGCTACAGGACCCTCGCTTCTCAGTATGTAAGGTCCCGCGTAACCTTCATCCAACTCCAAACTACCATTTTTTTTTATTACATCACCGTCCAGAAAAGGCACCCGGAGAGGTAACCGACCTATCTGCCGCTGGAGAAGGCCGAGCCGCTTCAGTCACACTCCGGAGACGGCCGCTTCTTTCCACTCGCACCGACAGGGCCTCTTCTCTAAAACCTCCCCGCACAATATAAACAAGGCACCAACTACTCGAAGCGAAGCCGGCTGCGGTGACTTCAAGCAATGCAACGATTTTCGCAACACCGGTGCCAATAACGATGCTTGTTTTTAAAGGTGTAATTCTCGAATTGTTAAGTACTTAGCTATTTAAAACTCGACTGAGTCGATTATGCTTCGCCGATGGCTTCCATTCGGGTTCCCCCCCCTCCCTCGTCCCTGCGCTGCCAACAACACCGTCACTACTCCGCAAACTGAAAATTGACCAATCAGGAAGCCAGACGTTGGCATGTCATTCTTAGTCCGCCGCGCACCGAGGATGTAAAATGAGATGCTATTGGTTGTTGGCTGAAGGAAACGATTCGATAGTGAAAATAAAGAGCGAGTGGGCGGGATGGAGGGAGGGATGTCGATGCGTCGGGAATAAAACGCAATCACGTAAGGCGAAAGGCCCGCCGGGAATGGTAGTGAGTGAACAATTTCTTTTGGTTGCGATGGGTTGGCGCACCATCCTGGGTTGTTCCCTGCCTTGCGCCTGTAGCCTCCGGGATAGACTCCGGACCCTCCGCATCCCTGAATAGGACAAGCGGTTTCAGAAAATGGATGGATGGATATAATGAGTGTTTTCTCCTTAAAACTTTACATTATATTTATTGCCCTAATAGTATGACTATGTGTGTGAGTGGGATTATGTGTGTCATTGGGAGCGAGTATATGTGCCCTACGATGGTCATTCCGTTCGTGGTATATTCCAGCATGATGCTATAGGATGCGTGGGATCAGTTCCGGGGCCCCTTGTCCGTGACCAGGATAAACGGTTAGAAGATAATAGATGAATCGATTAATTGACCTTTTTTAATAAATTCCATTATAAAGCCCACAATTAATGCCAGTTTAATCAGAAAATTGAGTGTAATGGCTTAATGTAAAGCAATTTGTTTAGATGAAGTTATCTGAAATATATACCTAATTATATTCAAATTCCTGAAAGTGCAATATAACATGACATGCTTTATGCATAGAATATGCAAATAAAGCATATTTACAACCGTATGGTCAGCAGAAGAGGGAGACAAATAATTTTTATTGATAAAATTGTGATAAAATGCGCAGTGAGACTGATTAAGCAGTAGAAAACTCAATGATGTCATGTGGGTGTAGTCCAGAGTGTTTTTCTTTTTAGGCACGAGCACCATTTTTTATTTGTGAGGCATACAATAACACAACGCATTGTTTTTGCTTGTCAATAAGTGAATCACTGCATCCATTGATAATTACGGCTGGCTGGATGTTACAATTAATGTCTTTTTCTATAGTTTATTGTTTACATGGTTCTGGCCTCTGTCTCCGCTTTTGCAGTTATATTTTAAATGCCAGCATGTTTTTCCTTTGTTTTTTGAAGGAAAATTCAGTTTTTTCAGCTCAGTACCGCGCAACACTGATTAAAAAGCTGTAGGCCTGTGATTTCCCCCAATCAGATACCACAGTATACAGAGTGTATATACATGGTTGCTGCCAGTGATGACATGAATAGCCATTTCACTTTATTCTCTTGGGCTAGCACTAGCTCCTCCTAAATTGAAGACTTTCAGTAATTTGAAGAAAATTATAAGAAAGTGAACAGATTGTTCAGACTGAATATCAGAGAAAATCTGTTTCTTTTGTATCAATTAATCTTTTGGGCCGTTCAACTCCTCATGTCACAGACTTCTCTTTGCCCTTTGCATCATTGTGTCCTTGTTCAACTGCCCTGTGTGCCTTTAATTGCCCCTTGTGGACAAATAAAGGTTTTTTGAATTGATTTGAATTGAATTGAATTCTATCTGCCTATCCTGGTCAGAATTGTGGTGTATTCCTATTAACCCAAGGCCCAATTCTTTAATAATAGTGCATATATAATGAGTATTACAGCAAAACAAAACTAGTTGTGTTTTATGTTTTTTTTTTCCAAGTCAGTCTGTAATATCTGTGTATATTGCAAATTAATACCCGAATGGGAATTAGAGTAGATAAGGCAGATTCCACGAAGTAGTCTTGACAGAAATGCATAGACTGTGCACCTGTATGTTCTGATAAACTCTCTCAGAGTTACTTTCGCTTAGTCTGTGTTCCATCCAAGTTGGAGTACAATGCAGGGCATCTGGGATCAGTTGTGATGGTTTTGCAGATAGAATCTGGTCTTCCCTTGAAGTGGACACTCAGAAGATGTTTAAAGAGTTTATTTGTACTAAAACAGTTTATGTTTAATCTGTTTTTGTCTTATTTCTACTGTGGCAAATACATGGAGTTGAGACACTTAGTCCATTTTGTCTGCTTTGACTGAGGTAAGCCAGCAAAAACTGGCACCGACTCGAAGGTGACGTAATTTAATCAAAATATCATCTGATTGGTCCAGCGGATTATTTATACAACCAATTAAATCCCAAAGCTCTTTACTGCTTTTGCCCCTCAATGATTGAAGCAGACTGCGCATAGTTTTGAACTGCAATGGATGAGGTTACTAAAACGCACTTAGAGAGGAAACAAATAGCGCTGCCTTAGCTATAAATCATTAGTTATTTCAGACTAATTAAGATGATTGGAACCACATTTTTGCGATTTGTCTGTTTCAATTATGTTGCCATAAGGTTATTTTAAATCGCATCTCGTTTCAAATACCAAATCAGTTCCCGTAAAAGGCCATTAGGCGGCTCGTTCTTGCGGTGAGGCCTGACGGCATTAGTTCAGCCAAACAGCAGTCTGTCCGTACTGCTGAAATATGGGTATTGTTCATCTCCAGTGGTGGGGGCTATGTGGTTTACATTGGGCGACTCCCGTTTAGTATTCTGAGGGTACATCACCGGTCCACGCAGCCGTCACACAGGTCCCCAAATCGGCACCTGTTCACTCCAAGGGGCCGTGGATAATTGGGCGACGTGGCGATGTGTCCCCATGGGGATTTTGTTAGCAACCTGAATCTTGCCTTTCTGTACACACTCTCTGGCTGTCTAGAAGAGGTAGAACTGTGCTGGTTTTCATAGGGGGAGGGGGCTTGAGTGTTGCAGGCCAACAAAACTAATAACATTTAGAAATATTAGCTACTGCAAATGCTTCG
This sequence comes from Paramormyrops kingsleyae, assembly GCF_048594095.1. Classification (NCBI taxonomy): domain Eukaryota; kingdom Metazoa; phylum Chordata; class Actinopteri; order Osteoglossiformes; family Mormyridae; genus Paramormyrops; species Paramormyrops kingsleyae. The sequence goes on from NC_132816.1 coordinate 16,925,317, forward strand.
TACTATTTATACGCATTATTTTATTCAGTTATAAAATAAGTGAAATTATCAAAATCAATCAAGGGCATTCCTGCCGTCTTTATTGTAGATATTTGAAAGTGGTTTTGGCGCCATCTTCTGGTAGGCCTATGTCGGGTATCTAAATCATTATTAAGATTTCACTAAAATAGCCCTAAATTAAAACGTTTTTTTTTCTGGATATTTAAATATATACCGTTATCTGGATTTCATTACTTCAAAAGAAAGGTTTGAAATTGAAAAGAATGCTCCTTTTGGGGTATCTTAGGTCTAAAATAAAAATACACTCTATAATTACGGTGGATTCTATTGCAGTGAATAGGGGGAAATTGATTCCAGGGCAGCAAATATTAAATGGAAAACTAATTTTAGCACCATTATCTTTTATCATTAATACCATTACACCACATCTTCTAAAACTGATTATGCAAATACGTACTTTTTAAATCGAGAATACCATTAGGCCAGAGACAAAGTGGCAAAATCATAAAATATATGTTTTGTTAGCGTTGTTATACAAAGTTTTAGCAATTTTAATTTATGACTAGCGAGAACAACTCAATTGCTAATAAAGGTTACCTGTAGAGAAATGGAGAGGACTATTTCACACGAGCTTGCACACCATATTAACTGCGTATTAATGACTTTATTGGTCAGTCATTTTAAATGCTTTCATGAAAAAAGTATCTTGTGATTTATTATAGGCCTGCCTATCATTAAAAATTCGAAATATCATGCTGACACTTAAATGTATCCATATACACAACGTGTTACACAATAACAGTCATAATCAATATTGAACTATATTAATATTTTCTGAATAAATTACGGTGAGCATTTAAATTTAGTCTATCGGGAGTAACGCTGAAACTAAGGGCCTGCATCAGATTTTGAGGTTTATATGTTAAAACTAGTCATTTTAGACAAGGGTGGGTTCCTCAATGGTGAAAATGTAAATCTATTTCTTCGTGAGGTAGGAACCAAATGTGAAATAATGCGTTTCGCCTTCAGTATAAATCCTATGGTTGTTCCTCAGGTATTGTGCTATTAAACCCCCGATACAGTATATTGTGAAATACAGTACAGCTTTATTTTTACCACAATCACACAGACAGACAGTAAAGTTGTCTGGGTCCGTAGAAGGTAAACTGTCCTCTAGGCACAAGTTTCGACATAACGCTGAGGTGGAGTTTACTTAAATTTAACCCCGTCCTCACAGGCTCATTATACCATCCTAGAATAACATTACCTCATCTGACATGTACCCACATGGAATCGAGGATGCGTCCTGCATTTTGAGGTTCTTGTTTAAAGCCTATTTCAGGATTTAGGATTGATTTTATATGGCTTAAATTTGTAATAATGAATGATGTCAGAGTTTGTATGGTAAACATTGTCACTATCTCGTCATCCATTCAAAGTCTTACACCTATAGACAAACATTCTGGCTCGGTGCCACTTTACGATAAGGCTACCCATATAAAGAGTTTATGAATGGTTTATAATCTCGTTATTAATTAGGTTGTAACACCTTATAAATTGTTAATACACAATTAAAAAAAAACTATAACAGTTTTCTTTTTTTAATGAGTTACTACCATTACAAGTGACAAAGGGGAGCCTTATTGTAAAGTGGTGCCACTGGCTCTAATTACTGGTTTCCAGCATGGCGTTCACTTGATGGGTATGTCTGCTGCGTCGCAGGTTATCAGACGCTTTTCTTAAGCTCCTAAGCGCCTCATTCTAATGACAGCTGTGCCACTCTCTCGGCGGTGACAAGTTGGGACGAGCACAGACCAAAACGACAGCGATCCCTGGCGTCATTCCCGGCCGTAGAAAAGGGGCAGTCAGAAGTCAGGGAGGAGGCCTTGCAGTTCTTCCACATCATATATTCACGCCAAAACGGCACGCAGTGAACCACACGGGGCTCTGCTCACAAAACGGGTGGAGGCAGACGTCGACCTGCGAAATATAATTGCCGGCTTGAATCACTCCTAGAGGGCACGTCAGACTGCATTTGTCCAGGACCGAACGGTGTGCATGCGGCATGAAGCTCACCGGCTTTAGTCTGGATACTTTTATTTACATTTCATTTATCATATTCATTTATTCAAAGTGCCGTACCACTGAAAACAGGGTCAGACAGCCCCTGGAGCAATCCTTTTATGAACACTAAACGTGTATTGGCAGAGATCTGTGCTATCATGCCTTACACATTACAGTTGTAAGATACCTGATCTCATGACTCATGCGTAAACAATTCAGGATCGTGCAGTTTGATATATACATGACTTACGCCCCACACACTGGAGTGGTACGCTCACTTGTAAAATAAAATATTTTTATAGCTTGACATTTCTGTCAATCGAGACAAAACATGCCTCCAAGAAACATTTATTTCTGGGAAAATTTCCATATGCTGCATGTAGGCGTGGCGTCTTCGGAAAAAGAAAAAGTCAATGAATCTTGAACTCTTCGTGAGGTGTGTTTGGCACGACGACAGATTTGTTAAATTAATTCATTTATAAGGCTCTGCATCCACCAAAGGTGGCTCTTTAATTTTTATGAGCTAAAATATGTTTGCTAATTGTGCTATGGAGCCTCACTGGTCAGAAATGTTGTTATATCGCTGTACATTGTCATGATAAAATTTTAGACTATTCACTTCCAGAGAAGAGCATCAGCCTTTGCCCTGGCATGAGTCCTGTGTGTAGCGTTTTGTGGGGACGTGTTCTGGAGGAAGGTCCTCACGTCTGATTGGACAGGTGGGCCCCCAGTTTGGCAGACAGCCCCAGCCCGCTCAGGAGGGAGACCACGAGTCCGCTGGGCACGGCTGCCAGCGCGCCATCAGGGGTTGGTATTCCCCAGCCAAGAGTCCTGCCGTTGGCCGGGCGCCCTGGTGTCAGGCACGCCGGCTGGGTGTCGCCAAGCTGGCAATGCCACGGAGATGGGCACCTGACAAGAGGCTGTGTCCTGGGGGGTCGAGGGGCGTTTTGGCGGGGGGGGGGCTCGCCCACATTAGTGCTGCTCCAGACATAATCAGACTTTTTAATCAAAGCCAGGCCGACTTCTCCCTGAGTTGGAGGCTAAATGATATTAACCAACTGTTTCTAATGAGAAATTACTAAATGGAAAATAAGTAGTGCGTTATCACGGGTGGTGGGGAGTTGGTTTCACGTGAAAATGGACGGGGGGGTCGGAACTGTTGCCATGGAACTACCACTGAGCACAACAGCTGTAAAACAGGGTCCATATGACAAAGGGACCCCCACGAAAAGACACTCACGTCGATTCCGCTACAGATTATTATTCCAGAAGTTTCTTCTTAGATTGGTGAGATTTTGCTTTAGAAATGAATGGAGAGGGCAGCATGTGAGTATCTGAGGTTATTTTTGGGTGGCGTACGGTACCATTTATGAGTAGCTAGTAAATCAACGTGGGGCCTCTGTTCCACGTGAGTTCTCAAGCCGCCCCCACCCCACCCCCAACATTCAACATCCCCCTCGCCTTTGTGTTCCAGGAGACCCGCTGCCTCACGGGCTGGACGAGACGGCGGGCAGTGCCCCCCCTCTGGGCCTCAGACACTCTCCCGCCTGGCACGGGCACGCCCACCGGCCCCAGACTCTGGTACGCTGCCAGTGATGGTGATAGGCGACTCTGACAGGCGTTTAAAAGCAGGGAAGTGACCGATGGGGGGGTCGCGGGGGCCGCAGTCCTGCTGTGGGACGGCTGCCAACTCCGTGCTATCAGTGTGTCGCAGGCTGCCTGCCCACGTTTAAGGACAGTGCTCTTTCACCGCTCCGCTTTCTGCAAAGACTTTAATCCTCTTCATAATGCCCCCCCCGTCGGTCCCACCTGCCCACAGTCCCCCCATCCATCCTCCTGGAGGGGTAGGGTCCAGCCCATGCCCAGTTCACTCGGTCAGTAGAGAAAGAGCGACTCCTTTTGGAAATAAGTGGGTCCATCCCTGAGCTAAACATAGCCTAATCGCTCCTGGTTTTCATAGATACTGTGTGTGTGTGTGTGCAGGTTTCAACCAGGGCTGCATCCCCCGAGGACCCCACCTCCCGCCCAGCAAAGGCGTCCAAAATAGTGGCAGTGTCGAAGCCGTGCCAGCATAAAATCAGAAACGTGTCACTTAAACTCTGCTCGACCTGGGAGGGGCTGGTCAGCAAGCAGGACTTGGTTTTAATGTCTACACCTGTCAGGGGGCTTTTGGCTATGATACCAGACACACGCTATCAAAATTCAACTGCTTCCTGTGTATAAAATATATTTCACTCACAACAGTGAATAGGGCCTAACCGGCATTTGAACACATTTCCCCCTTGTGTCTAGCAGAACTCTAACAGTATACTTTGAGCTGGATAATAGGTAGCCTAGCCTAGTGCTTATTGATGTCGACATGTTAAGCTGAAAAACACAAATCAAAGAGTTATACTTCCCACCTAGACAGAGACCGTGTTCTCATGTTCAGTACGATGGTAAAATACATGAAACATACTGGGGGAAAAGTCTGTCAAGGATTTTCGGGATAGGTCATTAGCATTATGGCTAATGCGTTGGCAGATGTGACTGTGCTGGATCCCATATCTGACTCCTGTACAGCACCTCCACCAGGCAGTGGAGGAGCCTGCAGGAGATCCGGCGGAGGAGCCAGTGCGGGTCAGGTGGTTACCGGTCTGCTGCCCTTTCACTTGGATTACACCACCAACATGTTGCATCTACACCTCATGTCCTGACTTGTATTCTATATACTTCGATACTAAAGTGATTTGTATTCAAGTTTGATTTATACTGAATTGTGTCGCTGTGTGATTTTCAGCCCTTTTGTAATGCATTTGAAAGGTGTGCTTTATTGATTAATTGCCTTATTGATTAATTGCTTTATTGCACTGGACCAGGAAGTAGTGTGACTATTTCTTGGATGGAATGTATGTAAATCATCAGTATGGGGGGGAGGGGACTGTTCAGTTGGCACTGCACTTGAAATAAATGGAAAACTTTGCATCATACCAGCATCTGCGAGTGGAATGACATCCAGTTAACGGCCCCCATAGTAGTTTAGCATTGGCCCCCCTCTCCTAGGTAGGAGGGGAATCCTTACAAATGATGTCAGAGGTGGGATGATGTCATTACCTTCAAGATAAGCGGAGAGGGGCCATTTGTCACAGAGCGACAGCTCAGGACGTGAGGTGTAATATACGACATCACAAGCTCTCAATGTAGCCCAGGTCTCGCTGCTGTATCTCCTTAAGCACCCGGCTCACAAACGCTGGCTCCCCCGTGAGATCCGCATTACTCCTGATATCATTAATAAATTTATAAGAAGCTGCCGTTCGGAAGTATATTTATGGAGTGTTTTTAATCGTTGGGCTCATGAACCATAGCAATGGTTGCCTATAAAGCCTACATCCATCCGTCTTGCACCTTATTATTCAGATCAGGGTGGCAGGGGGCCTGGAGTGGAGCCCAGCGAGTCCAGGATGTGGTAGGGGGGGCAGCCTGGACAGGACCATGGACAGGAGGTCAGTTCATCATAGGCCATGCGGAGGTGGGTACTTCAGGTCCAGAAAGTAAAAATCCAGACCAGGATTTAGTTTCAACCAACCAGTTGAATGAAAAGAGTCACAGTCAGAGAGTGCTCAACTAGTTGGTTGAAGCTAAATCTTGGTCTGGATATTTATTTTCTGGACCTGAACTATCCACCTCTGCATATGCTAGATTGGCAACTTGTAGATGCCCAACCTCATGTTTTTGGACTGCAGGACAAAACTAGATTAATACATTTTTTCTGCATAAGGAACAGGTTGCAAATGAAGATATTCTAGTGTATTACTTGGCTGGTTGTTTTCATTCGTTTACAAATGGTTTCTTTGAAAATCAACCTGCTGCTTATGTCCATCGGGGGGCAGCATGGCTTCACATCTCTGAAGAACCGGGTCCGAGTCTCCGCCCCAGCTCTATGTATGTGGGGGGTTGCAGGACTGAGTCTGAGTGAGCAGGAGGGAGCAGCAGGAAATGAAGCCATCAGCAGCATAACCCCCCTACACAGAAGCTCACTGTCAGGGACTCCGCCATCACCAAAGAGGGGAGACACAGGTGCCCTCATCATGGCAGATGTCAGCCTTTCCACAAATACAGCAAACAGTGGCATTTTGGGGATGGTTTCGTAGATAGCTCATCTTGTCCTGAAAGTATAGCATGGACAGTGACAGGGATGTGGATTGTATAACATCAATGTGAACACCTCAGTTCTTTCTCTCCAGCCTCTCTCTCACCCCGAAAAGTCCCTCTAGTCTGGAGCTCCTGTCTGGGCAATGGGGCAAAAATGGGCGCTCACTATCGCCGCCCTGGTGGGCCTGTTGGAGCTCTTTCAGAGGTGAGAGACTCACCAACGGTGCAGTATCTGTAGTTCAAGGGGATACATAAAAGGCTGATACTGATGTGAGTGAGAATATCTGACGCAATATTTTTTTGGATAAGAAAAATTCTAAAATAAAACTGTCAGTGGTTGTGAATAATGTTAACCCATGGTTGGATTGCCTGGTTTTATTGCTAATCTGTGCCAAAATCTCAGGGAGAAGACCCCCTTGGGTGACAATAGCCCGCACACCTGAGTAATAGATATAAATCAGTCTCATGACATTTCAGTGCCATTATGCATAGAAAGGACAGTACCTGTAAAACTGCTGGGAAAATTTCAAGGCAATTTCATCTTCACAGAGTTAATATCTAAATTATACACGTATATAAGGTTGCTTAAATGTCAATCCATCAGCTAAAAAATACCTGCTGTGTGGCCTTCTTGGGATAGGCTGTGACTAACAGCAAGGATGATAAGCGTGACTGACTCATGTGACTTCCATCAGCTGACCTGAGAGGCGGCTCCACCAATGGTACGAGTGCAGTGTTAGAAATAGGGAAAAAGTTCCCAGGGAGGTGGATGGGAGACACCACATGCGATCGTGAACTGATGGCTCCTGTGGCCACTGAACTTTCCAGTTCCAGGGCTGCTGGTTTAAATTTGGAACCAGCTCTGTGTGAGTTAGCTGTCCTCTGTGGTGAACTGGAAGTAGCCTGGCTTTGTCTGTATTTCTGTATCTCTCATTACACTGATGCTGTTATGCTGGATAAGCGCTTATAGGGAGCAAAAATGGATGGATCGGAAGCAGAGCTTGCTGAGAAAAAACACTTCTTGAGAAGATTAGCCACAACACTCTGTAAGTGCGAGACAGCTAGTTTCTCTGTCAAAAATAAATTAAAAACGTTACTTTATCTGTACAGCAGATGGAGCTATATTTACTGGAATGTACCTTACCACTCTGCGGCTTTGCCTGTGACACATCCTCTTCCTGTTGCGTTTGTGTCATGTCCAGTGAGTTCAGTATGAGGGGACCAGCCTGCTCGTTGTGAGCGCTGACAGATTCAGAGTCACATCTGCTGGCGGACCTGCCCGTCCACCGTGCTCTCCTGCGGCAGCTCCCGGAAGCAGCCACTGTACAACACCGCCAAACTGTCAAGCATAATTCTGCGACATTCCGTCTCCTGTTCAAATCCGCTGATCCAGGTGGATTCACAGTGATTCATAGCCTATCCCGGGAAACGCAGCAGGTGAAGCACCGGTTCATTGGAGGACAGTGAGACTGACCTGTTTAAGCGACAAAGGTAATTCGGGGTGAGAAATTCATGCCTTGCTGCCTGCTTTGGCCTCAGGAGGACAGCAGAGCAGCCAGGAGGCTGTGTGAACACGGGGAGAACATGCTACCTACACGCCCAGAGCTGAAACCGAACGCCCACGTGTGATGCAGCAATCCTCCCCACGCCGCCATCCATCTGTCGTTATGACATTTACTCCCAAATGCAGCTATTTTTTTGTTTTCATTGATTGCATGTACATCTTGTTATTCAATGCAACCATCAAGCGCAAAAACACATGCACAAAAGGAAAGATGGATGATAGAACACATTTGGAATGAAAACTAATGCATGTTATTTTACTCTGTTTTACTATAGAGGTACTGGATCATTAGTCTTTGCTTTGATTCAGTTTGGACCCTCGGGATTCTATGGCTCCACCTGCCAGAATATTTATGCATCCCCCCCCCCCCCCCGCCCCCCTCCCAGGGGAATGTCCCCACACACACGAGTGACAGCAGGCTTGCTTGTGTCAAGTCGGTTTCGGTCAGAGGTGCTGTGTGAGGCCTGTCTGTTGTTTGTGTGTTTTTATTCTCTTATATGGGCATACCCCCCCCCCCCCCCCAAAGTGAGTACCATCTGCTTGTAGCAGTTTAGGCTCAATCCCCAGACCCCTCCCTTCCATGACTCCATGCTCACTCTCACCATCACGTGGCCACCCCCAGCTGCGTCGCTGCATCTCTCACTCAGCACCTTAATTCTCTTCACACTGTATTCCTCATCACTATTTTCACTTTAAACCCATAAGATGTATTTTTACACAAGAGATGCTTTGCTCAGTGTCACGACAGCAAGCCCTGCAGGATTAAATCAGTCAGCTGTAGTCAATTCCTTAACCAATTGTTTCCAGTCCTTGGGGAGCCACAGACAGTCTATGTTTTTGCTCCCTACTGGGAGCTGGGAGGTAGCAAAAATGTTGCAAAGAAGTCCATCACAGAGCACACGCTCACACATACCTACGACCAGTTTTAGATGCACCAATTGGCCTAACTTTCTTTGGACTGCAGGCGAAGAACATGTGTGAGATGACAGTGCTACCCACTGAGAAACAGCCCGGGTTTTATAAAGCTTTCGTAAGAGTCAAAGCAGCATTTGCATGTCCCAAGGCGAGTTTGAACCAGAAAGGAAGGCTGGCTTCACGTTGAGAAACACGGAAGAAGTTTTGGAAACGGTGATATCTTGGGTCGTGGCGGTTCCTCGCTTTGGCAGTATCTGATATATTATTTTTTTCTGCTTTTCCTTCCTGGCTGTCATTGTTCAGCTCGATGCGCCGTCGCGGTGCCTTTAAGCGCTGTATTATGAAGGTGCGGCGTGACGCAGCGCGGGGCTCCCCGGGGGCGCGCCGTCTTCCCCCTTCCCTGCGGCTCCGCTTCCCCTCCGGATGCCGCTGTTTGTTCGTCGGCGTGCCGCCGCACTAATTTACTTCCACTTCCCGCTTCCCGGTGCCGCCCTTTCGCGTTTGCTCGGCTCCGGGCGCCCTCACCCCTCCCCGGCATCTACGTTTCGTTTTTGATTTGTGGGGGCGTCGGATCTTCGCTTTTTTCCCTCCTCGTTTACGGTTCAGACTTCCTGATACGGAAATATAAATTATAAATAAATGAATGAAGTTCATGTACTATGTTGCCTCACAACGGGGCAGGAGGGAGGAACATTTCACCCCACATTATAACCCTCAATTTTAGAAAAAATCTTTGAATGCAATCCAAAAAAATAGCCAAAAGGCATTTTTGGTTACTGTGGTTAAGGTTAGGGCTGGGTAGGGGTTAAGGTTGCCATTGTTTGGATTGAGTTTTGCCCATAAAAATGAATGGAGAGTCCCCACAAAGATATGATTACAAACGTGCGTGTGTGTGAGAGAGAGAGAGTGTGTGAGTATTAAAACCCCCCTTCGTGAATAATATTAGCTCATAGTACTGGGTAGAGCCCTACGGACGTAGGGCTAAGTTACTGGTTCAGGAACTGACTCATCCATCATAATTGCTCATCCCCAACCCCCCCCCCCCCCCCCCCCCCCCCCATACACACACACACACACCCACCCACACAAGACACTGAAGACTTGTGGCATGTTTCCAAAGGCTCTCAGAAAAACAGCAGCACTGAGCACCTAAATTACCCCATACAGTTACTTGTGGCGCCGTTCTATCACCGGCTCGGATTTGAGGAAAAGTGGGTGAATATGCCGGCTGTGACCCCGCCCCCCAGCCGCCGACCCCGCCCTTGCCACCCCCGACCTTGCCACCCCCTCTGGCTAATAAAAGCCCTTGGCCCCTTCAGGTAAGATGTTTCCGGTTGATGTGCAGCCTGGACGTCTCTCCTGCACCCACGGCTGTGTCTGCGGCCTGCTACCGGTGGCTGAGACGTCACTTCCTGCACGTGGGCAGAAAGGTGACGGAGTGGCAGCCAGTCACACGCTTATTCACACACAGACGCTCACGCCTCTGCACGTTACGGTTCCTCTTTCACAGATAAAGAACTCAGTTGTCATAGAGCTCTATTGATCATTAACATTTTGTTTTATTTTATTTCAAATTCACTTGAGTTTCCATAATTCTGTATTGGATGAGAGATACAAATATAATAAATGAGAGAAAATATATTCAGGCTTTTATTTTGACGGATTCACACACAGGGTTTTCATCAGAGTAATTTCAGATTATATTCCTTTCTGTGAGGTACTTCACCCCCCCAGGTCTTTAACTGCCTTAACTGCTGGTCACAGCTTCCCGCTCACAAACACGCCACAGGGTGCCGGGGTGGGGGATGGGGGGGGGGGAGTTGGCGCCCATCCCGAGACGATGATGTACATTGTGTTTACTGCAAGCCAGCCTCTCCCCCTTCATGTTCCCATTTCTGTTTGAGGGCTGTGAAGGCTTTGTTTAAACGTGCCCCCCCCCCTCCCCCCCAAACCCCTGTAACACATTATGCATGTCGTGCTGTGCTGCTGATGATTAAGATGTTGCTCACTGGACGTGCCGTTCCATGCAAACGGCGCATGCACAGTCATGCAGTGCAACTGCGCATGCACACTCACACATTCACTGCAGTGCAGCTTCTAACTCACAAACTGGGTTCGGATTTTAATATTTACAGGCGGTTACCGACGCACATAAAACTGTTTGACATGCCGTTACCTCAGAGCAGACTCATTCCCTCCACAGAAACACAATTTTCTGTCGACTTTGCATCTTTTTCCACGTCTCGGTGAGCCTTGAGGACATTCTGGAGGGGCCAGGAGTGACCCCCCCCCCACTGGGGCCTGCATCCACACGGCATTACAGATTTCACCGATTTCAGCAAGCAATTATGGTGGGTGAGTCAGTTCCTGGACCAGTAACTTAACTGGCTATGGGACACGGGACTCTCCCCAGTACTGTGAGCTGATATTCACGGGAGGGAGGTTTTAATTAACCCCTACCCAGCCCTAACCTTAAGCATAAGTAACCAAACAAAATACAAGACTTGGCATCTTTTGGTATCGCGCCGTGTTTTCCCGAGTCTGACACAGTGATGCTGTGTGGGAACTTGCCAACCATGGGGTCAAGGAGTAGGAAGAATGTCTCTGTCTGCTACCAGTTCTCACAGACCTCTAACCCCCGTCCTTCAGACCTCTAACCCCCGTCCTTCAGACCTCAAACCCCCGTCCTTCAGACCTCTAACCCCCGTCCTTCAGACCTCAAACCCCCGTCCTTCAGACCTCAAACCCCCGTCCTTCAGAGAATACACTCCCTCCATCAGTGGTTGGGTCAGGGTTCCTGATCTGGCTCAGACTGAGACTAAACAAGGCAGAGGCAGAGAGAACATGCTCTGAACTTTGACCTGCCTCCAAGAAATGTGGATCTAATGATGCTCTTTCAAGCTGGTAGAAATCTGTTGCACAACCCTGATTGATGGACATTAAATTCCTCATTATTCAGTTCCCGAAAAAAGGAACATTTTCGACGAGTGATGTAATCTGATGTGATTTCAGATCATGTCCATGTAAGCCCATCAGAGGCCTTCGCTGAAGAACATGCTCCTTGTTGGTGCCATTGCAGAGTTGCGAGCAGTTAATGAGACTTCATGCTCTGCTTATATAATGAGTCGCTGGCTACTCAGGAATTTATCTTAGATATGTCCACATTTCTAATGGATAATTTATAGCCTGGCAAAATTCAAAATAGCATTTAGATCCTTGGACTAGTGAGGTCAGAAATTGAAGGTTGATGATCAAAGATCTGGCAGCCAAACACTATCAAACGTCTGCCAGAGCGCTGGACTGGAGCAGTGTGCGGCTTGCCATCTTAGTGAGGTATGAGATACACTCTTAAAGGGGCAGCAGGTGGTCTGCAAGGGCAGCAGGTGGTCTGCAAGGGCAGCAGGTGGTCTACAAGGGCAACAGGTTCCATGGGATGGGGGAACAAGACACCAGAAGGTTTTAGGATTGAGACACAGAGTGGAGGTTTACTATTGTGAGTGCAGTGATGGATTTTAGCCTCTAATCAGTGTCCAGCCAGACGTGAAAAACACCGTCTGTTAGTCAGGTCGGATAAGTCGGCTGAGTAAGAAACACAGTGAGGAACGCCGGAATAATCCGCTGCTCATTCGGCGGGAAAAATGAAAATACCCCAGGGAAATTCACAAACATCCATCCAGGGGGAGGTCGTTCTACTGAAAATAAGATTAGAGCATCTTTATTTCACAGAATGAGGCTGATATTCGGCTGACTTCTCTGGAACGTGGTCACACGGGTTCTCGACAGATCAGAGTCGTCCCTGGAGCGTCTCTGATGTGATTCAGGCTACTGGGACTCAGCGGCTCAGTGATGCAGGACTCCCCGCGTCGCCAAGGTGACAGAGTGGCCGCAGGCTTCTTCGCTTTTCTTGCTCTGTTCACCCCTTATACACTGGAAAGCACCATAGCCGATACCTCCAGGGACGCCTACTGCCATTTCTTTGCTGACACTATCCTCATGGTTAACGACGCAGGATTGCTAAAGATTTGTTCCCCGCAGTGCTGGCCTTGTTACTAGATTAGGCCTCTCTCGGCGACAGTAATGCCTCTTTCCAGTGCAGAAACCTGTCTAGAGGAGATCTAGAAGATTCTGAATGTATTTCGCCAGTGATAAATACCAGGGATCTTCTCCAGGTATTCCTGAGCACTCAAAGCAAAGACTGGGTCACTAGGGAGGTAAAACTTTGGGTTATCTGGGGCACATACAGGGGTGGGGCCACAGGATTACTTGCCCCAGCTGAGAGCTGATTGGCCCCCAGAGTGCCTCATCCCCTGTCACTCAAAGATTCAAAACAAATCATTGGCTAATGATAAGGATGGCCCTTCTACACGAATTATAGCCCTTCTTAAACACCCTACCTTACGAATCCTAGAATCAGCCTTGGGTCTCACTGGAAGGCGACTGGTCTGGTGAATATGGCCCCAGACTTTTCAACCTGGTTTGTCTGGTTTGCCTTTAAGACAGATTTGTGAGAGCCAGGCAAATCGAGGGAAGGTGGTTGGAAGACCTTATCCTCTGACTGGGGAAGCAGCTTTATTTTATTTATTTGTTTATTTATTTTTTATTGCCCACCACCACCCCACCCTCTTCGGAGGACAACTTTATTTTACATTAAATTCAAGAGCAAAGAGTGTGGCCGCTCCGAACTCACCTGTCCCGTGGAAAAAAAACAAAAAAACGGGGGAATACAGATACAACAATCGTAATGATAACAGACATTAATCACCGTGGGGAGAGGGGGAGAGAAAAAAAAAAAGGAAAAAAAGAAAACAAAGGTATACAGAAATAATAACACTAATAATGTAGGTGGGATGGAAAAAATGAAGTGTAGGGGAATACAGAATACAAACAGCCATAAGAAACATAACACTCATTACTTAAGCAGCTTTATAAGACGATGGAGCGCAGCGCGGACTCGATAAGAAATGACGGTTAGAGAGCAGAGTGCACTTTTCTGTCTCAGGGTCAGAAATTAATCTGGACAACGCTCCCAACCCAGTCCTCCCCACGTTTTTGCTCCCTCCCAGCTCCCTATGAGACAGTCCATGTTTTGATCCCTCCCAGCTCCTGGTAGGAGCACAAATGTGGACCGTCTGCAGGCCCCCGAGGACCGGATTGGGAAACACTGCACTAACTGTTTCTGTTATTTCCACTTTGTCCCACTATGGTTTCACTGAAGTCCACTCCCGTCAGGCCTTGCAGTGGGGGGGCGACCCTGAAACCGATTAGCAAAGCACTAACACTGGCCCCCTTATGGCTAAAGAGTCATAAACTCTTATGACTTTCCATGTTTGACGATGACCCAGGGGCGTGTGCTTGTGAGTCGTGTTGGGTGGGTCGGCGGTGTTGGGGGGCAGTGCACCCTCGAGGGTGTGTCCTCACATGCTGCAGTGCCTTTGGTAATGCAGTGGGGGGGGAAGTGAACCCTCGGGGGTGTGTTACTTTGGTAATGCAAAGTCATCTCAGGAGGGCAATGGTGTTTCCCTCAAACTGTCACCACGTACAGTTACAACTTTCTGCTGAAGCCCCGGCAATGACGGGGGGGATGGCAAGAATTCAGAACACGTACGTGCGCTAAGAATCGCGCACAGAACCGCATAAAAATATTATTATTGTCTATCTGTAGACGGCAAAGATGCAATGCTTGTAAAAATACAGCAATTAGCAAGTGTATATATGTAATTTAACCACTAGGTGTCAGGCCATAGCCGGGCACTTTTTAACTAGTAAACTTTAGTTTTGTCAGTTTTGTATAAACAAATTTCAAGTTTGTGGTTGTTTTCGCCATTAAAAATATTGAATTCATTTTAAAAATCGTTATTTTTGAGGAAATGTATGGAAGTAAATCTGTGTCATCAAATTTGAATTTTATATGCCACTGAAATTCTAACATTGAATATTTATGCATTGGAAATATGCATCGGAAATTCGACGGATTCTTAAACATCCGTAGGGTGACCAGATAATCCATGTCAGGGAAGACACTCTGAGCTAGGACAACCATTCCAATTAAAAGGACCCGGATTTCACTTAAGTACCGAGTTCTTGCTGTGTGCTGATTGGTCAGTCTCCTATAATCATGCGTGTGTCACTAATGTTAATGTGAAACAGCTGGATGAGTCTTTCAGTCAAGGAAACAAACCAGTCAAAGCACAAGAATAGGTGAACTATACAGGAGCCTTTCAGTTTGAAAGTAGTTTGTAAAACCCGAAGTAGCTCAAAGTGTCCTGACATGGATTATCTGGTCACCCTAACCTAACCATCCGCGGTGTGACCCCAGACCAGAACAGTGATGCCGCACGATTCCGATTTCAGACTTTAGATTGCTGATCCAGTTTTCGTCGCTATCCTACAGACGGACTTTCATGTCTTCTTATCGGGGAGCAGAACTGCATTTTGTAACTGAAAAAAGTTTAACCAGCTCTCTCCTTATTCTTACAATCTGTAGCTTTTTCTTGACGAGAAGTTTAGATTTGTTATGACATAAATGGTAGATAAATGATACTTGTGCTCAGAAGATTATGTGGGTATTATGCTGAATGACAGATCTTAATTTTTATTTCCTTTCCTATACTGTTCAAACACTCTTATCTACGATATACCGAAGACTGTTTGTCCAGCCTTTAATAGTCAAACATTTTGGTCAAGAATGAATAGAAGTCGCATTAACAGGAGTTTAATTTATAATAGGCCTACAGCTTGTAAAGCAATATGAGTCTAAGGTGTTTCATGTCTACAATTACATTCTCCATATTTAGCAACATATAGGTCAGGTACATAGCACACGCGTGCTGTCGAGGAGAGGACTAGGCTGAACATCCAGTGAATGCTCAGGTACAAGAGTAAGGTATCCTGGAGCAATTCGGGCAAAAACGAGTCTCAGATTGTCAATTTTTGGGATTCCTCACTTGGCCTTCCCAGCATTCTGAGGTTGTTTCCATGGCACCAAGGATGAACCAGTCTCTTAACAAAAGTTTTTGTCCAATGGAAATGAATTCTCAGCCACTTATCAGCTGTACAGCTGAATTATACACATTTTAGACTAAGGTAATACATCTTCAAGAGCAAGGGCGTAGCCTCGGGTTTGGTCGATAGGGACGTGTCCCTGCCAATATTTGTGGGAGTACCGTGTGCGTTTAAGGGGGCGGGGTTTGGGGGCTGATTTGGTCCCTATAGTGTTGAAACCAAAACCACACCCTTATGTGAAAGAGTTTTTGGACATAGTCACGACTGCATCTGTTATGGGTTTAATTACCCCTGCGTGATTTCTTGTTTTTTAATTAGATTTTTTAAATTAAATTTGATTTTTAATAGCTTGATTAAACTGTGGTGGGCTGGTTTTCCATTTAGGGGGCACCGCACAGTGTTGGCTGAATGCTTATAGAAAAGTAAAGGATGTACGGGTGGTTGGATTGACCCGACGCTCAGCTTCTGCTAGTCTGCATGTACACCAAACCAATTAAAACTAAACTATTTCAGATTTTCAAAATGTATAGGAAACTCAAACACACTGGGGACGTGGGCAGTGGTGGCCCAGCGGTTAGGGAAGCACACGTGTAATTGAAAGATTGCTGGTTGAAATCAAGCTACCACTGAGGTACCCTGAGCAAGGTACCGCCCCCAAGCACTGCTCCCCGGGCGCTGAATCAGCTGCCCCCTGCTATGTCATGATGTCACATATGGGTTAAATACAGAGGACTCATTTCGTTGTTGTGTACTGGGTGCTGCGGTGTGTCATCACTGATTACCTAATTCTACGATTCTAATTCACATCTCAGCTCATTCCCTTTTTCAGGTTTTCCTGAAATAGACGCTGGCAGCTTGCACAGCGTCGCGGCGCCGCGCTCGGCAAAGGAGACGCTCCGTGGAGCTGCGGAGGAGGTCAGCTGCTGAGGGCACCTCAGGCCGCGCAGGAAAGTTGACAGCATTCACTCAGAGTCCCGTGGGGAGGCGCTTGTACCCAGAATAACACTTCAAAAGAGTCTCAAAGGCACCATTATATTCGCAGGGCCGAATTCTGTTAAAAGGAAGTCTGCAAACCGGAGAGAGAAAAAAAACATCTTCCTAAACATCTAATAAATAATAAAACGTGAGCAGCGTGTTGAGTAAGGCTGAACACAGACAGACAAACACAGAAACACCTGGGGGGGGGGTGGTTGTCTGCATTAAATAGAAGTTTTCAAGTTTTTAGAACCAAGCTTCATATTTTAAATACAGGCCTTATATTCTCAGATACACAGATACATACACGAGGTCATAGATTTTACACAGATTCCGATTCAATCTGTAGTGGGAAGAGGGGGGGAATCGGTTTGTTACCTGAAAATGGGAATAAAGGCTGATTACTGTGGATTAAGTGCCTATGAAGTGTGAACGTGCAAATATAAAAATCAGACCTGGTCTATAGAATCAAATACAAGAAATCTTCATCTTGCATGTGCTGTTTATGCGGTCTTACATAAATACAAGTTGAAAGCCAGGGAAGACAAAAGCGAACGGGAATTCTATTAATTTCGCACTTAGCAATGTCAATAGCAGCAACAAAAACACTTGTAGCGTTTTTTTTTTTTGCCTCGTTGGTAGCGTGGGAAAACTAGCTAAATAGCCAGTCACTCCCATTTAGGAAGTCGTATACTAACCTACAGTAAGTCAACCACGCAACTGGATGCTGACCATTCCAGGGCGTGTATATATACCCTGTCAGGGGAAATTCTGCTCAGAAGAGCGGAGCTTTTTCAACTCAACATGGATGCCCTTTGGCTTACCCATACCCAAAATAGAGTTTTTTTTCTGTTTGCTAAATGTGTTTCATTGCTATTGTTTTTGGAGGCCTCCTGCGCTGAGGAGGGGGAGGGAGAAGGAAACCCAGTAATCCTGTTCAGTGTATTTTCACATGGGCTCACCGCCACTGAGGAACCTCATGATCCGGTCTTATAGCAAAACAGCCCCCTATAGAGAGGTGGGCACACGTGGGTTAGGGGGTATAGCTACTGCCGGTTTGTAGGGCCGGGTGGGAGCCTGGGTCTCACGTGGCATCACAAGGGGATTGGGCTTACCAAGGTGTTGTTAATTTTAATGGAGTTGTTTCCACCTGCCAGGGTGCTTTAGTATGAACTGACCCAGAAAAGCTCAATTGCCAATCATACCACAAATCCCTGGGTCAAAGCTCAGATTCAGTGGTGCCATTCTGGAGAGCCGCTTTCTCCATATCAGATTTGTCCACAGCGGGCGGGGTGCTGGCCGAACCTGCTACAGTTTGGGGAGGTTCTCCTGTTCATTTCAACAAAATAACCAGGAGGGTGACGTGACACACCTCACACCTCGTACACTAGTGTGTAACTTCCCCCCCCCCCCCCCCCCCACACCACCACCACGGTACAGCCCATCCCCAACCCCCGCCCCCATTCTAACCCCCTACACCCTCACAAAAAAAACTGTCTAAAAAGGGAAACGTTCTTCACAGGAATCGGAGAGTAATAAGCGTCACCTGATCTCTAACACGGCGAATCAAGTGTCTGCTGTCAACCAGAGGAACTCCACTGTCTTAATACAAATAAGGAAAATTTGACTGTTCCATAACAGCACAACTGGATTCTGTCCACCTGAGCACTCAAATGTCGATGTCGATCTATATCAGTATGGAGCTATAAGTCATTAAGCCACACTGCTGCAGAATGAGGATGTGTTTATGTGATACCTACATTACCTGTGAGATTGCATGCTCTTGACAAACGACCACAAAAATGTCTTGAAATAGCTCCACAGGGTGATCACTTGTTCCAGGAAGTTTGGCATGTTAAGGATTGCCAGAAATACGACTTTGTGAATTGCTATTTAGACACAGAATTTTTGTTCATAGCATTAAGTTGTGGGTTCTGGAGATCCCAGGATATTTGAGTGCTGTATCGTTAAAACTTCATGAGTTTTCCTCACTATTAACAATACAGTGGTACCTCGGTTCTCGAACTTAATCCGTTCCGGACTCCGGATCGAATCCTAAAAAGTTCTGATCGAATTTTTCCCATAAGAGATAATGGAAAACCAATTAACCCAGCACGTAAACTGAAGAGAGAATTTCCATGTTCAGCATGATTTCTATCATTGAATGATAGGCCTGCTTTATCCAATTTGTTAAATGTGTAACAGAGCTTAAAAATAATGTTAAAGATTTTAGCATTGGTTCCCGATACGACAGAAACCATCACGACGCAAAATGGAAACAGTCCTACTGATAACAATTTTACTGATAAATTTGCTGTATTCCACTACTTTAGACTGAAGCGTCTCTAATTGCTTCTTGTTGAGATTAGCCTTCTTTTTGCTTATACTTTCCAAAATGTCCAGGATACTTTTGACACGTCGGATTATAACGTCCTTTTCCCGTTTTATATGTAGGTACTGTATAGCTTTCGCTGCACTACATTTACCACAATCCTTTGCGGTAGTTGTTTGTTTCCGGAGATGGGGGATCCCCCGCGTAACGTCACGCCCCCATCCCCTCCCGGCCCCGCCCTGCTCTGCCCGCCCCGCCCCCGCCCCGCCGTGTTGTCGGGATAGGTAGGAAGTCGGTAGGACATGGGCTGAAACGCGAGCGGTGGATCGCGGCGGATCCCAGACATTGGTGCTTGGGTGAGTGCACCTGAAAGCCCGATGTACTCGGTTCTTGTGTTCCGGTATCTGTCCTTGACATTAACGAACACATATTTAAACGTCTCTTGTTTTAGACGCGCGTGTGTGTTTTGGGATTATATAAGCGCGACGTTGTAATCGGTGCCACATAGATGTGCCTGTGCGTGTCAGGATGAAGTTAAGATTAAATGCATGTCCGTGCATGAAATTGCAATAGGGGGAGGTGTTCTCGCCAAGACGGGGGTCGGACTCGCTGCTTCGCCTTCAAAGGCCCCCGTTGTCGTTGGCCAGATTGCCGCCACTCAGCACCCGAATCGGTGACGAGACCAGCAGCCGAGATCGATGAAGTTTTCAGCCCCTTTAACTGGGCAGGACGATAAACGTAGCGCTGTAAGCTGAGTTTTACCCTTCGGTGAGAAGGTATCGTACCTGTGGGGCTGCGTGCGCTTAACCGGGAAATGGGGAGCTATGCCCTGCTGTTTTACAAGGCAGGTACGCGCCGGTAATCGCTGGGCATTACGCCCGATACCTTTTCCTTTAAGTTTAACCGTGACCCCCCAGAGGAAGATCAATCCCGACAGTATTGCGCACGGTGTGGTCGGGAGAATGTGCCAGATGGCCTTCAGCATCTCGCTCTGCCTTGCGGTCACAGATTTTCACTGATACTCGTATACGCATACAGGTATGTGTATTCTCATACGTATACCCAGAAACATATAAACATATACATACATGATCAGATGTAAACACGCATACCTATATGTAGACGTGTATCCATATAGACGTGCACGTACCTATAAACAGAGATGTTCATATACAAACGCATACGTGCATATCTATATGTGTTTGTTTATATATATACACATACACTGTCATGTACCCAGAAGCACGGTATAGTCGGGAAGCGGCACTTTCAGCCCTCGGCTTTGCAGGGCGCCGCGTCCGCACGGTCATCTGCGTGACCGCGCAGCACGTTTACAGTTAACAGTCCCACAGCTCCTGGGAGGGTGAGAGTGGCCTTGGGCGGCACGGCCGCGTTCAGCCGACCGTGGCTTTCGCTGCTCTCGGTTTATTATTGCCGTGTACCCTTTTAGCAGATTGGATTTTTAAGACAGGAAGCGTATTTCTCCGATGAGTGCAGCCAAATGGGGAGGTTTTCAGCATCTACAAGATAATCGTGTGTGAGTTTTCTTTTGCTGTTGTGTTGCTCAAAACAGCTGAAAAGATTAATTTCATGAATAGTAAAGTTGTACATTCAGCGTGCGAATAAAAACATTTAAAAGCTTTGCATAAACAAAGTTTCAATCGCTGATGTAGTTTGGTTGAGGAAGAGCCCGACTCGAGTGTGTGGAGCTCCCGCCGCGCTCTTGGTTACGTGCATGGCCCGGTATAGAATGTGCCTGCCTGGTGCGCGCTCACGCGCACTTACGCGCGTGCACAAGGACCGGCTCTGCCGGAGCCCCGGTGCCATGAGGCGCGTGTGGGTGCATCGGCTGTTTATAGTAACTTTTTTCGGAGTCTGCGCCCTCACACGCTTCGTGTTTTGGAGCACCGGCCGGCACGCGCTTGCTGTTAGTTAAATTACTCATCGGCTCGATTTATATTTTTAAATATATTTTTTAAATCATACACCCAAAACCGACATAATATTAATTTAGTTATTAAAATATTAATTTAGTTATTCATAAGGATATTTTATGAATGCGGACCAACTGGAAAGTTTGAGTCTTTCTTCATGCTGCAAGACGTGGTTACAGTATTTTTCCTGTTTAGATGTTAGTAAAACTTGGATAGACTGCAGGGCTAGTCACTTATTCTTTTTTTTAAAAATATGTGATGTTTTAATTGTATGCTGCTTCAAATGAGCAAATTAGACTGACTCCTAAATGAAAACCTCTAATCAGCCAAAAAACCAGGTACTTCACGGTTGTAAGTATACTTAGTTGTCTAGCTGATCTTTTTAACCAAAGTGACCTTATGTTTTATTTGTACAGCTGTATGTGAAATTCAATTTAAGTACCTCTGTCAAGGGTACAAGAGCATGCACCTTGTGGAATCTGAACCTGCGGTGAGTTTGTTACAAGGCTCCCTTTTTAACCACAGCAGCACCTTCCCACCCTCTGCTTGTGGAGTCGTTAACTTTTAATGTGCAGCTCGTTTGAAGTAGCGTGTCAGCATCGAGGCCGCGTTTGCGAGAAAACGGTATTATTACAGTCTTATAGCAGAGAGCCAGACGGCGTGATGAAATCAGACTCCCAGCTGCAGTGCTGTGCTCTCGAAATCTACTTCTGTGGAAGGATTAGTAAAGTGTTAAAAGTTACAAAACTTCAGCTAATACAGTAAGTAAATAAACGAAAGGATGACTTGTAAATTCCGTAAGTTGCAGTATCCAGAACGCCCCCTCAGCGTCATCGCTACCTTCTGTGTGTGTTTGTTTCTCAAACGAGTGCGAGTGATTTATCTCCGGGTCGTATACTGGCTGCAGTTACTGGGAGTGCCTCATACTGGCCTGTGGCTTTCACTCCCGTGCTAATTGGGCTAAAGCAGCACCAAGTATGGGCCGTTTTGAGCAGATACAAGAGCTTTCGATTTGGACGCGTTCCGGCATATTGGCGAACACGGTGAAGCAGAGGAGGCAAAGACTTCAAACTCGTATTCTATGGAGAGAGAGAGAGAGAGAGTCTGTGGTGTCTGGTATTTTAAAGCCTCAGTGATACCTGACTGACTGCTCTGTTAGTGATAATGTCCTGAGACTCTGCTGACAGGACGTGATTATTTAGGTACCGTAGGTACCTATTGTCATGCGATGGGCCTGCGTTCCACGCACCACGGCTCGCTCCGCTGTTTGTACACGGGGCCCCTAATTGCAGCAAGCTGCGGAGGCACAGAGGTCACTGTACGCGACCCCCCCCCCCTTTCTGAAGTAGGGAGGGGGGAGAAAACAAAGAGGGCCCCCCGAGCACCCCCCTTCCAGTGGAGTGAATGTGCTTGTGCAGGCATGAACGCAGGGCAGGGAGATTGGGGGGGGGAGGACACGACCAGGGGCCCCCTATCCTTCGGCGTGTCGCAGCTGCAGAGAGGTGGGATGATGTTGAATATTTGTTTATTTTTAAAGAGTCAGGGGAGGGGGGCTGTGACTGAGCCAAAGAGGAGAGCAAGGCAATGCTGGAGATTGGGTCATAGATTCCGCCCGGCAGCGTCTGCTCATTGGCTGTTGGGGATTGTTAGCCACCAGCACTTCCAGGCTCTGGTCCAGCATTAGCGGAGTCTGACCCTGCTCCATTCGGGCTGTCCTGGGCCATGCCGCCCTACCCTGCCACGCCGGTGGAGGGTCCTGCGTGTGTGGCGTTCCCAGCTTAAAGTAGGTCACAGCCTGTCTGCCGCCACCCAGAGTACGGCCCGCCCCGAGCCCTCTGCGCCAGACTGCCGTTTGTTCACGGCTCATTTTACCCCTCACCACCTTCGGGGTGCCATCTCTATGCCCCGGGGACTCGGACTCATTTTGGTGCTGTTTCAAAGCTGAAGCAAAGTGCTAAGCTTACCGTTTGTCTCAGACTTTTGACCAAACAAAGAAAACCAGACCAATTGGCTGCCATATTTATCCAGCAGTTGCCCAGAGGCCTTCAGGGCTCATATTGACTGAATCTAACTGTTTACTGTAGACGTTCGGATTTATGAAGCTTCCTTTCCAGCACATTTATCCCAAACCTCTCTTAAAGATTTTATAGCAAGACCAGCATTGTAGATTGACTTAACAGCAGTTAATGCTGTGCAGTTTTAAAAACAAGGGACAGCCAGAAGACAGCAATTTATTATTTTATTAGAGGAGGATAAAATAGGCTGCCCCCCACCCCCCCCCCCCCCCCCCCCCCAGGCAGTCAACTTTGAATTGAGTCTGTGGGTAGTGTCACAAGGGCCGCAAACCCATGCAGTCCCGGACATCCAGAGACCAGTTTTAGGCCCTGCGGCTTGCGTTTCACCTTCAACCGCATTGAGGGGCTGTGTCACCCGCCCACCCCCCCCCACCCCCACAAAACCACTTGTGGAAGACTGTTGCCTAGTGTGCTGATTTGATGGCAGACCACTGAACATTGTAGGCTGAGAAACTGTCAAGTCTGTCAGAGGCAGTGATAGCAAACCAACGCTCAAAAACCACCTTCATTTTTTTTTCTGCTTTTCCCACAGAGAGCTCTGCCTGATGCTTTAAGGTATTAGGCTTTGAAACACAGTTGACTGATCCACAGAAATCTCTCTGACTGATCTCGTGTGCTGTGAGAAGTTTATTTGAATAATAAATCTTACATTGTGTGTCAGGCACGTCTTTAGAATCTGTCACATATAAATTATTTGAAAGGATTGCTGTTTTAGTAGTAGTTTATTCAGCTTGTTTCTCGGAAAATATCTTTAAAATACGCTATCAGAATGAAATAAGCTTAAATTGGCTTTTGGTATATTATTTAATAGTATTGTGTCATGGGTCTATAGTTACTCAAAATTTTTTATTTAATCAGTGTTGTTGATCACAAACGTGACGTTGCTTTGAGCACATGGACCTTCTGTGAAAAGTTTGTTTTTGCCCAAGGGAGAGGATAGTTAGTTTTGTGTTTATGTTACAGAATGAATCAGTTTAATCATGGTTTGCTGGTGTGTCAAAAGCGGAAATGCGTAACGTTTTCCTGACTTCGGTTTTTGGAGTTTCACTCCCGGTTCCAGCTAGAGGAAAGGTTTTCTGAAGCGTCCAGGCACTAGCTTTGGTGGGAACACACGCTGTCATGATTTGGGTAACTGTTAATGTACGCTGAAGTGATGCCTTCACAGTGAGTACTGGGGCAGCGCTTTGTGGGCGGTGCCTGGCTCTCTAAAGCTGCCAGACCGGTTTCGGTAATTGCTCTGGGGACTGTGGTTAGTTACTGCGGTTCAGCTTCCTTTTATGGTCAATTTGAGGAAGGAGCTACCAGAAAGATCGGTGTGTCTGTCCACGTAGAGCAGATTAATCTTTCTACGTATGTGGGAGTGTTATGGAGTCCTGGACCACATAGTCTGCCCCAGAGGAGCAGGGTTCTGGGTAATTTAGCGATCAGCCGATCAGCCCCCAGCGCCATCATATACCATTATACACCACAGAGCCGGTCAGCCCCCAGCGACATAGTATACCATGATATACCACAGAGCCAGTCAGCCCCCTGTGCCATAGTATACCATGATACACCACAGAGCCGGTCAGCCCCCTACTCCATAGTATACTATGATTTACCACAGAGCCAGTCAGCCCCCGGCGCCATAATATACCATGATACACCACAGAGCCGGTCAGCCCCCTGTGCCATAGTATACCATGATACACCACAGAGCCGGTCAGCCCCCTGTGCCATAGTATACCATGATATACTGCAGAGCTGGTCAGCCCCCTGTGCCATAGTATACCATGATACACCACAGAGCCGGTCAGCCCCCTGTGCCATAGTATACCATGATATACTGCAGAGCCGGTCAGCCCCCTGCGCCATAGTATACCATGATATACTGCAGAGCTGGTCAGCCCCCTGTGCCATAGTATACCATGATACACCACAGAGCCGGTCAGCCCCCTGTGCCATAGTATACCATGATATACTGCAGAGCTGGTCAGCCCCCTGTGCCATAGTATACCATGATATACTGCAGAGCTGGTCAGCCCCCTGTGCCATAGTATACCATGATATACTGCAGAGCTGGTCAGCCCCCTGTGCCATAGTATACCATGATACACCACAGAGCCGGTCAGCCCCCTGTGCCATAGTATACCATGATATACTGCAGAGCTGGCAGCTCCTGCGCTGGGAGCTGCTAGTATATAAGAGAGGAAGGATTTGCCCCGACATTTGCGTGCAGCTTGGTTGTTTGAAGTGTCTGTGGTCCCTTGACCAAGAATATAGGAACAGGGACCTTAAAATGGCCAGTTTTATCTTTAAATCTTACACACCATCATGCCGGTTTCTAGTCCCGCCTCTTTCTTCACCATGGATTTTTTGTTCCTGAAATCTTCAGGTAGCAGCAATAAATCAAGGCATGGAGAATGCTCTGACCTTCTAATTTAGCACTAGGGAGGGAGGGGAGAGGAGCAGACGGCTTGGTGGCAGATGGGGGGTGGGAGATGGCACACGTGAAGACAGCGACAGTATTATGCGAATTCCACACCACCTCAGCAAACCCTGCAGAGACACCATCTCTAGTGTGACACTGGATTCCAGTAAAAACTGCTAGTTCTGGATAGCTGGGGGTCTGTTGTCCTTGAATTGGGTAAATGAGGCGTGTAGATGGTTTGCAATGATGCCCAGAGGACCTGCAAATGGACCGGAAACCACTGGCCCCGACATCAAACATCACCGAGCATTTTTAAACTGTGTTCCTCTCCAGCGAGGATGGTGTCCCCTTCAGGGTAACCTGTGCTCAGGCTCTTTACTGGCTCAGGAAAATGTATTTGACTGGTTTCTGTGTGAATTTACCCAGCAAAGCAGGGTTTCTGGGTAATCTGTCCTCTGCAAATCACCCAACAACATGTCCAGTCTGAGAGAAGTATTCTAAACACGCCTGGAATTTTATTGAGAGTTTTTATTTGTAACTTGGGGATTGCCGTTTTTTATTTTTCATCTGACAGGAAATTTTTACCGAAATCTTTCCCTTGGCTGCCTTGTGTCTGTTTCGCCCTTTTTCAGCGGTGATGGCCGCGGTGGGTGTGGGTGCTGTGATGACACACTAGCGTGTTTTTAAAACAGAGGGAGTGAGTAAATGTTCCCCGGAGCCCAGTAAAAATTGCGGTGGGGTTTCCCATCTGGAGGGAGATGAGCGTCCGGGGTCTCTCATGGTAAACACGTCACCATGCCCTGGACGGGGGCACCCGTTAAGCTGCCTGTCTTTCGGATACGGTGCCATTTGTCAGTGTGGGGGGGGCATATGTGTGGAAGGGGGGGGGGGGGCTAAGTTTTTAGGAAAATCTGGCCTGGTGAGGCCTCTTCAGGATTCAGCTAAGACTGCCCCCCCCCCTTGCCATTTAGCGGTGGAATGTGCTGGTGCCGCCGAGATGCCTTACGTGGATCGGCAGAACCGCTTCTGCGGGTTCCTGGACATCGAGGAGAACGAGAACAGCGGCAAGTTTCTGCGGCGCTACTTCATCCTGGACACACAGGCGGGCAGCCTGCTCTGGTTCATGGACAATCCCCAGGTAGGCGCCGCGGCCCCCACATGCACCAGCATCATGCCAATCCTCTGTTTGTTGTTATGTGCCTCTGGGTGAAACGTACAGCCAGTCAGCAACAGAAGCAGAACAACAGAACCCCCCCCCCCCCCACAACATCCCATTCAGTTTGACACATTCTTGTCAGATGACCTCTGCAACCCCAAGATATAAATCCCCACCCCCCAGCACGCACAAACCGTGTCTTGCAGTGTTTGACAGTCCCGGGTTTTGCAGGGTGAGTCCCTGCCTGGGGGGGGGACAGATGCAGACTGGGCACGGGGGGCATCTTTTATTGATGCCACTCCAGGCTTTCAATTATTCACTCGCACTCTTTTATATTTTCAAAGATTCTGAAACTTTCATTCAGCTATACAGCCTGTTCTTTTTCCCCTCTGTTTTTTTCCCAGTCCCCCCCCCACCCCCCCAACTCTTAGGTCTTAAACTATTCTATGTCTACGATAGTTGCCTCACTGTAAACCATGTAACGCTAGTGGCCTGATAGTTAAGGACAGTGACTGTGTTCTAGGTGAACATGGGCAGGCGAACCCTTCTGGCATTATTGGTGCTCAGTGCTGTGATCTCTGACTCTGACTCCCTCTCCTTCTCCCGTAGAACCTGCCCAAAGGTGCGGAGCACGTGGGTTCCCTTAAGCTCACCTACATTTCCAAGGTGAGTTCCCACGGCAAGCGTGCCGCGTGATCAGTCTGCGTGACGCTTCCGTTAACTCGCTCCGTCCTGCATTTCAGGTCAGCGACGCCACCAAGCAACGACCGAAGGCTGAATTCTGCTTCGGTGAGACACCTGACCGTCTCTTTATAGTCAGATCGTGGCGTGCAGTTGTTTGCCGGGACACTTTAGCTTGTCAAGAAACGATAATGCAGACCAGAATGTAATTATTTAACAAAATTTCTATCCATCCATCTTGCTCACACTTCTTCTGAACAGGGTCGCAGGATTAGCGAGCGTTAATTAAAAGTTAGCACGTTACCAGTGCAGCGCGCCCTGCGCTCTGTAATAAGATCGCCTACACGTGTTTTCGGTCATTGTTTGTTGTGCCGCGGGAGGTTCGACGTCTTCAAGGTCGTCTTGAGGTCGCGATGGAGATGGAGAAACGGCCTGGGCGCCGTCCGTTTCCCCCTCATGGCACCGTCAGGCGAAACCGCGGCGTGAGTTTTCCCGTCAGAAGCCCGAACGCCGTCACGTTTTTTTCCTGCCGGGCGTGATTTCAAAAGCAGTGACTGAACAAATGGCCTGAAAAATGGCATTACTTTTTTTTTTTTTTATGTCCTTCTGTCGGTTCTGGCTTGGCATGCGTGAGGGGGCCCGTACTGTGGCCTGGGGGGGGGGCTTTCACAAATCTATTGTCACATCGCCCCCCCCGGGTAGTGTGGAGCAGGCAGGAAGATGGCACATGCTGAGGGCACGCCTCGGTCTGGGGGCTCCCTGCACCTCCTCAGGTGACCACTTAAGAGGCCTGGGCTGGGAGGGGGTGGGGGTGGGGGGGGGGGTTGCTGGGACCTAAAAGGCCCCCCTGGGTGAACACGGATGGGGGGTTGTTCAAACATCCTGTGAGTGAAAGACCAGACAGAGCCTGTTTGGCGATCCCTGTGTCACAACGTCCTGCTGGTGACGGTATAGGCTGACCCCCCCCCCCCCCCCCACCTGCTCCTAGCGGACCCTCAGTACCGCTCCCCGGGGGCTTCCTGTCCGACGGCGTCCGTGACAGTGCTGTTTCTCCTACAGTGCACTGCTCTGGCACTGAATGGCAGGAAGCAGTAGAGGGACCAGTGCTCGACCTCATCCTGCTGTCACTGCATGGGGGGGGGGGCTTAACCAGGATGATGGCTGAGAGCCCACTGTCAAACCGCAGGGTATTTTTAGCCTTGAGCTGTCGAGTAAAACGGGTTTGATTCTTTTTTGGGGGGGTAAAGACGGCCACTCATGCAGGGGATCGCAAATGCTATTGGAATGCAGTCACTTCCTTTGCGGGGTCGTCCCTGGAGCGTTTACGGACCTCGGCACTGCGCAACACACACTGACAGTGGGAGGATTTCACCGCTCAAACACAGGATGTGTTCCTTGGTGGGAGGAAGGAGCCCCCATATAGCACGTCTCTCTGGTTTGCGGGGGGGGGGGTCCACACACACACAAGCACACTCCCACACACACACGACCGAACTGTTGGCTTCGCAAATGTTTTCTTCTTGGAAATCCTTAATCTCTTGGGCCGTATAGCTACATATTTAAACGTCGTACAGATCGGGTGGCCCGATATTTACATAATTGTGCCTCTCCAACTGCATTTATTCCTGTCGTCTTGACGATAAAGAGGTTTGCTTTGGGGGGAAAGGCAGAAAAAGGTGCAAACAAGCGACTGCGGGGCTGGGCGTTGGTGGTGACATGTATAGTCAGTCACAAGGCCTCTCCAGACCCTGCCGGAGCTCTCCCAGACTCATTGAGCATTGTTTCCTACAGAGCGGTTCTGTAGACTCCGGTCTGGCAGGGAACCCCGTGTTTGTGTGGGTGCTTGTGCGATTGCACATTTGCAGGAGCCAGAGAGGGTGAAGAGGCTGGCTTTGACTCTCACATGAGCTCATTGAAGCAAACCGGGGAGGAATTTGCTGTTTATAAATCCCTGTAACTCTTTCTTCAATTTGCCCTTTGGATATCGCTTGCTTTAAGAGGGCGCCCCCTGGCTGTGAGAATGTCCTGGTTCAGGCCACCAGGTGGATTGACTTCTCCCATGATACTCTCCCTCTGCAGTCATCAATGCCGGCATGAGGAAGGTCTTCCTGCAGGCAAACGACCAGCAGGACCTGGTGGAGTGGGTGACTGTACTCAATAATGCCACCAAAATCACAGTGAGTCCCCTCCCTCCCAAAGTAGTGACACTGATTTGTATGACTCTGCTCACTGTCGCCGCCCTAGTAGACAGATATATGAAAGTCCGATTTACCCCAGGGTCAGCAGTCACTGATACTACCTGACTGTATTGGGCTCAATGAACACACTGCCTACACACGCCAGCTCAGATCCGTCACGCTCTCACACCAGGTTTCTTTACCCTGCCACTGAAC
This sequence comes from Paramormyrops kingsleyae, assembly GCF_048594095.1. NCBI lineage: Eukaryota > Metazoa > Chordata > Actinopteri > Osteoglossiformes > Mormyridae > Paramormyrops > Paramormyrops kingsleyae. The sequence goes on from NC_132816.1 coordinate 16,954,949, forward strand.
CTCTGGGATGGTAAACAGCGGTGACAGGTGCTCAGGTTCTGCCCTACCCACTGGAGCAGGGGGGGGGGGGTGACTGCACGGTAAACATGCTTTTCTGCCTGGTATTTCAGATGGGTACACAGGGTACACCAAAAACATACCCGCACCCGCACTCGGGCATGCCGGCGTGTTGGTCTTTGTCCATCCGGCCCAGTTCTGGCCAGGTTCTGTGAGAGTTTTGCGTGTAAATGGCAGGTGAGGGGTGTGATGTTCAGATTCCACCCGGCACGTGATCCATAAGCTTCCGTCTCCTTTGCAGGTGCCAAAATCGGGCGACGGGCAGCCCAACCTGGAGGGCCCCCCGGAAAGTAAGAAGCAGGTGTCGTACAAAACGGAGATAATTGGAGGGGTTCCCATCATCACGCCCACCCAGGTCAGAGTTCAGGACCCGACGGGGCCTTAGCTGGCTGACGATAATGCCTGCTAGAGTTGTCCAAGCTGGTCTTTAAGACCCATAACCCCTCCTGCAGCAAATAAACAGATGCTGACTCTTAGCCTCTTCATGTCCCTCTGCCTCTGCTCTTCGCCGGTGTTCCTTGCAGGAAGGTGGGGAGGGTCCGAACGGGCCGGGCGTGAAGCGGTCACACAGCCAGCATCCTTACTATGTGGGCCGACCACTGCAGGACCACACGGTCATCAAGGCAGGCTACTGCGTGAAGCAGGGCGCCGTGGTGAGTGAGCGTGGCGTCTTTTGGGCAAGATCAGTGTGTTTCGGTGAGATTGTTCTAAGAGTCATCGCTAAGCGGATGATGGTCCTCTGTCTCTCATCCGTCACGGTCGGCCAGATGAAGAACTGGAAGAGGAGATACTTCATGTTGGATGAAAACTCCATGAGTTACTTCAAGTCAGACTTGGTGAGTTTGAGCGGCGTAATAAGGGTGGCGTGTGTATCTGGGGAGGCTGGGGTAGGGGGAGTGGTCTAGGCTGTTGGCAGTGAGATCTTTTTGCAGTAGATATTTTGGTGCTTTTTTGAGGTCTTCTGATGGGAATGACATGCTTTGCACCAAAGGATTCTGGGATGGCATCATCTCCGGGTCGCCTCAGCGCTCGTTTCTCGTTCCCTGCTAGATGCAACGACGGCTGGCCTCTATATTTTCAGAATGGGGGCCAGTCTGACCACTGAAGGCTACAAACCCAAACAGGGAAAATACTTTTAAATCTTGGTGTCTATGGACACCATTCCTGTCAGCAGCCTCTCAGGCATGCAGGTGACCCGTCGCATACGGTCGTGGTCCAGAACTATGGTGCGGCATCAGCAGCGACACAGGGTGATTCTGACAGGCTGTGACCGGATGTCAGCGCCCCCTAGTGGAGCTCTTAATACCCCACGCATCTTGCTGTTTTGGTTCAGATTAACGGTGCTCCGGATTGTGGCACCGCGCGGGTCACATGGCTGCGTCCCGGAAAGGCCGCGTTTATCTGGATAACGTCTGCCGCGGGCGGCACCTGGATTTCGGTAGTCGACCGGCTTCGTCGGGTGGTTAGGCGTGTCTTGGCATGCCGGCAGAGATGGCTCCGGAAAGCATTCCATCGCGGCGAGCGCGGTGCACGTCCCAACCTGCCTGGGCCTTCTGGGCCTTCCAGCAGCACCCAACCACCACGTGGCACAGACGTACCCGACTGCCAGGCCTGCGTTACGCACCGTGATCTTGCCATGGGATTCTTTCTTTTTATTATTATTATTTTATTTTTTTGCAGTGATAATTACTGGTCACTGTCAGGATCTTGGCAGCGAGTGTGTCTGCGTGTGACAGGAGGGGAAGGCAAATCACGGCTGGGTCTTTGTCCCTGCGGCAAATTTTTTACCTGTCATGTTGTCTGTAGTTGCTGCCAGTGGGGGGGGGGGGTGGCTTGTGTATTTCTGTACGCACGCACAACCCTCCCCCCGCCCCCCAACAGCCAGCGTTGACACCTACACATTTGCATCATGATTGGTTGCTACTTTACGGGTATTATACAGAGCTGCCCTTGACTGCAAACGTGTGTGTGTGTGTGTGTGTGTGTGTGTGTGTGTGTGTGATGAGTCACTGACCGCTGCTCCCCCCCCCAGGACAAAGAGCCCCTCCGGATGATTCCACTGAGGGACGTGCAGAAAGTTCAGGAGTGCAAGCAGAGGTGAGGCGGCCGCTGTGCGCCGTTTGTGGATTCGGCCGGCACTAGTCACGCCGCAGCTCCTGCCGCAAACAGAGCACGGTTTCATGCCCACTTCTCCATTTCCAATTCCCCCTTTTCAGTGACATTTTGATGAGGGACAACCTTTTCGAAGTTGTCACCAGTTCCAGGACCTTTTATGTTCAGGTAAGAGCTGCCGTGGGGGGGCAGTTAGTGCCCATTAGCATGTGTTAGCGCCCGCTAGCATGTGTTAGCGCCCGTGAGCATTTGTTAATGCCTGTTAGCATGTTAGCCCTCATTAGCATGTGTGTTAGCACCCATTAGCTTGTGTTAGCGCCCATTAGCCTGTTATCCTGACTTCTGGCCATTGTGCTATCCCTTGTCATAATGATGGCATAATGGTGCGTCTGTCTGTGTGTGCTCTGTAACTCCATCCCCCCGGTCCAGTCGGACAGCCCAGAAGAGATGCACAGCTGGATCAAGGCCATCTCTGGTGCGATCGTGGCCCAGCGGGGTCCAGGCCGATCTGCAGCCTCCGTACGTAGCGGCACCGCTCCCGTCCACGCCGTCACTTTCCATCTTAGCTCATTCAATACGTCCTCTGCAGATATCTCCCTTGGTTTGCTTTTTGTCTGTTTATTTGCTTGTTTGTTCATTTGTTGGCACCCCTCCCTGTGTCTGTGGTAGTTACACACTAGGCAGGTGGTGGCTATTTCTAAAGGTTCCTCTTTAACCCACCCCTGAGGCAGAAGAGTCAGCCGTCCCCCAACCCTTGGCTCGAGCTCTGCCACTCCCCTCCCCTCTAACAGAGCCTTGCGGTGTGTTGTTCCAGATGCGGCAGGCCAGACGGCTGTCGAACCCTTGTATACAGAGGTATCCGTCTCGAAATGGTGAATGCAGCACGTGTGTCGGCTCCTAACCCCCCTCCCCGCTCCGCCCCGCCCCCCTGCTCAAACTTCTCCTCCCGTCTGGTTCTTAACGTAGCTGTGGCGACTTCCAGGATCCTGATGGAGCCCCCCCCCCGCCCCCCCCACCTCACCATGGCTTCCTGCTTCCAAAAACAAGGCTGATTCAAACCATAATAATGGGGGGGGGGGATGTCTCACTCGTGGCCATCTCACTCGTCCCATCCCGTCCATTCCATCCCCCTCGTGCTTAACTCACCCTGGCGGTACTCTGATAGCAAAAGTCCCGTCCTACAACACACCCATCAGCCTCATCCTCATCATCATCACGTACATCCCTATCTACTGTCTCCTGACCAACAAACTGAATGTACGTGTTATATTTCCTTCTCTCTAAGTCAGCTGCTTTAACTCGCTTTAATAAGCATTTATCGATTAATCGATAAATTGCTCCGCGGGGCATCAGGCCCAGTGTCATGGGCAGAAGAACTGATCACATATATTCCACGACACTGACAGTGTACGCCCGTCCGCCGGTGATTCTCCCGAGGTCGCAAAGATTTGTTTTGTGTTCGTTTTGATATCGCTACATTGACTAGGGTTTATTGTCCACAGGACACCTGTTATTGGTCTGATAATTATGGGAGAAGCGAGGCTTCACGGTCTCCCCAAGGGGCGGGATCTCTGTGGGCAAATAGCCGATGGCAAGTAGATTAAACCAACTATTGATTGACAGGATTCTGAAGATGATCAATCCTCAAGATGATCCATCATTCGTATTGGGTCTCCGGCTCCAGGTTCGAGAGTCTGTGGAGTAGTCCACTACTGCGCACTGTAGTTGCATCGACTCTGAGACAGGGGGCAGAGTAGCCCCCCTCCCCCCTGCATGCTTTTCCTCCGCCCTGCACCGCCACCCTCCTGATCTCCCCCATCTTTACCCTCTGAAGTGCTCTGCCGTTAGGGAGATGGGGGTGCATGCTGTCCCTTACAACTAGGCTGGCGCTAGGACCCTCTGGGCCGCTTCAGCGAACGTGGCTCGGAACTCGTCCCTTTTCAATTGGTTTTCCTGGCTGCCTGCGTTGCCGTGGAGATGCACGACAGCGAGTGCCTATACCAGGCGGCTGTCCTCCACACGCTCCTGCAATGTGGGGGGGGGGGGGGGGGCTTCCTGGAGGCCCCTCCACCCCCGCATCTCTGAACTGTCATCCCTTGCTTGGGCTCACTCCTCCGTGGCCTGGTGACATCACTGCCCCCCCCCCCCCCCACTCCACACTTCTCAATAGCAGATGGCATCGATTCCTTTTTATTTTCCACAAATTAAATAAACTCACGGGTTACTGACCCCAAAGGGCTATTTTGAGCACATTTTGGGGCCGTCACTCCATGTGGATTTAATCAGTTTCTGCTCGGTACATAAAGCGAGCTCGTAAAGTCAGTATTAAGGCCTGTAAATGTGGTACTGATCTGTAAAAAATAAATAAAATGCAGTGTCTGTAACAGAGATTATATGCCACACGCCGTCAGGTCCCTGCGCAGTGTAAGCTGCAAGGATCTCTGCAGAAGTCCCCTTCCTGTTTAGGTCAAACTGTACCGGGAGCTGCAATATACAGTGACGATGGGAGCTGGCTGGCCCCTACGGTGGTTCATGCATACATGGTGTCGCTGTCACAGGGCCGGACCAACCATTTTCAGGGCCCTAAGCAAAATTTGATTGACCTAGTTTTCATTCTGACAGGCTGGTCAGATGAGGGCGCCCCCTGGTGGCCACCGGGCTCTAAGCAGCCACTTTATTCACGGATTGCCAGTCTTATCCAGAAAGGGCCGTTGTGTGTGCGGGTTTTCGCTGGACCTCCCTAATAGGTTACTAATCCGAGGACTGATTGCACACCTGGGTTTGAACAGCTGCCTTAAAGGTTGTCCCCAGAACGTGCACATACCCCTGACTGTTGCCTTTAAGGAGGTCATGTTTACTTTTAATTAAATAAATGTGACGTCCTGAGGTTCCTGAAGCTCTGTGAGCTGTTAGTGTGGCGGATAAAGGTGCGGGTTTGTGAGCCCAGCTTTGCCGGGGCCCTAGGGCATTGGGGACCACGGGGGAGGAAACACGTTAAAACAACAGGCGTTTGGGTGAAGGTTAAATGAGGAGCGGCAAGCTGTAGCTTTCAGATGGTGAAGATGAGCAGCTGCGGCACGTCAGCGAGATTATCAGCCGCTGTTTGGCTCTTGTTCGGCGCGAGTCGGAGGCCGTGCCTGCGGACGGCGGCGAGAGGAAGTCCCGCCCACTCCATCAGACAGAATGGCGTCCAGGCGAATGGTGCTTGTTGGCTGAAGAGGAAGTCCCGCCCACTCCATCAGACGGACTGGCGTCCAGGCGAATGGCGCTTGTTGGCTGAGCATGAGCCGCGTCTCATTGCTGTTTGCTAACACCTTCTTCTCTTTTTTCTGTTTTCCAGTTGTCAGATCATACTAACACTGAGCACAGCCCCCCCCCCGCAGTGCCTCATGCTCTCTGGGTCTCACTCACTGCATCTTGTGTCCCCAACCCGCTCCCCCCCCCCCGCCTACCTCCTTCACTCTCTGCAGGAGCACGCCGACCACCATGCCCCTTCTGGTTTCTACTGCAGTAACCAGGCCCCCCCCGTGCCTCGCTCGCCCCTCCACCCGGCAGCGTCCCCGCCCTGCCACCAGCGCTGTGGGAACGCCCTCACTTGCCCCCCAGCTGGGTCCCCACAGCCTGGCCTGGGACAGCGAGGACTTCACGAGCCTCCTGCCCCGCTCGCGGCTGTCCCTGCCGGAGGCCGCCGTTCGCCCTCGCCCTGGAGACGCCGCGTGGTAGAGGCCCCGCCTCCCCCGGCGCCGCCTGGCTCTGTGGACGCAGACTTGCCAATCACACAAGTGTGACCCCACTTGCCCACTTTCTGATAGGCCGTCACCAGGCCAGCATCACGGTGGGGGTGGAGCAACCAGTAGGTGTATATAAGCAGCCGAAGAGAGGGACAGAGGACAGAAGGTGGACCGGACCACTCTGGACCTCTTCAGAGGGGGCTATAGGTGTGGCAGTGCAGAGTGGATTCCTCCTTTCTCTTATTCTGCTTTATTCCAAATTCACTTCATCTGGGTCCTTAATCTTAGGTCACAGGGCAGTGGGACGACTGCACCTTCAGCTCCTGAGCGTTTTTATTATTTTATTATTTCTTGTAATTCTTTTTGTGGTTGTTTTGGTATAAACCAAGCAGTGCTGTAAGAAAAAAACCTCATGTGGTACTGGCGCACGTTTAAACAGTGACGTTTTAACCCAAAGATTTCTGCAAACGTGTCATAAATCTGTTTCTGTCATTCAGTGTTTCGCAGTGCGATCCTTTGGGACCCACAGTCGGTCCATGTTTGTGCTCCCTCCCTGCCAGACAGCTGGGAGACAGCCGAGAGCTGGAAGGGAGCAAAAACATGGACTGTCTGTGGGTCCCCGGGGACTGCATTTGGAAGCACTGCTCAGATTTATGACCTTTTTTTTTGGGCTTCTGGGACGTCCAGACACTCTGAGTCATTTAAACATTGGACAGGTTGTAGGGAAGCAATGCCCAAGTCGTCATGCCTGTGAATTTACTCTCTGAATCTGTAACACTAAATGTAACGCCGCGGCGACCTTGATGAAAATGACGCATTTCTGTGCTGTCACCATTCTGTCCCGTTATGTTTTGGACATTCGCCGTAGGAATCGTAGGCACACAGCGAGAACGACTCACACCACTCTGGATTTTCTGTGCGACCGCCTGTCTCCGGTTGGCATTTAGTGTTGGTTTACTTACACTAAAATGTTCTGAGGGCAGAAGGAAAAATGATTGGTTCAGAGAGATTACCAATTAGACTGTGGAAGAGGTGGGTCCAACCAATCAGATGTCTTAGCCCCGCCTCCTTTTTTTTTTCCTTCTGCCCTCAGAACATATTTGTGCAAGTAAAACTCCCATGAGCTCCACACTATCACTAAATGTCAATCGTGTTCACCACTAATAGGTCCCCAGGTAGTGCTTTTGGTCACCCTCCGTCAAGGCAGCTGCACCCCCACGCTGATGTGTGAGCTTTTTCAGAGAGGGAGAGAGAGAGTGCAGACCCAGGGGTTTTGTGGGGAGAGCTGGTAATATTAGCTGTAGCCATAGCTGTATTTTTTTGTGAATATATTTTAGCACAGTTTTAATGAGGTTAGTTTCTGTTTGTTGGGGTGGGGGTGCATTTTTGTGCCTGATTGGCTCCGCCCTTCGCTGTGATTGGCTCCGCCCTTCGTTTTTTTAGTCGCCTGTGACTGTTGCACAACTTCCAACTGTATAGCTGTAAAGTGCCTGCATTCTTTATATATAAAACAAGCTATTTTAATCCTGTTTTTTTTAAATACTATAACTGTGTAACGCATCCTCAGATAAATGTGCATTATTTATTACTCAGAGTTTAAAATAAATCAGTGAATCTCTGATATCTGTGTCCATCTCATCACGCATGATAGCCATTTTAAGGGCTTTTAGTTGGTGTTTTTTTTTATCTCATTGCCTCATATTTGCAAATTTTAAGATGGCTGGCGGTAGCGTGCCGTCTTTCCTGTCAGTTGTTCCGTAGAGGAAGATGAGAGGGGGATCTTTGGTGACGCACTGCCATCTAGTGTCTAAGGGAGGACAGACCCCATGACTGTCTGTTTACCACACGTTTTATTTGGCCATTGCACCGTTCAAAGATAATATAAATATTTAGTAATTATCATTTTTCCACAGCTGTTTATTTACTTGACATTATTGTGCTTCATAATCTGCATAATGAGTTTACACCTCTTGTGTGCTTCCAGTCTGACTCTTCGATTTTGTTACACTGCCCCCTGGTGGGGGCTTTCTGCTCTGACTCCAGAGTCATCTTTTCCCTTGTTTCCAGTTGCATCCGATTTCTGTAGGTGTAAGTGCTTCTGCATATAGATTTGCAGCAATCCCGACTTTCCCCAAGGGACAATAGGGCATTAGACAGCGTGTCCATTGCAGAGGGAATTAATTTACGTGAGATCATGCATTTTGGATTGTGGGTGGAAACCTATAGATCTGGACACTCAGCTGTGAGCATTTCTGCACAATCTAGTAGCCCTGACTCCTGGTTCTCTTCTTCTGCTTGCAAATCAGCAGAGTGTGCCTCTGAAATGACTTTCAATGTGAACTATATTTTCACAAGAAGTTCACACTTCTGGTGGTGTGACGTCTTCCTTTAAACTTTCCACGATGGATGATAAATCTGTCAGACTCATTCCCCAGGAGGCCTGCTTACATGAAGGCAGGCCATCCCATCCCTTTCTGGCAGACCTACCAGCTAATTCGTCCCTATTATCCAAAAAAGTAATTACTTGGTACTGCAGGCAGACAGCTATGATCTGCCGTCATTTTTATGTGAATAAATTAATTTTGGTCAGATCCTTGATCTGAGGTCTTTCTGTCCTTCCTGTGTCTTTATGAAATGTAAAGACCTTCCTGCAAAAAGGGTTTTAAAAAAGGGTTAGGGTAGCAGAATGTGAAACAGCAGCATCAATTATTCAGCACAGCTGCAGAGCGTTGTGGTTCTGAGGGCGCGTGGTACTGACTCATCGCGGAGAGCTCCCGGCCGATAGCAGCCTTGGACCAGACAACAAGCCCCTCTCCCTTTGGCCATCAAGTCCGCCCACCGTTTCGCTCTTGAAATCTCTGTTCTCCCCATTATAACTAAAAATAAAATGAAAATATCGAAGAATGTGCGATAAATTTGTTGGTCATAAATATCTTTAATATCATGGAAAAGGGTCTTTGTTTTTTTTCTTTTTGGAACAGTTACTGTGGAACTGCATGTTTATTAAAGAAGTGAAATTAAGGACATGAATGGAAGCGTGTTCATCTCAGGTCATGTGATTTTTTTTTCTTTGCTTTTGTAAAAGCTATAGAAACAGAGGTGGAGCATGTGTCATGGCAGGTCTGAAGCTGTTTGCTGGATACGCACATAAACAGAAGCAGTTGGCAGATATCACATAGTGCACTTAATGCCCCCCCCCCCCCCAATATCAACCCCCTGCCTAGACACGCTGCAGATCTTCAAAAGCGCTTCGGAGATAACCTTGCAAGAGCAGGTTAGTGGTTCTTGGGGCCTGGTTTTCCGCTGGTGTTCTCACTGGTAGTTTTGGGATGCTGCAGGTCACTGCTCTTCCTAATGAGGACCAATGACATGCAAAGGTGATGTCACAGTCTTCCTGGGGGAGTTACATAAGAAGAGGACAGTGATTGGATGGAAAGTGTCTGTAACCACAACAATGGCTGGGGGAGAAACAGAGACTCTGTTCACTGATTCCCCCCCCAGCCGGTGCCTGGCGGCATCGTGGCCTGCTTCCGTGTCATGCTTGCTGGGGTGGGGCCACTAGATCTCTGACTGGAGATCCTCCACGATGAAGATGATGATGATGATGGCTGGAACAGCCGAGCACATTACATCAAACTGAGCGTGACTCGCTCACCTTGCCGCCAAGCCACCTCGGGGTTCCCCCGTGTCCCAAAACGAGCCCATCGTCCGGGACGTGGACCAATCAGATCCCTCTCACAGCACACCGTAGAACAGTGACCTGACTCCTGTACACTGCACCATCCTAGTCAGTTAATCCTCATTTTAACTCATTTCAGCTATGTTTTGGGGGCCAGACTGATTCACGCCAGACGCTTTCCTGTGCTGCTTTTCGGGATCTCATGAACAGCCAAGTCTGCAGTCAAGGGACCCCGACCGCATCAAAAATATGTCAAGGGCCGTAAATCTCATCAAACAAATGAGAAATAAATGAGGATTTAGAGGGTCTATGTGACACCGAGGGGTCAGCAAGGCCCCAAAAGGGTTCTGAGCTGTGGTTGTAATATTTTAAAAATAATGTGGGGAGCTCAGAAGCTTTGTGAGGTGGTGGCTTACACTTTGGTCAAGCTGTGGAGGCAAAGTGGGACATCACAGGAGACAAAGAGGGGGGTTATATGAGCTGGGAACTTTGACAAGCCCTAGCTGTAGAAATGAATTAGTGCGCTAAGGTACTTCAAGCATGTGCCAAACACTGCTCCCTCCTGATACAAAAGACCCGGTAAACTGTAACCAAAATGCACGGAGACCTCAGCTGTTGCTCTGGCACTCCTCCAGCAGAGTGGGCGGAAAGATCTGGCACGCTTATAGCACTTGCCCGAGTCCTTAAAAAAATAATGATGCCAGTTTAAAAGGCTTTAAACAGATGTGTTGGCAGCTTGACACCTGTTCCCAGATCAGCAAAATGGAAAGGGATCGCCAGATGACCCTTTATGTCTATAAACCAGCACAGTGACCAAAGACCAGTGAATTGGGAATCAAATCACGGCCTTCTGCCTGTTCTAGACTTGGGAGTCTCGTCAAATAAACCCTGATTAATGTGTCTTATCACAGAAGCTCTGCCGACTGAACTGCAACTGACCTTCTCTTGCTTCCAGTCCCTCAGTCCCTTCAGCTCCAATCCCCACCAAAAAAAAAATTTAAAAAAAGCACATTGGATTCATCTTCTTCCATGCACCAAATCTCGTTGAATCACCATATTACTTCAATGGCAGAGAACACGGGTTTGTTCCCAATGTGCTAATCCAGTTGATTTTGTTCCTGCCAAAACATCGCACTCAATCTACACTACTCAAACCGTAAACAAATATTATGCTGACTAAGAAACAGTGACTGTCTGAATTAATCACGGGTGACTGGATTTCAAATATTCTGTCCCAAGGTTCCCAGAAATCAAAATCTAAGCAGTCAGATACGCTTAGGTGTATACAGAAATGAATCAGTGCACTCGCGCCAACTCGAAATGCCCCTCGCTGTTGGTCACAGTCGAGGAGGACGCCAGATCCGGTTTTTAGGTTGGTCCAAAGTGATATTGTCGGGATTTTGGTGAGTCACATTCGATCGGAATTGTTCGTAACTGCTTTTTGGAATAACTATCGAACAAATATCAGGGGAAGGTGACTCATTTGTCCTGGTTTGGGGGGAGGTCCTGGTGTTCTTGGAAACCAGCCCACTTACTTAAATGCAACCACTATATATATATATATATATATATATATATATATATATATATATATATATATATACCCATTTAAAAATTATCAGTGGCCTGTGAGTGACATCAGAGACGTGGCAGGTGTGTAGATGTGTGGCTGATGTTATCCATGAATCTTCCATCACCACCAGTACAGGATCATGGTGAGCCTGGAATCTATCCCAGGAAACACTGGGAACAGGACAGAGGAGCAACCTGCACAGGAAGCGCCACGATTCGCTCAGAGACATCGTCTGACCCAAAAAGAAGTCTTTGGGCTGCAGGCAGAAAATGGAGTGCTGAAGGAAACTCACACAATCACAGGGAGAGCATGCAGGATCCCCACACCCAGGTAGGGAGAGTGAACCCACAATCAGGGAGGTGTCAGGCTACAGCGCCATCTAGTGGATATCACGATGATTCAAAAATTAGATCATATGAACTAATAGATGTGTTTATTATACCGGCTGTGAAGGTCCAGGCTAAGACACCAACCAACAATCCTTGGAGCCAAGACTATGTGGGCTCGTTAAGGCAGAGCATATGTTTTACCTTTTGGGCTAAAGACAATGGTTTATGTGAATTTTAACAGTGATTATCCAGCTATAACAGTAAATGCTTACAGTTGTAAGATACTCCTTCCTGGAGGGGCACACCATGCTGGGTGTATCCTGCCGCGGTTTCCCCCAGACTCGATCCAGCTAACCACTCCCTGAACTGGATTTGCGCCTGATTGGAAATGGATGGATAGATGTAAACAGGACTGACTGACAAGTAACTCCCAGAAGAGTGCGGGACCAAAGCACTTTATTGCATGTGACAGATACTGAGACACTGAGTCATGCATGTCTCTGCTTTTTTATGAGGAGGGAAAAATGCAAAGGACTCAACTTGGAGGCAGAGACCAAATCCCGTGAGCTCAGCTGGACGGAGCAGCAGAGACTTGGTGACACCTGTAGAGACCTGGGCAGAATGTGGGGAGGGGGGGGGGGCGAGGGGGTCCTCTGGGGTGTGCTCAAAACACGGTCTACAGAGCAGGAACGCACCAGACGGTGTGCGATTCCTCAGCCAAATGTCCGAGAAGCTGAGCTGTGAATGGAGAGAATTACTGTAGAAAGCAGATTTTTGGCTCAAAGTACGATGTGTCCTGAGGTGACTGGAAAGTGTCCCTTTTGGGCTTGAAAGCTAAATGTTTCAAGCTGTAACACCTCCAGCACAGGCAACCCAGTGTGTGAACAAGCCAAGGGGCGGCAGGTTGCATTGTGGGTAAAAATCTGAACAACTAACCCAATTCCAAAAAAAGGGCGCTGCTATTGTAGTATTAAGAATAAGAATGAAGTATCATTATTCTTTTCATAATCTGAATCAAGTAATAGAAGATATCCTAGAGAGTAGTTCATTCACAGCGATATAAAGTTGCGTTTACATAAGAAACTATTATAACAGACAAAAAAATCTGTGTAATTACAAAACTGGGCGTCAACCTCATTCAAAGGTCACTGCAAAGCGTTCGGATATTCTATAAAGATATTATTTCCGAACGTCGTTAGGTACGAAAGAATACGCTTATAAACAAAAAGGCACACTAAAAACACAGCAGGAAATCAGTCATGCCAAATACAATTAAAAATCAAGTCGACTTCCGTGGAAACACTCAGTGGGTTCTTTACTTTCTGTAGATATACGACATATAGAGGACACCTTTACCGTGTTTAACCTGTAAATGTTCGCAAATGGTAATTTTTTTACTGCTTTACTAAGTGACGTCATTTTACATAGGGAAAAAGACCGTTTAATACAATGAAATGAAGTTTACCAACTTTGGTCAGCTGGCTGACGTGAGATTTTAAAATAAGATAAGATACGAAATCTTTATTGTCATTGTCACTTGACAACGAAATTGAAAAATGCAGTCGACTCAATGTGAGGCATAAGAGTAATAAAAGAACATATTAAAAATATACAAATTGCACTTTTCAATTCGAGACAATTCTTCTCACGCAGTTACATGTCATGTATGTAACAGTTTTATTGCCTTGAAGGGTTTGCAAACAACCCCAACGTTTTAAACGTATCAAATTTTAGGTTTATAATGGAATAATATAGATTTGCCTTAAGACGTGAGAGTAAGAGTCTGAAAGCGTGAGTGTCACGCCGGATGCCTGAGATTTGGCATCCCAAGAAATACTGAAGATGGCGATTTAGAAGCATGAGGTAAAATCTAATCTTATCAATGAAATACTGCAGATGGTGACTTAAAAAGTCGACGAGCGGGGGTGTGGTTTCATCGCTCCCTCCCCTTTCACGCGTAACGGCAGCCCACCAATCAGAGGGCTTGTTTATATTGCTCGCACCGCCCCGTGATGTTGTATCGCGGCCCGAAGTTTATAAACCTGTCATCAGAGAAACGCAGAAGTGCGTCTGAAGGATTGGCGGCGAGGTTGCGCTTCAGCAAAGCTAGTCACAGTAAATGCGGCTCTATTTTAAGGCGATTTATATTAGCGTATGTTTATTTATTGTTTCTAGTGCATGCCTTTAATTTTACCGTAGTTTAAATAAGCTTGGATTCTGCGTGTCAGTATTATATATAGTTCTCATTAGAATTAATATTATTTGATCATGATTTGGGTAGTTCTCTGTGCCGGTCTAATTTGCACACCCCTTCTGGCCAGCGCTAATCTTTCTAAGCGGCACGCTATCGGTTGCTCTGAGCGCTGTGACAAATCGCTATGCCCCCCAATCCCGGCTGACTGCCTGGCCGGCGACATCCTGGACCAGTGCGACTGCTGTCCGGTGTGCGCCTCTGGCGAGGGCGAAATCTGCGGAAGATTGGGCGACCCGGAATGCGGGGAGGGCTTGGAGTGCTCGGTCAGCGACGGCGTGGGCTTCTCCGCCACGATCCGGAGGAGGGCGAAAACCGGAGTGTGCGCGTGCAAAAGTGCCGAACCGGTGTGCGGCAGCGACGGAGTTTCCTATCGCAACATCTGCGAGCTGAAGCGGGTCAGCAACCGGGCTCAAAAGCTCCAGCAGCCGCCTGTTATCTTTATACAGAGAGGAGCCTGCGGTAAAGGTAAGCCAGGAATAGCGCATTCTCCTCCACCTTTTGTTTCAGATGAACTCATCTTTGTTCGTTTTTCCTGCAAGAAAAATCTGGTTTGTCGCAGAACTCTTTGGAGAACTAATTTAGACCATTACATATTCTAACATTTAAATGCAAAAGACATCTGTGAATCTGAGGCGACTGAGAGTACTGCTTCTTTTAACCGTAGCTCTCCATAACTGCGTCGGTGCAGGCAACAGTACGACACTGAGTGATGTCGGTGCGTGATACCGGTTTTTACAGAGATTATTATTCCTTAATTTATCAGATTTACAAATGCATTCTTCTCCTAAGTAGGCTGTGTGTGCACTGTGCTGCGGCACTAATGCGGGAAAACGTCTGCCCTAGATGTCTCTCCTTTCAGCCCTGGATTACATCATTGCAATCGGACATCCTTAATATGCATTTGGTACGGTTCCCAAACATACCCCATAACCTTGCCATAGAGTCAGAAATGTTCAGCAAAGTTTCCACCCCATAACGATGTGGATCTTATGCGTCGACACTCCGCATGGTGACACTCAAAGTGGAGCGTTTTTTTTTTTTTTTTTTTTTTTAAATTATAGCTTGAGGAAAAGCAAACCCTCCAAAATTATAACTTGTTAAATAGGTTAAGTGCAGTTTGGGTCATCTGTAAATTCTGTCTCTGATTATATTGAGATCAGTCACTTAAAATTGCTTTGACTGTCTGGGTCACTCGGGACATACTGGACTGGCCTCCCAACTTTTAAAATGCGGGAAAATATTTTCTCTTTTCTTCAACTGTGCATTATTTGTGATGCGTCGGAAGACTGCCTTTGTTCATCAGCTGACAGACCAGATGAACAGTTACTTCAGGATTTTTGAATCACTAGACATTTTGGATTAAGTCACATACATTGTGTCTTTTAATGTTGATGAGAAAAATTGTAACAGATACTAGCCAAGAAACAAGAAGCCGTCAATTAAAAAAAATGTTTTGAATGGATTTTCAGCGATTTCTCGTTGGTGCAGAAATTCTTGGGTCTTATTTCTACATGCGGTTGCCACTATTGGGGGATGGATAGTGTGTGGCTCAGGTAGGATGCTATGCTTTTGCTCAGAAGGTCACCGGTTCAAAACCCAGGGTCAGCAGATTGACTGGGCTCCCTTGCAAAGCCGTCATTACTACAGGGACTGACTGACCTTGCTTTCATTTATGCATCACATTGGATAGAAGGTTCTGTTAAATAAACAGAAAAACAGGTTATGAAATGTCCATATTATTAAAGTGAGGAACTCTGTAATGCTCAGCATTTCCTTTTGAAACCCTGCAGGTCACTGACCTCCTCAGTTCATATGTGTAGCTGTTTGATTACCAGTAAAGCGGTTGCTATAAACACCTACTACGTGCTCCTCACTGCACTGGCTCGGGTCGTTTCAAGCCCAGCTGGGCTGTAGTTTCTTATTTTTTATTATTTCAGCAGGATCAGAGCTTCATGACAGAGCCAGCTGCTCTGGACCACTTTGCCTGTGCAAACAAACATCAGTTTCTGGGGCCTCTGTTATGAAAGGCGAGGGATGAATGGTGGCCAGGCAGCCATGTCAGCAGAGAGGAGGGTCGACCTGCATTGCAGGCAGAATCTGCTCACCGCTTCCCCTCAGCTGGCCCAGTCTGGTTTAAACCCCATCTCTGATGAGTCAGTCTGGTTTAAACCCCATCTCTGATGAGTCAGTCTGGTTTAAACCCCATCTCTGATGAGTCAGTCCAGTTTAGACCCCATCACAGCTTCCTCTCAACTGGAGTCAGTTTGGTTTAAACCCCATCTCTGATGAGTCAGTCTGGTTTAAACCCCATCTCTGATGAGTCAGTCTGGTTTAAACCCCATCTCTGATGAGTCAGTCCAGTTTAGACCCCATCACAGCTTCCCCTCAACTGGAGTCAGTTTGGTTTAAACCCCATCTCTGATTAGTCAGTCTGGGTTAAACCCCATCTCTGATGAGTCAGTCTGGTTTAAATCCCATCTCTGATGAGTCAGTCTGGTTTAAATCCCATCTCTGATGAGTCAGTCTGGTTTAAACCCCATCTCTGATGAGTCAGTCTGGTTTAAATCCCATCTCTGATGAGTCAGTTTGGTTTAAACCCCATCTCTGATGAGTCAGTCTGGTTTAAACCCCATCTCTGATGAGTCAGTCTGGTTTAAACCCCATCTCTGATGAGTCAGTCCAGTTTAGACCCCATCACAGCTTCCCCTCAACTGGAGTCAGTTTGGTTTAAACCCCATCTCTGATTAGTCAGTCTGGTTTAAACCCCATCTCTGATGAGTCAGTCTGGTTTAAATCCCATCTCTGATTAGTCAGTCTGGTTTAAACCCCATCTCTGATGAGTCAGTCTGGTTTAAACCCCATCTCTGATGAGTCAGTCCAGTTTAGACCCCATCACAGCTTCCCCTCAACTGGAGTCAGTTTGGTTTAAACCCCATCTCTGATTAGTCAGTCTGGTTTAAACCCCATCTCTGATGAGTCAGTCTGGTTTAAATCCCATCTCTGATGAGTCAGTCTGGTTTAAATCCCATCTCTGATGAGTCAGTCTGGTTTAAACCCCATCTCTGATGAGTCAGTCTGGTTTAAATCCCATCTCTGATGAGTCAGTTTGGTTTAAACCCCATCTCTGATGAGTCAGTCTGGTTTAAACCCCATCTCTGATGAGTCAGTCCAGTTTAGACCCCATCACAGCTTCCCCTCAACTGGAGTCAGTTTGGTTTAAACCCCATCTCTGATTAGTCAGTCTGGTTTAAACCCCATCTCTGATGAGTCAGTCTGGTTTAAATCCCATCTCTGATTAGTCAGTCTGGTTTAAACCCCATCTCTGATGAGTCAGTCTGGTTTAAATCCCATCTCTGATGAGTCAGTCCAGTTTAGACCCCATCACAGCTTCCCCTCAAGTGGAGTCATTCTGGTTTGAAACCCATCACATCTTTCCTTCATGTGGGTCAGTCTGGTTTAGACCCCATCACAGCTTTCTCTCAGCTGTGTAAGTTTGGTTTAAACCCCATCACAGCTGAGTGAGTCTGTGGCCTGTACTACGAAGTGGGGTTACTGGCTTATCGGGGTAACTCGTCGGATTTAAGGTACCACAGTTTAAATGGACTTCATATTCGTTCACTTACATTTTGCCCAGACTACCTTAAATCCGACAAGTTACCCCGATAAGCCAGTAACCCCGCTTCGTAGTACAGGCCACTGGTTTCAACTCCATCACAGCTGAATCAGTCTGGTTTCAACTCCATCATAGATTCTCATCTGGGTCAGTCTGGTCTGAGTAAGTCTGTTTTGAAACCCATTACAGGTTCTTCTCATCTGGGTCAGTCTGGCTGGAGTGTGTCTGCCTTAAAGCGTCTACCAGCTTCTCCTCATCTGGGTCAGTCTGGTCTTAATTAGCCTGGATAAAGTTTTCTCACAGCCCACCTCGGCCGAGTCAGTCTGCTCTTAATTAGTCTGCTGTAAACCTCATGACAGCTTCGCTTGCGCCTGAGTCAGTCTGGTTCTCCAAGACTGCTGATCCGCCGCGGTTTTGACCGCTGTGTTTCTTGCCTCAGAGGACCGTCTCTCTCTCTTTACTGCAGTACAGCGATCATAGGTCCTCCGTCAAAGGCCGTTCAGATGGAAACTGATTACTGATAAACACAAACAAAAATCTATTAAGAATATGTGGGCTTATCCCCTTGGGTAAGCTTCTATACAGCTTATAGATACGTTACACTCCATATGGGGTGTTGATACCAACTAACTCTTGCTGTTCAGACTGGCTCCCCATCTGCTCTGAATTCTACACTCGAAGCATTTTTTGTTTTCACCTATTTATCATAAAAAATATAAAAAAAAATTTATGATGCAGAGGAACCAGTACAGTCAACAGCACAATCTTGTCTATGCACGTCAGATTTGTTGGCACGGAGCTGCACATCATTGGATCACAGTTCAAAGTTAAGCCCTGAAAAACATCTCTGAACGCTGAATTTTTTTTTTTTTTTTGAGAAAAGTTTTTATGAAAAAACCAAGACTTCTGCATGCGTTAGTGCATTGTAAGCTGTTTGAAAAATTTTTTGGACAAACAGTTCACCACGAACGATGCTTTTCTGGCCAATGTGAACTAATGACCTTTATGGGAAGAGCGCGTTTTTGAGAGCAAGGTAAAAACAAATTATTGTTTATGTCCTCTTCGATCTTCTGGTGATCTCACTTTAAAATTTTGATGTGGTTCCAGAATGACAGACCCCACCCCTGCCACCCCCATGGGGCACATCACCCGCTGACCGAGTGTTGCCGTACATTTTTGTCTGGGGGGGGGGGGGTGGTTGCTGAACGAGGTAGAAAGGCCTTCACAAAGACCGGTCTGGCAGCAAACATATGCAGCTCGCGGAGCCAAGGAACACAGGACTGGGCGGCAGCTGCTGAGGCAGCATTGGTGAGGTAGGTTGGGCACAAAATGGAGGTCAGGAGGGGTTTCTGGGGGGGGGGTTGGGCTTGCAACCCAATACTGATCACACGGGCGAGCGAGGGAACAGAAGTTTCTGTATGGAAAAGCTCATAAAACTCCACCATCACGGGGACTATTGGATGAGAGGCTCCTCCTGTGGCTACTGGGGGGGACAGAGATCTGAGCATCGGGGGCTCTGTAAACCACACTGACACTCCCCAAATGTTCAGGATAGGAAGCCTTCTTGGGTTGCAAGGACATTATCCCAGCTGGCTGTGTCTCCCCTTCAGTATCTGAATCTCCCTGATTTGTATCTCTGCAGACAAAACAATGCAATCCTCAGTAGATCAGGCGGCCTCAGTAGATTCATGAATCTCCCGTCTCCTGCTGTCATCCCGATGCACATTCTCATGGTTGTGGTCTCTGTGCATGTATTGCGTCTTTAAGCTCACGGATATGTCAGCTCTGGAGGATGGGACGTCTCCTGTCAGACGAGAGGCCCTGAGTGGAGCTGTGAGATCCCTGGCCTTGGTGGTGAAGGAGGGGTGAGGGCATTCATCCCTCGGGGCCTGAGGAAGACTGGAACTGGAATAATCGGTGACGTTCGGCGGGCAATTAGCAGCTCATCAGATGTTAAACAGGACATGCTGCGGATTTCTGAGGGTTGTTTTTTTTTTTTCCCCAAGTGGCAGGAAATGTTTCTGCTTGTTGTTCTGTCTGCATTTTTTTGTTTTGTTTTTGTCTTTCTCTTGGTGGAGTTTTCAGTCGTTTTTTGGTTTCTCGTCCCCAAAAATTAGTGATTTTTCACTCGAGCAGCGAGTACATTTGCCTCCACGTCTTCTGAAGGAGAGAGAGCTACCACAATATGGTGACTTAATAAGCGGAAAACATCGTGGGCTGCAATCATCCTTCCATATTTTTTATCACCGTGCAGAGCTGGGGAATTCAAGAGGGGAAAGCTTGACTCAGGTGGTCAGGACCAGTCGGGGATGACAGGTTGCGTCGAAGGCCGTCCTCAGGTTCGGGACCTTCCAATGTTGCTACGCTTTACCTCTGTTTCTCAGGCTTGTCTCTCATGGTCCTCCAGAAATATGTTTCCTCTGGCCGCCCGATGGGTCACTGTCCCGTAAATGGGTGCAGACGTGTCCCTGAAATGCCGCAAAGCGTCTCCAGGACCTGCCAGCGGCCCCCTCCGCTCCGTGTTTCGCTTGCTGGGCAGCTACAGCCCCGTGTAATTACTATAAATGGAAGGTTTCTTTGGTCAGAAATGCTTTTTTGGTTTCTTTTGTATTTTCATGACTTTGTCAGTGGTATTTATGTTCCCCGCTTTTGTGGAATTGCTGTCGTGAAGGCGGACGCTCTCATGTTTGTCTGGAGGCGGCCTGGATCCTTCGTGCTTCTGGGGCCCACAGTCCTCTGGCTGTCGGGCCCCTCCTCGGATGGAACCATTATTTCAGTAAAAAAAAAGGCTCCGGCCCTTGTTTTTGCAGATCTGTTGCATACCAGCGTGTTTTTAAAGTCTGTGAGATACGTGCGTCGTTGCCTCTCGCTGAGAGAAGACGTGCTTCTCCAATCGACCATCGCGGCCTCCTTGCTCACCATACCGAGTGACTGTTTGCTTGGGTCGCAGCACATTGTCGACATTTATCGTCCCAGTGCTGCTTGATGCATTTAAACCGCTTAACTATGCAGTACGTCCCATTGAAAGCACCTGCAAGCTGCCAGATTCCAACTGCAAGGGGTGAGATGATATGATATTCTGCTGGCTGCCAACTGTCTCGGCGGAAGGACACGTCTTCGAGACATGGCGCTAAAATAGTGCCAGGCTAATTTAGCACATGTAGTGTGAGTTGGTTTTGGATCTGTGTCCACGTTTGGAAAGTCGTTGGTTCACGGCCCTTAAGCTTAACTGCTCCAGGTGCTCTGGAATCTGGCTGACCCAGTTGTCAGGCTTTCCACTCGTGCGTGATCCATTGGACACTAAATAGAGGTAACGTCATGCTAGCATTATGCTAAAGTCTCGCTAGCTTCCTGCTAACGTTGCGCCGCCTTGCGCTAGCGCTGACCTTAACGAAAGGGAGCTGGATGCAGGACTGGAGCGTCTGAGCTCACCGCTAGGCCAGCGAGCCTGGAACCGAGCAGACGCTGGAAAGTCAGACAACAGGCCTGCCCCTTCCAGCATGGCCCCACGCAAGAGCCCATTCCGGGCTTGTCCTGCTCGCTTCCAGCTCTCGCCAGGTGTTTGCGGCTGGAGGCCAGTGCTTGCAGCTGGGGAGCATTAAAGCGATCCCAGAATAACGGAAATAACAGGCACCGGCTGCCCACCAGTGTGTCACCGCTGTGAGGTGCCACTAATTACATTAATTCTGAATGTCTGCAGAGCAAATTTACTGATGGAGCTAAGTGTGTTTGGGGGGTGGGGGGGCCTGTTTTTAGCATCATGTGTGTTCATAAATCATTGCACATTGTTGGTAAATGTAAACACATATGACACTGTTTATTAAATTTTAAATATAAATAATATAATAATAATAAATAAATAAATAAGTTGTCATGTGTTGCAGGAAAAACATGATTCGTTTGGGGGGGGGGTGTTTCATTACAGTGAAATCTCATGAAATAAATATTTTGTCCTGGACTCAAGACTCAGATTAGGTCTAACCACAGTTGATCTTACACACTCAGGCTTCCTCACTGGACGCGTTTTTGCATGGACGACACTTGGCCTGTGATTCGCTCCCTGCTTCTCGTCTCTGATTGGAGGACGGAGACTCTGCTGTTACATTAAACTGCTGTTTTGCTGCTGATTGTTGGATGTGGGAAAAGCAAAAACAAAAGAAAAGAAGAGAAACGTGGAAGGGAATAATATATAATAGCAGGAGCATATAAACCTGGGGGGGGGGGGGGCGCATACTGGCAGTATTTATTTGGGTTGTCTCATAAATAGAAATTGAGACAGAGACTGAGAGAGAGAGAGAGTGGGATGTATAAAAAAAGGTAAAATAAAAAAAAAATACAAATGTAACCTAATAAAGTGCAAATCATTACTAGTATTGTGCAGGCAGTGTGAGTAATGAGCAAAGGATACATTAGCAGCTTTAAATTATTAAGCTGCCCCCCCCCATTAAGGATCTCTCTCCTATGCTCTTGTCTCTGACCCATGGTCATGTACAGTATTTGGCTTGAGTATTGAGTGTCTTCATTGCGAGTAAATAAATAAAGTTGCAGCCATTTTGTCTGAATCTGCCCTTTTGTTCTCCTTTAGAAGCCGTCAGCGAAATGGAATTCCTTGACACGCAGTTTGTTGTCACGGTTACGTCTTTAATGATGCAATAATGAACTTGACCTTGACCTTGAGTGGGAAGGCTCATGTCGGTGGCAGGTGCCCGCCCCCTGAGCAGCTGAAGACAGCGTGATTAACGGCGGTTTAGGGCAGTTAATGGCGGTTATCAGTGCTTAACTATTCACGGTGTTCACACCAGGTCAGGACAACCCAGACAGCCTAAGACATCGATACAACTTCATCGCCGACGTGGTGGAGAAAGTGGCTCCCGCCGTGGTTCATATTGAACTCTACCGCAAGTAAGGATCTCGCCCTCCCCCCCCCCCCCCCAAGCAAACACACCAGCGTGCCGTCTTCTGAACATATGGCGTCAGTGATGTCACTGGCCAGCTGTCCTGGCGGGGCCCTTCGGAAACAAGCGCGAGGCCCCTCCGATGCATGATGCATAAACATCACCAGCATGTTATTTTGCTTGAAAGATCCTGGAGTCTCTGTTATTTCAACATCCTCACCGGTTCATTTAGCCAAGCCTCCGCGTAAAAACCCAGCAGGAAATACTTTCAAAGGACCCAGCCAGTAGGAAAATGCTACATGGAATACATCTTATATTGTGGCTGTAGTTTTATTTTGGTCCAGGTTTGGTCATTGTACACATCCCTTTAGAAATACATTCCTAATGCAATAAAAATTTGATTGCAGTATTTTTAACTCTAACCTTTTTCTTTAATATCCTCCTGAGACCCAAGGAAAAAAGTGTCCTTCAATTTTAGGATATTTGTCTTTGGAGGAAATAAGACATCTTACGATTTTCTAATTTATTTTTATTTTTAATTTGACAGCATGTCCTCTTTAGTGTACAACAGGAATAAATATGTTTCCTTGCATCAGTGAAAAGATAGATGCAAAAACAAAATGTCCACTGTAATGGACACAAATGAATGGGTGTGGTCTCAGGAGGTTATAATAAAGGAAAATATCTTGCATCTACGTTCCGCATGTCTGCCGTCATGGAATACAGTCAATTATAAGCAGGATGTTGTTGTTTTTATGGGGGGGGAGATAAGTGTCCCATGGAATAGACCGCAAGTCCTTCCCCAAAAGATCAGCATCACCAAGTACATGTGCTGAATGTCTGAATAAGCAAACGATTAGTGTCAACTTTGCATGAGGTTCCTCAGGCCTCAGAATCATTCTGGATGTTTCTGTCCTGGGAAAGTAGGAAGAAAGCCTATATGCAAAAAATATAAAGAACAACAGGGATATGTTAATATACGGGGAGGTAACCCTGTTCCTGGTAACTGGTTATGGATGGATGGATGGGTGGATGGATGGAAAATAAGGTGCTCAGAATTTGTACTCGAAGCAGTTGAAGGTAGAGGCTGTCTCAGTGTGTCTATGCGTGACACCCCCCCCCTCCCCCACACTCACTCAGGATGGTGTTCTCCAAGCGTGAGATGGCTGTGGCCAGTGGCTCGGGCTTCGTTGTGTCCGAGGACGGGCTCATCGTTACCAACGCTCACGTGGTGGCCAACAAGCACCGTGTCAAAGTAGAACTGAAGAGCGGCGCCACTTTTGACGCCAAGATCAAGGATGTGGACGAGAAGGCCGACATTGCCCTCATCAAGATCGATGCCCCGGTAAGGCCTCGCCCATCTCACGTGAGCGAATCAGCACACAGCAGGTTGGAATCACAACCTGTTTCTACTTTTCTTTTAAGTTTTTATAGTGCAATGAATTTGTGTGGAAATAAGGTAAATTTATTGTGGAAACTGCCATCTGGCCTTTATCGGAACAATTTAGAGTTAATCTGCATTTAAGAAATCTGTTGGAAAAAACATTCAGAGGTTACATTCTTTTGTGAATATTTCCTGATGGGCTTTGTGAGATAAACTGCTCTGCGGCTCTTATGTTATAATACTGGGAGCGACCCACTTGGCTAATTTTGTGAATTTTGTTTGGCAGTGAAAATCAGGATTAATCAGAGCATTATGAAGTTGACGTGATCTCACAGGTCGCAGGGGATTAATATTCCTGTTCACTCATTTCCTGAAGTGCAGAGGTCACAGCGGGTTTGCTTTTCAAGACCCAGGTTGTTACCGGCCGTCAGCAAATCCTGCGTCAGTGCCGTGAAAAAGAAAATATCGGGGGCAACCAGGGACAAGTCCGGGGGGGGTTGGTGTTGACGGCTTGCCTTTCCAGAGGGCAGTTTTTGGGGCTGTTGACAGAGAGGGTGTGGTGGAGCGGTGGGCCAACGTTTAATTGCTTGAACATAAGAAGTTTACAAACGAAGGGGGGCCATTCGGCCCATGAAGCTCGCTTGGGGAGAATTCAACTGACCGTAGCTTAAAGTTGTCAGAATCTTATCTAGCTCTGATTTAAAGGACCCCACGGTTTTAGCTTGCACTACACTAACAGGAAAACTATTCCATACTCCAGGGACGGATTACGGACCGGGCCAGCGGGGCCGCTGCCCAGGGGCCCTTGGGGTGCAGGGGGCCCGTGGGGCCCCTAGCCCAAAACAATTTGCAACGCTTATCAACAATGTATTTTCGTTTGTCTATTTTAGAGGGCCTACATTCTTTGATCTTCTGCCTACAAGGGCCCCTGACCCTATAGGGCCTCTGATGGAAACATGGAGGGAGGGCGTTTGGCTGCCAAGGGCCCTTGAATTGTGGTGGTGGTGGGGGGGGGGGGCCCTCGTGAACTTTTTGCCCAGGGGCCCACACAACCCATAATCCGTCCCTGCCATACTCTAACTAGATGCCGCTAACCCCTCCTCATAAGACATTCCTCTAAGATCAGGAATCATTCTTGTAGCTCTACGCTGAACCCTTTCTAAGGCAGCAATGCCCTTTTTAAGGTAACGTGACCAAACAATTCTCCTAAGTTAGCTCTCTAATCTTAAGTCTCGCACGATTCAGATCCTGACTTCCAGTCAGCTAGCTAATGTGGATAAAAAGGTTCGTTTGTGTGTCACCGCAGGCCGGGAGTCGCGCCAAACAGGCCGAAAGCTGTTGCCACGTGGTAGGGGGGGTGCCCACTGAGTCTGGCTCACCTCATACCCTCTTAAACACTGTCACTCGTAGACCCTGCTCTTGGTGTGTTCTGTTTTCTCTCCTATTGGCATAGTATCTTGTAATTCTGCATAGCCGCGCACAGATTACGGAAGCACAGAGTTACTCGTTTGGACACAGTCAAGTATTACATAGCTTAAAATATAGGAGGATTACAGTCATCTATTTAACCTGCTATTAGAAACTCGATAACACCCGGTTCTTTGTTTAGGGCCCAGGGCTTCTTGCTCTGCTCGTAGCAGCCATCCTCTTTGGTTCTGTACCTTTAATCATCAGGTGGTTCAGTTAGGGCCGCAGACGTCTCATCTTCGCAGCAAATGGACCGTGAGCGTTCCGGTGACCGCCTTCAGGGCCGATACCAAGAGGAGCGGGACTGATGTCGCCTTTCATTATCGTGTCACCCAGCCACACGTGGTGGATGCGGCGTCCCGGGGCTGCCACTGAAGATGTAGCGATTACAGCAATTGGCAGACATTAAACACTATATCAGGACGCCTCTTGGCCAGCAATCCATGTAATGAAGGTTGTTTTTATTACCACGCGCACCTGCAGTGAACATGCCCTTGAATCCTTAGTTTTTTTCCCCCTGGATGGCACTTTCAGCAGCTTATAGCTTTTTGCTGTGTGACTGTCAGTGCTACTGTATCAGTGTTAGTGCTATTGTCAGTGTTAGTGTGGCTGTATCAGTGTTACAGTGTTAGTGTTACTTCTCAGTGTTAATGTGTGCAGGTAGATAGGCCTCTTTCTACTGGACTGACCCCTGGAGATAGTGGTTGAAACTTCTCTACATTGGACTGAACGCTGACAGTGAGACCCCATCCCAGGTTGCCCCCAACACTGATAAACAAGAAGTCGGGGAGCTTTTCAGGTCGGCCTGGGGTGATTCATGGGACAGGAACAGATTTACTGCCGATTTCTATGGAGGAATTCACAGGCTGGAACAAACCACTAGATCCAGTACCGCTACATAATCCTGTGATGAGCCGTATAATTTATAGGGGCCAATTAAACGGTTTCAACTTACTGCTGGAGTCTGAATGATAGCATGAACTGAACGGTAGCATGGACGAGCGGCAGGCATGATACACCGTAAAAAGCTCCTGTCACGCAGACGGTGTCCTGGCACCCAGGTGACGTTTCGAGCAGCAGAAATAGCCGTACGGGCCAGTGCTTTGCTGACAAATATGGCCGCTGTGAAAATAAAACCTTGCAATATACACCAGTCCCAAGGCCATAAAAGCTGGGGAGGGGTCACTAGCAAAGGCCTCTACTCAAGGCAGACGCTTGGACCTGACTCCCATACTCAGCCAGACACGCCCCCCCCCCCCCCCCCCCCCGTAATTACTGGTACACATGTGCCCCCCCCTGTGGTGGGCCCGGAAATGGCACCGTTTCCCATTCGACAGGTTGTTATTAAAGTATTACCCTCTTCTCCACATGACGTAGGTCGATCCGGGCTTGTAAACTGAGCAGCGAGGAGGTATCTTAAGTGTGCGGGGGGCTAACGGATGAGGGGTCGCCCCGGAAGGGGGGGCTGTACTGCTGGTAAGTGAGCCCCCAAAAGTGTTTTCGCCGGTATGGCCGTTCCAGAGAGTTCTTTGACAAGACAGAACTGATCAGTACTGAGGGAACGGGGGGGACAGCCTTAAACGACAGGTGCATTTTTATGTATGTCAAAAAATAATATTTACTTTGAGTTTACCGATTTTATTGTATGTCGAATCTGAAAACACGACGAATCACAACAACATTTACGTGTAATTACCTTTAATTTTGCTAATTGGCTAATCAAAATAGCAGCTGACGGCAGTGACCTTGGGAGTGAGCAGGTCCCACCAAAAGTCCTCCAGGGATTTTTCTGATTCGCCCCGTCGAGCCTCCAGGGACGGTTACATGATTTATCATGTCGCCGAGTCCCCTGGAATCCTCACTTAACTGTCCTCAGCTGCCATGCACTGCGCTTGGCTGAAAGGGCTGTTTTTTGGAGGGGGGAAAAAAGAACATTTAATACCTCATCTGGATTGCATTACCGCAAATTTGTTTGTGTGCGTGAGTGTCGCGTTAAAATGTTGTTTCAACAGCTTTAGGGTGGATGCCTGAAGGTTATTAATACTGTTGATAAACTTCCCGTAAAATGGATGCTTTTCTGTGTCCTTGTTTATGATGTCAGATCCAGTTTCTCTGCTCTGGAAAGAAAGTTACGTCTGTCAGAAATGTGGGGAAACGTTTCGTCCCATTTCAAGCCACCCGTCATACTAGAGAAACCATTCAGCTTAAGGAATTTGTTTTGCCGCTCCCGCAGTTCTGCTTGTTTGTCCCCACTCTGAGCCGATTTGGCAATGGGGGGGGGGGGTGTTTGAAATTCAGCAGGGGCGACTGAGAAACCCCGTTTGCACGTCCTCAATCGCCAGGGAGGCCCAAGCGACCCTGGGACACTTGAGTCACACGTTCCTCAGAGTAGGTGGGTCGCAGTGCCGGCGGTGTGTTTACTGTTTTGAGGTCTCCACGCTGTCTCCCTGACACCCCCCCCCCCCTCCCTTAGGTTCTGCCGGGCCTCCACAACTAAGGAAACCAATCCCGCGTGGCGGTGTAATGGAGAGCAGCACTTTCCACTGGCCTAAGCATGACACATACTGCGCTGGTTTGTTCGCAAGTGCATGTCCGTTTCCCAAAAGTGCAAACACATCCGTATACCTGATGCGCCAGCGGGCCGCTCCGGTGGGGAGGGGGGCAGTAAGTAGGTCAGAAGTTAAATATAGGGAAGCTGTTCACCATCCGTCCATCCATTCATCCATCTATCCATCCGTCTGCTGGCCGCTTTCCAGGTCAGGGTTGTGGGTCTGTTCGCTTTCGTTGACTTTAATATGCGGTTTAATTCAGGGAGGCTGGGATGTGTAAAATACATTAATGTTTAAATCATTTTTAGTTCCAGTTATTTATCACCGAATCCCCATCAAACCAGTCACAAGAAAACACATTTTCCCCTTGTGCCTTATTTGTGCAGACATACCTCCGTTCATCGACCCTGGTTACAAGGGGAGGGTGTCTGTCTGTCTGAGGGGGTGTCATGTGTGGAGCGGAGCAGTGAGCTGATGGGGGGGGAGCAGTTCTGTGGCTCGTAAGATGCCCAAGTGGGGCAGTGGATCCATGCCGTCCGAAAAATGAGAGACTCTGCTTGTCCTTAATGGTGAACGAATAACAAACAGACAGGAAGGAGGTCCGTTAAAGAAAGTGAAGCTGTGGGCTTTACCTGTAATCCCCCCCCTCCCAACCCCCCCCCCCCCCCTCCCGGCTGGCATCGGGTGGGTTTTCCACAGCGTCACGGACGCATGGGCAAGCTGAGACTGCAGGGGGGCCGGAGGGCTGATGCTCTGAGTCACCGCAGTTTATGAAAAGGCATTTGTTTGCTGGCAGAAAACCCAGGGAAGGTTTATGAAGACGATCCAGCCCCTCAAAAGGCATTTATTAATTTTTTTTCACGCATCTTGGAGTAGAGTTTGCCCGGGCCGCGCCTAACCCAGCACAATGGCCGAGCGCTTTTCACGCTGCCGCCTTTTCAGGGGAATTTCTCTTGGGCCGTAAATGGCGCATTTGGTGAGTGAGCGACGTGTCACAGCTGCTGCTTCCCCAGGCGTTTGCAGATGCAGCGCCCCCCCCCGCCCCATGACCCAATATCGGGACACATTCGAAGCAGTCACCCCGTTCCCCCTCCCCACCCCGCCATCGTCTTGCCCAGACATGGGAAATGACGGGCGTGTCCCCACCTGCCACCCGGACAGACGGACACGTCCTGACAGGCCTCTGGCAACAGGTGGAGCATCAATCACGTCCGAGGCGATCCAGCTACCATCGCCTCATCCTCGCTCTCACACTCCCCTCCGATTGCTGTGGCTTTACACTCATTACCTTAATCCCTGTGCCGCTCATAATCACACACACACACACACGCACACACACACACACACACGCATGTGCTGTGTACATAAATATATACAACATATTTTCCAGGCACACAGTTCCAGTAACAAGCACTGTAAGGCTTTAAAAAGAATTGCCCGCTTTGCGATTTTTTTAAGAGCAGCCGTTTTGCCAAACAATGGAAACATGACACCCAGCTGGCCATTGTCCCCCCCCCCTGGAAAATAACAGCTGAAGCTGCCTTAACCTGTGGGAGAAAACAGACCAGGGGACCGGAGTAAATGGGAGCGCAGGACCTGCGGGGAAGGTGGTCTGAGTGCTCATGCTTTCGTGATGTTCTACCACATGTGGTCACGGTTACGGGACGCATGCCAGCTGGGTTTGGGGGGGGGGGGGGGCAGGATGCTACCAAGAAGTTGCTTGATGGTCCTATGATGG
Source organism: Paramormyrops kingsleyae (assembly GCF_048594095.1). NCBI lineage: Eukaryota > Metazoa > Chordata > Actinopteri > Osteoglossiformes > Mormyridae > Paramormyrops > Paramormyrops kingsleyae. Next base: position 16,984,330 of record NC_132816.1, read on the forward strand.
TCATGGTTGTCTCCCTTTCCCCAGATCTGCTCTGATGTGGCTGCAGGTCTCATTCCACAGACCTCATCCCCACAGAATAACTCCTTGCTCCCCAGTACAGGGCACAATTAACATATAAAGATAATATTTACAATCTGTATCTGATGTTACAAAATCATCGGCAATTGACCCATACGAGCTGTAAATTTGCTTGGGGGGGGAAAAATGCATTTCCCCCCCCCAGAGGCTATTCCTATTCCCGGCTGGAGCGTGGCAGCCATCTTTGCTCGTTGATGAGTGAGATCAGAAACTGCCCCCCCCCCCCCCCCCCCCCGTGGTTACCTTTCTTGATTTACCGACAAACGCAAACCGGTTGTTGGAATCCGACACTGTCGCTGGGGAGCTTTTTCCCGATGAGAGAAGGCCTGGTCGGAAGGCGCAGGAATGCTGGAAAGCTCAGCACTACATTGGACCGCCCACCTGCCAGTCCCGCTCACTCTCTCCCGTCACAAAGGCCCCACTCTGTGACCAAGTTTTGGCCGCATAGACGCAAACTGAATTTTACCGGCTGCAAAATAAAAAGGACAGTCATGGGGAGAAACATTAATACTCTTTGTTATGATTCTACTCGAATCTAATTAAATCGTACTTAGTGAGCAGCTAATTTATTGGGTAACGCTTTTAAATGCAACGTTGTTAACGTGTAACAATGAGGAAAACAGCAGCTCTATTTCCCAACAGCACCCCCACACACCCTTCCCCCCCAGCCCACCTGACCTCATCCCTGGAACTGTTCAGTGCCCCTCACTTCCCCCCCATCTGTTTATCCGCTTAGCACGGGTGCCGCGCTACACGCTATTCCTGTGTCGGATCTGGATTCTCCCAGGCTGCCTTGTTCTCTGTCGTCTATTAATAACGGGCAGCTCAGCAGCGCTGGCCAAGCCGCCCTCGCTGTCTCTAGCCCTGTTCTCACTCCTGGCCCTGGGGCGTGAAGCGCAGAGTGCTTCCTCGTCGCTAACGTCGCAGGTAGTCGGCGGCCATTTTGAATCCGTGGGACGTTAGAGAGGGCAAGAGGAACCCAGATGGGAGCGAGACAGGCTGATCGAGAGCTTAGCTTCCCGGGGGCTCTGTTGTATCTGGGGGAGGGGCGTTGTCATGGTCACGAAACAGCCTAGGTATTGTCCCTGTAGTCTGACCAGCAGGGGGCGACGTGACTCCCCCAAACAGGCTTCCCCAGATGCCAGCCCATTCTAATGCAGCACATTTTGGCAGTGGGGTGTGGCTGTGTCTCTGTGCACACCGGTCACCTTGAGGTACTCGTTAACGCAGCCTCCATCAGGGGCGTTTCCCGCTCTGCTGGAGCAGAGATCTCTGTCCTGGGCGCTCTTTGAGAGTATCCATTACAGAGCATGTACTGTAACTCTATTTTTACCATAGTGAACAGAACGGCTCCGAGGCGCAGTGCATCAGGAAATCCCGCCCCCTCAGAACACATGGCCAGAGGGGGTCTGAGGGCTGGTCCCTGCTTCTCTGAAGACACCTCTATTTAGATATCTGCGTTTGACTTTCCAAGTGCCTCCAGAGATTGTTTTTCCTTGTTGTCATTGCTGGTATATCTGAACCGGCGATGTGGCACAACACAAACCAAACCGGCTGTGTCTTTCCCAAAAGGAAAGTCGAGCTGAATGTTAAAGCAGTGAACAGGAAATAGAGCCAAAGCAGAAATATGCAGTTTATCATGGCGTAGGTTACTGGCCATAAGCTATTTCAAATATAATGCATAATTTATTGAAATGGTATAAGAGGAGTGAGGATGAGCGAAACCTAGTAATTAATCAATAGGCTAAAAAAGTTCAAGCAAGAACTATTTCTGAGTCAGCCTGAGTCATGCAGCTTCTCTGGCAAAAAAAAAAAAACGAAAAACACTCTTCGTTCTTAATTGGTCAACAGCTAAATCCATGCCTGCATTGCAGCACGTCCTATTGGTTTATGAGATGAAGGGTCGTGGCCAGAACCAGTGCTGTCTGCTTTTGGTTCCTCATCCAGCCTGTACTGGCCAGCACTGACCAGAGAACAGAGCCAGCAAGCTACTGCGCTAATAGTTTCAGTGGGCTCAGTTAATCGCCTATAAAAGGCTTTGTTTGGATTATGTTAAGCCCTATTAATCTCCACAGAACCACTGAACAAGACTCCCTGTGGCAATTTACCACCCCGGCGAGCAAAGAGAAAAACAGTAAAGTATTGTTGTTCTGCTTTTTGTTGGCAATACATCTGTATTGAGGAATGATGACCCGCAGATACAGGGGCGTGCAGCCTGGAAGGTGGTTTCTTGAGCTTGGAGGGGCCTGGCTGATATTAGCCACGCCCCCCCCCCCCCCCCCCCCCAAGGATTTGGCCATGATTGTGAGGCTTTTAGCTGGATTTTTAGGGACCCCTGTATTATGGAAAGGGGAGCAGCCAGAAATAGGTGGTAGGAGTTGGTTGCCCGTTCCACACTGACCCTGCCGACCCCCCCCCCCGTCCCCGTCCCGCAGATGAAGCTGCCCGTACTGCTGCTGGGCCGCTCGGCGGACCTGCGGCCGGGGGAGTTCGTGGTGGCCATAGGCAGTCCCTTCTCCCTGCAGAACACCGTCACCACGGGCATCGTCAGCACCACCCAGCGCGGCGGGAAGGAACTGGGCCTCCGCAACTCCGACATGGACTACATCCAGACGGACGCCATCATCAACGTGAGTTGCCCGATCCCCCTTAGCGCACTCCCAAGCAGCCTAGCCTCACAGTTCAACTGTAGCTCAACAGGTAGAGCATTGTGCCAAGAATGCAAAGGTTGTTTGTAGGTTTGAATCCCGGGGAGCATATAGATCGTGATCCTCCTACCGTAGGTCACTTTTTTAAACTCTCTTTTCCTCTTGCAGTACGGAAATTCTGGAGGCCCGTTGGTTAACCTGGTAAGGATTTTAGTTGCTGTCTTTTAAATACAAGTTAGCTGGAGCTTTAATTATTTACATACCAGTAGAAAAACTGCAGGAAGCTGGTCATTAGTCAGCATTTTGCAGGAAAGCACAGAAAGTCAGAGACATTTATTGGGAGTAACATTAAACCAGCTCCTGTGGGCAGAATGCATTATCATTGCATTATTCATCGGTATCCACTTTCATATTAAATATCATTCTGCCATGGGGATAGAGATGACTCAGCACAACTGCATGAAAATAAGATCCGTTGTAAATGCCCCTTGGCATGGATGGTGCTGCAGTCAGCCAGAATGAAATGGACAAATGAAAGGAAATGGAGGCGTGGTATATGGGTGAACTCAATGCTGCCCCCTACAGGACGGGGAAGTGATCGGAATCAACACCCTGAAAGTGACCGCGGGCATCTCCTTCGCCATCCCCTCCGACAAGATCCGTCAGTTTCTGGCAGAGTCACATGACCGGCAGGCCAAAGGTAACCCCCCCCCCCCACCTCGGCACCAAACGCAGTATAAACCGCCTTGGGCGAGACACGTTCAAACCCCGCTAACGCTACCACCGGGCGTGTCCGAGGCTGCTCAGGTGCTGACGTCGTGTCTCTCCATGCTCAGGCAAAACGGCGCCCAAGAAAAAGTACATCGGCATCCGGATGATGACTCTAACTCCGACGTAAGTCCCAGCCACGCCTAAAGCTCACACTCGATCAAAGCGCCATGACTTGCGTTTACCTTGCCATAATAATTACACTTTCTGTCCCCCCCCCCCCGCCTGCCTCAAGGCTCGCTAAAGAGCTGAAGGAGCGACAGAAAGACTTCCCAGACGTCACCTCCGGAGCGTATGTCATTGAGGTCATCTCGAAAACACCGGCTGAAGTGTAAGTCAATGAAATCGGAGGGGGTGGGGGGTGTCACACGGCCCACACAGGGCGTAGCTGAATGCTAAAGCTAAGTGTCGAGTCAGCTCACCTCGCTTCCTTTAGTGGAAGCCAACACTGGCTCCTTTTGAGCGTGTGCGCTGAGGAAGTTTGTCCCTGTTGGCTTGCTGTACCCATCTGTGTCGATGTGGAGAGAGACACCAACCAATTGGAGAGCATAGAGTCACTTCCGAGTTCTGCCCTCAGAGTGTTTTGTGGATATTAACACACTATTATGCCCTTATAAAAAGCTTTCCAGGCGCGCACATTTCCATTTTCCAGCCACAAGAAAAACCCCGGTACCGTCTGGGGGGTGTTACCCCAGGACCACGTCCTGTTACTGGAGATGACTGTGGCTTTGCTGATGGCTGCATTATGCGCCAAGGCTGCAGTTTCTATCGCTGCAGCAATAACAAGAAACCGTGACCCCAACACCAGCACTTACTAACCTCTTCCGGGAAACATCTGCAGGACTTTTCTGAGGTCATCCAGGGCGTGTGTCGGACCTTCGGCGTAGGTCAGAGCAGCGGGCTTGGGCTCTGCTTCCCCTCTCTCTCAGTGCTGCGTTTCATCATTTGTTCCGGCACAGAGAACCGCATCTAAGTCCCCAGCTCTGAGGCCCTCAGCTCTGTTCCCAGACGGCCACAGTGTCTGTACAGTTTTTGTTCCACCAAGAAAACGACTCTTTGCACGGCCTAATGTGAGCCCTCAGTGATTTGCCGAGAGACAATAATCCAGTGAACTGCAGCTGAGAGAGTAGACCGCTCTATTAAAGCAGGAGGTCGGTGTCAGTTGTGTGTTAAGAGTTTCTGCCAGCAGGTGGCAGAGCAGTTAAGGACATCAACCACTTTCCCAAACTCCAGAATAATGTCCAGCTGTGTAATAGAGTTAAAACTGTGTTTGCTTTGTATGAAAGCTAATCTCCTAATGTCCTAATCTCCTAATAATGTAGGCAAACTGTGCCCCTTCCCCAATTCATTCCTTGTCCCAGAGGGGGCCTGAAGGAGAGTGATGTCATCATCAGCATCAACGGGCAGCGCATCACCTCTGCCAGTGACGTCAGCAGCGCCATCAAGCGCGACGACAGCCTGCGGCTGGTTGTGCGGCGTGGGAATGAGGACGTCATTGTCACCGTCGTCCCCGAAGAGATCGACCCTTGACCAGCGCCGTGCAGCCGCCGGCTCCCCAGTCCATGGACCTCTCCGCGCCGGCACCAAGCCGCCGCTCTTAGAACCCGCAACCCGTAGTGTCGCTCTTAGCGGGCGGACGGAAAACTTTGTCTGCTCCGGGAGCTGTTCCGTGCACGAAGATTTGCAGCCGCGTTTTAGTCTCACTTCGCTAACCGTGCGTTTTACCTTACTTATGTACGCTTCGAAAGACATTACCACTGTCCGTGTACCTGCACTCGGTTGACCAGCGTGTCTTTACGGAAGAGCATCGGGGCCACCTAAAAGGGAACAAATTATAAAACTTTGAGATTTATGTAAAAAATTATGAGACAGGTCAAATTTTGAGGTTAAAGTCGAAATAAACTTTCGAGAAAAAGGTCGAAAATATTAAGAATAAAGTAGAAAATTCTGAGATTAAACCTGAATTATATGGATAGCTCGTCCTAGTAAAAATGAGTCTTTATTCCATGCGGAATGTGCCAGGAAGGCCGAATGTGTGGCATCTGGTGTCATCGTGTAAGACGATCGATTCGCCCTCTACAGATATCTCACAGTCGCTGACAGGTGACTTTTTTTCTTCTCGAAAGTTTGGAACTATTTGGACTTGAATCAAACTTTTGACTTTAATCTCAAAATTTTAGATTTCAGTCTCAAAATATTTTATAATTTGTGCTATTAGGTGGCCCTATACTCTTCCATATGTCTTAATCCTTTGTGTTTCTACGTCAGTTTTTATATATTGTACCTAATCACTCAGAGAACCCCGGCACGGGACACTTGAGAGAAGAGTTGGAATTGCAGGATACTGTAGATTTTTTTTTAATTTGATTTAGTGTTGTTTCGTTTTCTTTCTGATGACACCTAGGAGAAAAGGGAATAAACGTTTTTCCATAGTCTTTTTCCGAAGCTATTTGAATATCTTGAATAATTTGGACTAAACGTTGTTTTGCAAACATAAAAGCACACGCACTCGCATGCTTCTGTTTTCAGTGTCAGACTTCAACTACACTAATCGGCGCTTGTAGCAAGTTTACTGCTCGTTCTAGATCTTGCTGAGCTGGACAGGCTGTCCTCAGAGCATAGCTGAATCTTGGCTTTCTGGGCGAAAAATGCTTCCAGGTCTCCTGAACCGAGAGAGACTCAGGTCCAGCACAAATACCGGCACGCAGAGACGCGCGTAAATCACACTCTCGGTGTGTCATTCTCTGGCGCGCCTCCGCAGGTCAGGGTTACTGGGGCGCTGCGTCGGCCCGATGGTGAAAATGAGTGCGTGAGGACACTGATTTTTCTTCAGAGATGAAAGCTGACTGGGAGTGCACCCTGGAACTTGGAGCGATTTATTTGGGCAAGTTCTGCTGTTCACTCGGGACTTGGAAAATCAGATCTGCTCTGTATTCTTTTCACAGAAGCCTATGTTTCGACCCAATCCAGCAAACATGTATTCTTGCATATGAGTTAGTTTATCGTCGCTTTACCTTTCTGTTAAGGTAATCAAGTTTTAAACCGTGTAGGTCTGTGTACTCACAAATGTCGAATTTGGTCTGTAGACAATATTAACTGCGCTGTCAAAAAAAAAAATCCTGGATTATGCTTCCCTCTAGTGGTGTTTCCGTGGCAGTGCAATATCGTAGGCCATGTAACAATCTGGGCATTATTAAACAACAAACTGGTGTGTACAATAAATCTCTGTAAAGTAAGTCAAGTTGCTGCACGTTCTTAGTGCAAATAAACCATTGTACAACGTGTACAGGGTTAACGTGTTTGGCCGTTCCGGCTTCCTCTGCAACGTTTTAACGAGCGCTGCAGTTTTTCTTTACCGAGCGGAACACTCTGGATATTGAATTATTGAAGTCAGAGGATGGATCATATAGGCCAGTAAATTTCCAGGGAAGGGGTTCCGATCGGGCTGATGTGACCTGGTGCACCGCGCATTTGGACGCCGTGAGAACCTGACATCCAGCTTCCCTAAAACTTTTTCAAAATCCGCGGCGGTGTCCTGAGTTAAAATAAAATCGTAAATACTTGAAAGGGGCTCCTGCCCCCCAGAATTACATTTAAGGGCTTTGCAGGACACACGTTGCACATGCTCAACATATTTTAAGTGGTTAGGTTTAAAAATTGTGCTTACATCCATCACCCGTAACCCTCATCCCCATCTGTTACAGGCCAAAACTCGCAAGTTAAGAGTCCGTCGCGATTCACTCTCATCGTCAGTTATACCCGAATCACTTCATTTTAGTGGGATTTATGTAGGGACAGACTAGCGTGTATTTAAAGACTGGAAAATTCCCCAGTACGTGAACGACAAAGGGATTGGGCTCAAAACCCATTCAGCCTTATGGGATCCCCGTTGAGACTGACTTTTTTTTATCCCTTAGGATAAAACAAGCGCTGCTCTATTCTGAGGACCGTTTAATTTTAATAAGGTAATGAACGCCCGCAACTTGCACAGGACAAACGGATATATAAATGGATGGTTTTTGCATCTTAAGTAATATAATCAACCGACCTGCAGTTTTTAGCCCTATACGTAAGTCAGTTAAATGTTCATATAATACACAGCAGATTTAGGAAGAGGATTTCAAGCTTCGTCATGTTAAGATGATTTTTTTTTTTTTTTTTGTAAAAAAGTGGGTCAGTTTCTGAACTTTCCAGAACACTCTCCCGGTGCCTTTTTGCTCCTTATTCGTTTTTTCCTTATTCGTTTTTTTTTTTTGGACGTGAAGCCTGGATGGTTCTGGACCGTTGCGCATTTTCTCCGAGAGGCTTTGTCATAACCTGGCCGAGTCCGTTCCAGCAGGATTTCTCGTAACCAGCGCCAGTCGGAGCTCCTTTCCTCAGCTCCGGGCCTCGCAAAAACGTCTCGCTGGCGCTCAGCTCAGGAAAAGTCCCGTGACAGAATAGAGGGTGGGACACTGCCAGTCGCTGAAAGGCGCCAGGTGAGTCAGTTGGTCAGATATGGAGGGAACTGAGATTAATGTAAATGGCAGAGGAGCAGGACAGGGTGCACAACTCAGATCATACAGACTAAAAACCATTAATCTTCACGGTCAAGGTCTGTGACAGAACACGTCAACCTGGGCCGCCCATCCATCCCAAGTTTCTTGCCCCCTGAGACCCGCAGTCCCAACAGGAAACCAGTAGGACTTCGGCCGCTAACTGGATGGACAGTGGATGATCAAGGATGAGGTGAGGCAGATGAGGTGAGGCGGATGAGGTGAGGCAGAAGGCAAACTCATTTGCTGAGGGAGTGGAGAACTGGGCCGAGAAGCATGAGAACCTAAAATGGGCCGGGCCACAAAATGCAAGATACACACACAAAGAAAAAATAATCTCCTAAAGACAGGACACCAGCCCCACATCAAACTACATTCTCAGGAAAAAAGTCTTTAGCCCTGGTAGTTTTGTACTCCAAAATACAAACAACTTGAATGAGCTCGCAATGGTATAAAAATGTTCCTAGGAGTCCATTTCTATACCTTAAAAGGTACATTTACCTACAGCTAGGGTACAATTGGACAACTGGCAGACCCTTGACCAGTCAACAAGGCCCATGAACTGGAAGCCATCTACATCTCCAAGCTGGTACCAGCTGGCTACAGTCAGGCACAGAGCAAACGGGACTGCACACGCAGAAGAGGAAGACAGAACGGCAGTGAGCCCCATAAACCAAGCCGCAGAACGGCAAGCAGCTGAACTCCTTGTTTTAAGAGCAATGATGGCGACCAAGCAGTGAACGCTGCTCTGTTTAAATAGCGTTGGGCTCTAATTGAACCCAGGCCTCGAGAGAAACCCAACAGGAACCCCCTGGATATGCCTGGCTGAGCAAAAGCAGACTCTGGTCCCGATCCAGGAGGTTCTGCTACAAATCAGGTGCTTAGTGGGAACATATCGCGTAAAGGGAGGGTCCACTTAAAACCAACACAATTACAAACCTTCAAAAGAAAAATATGGCTTCCTTGTGCCCTTGTGTTAGTCCACAATTACATAGCTTAGCAACCAGCTAAAACCCCTCCCAGGCCTGCAGCCCTGAGCTAGGTGCCAAACTGACCTTACTGCGCCTGCTGAGGTGATGAGCCTCCTTCGGGTGTCCCAGCCTTACCGCGCCTGCTGAGGTGATGAGCCTCCTTCGGGTGTCCCAGCCTTACCGAGCCTCCTTCGGGTGTCCCAGCCTTACCGCGCCTGCTGAGGTGATGAGCCTCCTTCGGGTGTCCCAGCCTTACCGAGCCTCCTTCGGGTGTCCCAGCCTTACCGCGCCTGCTGAGGTGATGAGCCTCCTTCGGGTGTCCCAGCCTTACCGAGCCTCCTTCGGGTGTCCCAGCCTTACCGCGCCTGCTGAGGTGATGAGCCTCCTTCGGGTGTCCCAGTCCGAACCCACCATCATGTGGTCTAATAATTACTGTGTATCTTATATTTAGATCTTATAATAATGAATTACCATATAAAATAAGGTTTTTCAGTACATCATTTATTAATTTCCATAAACCATTTATTCATTCAGATCACCACATGGTAACACAGCTATCCACAATCTTTGGATTATTACATCCTTGTGTTTTTTATGTCTACATTATGCATGGATACGGCAGCACTGTTGCCTCACACCTCTGGGACCAGGGTTCGAGTCTCAGTCTAGGTTCCACACATGTGGAGTTTGCAGATCCCCCCCCAGTCCAAAAACTTGCTGAGGTTAATTGAGTGACCAAATTGCTGAAAGGTGTGACTGTGCCCTGTGATGGGTCGGCACCCCATCCTGGGATGTTCTCTGCCCTACGCCTGTAGCCTCTGGGATAGGCTCCGGCCCCCCCACAATCCTTAATGGAATGAGCAGTTACAGAAAATGGATGGATGGATGGATGAACATCATGCATGGACAATGCATTAAATCTAGTTTTTTTCCACTTTCTTTTCAATCTATTTTCCAGTGCTACAGATCTCCACTAAAATTTTGTCCATGACTATAAAATTAACATAAAAATGTTAAGTTTGACAGCCCTGCATGCAAATTTTTTTACTAGCCAGCAGACTAGCGTTCAGTTTTTCTGTACTCACCCATTGTCTAAATCTCTCACCTCCGGTGAGTGGACAAGCTTAATTTCCAGCCCGGTTTATACTTAAGCTACTTGAGATCACGTGTCCCTGATCACTTACCGTAAAACACAGAATTAGGGACTGTGTGGTTGTTATGTGACTGTTCCATACTTGTGCTCTCCTGTCTCCTGACTGAGGCTTGTGGGTCCGTTTTGTGTTCTGCCACTTCTACAGTGCAAAGACGACAAGAGAGGTGGCCATTCGACATTCAGCTGTTTAATGATTCATGTTTATCCGCGTATGTTCTTACACTGACTCAAATGTGCCACGTTTTTTAGCTTCACGGGATGTCAGCAGTAAGGACGTGTTTGGAAAGGACAGCATCAGAGTGTAAGGTGAGATGGTTTACAGACACAGCTGCATATAAAAACCACTGCACCTCTTTAACCACTGCAGTAGTGTGTAATCTCACCTGAAGTTTGGTGAAAGAAATGGAAAAACATTCAGGTTTTAGCTTTTTTTGGGGGTTGTCTGCCTCTGGAAGTAGTGCATTAATTCAAACCATACCATAAGCTGACAGAGGTCCATGTAATACTGAAACAGCACAATAATCGATACGGATGAAGATAACCTTTACGCCCAGCAGCCACTTAACCAGATTTTTCAGTAAAAAAAAAAAAAAACATTTAACTTGCATAGTATATTACAGTATCATACATTTATGTTGCAGTGCTGCTGGTGACATAACCAACCACAAAGTTCCTTCTTAACTGTCCAATCACACGACTGCACAGAAGCAGCCGTTTCCGAGCAGCTGACTGGCTGTTCCAAGTGTCACTCACAGCCCCTTAGGTGTCGGGCTGGGGTCACGACCCGCCGTTTAGCAGGCCTGCGCTGCAGTGGCAGCCAGCAGAGGTAATGTCCTCGGTGCCACGGGGCAGGAGTGCTGTGTGCAGACCGGCCAGCAGGGTGCGCTCCAGGCCGTGCTGCAGGGAGTCCAGCCGCTGGTCGATGTGCTGGGTGAGCCTTCTCTCCATTTCCTGCAGCCGCTGTTCCAAAGCCTGCTCCAGGCTCCTGCAGCACGAGTGCTCCTGTCTTTCAGGGGGATACGGAGACATTATCCTTCTAGTTTTACGGAAGTGCCAAAAGACGACAAAAATAGCATTAAAGACAGCAATGTTCACCCCTAAAACACTCCGCTCCTCCTACATGTTTCCCAGGGTATCCTTATAGGCTGTTTTCATACTGCCGTGGCAGCGAATTAACCGTGTCCTAGGTCAGTGTTTCCCCAACCCAGTCCTTGGGGACCCCCAGACAGTCCACATTTTTGCTCCCTCCCAGCTCCCAGCCAATCAAGAGCACAGAATACCTGGCACGGGCGTGACGGGAGCTGGGAGAAAACAAAAATGTGGACTGTCTGGGGCTCCCTGAAGACAAGCAATAGTAATTCATAACAGGTTTCTACATACCGTGGGCCTGGTGATGGACAACACTTCTGGGCGTCGTCCTCAATGTGGAGTCCGCCCACCTGCCCACAAACTGCCCGCACGGCCGAGAGCAGGTCGGGGTTCTGCCCCGGGTGACCGCTCAGCAGGGATGACACTGCCCTGGCCAGCTCGGGGCCCTCGATGTTTCCGTTGGGGAGCCCGGGCCGTCCGCTGGATCGTGGCTGATCGTCCTGTAACACGCCCCCTTCAGCAGGCCCCGGGATGCCCGTGTGTCTCACTGTACCTCCCCCGCCTTCAGGCTCGGGGGCTCCTTTGACCACAGAGGCCAGGGATCCCCCACCCATGAGCAGGGGCACAAACCCACCCAGGACATCCATCTTACTCTAGAGGAGTGATGCAGATAAAACCCAAGTGAGTGAGAAGTACAGTAAATAAAGCAGTGTGAGTAAATGAGTATAGTAAAGTATAGGAAACAGTATAGTCAATATGAGTAAGTATAGTGAATAGTGCAGTACATGTAAGCATAGTAAACAATGCAGAAAGTGTAAGTATACCAAACAGTATATTAAATGTGAGTACATAGTGATCAGTGCAGTAATTGTGACCGAGAAGTATAGTAAGTGCAGTAAATGTGTGAGGTGTACTACGTAGAGTATTTTACATACTCAATAGAGCAGAGTTAACTAACCCTGACTGGGTTATGCAGGCTAGACTTTTTAGTGAAAGGGTGGTTCCTGTCTATGCTTTTGACAAAAGGGTGGGAGCCGGTTAGGCATGTAGCATAAATTACCAAGACAATATACTCCATTTAAAAGTAAGATACGATTCACAGTAGCAAAACCCGTAAGTAAGCCTCAAAAGATCGCGCCGAGCCAGTAAACCCGCTTCTTAGTACACTGAGAAGTATAGCAAACTATACAGTAAATATAGCAGAGTTCCTGAAGTACCAAACAGAAAAATAACTTTTAATGCGACTTGCAAAATTCGATAAACACCACAAAAACAGCACCAACAGAAAACAGGTGAGCAAATATTTACTTAAACACTTAAGAGAAACTGCAACATGTACTTGCTGGCTAGAATGATCAGCATATCCTGTTTTGACTGCTTCTGCATCAAAATTTACTGACAGTGAGAAAAGACTGAGGCAGCATTGGGTTGAGTTGCTCACTTTTCCTGTCCCAGTGTAAAAAAAAAAAAATCTGTGGATGTTTTTGTTGACTTAAGTCGCTGCTATTTACCTGCTGCTGGAACTGCACCAGATGCATCAGGCTCTGAGCCCCGGGGGAGAGGGCAGTGCCCATGGAGCCGACCATGGCCCGCACGCGACGCAGGTCGATGCCCGGCCCCGGGGCCGGCGGGGAGCCTTCCTGCGTGTCGGCTGTCTTCAGGCCCAGCACGACTCGGCTGACCCCCACCCTTGTTCGCCCACCCAGAGACAGCAGCTGTAAAAACAGGGAGGGTTGCGGCAACAGCTGGCGAGACCGCAGTACACCTCCTCATTCCGGGAGTCATAGCGACTGTAAACAAAACAGCTGGCTGTGACCTTGGGGTGTACTGCCGCGCTGATGTAGGTACATACCAATTCAAAATGACAGAGTACTTAATTAATTACTACAAAGGATCTTAATGGATTATCCCCAATTGTGATTACTATACTCATATACAGTGTTGGAGACGTTACTCACAAAAGTATTCCATTACAGACAGAGGTGGAAAGTTCAGGTCCAGAAAGTACAAATCCAGACCTCAGGGGACATCCAGGAGAAGTACACACATACAGCCCAGTGCAGGTACACTATGAAGTACACTAAAAAGCAAGCTTTACAAACCCAGAGTAAACTCGATCGGAGCAGGTTAGTAAGCTATGATTGATATCATGCAAAACTCTGACGTAAGCCTTGAGAGACTCACGCCTTAGCGCCCCCCTCTGGTCAGAAGTGCACCTGCAATTCCTGGGTTTTGAAGCCAGAGAATCACCAGGGGCTTCTATATTATACAAACATACACATAATACTGTACGACGACAGACATGGATGTTAGAGGAAATTCTGGAAGTACAGCCTATGTCTGCCCATTTTAATTTACGTTCTCACCTTCACTTCACACGACGGCGATGGATACTCTAATATTAGGTGTTTCTTATAGAGGGGGGTTCTTTCTTCAGCACTGGAACACAAAGAGACCCAGGGAATTACTAAATCCAAAAATACTAAATAAACAGTTTGTAACTGGATCACTTTTTGCAGTGGTAAAACTATCTGCCACTAATGTCAGAACAAACAAAAAATCCAAGCAAAAAAATTAAGTCAACAGGGTCACATTTTAGTCATTTCTCCACAAAACTACTGGAATCATATTTTGTCAACATCTCTGTAAAAATCTGCTTTTACTTAGGGCTGCAAAATTCTGGGAATTTTCCAAGTTGGAATTAATTATGAATTAACAGGAATAAACTGGAAATTTGTAAAATTGCAGGTTAGCCTATAACAGGGAACTTAAATGTAGTTGAGAAAACAAAAACATCTCGACGGAAAATAGTGACATCATTGTGTAAACAAGTGCTTGTGAGTATTTTTGTGTGTAAAAACACCCCAAAATAAGCACCTGCATCAAAACACACTGCCTATAAGTGATATTCTATATTGTATTATTCATAGTTTGCTTTCTTTGCCGCATCTGACAGCTCAGGTAGGAGTTCCATGGAATTCAATATTTCCCAAATTCCCCAGCTTAACTTCCCGTGGAAAGTTTCTGGAAATTTATTGGAAACTGTCCACCCCTTTGCAACCTTAGCTTTACTAGCCAGAAATCAGAGCATTTTGGGTCAAATACCATTGAACGGGTTAAACAGTGAGGCCTTTGACCACAGAGACATTAATGAAGGTCGTACCTGCCGAGGTACAAACCGGGATCTGGTTCTCCACGGCACGTACCGCAGTACTCCCCCGTCCCAGAGTACACTTCCATAGTCCGGGCTTCGCTAATCACCAGTAGACTGGTTATAATGTCTCTGCATTCCGGGGGGCATCGCAAACTGAGTAAACACGGCGTCGATCCCTCTTCCTGTACCAAGTAAACTGGACCTTTCCTGTACAAAGATATGCACACACGTCAGCGGACAAACCTTCATGGTCTACGTTCAGCTTAATATAAATAACAGAATAGTACATTTACATATTGTACTGCACTGCTGATAGATTCTCGTGACCCAAGACGTTCACTCACTAGTTCACTAGTGATGTGACAATTAATGTGATTTCATTTGCTCTGAAATCCAAAGCAGGCGAAATTATCCTACACCGTCAGTCACTGAGTGGCTTAATCAGAACCGTGCTGGGAAAGCAAACAATAAAATTAGTAAGAAAATAACTAGCCAGGTTTAAAGAACACATGACAGCTCAAGTTATTGTGCGTACCGGATCAGGAGCAGGAAAGAAACTCGGGAACATCATGGCCAGGACTGAGAGGCTTAGGAGGAGTTTCTAGTCCCAGACCACAAGGTTTCTGAACCTGGACGTGCCATTGCACCTCAAACCCTGGTGGACATTGTGCTCTTGCACCCCTCACCATATCCGTACTGTTACACTGCTCACTTTTTATGTCTGTGTTACCGTTCATTTTTAACATACTTCTCTGCTTGCATTTTAGCTTTTTGCACTTTAACTTTAGCATAATTGGATTTTTAACTTGCACAGTCTACAAAAGAGCGGTCCAGGAAGCATTTCACTACGTGTTGTACTTTGTATAGCTATGTATGTGACAATTAAAGAATCTTGAATCTTTATATATCTCACCAATGACAAGCAAACATTCATCCTCTACATTTAGTTCCAGAATGAAGCAAATAAAATGAGAGAGAGCAGTGACTTACTCGACTGAGGTCTCGGAGTACAGCTGTGTGAGCTCCACGGTGCCGCTCTCACGGACCGGCTGTATAACATCGGAGAGCTGAGTCCCGGCAGATCCATAAGCCCAGGACGGCTGCCCGGAGACTAGGGCATCGCTTCGTGACATCTGGCATTCATTGGCCATAATTTATTCTAGATTCTCATATATGTCAATATCAACGATAAGCGACAGTTTCGGTCGCTAGTGACAGCGCTAAAAACTATAAATAAATTATAATTAACGGAAAGACAAAACGGCCCAGTATGTTACCCATACACCAAATGCGACTCCAGTTATTACTGCGCTGCAAAGTACTTATCTAACCGTTTAAGAGGATATATCATGATGAAAACGTTACTTCACCTATCCCTGATTTCTAAAATCGCTTAAGAAACAACCATTAATTCACATACAATAAAAACGACGCGGCAACTGCCGGACATGGCGAAAATATGACATTGGCTCTGAGGACCCATAGCAGTATGCCCTTAACTCGCCTGCACAAAAAAGACCATTGACACAAATATTAAAAGTGAGTAACTTCAAATTCCTAACTATTATCTGAATAAAAGATATGTCAAGAAATATTGTATTGTGGATTTGGCAATAATAGTATAGATATTTACTGGTACAGTCGGCTGTACACGAGTTTCTAAACATCAGGCTCTTCAACGACACCTACCAGATGAAAAAATGACAGAATTGCGCTGTTTTCATCTGTGTATAGTTTACGGAGAGGTCAAAGGGCGGTATATTTAAATGCTGTGATACGGAAATTTTTCCGACGAACGTTTTTATGACTGAAAAATCTAAACAGGAGGGCATTTTTTTCTGCGGGCTGGCGATACCTAGCCATAGAATTTAATCAGTGTGTACAAATGACCAGAATAAAAGCATCATGTTTTTGGCATACTATGAGAAGACCCGTTGTTTAGAAAGTACTGTAATGCTTGGAAAAGTTGAAGGAAAAAGAGGAAGCGGACGATCAGCAACAAGATGGATGGATCGACTCATTACAACGATGAGCATGTCACTTGGAAGCCTGTACTCTATTATCAGCCAGTGAACAGGAAATTATGATGTCGTCTGTTTCGTTCCAGGAGTCGACGTGACTTGACGTCACCTAAAAAATAATAATAAAAAAATAAATGTGCAATGTGTATGAATCCTGTGAAAATATTCAATAATGCAGGCGGAGTTTAGATGTGACTGGTGCCAATTAACATGCATTCTTTTCCACTTTAAATCTATCAGGCCTATCTATCTAAGGTTGTCACAACCGTTAATCCCCAGTAGAACCTGACCGCTTGCCTTTCCTTACAATCCCCCCTCCGTGTGCGCTGAATCCAAATCACCCACCAGGTGGTGATGACTTAACGGCGCGATTTGACTTGACTAGGCAGTGTGTTTCCACCACGGTGGGCAGTAGAATAGGAGACACCCTATGAACTAACTAGAGATGGCACCCAGGATCGATCCGTTCCGAAGTCGTCCGAAACTTCTGGTCTCAATACGGAGTTTACGAAATGTTTCGAAACAGTCACGTGACCGCCGTGTCATTGTTCACGGCGAGAGAAAAAACCCCGGAAAAAAATCGGTGCGTATTGGGTGTTTGTGGCGTTGTTGGTTTGAGTGAGTTGTTTGGCGATTATTATTATTTGAAATTCAATTGTATTAGTGAAACAGGTTAGCAGTTAGTTTGATTTAGGCATAAGTATAGAGAGGGACATATAGTTATAGTAGGTGTAATATCAAGGTTTTGCTTAGATTCAGTTAAAAACATAAATCAAAAAGCTAGAGTACGCATAGACACAAATTACATATACATATATTAACATTGCTAACACAAAGACTGTTGTCCGAAACTGCGTTTTTGCACTGTTCTATACAAATTAATTAAAACTCCTATAACCTGCTCAAGACACACAAACCTGGATAGGATAGTATTCTGACCTCAGTAGCTAATTAATTACTATGCACACTCAATACTCGGATGGTATGTAAATACAGAAATTATGTTTTAACAATACACAACCATGGGAACAAATAATCTCTAAATGATATAAGAACCAGTTTAGGTTTTGATTGACTGGGGGAAATTCTGCGGCATATAAACATGCAAATAATGCAGATAGTGTCAAAAAGACAAGGTACAGAGACTGTTCACATGGTGCGAGCAAAGTAAACATACTGCAACAGATTTAAAAAGTACATAGTACACAAATGGATGTAAAATCTTGAGAAGCTGAATGTGACAGTAACGTGAATATTTAAAGATGAGAATAATAATCATCTGTAAATAAATTATGTGCAGTTAGAACACAAGGCACCGGATTGTATTATAACAAAAGAGGATGCTTCCTGACGTATTATGGCTATGGATGGGGAGTGTAACGCCTGGAGAAAGTGTGATGTCGGTCACCAGTTGTCTGCAGGCTGTGCACAACTAGTGTTTCGAAACTTTTCGAACCGTTTCGAAACATTGTTTGTTTCGAATGTTTCGAAATTGTTTTGATGATCCGAAATTGCCATCTCTGCTAAATACTACTGAATACCTTTTTCCCTCATGCAGTCATTCAGGCTCCGTCCTTAATGACCCATGTTACAAAAGTCAATTTCTAATCCAGATAGGTCATATATGTCCTTTCCAGCTTGCTGGAAAGGTGTTGGCTGATCGTGGGCAATATTATGGTAATACCGTATACCGCCCCTCCCGCTCTGCCAATTTAATCGGGATATACGTGAATAGACCGCCTTGCTTTTAAAAATGCCGTCAACACATGCTGCTGTAAAATGTCTGGACGGTATTATAAAATAGATAACGCCCAAGTCTATAGAGTGGAGAGACGAGGTGTTGAGGTGCTGCCGGGGCTAGAGGGTGGCGGTAAAATTTGCTGACGGTGGGGTGGGGGTCGGAGCGGGGTGCGGCAATATCTTTTTTTTCGTTTTTAAAAGGCGGTTTTATAAGAAACTTTATTAATAACATAGAAAAACAATATGTTGACGTATATGTACTCTCAGTTGTAAAAGCTGTGGTTAATGCACGCAATATATGATGGATAGTGATGACAGCCAATAAGATGTGCTGGGATTGACACGTGATGTACGTGTGTATGCGTCAATAATTGTTTTTGCAGGTTCCAGTCTGAACAGAACTGAGATGTCACACTGTTCATTCTTCTGTAATTAATTTCAGTCTCGCATTGGGCACACAGAACCGCTGACCAGCTCATCTCTGCCAACACAATACAGTAACAAATTCTAGTGTGTTCAAGTAAGGTTTCCCGTCCAAAATAAAATCACACCTAAGAAGGATATTTATGATTTATCCATAGGGTAAAATTAAACACCAGTTAATTATAGGAAATAGTAACAACATAAATATTACTAAAATAAAATTGAAATGTTGGAACAACAAAATAAATGAAAATTCAAGCAGAGAAAATTAAACAATATATAATTGTTGTGGTTTTTCCTTCCCCACCAATTCAGGAGTGAGAAGTCGCTTGTGTTGAGCTTCCGATTCAGTCTTCATTGCAACATGCGTAGTTACACTGATTTTTATACACTTATCAAGATATTTATCATAGCGATTTTCCAAGTATCATCTCTCTGGACCAATTGCTGTCATTGTTCCAGGGCTCAGAGTCCTGGCAACTGTGAGATAAGGATGACAGTTATTTAATTATCTGTCTGGAAAACATGACCAGGGCAATATTGTTATTTTGTATAGTTTTGGTGAAGAACCCAGAACTACAGAAGGAAAGAAAACTTTCCAGGTTTCACTGATTAAGAAATAACAAGTTTTGGTGGTTTCAGTTGGTCCTGAGATGCTTCGCCACAGAACGGAATATTCTGGGCCTTCAAAACACTGATAAGCTGAGCTAATTAAAGTACATATTCATACACCAAAGGCTAACATAAGATCGATAACAGATACAGAAGCTTCTTAGCCAACACAAGGTGCTTATTCATACTTATTTTTAGTCACATCATGCACAGCAGTAATGGTCTGTATTCTCTGAAAGTTACAAGGTCACACTCTACACGGTTTACATTTGCTTCTGGTTGCATCTTCTTAATAGTATCCTAGTGATTACAGTCTCTATGTGTTATACAGTGCTACATAATATCCCATATAATAAAATGAACTAATAAATCTAATTCGGACAAAATTATGTACAGTTTCCTGGTATGGACACTTAAAAATGTAAATATATTTTTGTGGGGGGATTCAAAAAAGTGACATTTAAGTAGTCTATATAGTTTTTTGCTATGATGATGATTTTTAACAAAAAATTCAATATGCTTGTTCTTTGGGGTACCTCATAACTGGATCGCTCTGAAAAAGAAGGATTCTATGCTTATGGTTTTGGAGCTCAGCCAATCGTGCAAGGGTTTCCGTGTCACAAGTATAAAACAAAGTATAGAACTTCATAGAATGGGTTTCCATGGCCGAGCAGCTGCATCCAAGCCTTACATAACCAAGTGCAGCGCAAAACGTCAGACGCAGTGGTGTAAAGCATTCCGCCACTGGATTCTAGAGCAGTGGAGACATGTTCTCTGGAGTGATGAATCACGCTTCTCTGTCTGACAGTCTGATGGACGAGTCTGGGTTTGGCAGATGCCAGGAGAACGGTACTTGCCTGACTGCATTGTGCCAAGTGTAAAGTTTGGTGGAGGTGGGGCAGAATTATGGTGTGGGGTTGTTTTTCATAGTAAATGGACTGCATTTATATAGCGCCTTTCTACTCCTACAAGTACTCAAAGCGCTTTACAATTCATGTCTCACATTAACCCATTCATACACACATTCATACACCGGTGGCCTTAAAACACCTTTTCAGGGGTTGGGCTCGGCCCCTTAGTTCCAGTGAAAGGAACTCTTAATGCTGCAGCATTCAAAGCCATTTTGAACAATTTCATGCTCCCAGCTTTGTGGGAACAGTTTGGGGATGGCCCCTTCATGTTCCGACATGACTGCGTACCAGTGCACAAAGCAAGGACCATAAGGGCATGGATGAGCAAGTCTGGTGTGGAGGAACTTGACTGGCCTGCACAGAGCCCTGACCTCAACCCGATAGAACACCTTTGGGATGAATTAGAGCAGAGACTGAGAGCTAGGCCTTCTCATCCAACATCAGTGCCTGTCCTCACAAATACTCTCCTGGAAGAATGGTCAAAAAAATCCAATAAATACATTCCTAAACCTCATGGACAGCCCTTCCCAGAAGAGTAGAAGCTGTCATAGCTGCAAAGGGTGGCCCAACTCCATATTAAAGCCTATGTATTAAGAATGGGATGTCATTAAAGTTCATGTGTGTGTAAAGCATGGGCGTAATTTCTAGGCGGGTTAGGGGGGTCATGACCCCCCCAATAAACAGATCCAGTAAATATAACCCCCCCAATAATCATGTTTCCCCTGTAATGGGTGAAGACCTGGACCCCCCCAATATTCCAGCCAAAGTTACGCCCTTGGTGTAAAGGCAGGTGGTCCAATACTTTTGGCAGTATGGTGTATAATGGCACCATTGATCGGTGCCATTGTAACCAGATAGCCAGTATAATTAACTTAACCTGTCTGTGGTTTTAATGTTACAGCTGATCGGTGTATATACTTGCGGATTTAGGTTTGGGCGACTGGGGCAGGCTACCACTCAGAGGTGGGGAGGGGGGCAGGGCTGGGGTCTGCTCAGGGCACCCAACTGGAAGTGCAAGGTAAGGGGAGTGAAGGAAACTATCAAATAGCACACCGCTAACTTTGAACAGTACTAAGTAAAATTTGTTTAGAATGTTACCACAAATATATAGGCCTATTTATTTGTATCATAAGAAAAAATAATTGAGAGTTAGTGCTGAATGATGCTTTTCTTTGTTGGTGGGGGTGTATATGGTTTGTTGGATGGGGGTGTAGCTGAAGGGGAGTTTGCCCAGGGTGTCATACAAACTGGAACCACCACTGGCATCTTCTCGTTATAATTAGATACATATATTGCGTTATAGTGAGATAAACATCTCGTAATAACGGATACTTAATTACCTCGTTATAGTGAGATACTAAGCAATTGTTTATTATAGTGGCCGCGATACGCTTCCTTAATGACTTTCACTGGAGCAACCACAACAAAATAGGTAGGGTGAGTATTGTTAAAATGGGACACTTTTTGAAAATTTTCTTTCTGGAAAAATCATCTCAATGTCTTGAATCCCAGCTTGACACCATTCTAAATAAATGAACGCCCCTTGAACACTTATAGAAGAGAACATAAAATATTACTAAACATATATATTAACTGCAATTCTCACCCCATAACTCTTTTCATATAACCGAAACAAACTGGAATCTTGTCAGGTTTAAAATGCAGACTAGATAAACCGGTTCTTTACTAGTAGACACCTTGATCCCATCGATAGTCACTCACCCCACCTCCGGAATTACCTTTGAAAGGTTCCTGATTGTATACACACTTTCTTTGCCACGGAAGTTAGCGCACAAGCTCGCCATTGGAAATACATTAGCGATGGCAATAATGCAGGGGAAGAGTATCTTCGTACTTGTGCTAGTTTTTTGTTTTTTAAGGGGAATTGCAAGCCACGGTAAGGCCAGACTTATACAGTACTTACAAAACATATGCGGATTCACACTGAAGGTGGGAGTATCTTATCATGACGGCTAACCTGTAGAATACTGAACTCACCTAGTAGTGTGGTGCAGGTGTTGTAAATCACTCAACACAAAATGAAAATTGTGGTATATGTCGTATATCTATCAAGCTTTACAAATGCTGAGTGCAAATCTCTGAGAATAGTTGTTCATTTTTTGTAATGAATGCCTTTGTGATGTTTAATGCGTTTTCTGTCATACTTCCTACAGCATACGCTACCACAGGGGTCTGACTGTTTACGAGAACGCTTCTCTTTTAATAATGTATGCGGCTGTTTAAATTGTGTCATAAATCGAAATCGAAATTTTATTATTTGGATATACGTTTTGAGCGTTTTTATTTAAAAGTGAAAGAAAATCGATATCTGTACGTGGTCACGAGTAATCGGTTATGTTTAAACTGGAATCGGAGCTTTGAGTCGCCTGTCTTTGCAGGGCTCGCCGATGAGCTGAAACCGCAGCTTTCGAGGCGCACAGTTGTGTATCCGCACATAGTCCATCACAAGTGGAAAAGACAAATCGAACATGTTGAGGACTTAGAGCCGGTAAGCGGAACATCTTTTTGTTTATTTGTGGATCAGGGTGTGACAGACAGTACAAAGGCTAAAAAAAAAATTTTATTGCAGGAAGTGGAAACCGATAGAGTTACATATTCTCTAATCATTGAAGGAAAGCATCACTTAATTCATCTGGAGAAAAACAAGTACGTTTTAAAAAATTATTATGCATTCTCATTATCCAGCCTGTGTGCTATATTATCTTTATCTCCAGATCATTTTTCACAGGTGCACAAACGATATGTATAATGAGTATACCGTACCGACATACTTATCTATTTTTTTTATTATTATTTTTGCTGGACAGAGACTTCTTGGCGAAAGATTTTATTCGGTTCTCCTATGATGACAGTGGAAAACTGGTGGCTTCGTATCCAGCAGTTAACGTAAGTTATGAATTGAGTTCTGAATGTGAGGTAACCTGGAAAGAACCGACATCAGCCTGACACAATTAAGTGTGTATAAATACACTCCAGCCGCTGATGATTAGGATTATTTACCGTCTAGATATTTAAATTAAGATGCGAAATACTTGACATTAAGACAGTTTAGTGACTCGACATGCCAGTTTGTAGCCTGATCCATGTTTGTTTGATGTCGGAGTTGTTCAGTCTTTGCCTGCAGGTCTTATTTAATGGAGCGCCCCAAGAATTAATTTTACGAGTTTTATTATATTGCTTCACTCTTTTATTTGCTATACCAACTATAGGCTATGTGATACATACATTATCTCTGCTATTCTCTGGGTTTTTATATATCTGTTATATACGCCTGTATGTTTTTTTTATTATGCAGCGTATCAACTTACTAACTGAGAAGACTGGAAAATATTAACGTATTAGCCGCTTTTGACGAGGGCCAGGTTTCTATTAAAGGCAGGGATTGTCTAGAAAAACGTGTCTGTGTGAAAGTGTGATTGAGAAATAACGATATATACTAAGGCCATACCATGTCTGTGGCGCAATTTGAACAAAGACTCCCGTCAGTAACCGTCGTGGTGTTTAGCCCTGTTAATCTATCTTCTCTTGGCTATTGCGGTTAAAGTAAGTGGGAGCTGGAAGAAAACGGAACCGGTAACATTTTAGGCTTATTTGAGGGGGCACAAAATAAAATAGAAGTTCACTCTTAGGGCGCTTTTCCACCGCACCAAGTACGGTACTTTTGGTACTTTCGCTTTTCCATTGATTCTGGTCAATTACAATTAAATACTGAAAGTTCCAGAGCGAAAGTGCCAAACCGGTTCTGGTACCTCTTCAGTACTTCAGTACTTTGGGCTGGGACTTGAAACGCTTTACTTAATGTACTAATTAATAAGAAACAATTAAAGTGTTAGTTACATACTGATTCCACGTTCGTTTATCATTAGTCATTACAGTCCATGTATTTGTTCATGATTTGTACTTGAGTAGTAACTGAGTTACTGAGTTATTTGTGCTCCCCCAAATAATGTGTTACCTTGAAGCCAGCCTTCCTCATTGTCCTGTCAGAAACCCATTCTGTATCATGCAGAAGGACCTTTGTGATATGTTCAAGGCCATCAGGTGTTTCTTGTGTTTCTCTGCCATTGTAGAGACATTGTCATTATCACGGACGCCTGGAAGGACATGATGACTCACTGGTGGCACTTAGCACCTGCTCAGGTCTCAGGTATGTCCAGTCATCCATATGTCTTCATTAAGCATTTATCTAAGTGAGCCTGGAGCTGACCCTAGAAGGCAGGGGACACCCCAGGGACACACTCACACACTATGGGCAGTTTAGGGACACCAGTGTCACCAATTCTGATCAGCTGGCTAGCATGAGATTTTCAATGTCTGCACACACATGCATGCTCATTTACATGTATGTAACAGTTTTATTACCTTGTAAGTATATGGCGCAGGGGGTTAAAGTTTCGCGAAAATATTTTTGCTCTGTTACTCTGTCATAGCAAGCTTTGCAATTTTAATTATTATACCGATTAAACATTCTTAC
Source organism: Paramormyrops kingsleyae (assembly GCF_048594095.1). NCBI lineage: Eukaryota > Metazoa > Chordata > Actinopteri > Osteoglossiformes > Mormyridae > Paramormyrops > Paramormyrops kingsleyae. The sequence goes on from NC_132816.1 coordinate 17,008,928, forward strand.
ATGTTTAAAAATCAGTTTAAAGTTTTACTTCCGCTGCTTTTGCATGAGTGCTGCATGCGTTCTCCGAACCGCGGTTAAGTTAGCCTCATATTCGATATTCAGTTTTCTAGCTTCAATAACTTTTCACGGAAGTAAGGTGGGGCGTTTTTAGTGATAAAATCGTGTTGTCCAGTCCACAGACAACAATGCACACCGGTTATTTTGTCGCTTCAAACCATTTCGTGATTTGTGCAAAATCGCGTTAATAGCTCATAAAATAGGTCCTGTCAGCTGTAATGACATGGTCGGTTAGCATTTTGGGCTCATGGCGACTGTTGCACACCCCTTTGTTTCCCAGATTGCTTTACGTACGATTTTTAATTAATTTTTGAATGTTCGAACGTATCCGTATAATGTGCTATGGGACAATACATGAATGGGTTAATAACTTTAAAACTAGACGAGATAGGCACATCTAGTGAAGTGTGCTTTTATCAGTGGACTACAGGGAACAATGCACACCCCTTAGATTTTCAGAATAACTTTCACTCTAACAGCTATTAATTAATACATTGTATGCATATTACATGGCTTAGGGGCAATGCACTAAAGGGTTAATAGCTCAGGAACAAAATGGGACAGCCATATCCCATGAAGTGTGCCTTGATCAGGGGACTCTGGGGCACAATGCACACCCCTTAGATTTTCAGAATAACTTTCACTCTAACAGTTATTAATTAATACATTGTATGCATATTACATGGCATAGGGGCAATGCAATAAAGGGTTAATAGCTCTGGAACAAGATGGGACAGCCATGTCCCATGAAGTGTGCATGGATCAGTGGACTCTGGGGGACAATGCACACCCCTTAGATTTTCAGAATAACTTTCACTCTAACAGCTATTAATTAATACATTGTATGCATATTACATGGCATAGGGGCAATGCACTAAAGGGTTAATAGCTCAGGAACAAAATGGAACAGCCATGTCCCATGAAGTGTGCCTTGATCAGGGGACTCTGGGGCACAATGCACACCCCTTAGATTTTCAGAATAACTTTCACTCTAACAGTTATTAATTAATACATTGTATGCATATTACATGGCATAGGGGCAATGCACTAAAGGGTTAATAGCCCTGGAACAAGATGGGACAACCATGTCCCATGAAGTGTGCCTTGATGAGGGGACTCTGGGGGACAATGCACACCCCTTAGCTTTTCAGAATAACTTTCACTCTAACAGCTATTAATTAATACATTGTATGCATATTACATGGCATAGGGGCTATGCACTAAAGGGTTAATAGCCTTGGAACAAGATGGGACAGCCATGTCCCATGAAGTGTGCTTTGATCAGGGGACTCTGGGGCACAATGCACACCCCTTAGATTTTCAGAATAACTTTCACTCTAACAGTTATTAATTAATACATTGTATGCATATTACATGGCATAGGGGCAATGCAATAAAGGGTTAATAGCCTTGGAACAAGATGGGACAGCCATGTCCCATGAAGTGTGCCTTGATCAGGGGACTCTGGGGCACAATGCACACCCCTTGGATTTTCAGAATAACTTTCACTCTAACAGCTATTAATTAATACATTGTATGCATATTACATGGCATAGGGGCTATGCACTAAAGGGTTAATAGCCTTGGAACAAGATGGGACAGCCATGTCCCATGAAGTGTGCTTTGATCAGGGGACTCTGGGGCACAATGCACACCCCTTAGATTTTCAGAATAACTTTCACTCTAACAGTTATTAATTAATACATTGTATGCATATTACATGGCATAGGGGCAATGCAATAAAGGGTTAATAGCCTTGGAACAAGATGGGACAGCCATGTCCCATGAAGTGTGCCTTGATCAGGGGACTCTGGGGCACAATGCACACCCCTTGGATTTTCAGAATAACTTTCACTCTAACAGTTATTAATTAATACATTGTATGCATATTACATGGCATAGGGGCAATGCACTAAAGGGTTAATAGCTCTGGAACAAGATGGGGCAGCCATGTCCCATGAAGTGTGCCTTGATGAGGGGACTCTGGGGGACAATGCACACCCCTTAGCTTTTCAGAATAACTTTCACTCTAACAGTTATTAATTAATACATTGTATGCATATTACATGGCATAGGGGCAATGCACTAAAGGGTTAATAGCCTTGGAACAAGATGGGACAGCCATGTCCCATGAAGTGTGCTTTGATCAGGGGACTCTGGGGCACAATGCACACCCCTTAGATTTTCAGAATAACTTTCACTCTAACAGTTATTAATTAATACATTGTATGCATATTACATGGCATAGGGGCAATGCACTAAAGGGTTAATAGCTCTGGAACGAAATGGGACAGCCATGTCCCATGAAGTGTGCCTTGATCAGAGGACTCTGGGGGACAATGCACACCCCTTAGATTTTCAGAATAACTTTCACTCTAACAGTTATTAATTAATACATTGTATGCATATTACATGGCATAGGGGCAATGCACTAAAGGGTTAATAGCCCTGGAACAAGATGGGACAGCCATGTCCCATGAAGTGTGCCTTGATGAGGGGACTCTGGGGGACAATGCACACCCCTTAGCTTTTCAGAATAACTTTCACTCTAACAGCTATTAATTAATACATTGTATGCATATTACATGGCATAGGGGCAGTGCAATAAAGGGTTAATAGCTCTGGAACCAATTGAGACAGCCATGTCCTGTGAAGTGTGCATTGATCATGGCTGTCCCATTTTGTTCCAAAGCTATTAACCCTTTAGTGCATTGCCCCTATGCCATGTAATATGCATACAATGTATTAATTAATAACTGTTAGAGTGAAAGTTATTCTGAAAATCTAAGGGGTGTGCATTGTGCCCCAGAGTCCCCTGATCAAAGCACACTTCATGGGACATGGCTGTCCCATCTTGTTCCAAGGCTATTAACCCTTTAGTGCATTGCCCCTATGCCATGTAATATGCATACAATGTATTAATTAATAGCTGTTAGAGTGAAAGTTATTCTGAAAATCTAAGGGGTGTGCATTGTGCCCCAGAGTCCCCTGATCAAGGCACACTTCATGGGACATGGCTGCCCCATCTTGTTCCAGAGCTATTAACCCTTTAGTGCATTGCCCCTATGCCAAGTGATATGCATGCAATGTATTAATTAATAGCTGTTAGAGAGAAAGTTATTCTGAAAATCCAAGGAGTGTGCATTGTCCCCCAGAGGCCTCTGATCCATGCACACTTCATGGGACATGGCTGTCCCACCTTGTTCCAGAGCTATTAACCCTTTAGTGCATTGCCCCTATGCCATGTAATATGCATACAATGTATTAATTAATAACTGTTAGAGTGAAAGTTATTCTGAAAATCCAAGGGGTGTGCATTGTCCCCCAGAGGCCTCTGATCCATGCACACTTCATGGTACATGGCTGTCCCATCTTGTTCCAGAGCTATTAACCCTTTATTGCATTGCCCCTATGCCATGTAATATGCATACAATGTATTAATTAATAACTGTTAGAGAGAAAGTTATTCTGAAAATCCAAGGGGTGTGCATTGTGCCCCAGAGTCCCCTGATCAAGGCACACTTCATGGGACATGGCTGTCCCATCTTGTTCCAAGGCTATTAACCCTTTATTGCATTGCCCCTATGCCATGTAATATGCATACAATGTATTAATTAATAACTGTTAGAGTGAAAGTTATTCTGAAAATCTAAGGGGTGTGCATTGTCCCCCAGAGTCCTCTGATCAAGGCACACTTCATGGGACATGGCTGTCCCATTTTGTTCCAAAGCTATTAACCCTTTAGTGCATTGCCCCTATGCCATGTAATATGCATACAATGTATTAATTAATAACTGTTAGAGTGAAAGTTATTCTGAAAATCCAAGGAGTGTGCATTGTCCCCCAGAGGCCTCTGATCCATGCACACTTCATGGGACATGGCTGTCCCACCTTGTTCCAGAGCTATTAACTCTTTAGTGCATTGCCCCTATGCCATGTAATATGCATACAATGTATTAATTAATAACTGTTAGAGTGAAAGTTATTCTGAAAATCCAAGGGGTGTGCATTGTCCCCCAGAGGCCTCTGATCCATGCACACTTCATGGTACATGGCTGTCCCATCTTGTTCCAGAGCTATTAACCCTTTATTGCATTGCCCCTATGCCATGTAATATGCATACAATGTATTAATTAATAACTGTTAGAGAGAAAGTTATTCTGAAAATCCAAGGGGTGTGCATTGTGCCCCAGAGTCCCCTGATCAAGGCACACTTCATGGGACATGGCTGTCCCATCTTGTTCCAAGGCTATTAACCCTTTATTGCATTGCCCCTATGCCATGTAATATGCAAACAATGTATTAATTAATAACTGTTAGAGTGAAAGTTATTCTGAAAATCTAAGGGGTGTGCATTGTCCCCCAGAGTCCTCTGATCAAGGCACACTTCATGGGACATGGCTGTCCCATTTTGTTCCAAAGCTATTAACCCTTTAGTGCATTGCCCCTATGCCATGTAATATGCATACAATGTATTAATTAATAACTGTTAGAGTGAAAGTTATTCTGAAAATCTAAGGGGTGTGCATTGTGCCCCAGAGTCCCCTGATCAAAGCACACTTCATGGGACATGGCTGTCCCATCTTGTTCCAAGGCTATTAACCCTTTAGTGCATTGCCCCTATGCCATGTAATATGCATACAATGTATTAATTAATAACTGTTAGAGAGAAGGTTATTCTGAAAATCTAAGGGGTGTGCATTGTCCCCCAGGTCCCCCTGATCCATGCACACTTGGTAGAATGTGGCTGTCCCATTTTGCTCCAGAGCTATTAACCCTTTATTGCAGTGCCCCTATGCCATGTAATATACATACAATGTATTAATTAATAACTGTTAGAGAGAAGGTTATTCTGAAAATCTAAGGGGTGTGCATTGTCCCCCAGAGTCCCCTGATCAAGGCACACTTCATGGGACATGGCTGTCCCATTTCGTTCCAGAGCTATTAACCCTTTATTGCAGTGCCCCTATGCCATGTAATATGCATACAATGTATCAATTAATAACTGTTAGAGTGAAAGTTATTCTGAAAATCTAAGGGGTGTGCATTGTCCCCCAGAGTCCCCTGATCAAGGCACACTTCATGGGACATGGCTGTCCCATTTCGTTCCAGAGCTATTAACCCTTTATTGCATTGCCCCTATGCCATGTAATATGCATACAATGTATCAATTAATAACTGTTAGAGTGAAAGTTATTCTGAAAATCTAAGGGGTGTGCATTGTCCCCCAGAGTCCCCTGATCAAGGCACACTTCATAGGACATGCTGTCCCATTTCGTTCCAGAGCTATTAACCCTTTATTGCAGTGCCCCTATGCCATGTAATATGCATACAATGCATCAATTAATAACTATTAGAGAGAAGGTTATTCTGAAAATCTAAGGGGTGTGCATTGTCCCCCAGAGTCCCCTGATCAAGGCACACTTCATGGGACATGGCTGTCCCATTTCGTTCCAGAGCTATTAACCCTTTATTGCAGTGCCCCTATGCCATGTAATATGCATACAATGTATCAATTAATAACTATTAGAGTGAAAGTTATTCTGAAAATCTAAGGGGTGTGCATTGTCCGCCAGAGTCCACTGATCCATGCACACTTCATGGGACATGGCTGTCCCATTTTGTTCCAGAGCTATTAACCCTTTATTGCAGTGCCCCTATGCCATGTAATATGCATACAATGTATTAATTAATAACTGTTAGAGAGAAAGTTATTCTGAAAATCCAAGGGGTGTGCATTGTCCCCCAGAGTCCCCTGATCCATGCACACTTCACTAGAAGTGCCTGTCTTGTCTAGTTTTAAAGTTATTAACCCATTCATGCATTGTCCCATTTCGCATTACACGGATACATTCGAACATTCAAAAATTAATTAAAAATCGTACGTAAAGCAATCTGGGAAACAAAGGGGTGTGCATCAGTCGCCATGAGCCCAAAATGCTAAAGCACCATGTCATTACAGCTGACAGCACCTAATTTATTAGCTATTAACACGATTTTGCACAAATCACGAAATGGTTTGAAGCGCAAAAATAATCGGTGTGCATCTTAGCCTGCGTACTGGACAACACGATTCTGTGATTAATAACGCCCCACCTTACTTCCGTGAAAAGTTATTGAAGCTAGAAAACTGAATATCGAATATGAGGCTAACTTAACCGCGGTGTTCTCCGAGACAATCATAATCATTTTCCTCCTTGCTGTTTAAATCAGTCTTAGACGGGTTTGTGAGAAATGTATGAATTCCTATTTTGTTTTATAAAAACCCCAAAATTTATCACAACAAAATCACATTGCTAAATTTGTATCAAAATCATATCGCTAGGACAGCACGCTATATATGTGCTGTATTAGTATATTCAAGAAAATACCGTAGCACCGCGAGCATAGCGAAGGACGAGGAGACTTGCTTGCCGTTGGTCTGTCGAGTTGAGCTACTTTGTCGAGTTAGGCTACCGTAGTGCTAATCGATATCCCTAACCCTAACTCTTACCCTAACCCTAACCCCCCGAAAACCCCTAAAACCCTTACCTTAACCATAACCCTAACCCCTCAAACCTAACCCTAATCGTAAAACGGTGGAACTGCACATGCGCAGAAAGGCTCGATAGCACGTCTCGATAGGTAGCTCAACTCGTCAGAACACCGGAACAGAACACACTCTTTATTGTAGTCCTTAAGAAGACTGCAACTGGCACTCAATGAGCACCATAACCTCAAATACACACAGCGGAAACACAAGGTCGTCATACGCCGAACTGTAAGGTGCACAAACAATGGAAGATTTATATAAGATAGGAACACGGGAGGATCGGACAGGGTACACACAAGACATGTGTCAAGTCCCACCCCAAAGTACCAAAGAAGTACCCCAGTTGGTTTGGCAGTTTCGGTACTGGAAATTTTAGCACTGGTGCTCGACTGGAAAGGTCAATAAATACCTAAAGTACGGTAGTTGGTGCGGTGGAAAATTGTGAGTGTCACGTGTGAGAGTTGGCAGCCCTGTAACCACGATTTTCAAATGTGTGAGGAAATCAGACTACCTAAAGGAAACCCACAAAACACAGGGGGATCATGCAAACTCCACACACAGATAGTGGAAGTGGGACCGCAGTGCTGCTGTTGAGCCACCACACTGCTCTGTTGGTTTAGTCGCGGAGAGGAAGCGTGACAGCTTCAAAAAAAAAAACTTTGTGTTTGTTTACCTTTCAGTGGCGTTATTTTCTTTGGAAAAGGGAGTTACGGAATTGAACCGGCTGCCACTCATTCCACAACCAATGAACACTACCTCTTTCCGCTGGAACCCAATCAGGATGAGGGGGTCTTCTGTGGAGTGACCAATGAAATGGATACCTCCGATGGCTACGCCCACCCTGAGACTACCCTGTCTATGAGCAGATTATTCCGGGTATAATGCAATACCTGCATTGTTGGCAGGCAATAAAAGTTGTGACAAAAGAATTATGCATATGGCAAAGTGCCATCTGTTAACTCATAGCTGGGTCATTCTTCCTCCCACACTTGTTTTCCGTTCCATGTTCAGAAAAAACGTAATTTGCCACAAACCAGATATGTTGAGCTGGTGCTGGTCGTCGACAAGAACAGGGTGAGATGTCTATTTATTTTGTCAGTTGGTTATTAGTTACCTGTACGTGGGTGTTAATTGGATGGCTCCTTTTTCACGCTCTGTCCTCAGTATGACATCGAAAAGGGCAACGATACGGCAGTGACGGAGGAGATGGTGTCACTGGCCAATCTGCTGGACGGGGTGAGACCAGTTTCTTTAATGAATTCTGACCCCTTATACATCTGCACAGTCATGTATCATGTGCAAGTTAAACCAGTTATCATTTCATGAATGATATTATATATTTCGAATGGTGTGTGAGTGTGCCCTGCGATGGGCTGGCCCCCCATCCAGGGTTGTTCCCTGCCTCGTGCCCATTGCTTCCGGGATAGGCTCCGGACCCCCCGCGACCCAGTAGGATAAGCGGGTTGGACAATGGATGGATGGATGGATATTATATATTTCATAATTACACAGGACTTCTTTGGGGTGCTACTAGAGATTTTGGGCCCCATGAAAGCATATCATATTGGACTCATAACCCAGACCGATACAATTATGTTAAAAATTTTGGTACAAGCCCTTGACATCCTAACTGGTGTCCCCTTTATGGTTTCTCTGGTACTATTAATAACATCCATTTATCTATCTTCCAAGGGCTTATCCAGTAGAGGGTTGTAGTTAGATAATATCTGACCATGATTTTTGAGTAAGAGTAGCAGATCATTACACTCAGCCGTCTGCTCCATGAAATCCTTGTGTCCCCAGTACTACCAGCAGCTGAATATCCGTGTGGTTCTGGTGGGAATGGAGATCCTGAAGGCTGGTAACCCGTTCAGCGTGAACGGCACTGCGGGCCAAACTCTGAGCAACTTCGTCAAGTGGAGGCAGACTGTGCTGCTGCCTCTCATCCGGCATGACGTGGCTCAGCTTGTGCTGTAAGTTTGGGGGGGGGGGGGTCGCTTTGTAACACCATCGGGAGCTTTTCAGATGGTTAAAGAGGTCCATAGACCCCAGTACTGGGAAATCCCCCCAATCCCAACTATCACGGATGGGCAGAAAAACACAGGTACACTTACCTCAAACAACAACGTTTGTGCCATACATTGCTACAAAGCCTGAGTAGAACAAACTAAAAGGTAATTCTCTCGTGTAAAAATCTTCCAGAATTTACATGTGAAATGTACAGTTTGTTTAATCCTCTGTACCTAAAGCACCTCTTGACAGGTGTTTGATATGCACTACTGGGACCTAAGTTAGCTTAATGGATAATGCTTAAGGTGGACCTATAGGTTATGGGTTTAGACCCAAAAAGGGTTGTGTTAACTTGTGAAGGAGCCTTCATAAGCTTCACTACAAGCAGCTAGATGTTTCTCCATAGTTTCTCCAAGCATGTCAGCATTAACTGAGTAACTTTCCCACTGCAAACTTTCTTCACGTTACTAAGTCATAACAGTTTGATATATTCAATACGTGGTGCCTGTCTGTTTCACACATTTTAATTATTTAAATTTTTTAGCATCATATAATGTGTTCAGAATATTTTTTAAAGTTGCCCCCCCCCCCAACTCTTTCGTGCCCTACAGTTTGAATAACCCAGACAAACCATCGTCAGGCACCATTGTAGTGAAGGTGACCGGCCTGGCCGTGTTTTACCGTGTATTACCATGTTTCACTCTGTTTTACCGTGTTTTAGGGGCCTGCCTCCGTACTCTGGAGGGATCCTGGGAATGGCATTTGTGGGCACTGTGTGCTCCGCCTCTAGTGCCGGGGGAATCAGTGTGGTAAGGCCTGGCTTACGGACTCTGGCTTACTGGCTGCATTTGCCAGAGTCGTGCTGAGTTCTGTTATAAAATCTGCCCATTTCCAGTCCTGCCAGAAGTCGAAATACCCCCCTGCCACACACGGCTGATCTCACAAAATTCTTATAACATAAGCGCCAGGGTAACGGAATGTCAGCTGACCTGCTTGCTCCCCCCCCCCCCCCCTGCAGTTCACGGGCAACCATTTGGCTTATTACTCCACGATAGTCGCCCACGAACTGGGCCACAACCTGGGGTTCAGCCACGACAATGGCCACTGCACCTGCAATGGGTCTGCCTGCATCATGTATGCATGGGCCAGGTATGCATGCCTTCCACACCCACACTTCACTGTGGCATGTGTGACTCAGTAATATCCAGCATGGACTTCCCCGTTCTGTGTGGAAATTAGGTTTTAGTAGTTCCTGCTCTTCAGTTTCATTGTTGTTGTTTTGAACACCTTGCTCACTGCCACCCTCTAGTGGGTCGACCTTGTTCAGCACGTGCAGCAGCAATGACTTTGAGACACTGATCCTACGAGGAGGGGGCGTCTGCCTCAAGAACCAGCCGCCCCCTGCCAGCGTCGTCACTTACGCCATATGCGGCAATGGTATACTGGAGTCCGGGGAGCAGTGCGACTGCGGCAAGCCCCAGGTGAGCGCCGGGGTCACCGGGCCGAGCTGAGGTCCACCCGGCCTCGAATCCACGCTCTGATGCCGACCTCCTGCCCATGTGTGCTATAGGTGTGCCAGAATGTCTGCTGCAATCCCGCTACCTGCCAGTTCACCAAGGGCTCCACCTGCGCGCAGGGCAGCTGCTGTCAGAACTGCCAGGTAGGTGGCGCCCTGTCGCCCCACCCTCCTCCTCCCCCAGAAATCGCCGTGGCGACCCTTCTGGGGCCGACTCGGCGTGAGGGAATTCCACATATCATACGGTTCTGGCATCAAAAGGTCATCCTCACAATTGGTTAGGTAGAACAAGAAGTGGAGCTCCTTTGTTTTAGCTTCTGTTTAATAATCTACACTTAGGGGTTCTGTGTTCCATCTTTAATCTTGGTGTACATACATCCCTTTTCTGTAACCGCTAAACCAGTACAAGGTTGCAGTGAACTAGATTCCTATCTCAGGAAGCACAGGACACCAGGCAGGGGCCGACCCTGGATGGGATGCCAGTCCATTGCAGGATACACACTCACTATGGACATATCACTAAGATATGCCAGTTGCCCTGACTGTCTTTCGATTGCGGGCGGGAACTGGAGTTGGGGACTGGGCTGAGGGCCGTGTGTCTGTGCTGCAGGTCATGGTGGCAGGGACGCCCTGCAGGCCGTCGGTGGACACATGTGACCTCTCAGAGTTCTGCACCGGCCAATCGGGCTCCTGCCCCAACGATTATTACATCATGGACGGGACGGCATGTGGCAACAACACCGCCTACTGCTACGATGGCCGCTGCCAGACTTATAACTTCCAGTGCCAGCAGCTGTTTGGGCAAAGTAGGTGCTGGGCAATTCTGAGCCCACCGTCCCTTCCGCCCCCCCAATGGTGGACTGCCACTTGACATCACCGCCTTTGGGGGGCGTCATCTGCCCGAATGCTTAGTTTCTCCACCACTGGTTTCTTCACAGATGCAATGATGGCCCCCAACATCTGCTTCAGTGTGATCAACGCTAGGGGGGACCAATTCGGCAACTGTGGATACAACGGAAACAGCTTGGTCGGTTGTACGGTTGCGTAAGTATCACCCGTGCCTCTCCGGGCCTGGAAGTGCTCTCCCTCATGCTAAGGGTTTGATTCAGCAGACTGTGGGGAAGGGTTAAGAACCACAAGGATCCTCTCCCCTGGGGATCACAATTCTCTGTCCGGAGGGTTAGCAAGGAGCGAGCGTCAAGAGAGATAAACAAATTAGGTCATTTTGTAACTGCTTTGAATTTAATTTGGCTGTAAAACGATGACAGAATGACATGGAACACGTTTTGAAGTAGAAGAATGCTCGGATATAAGGACTACATGTCCCAGATGGTTATAAACAGGCGTGTGCAGAAGGTACAGGGGGTGGCTGGGGGTATCTGAGCACTTGCCCGTGACTTGTACATAAGATTTAAAGGTGCAGGTGTTTCTTTTAACCTGCACCTCAAAAATTCTCAGCACAGCCCCGGTTAGACACATACCGGAAATCCTCAAACAGAGGTTATTGACAGTTCTCTCTCAGACTGCTGCTATCAGAAAGGGAGTCTTTATTACCACACGACCAAGGCTGGTGGCACAGCTTGCCATGGCTGAAGACATCGTGACAATAGCTGATTAACAACAGAGAATAAATGCAGACAGACAGAGAATAAATGCAAGACAGACAGAGAATAAATGCAGACAGACAGAATAAATGCAAGACAGACAGAGAATAAATGCAGACAGAGAGAATAAATGCAGACAGACAGAGAATAAATGCAGACAGACAGAGAATAAATGCAAGACAGACAGAATAAATGCAGACAGACAGAATAAATACAAGACAGACAGAGAATAAATGCAGACAGACAGAGAATAAATGCAAGACAGACAGAGAATAAATGCAAGACACAAGATACACAACAGACACAAGAAAGCAGGTGATAAATACAGTGGTTTGTGCAAATTTAACTAGTGCAATGCAGAAAGTTGACTGGGGAACAATACAGGCAATATACACCCATACATATAGTGCATAATTATGGCTGTCATGGCTACTTTCTCAAAAGCTGATGGGGTAAGTTAGTTCTTGTGGTTTCCCTCTACACTGGTGAGTCACCCGTGTGTTCTGCCCTGCAGCCAGTCTCTGTGCGGGAAGGTCCAGTGCACCAATGTGAACGCCAACTACCCGCCTCAGGGTGCGATCATATCCGTGCAGAACATCAACGGGTCCAACTGTGTGAACGCCAACTTTGACCTGGGTCCGGATGTCCCGGACCCCGGCTACGTCAAACCAGGCAGCAGCTGCGCGCAGGGCATGGTGAGGCATCACCGTGTGTTGTCCAATCCTATTGCACCTGTGTATGGAGGCCTACTGTGATTGGCTGAAATTTGATGAGTATGTGTCCATTAATCTCTGCCTCCAAATGCCTTGTCTTTCAGACGTGCCTCAATTATCAGTGCGTCAATGCCTCACTGCTGATGCCGAATCTGTCGTGTACCCCCCAGAAGACCTGCTCGGGTAAAGGGGTGAGTGGGGCGGGGGGGGGGGGGGGGGGGGTCATGGGGGCATCATCAGTTTGGGGCAATTTGGGGAGGTTGAGTGAACTCGATGTTTTCAGGTGTGTGACAACCTGGGCAACTGCTTCTGCAACAATGGCTGGGGCCCCCCCTACTGTGATAGAGCTGGATTTGGGGGCAGTATAGACAGCGGCCCTGCCGAGATAGGTAACTCTACCTACCTCACCATCACGTGGATCCTATCCTCTAGAGGGCGCCGCTGTTTGCCTGCAGCCGACACATTCTGGTGTCTCCTACAGATTACTCCCTTCGGAACGGCCTGCTCATCTTCTTCCTGCTGGTGGTGCCCATTCTCATCGTCGTCGCCCTGGTGCTCATCTACTTCTTTAAGCGCGACTGGATGAGGGCATGCTTGAGGAAACGCCCCCCTGGACGGTAAAAGCCCACTCTCGTTTTCCCCCCTGCCACACCTTGCGCCCCCCCCCACCCAACCGGTCCCTCTCCCGGTATCCTTTGCTCTGCGGGCTGCCGTGTGATTCGCTGTACCTTGTAGGTCAGCGAATGCCGGCGGGAACAACGCGAGAACCTCCCCACATCCTCAGACGCAGAGCAATGACAGATCGCGGCAGGTAGGCTAATCCCTCCAGAACATGGTCTCTCCCTCCAAAATGGCACCCATATCATCTGTATCAAACCTATCAACATAAACCGTCTACCGTTTCAAATTAATTAGTCACATGATTCAAATTGATTTGCTGAGTGTATTTCCTGAGGGTCCCTTGACCCTTCTCATGAAGGATGGAAGGATGGATGTTAGGTGAGGGTTCCTCAACCACGTGTTTTTGGTTAGAAAAACCATGAGAATCCAAAAAGTCTAGAGTCTGATGTTATAAAATATATATATATAAAATAATAATAATTGCGTTCTTCAGCTAATGTGAATTTGGTTTCAGCACCAGAAGTCTCTGCATCACATGCCTGCAGCATGTGTCAGTTGTTTTGAAACATGACTTAAATCAATCCAACGCCTCAGTACAGTGTAATTAGACATGAATAATAATAATAAATTGGGGCTTATAAAAGCTCAGCCAGAGGCAATACATTAAAATAGGCTTTTAAAAAGTTTTAAGGTTAATTAGTTATATCTGAAATCCTTCTCCAGTGTTTTCAGAGTAAATCTGATGTTCTCAAACTTCCATCCAGGACAAAGGAACCTTTTTGTGAATTGTTTTTATCCCTTATAGACTGGAAGAGTGTGACTCAGTTACAGCGGCCTCTTTGGTCACACCTAACACTGCAGCAGATAGTGTGGGGGTTATGGGTTGTCAGATTGCAGGTCTCAACAGTGTCACATTGAATTATTATAGCACACTGCTTTCTGGGAGCAGTAGTATATTTTGCTACTTCAGAGCAATACGGTTTATGAGTTGTGTCTAACTCCACCCTCCTATTTCCAGAATATACCCCCATACATGGCACGCCCTCCAGAACCGGTGCCTAGGTATGTACCTTTCTCTGAGATCACTACCTTAAAGGTCGAAAGGACATATTCAGAGCTGGACTGGGATTAGAAATTGGCACTGGAATTGGGGTTCCACTGATATGTTTTGCTGAACCAGAGTGGGGGATTCCCCACAATAAATTTTGCCGGCCCACAAACCCATCGGCCCACTGGGAAAATGTCCGGCATGCCAGATGGCCAGTCCAACCCTGAACATATTTAAGTTGTGCATCTTGCTTTTTTTCGAAGAGTCCAAAGGGGTAACAGTAATATTAAGAGTATCAAAAGTGTAAGTAATCACCAACATCAGTGCACTAGCACACCAGCCAGTGATCATTATATTAAAAGGGATTCTTATCACACTCTGCTAGCACGCAAAGTGACGCTGGCTTATTGTGTTGCCTGTGCATCCCACAGATATGGGCAGGGGACTGGCGCACAGCCGGGCACAACCCTGGCGATCCCACAGCCGATACGACAGCAGGGGCCCGGGGTCCCCAAACCCATCGTACCCAGGCAAGCCACGCCACAGTGACATCATCACTGATGTCACGCGAGGTTGCTGGGTGCATCCTCTCAACATTGATAAATCTGTTTGATGTTTGTCTGCTGGGAGCATGAGCACCGGTCCTTCCGTCTTATTACTGCCTTTGATATACTAAGCATATTTTTAACCCTCAGTCTCTCTTGAAAGTACAACAGGCACACATTATGAATAACAGAATGCCCCACTCGTTCATTTTGCTACTGTAAGATGTGCACCATTTAAATGACTGCCAACGATATTTTGTTCCATATGTGAATAGATTTGTTCAATGTAGGGATGGCCAGTCTTATCCAGAAACCAGCCACTGTTTAAGTGGGTGTTCGCTGCAACTCCTTAATTAGATTACAAATTAGAGGACTGATTGGTTGAAGAGTTTGAACAGCTAACCTAAAGGTTGTCCCAAAAACCCGCACACACACTGGCCATTTGTGGATAAGATTGCCCATCCCAGGTCTAAGGTATATAACCACCCTTCTAACAAAAAATATTTTCAGGGAATGGAAGCAATATTTAATGTAAAAATGTAATGAGTGTATTTTAATGTAAATGTGAACTAAATAAAATGGTTTTATTTACAATTCCTCGACAGTGTGACTGTTTTTGTGAGTAATTTTGTGAGCTTTACTAAGTCTCTGTGTTTTAAAACATTGCAGAAATCCTAGGAGCCTTATGAAGAGGCCTTGCACTGTTAGTCATGCAATTAAAGCTACTGCTTTAATTATGGGAGACCAGGGCTTGTGTCCTCTGGTGAAATTACTGCATTGGTGTCAGAGGCAGGGTGTGTGGCAACCCTACGTCTGTAACACACCCTCTGTTAATGCTCTGCGGGTCTGGCATAAAACAGGCTTGTATGACTTTGCCCAGACGGGGGCAGCATAACATTTCCAGGATCCTCGCTTTGCTATGGGTGGCCCTGCTGAAATTAATTACATTCATTTTCTCAAAAAATAAGCTAGGAATAGTATATATAAAATCACCTAGAATATACGTAATGTTTGTTTTTATTATTTATAAAACATGACTGATATACTTCAAACTCCGATACGGAAGTTATGAGAAAACTGGTGTATTACTTTAAGAGGACGCTTTCTTTTCATTGGTTGACTCTTAGACCCTGCAGCCAATCACAATTTCCACGATTCCCTACACTTCCTGTTCACTGTAGAACCCGGAGTTGTCTCTCAGTATGAAGAAAGTAGCGTTTGGTTTCGATGCCCTTGCACTAGTTCCTAAATCATAGTGTATTTTAAAAAGATAAAGTAACTGTATTCCAGATTAGCATATGTTTTTTGCTTGTGAATGGAAGCGCTAGCTAAGCCGGTGAGCTCCGAGAATGCACGGACATGCCTGTGTGTTCTGTGCGGTTTGCCCGCTGCAGGCAAGTCGACGCTGGTCCAGGTTCTCTCTGAGTCTTTACGGAAGAGAGGCTGGGGATGCTGCGTGCTGTGCTATGATGATTTAATTCCAGACGAAGCCTATCAGCTGCGCATAGCAGAGAGTGACGAGCTGAGCCACACGGTAATTAAACTCTTCCTTTAAAATTAAAAATCTCGAAAGGAGTCGCGCTGTATGAATTTGAATTCAACTACGTTATGTTCCAGTGAATCAAATAACCAAAATTAGTTTTCTTTAAATATATTACGTGTGCTGCTCCAGCAGATTGACTTCAGTATAGATAAACTGACAGCTGCGTGTTTCCAGATTTCCCTTGATGATGTGTGTATTTAACCTCAGCAAACACACTGGAAGGTGAGCAGACGCGAGGTGCTTCAGCGTTTGGAGCAACTCCTAAAGCGCGACCACGCACCTTTGCGCGCCCCCGAACCAAGCTTTGGAGAAGACACGTGGACGCGCTTCCTGCGCGCCGCACATGATGCAGCGGAGTCCAGCTGTCACCTACCTCATGGCCCCGCAACACTAGTTATTCTCCTGGATGACAATTTTTACTACCAAAGCATGCGATATGAAGTTTATCAGCTTGCCAGAAAACGTATGTGAAATTTCAAATGCTGCAGTACAGAGGCATTGTTTGTTAGAGTTAGTCATGAGGGGGACATTGGCTGGGATTTGTTGTGATTGACAGTCAAATAATATTTCCAATAGCTGGTTTTCTCGATTCAGCTGTTTGGACACTTCACATAGACAGTGTACTAATGAAATGCTTGCAGGGAAAAGTGGCATTTCTAAAATTTTATTTTCAAAATAGCATTTCTTAATTTGCCTAGCAATTACACTTGCTTATGCCAGACAGGGTGTTAATTTCCTCCCTTAGATCTGGAACAAACACACCCATATTCATTTTGTTCTTGTGCTCAGCATATAGAAATCCTAATGTTTTATATATACTTTTATTATATATGATGATATTATATTCATGGTGCGGCATGGTGGTGCAGTGGTTTGCACTGTTGCTTCACACCCCTGAGACCTGGGTTCAAGTCTCTGCCTGGGTTACATGTGTGTGGAGTTTGCATGTTCTCCCCGTGTCGTCGTGGGGTTTCCTCCGGGCACTCCCGTTTCCCCCCACAGTCGGAAGACATGCTGAAGCTAATTGGAGTTACTAAATTGCCCATAGGTGTGAGTGTGCCCTGCAATGGGCTGGACCCCCATCTTGGGTTGTTTCCCGCCTCATGCCTGTAGCTCCCAGGATAGGCTCCAGACCCCCTGTGACCCAGTAGGATAAGTGGGTTGGAAAATGGATGGATATTATATTCAGCCACACATTTAATAAGTGGATGCCCCCCTTACAACAAGGCTCCCTCTTGCTCCTGATAAAAGGTAGTAACTTTTTTAATGAAGTAAAAAACGGTTATAAAAATTTCAGCGTAATTAATAACCTGACTATAGACCATTGATAAACCCTTTATAAGGGTGGGTTTATTGCAAAGTGGTACCAATGAGTGTTGCTGGTTTCCTACTCACTGATTGTAAACAGCTCAGGTGAATAACACCAGTTACCCACATGATTTTGTGACTTTCACAGTCTTTGACAGAAAAGTGTATTACTGCCCTTATGAAACGTGTTTCAGTGTTATGGAGATTGTCAGATGGGCAGCATAATGATTCTGAGGTTATTAGATGGGACAGGACAGCTCTCTCTCCCCCCTCTTTGTGCGCAGACTCTCTGGGCTTCTGTCAGCTGCACGTGCACTGTCCCGTGAACTCATGCCTGAGCAGGAACCAGGCGAGGAGCCGGCCGCTGCCGGACGAGGTGGTGGTGGAGATGGCGAAGCGTATGGAGGCTCCCAACCCTGTCAGAAACGGCTGGGAGCAGAGGAGCCTCACGCTCACCAGTGACGGTGCCTTTTCACCACAGGACGTGTACGTCTAGCACCAGCGGGACGTCGCTTAGTCTCGGAAATGTGCTGTGATGACCGTTCGCAAGCTTTGTGATGGTTCTTTGGTGGTCGTCCTCAGTATCTCATTGAAAAAGAGTGACACCAGGTGCTTAGGACTTATCTGCGGGTAGATGTAAAGATCAGGTGAAAGAATTTAACATGTCTGTGATCCGTACGTTGTCCCCTCCTGCCTGGAGAGAAACAAAGGCCTCTGTCCCTCTCTGGCTTCAGAGAGCTGTCCGTCGGTCTGATTGCTGCTGCGATGGACGACCCCCTGTGCCCAATCCAGGATGACACAGAGCAGAAGGCAAGGGAGCTTTTAACTACTAATTACGGGTACACAAGTAATGGAACATTAGCCTAAATAGAAAGAGAATACATGTTTGCATATATGCTACAGGGACGGTCTAGAATACCTAATGATTTTTACATTCACTGGTGCCATTATCAGACTCCTTGTTCCTCTGACATCATTAAATGGAGACGGGTCCTTTACTGTGGACTGACCTCAAATTATGACATCACCGCATCTCCCACGCTGACAGCGATCAGCATACATATCACCCTGTGTCTGAAGTAACCCACCGTCTTAAAACTAGCCTCGCTACATAAAACAAACTAAGCCATCTAAGAACTTGAATTTTAACCATTTCGTCAGGTGAGGACCAAGGTGATCTTGATGAACCACAGTGTGGTACAAAAAGAGATGGTGATGTGAAATGAAGGATTAGTTATTGGGAGTTTTTTCAGGCAGAGCTGTGTATGGTCTGTGGGCAAATCATTGTGGGAGGGGCCTAACTAGTTCTTTGTGGTACCGTTCCCTTTAAGGAGGCCGACCGGCTGAGCTGCGCGTCCAGCGTGGTTCACCAAGCGGACCAGGCCTGCCGTCGGTTGGTGTCCCGGGCCATGCAGGGGGCCAGAGGTCAGTCTACGGTCACGTGGTCTCCAGGACCTGCTGCTCATTGGCTGGGCGCCTTTGTGCTCTTAGGGATGGGCTTTCTGGGCTGATACCCAGTAGTTCTGGGTTTGATCCTGCAAATCTTATGTAGTTCTCTCCTCTATGAGAACATATACCATCTCTCTGTAATCCTGGTAATAGTTGCTACTCACTCAATTCCAATAACATCGCTCTCATCAGTGATACTATGAAACCAAGGTGGCCCCTAAGTGCCAGACTCATATAGATCATTCTGTCACCTCTGGCTTAGAACACTGGGACACTGGTTCTCCTCTACACTGTTGGGATGAGAAGCATACATGATAATCAGATACATAGTTTCGTGTCTCACTGGAACGGTCTAATCAAAGACTAGTCCTTAGAACTGTGTCCTCCACAAGCCAGAGATACTTTGTAGATCCATCAGGTCCTAAGTTCTGACCTTAAAGACTTCTTGAAGAATATACAATAATATATAAAGGGAAGGCTTTTATGGAAATATCTACTTCATGTAAACCCTTTTCTCTGTTAAATATCTGTTTACAGTATTGTTCCATTTTATTGCATTTTTGGGTTTAACTGGTATTTTCAGTTCTCATGAGGTCTGTGATGATTTGTCTGTCTGTCCACTTATTTTTTTGTTTGTTTGTTTACTGTAGAACGTAAAGTTCCCCCAGAGAGCATGAAGTCGCTAGCCACGGAACTAAACCAGCTGAAGACTCGATCCCTGGATGACCTACGGAAAGCGGCACTTGGCGGCCATCCCACAAGCCCCGGCGGGAGCGGGGACCTGGAGAGAGCGGTGAGCGGGGCGGTCGCTGCCTTTGAGCGGGAGACCAGCAACTGCATCAGACGATACAGCAGAGGGAACGCCGAGCTATGATGACCCGCACTTCCCAGCTGCGGTCAGAGGGTGGCGCAGTTTGTCACAAGATTTGGCACTAGATCGGACTATAAGTGTATCTCCTCTCGGTTTCAGACCGAGTAGCTGAGTTAGCCTTGACCTAGAGTGTGAGACGTGCCTTTTAATTTGTGTGGGCCAAACACGCCGTCGCTGGGTAAGAACACACACCAAGCCACCGTTAGAAAGTTGTTTACTTAGAATGTACAAAAAAGCAGGGCATTTAAATTGTAAATGACATCTGTTAACATTATTTCTACACAAACCGTGTTTCCACGTGTACGTTACAACAAGCACAACACAATTTTGCAGCAGGTTTATCCCCTGGCACAAACAAACTCATCACCCCAAATCTTCCTCTAGGAACAGCAACTGCATCTCAAAATGATGTTATGCACATACACAATAGTCTCTATAATAAAACACTACTGACTGGTTTCTTGTGATATTACAGTCACAAAAAAGTGATATTTACTTCCAGGCACAAAAAAATAAAAGGCTTTCGATGGAAATACACTTTTCCACATTACAAATAAAGGTTTCTATATAAGCCTTCTTGAATATAATGTACATTTTTTATGTACCAATCACATGATAAGAGATTGTTATATTATCTAGTTAACAGCCACTATTATTTTTTTTCCCTACCAAAATTAAATCAGCCCCAGCGGGTTAGACGACATTCTGAAATCAGAAATAATGGAAACGCTGGAAAGGCTGCCAGTTACGTGTGGTTAAGACCGAATGACAAAGTCATATTTACACCATCTTTTAACTCAAGGCAAAAAACAGACATTTTAGTAAAGGGTAATAAATTAAAGCATGAAAGTTACTGTAACCAAGTTCATAATTAAATAAAGGCCTTCTTTTGTGGATGGTTTCAGATGAATGACCGACTGATAAACCCATAGACTTAAAGACCCCCCTCCCCAGTTCAAAATGGCTTCAGCGCTGCATCCTGTGTGGGTGAAGAACTCTGAGTCAATCATCCGAAGCAACTTTTAATGACTGTTTTAAGGGCTCCGTAGACGTGGACGTCTTATAAATGGCCTCCCGTCCTGCCACAACACTGAAGAACGATTTGTGTAGCTGCCCCCAACCCCGTTTGCTGTGCCTCTCAAACATCTTGAATCGAGTATCTAAATGTAGTGAGAAGTACACAAAAAAAATCACACACACACACCTCAGGTATTCATAGTTTCTATAAATTAGTCAAACGTGTAATTTGCTTTACTCCACACTGTTTTTACCCCCCCCCCCCCCCCCACACACCCCCCACCTCCCCCCCGCTACTGAAGGTTTTGTGCTTTTCCCATTGACAGTTACACCTCAGTCAGATCTCCGCTGCTATTCAAGCATTTTCAGTTCCCTGCTACATTCTGAGTGCTGAACAGGATGATTCCATTTGACCACCGAGACTCACATGGGGTGGGATTCGTAGATCTGTACGGAAAAAGGCCTTGTGGAACGCGGCGTTAAACTAAACGATAATAATAATAAACCCCATCACACACGGACCTACCAACGGACATCACTATGGATAGATTTACTCCACACATCCGTATCGTCTAACAAAAAAAACGACTAGGTACAGAACAGGAACTCACGACAGCCACACTGAAAATGTGCAAATCATTTCAATACTTAAAAGAGGCGCACAGATAGTTAAAAATCACTGATTTTTGTAAGAACACAGGGTGAGTCCATCAAACTGCTACAGTGCTATTAAAATATGCTATCTAAAAAAATACTTTGAAAAGGTTCATTAGAACACTTTGGCCTTGACGTGACAGAACGGTTAAAATTCAAGTTCTTAAAAGGCTTGGTTTGTGTTTTATGTAGCGAGGCTAGTTTTAAGATGGTGGGTTACTTCAGACACAAGGTGATATGTATGCTGATTGCTGTCGGCACGGGAGACACGGTGATGTCATAGCTTGAGGCCAGTCCACAGTAAAGGACCCGTCTCCATTTAGTGATGTCAGAGGGACACTGAGTGTGACAATGGCACCAGTGAATGCAAAAATCATTAGGTATTCTAGACGGCACCTACAGCATATATCCAAACATGTACTCTCTCTTTCTGTTTAGGCTAATTTTCCATTACTTACACCCCCTGCGTAGCTATCATATGACAAGTTAACAGAAATTATTAAGTCTGATCTAGTTCTCAGGACATCTTAAACAATCACCTTCAGTGCTCTCTGAGGTATCGCAGATCGAGACCGACACCAGAACCAACGTCTCCAAAGCACGGCTGCGACCATGTGACCCTGGAGACTCTTACACGCCTCCTGAAGCTCCTCCCACTGCCTAAAGCACTTCCGTAGCTAAACGCTGGCTCGTTCGACGACGAATCATCGGCGTAGCCCATGAACACAGCACTTAATGCGGGAGGTTGGCAGGAAGTCAGGGGCTACCAAGCTCTTACTTTAGGTGCAGTTGGGGATAAATATCTCTATGCTACTGGTTACTGATTAGGTGAGTGAGTTTTATCGGAGGTGATTATCTCATTGAGAAACGGGAGTGTGCTGATATGAGGTACGACCCCTGACTCTGAGTCAGTTCGTCTGGCTTGGAAATGCGGGTGACACACACACTCACTTCGCCCCATTTTCCATCCAGAGACAGTCAACGTCATCTGCAAACCTTCACACTGTCTTTTGACTCTCTGAAAAAGGATTTTACCACCCAGATGAATCTGCACCCCGAGATTAATGGTGTATGTGATGTACGCTACACCGAAAGGCTATTCCACAGGATCCAATGGGATCACCATAAGATTTCCCGGAGCTTTAACTTCTGCGGAGGAAGGACGACGATGCAGAACGCTTCACGCCTTCTCGGCCGAACGTGCTGCATCGGGCCTTCCTCGCAGACCACCCGAGGTGTCGGGAGCCATAGTAACAGTCGTGTGCTCTGTCGGAGCCTTCCCTACTCGACGGCGGGAAGGAGCGACACATGCGCGTGTGGGGATTGTTTGTGCGCTAAGGCTGCACTGTGTCCCCTTTAAGAGAAGCCATTTAAAAAAAAAAAAAACAGCCATTCCTCTATGACCTCATAGGGGGTGGGGCTTCAGACATGCAGCTTTTGTGATTACCGTCCCCATAAACAATAGCTTGTCTAATAATAATAATAATAATAATAATAATAATAGTAATAATAATAGTAATAAAATAATAAACACCACCTAGTAAAATATCTTTGTAAAATAGAAAGAGGAAATATTTAATTGCCTGGGTAGACTCCTAAATAAAAGCGGAAGTCCCAAATTTACAAAAATAATAATTTAAGATGGTCTGAGTTGGCCTCCCACCCCACGAGTCACTGTTTGTGCTGCCCTCTGGCAAAGTGGCACGCAAAGTCATACTTGTTTTTGCACTTGCAGCCGCAGATATTGCACTGGAACGGGTTCTCGTAGCCGTGGCAGCCCATGTGGATGGTGTAGAGGATGTTGTCTGCAAAGTAAGTGTCACAATGCTGGCAGCTGTGCAGCAGCTGGGGGTCCTGTGCGGGCAGGTTGGGCGCCGGCGTGCTGGGCTGGCTGTTGCTGACGCTGGGCGTGCTGGTGCGAGCGCTGTGCTCGCTGCTGGGGCCCGCCACGGGGCTATAATTCCGGTGTGCGGGCGGCCGCGGCTCGGGAGTGGTGGGGGACGCGGCCCGGGCAGCGGCCACGCTGGCGGGGACGGCCACCGGGGCTGCGCCGGCGCTGGGCTGCTGGATGAGGAAGGGCTTCTCGTCCCGGCAGGACAGGCCGTCGGGCGACACGGGGGCCTGGGCCTCTGGGGGAAGGCTGGCCAGCTGGCCTGCTAGAGTAGACAGCTGATTCAGTGGGTTGTCCACCATCATGTCATGGCCGTCTCGGGAGCCGGTCCCACCTCCTATGTGTGCCTTGGCCACACCCTCGTAGGCCTCGGGGTGCAGGTGCGGCAGCTCGTGGGAGAAGTCGTTCAGGTAGTCCGGCTTCTGCACCACCATGGAGGGTGGGCTGAAGTTGATGAGGAGGCGGCGGCTGTAGCTCAGGCCGCTGGCCTTCTTCTGGAGGACGCTGAGCATCTTCTTGTTGGACAGGCCGGAGCGCGCCCCCTTCATGGGCAGCAGCTTGTGTCGCCGCCGCCGGTGGTGAGACAGGTTGCTGCGGTCGCTGCAGCGGAAGGAGCACAGCTCACACTTGTAGGGCTTCTCGCCCGTGTGCGAGCGCATGTGCGCCTCCAGGTGGCGCTCGTAGGCCGAGGCGAAGGGGCACAGGTGACAGCGGTGAGGCTTCTCACCTTGACGGCACGACACATGGATGGGGAGGGGGGGGGGGGCACATTAGTGTCATGTATACAGAAAAGACAGAAGAACCTGATGTATCTCAGGAATTTATGTACAGATTCCGGGTGTCCCGCTTACCCGTGTGTATCCGGATGTGCTCGATGAGGCGCGCCGTGCCCTTGCTAGCGTAGTTGCAATACCGGCACTTTAGCTTGCCGTCGTAGGTCCTCTCAAAGCCGTCCACCAGCATGCCCGAGCTGTCCTCCAGGGACACCTCCACTGACGGGTGGTCCAGCCCGTTCTGGTCATTCTCTGTACCGGCTGCCGGTAAACAGAACATAGGTCTGTACTCTACACTGGCACTATCACCGCCATCTCCATCCTCTGACTGCATCCCAACTGGGTTTGTGTGCAGACCTGGAACATAATGCCACTGACATGTGATGCTGGACCACTACTGATGACCATTTTACTTGCACTTCCATTCAGATTTACCGTAAAGTCTAAAATACACTGGAATAGAAAAAACTTTACTACCAAGATTACGTAAATCCCCACAGCTATTGGCATAATAAAATAAATGCACCAGAGTCCCATAAAAAGGGATTATACCTGAGTAACAGACTAGGGCAAAATTAACTCTACTTGTTATTTTTCTGATTAAAACAGTACTGATTAAATACACAATTATGCTAATACTCTGATTAATAAGGTTTAGATGCAAATGTATGCATTACTTACAAGTAGAACGAATTACAGAATTATTCATGCATAAACCACGATATACAGGATCGTACCATGTAACATGCATTAAGCCAACTTGCCCACAAGAGAAATTCTCACCTCCTTGGAGAGGCTCGGGTTCCTTGTCGCCGCTGACGGAGCCCGAGATCATGTTGACGTGCTGGGTTTGCTGCGTGAGGTACTCCTGAAAGTCTTTCACGAAGTCCAGTGGTTCGGGCTTCTTCTCCCCCATTCTGTGGCGGTGGTATATTCCACTGCGGACCCCTGAGACCAACAGCGCGCACAGAATAACACCGCCGTCGAGTCACACCATTTAATTACATTTAAAAATTTAAGTACTTCTTAAGGGCAAACAGTTCTTGTGATCGAAATTATTTTTTTCCCGAAAAATTACATCATAGGAAGAGTAAAAGTGGAACGGGAGAACTGGTTTAGTTTTAATTCTGTTAAATAACAGACCAAAAGCAATTTATGTGCAGCCCGGACTGTAAGAAAACACCTCATAGGAACTGAGTGATACTGAAAAACGTGAGCAATCAGTATCCCTACAGTGAAATAAATATTTAAGAGGCTGTTTTACATGTTTAGACTGTTTACTAGTAAACAAAGCACATACCTCAAAAGACAAGAAAAAAATAAATATGGAGGTTGGGAAGTTTATTTTGAGACACCCGGAGATTCATGGTACACATCGTATTTTGTACAATACATAAAATTGACACCACGGTAATTTTTGAGTTTGAAATCGTTGTAAGTATAATACGCATCTAACAAAAATATAATTAATTCATACTGAATATTAAATATTCACATTTGAAATGTTTTGTATAGCTAAGGTATCGCGCACAAGCATGACAGCAATATAAAATGTAAAAAGTACAAGCCGTTATTGTTTTCTAAAATGGAATTTAAATAAGCGTAGAAGAATTCAAAGCTCGCCAACGCAAATTTGTAATACATAAATCAACGCAAACACGACGGTGTCTACCAGTATTACTACAAGTAGCAGTAGCAATAATGTACACAGACATATACTGTAACTCTAACCGTACAGTTATCTTAAGGAGCCAACTTGTCCCGATTGGGAAATAAATCCAGATAAATCTATAGCCGGCGTGGCACTCTGGCTTAAACAAACAGTAGTTAGGGTTACTAACCACGCAGCCGGTCAAAGACGGGTGTCTCACACCAAAATACAGTAAACACCAGCTGCATAGCTCACCGATTCCGATTTTAATACGGCTAGTTTGTAACGTCACCGAGAATAGCTTACTGAAGTCTACCGTGCTATAAAAGCGAGCCTTTACCTTGTGGCAGTTCAGTGTTTACACTCCCCGGTAGCTCCGAGCATCAGCAGTACAACAAACACAGTCGGAATGATCCGCTGACATCCAATATTTTTCCATGTAGTCCAGTCAACGGGAAAACTCTAAAATACTATGTCAATATTATAAAATGTACGCTGCATTTAGCCGACTCTAAAGTATGCTTTCGATTTAAAAGTGTTTAAACTGACTATATAGGGTGACTGCTAACAAACTAACTAGCTACCTCAAAACACAAAGGGGAAAGACTGAGGGGTGAAAGGTTGGTGTCACAGTAGAGAGAGTCCCCACCGTGTACATTGTACGGAGAATAGTTCCGCTTTCCTTTAACGTTGTACAAGCACATCGATGTTGATTAAGATTGTAAAATTACTGTAGCAAATATATTAAATTGACCTTATATTGTCTTTATACATAATACGTGAAATTTGTTCAAGACTTCAATGGAAGGACATAGTGAAAATACTTTAGCTCATTTCACAGTAATGATGCATTCCCACACATATGTAATATGTCAAGTCTTGATGGGTGCTAATTAAACAAAACAAGTTCATACAATAACCTCCATTTAATAGCTGGATAGTAGTAGATGCTACATATTACTTTGTGCATTCTGAAAGCAAGAGCAAGCAAAATGTTTAAAAATGTAATTATGCTTTGTAATATTGCTTAGGAACACTGACGTTAACTACATTTTTATTTATATTTTCAGGTAATGTACGATGCAATGAGTGAACATCAAACAGACATGTTCTTTAAGTGACGTAGTTAGATAGCGACGGGGAGAAACGAGATGGTTGACTGTGGCTCGCAATATATGTTGTAATTATTATGTTAAAGTATTATATTCTGCTTTGGGTAATAGCGCACTAATAACATATAATTTAAATATAATAATTTTTTTTATTATTTTAAGAAGAAAACAACACTATCACGTGGCTGGTCTGACTTAGAAATGGAAGTGGTTCAACCAGCAACGCCAAACTGACCGGTAGCATAGCCGAAAACTAGAAAAGAGTTCGTTAAAAGTTTTGCGGCAGTTGAAGCAGGCGAATAATCGCTGGACATCTATAGCAATTACAGGTTGCCGAAGTGGGAGACAATATATAATTAAACGAAATAAAGGAACAGTTTCAAAAATACTTTAATGCAAAACGTAATATAATTTCTAAAAGACACTTTTTTTAAAACCCGTTTTAAGAGTGGTGAAACAATTGATCAGTAGGGCATATTCCGAGTTGCGCGATGGAAGTATGACATTGTAATTAGAGGATCTTACTAATTACCTGATAAAGGACGTGTGTGGTGTTTGAGAGAGGGCACTGAGAGAGTGACTGTTAGGAAAGCAAGATCTGGATTTGGGACAAGTGATAGCGTATAGCGTCGGGCTGTAGAAAAGGTGAACACACAAGCAAAATATGATATCGATGGCGCGTGCAGCGTAGATGCATTAATGAAACGGGACACAGGAGGCACAGAAAAAGAACGAGTGTGCTAAAGGCTGAAAGTTCTTAATAAGTAAAACTCACAGTGATCAAAATGTACCTGATGGGCAACACAGCATTCTCTGCGACGATGTCCAGCATATGGGAAAACTTGCAAGAATTGCAATAAAATGAATCATTATGCACGGTATAAAGATACAGAGATATAAAGAAAGGCAGATGCAGTTACCCAAGATGATGAGGAATTCTGTGTAGATACAGTAATAGAAAATTCAAATCACATAAAAGAATGTAGTCTGTAACTTAAAGTCAACGAAAAATACATAAATTCAAAGTGGATGCAGGTGCAGAAGACAATATCCTTTTCGGGATGGATTACAAGAGTTTGCAACCATGACCAAAACTACACATGCCCAGGCCACAATGCAAAAATGTATGTGCAGAGCTTGAGTGGAATGGTGAACTACACAGGGAAATTCTTACCTAAACTAGCTGAGATTATGGTTCCACTTCGAAGTTTGACTGAGAAGGAAACACAATATGAATAGAATCATGAGCACGAGTCAGCATGGAACCGACTGAAAAAGCAGTCGATTGAATAACCAGTCCTTGGACTTTATGATCCTGTAAAAAAAAAAAACAATCAAAGTCTCTTCAGATACATCACGTAATGGACGAGGTGCTGTGCTTTTGCAGAAGTTTGCAGATACCTGAAGGCCAGTGGCGCATGCATTTCGATCCATGTCAGACACTGAAACCCGATATACACAAAAGGAAAAGTAGAGCTGTTCAGCATTATCTGTGATTGTAAAAGATTGCACCAGTTTGTTTCAGGTCAGGAAATCACTGCGTTATCTGTTCACAAACCTTTCATTTCACGATTCCAAAATCCACAAAATTATTGTCCTACTGAGAATTCCAAATACGCTGATCGAGCTCCAACATTACTGGCTGAAGGTGCAGTATATACAAGGAAAGATGATGTATACTGCAGACACTCTTTTCTTGAGCACTTGACCCAAAAGCGACTGAGAATTCAAGGACAGAGAAAGAGCAGATGGCATTTGTGGACATGATGACAGAAGCATTACCCGCTTCAGATGGAAAAATGAAAACCATGTGAACTGAGACTGAGAAAGATGACACACTGAAGAGTTTTAAATGAATTACACAGGGAAGGGCTGAATGCAAAGCAAGACTATGAGCTTAATTTGACAGAATTTTGGAACTACAGAATTGAATTGATGGTTGGACTGCACAGTCTGGTATTGGGGAAAAAAACAGGTGGACAGTTCAGGTCCGGAAAGTACAAAGGAATTCAAACCTTGGTCTGGATTTGTACTTTCTGGACCTGAACTTTCCACCTCTGGAGAAAAAAAAACATTGTGGTGCTGGAGTTTTGAAAAGGGTACAATGCCAGCATTTTGAAAAAAAATCAACGTTTATTATGCAAATTGCTATTTGATCTGGCTAAAAGGAATCTGTCTCTTTAAGCTCAATGCTGACAGTGGTGACGTTGCAAGAAACAAACGAGAGTAACAGTAGAGAAAGTGGTGCATTTTTTCACATTGTTCAGCGTCTAAGCAGCGGCTTAAGCAATACCTTGTGGAAACAAAACCGGATGTATGTTTCTATGGCTCTCACAAGCATGAGAGCTGCCTCTCATCTCCCACTGATCAAACGCTTTAAGCGGCCCACCTAGCCCACAGGGTTCAAATGCAATGCAGTTTTTTTCACCCCCCCCCCACCCCCACCCCCACCCCCGAAAGGAGTGCGAATAGATACCTGACCAAATGACGCACCTACTGGCCCTTGATCCCGTTTACTTTAATCTGAGTTGTATTTATTGTCCATGCTCTGAAGCCTTCTTTCAGTATATTTCTAGAGGGTTCCTGCGCACATTCCTTAATAAATCATACCTGATTCAACTGTCTTCTCGTGATTTTTCTTTCACAACCTGAATTCACTGACAAAGAGGGGGCCTGAAGTGATATTTCGGCTGTAAAGCCGGCAAAAAAGGCGAGCCCATAAAACAGCAGAACCGGTTTGCAAGCGCTCTTTTAAAGTTTGTCTCTCAATGGGAAGCAACACAATCAAACCTGGCCAGATGTCAGACAAACATCAAGACCTTTTCAAGGAATTCAAAGACCGACAGGTGATAGCTGAGTAGTTAACGCCCCTGTGATGTCCATGAAGGAAACCAAAGAGATGGAAAAGTCTCTCAAAGCAGTAATATACACATTCGTACATAGCCTGGTGATGTGCAGGTCCATTTCATGAGCGACCCAAACTTGCTGATTAATTCAACCTGAGTGTGGCTCGAATCACTAATATTAAAAAAGAAAAAATGGTGGCTGATCTGCATATTTGACTAATTTTTGTTTGAAATAAAGCACAATAATGACATCTGAGAGTGTTTCCCCTTTTTTAGGAAAAATATTGAAGACTATCAAAATCGAAATTCATAATTCTGATATTGACATCATTTTGGTATTGCGACACTATTTGACAGTAGGTAATGATAGGATTCACAAAGGAAACAAGACGGTCATTCAATTGAAATTAAGAAGAGAAATGCTGAAGAAAATTCATGAAGGACATTTGGGAGTTGAAAAATGCAAGAGAAGAGCCCATGAAGTTATCTACTAGCCCAGAATCAGGATGAGATCTCACTGTAATACATATCAACAGTATCAGGCAAGTAACCCTCAAACCACACAGTGTGTCAGAAAGACCAGACTAGAAAATAGGAGTTGACTTATGATAGAAAAGATGACTTTATATCGAGTATACTATTCCCTCTAGTTACTACTACAACAGATATAGGATTCAATTAAGTCTTCAGTGACAATGGACTATAATTTGTCAGTGTGACATTCAGAGAGTTTAGCGAGGATTGGGATTTTGCAACATTTTTCTCAATCCGATGGGCTAGCTGAGAGGTCAGTACAGGAAGCAAAGAAACAGATGTACAAAGCCAAAAACGGAGGTCATTTTTATAAAAACTTTCTGGCAAAGCCACCTTTGGCAGGGGAACACAGAAACTGCCTGAACTCCATCCTGGTGATAAGGTATGACGGTGCATAGATAAAGCGACACATGGACACAAGAAGGTACTGTATTGGAACAAGTACAGAAAAGGTCATATGATATACAAACAGATGGTGCTCTTCTACAAAAACCCAGAGAGACATCAAAGGACCTTCAACCAACCAAGACAAATGACATGGGACACAAAACGTTTAAGCAGTTATAAACAAAATGTCCTGTGAAGTTGAAATGTTCATACATGGAAATGTAAATGATTAATCTTGTTTAAGAAGAGGAGATGATGCAATAAAGCTTTAAATAGACATGTTCAATCAGCAGTGTGTCTTTAAGCCATGTAGTTAGTGACAAGGAGAGATTAAATTAACCACAAAATATCTTAACAGCCATTATGTAACACAAATGTTCAGTCTCTCCTCAAATTACTCCTCACCCATCTACTTGAATCAAGGATACAGTTTACAATAAAATGTAATCATTAAACATCACTTTGCATATATTATCCGATTATGAACACATGTAAATCACTTTACTGTCACGGACATAGCAAATCCATTGTCTCACATTTCAGAAAATGTTTTGCAAAGTTCTTCACAGAAAATATCACACAGCAGGCAGGATCAGAAGATCGAAGAGATGACCCAGATCTAACACCACGTGTGCATTAGTTACTGTGGATTGGACCGACTGTCGATCGTTAAAGTGCATTCAGTGCGGACTTGTTTAAATGCAGAAGATCAGGGCCGACAACGTCTGCATTTTGTCGGGATCTGTTACGCTGGAAGGCAGCATGAGCTAAATTTTCCAGCCCTTAGGTCGGCAGGTACCCGCCCTGGCCGTAGAGAGCCGGGTCATGGAGGCTGCAGCACGGAGGCATGTCGGCCCGCTATACATCTCAGAGGAAGAGATTGTGTTGAAGGAGGCGAGGAAGTTTTAATCTCTGGGGATTTCACATGGAAGCTGATACAATGTAACTCTTTTGATCCAGGATAACAGCACTGACAGGAAAAAAATTATGTATTGTGCATGCCAGGGTTAGCCTATATTGATTAAGCACAACATGTACACCGTTTCATTATTGAGATTTTGAAACTCCAGTCATTTGAGTCCATCATAGTCTCGCTGTCTCGGTTGTGTGCTCACACACAAAACTATGCTGTCTTATTACGTAAATTAAACTTTGTTTTGTTGTTGCATTCCTCAATAGTGGGAAAAGTTTGCACAAGAACACATTGTGGATGAGAACTCAGCCATGGATGAGGCTAAGATGAAAGACCTATTGAACACTTTAGCTTGCCGTCGTAGGTCCTCTCAAAGCCGTCCACCAGCATGCCCGAGCTGTCCTCCAGGGACACCTCCACTGACGGGTGGT
This sequence comes from Paramormyrops kingsleyae, assembly GCF_048594095.1. Taxonomy (NCBI): domain Eukaryota; kingdom Metazoa; phylum Chordata; class Actinopteri; order Osteoglossiformes; family Mormyridae; genus Paramormyrops; species Paramormyrops kingsleyae. The sequence continues at coordinate 17,040,954 of NC_132816.1, forward strand.
CCAGCCCATTCTGGTCATTCTCTGTACCGGCTGCCGGTAAACAGAACATAGGTCTGTACTCTACACTGGCACTATCACCGCCATCTCCATCCTCTGACTGCATCCCAACTGGGTTTGTGTGCAGACCTGGAACATAATGCCACTGACATGTGATGCTGGACCACTACTGATGACCATTTTACTTGCACTTCCATTCAGATTTACCGTAAAGTCTAGAATACACTGGAATAGAAAAAACTTTGCTACCAAGATTACGTAAATCCCCACAGCTATTGGCATAATAAAATAAATGCACCAGAGTCCCATAAAAAGGGATTATACCTGAGTAACAGACTAGGGCAAAATTAACTCTACTTGTTATTTTTCTGATTAAAACAGTACTGATTAAATACACAATTATGCTAATACTCTGATTAATAAGGTTTAGATGCAAATGTATGCATTACTTACAAGTAGAACGAATTACAGAATTATTCATGCATAAACCACGATATACAGGATCGTACCATGTAACATGCATTAAGCCAACTTGCCCACAAGAGAAATTCTCACCTCCTTGGAGAGGCTCGGGTTCCTTGTCGCCGCTGACGGAGCCCGAGATCATGTTGACGTGCTGGGTTTGCTGCGTGAGGTACTCCTGAAAGTCTTTCACGAAGTCCAGCGGTTCGGGCTTCTTCTCCCCCATTCTGTGGCGGTGGTAGCCTATATTCCGCTGCGGACCCCCGAGACCAACAGCGCGCACAAATACAGAGTAATACAGGCACAGTTCAGCTTCTACACCTCCGCAAATACAGTGAAATATTTAGGGAATGAAAATCAGCTTTTAACTGAACAGTTTAATAAAAGTTATCAAGAATGATGACCGCCCCCCCCCCATAAACTAATGATACTGCCATCGACTCACTCCTTTTAAACATTGTAAATGACATGAAGATCATTTATTTTTATAAATTGTGGAATAAAAATAAAAAATAAGGACAGCAGAGTCAGGGAAACTCATTTAGTTAATCCCATGGAGGCTGAGAAATTTATTCCAAGACATCAGGAGTTTCATCATTCATCGTTTTATTTTATATAGTTAAACACATTAAGTCGACAGCACAACATTTAAAACGCTCTGACAGTCTATGGTTATAACAAGAAGCACATAAAATCTAATAATAAAATATATCCAACAGAAACATAATTAATTTAAACTGAATATTAAATATTCATATGTGAAGTACTTTGAACAGGTGAGTAATAGCTAAGTGACAGGTATCACAGCAATGCATAACAACAAAATAAAACTAAGTACACGCCGCTTTTAAAACCTAAAATATATTTTTGAATTCTGCCAGGCAGAATTCCATGCTTTTCATCGTCACCCAGCATTATAATACAGAAATCAACGGAAACAAAATTGCTTCTATACCTGGATGACTGCAAGTACCAGTGTCAGTAACGTACAAATATTAGCCTATATGCTGTACCACAATAAAGCTGTCACTCATACCGCAGTTATCACAATGAGCTACATTTCCCCTATAGGAGAATAAATCCAGATAAATCTATAGCAGGCGTGGCACTCCGGCTAAAACAAACAGTAGTTAGCGTTACTAACCACGCAGCCGGTCAAAGACGGGGGTCTCACCCAGCAAAATACAGTAAACACCAGCTGCATAGCTCACCGATTCCGATTTTCACACGGCTAGTTTTTAACGTCACCGAGAATAGCTTACTGAAGTCTACCGCGCTATAAAGGCGACTCTTTACCTTGTGGCAGTTCAGTGTTTACATTCCTCGGTAGCTCGGAGCATCAGCAGTACAAACACAGTCGGAATGATCCGCTGACATCCAATATTTTTCCATGTAGTCCAGTCAACGAGAAAACGTTTAAATACCATGGCGATATTAGAAAATGCGCGCTGCAATCAGCCGACTCTAAAGTGAAATACACTGACTTTCAAATATACTGATAGCTAACAAATTAACTACTTCAAAATACAGGTGGGAGGGACACAGTGACACCTCACCCTCCGGGGTGAAAGGTTGGTGTGACCGTAAAATGAATCCCCATCGTGTACTTTGTACTGAGAACAATAGTTCCTCTTTCCCTTGTACAGCCACACCGATATAACCCACTGCAAATTAGGACTGTAAAACTACTACAACGAATATACCATATATGACTACCCGTGTTATCTTAATGTATAATAAGAGAAATATTTTGTTCATGGCAATTCAATGGGACGACATAGTTCTAGTGAAAACTGTGGCCCCCAGGTCATTTCAGAGCAGCGATGCACCCCACACATCTGTAGTCTTTTTTTTATTATTATTTTGATGTGTGCTAATCAAACTTCATTAAGCCGGAGCAAAATAAATGTCACAAATTTTAATTATGCTTAAACATATTTACGTTTTATACATGATTTTCTACATTTTCAGGTAGACGTAGGCTATTGTATGCATTGTAGACATTATAATTATCACGATTTATTAATCAGTTCTAAGTTATTAACGTAAAAGATAAATACTCTAAAATGTAATATTATTACATATCATTGGTCTGATTTTCTGAGCATGTATATGCATAATTGTAAATTAAGAACTGTCTTATCACAGTCCTAATAGTATATGTAGGCCTATTAGTTGTCCCACGACCCTGACCGGGATAAACGACTGAAAGATGGTGATTGCAAATCAATGACTGTCTCTCTGCACTCAATAAAGTATACTGTATCTTAACAGATGTAGTTATCCCCCGACACCATCTAGGATAAGTGATTGGGAAGATTGCCGGATAGATGCACGATGTTTTATACCTACTATATAGTCATATTGCCTCACTGAAAATCGGCGATTGCATGCGGAAGATTGCACTTGTTAAAGGGCGGCGTGACCGTGAGCAGCCAGATGGCTCTTTTCTAACCCGCACTCACCGGCACAGAAGCTCGCGGACGCCCCCCCTCCCCGCATATTAACGGAAGTGAACATGGCGGCGCCCTTGGTCCGGCTCTGCGGGAAGGTGAGCGCGTTCCTATGCGATCTGCAGTAATTTACACGTATAAATACAGGCTACCTTGTAAACTAACAGATATGGGGCTGCCTCCCGGATACTGTTATGTTCAAAGTACGACCATAATACATAGTCACTTTATAAAGCAACGTCAAATTATTCCGCACGTATCTACTTGAACCCTGGACACAAGTAATGGTAAAACGTTATAATTAAAGGTAATTTTGCATATATTATCAGAATATCAACACCTGTCATATAACTTCTCTTTTTCTCACGTAAATCGATTTACTGACATTGTCATTGCAAATCTGCTACATAGTTTCATCTATATAGAGAAAAGGTTTTGCTAAGCTGTTTACAGAAGTGATCAAATGGCAGAAATGATTCGGATAAAATGCTGCGTGTCTTTACGCGTATGCAGGCGCTGTGGACCGTACCGACTGTCGATTGTTAAAGTGCATTAAGTGCGGGCTTGTTTAAATGCAGAGGATCAGGGCCGACGGTGTCTGTATTTTGTCAGGATCTATTACGCTTAAAAGCAGCATGGGCTAAATTTTCCAAGCTGCAGGTCGGCAGGTACCTGCCCCGGCCGTGGACAGCCAGTTCATGGAGGTTGCAGCACGGCGGCGCGTCGGCGACGGCGGAAAGCGAGCGGGCCGCCGCTGCTGGAATTCCTCACCCTCCGCTACAGTTCTTCTCAGAGGAAGAGATCATGATGAAGGAGGCGGGTGAGCTTTAATCTCTGGGGATTTCACAGGGAAGCTGATACAGTGTAACGCTTTTAAACCAGGACAGTAGCACTGACAGGAAACAAACGAAGTTTTATGCTTGCCAGGGTTATTTTGAATAAGAGCAGTATGTATGCCGTTTCATAGTTGAACTTATGAAACTACAATCATTGGCAGTGTTCACACACGAAATTATGCACTTATTAGATAATTTAACTGAAGCCATACTTTTGTTTCATGCCTCAACAGTGAAAAAGTTTGCACAGGAACGCATTGCCCCACTTGTGTCAAAGATGGATGAGAACTCAGCCATGGATGAGACCATGATAAAGGAGCTATTTGAACAAGGGGTTTGTATCTCTCTCATTTGGATGATTGTGGGACAGCCCCCGGTGCATTATGTCACTCACATAGTCCTCCCTCTCCCGCATGCCTGTTGCAGTTAATGGGCATCGAGATTGACCCTCAGTACGGAGGTACTGGCTCCTCATTCTTCTCCTCCATCCTGGTCATTGAGGAGCTGGCGAAGGTGGACCCGTCCGTGGCGGTGCTGTGCGATATCCAGAACACGCTTATCAACACGCTGCTGGTCAAACTCGGCACGGAGGCCCAGAAGCAGCGCTACCTGACCCGACTTTCCACAGACATGGTGATGTCAGGCTGGGGTTGCCGTTTAGGGGTGCAAATGAAGCTTTATGAACTGATTGCTGTATTTTCTGACACCACTAGATAGGGCCCTCATCAAAAAAGGGGTTCAATTTATGCCCTGAAGCAAACCAAGAGCACCATCTAATGGGACCAAAAATACAGATAATGGTTCATGGAGCTTCATTTGGCCATCACTACCTGTGGCTATTGTTACTACTGGGGTTTATGGATAATGAAGTTCACAAGTGATATGCTACTGTACACCTGTTCTATTTCCTGAGCAAAACAATGTTCATTTAATGTACAATTCCCACCACGGTCTTGATATCGCTATGCATCACTAATGTATTCAGGGCTAATGACGGTGGAAATTTTGCCTGCTGCAGATAAGCAGCCGTAAAAATGACTGCTGATTTGCAGACGGGTCCGTTCTTCCTTCACTGGAAGAGACGACCTGGCTGGTGCCTCTGCACGGCTCAGTCTTGGCTCTCCTGAGAGAAGATGCATGGATGGATGTCTGTATACTGTAATTAATACTTTTAGCAGATCTTATACAGAAATGTGTATTTATATTACATTTTAATTACAGACTCATCGAATGGGACACTTTTTTTTTTCTTTTTTTGAAAAAGCAGGGTAAGAGAGTCCTTGGAGTAATTGGGGCTTAAAGGCTTTGCTCAGGGCCAGCAGTGACATATCTCTGGGATTCGAACCAGTAACCTTCTGATCACAGGCAGTCACATTCCATCCCCCTTATTCTCCTAGATGAGTTCAGTCGAAGGGGAACAAGACAGAGACACTGGTGCATGATGTAGATCCTGCTGCTGATTCTAAAACCCACCAGTTTTTAAATTTGAGTTAATTCTTTCCCACAGGTGGGGAGCTTCTGCCTGTCGGAGGCGGAGGCCGGCAGCGATGCGTTCTCCCTGAAGACCCGCGCAGAAAAGCAGAAGGACTACTATGTCATCAACGGCTCCAAGATGTGGATCAGCAACGCGGAGCACGCGGGAGTGTTCCTGGTGATGGCCAATGCAGAACCCTCAGCCGTGAGTCGCGCACCCTCTCATTGTCCTGGGGTGGGAGGTCAGGTTTGGGTCTGCTCAGCCTCAGTTTGGGTTTGTCCGGTGTGGAACTCTACAGGAATCATCTGCGCTGAGACCAGTATGTAAGGAAGACCAAGTCGGAGTGCAGAGTAACTTGTAATAAAGATTCGCCTTTGTGATCATTTCTGATTAAAGCTTATGGTTGCTCCCTTGAGCAAAGTGTCTAACCTGAATCTGTCCAGTAAATATCCAGCTATACAATGTTACAAAATGTGTGTTTTCCACAAAAGCATCTGCTAAGAAAATAAGTGCTTCAGTGGTTTAATATTCATAGATTTGTGGGAGCTGCTGTCTGTATTTGAGTTCTGTGTTCAGTGCAACATCATTAATGTCCACTAGAGGGCGCACTTGCTTTAAAGTACATCCCTGTTGGCTGACCAGCCTGTTGTGGTAGCACACTGTAGTATTCTGCGGGTGTGTTTTGTGCTCTCCTTTATCTCCTTATATACTAGGCATTTGTAGAAGCATGTATAGTGCTTATAGAAATAAGATTATCTGATTGGTCATTGGTTGTCATGGAAACGATCTCACTTCCTGGTGCTTGGCAGGGTTATCGGGGTATTACCTGCTTTATAGTGGACAGGGACACAGAGGGGCTGCACATCGGGAAGAAGGAGAACAAGCTGGGCCTGCGTGCCTCCTCCACCTGCCCGCTCACCTTCGACGACGTCAAGGTACCCATCCTCGCCCTCTCACCCCACCATCTGCCGCTGGACCAGGAGACCCAACTTAGCAACGCCGTGTCTCTTTTTCAGGTCCCAGAGAACTGCGTCCTGGGGAAGGTGGGCCAGGGCTACAAGTACGCCATCGGGATGCTGAACGAGGGCCGCATCGGCATCGCTGCCCAGGTGGGGTCCCTTTTGGAGACTCGCCGTGTCGCGTCCCTGTCGCCGGCGATTCCCGCAGCCTCTGAACGCGGCTCCCCCACCCTCCGCAGATGCTGGGCCTGGCTCAAGGCTGCTTCGACCACGCCGTCCCCTACACCCGCCAGCGCGTTCAGTTTGGCAAGAGAATCTTTGACTTCCAGGTAAGCATGAGGGTACGGGGAGGTGTGCGGTTTGGGGCGTTACAGATCTGTGTCTGGAAGGTCATGAGTTCAAATCCCATGGCAGGCACTGCAATCATATCCCCACTTTACCCCTGAGCAAGGGTCTTAACCCCAAAACCTGCTGCAGGGATGCTGGCTGACCCTGTGCTCTGGTCTTCACTTGTATGTTGGACAAATGCATCAGCAAAATAAAAGAATTTGAATACCACAACTTTATAAAACCAGCAAAGGGATATCTGGCTCCAAAGTGGGGGGGGGACGGGGACTAAGAGAGAGTACTTTAAAAGAGAGGTAGGGCAGGACCCCTCCCTCACCCGATTTCGAGCTCATGAGGCATACACATCACTTCCGGCTGACCCTGTGCTTCCGTCGCAGGGAATGCAGCACCAGATCGCGCATGTGGCCACGCAGCTGGAGGCTGCGCGGCTGCTGACCTACAACGCGGCGCGGCTGAAGGAGGCCGGGAGGAACTTCATCAAGGAAGCCTGCATGGCCAAGTACTTCGCCGCAGAGGTGAGCTGCTGGGGGAGGGAGCAGGTTCTGGGACGGGCTGCATGTCCCTTCATCTGGGACCAGGGACGGCCAACCCCAAGTCTTGCAGGTTGTGTCATAGGACTGGCCCATTAATCAAATTATGATTTTGGTTTCCAACAATTATCAAAACAAAGTTATTGAAATTATCGTGCCACATTTTATTTCACAGTGATGCTCCCGTTTTGTCCTGTTATAAATCCAGCACACTGCTTTTTATGTGGTTTTCAATTGAATTATCTTTAGAGTTCTAGGAAATCCACTGTTTTTTAAAGTCCAATAAATGCACAATATTTCGAAAGTCTAAGTAATCTTGTTAAATAATCGCGATCTCGATATTGACCAAAATAATCGCGGTTGATTGATTTTCATTGTCACCCCATTGTGTCCATAAGTCAAAACGGAGCCCATCTTAAAGGACAACCAAGACGACGGGTAGGTAGCCAGGCCTTTGCACCTGAACATCTGTCTTGCATCGTTGTTCAACTTCCGTTAGGTTGCGACTCTGACGACGTCAAAGTGCATTGAGTGGATGGGTGGGGTGGGGTTCACCAAAGACTACCCCATCGAGAAGTTCTATAGGGACTGCAAGATCGGTGAGTGCCAGCTTGGTGATGTCAGCAGCTAAATGGGACGACTTCATGTCAAAGATTAATGTTATTGAGGTATTTTACACTTGCTACTTCTTTTTCAGGCACTATTTATGAAGGCACAACCAACATACAGTTGACAACAATGGCCAAGTTCATCGATCAGGAGTACAACGATTAAACTGCTGTCATACACTGTCCTGGTTTACAGAGACTGTCCCGTTTGTCAGTCTGGTTCTAGATATGACATAAGCATTTTGAACTCACAATAGAGAGTAACGCTGTTCCTTGTAACATTTCTGTGCTGCAGGTTTCATTATGAATATTGTTTGGAAGACCCTTCTTAACGTGGGACATGCTATAATGTAGCATTGAACTTGCCTGTTTTCCCAGTTCACCAGTGTGTCTAGATCATGCCGTACATTACATTTTACAGGGTCTTGAGGGCATCACACACCCTGTACAGTTATTCAGTGGGTACGTTGTCCACAGCAGTCTGCATTTTGCTTGTTGGTGCAATCAGACATTTCCCTTCAATTCCTTTTCCAGTTTCCATATCCAATAAGTGCAGTGTTAACCACATTAAGTGCAGGCTAATGTAAGTGCTTAATTTCAGCAGTTCATCCTCCTTTCCCTTTATGATTAAGTAACTGCACTTACCTTCCAAAGGTACAAAGGTATAGCTGAGACCGTGTTACAGTCCCAATAGCAGAAGCAGTAGCTTCCATTGGATGTTTCTGCAGCCATCCGGAGCCCAAACCATGTTCCTGTGATCTGTGCTGTTAGGGGTAGGGGCTTTGTATCAGCTGGTGACCAGGCAACAGCGGATTCAGGTTATCGTACATTTTGGCAGAACAGGTGCCCTAATATGCTAAGGTAAGATATTGGACGGTATAAATGTGTAAAATGGTAGGTTGCGCTAATCAACTTTACAAATTTTAAGAGCAGATGTTATATTTGAGATAATGTGGTGCCTCAGGGGCAGATGGACATGAAATGAACAACGTGGCATTCCTGAGGTTTCTTTCAGTAATCTTCTCCTTGAGATTTCATCTCCGACCTTCTGGTGAGTTCTTTCATATTTCTTCCCCTCTGGAGTTACTCTATTCACTGGGAGCACAAATGTACTGATTTATCCAAAGCAAATTACAGTAGAGAGAATGGGTATAATTAATGGGTACTCTATGGGATTTGAACCTACAACTTCTGCACAATGCCCTATTACAGAATGAGCTACAGAAGGTGTGAGCCTTACCATTGAGATCTTTACCTTCTAGCTGCCATTCTCGTTGTTTCTGAAGAACACGTGCCTTGCACAAGACCGTCTGTGTGAAGCGGTATGTCACATGTATTTAGGGTCCTGTCCCACCTTAGTAAATTTAAACAAGGTAACAGTTCATTTGCACAGAGCTGAGGTCATTTTTGCTGTTTACTGGTGTAATAACAGCAAATTTCTTAATGATGTTTCTGGTTGAGTTACTAAAATCATTTTGGCAATTTTTTTTTTTTAAAATGTGTCCATTTTAATATAATTCAATATTTGCGAAACGGAATAGGGCATTAAACCTACACCCTGTCTCCGCTGAAAGACTTGGGGAGATATATTGTTTAAAATATCATTAATAGATGGGGCAGTGGTTGCCTATTGTTTAGGGAAGCGCACTTGTAATCAAAAGATTGCGGATTCAAGTCCCCAACCAGCAAAGTACCCTGAGTGAGCCCCCCCCCCCCCCCAACACTGAATTAGCTGCCCCCTGTTATGTCATAATGTCACATATGGGTTAAACACAGGACACTTTTTGTTGTGGCATGCCAACAATATCAACTTAAATAAATAATAGATCATAGTAATTGGGGCACTTTGTGGCTCAGTGTGTTAAGATTTGCGCCTCTGATTGGAAGGTCACCGGTGTGAATCCTGGGGTTAGCAGATGGATGGTGTCGCCCCCCCCAAATGTGCTCTTATCTGTGTGTGTCTCATGGAGAGCACGATGTCACAGGCAAAAGAAAAATCCTTAAGGAGATCAATAAAAGTCCCTCCATTCTAAAGATGGGTGGTGCATCACCTCAAAGTATAGCTGGTTTAGTGTGGCTGTCAAGTGAACTTTTATCATATATGAACTCGGCAGCGGTTGAGGTCCATGCCCCACCCTAGACAAGCTTCTAAGCTACATTTTTGTTACAGTTCTATATCTACGCACTAGGTGGCGCTCGACATAAAACACTAATATGCTCTGACAAATTGGTAGCCTATTCGATGGTCAGCCACAACAACATGTTTCACTCTTAAAATATTTAAAATTCAGAAGAAAATTGTAGTGGTAAACTTATTTTCTGTGGAATAAAAACTACAACGCCGGTATAAACTTCTTTCCAAGAATCATATGACACTTGGAAGAGAAGCAATAAAATCTGAGACGGTCTAATAGCATCAACATGTATCACTATGCCCTGCAGAGAGAAAACCAGGCTTATTAAGTAGGCCTATTCAAAAAACGTTTTGGTTTATTACATTATGTGTTGAAAAAACACCTCAGTGAAATGTTCGTATAACACGCCCATTTTTACAAAAACTGACCTGTTTGACGGCGACCCCCCATTTGGTTTAAGCTGGAAATAAATACCTATAATGAAAACCAGCAACGGGGAAGTTGAGTCCACAAGGGACTGGACCTAATTCCCAGCCGGAACAAAGGGACAGTGAATTACGCCACCTTTTAAAAAGGCAGCTTTGTGCCCACGCTGTTTAAGCAGAAATTTAATTACTCTCCGGTTTCGCTGAGATGCTACCCGCCATGAATAATTTACTTGTCGCTGCCTTAATTTGCCAGTGGATCAAGATTAATTAGATAATTGATTGTGTTTATTTCTTTAGTGCGAGTGTATTGCTTTCTTAGATCTTGGGGTTATCGGATGTTACTGTATTAATACCATGTTATTCTACCGGAAGCGCAAATCGCAATAATGATAACAGTTTGGAGACAGCAACGTGGCGATAAGCCGTTTAGTTTATATCCCGGGTTTCCTTCGCTGTCATCAAATACCTTACAGGGGCAGGGCTTACTAACACACTTAAAGCTACACAATGCACACTTACAAAAACCGAAGATGAATAGGATTTCAATACGTAAGGGTGAGAAATAGAGTATGCTGACGAGAACTAGGCTACTGATCAGCCGGAGTACTTGAAAGGCAGTACTTCTGTCTGCTGCTTTAATTTAGATTTTCCTCACAATATTTGTTGAATCTTTTTTTTTAATCTTTAATTAAGGATTATGTTATGTTGTCATTCACTTCTAAAAACAAATAGGATATAATGAACTAGACGGCATAGGTCCATGTTAAAACACGAATCCTTGCTGGGAGGGTATTAGCAAATCCTTTGCTAAATTACAGGTTTTTAACCAGAGGTTTGAATTGGGTGATGTTCTGCATTTCCGTTACACCTATTCACCGGTAAGTTAACATAAGACAACCAACCAGCACTGGTTTGAGTATAGCTGCATGTTTCTTTGGGGTTTTCATAAGGTCATCTGTGCGGAATCAGGAAAGGTCACAGAGAAGGGGAAACGCGGCTCTACCCCTGTGTATCGTTTTGCTGTTTGTGTTTCTTTGTGCTCGCAGAGATTTAAAGTTAAAGTTATCCGTCTGCTGCTTAACCTAGTTCTTTGTTTGACATATTTATAAATAACATAATGGGTTTAAATCATCTTGTCTAGCCCCTCTCCCCGCAGCCCACCATAAGCCAGACACCTCAAGTGGTTATAAAGAGAGCAGGACTTGATTTAATTTGCTTTATACACGTGCAACATTAACAAGCTTTGCCGTATCTCCCACAAGGCACCGCCCGCCGTGAACCATATTACTCGGATTAAAGCCCCGTGGGGCCGCCGCGCTGTAGTTTTGATAGTTAATCTGCCCTCTGCACGCGAGTTTACACCTGCTTAATAAGAAAGTCACAGAGTTATCCACTTGGCCCCGTTCGCGTTTAAAGGGACGGGACTCAAAAGGCTCGCGCCGCTATTAAACTGGCACGCTTGTGTTCTGTTTGCGGTTTTGCGGGACGGACGGACACACACACACACACACAAACGGCGCATTTCCATCTGAAAGAAAGCGGGGGAATTAATTCCTAGAAGAGCCTGTGCTGCCCCCCTCCCCGGTCCAAAAAAGCACTCTACTCATATGCTGAGCTCATTTAAAAGCTGCATTGGATATTAGTGCCAAAGAAAAGAGCCCGCTCCTTGAACAGCAATAGTAGCGTTATTCATCGCCTTCGCTACCGGGTCGGCGCGGGGGAGAGATAGGGGCGGACCCGGGAGGATTCTATTCTTCTTACACTATTTATTTCTCAAGACCCCTAGTCTGCATAGGGTGTATGAAAAAGAAAAGAGGGTGGGGGCGGTCTACAATAAAGAAAGTACATATTAGGCTTTTCATTTCCCAGCACTCAATTTCCTGGAGACCACGCTGAGCCCTTTCTAATGAAAGTAATTGCCGCCTCTGATGAAAATAGTATTATCAGGATCACACTTTGTGCAGGCAAACAAAGTGCATCCCCCCCATCCCCGCCCAGTCCTCTTTTAACACAGGCATCGTGCACTCCCTGGACCCCAACCGCCCGGAACGCACTGAGAAGGAGCAGCCTTTCACAAAGACGTAGTTTTCCCGAGGAATCGTCGATGGACGGTGGGGACGAGGCTGGACAGAGAAGAGGCGCCGCTCGATTAATTTCCTGCGCCCGCCCGAAAGTGCTTCTCCGTAATTTCCCGTTTCTGCCACGCATCCAGCGCGTGGGCAGAACGCACAAGCCGGCTCGTTTAAAACAGCGCATTATGAGCTGATGTTTGGCTGAGTGAGTGAATATGCTTCGTTTGTAACCAGAAGACCATTGGTTCAAAGCCCAGCATCAGTGAATTCAGTGCTGGGCCCTTAAGCAAGGCCCCTAACCCCTAATTTTCCCCTAGGACCTTCTGAAAAGAAAAATGTTCATCGCTTTGGATAAAAGTGTCTGCTAAATAAATAAAATGTAATGAGAATAACTATTCTCCTCGCTCTTGTGGGTTCTGATTTTTATTTATTTATGGGCCACAGTTGGATGGAGAGTGTGGGTTCATTCCCAGAAGCAGCCTGACCAGCACAAACTGGCGTCAGTCACCTTCGTGGTTTACGTTACAGCCATCATAAAGATGTTATATCGATCCATTGGATCTGCTCGCCGCTGAGGTATTGTAATGTATGACAGATTGATTATTCCTTTACGTATCTTCTTAGTGGACGTTCTTGTACAAATGGAATAACATCAGAGCTCATCATTTATTCATGTAATCAATGTTACCCATGAATATGATGGTATATTTTCACATTTTCATTCTGGTTGTTTCTCAAGGGTATGAAAGCAGATTTTACTGTGAGATTTGAACCTTCTCTCCTCATCATTCATGGTTAAATAGTTAGAAGTGAATGCCCAGTTCTCCTTTCATGTCCATTTGGGGACTATTTAGTCTGAGTATTTGTAGGATTGTATCTGCTGCTGATAGAAATGAATGCCTTTACTCTGGATGCTAAAAGGATTTAGCTTTTCTGCACTGCATTTCTTCCCCAGTTGTGGCGAAGCTCGAATCTGCCCTTTTGGGATTGCAGAAATGTAATAAACAGAATTTGATACTCCGTTAATGTCGAATTTGAAATAGCATTATTGCTGTTTGTGGTAGCGATTTCTGCAAAATGCACAGAAATAATTAGCAGCTTGAGCTTGCTTGCCACAGTATTCTGGTTATGGATTTCCAGCGGCCATTTTACTGAAAGCCAAAGCTGGATGCCAGTTAGCGCATCATACACACCTGTAACCTGACGTAATGTGGCTTCCAGGCCTTTCAACAATCCCAGTAAACCAATTACAAGGCAAAGTGGAAAACAGAAGGGCATGCACCCCCCCAGATACTGTACTCAGTCACCTCTGCTTTTCAGTAACCATGACAACACATACCCAGCAGTAGTGCCTAAAAATTATTTCCTTTTTGTCAAGGGGTGGATTAAAACCAATAAGAAAGAGGACTTATGGTTCAGTCCATTAAAGTATAATTGTCCCAACTCAGCAGCCTAAATGAGCAATTCACCTGTTAATTAGCAGTAATTAAGACTGGTGCTTGGTTAAATATTTCACTATTTTTTATACCGCTTATTTAATCAGGGTCACTGTGACCGGGACCTGGAGCATAAAACCAGGTGCACTGTGGACCAAATATCATTTGCACTGAGGGCTATTTGGAGTCAACAGTTAACCTGTGGTCAGCTTGGTATATACCACTGTGCCAGCGTGAGCGTGGCACATACCACTGTGCCAACCTTCATTCAGGATAGCGAACTCCTGCTGTAATTACAGCATCACACTCCTGTCTAACATAGGCGAATTAACCTGAGTGTGGCCTTTACAGCTCAACACTGAGTTTGAACTGCACTCTTTGGATATCATTCATGCCGTACGCACATTGAATAGACAGCCAGGCTGTGTCTCCTGCCACCCCTCTTCCTCTTTTACATTTTTGCATCAGCCGTTTATAAATGGTGGTTCCTGGGCTTGTGTTGTCACCTCACACTCCCCATGCATTAGTATGTGCCCCTTGTGTCCATGTGTCACCGTTGTGTGATTTGCGTGGATAACCTTAATCTGAATATTTAATACAGACGGTCCTCTATTTGCGAACAAGATACGTTCCGAACGGCCGTTAGTAACTTGAAATGTTCGTAAGTCGTTATTCAACATCATTTTAAGGGTATACGCAAGTACAAAGAACTAGGATGCTGGGAGTTCGCACGCTACGCTGCCGCGCGGCGGGAGTAGCGGCCAGAAGGCGTACTAGGCGGAATTGGCGCAGGAAAAAAAATTGATGTTGTGGACAGGAAACGGGAGCCCAAGGAACACAATTTGGACTTACGGTCCTCTTCGTTCGTATGTCTGAAAGTTCGTAACTTGAAATTTTGTAAGTAGAGGAGCATCTGTATAATAATTTATAATTAATAATAACCTGGCTGCATATTCTTAATTTTCAAGTCAAAATCAAAAGAGCAAAAAGACTGCTTTTGAGGGGGGGGGGAGCAGGGAGGTCTGTCTCGTCTGCACCTGTAAACATGCTGTTCCCTATGGAGTAATACAGGGGGCGCTGATGGTCTGTGGGGACAGTGGTCGCCACGGCACTCCTGCAGGCTTCGTTGGCCAGGAGATGATGGGAGGAATGAGTGACCTTTAACCTCTGCCCGCAGCCATGCTTCCCCCCCCCCCCCCACATTGATCAACCCGGCCCATGTCCAGCTGGGTCCCCGCAAAGCCAGTCAGCCGGAGAACCACTTAAGGGGCGGCATGACGGCCCCGTCCAGCTTCCGCAGCCATTAATTACGTTTTTATCTGTGACAGTGATAAACCTGCCGTGTCACAATCTGGTTTATTAGGGTCACTCTATAAAACACAGAGACGGATCTCAGCAAAACCGCACACTGAGGTGGCTAAGCGGGGAAATGGGGCTATAATGAGGGAGAAATGGACTTTGCACATATTTTTGTACGTATATAATGTCACATGTATTCCTGCAAGGGCTGGATTTTCATCTACACATAAAAACTAGCTCACGTCTAGCGTAGCGTTTTTCTTATACGCCTGTAAGGGACAACTAGTCATTGTCAATGACAAAAAGTTTAACTTCAAAATATCAAAAGAGGGTAGCTGGATAGAACAGTGATTTTTAACAAGATACACCTGAAGGGTGCTGGCTTGAGTCTCAAATGAGGTCCTGCTTTATGCCCTTAAGCATGGTACTTCATCTGAAATACTCCAGTGAAATACTGTAAGTCCGTCCATCCATCCATCCATCCATCTTGTAACATCTTCTCCAGCACTGGAGTATGGGGGGGGCGAGGCAGCACAGGAACATGCTGACGGGATGCCAGCTCACCCAGCTGCCCGATTTTGGACTGCAGGAGGAAAGCGGAATAGCTGTATGAACATGTGAACTCGGGTTCGATTGATGGTGCCACTCACTACTCCCCACTCTCCAGGCCTCTAGACATCCTAAATTCTTTTAGCCAGTAGATGCTTACCCATTGGCTCCTTGAGTTGTCATAAGTATCTAATTAATTGTTATGGAAATAGTAGTAAATAATTCTCTCTGACCCCTTATCCTAAGGTTCCAGATTGCTAGCATATACACCATGTTGCAGTCCAAGACAGTGGATTGTAGAGGAGGAGGGCCCAAGATATCTGATTGGTTGGTCCAGCCTCCTCTAGTTGCTTGGATCCACCTCCTCTACAATCTGATTGGATTAATGTTGTTTGTACCTTAGGGAACAAAACTGTGCCAGGGCTGTGGACTTCTTTCTGACAATGTAACACCAACATGCCCTGTTGCTTGCAGATTGGTTTACGGTGGTTACCATTGGTTACTTGGTTCCCAGTCGGTTGAACCAGGCAGAGATTGACAGCAAATGATTGACATCATTTGGCTGAGACATCCCCCGTAGCAGACAAGTGTCACAGTGTTCAACAGGCCCAATACAAAGCCCCCAAAGGTATTATCATTGCCCATCTGCTCACTGGTGTAGTAACAGTGCACTGTTCCCGTACCCAAGACATGCATGTGTAACACTTCTGTGATGAATGTGAGAGTGTAACACCGATCCAGGGTCTGCACATCACACCGGCAGCATACGATTGGACACTTGGCTCCCACCGTGTCCCTCAGTTGTTTTGTCGCTCAATGGTCAGTTGGATGCATCTTCTGGACCCAATGGGAGGGGGGGGGGGGGGGGGGGGGGGGAGGAGTGGCTGAGGTTTGGGGGCCCCCTGTTGGCCATAAATAGATACTACACTAAATAAACCCACCTCTTTCTGGGTCTCATGTATATGTTTCTAGCCCCCTCGCTGCAATAAAATTCATCGTCCTCACCCCATTCATGGCTGAAACTCCATTCTGGGGCAAATAAGGAACAAATCTCTGATTCCTGGGGCTCACAGTCCTCAGAGACTCGCTCGTTTCCTGAGCTAAAATAAAAAAAATAAATAAAAGGAAAAGAAAGAATTGAGCGGCCTCACACACAAGAGGGCGGCAGATATTCCCGATACGTCCCCAAGGAGCAGATAAATCAATGTGTTAAACAGGAGAAATCTATTAGGTTAATGTGTATCAGGCTGTTAACTAGGAACTGACTGATTGCTGATGCTGTGACAGTGTATTTAAATGTGGGACTGTGTGTAAGCGAGTTTGCTATAAATGACACAGGTCAGTCCTTCCATTAAGGGAGGGGGGAAATCATACCTCCAGGCAGAAAAGCCTCCCAGGGCTGCAGGGGGAGCCTATTTCATGGGGCCATTCTGCAGCCTCTGCCTCTCCAAAGAAAGGGGGGGGGGGGCGATCGAAGCATAATCAAGGTGTATGTTTAGAAAATTTATTGCTATAATTTTCCCCCCTAATCTCTTCCATTTTCCAGCTGCCCCTGTGACATAGATCATCATCCAAAACAGAAAAACAGGGAAAATGAATAGCAGTTTAAAATTTATCGGTCTTTGATTCTCAATTATGTGTGTTTATGGATTCATCTGTCTTCTGGAACCAGAATCTTTTTCATTACGGTAGAATATCTGACACGCTCACACACACACAAGTAGAGAATTTATTAAGTTCTATGTTAGTTTTTTGGGGAAAACCTTTCTTTTAAAGACTGCCGACATGACAGAAAACGTCACCATTGCGCCATCGGGAAATGCTCTGTCGATGGCTCTCGATCTCGTTTTAGCTAGTGTCTGGGATCTGCTCCGACACTCTGAAGGACCTTCTCTGGTCCACAGAGCAGGTGATGATGTGTAGAAGCAGGTGGGAGCCTTCAGTGCATGTGTACACACACACACACACACACACACACACAGACACACACACATGTAGGGTATACATATCCTTATGGGGACCGCTCATTCATTTCAATGGGAAAAATGCTAACGCTAACTATGACAACCTTAACCCCTGCCCTGCCCTAACCATAACCATAAGTAAGCAAACAAAATACAAGAGTTTTTGCATTTTTAATTTTTTCATAGCAGTCACCGATTTTTATAAAATAGAGTTTTCCCTTATGGGGACCAGGAAACCGGTCCCCATAAGGGAAAAAAAACGGATATTTATCAAGGATAGGTAAACCCGCTCACACACACACACACACACATTTCTATTCATATCTTTGTGGGGACACTCCGTGTATTTCTATGGGGAAAACCCTAATCCCAACATGGTGACCTTAACCCCTACCCAACCCTAACATTTACCGTAAGTAACTACAAGGGGTGGATAAAGCAGGCATGTTTCTGCTTCATGAATTAGCATGAACAATTCCGGCACTTATTATTATTCAATTTCAGTAGCTGTCATTTGTTTCACATATAACTTGCATATCTTATTTCAAGTTCAACTTTATTTATAAAGCACATTTAAAACCACCTTAGTTGACCAAAGTGCTGAACAATATGATTCGTGAGTCACATACTTACATGAAAACAAGACACAAAAAAACATCAAACATAAACACAGGGACAGTGCCCCGATAAACACAACCACAGTGCCAAGGGCAATGAACTATTTGGATCTAAGCCGGGTCAAAAAAAATGGGGTTGAAACTAACAATTTCACATTATTATGTATAGCTGAGTATTTTAGAGGAAGTCAGGTGATCTACTTGGCACAGGTGTACATCAGGAAGGTCCAGTTTTGGAGACTTACCAGCAATATCATGGCCCTCAGACTGCTTGGGTCACTCTGCTTTGTGGGTGAGCAGTTCAGTCAGAACCACCCATGTATATGTCTATGTGTAACTCCCCTACACTTACCTACATGGCAAGTCGGATTCCGCCCTGTCCCAGCATGCTTTGCTGAAGGAAAACGAACCAAAAACGTCACATACACTAATTCAATTAACTTATGGTAACTTATGCACAGAAATAGTATTCTCTGTTCAGGAGTAAACGCCGTTTTGCTTTTTTAAATCCGCTACCACGCAGGCCCACCGCCCCAACCCACTCCACCCAAACACTGCCCTCAGTTCCTCATTTTTACTCATTTAAAGTTACTTTTACCATTTCGTTATAATTCTGAAAGCTAGGGGGGGAAATCCGTAACTGGATATCAAAACAAAATCCATCTCCACTATTCTGAGCGATCGCAAATAAAAGTTAAGGTGTGAGGCTGGTCTGGGCAGCCGCAGATTTTTCATCATTCTGATCATTATATGGTGATGGATGGAGACCTATGCAGTATCTAAACTGAACCTTTAACAGGCCATGAGCAATACTATCATTTCTTTAATAGAACTTGCTGACCGCGTCTTTCCCGGGTGCCATTTGTCATTTTCCCTGTAAAATAATCAATAACGTGGATTTGGGGGAAAAAAAAGTCATATAATAACATATTACGTCTTCTTGTGCTGTTCTGAAGACAAAATAAAATAGATTTAAACCTATATTATTTAATAAAACAACAAAGAAAACCGAAGGTTTTTTCTTTAAAAATTATTTTGAATCAGAAGCATAGCATGTGTTGAAAGAATTCGTATTTGAAACGAAAATGAAACAGTTACGATGAAAACGCATGTATGGCGCTG
This sequence comes from Paramormyrops kingsleyae, assembly GCF_048594095.1. Lineage (NCBI taxonomy): Eukaryota > Metazoa > Chordata > Actinopteri > Osteoglossiformes > Mormyridae > Paramormyrops > Paramormyrops kingsleyae. The sequence goes on from NC_132816.1 coordinate 17,060,243, forward strand.
TGTTTATTGTTCCGCCCGGTATTGAAATTGATGCGCGTGTCATTTTCTTCCTTTACTGACATCATTCTGGTCACTGAATTGTATCTGTCTACAAAGCAAAATCCAAAAGAAAATAACACAGGGTGTATTTTATATTGATCTGCTATACAAATAGCTTTGTGGTTTGTAACCGGCAGTTAGGTAAAGCCTTTTTAGCGTTTTTGAATTATCATCACGGGTTTTAATTATATAATCTCAGAAATGCGGATAAACAGCATTTAACAGGTCAAGCATACACTAAATGTGCTGATCTCATTGTCAGATAGGCTGAGTGCTTTCTTCCAAGCGTGGCTTGGTGAAGGATTAGTAATTTATCTAAGGGCTTCAGCTCTCAGTGTGTCGGAGAAACTGGTATTAAATGATTATCGTGAATTACGTCTAATTTTCACACAAACTCAAGACACACTAGAAACTTTTCTTTTTTTATTGTAATCCATATTACTGAATGATATTGCCCTGGTTAATGTGTACCTCGGTTAAAAAATATTATTTAACTGGTTATGTAGCTGTTCTTTGTTTTACGCATTTTTTAGATTTCTTTCTTTTTTTTGCCATTTTTACATCTTACCATTCCATCCTTGTTATTTCTTGTCCACCTGTTTGTATTCTGGTGCGTTAAAATGGCCAAACATACTTACTGCTCTGACAAACGATTCTCTGGACAATGACTTCTGCTAACTGCCCGTAATAATAATCATCAATGCTCTTCATTTAGTAAACACCAGATGGCGCTACTTCATTGGCGCTAACAAAACATTAAAAAGTAATTTCGGTAACAATGTAATGATTATTATTAAATGTATGATCCATTTCTGAAGGATACATCTGGAACTGATAAAATAATATAAATTCCTGTTTCATTTTTACTATTTATAATAAATAATAATAATTTCTGATGAGTAAAAGTGTGCTCATTATTCATAGAACAAGGAATCAAGATATATTACAGTACAGTATTACCACTTAAAGTTCATATTGTTCCCAAAGAAAAATCAGAAACAGGGTAGATTGATCTAAATTTGTCACATTTTACCCCTCCCGAGGAAGCACCGAAGCCCCTTTTCTTAGCTAAAGCGCGTAAACGTGTCTACTTTAGCAGGCCTTACAACCACTAGGCTATTAGGTATAATCTCTTTACGTGAGTACAGACCGGAGAATGGATAAATAGCTTTTTCACATTCTGTGTCTGATTTTCCAGAATAATTACATGGGACAGGGCAAATGTCAGATATCTTCAAAAAGATGAAATCGTATATGCATTATCTTAACATGATCTTCCATTATACATGCCGATAGGGGACGCTGTTTCCATTTATTCTCCAAGACTCGGTCTTTTTCTTTTCTGCTCCCTGTCTATTAATCACTAAATACTAAAGCTACCAATCACATCTAATACGATATTGAGCATTTCAAAATTCATTGTGGGGGCTGGATAATGGAGAGGATTTTAATAGAACACGCGTCGGGAAGGCACACGAATCGGCGACAATTGTGAGGCGGGCAGAGGTGGAGTAGCCATTAGTTATCTGACTGCTAAAAGCGCTGAATTGTTATTATGCGCGTTTTTATATATTTTTAATTTGTTTTTTAAAAACCCGGAATCAAGGCAATCGAAACCGACTCTGTAAGTCTGAGTCATTGTTTATTACTTATGATTCAGAGTTGAACTTTATGAACTTCGTAAAGTAGAGAGAACGACAGATCTAAAGTACCAGGGCTCAAAAAAAGACACAGAAACTTGTAAGGAGGAATTAGTTTTAATTAATACAGTATCTGCAAGCCTATAATCATTCAGAATACCACAGGAATCATTATTTAGGCCTATTTCTTTTTCTTTTTTTTATTCCAAAAGCAGTTATGTTTGTTTTCTCCGTATATATAGGCCTGTGTTCATGGCAACATTTATACAGACTATAGGCCTATTATAAATTTAAACTCGCAGTAGACCAGTTGGCACCTAGCAAGCTAGGAGTTTATTTTACGGAAACTGTCATAAATGTAAACATACCGTAAATAAAAAAAACATGATTAACAACATTAGCAACAAGAAGAGATCAATAATGTAATGAACAAAGATATCTTAGAAAGGCCGACTGATTTTGAATATAATTACGTCGATTTTAATGAGCTATTCGTCAAAGACAAACGTTTAAACGGATCTAAAAAAGCAGGGACCGCACGCCTTTAAATGATTGTTTCACACGTCCCCTGCCCGACGCGCTCCCCCGTCGCTGTCTATCACCGCTTCGGACGTTCGGACGCTTTCACTTTTTGCTATGGTGATTTGTTTAGCACTGGTACTTATTTTTTTGTTTGTGACGTCAAATCAGGTTTGTTTCGGCAAAAACTAGCGATTATTCCTTAACCAATTCACAAAACTTGTTTATTAATGTATAATGTATTGTGACTTATTGTGCTAGTGAAATTCTGAAAAAAGACTCCTCCCATATAAATCAATCCAAAAGCATCTCACTTCAGAGTAAACAGACGGAATCAAATTTGAGACACTTAACAAACAGTCCGGCGTTTGTCATTCGCTTGCTCCACTTGGACTGCCAAGGCAAACTGCATGGTGATTTGTAATAATACCCCGGCTCTTATTTGCTGTCTAATTGGACTATATAAGACCAATAACAGGCGAGCGCTTACACTCAAGGCAAGCAGTCAAGGGAGGGTGGACTTGCTTTCAAGCCTGTCCCCTCTATCTTCCACCGCCTCTTAATCCCATTTGCCATTGTAGGTGAACGGTAGCCCTGCACTCCTCGCGTCTAATATCGGTGACATTTTTTTTTTCGTCATTTGCATCTGGCACTACGCTGGCGCACCACACGATTTTTTACCGCGGATCTTCGTAAGACCTGGATACCGACCGATGCTACTTTTTAAAGGTTTCTGTTTACCGTCCCGGGCGTCTCATTAATTAACAGAACAATCGACGCTTAAAACGGCACTCATTAAAGGAAGCGAAGTTAAAAGCCATTTGTTTTTATTTTTTCTTAGCCACGATTTCTTTCCCTTAACTTCTGTTTTTTTGGTGTGAGCTATCCGGGCGTTTAGTCGCAATGCCAGAGACAGCGCAAGAAAACTGTGCTCCTACTAAAGACTCGCCCTTCTCCATTAAGAATCTGCTGAACTGTGACAGCAAATCCAGCAAACCCAGACCCCTGCTGGCTGCATCCAAGAGTGTTTTGGACGGCGGCTTCTCATTCTCTAAGGTCGGAGATCTGAGCTTTCCCCGTTTTGAGATACCCACGCAGAGGTTCGCGCTGCCGGCCCATTATCTGGAGCGAGCGTCCGCGTGGTGGTACCCCTACTCCCTCAGCTCTTCGGGCCATCTACACAGGACAGAAGGTGAACATTTCTCATTCGTTTTTAAACGTAGGGACACATTCATTAAATTGTGTCTGGAATACCTAATGTGCTGCATTGAGAAGTGAATTATAAATAAATTAGCCTATTGCGTTTACCAGGCTGGGTGACAAAATAAGCATTGTTATTAACAATCGCATTTTAAATAACTTTTATTATCATTATACTCAGAATAGCGATCTGTAGGCTTGCTCAAACATTTTGTAATTATTTTTGCTAAATGACACAAAAAGTTACAATTTATGCAATCATGATATAAGCGAATCCTGCAATAATCGGACACAAGAAATATTCCCGCTGCTTTACATGACAATGATTTTTGTATTATTTTCTTATTGTTTTAGTGTTGTTTTCCATGCTTATCGACAACTTTCCCGTTCCCCTTTTCTTTTCAAATCTAGTTAACGAAAAAGCGAGCGTGAGGGAATCCTCTCCAGCCTCGGGTACCGATCGGGATTCGCCGGATCTAGTGCTCAAATCCGACCCCGACTCCAAAGAAGACGACGGCAGCAAAAGCGCGGATGAAATCGTGCTGGAAGAGAGCGATCTGGAGGAACCAAAGAAAGACGACGGCACGGATGACTGGAAGAACAGGGACGACAGTCCGGATAAGAAACCATGTAGGAAAAAGAAAACGCGCACGGTCTTTTCCAGGAGTCAGGTGTTCCAGCTGGAGTCTACGTTTGACATGAAGCGCTACCTGAGCAGCTCGGAGAGGGCTGGATTAGCAGCGTCCTTACACCTCACAGAGACTCAAGTAAAGATCTGGTTCCAGAACAGAAGAAATAAATGGAAGAGGCAGCTGGCCGCAGAACTGGAGGCTGCAAATCTGAGTCACGCAGCGGCGCAGAGGATAGTGCGCGTGCCTATTTTATACCACGAGAACTCGGCCTCGGAAACGGGGAGCGCAGCGGGCAGCGTTCCAACGAGCCAGTCTCTGCTCACATTCCCCCACCCCGTGTACTACTCACACCCTATAGTTACCTCCGTACCGCTGCTTAGACCGGTGTGAGAACTACTCCTTTTACACCAACAAAGTGTAATTTTAAATTTATTTATATAATCGAATATTCGAAATATTATTTTTATATAGGCTATATAAAATGCTTACATTTTTAATAGGGGGAAACGGCGTTGACATTGCAGCTTGTATTTATTTGACGTGTGAAAAAAAAATCACTGCAGATTCAATGTTCACAAATTGTGTCATTATTTTATATATCGTTGTTACTATCATTAGACGTACTGATGTCATGGTGTACGATATCACCTACTGCCGTTGAGTATTTTATTTCGTTAAGTAGCCTAAGTGAGTGAAATTTTTACGATGCAGTTTATAGAGTTTAATAACTGTTGTACAGCCTGCAGCTATCCGAAACGTTCTTTACTAGAGTGACACCTAATCAGGAAGGCGTTTGCTGCCGCAGGATTTACATCGGTTTTCCTTTTCGGGGGAGTAGTAAAATATGTACGTTTAAATGCGTTTTTATATAAAACAAAAATACAGACTCTGTAAAATTTGTTTGGTGTTTTATGACTGCATGGATTTGTTTTGTAAAGGGAATTGTTATCGGTGGCATTCTAATATGTGTGCAATATTTGGTATGTTGAGGTCATGCACAGCACTCGACGAGGAACGGTGACCCTTCTAGCCGTTATCGTGATTCAGACTTTAAAAGTATTCTACTGTACATATTGAGACTAATCAGAAATATAGAAACAGAATGAAAGACCCATAATAAACGTATTTGTTTTTTTATTGTTATTATTAAAGCGCTTTATAACTGGAGACAATCAATTTTCTTTTCCCTTTCCCCCCACTGTATAAGCTGTATATATTTTTGGTTTGATGTACTCAATCATTTGGAATTTACTTGAATTCAGTCAGGAAATTATCTTGTATTTCATTTGTGGTTTAATACTGACACTAGGTTATCGGTATATATATATAAGCGAGACAAGGGGAAGAAGTTTTAATTGACTTACCGTTCCCTTTGTAAATGCCGCGACATTTTGATAGTGTACTGCTGAATTAAGTTGTGAAATAAACTGTTAACATTCCATACTCCGTTTATGCTTGTTAATTCTGTGGCTGACGGTTTGTCCTATGTACGGGATGTTAGGTTTTAAAGATGACAGCCACCTGTTCCTTTCACGGTGATATCTAGACACCTGAAAGATTTCCCGTCTTTTACGAAGCAGATTTACGGCACCTAGATTTAGGATATGAAATCAGAATGGAGAAGGGTCATAAACTTTCTTTAAAACTGTAATTAGAGATGGTATATGGGTCAATAACAACAACAACAGCAATAATAATAATAATAATAATAATAATAATAATAATACATATGAGAATGTTACTTGTTTCTTTGTCATTTAATCAGTCATTATGCGTGTCCTTCTTAAGACGTTTGGTAACGTAGGCCTGTAGTACCGTGCTGGTGATTTACCTATAGTAATCTCGGACTTCAAACTGCATCTGTCACGTCTTCTCAGTCCGACAACATTAAAAGTATGATGAAATCTGAATTGTTTTTAAAGCCAGCTGTTTGTCCGTAAATACCACCGGCATTTTCGATTTTGCCTTGTTATTTATTGCCATACTGTACGGAGTTATTCATCTTCAGGATGGTTTATGGCACTCAATACATTTTGTATCCATCGCGGAATATTTTTAAACCTTAATTTTCTTACGGTTACCTACATGGATTTTATAGAACTTTTCAAATCCAATCGCAATAGCTACGCATTTTTAATAATTTGCTCCTCGTTTTTTGTATTATATGGATTGACCTTATAGACTCATTTAAACAGTGTATATTACATGTATGTAAAGAGCTCCGTTCGTACTTCATTCTTTTCCGAGATGTAGGGTAAGGAGCTCGCTCAGTTAAAAAATATAAATAAGTAAACCCCAATTTATTTTCAGTTTTGTAGCCTGTATTAATTAAACACAGTATTGTGGTGTCAATTATTCGTTTTCATTAACAGCAGAATTTAAACTCTAGCTTCGACAGGGCCTGGTTCAGAATTTAGAATTACATAGACATGCAGCCTAATCGCTCTAGGTCTTCCTACCCTTGCATAAAGTTTCTGGTAAACATAAATGTTTAATATGCACACCAAGTTCCATGTATTCAAAATGCCTTTATAATCTAAAAGGCCAAGAATAGCATATCTATTAACGTTAAGTTACGATTTAATGAAGATAAAATATACAATTTTAATATATAAGGCTACAATGGCAGTTCTTTCACATTAATTTAAAATATAGATCACGAAATTCACTCAGCGTAAAACAGAGCCTTGAAAAATATTTCTAAAAATAGTTTCTAAAAATTACCCCAGTTTGACGAGGTTGATGTTGTAAAGTAACAACAAGATGTATCGTTGTTTTTAAATACTGGATCACCAGATCATTCATTTTTTTACTTTTGAGTGACCTGTTTTAAAAGAAATATGTAATACGCTTATATAGGGCAATAAACCACATTAACACATATTGCAGAAATGATTACAGAAACTATGGGTTTTACGTAGCGACCTGAATTCAGAATTAAAACACGCTAGATGTAAAACGTTTTTCACCATTGTATAATAGATAAATAAATTAGATGGTAAGTATGAGGATAATAATGATTATCACGACTGTAATAAACATTATTCATTTATATTTTCATACATTTTGATGACGTGCACGAAACCGCAATGTGTAAGAACTAACGAAATTAGGAAAGATGTAACCTACTATATAAAGTCAGAATAACAAGACTCATTCAACTAATGTCGTGATAATAATTTAATGTATTGAGATATTATACCAGGCAAGCCCAACGCGACCCCATTAAAGCGCATTAATAGATTGGTAAAACATTATGCTTCAGCTGGTATCGATCGAAAAACGGTGGGGGAACATTGTTTTCACATGAAAGCCATTGTCCAAGTTTCAGCAGCGATCGTGACCTTGATGTGTTTGAATACGTTTTAATAAGTTTTCACTCTTTTCTGTAATTCCAGTTTTTTTTCCTATCAAAATATTCGGAGAACTGAAATGAATAACATAAGCGAGAACTTGAAAGGCAAGTTCATAGTTTTAAATAGACCGCATCATTAAATTAGATTACCGGGCTCAAGTGGGCGACAGCATCAATTATTTAGTTTTAACTCAGTTACCGCCATGTCCCCAATACTGTCAAATCTCTTTCTCAGAAGCCATTCACATACGCAATCATACACTGAGAATTTTAAAAGTATAGGCCTACGTCACTACTTTTATGTAACTGTACACGGGCTACATTAATGCACAGACCTCTTTTACCAGTTAATTGGCAGTTATTGTAGGTTACCACGTACATAAAATAATAGTGTGTTTCCCACAGTGAGTAATTTCTGCATTGCAGGTATAGGTCCGTGTGCAACATTCAAATCCCTTTATTTCAAAGCTTTAAATAAGTTTGCTTGACTTTATATTAGCCTGGAACGCTGTCGATTTAAACCTAAATTATTTAGCCTACCAATTCAAATAGCTCAATGTGAGAAATTTGCGGTGTTTTCGGAAATAAAAGTTCGCAAGTGACTGAGTTAAACCATCAGATTTTCATCAAAGTTCTATTAAGTGAAACATAGGTTGTGGGGCATTCTCTGATTGAAACAGTTTAAATTTTAATTGTGTTTTTAATTTGACATACAGTTGCAGAAAAGAATGACACCGCGACGCCAAAGGGCGGTCGATTTCCCGCGTCTCTCCCATAGGAATTGATGAGTCTATAAGGGCGGTGGATTGGAAACCCATTAAAGCTCAGTGGTTTAGTTGTTAATTGGAACGTGATGGATAGAAGCCCTTGGATGGGTTAGCCTGATTCAATCTGTATAGCTTTCTGTTTCCAATAAATTACCCAATTCATTTCCAACCACAGATTACATAAACTGTAAATTGTGTACCTTCAGGGTTAAAAAGGGAACCAGCCCCGCCCCCGCTCCAACCCCAACCCCCCTCTCAGCGGTGTCATTTGAACCAGAGAAAAGAGCGGACTCAAATCCTCTGAATGAAAATCGAAACATAATCAACGTTCATACTTAGAAAATTTATTGGGATCATTTTCTCTCGTAATTTCCTTATTTTTAAGTTTAGACGCCTCATACATCATAATACACAGCCGTAAAGGGTCTATGTTTAATATTTATCGAAACTTGATTTCCTGATCGAGGCTGCTCATGACTTCATCTGTCTTTCAGAGAGAAAACCGTTCTCCCGTGCTATAGGGTAAGGCTTTGCGCGCGTGTGTATGTGTACACACGCGCGCGCACACACACACACACACACACACATATTTATATATATATATGTATATATATATATATATTTATATATACTTATATTTATAAATACTTATATTTATATATAATATTATGCATAGTAATATTTTTTTTATAAATGTGGGTTCTCAGCAAAATTGTTGGAATTTGGGACACGCCAAAAAGTGCGCCAGAGGTTTTAGGAAAAGGCTAAAGTCGCCATCTCGCCTTAAATCGGGGACATTGCGGATTAAAGACTTGACATTATGATTAAAGTTGACCATTTGTTATGTGTCTGGCTTCCGCGGATGCCGTAATAAGGTTAATGTAGTAGAACAACGAAAGCGAGCCGCACCTGCCCCCCAGACACGGTTAGGGGTGGAGCCCCCCAACACTGATCAATTAGTCGATCAATTAACTGCCTGCCAGCACGTGAGAGGAGGCATATTACCGAATTAATTATCCGATTAATTTTTAATTGGACACAGTGGAGATGCAGAAAAACAATGTCATTCATTCCCATCGTTTCTTAATTCAACTTTTCCTTTCAAAAGCAAGCTTCGTTAGCGTGGCGCTCTATAACTGGAGTTTTGGCAGATGATCAGTCTGTATATCACAATCAAAATGTTTCGAAACTATTGAACTTTTTAGTTAAAAACGGATCAGGGCAATTTACTACAAGATATAAATGCTCTTGTATTTATAAAAAAAATACTACATGGACTTACTGCATGTCTTATTTCTATGTTATAGAAGATGTAGTATTGTAGTAGGCTAGTTCAGCCACCGTGTTTCTTAGATGCCAAATAGAATTTAATTGGAATCTTCCATTTGTTATAGTAATTTTAAGGTGGCCTTGAATTACTGCAGTTTAGAAGTGAATGCTTTTTATTGATTTAGAATATTCATATGTGTAAAGTGGGTTACGCCTAACCCTCCCATTGAGTGTTTTAACGAAAATTCCGTGGGTCTATGAAAAGAAATCTCTCGCTGTCATCCGCAAATAATAAACTTTACGAGGAACAAAACCTTATACTGAAAAATGTTCATAGATTTTGTGCATATCTGTAGCAAATATTTGTGAAGCCTATTTTATAAATATGGATGTATTTTGGATGTATATGTATATTAACAAAATAATTAACAATGTTACTCTTAGAATACCCCGCCCCTGCATTGCATAAACAAATGCGGAAAACTGAAATTGTAAATATAGTTAAAAATAGTATTCTCTATTAAAACAACTCAGCTCATCAGGTAACCTGCGTCAAAATATTACAGTAGTCACGCCTCACGTTTTTTTTGCCCACACTGGAAATCTCAGTCCCTCAAATTAGCCATAACCTTTCCGTTCTGCTGACGATTTGCAATCGAATAGCAAAATGAACTTGACTGGCTCCGAGAAGCAAAATGTTAAAATACGGGCTACTTTTAAGAGTATTACCCATAGTTCTGCATTCCCGTGCAAATGGAACTGCTCACTATAAATTTTAAAAATATTATTTTCCTTAAATAAATAAGACAATCCTTTCATTCTTTGTTAGGCCTTCAAATGTGACAGAAAACTTTTACAAAAACGTGTACTCGTGTCAATTTTAGTGCTACAAGGAAGTCCCAGAAGGCTATTATCAAGTAGGAAGTTGATCAAATGTGTGAAACTCTGTCACCGACATCAACTCCTGAAAACATCGGCACTGGCAAACGTACCTGGATAGCCATTTATTTAACTTTCTTTTTTGCTTTTTGAACTCGTAAAATAGCCCGCACGTCGAATCCAACAAGTAGCGCTGATAATACGAATGCTATTAAAATGAAAATATCCAAACAGCAGAATGAAAGGCCGTATATAAATATCTATCAGAGCTCATAATTGGTACCCATAAAAGTCTGTTTAATGGTATATAATGGTATATACTGTCAAATATCGTTTCGTCGATTAATAAAAACAATAGTGTAAGTGGGGAAAAAAACATATATAAATGTATTTTTTTCTTCGTATCTTAGATTTCATATCCACGTTTTTCCTTCGGACCATTTTAATTTAAATATTAAAGTCAGTATCTCTAAAAGCGAACTAAACGGTGGGTCTTTGTCACAGATGAAATGCGATTGACATAAACTCTGTGAGGCACGGCTGTGTTTGTGCAATAAAATACATATTAGGACTACAAAACACAATTAGTCAAACCGGCGCTGTTTTTTCCGTGAATGTCTCACGGTCCCTGCATCGCTCCGTACAAGAAGACAGGCGTTTTGAAATTTCCGGGGCATAGTTTACGCTTGTGATTGGCCCATGAGAAGCTTACCAACATGCAAAATGAGGCAACGCCACAACACTGCCTCTAGTCGACAGTGGATGGTAGTAGGTAGAAATACGTATAAGACTGTGCGTTCAAGAAAAAAAAAACCTCCCGACATCACTTTTTAATCTCTCCACATATACGGAACACGGGCTTATGTTATCGTTCCTTTTGTATACACATAAAGGCTTCTGATTCCCCCAGTGTTATGAATCCAGCATGAGTAGCACAGAAGACAATGGTAGCAAATGCTCACCGGCCCCAGTCTCCAGCTTCACCATTCAGTCCATTCTGGGCACCGCATCTGAAGGCGCGCGCGCAGAGAATTCCAAGGAAGGGCTGCACAGGAATCGCGCACTGTCCGTATCGTCCGAGGAGTGCAGTGGAGGAGAAGAGCCTGTGGATTGTTACTGTGCCGAGGCCGGAGACCAGCACAATGATGCTCGACAGCAGGCTCTTAACTTTTCTTGTTTGAGTAAGTTTTGCAGTTCGTATTTTTATTATTATTATTATTATTATTATTAATTCACACTTTCGAACGCAAAGAGATCGTTGTAAAGTATAAGTTATTCTCTCAAAGCTATTTTATACGACCTCGTCAAATTGATTAAATCGGCTTTAAAATGAAATAATTTCCCCTGAATTGTAGTAAAATGTAGCCTGATTTAATTACGGTTTGTTAAATATTAATTGTATGCCATTGTTTATTTAATGGGGCACTCATAGCTTTTCGACAGTCGATCAAGTGGCCAAAGTTCAAACCTAATGAACTCCTCATTAAAGTATAGAATAATGTTTAAATGTAATAAATCATTTGCTTTACACTGTTACACCACACAAATCATTTTAAAGGTTTGGGCTTCTATGTTAAAAGATAGAACGTACGAACGACGCAGCATTAATAAGGCTTCGGGAAACTCACCCTTGTTCTTTTTAAAGGCAATAATGTGTCGTTACATATTGATAGAGATAATAGTATATTTAACGTGAAAATTACTGTAAAATAGTAGACCGAAGAAATCTTGTAAATTATTTACTAATAATAAGTTGATGTTAGCAATATAATTTTTATACTTTTGATTTTTGGACATCACTATACCGTCACTGTCTTTTTCGTAGACGCAGCGAAAAGAATCGCATCGGTTCCAGGTGGAATAGAAAAGGGGAAGAATTTATCAAAGGGTGTATTACAGGATTACAAAGAGGAAAAGCAGAGACCATGTAGCCAGATGTCACCTGTCTCTGACGGAAGGAAAAGAGACGCCGAAGACAAATATAGTAACTCCGCCAAGAAGAAGACCCGCACGGTGTTCTCGCGGAGTCAGGTGTACCAGCTGGAGTCCACCTTCGACATGAAACGCTACCTGAGCAGCTCCGAGCGGGCCTGTCTCGCCTCTAGCCTACAGCTCACAGAGACTCAGGTTAAGACATGGTTCCAGAACCGCAGGAACAAATGGAAAAGGCAGCTCTCGGCAGAACTTGAAGCAGCCAACATGGCACACGCTTCTACACAGACTCTGGTTGGGATGCCACTTGTTTTTAGAGAAAATTCCCTACTCAGGGTTCCAGTGCCAAGGTCCATTGCTTTCCCCACACCTTTGTATTATTCCGGCAATAACTTACCCGCTTTACCGCTGTACAATCTTTATAACAAGATTGAATACTGAATTGAATACTCCATAACACAATGCATACATGTAAAACATGTCTATGTCTATTTATAAACATTTATTTGAACGAAGATGTTTTACATTTCGTATAATAACCTGCATATATGTTTAAATACGAGTATTTCTCTGATTGTAGCCTATTAAATACACCATGTGTATGTTATTTTGTACTTTTTTAATTTAGTGCTTTTCCTGTGATTAACTGATATACATGTTATCGCAAAATGTAGTGCTGTAACGGAAGGCCGCCACAATAAATGGCAAAATAATTATATTCGTTTTTTTTCTGGACATGGAGCAGAAATCCACAAATTTTGCATTTCGATTTTAGTGACTGGTAAAAATATCCGTCAAATAATTAAATAGCAGTAAGATGATGAAATATTGATATATTGTTTCTTGTTGTAATGTTAATACATAAGCAGATTTGCAGGATATTCTTGGCAAAAGAGTGAAGGAAAAGGAAAGACCCACCAGTGGTTAGAACGGTGGCATCTCAATATTACGGTAATTTCTACAAATATTGGTTCTGGATTTCTGCATGTTTCATGGTGTATTCCATTCTTCGACTGCAATATATTAAGAGTATTCAGCGACGGATGACAGGCGACTTATTCATTACAGGACACTCGCATAGTTTGTTGCGAAACGAGTAGGCTATGTAGCCCGGCAGAAAAGTGGTGTGCCTTTAGGTATATTTCTGGAGAAATTATGTAGGAAGGTGGTAAGGTTTAACATCAAAATGTAAAAATCTGATGGTTAATGCCACAAGTTCTTTTCACTTTCATCATCATGTACATCATTGTGATTTTGTATATTACGTCAGGGGTCAAAAGTAACTAATCATTTGAAATTAACTATGACTATTTTAACACTACAAATACGACTACAGTATTTACCTACTACTGAACAGGAACTAAAATTACTGGATACCTAATTTGAAGCAACGTCTAATTATGCCCCGTTTAATCGATTACACTCAAACTGAATTCAGCTCAAGATATGTTAGGCCGAATTAAGTCCCCGAAGGACCGAAATCGAACATCATTGAAAGCCCCAGCAACATTCCTCGATATCAATCAATTCTGTTTAAATTTACAATAAGCATATAATAAGCTTGAAAGATTTGTTGGAATAAAAATTCAAAAACGGATTATGACACAAAACGTAGCCTACGTTGAATCGAACATTTTCAGAACATGACATGCCAGTAGGTCTAATTATATCTGTCCTACTCTCTTCAAAAAATACCTTAATACATAAGTATATTTCTACTTATCTAAAACGCATGCGACGAAATTAGAGTAGGCTATGCTCCTCAGTGCCCAGGAGCATACATACCCTATGTATATCTGGTGTTATTGTGCGGTCATACTCCAGTTAAATATTCCTTATCTACACGGGATTCAGCTTTGTGAGTGAAGACACGGAGCACGTGACATACACAGTGGCAACGGAAGAACTCAAAGGGAACCGGAAGTGGTATCAAAGCCAATCAAAATCAAGGCGGGAGCGCCCGTATTTCGAGCCTGCCAATAACAGGCGGTGTTTCTTTCCTACACGCTCGCTAGTGAAGCCTGCACCGGAGACTCGATTGCTGTTTACTAGCTAAATTGTTTCGAGAGATATACTTTATTTTTTTCAGAATAAAAACGTGTTACAAGGTAGTAGCACTCAACGAATAGAGGTGAGTATGTATCCAACCAGTCAAAACTTTCTATGCTAACGAGGTGCTGCTAGCTACGGGTTGGAAGCGGCACGACGTGACAAAAGAAGGCCTAACATTTCCGTGCCCACTGTATGTGAAAGTGGGGTACTGGTTTTTATTTTCCAACCGAACATCAATCATTTAAATGATTGAAATGAATCTCTCAGTTATATTTTTAACGGAAATGCTATTGTTTCTGGCTACGGGTGATGGTGCTAGCTAGAGTTAGCCAATTATCATATCGGGAGAAGCAGTCAAATACAAAAAACATACAATGTACGCTACTAAAAAAAAAAACAGCTTCACAAGAACTTTGGCAGCAAAATGTTGCGATTGTCGGTGTTTATCGGGTGCATGGTCTCGGCAACAATTTTTGTAAGGATGTATTGCATGTCATAGGATTAATATACAGCTACTTTATCGTTATTGTATGACTGGCGCCTACAATAAGACGCATTCATTATCTATTATGGGGTGGATCCACACATGAATCGGTACCTGTTTCTGCCTACAGATGACTGGGTCGAATGAGTTCAAGCTGAACCAAGGTCCAGAAGATAGTATCTCGGCGGTGAAGTTCAGTCCTAGCACAGCCCAGTTCTTACTGGTGTCCTCCTGGGACTCCACTGTCCGCCTTTACGATGTCGGCGGGAACTCCATGAGAATAAAGTACCAACATCTAGCCCCCGTGCTGGATTGTGCTTTTTATGTAAGTGAAATGGATGAACCCTTATGCAGTTCTTTTAAAATCACACTGTGACTCCTGATTTCTGAGGGTTTGAATTGCACTCTGATTATGTCCTGTTCCAGGATCCCACACATTCTTGGAGTGGGGGTCTGGACATGCAGCTGAAAACCCATGATTTAAATACAGACCAAGGTATGCTTGCCACTGCTGAGCAGTAGCCAACGTGTGACAGTACTGGGAACAGCGCACATGTACAGTATAATAATGCAGTTACTACTTATTCTATGTTTTTAACTACCAGATAGGCTTATAATTAGTTACCGTAGTAACGTGCCGTTGCATATGTTGCACACGGCTGGTTGTGTTTGGATATGTAGTATAACGGGGACATGCAACCCTTCCCTTGCTCTCAACAGATACAGTTGTGGGAACACATGATGCACCCATCCGTTGTGTTGAGTACTGTCCTGAAGTCAACGTCATGGTAACGGGTAGCTGGGACCGGTCTGTAAGGCTGTGGGATCCACGCACCCCCTGCAATGCCGGTACCTTCACCCAGCCCGAGAAGGTGGGCCTGCGGTTTGTGAAAATGATGATTTACATGAACAAAAATGAGTACAGGCTTTTCTAGAGTGAATAAACTGTCATGATTATAGTCCATGTTTATTACTGTAAAATTATTAAATGAACAGTCATCCTGTTGTACTATATGACAGTTTTTACTGTGGGTCTGCTGCATAAAAGGCTTTCTGGCACTAATAATGAGCCCTCCTGAATCAGTCTATTGGATGGATATTTGCAGAGTTTTGTTGCGGCTTTTTATATTGGCCATTTGCCTGTCAGCAGTGAAGCTGTGAAACGGCACCTTTGTAAGTAACTGCTGTGGATAAAATAGTTTCATGAAAGGGCTTTTAAGCCTATCCGTACTTACAGGAAAAATACAGACGAGCTCCAGGCTTTAATGGCTGTGTTACTTGTTGCTATGTTGCAGGAAAGGCTGCCTGGCTTCACACATTACTCGTGACCCAATTTCCGTAACGGCCCGGTGTTCAGGATAAATGGATCGCATTAGATAACGGCTGTGATTTATAGGTAACCTTAAAAACCGGCGAGGTGCGTGGGGCGAACCCGACAGATCGGCGAGGGAATTAAGCTGTTTATGAGTTCCGCAGGGCGCGTAATCTCGTCAGTCTCAGTAATTCTTCTGAGCGCATGTTTGTACCCGGCTTTTCGCGAGTCTTATTTGATCTGTCGGGTCAGATGCCTGTGCATGAAGAGTAGGGGGGAAAGCGTTCAGGATGTAGAGTCCGAGGTGGCGGGAAATATTTGCGAAGTGCCGGACCGGGTTTTGTTTTTAACTGCAGTTGGAATCCCGTGAAGATTTGGAGCTGAGAGAGACGCCATTGGTGTCTGTCACCGTGAATACATGAGGATGGGCGGGGCACTTACTCGCCACACCCTAAATTCTGAAAACAAAGACCAAAAATCTGTTGTGCTCTGAAATGGGTCAAATTGCTGGTGGTGTGATAGGCACCACATACAAAGAAGTTGACTACAAAGTTTTCTGAGTGAGATGAGCGAGGGATTGAAGCTCTTGTCTGAAGAAACCCCGCCTCCACCTCCCTTCTGTAGGTATACACGCTGTCCGTCGCAGGGGACAGGCTGATTGTGGGAACGGCTGGCAGGAGAGTCTTGGTCTGGGACCTGAGGAACATGGGCTATGTGCAGCAGAGAAGAGAGTCCAGCTTAAAGTACCAGACCCGCTGCATCCGGGCCTTCCCTAACAAGCAGGTGAGCCCGCATATTTAGTAAGGGCATCGTTTCCCAATCCAGTCCCTGTTGCAGTCTATGTGGACTGTCAAGCTGGGAGGGAGCAAAAACGTGGACCATCTGTGGGTCCCCTAGGACCCGGTTGGGAAACACTGGGTTAGGGGGCGGGGCTAAATTGTATGCTGGACCAACAATAAGTGATTGTTTCTGTGCTTATGTGAGCCGGGTGGAGTGTTAGCCTCTGCGTGACTCTATTTTCAGGGCTATGTGCTGAGCTCGATCGAAGGCCGGGTTGCCGTGGAATACTTGGACCCTAGTCTGGAAGTCCAGAAGAAGAAGTATGCTTTCAAATGCCACCGACTGAAGGAGAACGGCATTGAGCAAGTCTATCCTGTCAATGCCATCTCTTTCCACAGTGTTCACAACACCTTTGCCACCGGTAGGTCTGCCTCTTAATGTGACGTCCAGTGACCTTCTTCGAAAGTGCCCAGTCCATTTGTAGTTGCCTCATTCAGTCCACTGATCAGCTTGATTAGTTTTTAGTGTCCCTCAGTGCTTTTGGAACCCTGTGGTTGGAAGCTAAGATATTATTGGAAATGAGACCTGATCATAAATATTTCTGCTGGAATTGTAGTACTTGTAGTACCAGCCCAGAGGTAAGCAACCCAGTCCTGAAGTGCTGGTATCCAGCAGGTTTTCCATCCTGCCTGATGAGTTACTATCTGCCTGATATCAGGTGTGGTTCATCTGAGACCAGGTAGGATGGAAAACCTGCTGGATACCAGCATTCCAGGATCAGGGTTGCCTGTCCCGGGTGGTTTCTCTTGATCTGTTCTTGCCTCACCCTGGTGTGTGAGTGAAGCTGCCCATTTTCATGCAGCTTGTGATATTCAGATGTTTTGGTTTTATATTGACTCTCAGGGGGCTCAGACGGCTTCGTGAACATCTGGGACCCGTTCAACAAGAAGCGTCTGTGCCAGTTCCACCGCTACCCCACCAGCATTGCGTCGCTGGCCTTCAGCAACGACGGCTCCACGCTGGCCATCGCCTCCTCTTACATGCAGGAGCAGGGTGACATCAACCACCCCGAGGACGCCATCTTTATCCGCCAGGTCACGGACGCTGAGACTAAGCCCAAGTGAGTCCCTTCCCCTGCTCCCTCCCTCCCTGCCCTCGTTTGTCAGCTAATTAATTTCTATAATTCCGTCAATGGGATTATTGATGGCAACACGCACAGCTGCAGCCCCTGGACAGTCTTTATCTCTCCTTCCCGAGGCTTTCAATATCCGGCAGTTGATAGACGTCTGACAAATGAAATAAAATGAGAAGGGAAAAAGGCTGTATTGTCTCTTTTTCTCCTTTAAATCCCCGCCCCCATCCCACACGAGATGTCAAATGCTGCGTTTTTGCACTGGTTTAGGGATGAGGGTACTTCATGTCTAGTACAAATGTATATCGGAGCTTTTTAGTTGGGTCCCGTTGCGGACGAAGGCCAATTAGAATGGCTGAGCTGCATTAATGTCTCTCCCTGAAGTGGCAGCCCGGTTCCTGCATTGTGAAACACGGATACGCGAGCGACATTAATCAATATTTCCTCCATTTTCCTGAGGGGATTGGGTTGGCATAGGTGCACTTTCAGATGAAGATGGTGTTTTGTAATTACTTTTTTTTTCTTTTCTCTCAGCCCCAGGAACTTATGAAAAAACACACTAATTAGTAGAGGCGACCTCTGATTTTCATGATGGTAGAACTTGGTGTTTATGCAAACCTCTGGTGACCGAGTTACCTGAAAAAGGTCTTTCTTGGATGCTACCGGGCATGCCTGGCTTTCACGGAAGGGCGAGGATGGGAGGGGAGGGGGGCACGATTAGATTTGCGAGCAGCAGTGCAAATCCCAGCAGTCAATACTGCCATGGTTAGCATAGTCCAGAAATTCCGCTTAGAGAGCCGGTGATGGCAGCGAGCAGGCAACTGCGATGAGAAGCAGAGCCGTGACCTCGCAGGTCTGAAGGCAAGCGCAACGTACAGAAATGCAGGCGGCTGCCAGCTCGTATGGTCTTTATGCGACTCGTCAAAAGCATATTTATAGAAATTCGACAAAGTCTACATAGTTGTTCCTGTTTTGTAGGGATTTAAATATGCACTTCCTAGTCAGTTGGAAGGAAAGGTACCGCTCAGCGATTCTTATTATTAATGTCCAGGACACCAAATACTGTTTAAACAGCTATCGATTAGACAGTTGTGGTATATCTCAATTGTTCTAAATGCTGTGTCCTTGTGTTTGACTTTTGAACCGTGGCGTTGCTGGGGTTTTTGGGCTGTGTGTGTGTGTGTGTGTGTGTGTGTGTGTGTGTGTGTGTGTGTGTGTGTGTGTGTGTGTGTGTGTGTTTACTTCTATTTGGACAAAATTTTGCAGGTTTTTCTGTTGGTCGATCATGAAAACAAGACTTCTGAATATGAGATGGCTGACTGCGGGCAAGATCGGCTGCAGGTTCCACCTTTTGATTGATGTGTTTGTCCCGCAGGTCTACCTAAGTCCCCTGGCATGGACAATTCTCCATGCCCCCTCCTGTCATTGTCCTGTCCTTGAAGCATCTTGGGAGATTTCAGCTGGCATCCAGTGAAACCTTGATGAAACTCACCTTTTTTGTTCCTCGTCACTTATTTTTTACTCGTTAAATATATTAATGTTTCAGTTTTCTGCAGTCTTCAGTTTCCCCTTTAAGGCATTTATTAATGTTATGCGACTTCTTTTTAAACTACAAAACTAACCCACTGGACATAAGGATGTACATAATATACAGTGAATACTACTTCTGACCATACTATTATTCCATCCAGGTCTTACACAGCAGACGCTGAAATAAGTAGAGGTTTTCCAGTTAATGGTAACAATACATACGTCACAGAAGCTGGTTAGTACGTCATTTGTCTAGCGAAATCCACTCAAAAGGAAAAATCGTTTAACACGATGAAATTTCATTGTAATTTTCCCCATTATACATCGGTTTTTAAAAACTTGGAACTGTGTAGTAAATAAATATTATTAAATGCTTCCTTCCCCCCCCCTTATCTGCTGTGCTCTAGGTTGTATTTTATACGAGATAGGTGGTTTGCGATTTTTTTCCCCCCTTTGTGACATTGTACTAAAGCTTTGCGAACCCAGCCTCAATAATAAACTGAAACGCAGAGTGCTTGGAAATGTATTAATGAGAAAGTTTTGTGATACAGACGTAGATTCAGGTTTTTAATACTTACGGCGAAGGTTTAACTTCAACGGCAAGTCATTATTACCTGTTTTTAACGCCACTCCCGGACCTGTGGCCGGCGTGCAGTTATTGAAATATCCCCTCCTTGCCGGCGGAGCGTTTTCACATTCAGCTATCACAGGAAACGTAATTAAATCGCCGCGAAATAAGGCCGCACAGAAAATCCGCGCATTAGCGTATAATTGATTTCAAAATGGCTACTTTTAATCTTACAAATATGTACTAATGCACTGACCTTTAATGGCAGCTCTGCGTGGATGTGTGAAGGGGTAATTAATTCCTTTTGATTTCACTGCGCAGCGCCGGTGCTCTTTGCGGTAAAAGAGGCAGCGCTGAGCCACGGCCGGGAGCCGCTCCGGCAACAGTTGTTAAAAGACCCCTCCCCTATCCTAAAACCCTCCAGAGTAAGAAGCGAAGGGCATAAAGATTATAATTATTCTATTTAAGAGCTACAATTTTTTTGTAAATGGACTTGCAGTGGTGTAGAGAAGTGCGTGCAGCTTCTTCGATATCCTGAGCATTATTTGCTCGTTTGGTTAAATGATGTTTCTAATTCCCCCGTGATTACTTGTAATGAGGCAGTCTTTCACATTCTTTCAGAATCCATAAAAATTGCCTTCTTTTAAGATAATCACCACTCATAAACCGGCGAGAGAGAGGGAACAAGACCGGGTTTGTTGTGGGGGAATATGATGGCAAATTGCCTCGTTTCCTGCCGTCTTCGCTTCCAGCAAATTAGAAAATTAAGTTTCTCGGATAAGCATTAGAACAGTCGTGTTTGGATGTCTTCTAAATGATCGAGGCTGGGAGGATATTTTCGAATCTCTCTTAATTCCTTTTAATTATGCACTGTAAACCGTGTGGGGACGGTTTTATGTTTAAACTGTAATCGAAATGCATGTCTGATATAGAGGGAAAAACATGCCAAACTACCATTTGTTTTATATAAAGCTGGCTTACATAGCTTATGCAGAATAACGGACGACAACTAAAACAGCGTGCATTTATTTAAGTTAAAATGCAGCGTGTTATAGTGGTTTTAAATGCTAAAGGCCACGGATGATGTGAGCTGAAGTGAAGCTGTCAGTCGGCTGGTGTATAAGCGCCCGCTGGCGCTCCGACCGCAGCCGCGGTGACGGTTTCATTTTCTAAGTGCCGACGTGTGGCAGACAGTTCGGCTCTACAAGAGACTGTTACATGACAATTAAAAAGGGGGGAAGCGTGCATCTGCAGGCACTCTTGTACATTTACCCTAACCACAAAAGGGGCCTATGTGTGCGCCGATCGCAAGGGTGACCTTCAATGGACACCCGGGGTGTAAATATGGTTTCTAATATTATCACTATCTGATGCGCCCGTTCAACATAATCCGCGAGGAAAGGGGGAAATCACATGATATTTCAGCAAATATTGATAGCCCTCCAGAAATGTTACCCATAATATTTATTGGCACGTCGAGATCTTGTATATAGAATAACAGCGCTGGTCGACGTTTTTCAAAGGTTTTCTCAGACTAAGTTGGTATCAAAGCTGATTTTAAGTCACGTTATGATGATAAATATACACGCAAAGGTTTACGGTAATATACTCATGCAAAAATGTATGATAAGATCGCTATGTCTCAATGCGAAATTGTTTGTTAATTTCTCCTAATGTGACTCTAAATAACGTTTGAATTAACGTTGAAATGTCCCGGTTTTGGCGATAGTTGTACTGGATCTGTCACGTGGATCTTATTGTGCTGATAACTTGTAATTTTATGTGCTTTTGGTAAAAAATAGAAACGTGCCGATATTTACCAAAATACACTCCACCTTTGAGTTTTGCTGAACGTGCAGGATATTTTAAATAATCTAGCATTTGAGTTTTATTGAAGGTCCCAAAACAGCTAATTAAGTTGTTAGACCAAATAATTACATTAACAGTAATCACTTATCTATTTTACTTTATGATTTACAGTTAAGCTTAAACGTCAAGGATATCTCATTGACTGCTCGAAATTAAGCACGTCACGTATGTGTGTGTGTGTGTTTTAAGTGTGGTAAAATCTTCCTTACATTTCGGGACATTTTTTCAGGTCCCCATTTAGATATTCTAAAAGTCTTGTAATTTGTTTGGTTACTTATATGGTTAAGGTTAGGGCTGCGTATGGGTTAAGCTTGTTATTTTGGATTAGGGTTTTTTCCCATAGAAATGAATGGATGGTCCCCATAAGGATAGGAACACATAAACTATGTGTGTGTGTGTGTGTGTGTGTTTGTATGTCATGTTTGGTTCTTGACTGGGTGGCAAAGTCTCCTCCCGTTATGTGAGGAGATGATGGTTCTATTTAGTCATTCAGGACTGCAGTAACCTCCGTAGGTCCGATAGCTGTTCACCCTGAAGCTGCAGTCTCTCTGAGCACAGATTAACATAGCTATTTGGGCATTTCTGATGATTTTCTAAGGGGAGAAAAACTATTTTGCTAAGACATCTTCTGTGATCATTACTACAAAATCTGTTGTCTCTGCTTTTGGACCTTATAATGACTTTCTATACATATTCAGTTAAGTTATCATAATAGTAGGAATAAGGGGGGTTGTAGGCCTATGTTAGGGGGGCTTTCTGTATTTATTGGCATGAATAGCTTTTTATACTGTAATATATACAAGTTCAGCATCACCCCCCCAGTAAAGACTCAGCCCCCTTTCCATTCATTTCTAACTGTGCCCCTATAGTATAGGAACATGGTGATTTTGGCACAGCAGTAACAGAGATTTTCCATTTGTGTCAAACTCATAGACCCCCCCCCCCCCACTTTCACCATTTGCACATTTCTTCAGCGCAAATGCATTAATCTGTCATTGGCAATATTAAAAAAATAATAATAATAATAATAATAATAAATGAAATGGACACAACACATGAAGTCTTAATGTGAGAGGAGCTGAAATATGAATGAATTTGTGGGAACTTCTTGGAAGGGCAGTGAAAACCGTATATACCTTCAGGGGCTGGGGCATCTGATAGCCTCCAAAAATACAATTCCAGCAGAATTCATCTTCATCTGCTTCTGTGTGTGCGTGTTTGTAATTAAGTATGTGTGAGTGGGGGAATCAGTACTGTCTTTGAAAACACATTTGTAACCATTAGTTGAGTGTTGTGTTTCCTGCTCTGAAGCGGGCTTGCCGATGATGTTAGTTACCCCTGTAGCAGTTGTGTGTGTGTGTGTGTGTGTGTGCGTGTGTGTGTTGGGGAGGGGTTGGACGCTTTGGGCTGGAGCCGTGTACTATGTATCACGGCGGGGAATGGTAACCTGACCCCCCCACCCCCCACCCAGCAGCCTGCGATTACCTCAGTCCAGCCCTGGGGATGCTTTTAAAGAGATCTGGCCAAAGATACAACATCTCTTCAAAGGAATTGTAGTTACATCAGAAAGCAATTAGTCAGGAGGGGTCTCGGGGCTCCACTGCCACGTTTCGCACCCAGGACCATCCGTCTGGCCCCGCCAGCACCACACCTCGCTCCTTAGGCCCACCTGGGTAAATAAGAGTCCGCAGGTGCCTTGGAAATTCACCTGGGGCGGTTTTGCTTGTAACAAACAAACGCGTGCAGACGAATAGCGGAGCACTTGATGGGATTCCTTGGTGTGGCGCCTTTAGCAATGCTGGGCCGTTCCTAATTCCGAAGACCTTCCTGTTTTTGTTTTTTAATTTAATCATTTGACTGGTAAATCACATACCCCAGTCACGCTTTTGTTCTATGGGGTCGTTAAAGCCGAAATGTGTAAATATTTGCTTTGTCGCCGTAGGATTTTGTGTAGGATTCATTACCAGTAGTATCATAATTATTACCCTCGTTGATAATCTTGACAGATTCCTTTCTGCTACAATTTAGCATTCGTGTCCCTGTTAAAAGGCCCAATATGTTAGGTTTCAAGCAACCTTTACGGACCCTATTAAGGAGAATGGAAAATTGCAGAGTAATTTGCGCCTCTCTGTGGGACTCTGAGGGAGAAAGGGAGCATTTGCATTAGTAATATAAAGAACAACGATACTTGGTACAAAGAGGCTGGACTTTTTTTCTTTTTTCTTTTTTACCCGAAAGCATCTGCTATGGTTAACGATGTGACAATTACCTTAATTCTTTCTCTTTTTTTTTGGTTCGGTTTCCAAGACAGTAATTGTAGGCCTGTTATCCAGAGCCACACTAGAGACCTGACTTTAATATGGACAGATCACTGTATTGACTAGAGGACTCCACTTTAAGATACGAGGCCTTTTCCATCTTGGGGGGGGGGGGCTGTGAGGTGGGGCCTGTGCCACCTGCCCCATTGAGGCTGCTGGGAGGGGGGGGGCAGCACTTCTCAGCACAATATGAGCAGAGGATTGTGGGTAGGTCATTGGGAGGCAGCTGCTCATGCAAGTCTACATGTGGTCCAGCTCCAACGGTTCAGGTCTCATAGTGAAAACTGGTAGCAAAATGATTCAGGAACTAGACTGCAGACCAGAATGTTATATGCTCAAGTCCCAGGATCTGCTACAAAATATATATTTATTTGTTGTATTAATACACTCTAGAATTGGGTATTTAGATAATATGATGTCCTATATCCTCTACATAATCTACCTGATGAAAGGAAAATCTGTGACAATTTTATTCTAACCTGTCCCTTGGTTGCTGCAGTTCTTAGGTTCAATACAGTGCAATTGCTTCCGTGGGTGTTTATTATGTGTATTATGTATCTAGCCTATGATAATTGGGGACTGTACTGCATTACGCTGGATGTGATCCTGCTTATTTGGAGTCCCTGGTGAGCCGCTTTTATTACCTGCTGAGATCCTTCCTAGGAGCAGAGTCCGGTCTCACTCAATAAACCACTCGCAGAATATTCATTAGCATAACAGCCCTTTTTTCGACTCTGTGCGCCCCGGGAAGTACCAGAACCTGAAGGGTTTCCCTGCGTTTCCATGTGCTCCTAATCCACATCCCTCGACCTTGGTTCTTAAAGCGACAGGCTGGCGAGTAACAGTTACAGGTGTGAGAGTGAGATCCATGGGCGACGTCCAGATACTTGTAGAGGAGCCGGTGTCCAATCAGCCGGGCCCCTTCCTATCTGGCCAAAGGAATCATGGGAATCTGCAAGGTTGAGGAAGCGATACCCTTGATGGACATAGACTTCCTATCATCTGCATGGCGATTTTTATGACTGCCCTTTCTGTCTGCTGTTGAATGTCATTCCCGCGGGGCAGCATATTTAAAAGATAAATAAAACGTAATCTCCACCCATATCCTCTGAACCTCTCCAGATCTCCCGCCCAGGAGTTAGGGGTTTTGAAAGACATGTTTGTTGGGATCGGGCACCAGTGCAGGTGAAGAAAACACCTCTTGAGTTACCTCAGATAGCCAGCTAACCACCTCCGAGTGAAAGGTACATTTGTCAAACGGCAGTGAAACTGGGAACACAATGATGATCAACCAACCAGTTAGGAAGTGAGCTATCATATTAGAACCATTTGTGCAAGAGGCTTAACCCAGCCGGGTCAAAGGGCAGCGATCAAAGACGGCCTTCTAGCAAGGTGATGAACCTTTGCGCAACAATAATCCCTCCTTCTTTAAAGGAATTTTTCCATCGCAATAAATTTTCACAGGGTGATGACTTACGTAGATAGTATGTTAAAGAGGCAGCGTGATGACCCGAGGGTAGTACAAAACCTACAGGGGTACTGGCAAATAGCCAAAAGTTCCTTTACATTTACAAAGGTCAGCAACACAGAAAGGTCTAATTAGGAGCTAATTAGATGACCATTTTTCCTCGAGGCAGGAAACTAAGCTGTTACTCCTGTGTGGAGATCAGTTTTGAAAGGTTTGGTTGATTATTCTTCTCACCCTTCAGAATCTGCTGGTTTGTCAACACTACGAAATATGTCGGAATGTCATCATCACTCCAACGAGCTCCATGGCTTTGACTCCTCTCCATGGAGGTCAGCTGTAATTCTGAGCTTAGCATTCATGGTGCTGGGATGACCTACTCGTTTCAATGTGCTGAGTGATGGGTTCTTCATCGTGCTCTAGAGCTGGCTTTGACTAAGCTAATGAAAGGCATGGCAGCTTGCACAGTGTGCCGACCGTTACACTTCCAAACAATACTCTTCTAGAAGGTAGCAGTTCTCCACCTTCACATTCAAAGAGTCTTTGTGCCCCTAAAAACGTACTTCACCCTGGAGTCGACTGTCGGGGTAATTCGAGAGCAAGAGAGGACAGTGCTTGCGATGGGGAAAAAAAAATAACATTTCCATAGAAATTGACTGAACTCATTACATTGTGCGGATTAGCTACGTCTGAGCGTGGAGAGATACTCAATGTCTAGGAACTTGTGACGGGGGGTAGGGAGACGGCCCCACAGGGCACTCGGCTAAACATCCAGTTTTTAATCCTATTTAAGCCAAAGTTATATTACTAGCCTTCCTAGACGGCCTCTTTGTATTGTCATCTATGGCTGTGAAACTGTTACTTAATGTCTTCATGGCCAAGGGGTACAGGTTGCCCTTCCTGCAATTAGCGTTCACGGTTAGCTGAGCATAACTTGCAGCGAACATCTTTGATGCTCAGGTTCCCTGACCTCTGAATGAGTGGAGGGATACCCAAGACACGAAGATGACGAACCCATGTATCTGTTACAGAGTGCACTATTGCCTCCTACTGGTCTTTCCGTTTTAATGTCAAAAAAAAGAAAAGAAACAGAAACGACCTGTCAAACTGACAGCCAGCCCCATCATTGCATGGAATAAAACTGTCCCTCAAAGCCCACACCCCCAAGTCGTCATTGTACCCAGAAGACCCTACTTGTGTCACCAAAAACTGATAATGTCCTCATTTGTCCAAAGCAGGCTGTTTTAGTTCTCCTGAATGCTCTACAACATATAGGTCAGGTTGATATGATCTCAAGGGGCATCGCAGTGCAGATGGATGCATCACACAGGCACCATTGTAGGACCAAGTAGGAAGTAATACTGAGCAGAGGTCTCGCTGACACAAAGTGTCTCCTGTATCTTCTGTCCACTCCCATGCTTTGCTTGCTGAACCATGTCACGTTTTAGTGATAACATGGTGGCCCGTGGCTCAAAACATCCGTGTGCTGCTATTACAAAACGTATGGCCCTGGTTTTTGAACAAATGCCTGTAATAAAACTGCGGTATGTTTGGAATAAAGGCCCAGATTAGACAATATCATCATTTCATGATTACAGTGGATATGTCATTAAACGTGTGCAGGGGGAAAAAATACAGTTTTCCAACTCAATCTTCCAGATAGATGAATTCAGCCCGATTACCTCAGCGACGGTGGTGCATGGAAAGCTATTGAATCACCCCCCTGTTATCTCTGACAGACGGGTATAAGTGGCCACCGTTAGACACAGCCGCGTCTGTCATCGTGTCACCGTCGACTGATTGCATTCCGCGTGCCTGTTGGAGAGAGCGCTCCGTGTTAATTCTTAATTTTGTTTTCACAACTATAATTAACAGGATGCCCTCAGTGTTTAACCTGTACTACATCTATATTTGACAATACTGAATTGGGAACAACAAAATTCCCTGGAGGGGGAGGAGTTTACATGCAGCCTCCTATTGGGAGCTTGTTGACAAAACAAACCCCCCCCCCCCCCAGTCCCACTGAGTGACAGAACAGCTAATAGGCATGTCAGATGAGTCAGGGGAAATAATTCCTCTCCTCCCGAAATACTCCATCCACAGCCTCACGAATTGAAAACATCTATGACTCCATCTACACATATTGTTAGTGAGGCTGTGTTAGCGGGAGGTTGCGATTTCAAGTGAAGCCCAAAAGCAGCCACTGGAGCCCGACATCAGAGGCCGTGCATTGTATCAGCGGAGCCATGGGGCCAGGGGCAATTATGTGGGAGCATAAGAGGGGCCATAATTCATACAGAAGAGCCGACCTTATCATTAGCCAATTATATGTTTTGAACTGGTGAGTGACAGGGGAGAGAGAACTCCGGGAGCCAATCAGCTTTCAGACTGGGACCAGCGCCCCTGAGGCCCCGCCCCTGTATTCCTCCCAACATGAGGTTGATTCCTAAATCTCCCGAACAGGTGAACTAAACTGGCATGTTATACACGCCTCAGGACAGCTGTTAACAGATGTGCAGTTCTCCTTGATTCCCATAGAGTAGGTGTCACTGCAAGCAGAAAGATATCTAATCTTATGTACATGCCTAGCAGTAGAAGTTCTGCTAAAGAAATTAACACCACAGAGACAAGACTAAAAATGAGACATCGGCAAGCGTTCCTGAAATATATGATTAATTTCCTGTTTAGCCAAAAGAAATAATTACAGCTGTAGCCAGTGTAATTCCGGCTAAAGGTCAAATTGAATTTTGCTGCACTCCTCTAATCACTTACATAATGAATGTAGTCTTTGCAGGCCTATAATACAACAGCATAGAATCGGTCTTATAAATTATCAGGCATAACTGAGAACATGGAAAGACGTGGCGTTTAGCGACGCTTGTCATCTCGCTTGATTTATGCTTTCGGTTAGCAGCCCCGGGAGAGATGTTTGTGGCAGAGCGGCCGTGTGTTTTGACCAAAGGGAACGTCGCGATTTTTTCCCCCCCAAAAGCGGTGGGCACGTCGCGTCGGCAGAGGGACGAGTGAGCACCCCCTCTCTCCCTCCCTCACTCCCTCCCTCACTCCCTCCTCTCCTTAAAAGGCGCTCCGCCAGGTGTCGAAGCGCCTATTGTCAGGATCACAAACGAACGCGGATGAGCTCCCTGGCATCTGAGATGCGGCCCGACTCTCCAAAAAGCAATACAAGTGATAGGAAAAATCTCAAAGCCAATAAGTTTTTTCCCCCTTTTATTTTGCGCCTTTTCGAAACCCCCCCAGATAGGGAGAACAGAGAGGGTTTAAGGTTACCGGATAATTTCGTCGCTGTTACCCAGCTCTGCGTTTGTCAACGGCGGATGGTAAAATCTGTTACGCCATAATAATCCCTGGCTCTTTCCCAGTCAATGATTACATGTAATTATGCTTTTCCCCGTGCTATTACTCTAACTGGCTGTTGTGTAGCCAGAGAGAGGATGTGTGGAGAGTCAGCCGGCTTTTATAAGCCCTCCACTAAGGCCACTCCATACCCCTCCATTTTGGAATTACCGTCGGCCCTTTCTTTTGAAGTCTCTGTCAGCGCACTCTCTATTTATGAGACGGGAATGCACTTGCGAGGTGGAGACTGATCGAGGGGATGGAAAGGGGCGCTCTCAGCCCGAACAACGCCGCCGTAGCCCCGCGCCCCGGCATCAAACAGTCTTAATTAAAAAAATCAGCCATCCCGAGATGGATGCGGTTGCACCCTGATGCAGATTTTTCATCTACGTCTGAACATGCACAGATTTTGAAACGGGCAAAGAGATTTTGCACTTCCGATGTCTTGTTTGTGTGATTCTGCATTTTGCATGAGAGAATGTGACAATATGTCCATCTTTAGAAAGCTGATGACCTGGGGGGGCGGGCAAATAATCTATTTAAAAGAGCAATTGATGTCTGCATGATCAAATCCCCAATGACTTGAATCCATAGTTTTTGAACCTAGTCTTTAAACTGACATTGAAAAAGTTGTATGAATTATTAACTCTTGTGAATTAAATTAGATTATTTTTAGTGGTTCCTCACACCTGCGGGACTGTAGGCCTGAGTTCTGTCCCAGGTTTCCGCTATTGATGCATGGTACTTATTTCTGGGGGATTTGTGTGGATTCCCTCTGATCTCCTCAAAGACCTCAAACGTCCTCTGTCTCACTGGATATGTTAGCTGGCTTTGAGAGGCAAGAAAACGCTTCAGATTGTACCTGTACTTCGCTCTAAAATGCTTTAAAGCAGTGTTTCCCAATCCGGTCCTTGGGGACCCACCGCCGGTCCATGTTTTTGCTCCTCCCCGAGGACCAGATTGGGAAACACTGCTTTAAAGGATTGTCTCTTGGGTGCTAGGACAGGGACTGGATAAGGTGTTCCTTCATTATGGATGAAAATTCACTCTTTAATTATATTTAGTGTGTGCTTCATTAGAACGGTGAGTGAGTGTGCCCTGTGATGGGTGGGCGCCCTGTCCTGGGTTGTTCCCTGCCTTGTGCCCATAGCCTCTAGGATAGGCATCAGACCCTCCGTGACCCTGAATAGGGCAAGTGGGGATGGATGGATGGGTGGGTGTTGTTAAGTCCGATCACTCAGTCCTATAACCCCAAGTATTTTAGACCCAATGCTAATCTTCCTTCAAAAACAAGAGAGTCAAGCCCCAGGTGAACTCAGCTGAGCCTCTGATTTTTTTCAATAGCTAGAAATGGCCCTGGATGGATGGATGGAGTGATGGATGGATGGATAGATGGATGGATGGATTGATGGATAGATGTGCTTTGGTAATAATTGCAACCTCAAAGATTATATGGTGCACAATTCTTTTCCCTTCATTGTAATTTTTTTTTTTTACTATTTTAGCATAAACAGAAACGAGCACACAGTTGTTCTTGTATTCTATGCTACAAATTATTCTAATAAGCAAAACCAGTCAACTAGTTAAGACTAATTAGCATATGCAAAGTGCTGTTTTCTTGTTGAGTTAATTGCTTTAAACTGCCCATCATAACCCAGTACATTTAACGCCTGTAAACCTAAGTCAAGATTGGGACACTATGCATAATTCCTTCTTAATAGCCGATGAGCTTGGATATCACTGCTGGTTTCGGTGGCCTGGTGATGCTCTCAGCATCCTGTTACTGGCCATGGATAGTAATCCATGGATGCCTGCAGAGGTCCGGTCCAGCAATCCAACCTCGATTGTTCCAGGCACAATAGATTCTCTTTCGATTGCGGTTGCATCTGGGTAATTAATGAGGAAATACACCTAATTTAACAGGTATATTTTACCGGAGAGTCGTGCATTTGCTTTCCTCAGCTCTTGTTAAGATGTAGGTAAGTGCACTGACACTCCGTGGCCTGTGTGGGGCAGCACTTCCTCCACTGGCACTGGCTTGTCGCTCTCTATCACGCCATCTCCAGGGCTGGTCCCACTCGCACTGCTGATTTACTCTTTGCTTACTCTACTGTCAACGATGGCAGGATACACTGTGGCCAAGCACAAGGCAGGGTTAGCATTCCTGCATGACCTGCTGCCAGTGTTTCTTTTGTTTCTTTCAGTGTTTTCCAGTGCAACCGGCTTTGTCTCTTTTAGTACAGACCAAACATTACAGACCCATATACTTAATAATATCACTGACCAAGTCCTTAGTGCAAGGCGTCCGCAGTTTCTGCATGGGAAGAGAGGCTCACGTGCCTCTAGCCTCAGACTCGAGGCTTGGGGTGTAAGTGAAGGCAGTGGCTTTCCGAATGATTCATGGGGTGTAGAATGTTTTCCCCATCATAGCGAACTCCCTGCCGGCCCCAAATGCATTTATCACGGCCATCGACGTGACAAACAGCCTAAGGTACCGCTAAACCAATTCATAATTTCGAGGGGTTGGAAATTCGACGGTCAGATCAGAGCCCATCCGAGACTAACACAGACGCAACTCCATGGCTGTCAAGCCGATGCAGCAGAAACTCACAGAGGGGAACCACCTTAAAACATGCCCCTATTTTCATACATTAGCGAGCCCCGTGATAACGAATACGAGATAACGGATATGGATGAGCGTACGGTGTTTGTGCAAAAAAAGCACTAATTAGGGATAGACAATTAGCGGCCAACTATGATTGGTGGCGAAGGTTCATTTTATCTTTATTAGGTGTCTACGATCATATGAGGGGAAATGAAAAAGTGAGGCCGCCTTATTTTTTCCATTTTCATTAATTTTAAAAGATGAATGAAAATATCCAGAGTGCCGATACATTTATATGACATCAATGACCATTTAAGGCGTCCTTTTATGTTTTCTGTTAGCTGTTATTTGGGGGGGCGTAAGAATCGGGGTGGGGGGGGGGGGGGCGCCCCGTCACTCACCTCTAAGCAGACCATTGGAAGATGGATTGATTTTGGAAATACAGATGTGTATTTGTATATTTTCCCTGCTGTGAAAAGCCAGCTTTTACTAAAAATCCCCATCACATCCCTACGTCACATGAGTCTGCTCTTCGTCCTTAAGGGACAGACTTTTTCACAGTAGGATATCTATCTAAAACAAAGGGCTTCTTTCATAGCAAGATCGAGAGACTGTGAACGGCCTTCCCAGATCACGTTCCTCTTCCTCTTCACTCCGTGTCTGTGACGCTCTTCAAAGACCCACACCCTTCCACCACAAGGGCACCTGGCCCTTAAAGATGAATTCTACCCAATAATTATAACGACCTCATTATGCTCACCACATGATTTTTTTAACAAATTTAAATAAATTTTTAATCCACACTTTAAAAATAGAAATGATCTATTCGAGAAAATTTTCATTCTCTCATTTTACGAGAAAGAGGGTAGAATTTATGGCAGCAGAAGATCATCAATAATTTCATGAGCTTAATATTACCCCACGCGGGACGGTCTTTGTAAACGGATGTGCTCCGATTTCCATTACGTTCAATTAAATTTCAAAAACACCCCCCCTCCCCCCCCACCAAATGCTTCCTAGCGTCTAATTCTCAGTGTCCCATGAAGCCACAAAAAAGTATCCCAGTTGATGGCAAAAACGCCCTCCGAAAATCAGGTGTTTTGTTCAAAGGTTCAACAGCAGAGCCCTTCCAGGTCATCAGTATGCATGCCCTGGATATCTGGGGACAAATAACAGGCCTGTCTGTTGCATAGGTCTCTGGCACTTACACACTGGGGAAAAAAGAAACTGGAAATTCCTCTTTTCTTTACCTAGAACTAGAATCTGGAGCAGATTCCTGCCACATCACACAACAGGACCTGCATGACCTGCTCACCAGAGTTTGATCACCTGATGTCTGTCAACATCTGTGTGGCCAGCAGAGACGACTGCACAACAGGGAAGGTCCTTTAAAAACTTTTCTTTAAATCCCGATATCATCGGGTTCGTAGAGGGGATCGAAAATACTTTGGGCCTCTGAGTGTTCAGTTTACCGTTGTAAACCTGATCTGATGTTTGTGTTGAGCTCATTTGTTTGGAGACGGGCCGCTTTTGAGGCCTAATTCATCATTACCCAGCATGGTCCCTTAGTACTGATAGCCGTCGCCTTCAGCCTGTCTGTCCATTAATAGGTTTGTGACAGATGACAACAAGTGGACATGGCACTAGGTGGCATATTTCGGCCCCGTGTGCCGTTGCCACCTTCAGTTTATCGATTGCCGCGCTCCTGATAATCTGACGCGCGTCTGATCTGACGGGGGTGGGGGTCAGCAAAGCAAGGCTAATGAAGCTGTTTCGGTGATGGATGTTGTTTTCTGTGGCATTAACCTTGCAAATGGCCCCCGGGGGCTCGCAGCATCGCCTCCGCCAGGTGACGCCGTGCCGGTGACATGCCACGCGATCGTCGACGCTGCGCTACCCCTCCATCCGGATTTTCGGGTGTTTTCGATTGTCTGCTGTAAATCACAGACTCGTTGCATGATCCTGAATGGATCACGCCACCCAGAGTCTTCTCTTAATATCCTGAAGTGTTGTGGAGGTTAATGAGCTAAACGAGTTTGAAAGCTGAGGGAATGATATTTCTGGGTCTCCATGAAACCAGGTCTTGATCGCGAAGTGCCGCTCCTTATCTGTTTCTTGCTGCCTGTTCCTACCAGACAAGCGTCAATCACAAGCTCAGCGTGCTCATGTTAAACCTGACACCCCATATTCCCGGACACTCTTAGTAATCTGCATTTAAAATATACCCATTGGCCGAATAACGTCTCAGTGAGCAAAGAAGCAGCAAGCTCACGGCTCTGGGCCTGGTTTTCCGCCTGCCACACAAAACGTAGCCGAAGCCAAGGTTTGTGTTCATTTACACAACCAGACAATTTACTGGAGCCATTCAGGCAGGTGTTTTGTTCAAAGGTTCAACAGCAGGGCCCTTCCAGGTCATCAGTACACATGCCCTGGATATCTGAGGACAAATAACAGGCCTGTCTGAGTATTTTGCACAGGTCTCTGTGTGACACATTCGTTCTACATGATGTCATAAACATTTATACTGAAAAGAGCCTGAACCTGACCTTATATCCTGAGTTGGGTATTTCAGGTCCAGAGAGTAAAAGTCCAGACTGGGATTTTGTTTCAACCAACCAGTTGAGTACTCTGTGACTGTGACTCTCTATATTGGTTGGTTGAAACAAAATCCCGGTCTGCACTTTTACTCTCCGGCTCTCTGGACCTGAAATACTCAACTCTGATTATATGTTCGCATTCTGTTGTGTGGGCACTGGGATAGGGTCATACCCAAGGGTTTAAACAAGGGTTTAAAATGGTTGCAAACACAGAGACCACCGACCCACAACTTGAGCTAAAATGTCTTTCTCTTGGTCGAGGTCTGCTCAAGACTCAGTACTTGGGGAATGGACTCACGGGGAGTAAATAGACCTTCCTCTGGTGGGGATGACCATCACCTGATTGACTGACAAATTCATTTAACTAATTGATGATCTTATTGATTTTCAACATAAGAGATAGGGAGCGAGGAAGAGACGCTTCTGTCTTTTTGAATGTTCCAGGATGGACTGATCAGGTAAGTGATGTTTCAGCCTAGTGTTCTGGTTCAGAAGGAGATGCCTTATTTGGGCCTTTGATGTCATGTAATGTCACAATGGTAGGACACAAAAGAAACTCTAGGTGTATGGGGGTATGTGTCTAGGTGTTTGTTTTGGGGGGGGGGCTTGGCCCATGTCCCCTGTAGACCTGTTACCTTTTGCAAGTTGTGGAAAACAAAAAAAGGGCAGAATTATTTATTTAATTATTTAGAGGTCACACCTATGTCATTTACGGCTGCCCGCCCGCGGATGGCAGCCGATGGAGAGGGTCGTGAAAGGGGCTGGAGGGGGGAGCGGATGAGACCGTATCGAGCCCCTGAGGTCCCCTTTTTGGCAGGACCGATCGCTAATGCACCCCTCTCAATAGACGGTGTGGAGTTGGGGGGGTTTGCACCCATGGACACAAAGGGCTGGGGGGGGCAAACACTTTCGCTGCAGTAACCCAGTAAAGAAGCTTCATTTTACAGATTTCCTGGCCTCCTTTTGCTGGTTTTAACAAGCAACAATGCCTTCAATAGCAGTCTGAGTGCTGGTTGTTCTCCAAGGCTGTCCCCGTGCCCACCCCTCTTATCATTTAATTCCATACCAAATCTATTTAAGGTGCTTTTTTGTTGAGGGTGGGGGGTAATTATTTTTCAAAAACTCTCGGCTGTAATAATCACTGGGACAGTTTCGGCTGCCGAAATGTCACTTTGTGCCGAGTTCACGCCAAGCGGAAGCCCATCGCCTCATTTCCACAGAACGGCGGTTCTATTAGCAAGGAAAAAAGCGTATGTAAAAAGATACTTCACTCTCAAAACGATTTAAATAACACGCTACTCTGCACAACTCCTATTAACCTTCAGATCAAGCCCATTTCTGATAAATATCATTGTCAAGGACTGCTTTCCGCCGAGATTCAAATCCGAATGGGTATCTATGGGCTAATGAATTCGGGATCCACACATCGAATGTTCATCTGCAGATGACGAGCATCTTATTCCATCTCATACAACATCTGCTCTTTCTACAGCCCTATTCATTATCTACACCCCTGTTTAGATTATGCAACCAGTCTTGGCTAAGTGGTGTCAACGAATCACAAGAGCACTGTGATGCCGTTAGACTGCTTCTTCGGTGTTTGATGCTTGTTTGTTCAATCATGTTGTTACGAGCCTGTTTCAGTGAACATTCTGGGAGGCTGTGCGAGATTGCCTTCAGGTTTCTGCCTATAATGGTGGATGTGATGGAGAATAACCAGAATGACAGGCCAAGGTGGGTGTTCGTTTCAGCCTCTTCCTGGCCCTCCCACGTTCAGCCAAACACCATCTACAGGCCTTGTTTGCCCACGGATTCCCCTCACGTTGACTCACCACTCTAGGTCTTCGCTCTGGTACCTGGCGTGTGGAAACGGTACATCTCAGCTTCTCCTTAGGGGGCCTGATTATCCTAGGGAGTCATATGCTACGTGCAGAATAGCAAAGCTTCAAGAGCCCTGTGTAGGCGGGACTATCGCACACCGTCAATCACCCCGTGAGCCAATGGGAATCAGAGCCTAGGTTAATAAGCCCCTAAAGCCTGGATGGGTCTGTCTCTGTCTACTTTTTTATGTTCTTGAGGCAAAGTGACCAGCAATTCCTGGAGAATGACAACCCAAAGCTGTTCAAGAGCCCTATTGAAATCGTTCATGGTACATCTATGAGACATGTTGTTGTTTGTATATAACTATATATAGTTAAGGAACAACCGTTGACTTCTCGTTAGACCGATCCAGTTAGACTGCTTGTCTCATATCCTTTGTATGTTTATATGACCCACATTTTCTAAATATTATTACTGATAACATCTGCAGTTGTTCATGTACTGCCATTCCCCATACATTAGAAAAAGCACATTGCCACACATGGCTGGATATTGTGGGACAAAAAAATCAACATTTATTCAATGACCGGGCTCAATGTTAAGTCGATCTCTATTTAGAACAGTAACCTGTGTCAGCGATTTTCTCTTCTAAGTCACACAGGCATCAGAGCTCTTCACAGATGCCTGATGCACTTAAAGTTGTTTATTTTTCAAGTGGTTTTTGGCCAGAAATGAAGACCTGCAGATTAAAGCGTAGATGTAGGTGCATGTGACACACTAAGAGGACCGGCACGTTGACACGTGGCGACAAAGAGCGCCGATGACCTCTGAGCGTAAGGAAATAAAAGGGAAACATATCCGAAACGAAAGCAGAAGCTTTTGGTGCCTGTCTGTCCTGGGAGTCGGGTGCTGACTCCGGGACACCTGTTGGATGCTTTGCCTGCTTTTGTCCCCATCGGTCATGGTTACATCGACACCCGGCTGTGACATCTGCCCAAGGGTCCCCTCACCATTGTGCGTCTCTGAGTGACAGAGTGACCAGTGGCTTGCCGGCCGCTTGGAGTGACCCGGGATGTCACATATGGCACAGTCCCCGGTCTGTCCCCTCCACACTAGACTCAATCGTCGATCAAGGGGGTCACTTCCACCCCCCAACACCCAGAAAGGTCATGGCCCTGGCCTTACCACTCCAGGGAGGAGCACTGAAAGACTTCGGAAAGGTCAGGGTCAGTCACCTGGAGTTGGAGTCTGGTTAAGGCACGACCCTGTACTGTGGAGACTCGGGGGGTGGATACTACAGATAGGGGTGGGGGTCTTTCATTCCACCACCCATTACCCCCCCCCAACCCCAGCAGGGATTTTCTCAATATCACCCCGCAGAAAGTGCCAGTATCTGTTCTTATTTACCTACGAACCACAATCACAGTAGCATAAATGGGTGGGTTTTATGCGCGATTATACTTCAACGGTTCATTATAATCCTACTCGTTACACCAAGTGCTGAGAGAGCCAAGCTCTCCTGTCATTTTACCGTGTTATTCCAGATGGGGATACGATTACTATGCCAGGAAAAAAAAAAAGGATGGACAAAACGGCACCAGAATCATGGAGGGGTGGGGTGGGGGGGCTTTTATACACATCGCCAGTGGGGTTGCATTGTGCGTCCGATCACGAAGAATAGGAATGCGAAGCCTCGGTGCCGTCGAACGACCTAATTCGAGTGTTATGACGATGAGTTAGTTAGGCAATTTACATTACAAATACAAAAGAAGCAGTGATTGTAGCTGGCTAATTAAAACCAGGGACTGTTTAATGCGAGTACTTAAGTCTCTCGACAAAAAAATGGGACTCGTATGGCGCGCTACAAAAAAGACGCTTTCTTTGTCCCGGTCTTTGGGAAAAGGCCCGGATGCACTTTCCCGGGTTATGAACAACGCAGCGCCGACTGAATGGCGTTTTTTAGCTCGCCGGACCCGCTAATGGCTTGTTAATCACGGTGGACTTTGAAGCAAAACAATAAGAGGCCTCCCATACAGACAACAAATAGGCCGTATTATTCTCTTTGTAATTTTGACATTTGCAGAGAGTAGCGGGGGATTGGAGAAGTATTTTTATAAATGCCACGACCTGACCACGCTTGTTTTGCCCCTTGGATGAAGATTTATTTTTCCCCATTCGCGTTCATCTCGACTACGGCTTGAAGAGGCCGTAATGGCCCAGTCGAGATTGAGCGGTCTTCACTCGGTAGTCAAG
This sequence comes from Paramormyrops kingsleyae, assembly GCF_048594095.1. Taxonomy (NCBI): domain Eukaryota; kingdom Metazoa; phylum Chordata; class Actinopteri; order Osteoglossiformes; family Mormyridae; genus Paramormyrops; species Paramormyrops kingsleyae. The sequence continues at coordinate 17,098,615 of NC_132816.1, forward strand.
GAGAAGATAATGACGCTGCAAAATTGGTCCTCGGTTACGCAAGGCCTGAATCCGATGGACGTCAGCTTGCTGACACCCACGGTCACTTCCCTGGAAATCAGACCACGACAAGATAGAATCCAGGTGAGTAGGATTTTGGTCGGGCTATCAGGTCAAAAAAGACACCGTTCCTCTGTGAAAACGTTTTGTGGCACGAGGTTTGTAGAGGAACAAGATCATACAAACCCATCGCCTCAACACATTACACGTGAGTGTATTTGGCTCCTGTTTACCTAGAGACAATGCTTCTACTCAGGTGAGGAGACTCACCTCAGCTCCACATCCTGTCTCCCCCCCCCCCCCGTGACAGAAACCCCATTGATCAGCCATCCAGCAAGACCTGCTGAATCCAGCAGGGATCTAGTTACCTTGTTACCTTGTCACAATTTATCCATCTCAACCCCCGCAAGATTTTTTTGCTCAGGGGTTCCTCTTACCTGTTGTTGACCCCCATCTCCTTCCCAACCCTCCAATATGATGTTAGACACTGTGAACCCCCCCCCCCCCCCCCCCCCACCTAACATGCTTCTCACACACATGGTTTCAAAAGCTGAAGACTTTTTCTGACGGGGTGGTGTAGAGTCTCTAGTTTTCAGGACTTTTGCAAATGGGGGGGGGGGGCATGCTTTAAAAGCTGAAAAACATCCTTGCCTTTTTTCCCGGTGGTGGTAAGTGACTCAAAATTGAGTCTGAGGTTTAGAGGCAGAACCTGAGCACAGTTCATGTGTGTTACTCCAAATCACCTTCCAAGAATTTCACGCCAGCAATCAAACAGCTGCAAACCTCACAGACCGAACAGCGGCACGGAAGAAAAACCGTCCGGTGTGCGAATCGGATTGATTTAGGATCATCGGAAAAGTTGTAGGTCCCAGAATTCCGTGCTCCGTCGCACTTCTGCTCTCAGAATTCGTGCACCATAACAAAAGCTGTCAAGATGTCTTCTCCCAGCTGTCACCCTTCAAGTTTATTGGAACACCATTGAGTACAGTCATGCCAGCAACACAATGCAGCACGTGGCTGGTTCAAGCTCAAATTAACAGTGTGAATAAAGTGAACAAGGCTTGAGGTCAGGACAGAGTGATGGCCCGTCCTGGGCAGGCAGAAAAAAACACACACAAAACTGAAAATCCAACACAGAAACACTATCTGTAGCATTTACACCAGTGCTAGGAGTCCCTGAACTGTCACAATTATGTTTTTCTATTCTATTTTTTCAAAACATTACCATTTACCCAAAACATAACCATTATGGCCAGAACGAAAATAGCCCTGCAGGAAAAACTTAGAGCACCCCTAGAATACACCCAATACATCAAATTTCTGTCTGGATTCTGCCCTAATTGTTTGTCGTTAGCTGTTCATCGTCACGGTGTCTCTAATGGTAGCAAGCTGTCCCAACTCAAGTTTCCACCAGTCGTGGTTGTGTGGCGACAAAGATTCCGATTCTGATTTTGAAGTCAACGTCTGACTTCCATCATGAGTCAGCAATGGTTTAACAATCCAGGTAGGACAACTGTAAGTCCCTACTGACAGGCAAAATGATGTCTGGCTTTTCGTTTCCATGACGAGTCACTGGCTATTGGCGGCGAACGTCCGAATAAAGAAAGAGGGCGCGAAGCGACAGGACGCCCCCCCGGAGGTTTCGGTCACCCCGGGGGCCGGCACTGTTTTCATTAAGGGGTCTTCTGAGAGCCCCTGGAATGGAACCACTAATATAGACATCAGACCCATATTTCGGAGGCAGATTTGTAAACAGACATTCATACAAAAGAGCTTGAGCACAATATAATTCGGTTTCAGGTAGACGGGCCGCTCTCTCCGAGGAGATCAGATCGGGGTATTAAAAAAAGGGCCTTTTTTCTCCCTCCCCAAGATAGCTGAAGGCACTGATGTTCCGATGGGAATAACTTCATTTGAGACCATGTTAGCCCCTGTAAATGGAGTCCGTGAGCAGCTAATGCAGTCCTCTGAGTGGCCATTGTGCAGGGGCCGGCAGAAAATGTGGCCGCAGAAGCCGTAAAGCGCCACGTCTCCACCAGTGAGCCCGTACACACGCAGCCGCACACAAGCGCGCACACACACACACACACACACACACACACTTTTAAATAAGTCAGAGCTTCCCAGTAAAACAGCTGCATGCTGGCCTGTGAACGATAAGGCCCCACACAAAGGACAGTGACATCCTAGTGACAAGGGCCACACTGGACGTGGTGATAATACACACCCAAACAAACGAACTAATGAATAAACGAAGGAACGAACAAACGAACAAACAAAAAATGTGTACCTCCCTGTCAAAGAGTAAACCAGTAAAATAAATCATATTATTTATACAGGGAAAACCTGAATTTGCACAGTAATGGGATAAGGATTAAGTGACCAATCACTGAGAACATGTGCACATTTTTAACCTTAATAAAGGAGCCCTCATAAAAGGCCATATGGTCATCAGTGTGATTTTGGGAGACGTTCCTCATCAATATAGCAAGACCGCCAGTAAAACCACTCAATACATACTATCACTGTCTCATGTCTTAGTACGTCACATGTATTTCTGTTATATTGATTTATTTTCACTATGATGAAATGTAATTTCATGTCAGTGTATGACCACTGCATCACATAGAGAGACGACAATGAAGATACCTGGACTTTGATGGCACTTTGGACAAAGACAGTAAATAAATACGTGTAAATGCATGCACTGGTACAGGCTTAGGCGCCTGGGTAAACATGGTCTTATAAGCTTTGGCTACGGTTGTGTGTAAAAGGCACCCAATGAACTGCAAGCAGCTCAGTGCCAAACTGGTTAGGGAAGGACTTTGTGTGACTGACACGTGTTTCTGAATGGGGCGGGGGTGGGGGGGAATGGGACGGGGCGTAGCTCAGACACTGAGGGAGATGCTGTGGATCTGGTCGACGGGGATGTGGGCGTCCGCTTCCTGGCCTTCGATGCGGAACACCACCTGGGAGCCCTGGGGGATGCTGGCGGTGCTAATCGTGTGCCTGATGAGCCTGCCCCGCCCCCCGCGCTGGTACATCCTCACCGCCACCTGCGCCAGGAAGAGAACCCAGGGTCACATGACCGGTCACATGACCGCTTGACTGCGTTTTAGTGGGAGAGGTAGTATAAGCAGCTACAGAGACTGAGCAGTATACTACCGTATATACTAGTATGTAGCACTATGTCGTATAGCAGGGGTCTCCAACTCCGGTCCTGGAGAGCTACTATCCAGTCGGTTTTCTATCCTACCTGGCTTCTGATGAGCCACACCTGTTCTCAGGTAAATACCAGAGCCAGGTGTGGCTCATCCAAAGGCAAGTAGGGTAGAAAACTTACTGGATAGTAGCTCTCCAGGACCGGAGTTGGAGACCCCTGTCGTATAGTATAGTATAGTATAGTATAGTATAGCACTGTTTCTCACCCCACTTCTCATGGACCCCCAGACAGTTTGATTCAGGTGTGCTGGGAAGGAGTAAAAATCTGGACTGTTTGGAGGTCCCCAAGGACAGGGTTGAGAAACCCTGTAGTGTAATATAGTATAGTATAGTATAGCATAGCATAGTATAGCGAGTAGTATAGCACTGGACAGTGAATTACAATGTTATACTGCTGAATGTACAATATTGTATTTGCTTCTAATTATATTCATGTATCACTTCCCCTCTAAATAGAAAATCATGGACAGTGTTTCATTTTAATCAATGAATCATTCAATACAAATATGCAGTTTGGCTAACAGATGGATAAATGGCTACTTATTTCTTTAGTAAGCTTGTCTTCTTCGGAGTGACCCGCTTCTAACACCAGATACTTTCGCTGATGCAGTTCAGGTTCAGCTTCTCAGATTATGGGCACGACAGCACCACTGACTCCAAACCTCATTCAGTTCCAGACAGATTTCCTCCACCAAGCTTTCCTGTTAATCTCAAACACGCTCCCTCAAGATGTACACAGTGCTGTAAATTAATGTGTGTAGGAGAGTATGATTGGCGGATGAATTTCCACGATCGGACACAGCTTCCCGTTATAAGACGACATCAGAGCGCTCAGACGTAACAGAATGTATCAGAAATGCCCCCCCCGCTGCCACCCCCCACAGCGGATCCCATATGCCCCTCCCTTGTAACCTTGCCATATTGCTACTGATGTATCGCCTACGAGATCATGATTTTCTTTTTTGTTCTCTGGCTAACAGGCCTGCACAGTGTCCCTGTCCTCCTTCTTCTGGAGCGTAGGTGACGGTGAACCTCTGTCAGTGGATCCGCAAAGGTCAGCGGGGTCACGACACTGAATGAGACCCCCCCGACCTCGGTCTAGACCTCGGTGGAAACCCATGGCCTTAACCTTTACCCCCTGGGAGTGCAAGCTGTTGTGTCCGCCCTGACCCATCGTGTTGGGGTTCTGCTGGGGCTCTGACCCTTGCTGGCCTACAACGGCACTAGCAATGTTATGGGGCGTGGGGGGGCACGTGTCTCCGGCCAATCAAACGGGCTTCTCAGCGGGCATTTATTCAGACTGAAAAAAACCTTTAGAGAAATACTAAATATACCAAATGTGATTGCTAACATCACTGGTGAGCTCATCTCAAAAACAACAAAAATTGGACTGAAAGAATTTTGAAAACTTGCTCATTCGTGATAGCTAATACTGATAGCGCCAGCATTCTTGAAAAAAATAAAGGCAAATATGTTGGTTCCGTGCAGAACGCATCACATTTTCAAGATCTGCCTCAAATATAAATAGCTCAATCCAACATTACGACTGGATCTACGTTGACACCGGTTTATCCGGAAGATGGCATAATTTCAGAGTGCAACCCAAATAATTACCATGGTGCTAATAACGAGGGACTCTGAAACTGCTTTGTGTCTCGTTGCTCCAAACACAAGGAGCAATTTTACAAACCAATAATGCATCATGCCGTCATTTAAAGGGCCAGTCTCATCCAAATAAACAACACCAAGCATCCTTCAGAACCACCAGAACTAAACGGGAGGCCTTATTTGGCCCGTCTTGTTCATTTAGATATTTAATAACTCAGAACTGGAGGAATGTTATGCAGCGCCAACTCAAATGAATGTTAGGACCATACACCCCCCCCCCCCCCCCATGTACACGATTACAAATCCCGTTCGATTGCAATCATCACCGTGGCGACAATCCCGCCGCTCTCAGCTCCCCCCCACCCCGTCTGTTAAACTCGCAGGACGGGGGATAAACAAGGTCTGCCGGGACTGTGGCTAGAATCGCAATTTCAGCCCCCACTTTCAGCTCCCATTTTTTTAAATCTCACACCTGCAACCGGTCTCCCCAGTGCCATCACAGTTACCAGCCTTTCACAGTACACTTATCTGCCCCCCCCCATGCATCCCTACCAGGGTATTTGCCTGAACAATAGGTTCGTTAATGAGATTTGGACGCTGCGGTAATTGGACGCATCCATTTCAAAAGGGCTATTTTACGGCATGCCTTATTTTGCAACACTGGTGGTGGTGGTGGTGAAGGCTGGGGGGGGGATTAAAGTATATCACGGGGGCTTTTTATGGTTCTATTTTCTTCATTTTAGAAGAGGTCAGTTTTTTGAATTACTTGCTCTGTTCTTTCATCTCCGGCACTCGATGGATCGCCGGGGCCTTTTAGTTAATAGTGGCCACAGGCAGCAGTGAGAATCCACGGCCCGGTCCATTGTGCGGGTCATTGTGGGGACCCAGGAGGCCCTTATTACCTAACAAAACATCAAAAGGCAGATAAGCGAGAGAGGTGAGGAAAACTACTCTGCCTCCCCGTAATTGCACATGATCAGTTTAATAAGGAAGGGGTGGAGAGGCACAGGGGTAGCAGCACGGGAGGGACCACGTATGGGGGGGGGGGGGGGGGTTCTTGTGTCAGCTCCCGGGCGTCAAGACTGCAGACCTTACCACCAGCGAGGCGTATGGCGCTTCTGTCGGCTTTGAGTTATCGCTTGCTCCGCAGGGGGTCGTGATTGGACGGTGTGCTGCCTTGGCGAGGGCGCTGCCTCAAACTCCTGCGTCCACTGGCTTGTGTCCGACCTTGCTGACACGGCCGGTGGTTTTCCTGGCCATTCTGCTGTCTCGTGAACCGGTGACTCTGATGGCAATTTGCCCATTGTGTGTCTGTGTTCCTTCTGAAGGCCCGTCGTCCAATCCCTAAACTTTCCGGAACAGGCTCCCGGTCAGTGACAGCCTAACTGGGTCGGTGGCTATTGACAAGCACCGATAGATGGAAGGATCGATTTACAAGAAACCAGCCATTTCCAAAAAATTATCAAAAACCACTAGGCAACAAAGTACAAAAACAGAGGAGACAGGATTTGAACACACAAGTGACAGATTGATAAGTAGCCACATGCTCAGCTTATTGAGCCATGCAGCCATATGGGGAGCAGGAGAAACACATTAAAAACTTTGACAACAGAGCGGACAGGATGGCCAGCGACACCTGCTGGCCAAACGGGGAGAAGACACGAAAGACTGGGACAAACAGGTGCTGACCCTGACATTTTTCCTTAAACTGGACTAGTTTGAGGCTTCAGCCACGAAGCTTGTGGTGAGGGAATGTGATCTGCTTCAGCTGCATTGCCCATCGGTGGGTGGGTGCGACGCGCCGGACCCAGCAGTGCCCTGCACGTGACGTACTGGCGTAAAATTCCCCGGAAGGCACTATAAGAGCCGGTCTACGTGGGACCATTATTGATGAACACCTTGAGAAAACAGGCACTGCAGTCTGGACCTTACCCTACATAAATACACCCTACATAAATCACACGCCAATCCGGACTATTAAATCAAAGGCCTCGGGGGCCAAATCCCCCCCCCCCCTATAGGTTCAGAGAAGGAAAAAGCTAGCTCTTCACATAGGAGAGTGAGGTTGTGGCCACAGGGGGTGCTGTCATCGCTAAATAAATTGAATTCCGAGACGTAAATTCCAGAAGATCCTTCAGCTTTGTGCCTTTCCACAGAAAGGGAGGCTCTAAAAAGCAGCCACCGATGCTGTCGGTGACACCAGGCTGAGAGACAAAGACACCCTGATCTTAAAAGACCGTCTCGAAACTGTAAGACAGTGCAACGTCCTCCTGACAAAAATCAGACACCAATGTGGGAAAATGCAGTGGGACTTTGTGTGACACATCTGGAATTTCAGTGGGATGCCACAAGTCCTTCAGAAAGCGTCACTAAATCAGGTGACACATTCTGACATAATTTCAACCTACAGCTGACAGTTGACACAATCTCCTTCCCCCTTTTCTCTTTCTACCTTCAGTGAATCTCTTCCACTTGCGAATGCTGAATGTCAATCTGTGTCCGGTGACGTTATTTCCTGTTATCTATTTTATTTATTGTTTTTTTTTTTTTTTTTTTTAATGTCACCTGCTATACTTATGAATTTGCATCGATTGTGTTGTTTATTATTTATTTATTACCCCAGTAATAACTTTACTTTATACACACGTCTTTGAAACTATAGAACTGTTTGTTTATGTGGTAATGCTCGTACATCTGGCAATACCAAACTTGCTTCTAGATTTTGGTCAGCTCATCACCAAATTTAAATATCCATTCATCCATTTTCTGTACCTGCTTCTCGTATACGGGGTCGCGGGGGGGGGGTCCGGAGCCTAACCAAGAAGCTACAGGCACAAGGCAGAGAGCCACCCAGGACGGGGTACCGACCCATCGCAGGGCACAAGGCAGGGAGCCACCCAGGACGGGGTACCGACCCATCGCAGGGCACAAGGCAGGGAGCCACCCAGGATGGGGTACCGACCCATCGCAGGGCACAACGCAGGGAGCCACCCAGGATGGGGTACCGACCCATCGCAGGGCACACTCACACACCATTCACGCACATGGACAATCTGGTAACTCCGATTCACTTCAGCATGTTTTTGGACTGATGGGGGGAGATTGGAGAACCCAGAGGAATCCCCACAACAACACGGGGAGAACAAAGGAACTCTACAAGTGTGGAGCCTTCGACGACAGTGCCACTGTGCCACCCCCCAAATTTAAACATGCCATGATTAAATATGATATGAAAGGCATGTAGGTGTGGGAGATTTCCCCCAGCAGAGGAATACGGCCCCCCAACACAGTTCAGACATCACTTCTCCTCTTTCAAAGGCCTTGTCTCCTGTCACCAGGACAACCTTCGCCCCTCAAACGCTGACGCGAAGCCCTCCCTCGTTTGTAGGTTCCCCCCCCCCCCCCCTTTTGGCGGACCGTGGTCGGTCTTGGACCCCATAGGCACCATTGTCTCCCCCTGTGAAATCGAGATAGCGCATTCCTGTTCTCGGGGGGGCTGTATTCAGTAACCGCGGCTCGCCGGGTGGATGTCCGGGCTGGATTACAGGCGAGACAGGCTTTGGCCCGGGAAACGGGGACTTTCCGCAGACCGGACCTGGAGGCGCAGCCTGATCTCTGGCACATGTCGGCTTATTGGGTCCATCTGAGGAGATCTTCTTTTCATATTTTACACCCCCCCGCAGCCCACATATCACATGCATATCTGATCCAAGACAAGAGACCTTATCTGCAACATGGAATCTTCACCAGGACTATTATAGAACCATAAAACCATTAGCATGTGATTTGTCTTCGCTCATGGCCTGGAGATACAGACACGACCAAACAAGTGATTTAATCTGTCACTAAAACACGGCTCTAATGCTCAAATAAGTAAAACCAAATACACGAAGCATCCTAAGCATTACAGAAGCGAATGTCTGAAAACACCCCCACACTACTAAGAATTTTCTCCCGGCTTTGTTTGCAGAATCCGGGTTTCGAATATGAACTATATCTACGTGAACGACAAACAGAATCTTTGCCTTCTCCTCTCCAGATCATGTACGGATACGCTTGTGGGGGGGGGCGGCCTTTGCTGAAAGGGGACAGATTAAACATTCAACGTGTGAGAGACACATCAGTTCAGAAGAAGAAATGTCTACGTTATCAGCGGTTTACTGCAGTTATTGTCCTTTTCGCTGTAAAAAATGACTGTAAAGGTAAGTAAGGTCGCCATTCCCAGGCGTGTTGGGGGGGACAGCAGATTGATCCGTCCTGATAATGTTCCCAGTCCAGTTTGACTAGAATCGCGAAGCTTTGGGGTGACTATGCTGGAATGACATATACAATACACACATTTTTTTGGGGTCCATGCCACGGGGATACTGAGTATATAAAAATTATGGTTCCATCCATCCATCCATATTCCAACCACACTTTTCAGAACAAGGTCACTGGGGGGGGGGGGATTGGGGGGGGCTTATGGCAGGAGTCTATCCTTGACAGGGGACAGCCAGGATAGGATGCCAGTCCATTGCAGGGCGCACTGAAGAGCACATCAGTATCAAAATAATACTATACAAAAATACTCTGAATTGCTGGAATTGGTATGTTGTCGTCGATCTGCTCAGGCCTAGTGTAGCGTACTGGGTCAGTGTGGGATTTGGTAACATATGAACAGGGGAGCCGCAAAGGGGGGTAAAGTTGTGATGATCCCAAGGACCCCTGAGTGGCAGGGACCCAAAAAAATTTGGAACATAATTGGATCTGTTTGGGTTAGGGGACCAGTATGATATGCCTTCATGGGGCCCAAATTCCAAAATCTCTAGCAGTGCCCCCCCCCGCTTAAGACTTTGAAGAGTGTCTCCTAAAGGAAAACTCATTCCGGCACTCCGTCGGAGTCCCCCTGCTTCCCACAGGTCACACACCCCCACGGGGGATTTCCTCAGATTCCTCCATTCCGCCCCAACCTGTCTTCCCCACCCCCACCCATCGTCAACCGAAAACGCTGACGGGCCACACCAAGCGCCAACGAACATCGATGCTGTTACAAGGGCGATGTCCAACCCCCAATAACACAAACACCGTCCCCTGGCTCTGATCCACATAGACGACAATAAACGCACTCAGGAACGTAGAGGGGGGGTCCAGGCGCGGTCCTCACTAGGGCTATTGGGTATCATTCCTCGAGGCAGGAGGGAAGGGCCTGGAATGAACCAAACACACGTGTGGGGGGGGGGGGGGGGGTATGGCGGCGAGGACATGCCTGTTAAAGAGTCATCCACTGTGAATGAAGAGAGCTTCCCATTTCCTGCAGGTACACCAGAAACCCAACACTGGGCCGTACTGCACTGCAGCCTGACAGGTCTGGGATAGCGAGGGCGACCCTAGCCGGTGGGGGCGACTGGCCACGCCCATTACATCAGGTGGGCGGGGCCAATCACAGACCGCTCCTGATAATATGCAAATATCATTTACCTTGGAAATCGCGGCAGCTGTAATCGCGCCCCGGGCGACGGGAACATGACATCACCCGCTAGATTTATTTTACTGCGCAGATGCTCGCATCTCAGGTTTTATATGTGTTTAAGTGCCTCAGACGGATGCCGTATCCAAGGAGGAGGTTCACGCCGAGTTCTTTGCTCTAGGCTACGAGAGCGGGGCCCCTTTATGGTCCGTAAACGTGCCCTTCCTGCCTGACGTATAGCTACAGACCTTTATTATGCTCCTTTACAGGGTGACACCTCGTTCCATCGTGTTTTTCATCTACTGTCACACATCCCTCACCAACATGCCGCCCCACCTGAGAGCCTGAGGGAGGGAGGGAGGAAGGGGGGGGGGGGGGGGGGGGGGGGGGGGGGGGCAGGCATCACAAATCTCACCTGCCATCACGCACCTTCGCTAGCAGTTCCACCTTCTAGAAAATCTGCACCACCCCCCAAGCCCAGCTGCCCCACCAGGTGGCGCTATTCACAGTCGAGAAGGTTACCTTAATCTGTGATTTAAACCACTTTCAAACATGCCCCACCACCCTGAACTTTTCCAGGCATTACCTGGAGGGGCTGTATGTGTGAGCTGACGTCCAAAACAGTATCAGACGATTAAGGGACTTTCCCCTGCTAGTTCCCTAGTACAAAGTCCAGATCATTTCCGATTGACCCCCTAGTGTGAATGGAGCTAGAAATATTCCCAAGAATTGGGCATGTTGATGATGTTTCTGTCATGCAACTGGCACAAAAACGGAAGAACACAAACAGGCAAAGAAATTCTGTCAGTAAGGGCCGGCGCCGAAATCATCCGATGTATTCAAGGAACGGTGAGACGGTCAGATTGCAAACCGGCTACATGACTGCGGTGTAATGCGAACTATGGCGCAACGAAACACTGCGATTTCCGCAGCATACTTCTTGCGTCATGTCCCGTCTCCTGCATGCCTACCCAAGTCCCAACCCCTCATCTAAACCAACTGGAGTATTTCTAGTAGCTGTCTGACACTGAAAGGGCGACTCCAGAAAATGTACAGAGCTCATGTCTAAAAATGGCTTTAATATTCTGGATCCTTCTACTGGCCACACTTCCAGCCGTCGCCTTCTGTGGGCTGCGGTGACGTCTCGCCATGCTTTCGATCAACACCCGCTGCTAGTTGTCCTTGACCTCGTCACCATCACATTCGAACCCGGATCCTCATCTCACTGCCTAAAACTGGCATCTGTAGTTTTTTCAAACACATTCCACTTTAAGGTCATTTTTGAAGCAGACGTTTAGAAACGTGCCCCCTTTGTCCTGCTGGCGTGTGGCTCAGTGGGATTAAACCCTTGCTGCTTGTGAGTGGGTGGTCATGGGTTCAAGCCTGGCTTTGGCATAATAGTCAGATGTCTGTGGGCCTTTAAGCAAAGCCTGTAACCCCCCCTGGACACCACAAGGTGGTGCTTTGCTGTGACACCCCCCCCCCCATGCTTGCACTCACCTGTTTTGTGAAAAAGAGAATTCCCTTATGGGGGCTAATAACATATCTCTATTATATTTAAAAATTGGTCTATCTGCAAGATTTAGGTTACATTGGGCATTTTTTTAGATCTAGTAATAACTATAACAATAGAAATAATAATTATATGCATTTACAGTACAAAGGACATAATTCATTGAGGAATCCCAAGGAACATTCTATTATCTATAATTATGCTAAAAGTTTTTAACCACAAATGTCTACCCCACATCATTCAACTTTTGGCTTTATGTTTGCTGCCGGTTAACTAAGAGGAATGTTGGAATGCGGTCGGTTGTTATGGTCGGTTGTTATGGTCGGTTGTTATGGCGGCTCACACCGCGATGGTTGGAGTTAGAATCCCGCCTCTCCTTTGTACGTGTGTTTGCATGTTCTCCCTACGTCACACGGGCTTCCTGCGGGAACTCCAGCGTTCTCCAGCACTCGGGGTGATTGTGCCTACGCCCCCAACAGCCTGGCACCCCACCCGGATGTTCTCCTGCCCCGTGCTTCCTGGGAAAAGGTCTGGGCCCCCATAACGGCACTCAGGAAAAGCGACAGTGAAACGGATGGAAATTCGGTGCATGTCTCTTTAACAAGGAGGTGGGACTGCCTTTCGTATTTACGTTGACCCTGTCCCCCTGCCCCGCTATTAACATCTGTAGCTGTCTGAAGCAGAAATATGAGCTGGCGGGGGGCCTCTGATGTCACCAGGTAGCCATCCCCTGCCCGCCCTGCACAACCCCAGAGGGCCTGTCTCCCAGTCTCCTCCCGGGTGACATGTGGGGCCCGTGACTGACGGTTGGGGCTGTCGACGGATAGTGGTGGGGGGGGGGGCTTTTACGACTTGGGGAAGACGTGTCATCGCCCGTGCGCCTGTCATTCAATCCAGGGGGGGGGGGGGGTCCTCTTTCTGTCAGCCCCAGACAAGGTGTGAAACATCCCCGAGCCAAAGGTGCTACGTTACAGCGTGAACCCAGGTCGGGTGGAAACCCACACCGCCACACGCGGAGCCCGGCGGCCCCGTGTCAGTCTCCCCATCGGTGGGCGCGCGCACCTGGGTGGCGAACCAATCCCGATGGGCACGGACCCTCACCGCGTGGACATGGCGTATACGCAGAGAGGTGACTCTACAGTGGACTTCCAGTAAAACGCTGTTCCACATGGTTCCCTGTGTCCAGTGCCGTCTTAATGCTTAGGCCATCGGTACTCAAACTTTTTAATCAAAGGTCCACCTCAGATTTTTGTTCAAAGTCAGAGGTCCGGAACAATGATCAATAACAAAACAACATTTCGTAAATTTAATATAACTTAATGAATTAACAATAACCTTTGATGTAGACAATCAATATGTAATAATAATGGGTACGTTTTAGCACATGCTGATCATCTATGATGATGGGGGGGTATTATGATGGGTTCTATGTGTGTGTCTGAAGTCTGGTGGTTCTGCATTGTATTTTTGTACGTCAAACCACGTTAAGCCTTTGTACATTAAACATTGATTCATAAGGTGCATTATCTCCTAGGTCTGGATTAACTTGCAGCTCAGTCCATATCCAGACCGTAGTCTAGAACCCTTGACACAGGCTATCCTAGGCTACGGCCTCAGACTCCAGCAAACATCAGGGCCCCACCTTGCCCCCCCTTGGGATAAATACAGTAACAGTTAGTGACATCAGTAGCACCTGAGTGTCCGTGCTGATGTCAGCGGGAAATGTTAATCTGCCATTTCTCACGTCCACAGCTGAGAATCTGCACTCAACATCACTCATATCTTACAATGTTCTTTAGCAAACTGAATTTACTGTAAGTTATTTTTATGTTCTTTGTTTTTAACAGTGTCTTGTAGACCAGTGTTTCTCAAACCAGTCCTCGGGGATGCCCAGTGGTCCACGTTTTTGTTCCCTCCCGACTCTCAGGGAATTGGGAGGAAGCAAAAACATGGACCGTCTGGGGTTTCTCTGATTTGAGAAACACTATTGTAGACAATGGCAGGTAGATAACAAAAATATATCCACAAAAATATCCCAAAGTATTTCACAAGAATCTGCACATCTAATTACCTTCCATATTATGAAATAAAGACTGAACACCGCTAATGTTCAGGAGGTAGCCAGGGCTGGATGGGCCAGCTGACATATGGGACATGTTCCTGGTGGGGCGATGGGTTTCTGGGCCAGCAAAATCCACCCCCCTCCGTGCAAGGCATAATTTACCATGGGGCTACGGGGGACCCCAAAGTCTGAATCCCGGTCCAGCCCTGGAGATAGCTGTCTTTTAAGAATGAAAATTTCAGAACGTACTGGGATTTTCAGAACGATGGACCCCTCAGTCGATGGACAATGACCGCCAGCACGTGGGACTGAAATGTCTCGTATTGATGTGGGCGGATGAAAAGGACGAGTACTTTGTGGGATATTGACTGCTGACACAGATATTGAGTATTGATGGATTCTTTTTCCTTAGAATATTTGGGCTAAATTTCTGCCAATGTTCTTCATCCCGAGTGGTTTAAAACTACTTTAGCAATGTGAATTATTTTCCATGATTTCCATTTTTTTTGCATTGCACCATACTGATAATATGCATCAATAACCACTAACCTCAGTAGAAGTTTAAAGTGGCTGCAGACTACAAATGAAACCAGCGGACCAGTGTGCAGAAAAAGGGACAGATAAATAAGACAATTCATTACACAATGTGGCCTGATTGCTCATGCCGGACAATGACTGAGAATGATGAATTGCAACAGTACAAAGACTGCTTCTGAAGGATGGGAATCTTTATAGTGAATGTGCTTGGAGAATAAAAAAGTCACTAAAGACTGTAATAGATTATTCTATTATAGAAGTTGTCTCTAGATTAGTATGTGCTTGTCGATGTCCAATAAGCAGAATATAAGACTGTGTCTGCCTGTGTCCAATAAAAAGCCTGAGAAAGTCCCTGCCCATGTCCAATAGGAAGCTTCAGGGCCGAGAGTCAATAAGGAGGCTCAGAGCTGTGACAGTCCCAGTCCATGTCCAATAAGGAGGCTCAGAGCTGTGACAGTCCCAGTCCATGTCCAATAAGGAGCCTCAGAGCTGCGACAGTCCCTGTCCATGTCCAATAAGGAGCCTCAGAGCTGCGACAGTCCCTGCCCATGTCCAATAGGAAGCTTCAGGGCCGAGAGTCAATAAGGAGGCTCAGAGCTGTGACAGTCCCCGTCCATGTCCAATAAGGAGGCTCAGAGCTGTGACAGTCCCAGTCCATGTCCAATAAGGAGCCTCAGAGCTGCGACAGTCCCTGTCCATGTCCAATAAGGAGCCTCAGAGCTGCGACAGTCCCTGTCCATGTCCAATAAGGAGCCTCAGAGCTGCGACAGTCCCTGTCCATGTCCAATAAGGAGCCTCAGAGCTGCGACAGTCCCTGTCCATGTCCAATAAGGAGGCTCAGAGCTGTGACAGTCCCAGTCCATGTCCAATAAGGAGCCTCAGAGCTGCGACAGTCCCTGTCCATGTCCAATAAGGAGATTCAGAGCTGCGACAGTCCCTATCCATGTCCAATAAGGAGGCTCAGAGCTGTGACAGTCCCAGTCCATGTCCAATAAGGAGCCTCAGAGCTGCGACAGTCCCTGTCCATGTCCAATAAGAAGCCTCAGAGCTGTGACAGTCTCTGTCTATGTCTAATAAAATGCCCCCAGGCACGGATCTGCAGCTATGTTTGGGGTGGACTTTGCCATTTTGGCTGAGATCTATATGCCTCAGTGGGCCACTTTGCTGAAGGTAAAGACAACAAGTAGCACGGCCCCACCCCTACTGAGGGGAGAGGGCAGGTGTGTGTGTGTGGGGGGGGTACCTGCTTCCACAGAGCAGGCAATCATGGGAAGTACTCTGCATTTCGTTGACATGTACAATTCAGTTAAGCCCGCAGGTTGCTCAAAGCTATGACCTTGATCACTAGTTAACTCCAAAATAGCTCTGCCGACCACCAGCCGCAGCTAACAGGAAGCCATTAGGACAGCGGCAATTATGGTTTACATCCATTCGCGTAGTCCCTACTTTATTTTAATCTGTTTAAGTGCATTTTCTGTGAGAGGTTAAAAAATGAGTCCCGGTCTCCTGAATGAGGCTGGGTTTTCTGGTCGAGCCGAGAGCGCAATTTATGGCTGATTTAATTTGTCCTTAGCAAACATTTCTAACGACGTTACCCCACCGCACTCGGCGAGCGAGGCCCCTCTTATTCCATTAACTCTGAAATCGGGTTTAAAGACCATATTGATGCGGGATGTTATTACGAGTGATTAACAAAACAAGAGACAATGGGGTAAAGTGTCCGCTAACTGGTTTATCTGTAATTCTGCGCAACAGATGGGCTACGGCGCAGCTGATAAATCGGCCCCTTTCTCGATGCCGCGGCAACATGCCAGACTCGCGCTGAGCAGAACCGGTGCATCCATAAAGATGTTCATTACAGTGGAAAGCGAATCCAAGACAGCACCTGGATAATGGACTCGGGTTTCGAGCGACGCAATACGGGCTCACAGCCGCTCCTGAAACGCAGCTACGCCTGCAGGTGTCTGGAACGGTCCTGAACCTTCCGGAGAAGATCCACACCATATCTTTGCCCAATCAGATTTCTTCTATGGCGTTCACTATATGAATGTAAACACGCGGGGCTCCTTCAATTATTATTATTATTATTAGGTGCCATAAAGTAGATGTTGGCTCTGGCAGGATGTTCTGTCTGGGGCTTCAGGCTTAGTCTGTCTTTGCAGCTTCAAATGTTCTTTCAGTCATGGCAACAGTAGTAGCTGGACATCCGAAAGGCGTTGATCCAACTCCAACACCAATCCCACTCCAAAGATCTTCCTGTTGATGTTGAGTGTCGTCCCAAACTTAGGACCCATCTTCCCACCCTATACTTGGCTCAGCATCTCCATCCGTAAGACCTTCTCGGTATGGTCCTCCAGTGAATTACCGTCGCATTCTTCCACACAGTCTGAAATAGGGCCCTTGTCGTTGTCACCACAATGACCGTCGGCTCACTGCCAGCCAATAATATAGGTGGCTGGTTTTGTCTGGCACCTCTGTTGGGACCTGTTTGCCATGGGCTACCCTGACAAGAGGTACAAAATCCAGCCAACATCTCTCAGTTTCACCTGCATGCCCTAACAAGGCGCTGTACCACAAGCTGGGGCTCCCTGAAGCAGTGTCAATAATACACAAATTATTCGTTGTCCCTGTGAAGGACTGGCTTCCCATGCTGGGTGTCCCCATGCAGGAAGCGACTCCAGGCTCCCTGTCACCATGTAAAGAAGACTGAGGGATGGATTTATTTACATCAATGCCCTCCTCAAGACTGGCATCCCATCCCATGTGACCCCTGCCATATACTCTAAGCTTCCTGACCCAATATGACTTTGTATTGGATAAAAGATAGAAGACTGTCATGGAAGATGGATGGATATCTGTATATCTATATGTTTTAGCTAACATGAATGTCTGAGTAGGATTTGAAATTTATGGCAATCGATAGGACAGGGACAGCCCGCCCTGTAGGTGAGATAGGTGATTGTCTAGGGCTCCTTTTGACTAAGGGAAGCAGAAGAGTGAGTGAAAAAAATCAGAAGTAATACCTCTGGTTGCATTCCATGATATTACAGTTATAACGTGAGCTAGTTTGCTAACAGTCACATACCCCAGAGCTGCCAGCTCTCAGGCACCCGGCATGACACTCATATTTTCAGACTCACGAAAGAAATCGGCAAATCTATATTATTCCATTATAAACCTAAAATTAGCTGCATCAAAAGCATCGATGCAGTTTGCAAACCCTACAGACTGTTTACAAGGTAATAAAACTCTTGCATACACGCAAATATGTGTGCAGACTGGTGCTACTGGAATGTTTTTAATTTAAATGAATTGACAAAATTTGTTTGTCTTCTGCTCTGGGGTAGGGGCTTAGGGTGCCAGACCACCAAGGACTGGCCCTGGAACAGAAGAGCATTAGGCAGTAGGAGAAAGTTTGGTGCTGAAGGGAACAAAACTGAATTTAAATACCAAGGTTTATTTATTGGGGGATGAATGAACCAAATAATTTTTTTTTTGGGTGGGGGGTACATTGTGACTCCCTGGGTCTTATATCCATGGAAAACTGAAAATGCTCATTTGAGTGTATGATACACAGGGAGTACAGAGCTAATGGAAGTTTCCAATATTCACTATATTTACTATAAAATGCAATTGGGGCCGTTCGCCTCGATCGTCCCGGCATCGGCTACTTCCGGCTGAAGCCTCGCTGACACGGGAACCGCGGCGAAGCCTCAGCGCTGCCGGCGTCTTGGCGGCCAGATCGAGTGCCGGCATGTTCCGCGTCTGCGGTATCGACGTCCGGAGTCTCCGCAGACAGAAGGGCGCGGGCAGACGGCAGCCAACGTGACCCAAAGCCCCGGAGACTTCGGCTTGAACAAAAGCGCCCAGCGGATTGATGTCTGGAGGCTGCCCACTCTGTCTCTTTTCTGGGCCTTTCCTGGGACTCCCGCAGCACCCAAACCCCCCCCCCCCAGGTCCAGGACATTGATTTGGCTATCCGACCCTAATTCCTCCATTCCCTCTACCTCAGTCTATTTATTCATTCCAATTAAAACGAACGCTCCTGAAATGATAATTAATGCGATCTGTACCTGGCCGCTCCCCCGAAATCCCCGTGATTCCTCTCCAATTTCCTCAGGACACCTTGCCACAGCACCCAGGAGCCAAAACAACCCCCCCCCCCCCCCCAACCATGCAATATAGGAGAATCAGGGTGGGGCGAGGACCAGACCAGCGGCGCTGCAGTATCTGTGTACCTGCTGTGTCACATAAGGCATTACATATTCCCTGGCAGCTCAAGGGTTAATACTGTGGTCTCATATCCCAAGGGTTGAGGGTTCAAATCCTTCCTCCTGTGTTTGTATGGAGTTTATATATCCTTGCACCTGTTTGGCTCTCTTGCCACCCAAACTGTGTGGCACAGATTAGGATGCAAGTCCTATGATTGGAAAGTTGTTGATTCCATAGTTGGGAGGAAGACCGTTAAACCACAATTTGCTTTAAGGATTGACTGGCTCTGCTTTTTCTCAATAACGTTTGTTGCTTTGGAGCGTCTGTGAGAGAAATACGATGCAAAAACTCATGGCTGATGTGTGTGTGGGGTTGCCTGTGATGGACCAGCATCACGTTTGTCTGAGAATAGACGACTTAGCAGAACAGGTGACTGGTATCAGCAATGAATGCAAAACAATGGAAGTAGAGACTCTTCTGTAAATAGATAAAACCATCTAAACACAGGCCCACTGCAATCAGAGGAGCTACGAAACCCCCAAAGGCTGGAAAGAACTGAACACTGCAGAATCACTCTACCCCCCGCCCCAGGGTATGGGGGCGCTAATGATTCCCACCCGTCAAAAACATAATGATCTAAACAAAAATTAACAGTGGGGCCCACATACGCTCTATAGGACTCTTAATTGTTTTGCGACAGTAAGTCTGTGAGCCCAGTAATCAATAGCTGACAAGCGAAAAACCTGGAAAGCGGGTCAATGGGGAGAATTCAGCTGAAACACTAGTGTCCACCAAGTACTGGAGACACATGGAGACCATCAAGAACATTTCTTCACCTATTCCAGAACCCTGAAGGATTTGTCACTCCCTGCAGTTCGTTTGGAATTGCCAGCAATTTAACTATTTAACTATGCCATTATCATCATGATGATCATCGTCACCATCATCATCAAAAAGGCATTGCCATTTATCCATCCATCCATTCATCTGCCGACTTCTTATCCAGTACAGGCTTACCAGAAGCCTCGCTGCAGGACAGCATATAATCTCAGGACAGCATATAATCTCAGAGCCCGGCTGGGATTCAAACATTTCATGCTATAGCGCCGTAGTGCCTAACCGAGCAGCCTTTTAGGATGATACAATCTGCGATATTTGCGCAGCTAATCCCAGTAAACATTAAAGTGTCTTATCATCAGCGAGGCCCATCGCCTTAAACACAGCGTCTAAACCAGAAACCTGGTCTGCAAGCCCTTTGCAAGGCCGGTTTCACGCAGAGACAGATTTGGCAGCGTGTCTGCGATTAAAAAAAGGGGAGAAACTGCTCATAACACACAGGCTGACGCTGAAAAGTGGATTAAACCACAAACAAACAGGCCCCGCCCACACATTTCTCAGACATTTATTTACCTTTTACAACCTTCTCAACTGGCATGTCATTTAAGCCATGATTAAAATCATGTTCCTCCATGTCCTCGCTAAACAATTAAATGTAGATGACACCGAATGCAAAAGTGCATCAGATTTAATCCGGGGGCCCCCAAACGCTTTCAGTCCAATAAATAAATATCAACATCTAATGAAATAATGCGGTTTTGTCCCACAAATGGCTGCCACACAGGTTAAACCACTACAAAGGAAGTGGTGGGGGGGTTATTTAATTTTTACATTTTGTATCAGATCTGCGCCGCTTAATGCTTCTGCACACGGTAATTCGAACAGGCACATTGTGTTCTTACTGAAAATGATTTCCTCTCCCGTTCTGAAAATGGCTCAACTCTCCCACCACCCCCCCCCCACCCCTCTTGAAGACCTGACAAAGGGACACAGAAAATACATATAAAAGCCTCGGTCTGGCATCATCTCCGCACTCTGGGGCAGTAAACAGTGTCCCCCCCCCCCCCCCCGCCCCTCCTCCTCCTCCCTCTCTTTTGTGCAATTAGATTAATTAAAGGCACTTTATGTCACGACCCTGGTACCCTTTTCCATTCAGTGGGCAGCGCCGTCCACCCGACCTGGTCCATTTCTACCGAGACGGTAGCTGCTAGGATATTCAAAGGGGAAAAGAGGGGGCAGTAAGCAAAACAAGCCAGACGAATCCGCTGCAGACGAATCCACTGAGCCGTTCGTCTGTCCTGTTTTTTTTTTTCCGCCGCACTGATCTTACGGTAAATTAACAGCGTTTTAGTGAGCGGCACGCTCAGGTTTCCCCAGTGGGGACCCGTCGCTCTTCTGGCACCCAATTAAGGGCCATTAGGCGGCTCTGATTAGCCTCAGGATGTTGATGTTGCGGGTACCGTTTTACCACGGTGTTTCGTTTCTGCGCGGTGCCTCCGCGGGCAGCCAGAGGCGTCCCCCGGGGGCCAGTAATAATCCAGCATGGTGGAAAGCCAGTGTGCCCCCCCCCCCTCCCGGCCCCCGAGAAGAGCGATGGGGGGTGGCTCTCCCTCCGATGGGAAAGGAAGATCTGGGACATTCTTTCGATGAATTTAAAATCGATCCGCTTCAGGTGCCACATTTAATCGTGGGCCGACAGATGGACTCAACAGGCTGGGGGTGGGGGGGGATCTCTGTGGCCACGCCGACCCACAACACCGATTCAGGTTCACAGACTGGAGGCAGACAGTCTGCTGGCATGCCCCCCCCCCCCACTCCCCCCCCATATACACACCCGCCACCAAGGCCAGTTCCGGAGGGAAGGTCTGAGTCATCACTGTCCTTCTCAGCGCTCAAAGTCGCTGCAGAGGTCACAGTAGAGGAGTGTGGCATTCAGCTTGGCTTTGATTACCACCAGGGTGTCGATGGGGGGGGGGGGGTTTATTGCATGACACGGACCTGTATTGAACCGTAGGGTGGTGCTGCCAGTGGGAGAGGAGAGCTACTTAGTGACCATGGCTTGCATCCCAAGAGAGGACCTGCAAAGATCTTCACATCTTCTTAGTCCACTAACTTCCAAGCATCGTGGTCTGAGATAGAAAAAGGAATGTGAGGGCGAGAGGGGGCCCATATAGGGATGTGGGGGCCGCCCAGGTGGGTGAGGACGAGGATGGCCGGTGTGATAATGAGCCATGTTCTGGAGTTAGATTCAGCATAGGCTCATACTAGGAAAACAGACAGTAGCTTTAACCAATCACAGAAGGCCTGCGGCTAATGGCAGCCAATGGCTGGAGAAAGCAGGAAATTAAGGGGGCGTGGCACAGCCCACTAGGAGGGACCAAAAGGAGGCCAGTGCCAAGGAAGGGTTCAGCTATTGTACCTTTGAATGAGATATGATACCAGTTGATTAATTATAGATTCCCGACTGCCCTCCATACCGACTGATCCCCCGTGCCCTCCTGTAAGGGGGTCCTCATCACCACCATGCCCTGGCGTGCACATGCCTCGGGGGGGGGGGGGGGGGAGGAGCACTGAGAAGCATCAGCGCTGATTAATCTGCGATCCACGGAAACCGATTAAAGCTGTTCCAAGGCTCTCTGCGTAATCATGGCGATGAATTAATCACGGCTCGATCCGGTCTCTCACTCTCTACATTCAGATTGCCCCGGGCCACACATCCCGGCCATAATCTCTTTAAATCACTCTGTAATCAGGACAGGGTCATGTGATGCAGGAGCCAGTCCTGGGAACATGGGCTGCAAGGCATGATGGGACGTCACTAAGCACGCGGTCACACACTCAGTGACCCCCCGGACTTTTCTAGACACTACTTGGAGAAGCTGTATGTGTGAATGCAAATGTCCGAAAAACGTACCGGACATTTAACGGATTTTACCCTGCTAGCTCCCTATCAGGTCCAGATCATTTCTGACTGACCCCCAAATGTGAATGGAGCAGGAAATTTCCCGGAGAATTCGTCAGTAGCGAGTGGGCATATTGATGATGTTTCTGTCATGCAACTGGCACAAAAATGTAAGAATACAAACAGCCGAAAAATTCTGTCAGTAAGGGCCGGCGCCGAAATCATCCAACAGATTCAAGGAACGATGAGATGGTCAGATTGCAAACCGGCTATATGACCGCAGTGTAATGCGAACTAAGGCACAGGTGAACAGCAAAACACCCCCAATGTGCTGTAAACAAAACACTGTGATTTCTGTAGCGTACTTTCTGTGTCATGTCCTGTCTCCTGCATTCTCTTCCAAAGTTACACCCTTCGTCTAAACCAACGGAAGTATTTCCAGTAGGTCTGTCCGGTTATGTGCCAAGTGTGAAAGTTCACCCCAGAAGATGTCCATACCTGATTCTCAGAACAATATCCGGAGTTCATGTGTGTAAACAGCTATAGACGGCCACCTGGAGAGGCATCTCCTGACGGAGTAGAGGTGAAGCTTGCCTAGAGTGAGTTTGGAGCAGCACCGCTCACACTCAGGGCAATTTAGGGACAGCAGTTCATCTAACTTCCTATTTCTGGACTATCGAAGGAAGGTCACGCCAGCTTCACAATTACAGAGCTGGAAAATTCCAGAAGGGTTACCCTAGAGTGCTGACGGCTGAGCCACCCTGTGATCCTGTTGGTCTGTGTTTATTATCCAGCTCAGAGACTGTAGCAGAGACACACAGGCCGTGCCAACGTGAGAAAGCCTCTGCTCCCCTATGCTACCTTCATAACAAACCCTTAATCTCCAGCTAACCTGAGTGGAAGCTTCCGTCCTCAGGACGTGGCCTGACTACCCTTCAGTTCTGACCCGCCATGCGGCCAGACGCCGGCCCGGATTGCCCGCCCGTGTCTTTTTGCCAGCAGCGGATCAAAAGCTCGCCCGTCTTGTCTGCGGGGCTGAATTGCACCCGGGGAGCTATCGGGTGTCTGGGGCTCTCTTAAGCTGCCCCCAGCAGCTGCCTCTTACGGACCCGGGGGCCGTGTAGTCACTAAATGGACACAGTAAACACGCTGCATAATTAAGGGGTGGGTGCATGTCGGCTAACCACACCGGACGGTGTAGAAGGGCGCCAGGCCATGCTACAGACTAAATGCTACTCCGCTAGAATTAAAAAATGGATCATTTATGTTATTAATCTATATTATTGTGTTATTCTTCAAGAAAGCCTCAAGACTCCCTAATATGACGGTATAATTTCCATGTCTGCACAGTTTAGTAGAATTCCCAGCGGCAAAACGCTGGCTCATTACGATCCATCCCCTTTAAGGCTCATCCCTTTAAGTAGGCCGGCCTACCAGATATCTGCGACCGAGGCACTTTCAGGAGGCCAGTGGCTCACATTTTCACTTTGGTGGCGCTCCCTCGATCCAGCCCCCCACCCTCCCAATGTTCGATCCAGGCAAACGTTCGACTTGTAATGGCACAGTTTTATGCACTGTTAAGAAGATGGGGGGGAGGGGGGGGGGGATCAATGGCACATTTTCTCCACACTCCTCTGTAATATTTGGTTTCTTGTGGCAGATTGGCTTCCTGAGTGGCTATGCGAGGAGACCATCTAATCGAAACATCAATTTATTATATAAAAGTTCTTGTCCCAGAAACACACCGTGTTTAATATTTATTTCCCCTTTTCCAGGAAATTTAACAGCTGCATTTCCACCCGCGCAGCAAATATGTTGGTTCTCTCAGCAACCGTCTCGGCAGAGATGCCTGTCAGCTCCTGCAAAGCTTTCACTATAATTCTGGATTTGCACTGAAGAATAAATAAGATAAATCTTTCTTCAAAAAATAAGAAAATATCATCCATCCATCTTTCAGCCACTTATCCAGTACAGGGTTGGGGGGGGGGGGGTGGAGCCTGTCCCAGGGACCGCGGGGTGCAAAGCAGGGCACCAAGATGCCAGTCTATTGCAGAGCACAATAAACTACTAAACTGCATTTAAAAAGTACATGTACGCATATTATTTTAATATAAAATTAAATAATTAAAATACTTAAAATATGAATTCAAATGCTTTGGAAATGTTCAGATATTGGAGGTATTATCCGATTATGTCATAAACGCAACACGGTGGCTGTCAAATAAATGAACGAATAAGAGAATGAATGAAGGGCTTAATGATCGCTAAAGAGGACAGGCGTGTCACACGAGGGGACACCCCGGGGGCAGGCGGGTCACACGAGGGGACACCCTGGGGGCAGGCGGGTCTCCTTAAAGACGTGAAATGGGGCTCACGTTTCTCCCAGAGCGACGAGCGCATGGACGGGTCCCGGTGGTGCATCAAGCAGCCTCCATTTACAAATATTTTTTGGAAAATAACATATCATGTTTTAACACAACGGATCCCTGTGGGCCAGGCTGGGGTGGGGACTCCCCCCTGGGGGTAAGGCAGACTGTCTCTGAGGCCGGTATCGAGCGTGGGGCATCTGGAGGGCCGTGTGCCACCTCCTGGAGGGGGGGGGGGGTGGGTGTAACAGTGTACTGGTGCACATGTATTGTGGTGCCTTGGGACCCCTGATCCTTGACCCCTGCCTGCTTTCCCCTTGACTCCCGTCTTTCAGAAAGCCTTCAATTTGACAGTGACTGTGAATTAACCTCAACTTAAAGCTTCAGAAACCATGAAATATCGACAATTTACCGCCAGGCAGTCTGATCTGTAACGGAGGAGCGAGTACTTCCATTCCAATGCGTGTCCAGCGTGATGGGATGGCTACGTTTTCTCAGATCTCATTGATAATGATGGAGGACCTTATGACTTTGACAAGCCAGCAGTGATGCTGCGAGTCCTCCAGAGGCAAATAAAGTAAATGAATGTGCTAAGCGGCTAGCATACATTACACAAACAAATCTGTTAAGCAGCTAGCATGCCTTAGGTAAACGAACCTGCTAAGCAGCTAGTGTGCGTCAGGTAAATGAATATGCTAAGTAGCTAGCATGTGTTAGGCGGACAAATTTGCTAAGGTGCAAGCAGGTCGTAGGTGAGAAAATCTGCTAAGTGGCTAGCATACGTTAGGTGATCAATTCTGCCAAGCGGTTAGCATATGCTAGGCAACAAAACAGCTAAGCAGCTAGCATGTCTTAGGTAAACAGATCTGTTAAGCGGCTAGCAAATGTTAGGCGAACAAATCTGCTAAGCGGCTAGCAAGCCCTAGGCGATCGATTCTGTCAAGCGGTTAGCATGTGCTGGACAAACAAATCAGCTAAGCAGCTAGCATGTTTTATGTGATCTGCTAAGCGGCTAGCAGGCATTAGCTAAACGAAACTGCTAAGCGGAGTGTATGTGTCAGCATGTTGTTAGCAGCCGTGGTAAAGCGGGCGCACGGCAGCCGGCATCGCATTAGCAAAGGCCAGCTTGGTCGGATGCCACCCCACCTGGAAAGGATATCCAACATATTTACTTCATTAGCCGAATCAATTAATGGTCTCCCTCTAAAATAAACATGACAAAACCTCGGGCTGAGGGCCAATTAAAACAGCGAGCAGACTAGTTGGCAGCCTCCAGACACGGCCGCTCACGTGTAATTACCTTCTTATGTAATTAAGCACATCCAGTTAACGAGCGTCTTGCGAAGGGGCCGCGGGGTCCAGGCTCGCCACGAGGGCTCACGAGCACCTAGCGGAGTAATTAGCACCCGCTATGCTAATGTCAGGGGAAGGGAGACTCATCTTTGCTTTGGGGGGGAGATGGGCTAGGGGGGCTAGGGGGGCTGGGGGCTAGGGGCTAGGGGCTTGGGGGGGGGGGGGGGGGGCAATGTTCCAAAAGCTTTGAAGTGATCTGCTGGGACACTTTTAATGTCTGCATTGATGATTCCTTCTCAATGGGAGCATGAAACATGCGATGGACGTATCTTGATTATCTAGAGACAATGAGTCGAAGTGAGATAAACAGCAGCGATGGCAGAAGCGAGGCTCTGAAGCCCACGGTGGGCGGGGCCTATGCCATCAGTCTGCTCCAGCCCACTTCCTATTGGACTCTGCTGTGTCTGACGTTCAGTAATTAACCCTCCCCCTCCTCCCAGCAATGGACTGCAAACCGCATACTCGCATGCACATACTAACATCACGGCCGTGACACACGGAAGAAACACGACAGCTTGGGGCAAAATAACAAGGCAGGGAATCTTCGTCAGTTTTGCCCCTCAGTAGTAAACATGTTTGGTTAAGCCTGTCGACTTGTGATGGCCACGGGCTGCCTGTGGGTGACGTTCATTTCCAGTAATTAACAAGCTCAAAAATGTAGACGATCTTGCTTCGTTTGTTCATTCATTCTTCAATTCAGACAGACATTTTACATTCTGGTTAAATTTAGCAGAAAAAATAATAGTACAATTACCACTTAGAAATGCCGTAGGATCTCTTCTTTGGGACGTGGAGTGAGATCTCCACACCCACGTCACGTGAGGATCTTCTGGTCAGGGCCATGCAGGGGCTGCCTGCTGAGTGTCCCGTTCCCATGATCCTCGTTGCCCCCGCCGGCACAACCCATGTAACCCGACCCCCTCCCTTTCAAAGAAGTCAGCGGCGTGCGGAGCCCTGCGTTTTGTGACGTCCCCCAGCCATCGCTCCAGTGCGTGGAAAGAAGCGCCACGTCACCTAGGGGTCCCCTCACCATGTAGGCCGCCCGTCTCTGCCCCACGGTCACCCCGTACAAGGCAGCGCCCTCGTCCCATCATCCCATGGGTCTCCTGTTTATCTCGCCTGCGAAGCGTAACACGACCGGGCCGGCCGCCTCAGAGCGCCTAACTTGAACGGCAGCCAAAGCTCTCTCTCTCCCCGGCTGCTGTGATGGTGCACATGGATATCACAAAGCAGCCCTGAAAGTCAGTAATAATGCGACACAGCTTTGTTCTCTGCCTTTCATTGAGCCTGACAAACACTTCCCAGCTCGCCTGTGGCCTTATCTGCAGAAATGACAAAAGTTGCCTCCCCGAATCTGATATCCTGGCTAACAATACGGAAATACTCCATCCCATAGAGACTAATTGGTGGCATTAACCTTTTAGATTATCCTGAAAAGAATATTTAAAACCTTTTTAAGCATATTTGGAACGCTTTTTGATGGGATGAAATTTGAGTACAAGAGGTGATAAGGCACTTTGGGCTTCGCGTTTGGCCTGAGGATTTTGCAGGTTTTCGGAACGAGAGGCTGTTTGATCATGTGACACCAGGTGCCTCAGAATCAGGCGACACGGAAACCCAACTTGGGCCAGAGGACCGCTGGAAGGTTCACTCGTTCCTAAATGGAAGACAGACTCCCCTCTGTGGGTCTCCTCCGGCTGCCCCCATCGACCGAACACCGACTTGGTCACGGTGCCACCTGCTGGCCGAGCCAGAGCCTCTCGTCCGGCCTGTGTGAGGCCCGGGATCCTGCAAACTCCTCACACAGCAAGTGGCAGCCCTGTAGGTGCGGAGTGCTTCATACACACATTACAGGATATAAATACTAACATTAAGGACAGCCAGCGGGAGTTCCACCACAAAAACAATTATGAATGAGGCGACAGCACCAGTATGAATGCATATACAGCTCAGTCGGCCGTTTGGAGAAAATCACAGCTAATCCAGCAGCTAAAGGGGAAAAATGCAAAAGCTCACCGTCCACCGTAGCAGGGAATGCACTGGGGCAGTGTTCCTCTTTGCTGGGAAAATATATCATTACAGACTGGCGCAAATAAATCAGGACTTTGCTCGTCTGACTCTCCCTGGCGCCCCCTGGAGGACGGGCTTCCCCTCTGAATCTGCTTCCTCCCCAGGTTTCTTCCTTCTAGGGAGTTTTTCCTTGCCACTGTCGCCTCTGGCTTGCTCACTGGGGGCTTTGGGCAGGGATAATGCAAAGTGCTTTGTGACAAGGTAATGTGAAAATTCACTACACAAAACTGAATTGAAATGAACTGAACATCTTTTAGAGATTTAGCTCATTGATAGCTACCTGTTTGAACTGGGCAGCCATACCTATATAAACACATTTGAATAGCTCCTGTTGCTCAACAAGAAGAGTATTGTGTTAAAAATGTCAAGGGTGAGGGTTCAAATGCCGGGGAGGGGCACATACACCTTCTCTGTACTGTCAGTTCAGATAAAGGTAAATATGCACTTACTGTATAGATCATTATGTGTATATGACGTAAAGAGGATGAAAAGGAGAAGGTAAAAAATGCATTTGGGTTTTTAGTTTGACAGCCACGGGACCTGGGTGTGACGTGTTGTGATAGCAGGGAATCTCGCTTCGCTGGCCCACACGCCCAGGCGGGGGCCCCCCCCCCGCAACTCTGCTCATTTTTCACCCCCACTGCATTAAGTATAGTTATTGATTCCTTGTAAATGGGGCCAGAATGGATGAGCTGCACCATTTCTGTTATTGGTCTGAGGGTCATTTATTGGAGGTACGGCGAGCCAGGAGCCCGGGGGCCCCATCCGGGGGGGCTGCTGCTGGCGGGGAATGCCAGTCTCAGCCTTTGCATGGGTATTGGGGTCCCCCTACCAGCCTACCAGTTACCCCCTTGCTACCCCCCCAAAAAAAATCGCCTTAACAGAGACATTCTTCCTTCTGTTGCCACAGCGTCTTCAGCTGTGCTGGGTCACATGACACGCGGTGTCAAGACTTCCACCATCATAAAAAACCAGTGAATGTCAGGCACACACACACACACACACAGAGGTATGTAATTATATCTTTGTGGGGACTCTCCATTCATTCCTATGCTGAAATCTCTAATCCCAACATGGCGACCTTAACCCCTTCCCAGCCCTAAACTTAACCGTAAGTAAGTAAACAAAATACAAGAGTTTTAGCATTTTTACTTTTTTGATTGCGATCACAGATCTTTGTGGGCACTTGAAAAATGGTCCCCACAGTGTCAAAATAACAGGTTTTTATCACATTGTGGGGGACATTTGGTCCCCACAAAATAATATAAACATAATCCACACACACACACACACACACACACTCCTGGACACACAGAACCTACAAGGAAGCAATTTTTCAATTTTTTTTTTGTCTCCCAGAACACAGCATCACATCCAAACATGCAGACGGACACACAGAGAACATCCATCACCGCCCCCCCCCCCCGCCCCCCCCTCACCTGCGGGGTGTAGCCCAGCATCTCCCACAGTGACAGGGAGGCCAGGATGCCGGGTCCGGAGAACTCCACCTCCTCCGTCTCCGGCCGGAGCACAGCCAGGTGCTTGCATCCCCGGTAGTCGCCCTGCAGCTGACTGCCATCCCGCAGTCGGACCTGGTCCCAGGTTCCCGTCCGGCTGAGAACCTCCCTGGCGTCCCGCAGCTGCCCGTACGACAGATGCCCTGCACCAGAGACACCGCCCACCTGCCCTCTTACTTCCGCTTAGTGGACGCGTTCGTCCAAACTGACTTACAACTGCAAACATACTATTTAGTCGGATGTCTATACAATTTTACAGCAGATATCCCAATAATATTATCCCAAAGGGCACCAAACTGTACCTTAAATGTATGGTTCAATTCCTTATTCACCTGTAATGGCTTAAAATACATTATAAGTAAATGTCCAGACCAGTAAAATAAAGGTTCTGAAAATAGACTAATAGCCCAAAATCGGATTTTTCCATGTCTCAGAACAAAGCATTAGTACATTGCTGGTGGGAATCATTAATGTAATTCCATTAATTAACAACGGGCAGTGTGGCAATTTCAAAACTTGAAATATGAGGGTTTTCGGTTCGCATCCCACTGCACATTGGCAATTAATGCCTTTCACCTGTGGATTAATGTTATTTGACTGTGTTGTTGACTTTCCCTTATATTACATCATCTCTGGTACGTAAGGCAGAAGATAGCATGACAATTTTGGCACATCTCGACCGTTCTGTACCATTCAATGCTTTCTTATAAACTTCAGGTGGCATTTCTGCCTGTAAAGGTGTAAGACCGAGGCCTTAGTAGGAAGCTGGGCCTCCGGCTCCCTCAGGATCAGTGTCAGCGAGGGTGAAATGAGCCTTTGAAGCCCAAGGTGGATGGATGGTTTGGATATGAGCTGCCAATCACGGTCAGGGAACAACTACTTGAAAATGGTGTTATTGTTCATCACTAAGCATCTCCAAGCCTCTGAGAGTGACCTGTGGTGGGTTTGTGGTTTCTGGGCCCCTCCTCTTAGCGTACTGGCAGTTTTTGGCCAACAGGGAGCCCCCAAACCTCAGGGGCCACACTGAGCAAATGTGTGGTTTGAGTGGCGATAAACGGCAACTCTGAGTGTGTCACTCACCCAAAATCCAGCAGGGCATGAAGGCATCCACAGCCCACGTCATGAAGTCGTCACTGAAGGAGCGCAGGAAGGCGTCCAGCTTGGCGTAGGTCACCACCTCCTTCCTGATCTGCAGCTGGGGGCTCAGTAGGCAGTCGGGGGACAGCAGGAGCACCCTGGGTAGGAGGTGGGAGGGGTCCAAGGACACGTCACCACGTTTCAGGTGGCTCCGCAGGTTGGTGGCCTTAGCCTGGGGAAGCAGATGGAAAGGGGCTTGTTTGTCACGTAACCGGTCTGTACACTCAGCACATCGGCCCGCGGTCGGCGCTCAGTCTGACGCTTCTCTGCCTGATTTAGGATTCCTGCCCCGTTAAGTTGGATTGCTGTTAGCCCTGTTTCACCACCCGATTTGACAGCTGTACAGCCAATTCCCTCCATGTCAATATTTAAGGCGATTTATAAGGAACTAAGGGTCTAAGCACAGTCCCTGGAGGTCGGAGCACTCTACCCCCATCAGAGAAATTGCACAGTTACCCTTCAAATCCAGTTTCTTTTTTAAATCAAATTTTCAACCCGTCGCACACAAACCTCAGAAAACCCATTAATTTAAGTCGAAATGCTATGGAGTTACGGCGCTTTATGAACTGTATTCTGGAAGGCCGGCTTTATAATACGATACGAGCCCATTTCATCCACACGATCTGGCAGAAAATTCCCCCCCCCACCGAAAAATCCATCTTAATATGCCCCAATAAAATCACTGCTCCATTTCCTCCCTAATAACCCTACAGAAGGTACATGTAGAACCTTGTTCCCTTCAGCTTCTCTATCACTGTGGTCCATAACACCACAGCCCTTCCGCTCATTCAACCTTTACCTCGTTTTCACCTGTTATCTCCATGACCGGCTACACTTTATGTTCCCATGTGATTTACTCAATGTTCATTTTTTGAGAACTTCTTGAGAAATTCTGTTCCATTAATTTTTTACTGAATCCATAGATCTAGGCTTGTCATATTACACCGGAGCCCTTATTTACCTCCTGTACACCTTCTGTGTTGTGTGTTGAAACCCCATTCCTGAAGGTGACCTAACTGGCACCTCAGGATACAGAGAGGCCTTTGATGTAGGCGTTGTCTACCTATAAAAAGAGCCTTTCTGACTTCAGTGACCGTGTGAGTTGGCTAACCTAGTAATCCCACTACTCACCACTTTGTGCATTCATTTTGCCAACCTTGACCTTCGACCTTGACCCGCTATCCAGCTCTACCAGCTTTACACTTGCCCAGAGTACCAGTGTCTCTCGAGATCGAGTGCCGACTGTCTAACATGCTTGTTTCCTTTCTGTCAGGAACTCCAGACACCAAGGTGAAATTAAGGTGTTATTAAATGAGCTAAAGCTTATACAAAAATCAGACTACTTCAACCATGGTGAATTGCCACTCCACGCGGTGGGGCTGCTACTGAGCTGCTGCCCAACTGGGCTTCCCGGAGACACCCTCTCCATGCATAACCATTCACGTTCCTCCTGCTATACGGTATGCAAATCCAGATTTGGCCTCAACAGTCCCCCATGGAGAGGCATCAATGTCACGAATGGCACTGATTGGCCACTCCCCCCCTCCGCACGTGAAATATCATTGGTCATTTCTGGACCAGCTGGCAGAGAGTTGCTTTACCATAATATCCTGGATGGGGTCTGCAAAGTGACGCACGGAAGTGTCCTCCTCTTTCAGTTTAACATGCCACTTTTTGTTGTGCTGGGTCACTTCCCCTTTCCAGTCCTTCACGTCGATGCAGAAGACCCCACGACCTGTAGAAAAAACATCAATCCCAGAAGCAGCCCCAAGGTACGAGGCCGCAAAATGCACACTAACGTCACTCACGATTTGTTTGTGGTACTTAAGCTCGAAAACACATAAAAAAAACACCATAGAGACAGAAGATGCTTGGCTGGAAGGCGATTTCATTGCACTATGACACCCACTTAGGAAAGGAAAAAAATCATGAGGACGAACTGATCTTTGGGACAAACTAGGCATAACTTATAAACTCAGTTGAAAAGAGGAATCTTCCCTTAGTGACGGGTTTGATGGCCAGTCGAAGGCTTTCATCTACAGGTCATTTAACAACGTTATTAAAGATCTGAAGCTGCGGTCTGGTCTATAGCCCAGTTGCATCTGGCTTGTGTCGTGTTTGAACGCTGTAAGAGAAAGTCTCACCTCTCATTCAGCCTGAAGCTGTCAGTATGTGTTAACATGCACTATGCCTATGGCAATGCAATTAGACATATGCTTTTTAAATTAGCTGCTGATCTGTAAATCATATGCAGGGTTTACGCTGCAGGGACCAGTTCAAATAATGACAACAGGTAGCACTTTACTTGAACTGCACATTCATAATGCATTCATAGGACATTCATAAGCAGCATGTACATATACCGTAACATCCTAATCAGCTTAACAGATCATGATTATACGACTAATGTTTGTTGTTATCATATACTGTTTGTTATTAATGCATATTAAATCTGTTAAGGTATATTAGGATGTTAAGGTATACTTACATGCTGCTTATGAATGTTCTATGAATGCATTATAATTATGAGAGGGCATGACCATAGTCAAGGAAATATAGTGTTTCCTGACAACAATCACTGCAGCAACAGCAGAATCACTTCAATAAACAGGCATGTATCTTTACCAAAAACTTTTCAAATGAACGTACCGGTGAGAATGACCAAGCTGATTTCATCTTTGTCGGACTGAAACTGATTAGGAATCCTCAGATTGCAGAACACGTCCTCGCTTCTGAGTCCGCCAATGTTCCTGTGTTTTAAACAAACTCAGTAGTACATAATAAAAATGACATGTTTTTCATACACATTTAAACCCAAAGTCCCTGTTCATTATATGTAATTGTTTTCAAAATTATGATTATGAACTGTTGATTGCAGCTTTTATATTCACAATAACTCTGACAAGTAGGCCTAATATTTCCACTCCGGTGTGTAATGCAAATTACTGTTTCTGACACAACAAAAAAGTAGTAATGTTCATCAGATAATATAAAACCATTTTAACTGTGCCCCAAAACGAAAATCTGTCCAATACCTTATTTTTACAAGAAGGTCATTAAAACCAATTGCAAGATGCGCTGGACTTTGGGTTGATGACTCAACTGATGGTTCTGTTGACATTTGGCTTGATGGTTCAGTTGATGGTTTTGTTAGTGGTTGGGTTGATGGTTGGGTTGATGGTTGGGTTGATGGTTTTGTTAGTGGTTGGGTTGATGGTTTTGTTAGTGGTTGGGTTGATGGTTTTGTTAGTGGTTGGGTTGATGGTTTTGTTAGTGGTTGGGTTGATGGTTCGGTTGACAGCTTCATTAGTGGCTAGTGCATACTGTCTTCTGTGCTGCTCTGCCAACTGGGATTGGAAGCTACCTGAAAATTGACAGATTGATCTCCAAGCTGGAACCTTTTAGTGACTTTTATCTGAAACGATATAGAGTGAAACAGAAGTGGAAGGAGAGCTAAATATATAAATGATTCGAAACAGGAGGACTTTATACAGATAACAAGACATTCAACAACTAAACAAACTGATACTTTGATCTGACATAAACAAGACATTAAAATAACATGGAAAAGCTTTTTGAAAAGCAGGCTTAGAAATGTACAGCACAAGAATATTTATAATACCACTTAAAAGTATATAGAAGTATACATACAGCGCAAAAGCAGGCAGTTAGGCTAAAAGGTATATGTCCTGTGACGGACTAGCATCCCATCTACAGTGGAGCCCTGTCTCCTTATTGCCTGGGATAAACTCCGCGTCCATCCAGCATTAGCCGCCGGAATATGATTATTAATATGTTTATACGCACGAACAGCTCTGACAGCACCAACGACCACATCGGGCTATCACATTTACGTAAGAACGTTTAATGAAAACTTCACTACAGTTCAAGAATTCCCACGTTTACTTAATAACCGACGATCAGCAGATTTAACATCATTAACTACAATTCGAACGCTATACGAATATATATGAACATTTAAATATAAATGCACTAACCTGTTATGTGGGCGAAAACGTGCAGAAATGACGACTACGATCAGTCATCGGTCATTTTCAGGCGTCAGAGACGATCACACTGCGCGTTGTTTCACAATCGCAGGGTTTTTTTTTCCCGGAGCTACTTGAGGTTGCCTGGAAGAAGTAAACAAGGAACCACGTGCGGCGTCCGCCTCCCCAGCAGGATCCCCGGCCGCCCGAGCGCCGCTGCCGCTGGTTATTACGCTAGCAGGTGTCTCTGCCTCGTTGCGCAATGCTTTCCTAAATAGCAATATGAAGCTTTTTACTGCGTGATTCACAGCAGCTGATCTGATACTGCTCTGTTGGTTCAGTTATGAAATCATAAGGTCATATTCTGAATTTATATTTTTATTTGGCTGGGACATTAAATCTTCAAACTCGAATCCAAAATATGTGTGTACTACATACAGGACGTTAACATAAACCTGCATTTTCATTCTGCAGGTATTCATTCAGCAAACGCCTTTGCCCAAAGCTATCTTACACGTCAAAGGAGAGAATAGATGGCCAAACCTTATTTACTGAGAGGCAATATTAGAAATATATCCTTGACATTACTAGCAATTCACATAACTTTTTTTTTTTCTTTTTCGAAGGTATAAGCTTACTGTATGTGCTTCAACGCTACAAAAATCCTCCCACGTTCCTACGAAGAACTGCTGTTTCGTTAGTATTTATTCACTGCAATGGGCTAAATGTTTTGAGAAAGCGTAACTCACCTGGACAGCTGTCAGTTCTAGCGGAATAAATAATTAACACTGTGGTGGGTAAGTGTAGCCGCTGTTAATACCAGCGATATTGCATCGCATTTCTGTGATGGATGGATGGATGTTTATAATTCCACACACAGAGCTGTCAGCTCCCTGTCCCATTTGCATGGATGTATTGGGATGCCCGGACTCTAAGCGGGTAGCGGGGTGACTAATGGGCTTTCCACGCGGTGCAGCCCCGGCTTCGTAAATGTTTGATTCCATCCGGAGAGATTAAGGTTAGATTACCTATTTCAAGGGATAACACAACCTCTCCTTGTTTCTGAGTGGGTTTCGTGAGGTGGGGCAGGGAGGGGGGTCAGATTTAGGCGCTGCTTGGGAAACGATGCAGCATAATTGCTAGAAAGGACCACGTGGCGGCAGGTCCGGCTTTTCCGGTGAGTCACCCGATCGCATTCCGTCGCAGTGAAGGCACACACACCTCGGGGAGGGTTGGCATGTTCTCGCCCTCCCCTTCTTGCGCTCACTCTCGTTCCCCCTGCGTTGCAAATTAATCAGGGTCAAAATGACGCGGTAATTCGGCACGAGGCATCGGGATTGGGACTGAGATAAAGATATTCCAACTCTTTGTCTCCATTATCTGTTAATTATCAGGTTTGTAGAAATCTGAGCACTATTAATCCACACTCACGTATCAATGTATTCAATAGTTATTGCTAATCTATATTTGCCATGCGGAATGCTATGGTTCATAATAATTAGTCTCATTCTGTGTCCTAAGGCAGGGACGCTGTAAAGGGGGGGCAGTTAGAATTCCAAGGGCCCCTGAGCGACGGGGGCCCTAGAAAATTGGAACATAACATAATTTGTCTGGGTTAGGAACCCAGTAAGATATGCTTTGATGGGGTCCAAAGGCTCTAAGGACACCCCCGTCCTACTGATATACTTTAAAAACAAGAAAGCACCATTGAGTTTCAAAACAAAATAAAATCATAGGAATAAATGAAAGGAAATGAATAAAATTTAAGGCATCACACCCTAAACATAGATACAAAAACAGTACAGTTTACAACAGTTTTTTACAATAATTATTGTAAAATAGACCAGCTTTAAAGAAATATTAATACATAGTGACATAAATACAGTTTTAAAATCTCAGCACAAACTGCTTCATTATACTGTAACACTTGTTGTCCAATTTTATATTCTGGCTACTCCAGACCCCCGTGACAGTGAATAGGAAAAGTGGTTACAGAAAATGGATGGATGGATGGATGGATTGATGGGTGGATGGATGGATGGATATACTGGCTAGGTGGATGTTCAGATACTAAACAAAAACAAAGCACGGTTAACAAACACCTTTACTAATCTCCATGGACACAATAAAACGTGTTTATGGAAAAGGAGGACACACATTTACTTTTGCTATTTGGACTTATCTATATCTACAGTATCTATAGCTGCTGCGTTTAATTTTTGTCACAATTTATCTATTAGATATACAAAAAGGCACATGGGCAATGTTTGGCTTCACAGGCTATAGGCCTCTGTGATTGTGATCAGACGGTTGCTAGTTCAAACCCACCCTTAACAGAATAGTCACATGTCTCTGGGCCCTTTAGTACGGTCCCCAACTCCCCAGGTTCACTGTGACCTCCAAGTTGTCTCTCACTTACATGTACGTGTCTCATATAGAGCAAGACGGGGTAGAGGATAGGAGAATTTCCCCAGAGGAATTAATAAAGTATCACTATTTTAGAGGTAAATTTTTTAGCTGGAATATATTAATTCAGGGATAAAAGAAGTATGAATGGACTTAAGCCATATATAGTTTAAAAATATTCCATATCACTCAGCAAGGTTGACTTTTTTGCTATATATCTGCAAAAGTTTGCCACTCGTTATTTATGGACACCAGTATGGAGAATCCCTGAACTTTCATAAGATTCGTCTCTCTTTTGTGGAGGTGTGCAACACCAGTGGCCTGTATGTCAGGCTAGGGAGGCTTAAGCCTTGAATATAGCAAAGCCCCACATCATTATTTTCTTTTTGCTATATGTATAACGAAGTGTCTCCCAACCCGGTCCTTGAGGACAGGTGGTCCATATTTTTGCTCCCTCCCAGCTTCCTGCCGGACAGTTCACATTTTTGCACCCTCCCAGCTCCCAGTAGAAAACAAAAAGCAAAAACATGGACTGTCTGTGCGTCACTGAGAACCGGATT
Organism: Paramormyrops kingsleyae; assembly: GCF_048594095.1. Classification (NCBI taxonomy): domain Eukaryota; kingdom Metazoa; phylum Chordata; class Actinopteri; order Osteoglossiformes; family Mormyridae; genus Paramormyrops; species Paramormyrops kingsleyae. The sequence goes on from NC_132816.1 coordinate 17,136,394, forward strand.
GGGAAACACTGGTATAATGTCTTCAGACTCACGATGGACAAGTATCTAATGTATTTTAAACAGAATAGATGGACCCAAGTGCATTTTCTAAGTGTAAAAATACAGTAAATGCACCATGTGAAATAATTTGATGAAAGTAATATAAATCATTGAGGCCCCAAGCTCAGCAAATTTTATCAGGGCAAAGCCCCCCCTCCCCTGGTCTCCGAGCTAAACCACAGATGTTGTCAGATCACAGTGACATCCCAGTAGTACCGATACGGATGCAGATCGGATGTTGTGCAGGACTCTCTGGGTGTGTTAAACCACGTGGAGAAGTTTATGACTCTATTTGGTTAGGACTCTGTTTCTGTTCTGTCCAGAAAGAGATGCCAACAGAGTCATCATATCACTGTCAGGTGTTTTTAGCAAGATGTCTCAACATCCCAAAACCGCTCCAGCAGTGCCAGAAAATGACTGACCTTGTGCTGGGTCCCCGAGCTTCACTCTCAGTCCGGGAAACGCGGAAACCGAAGAACTCCAACATACTTATGCTTTTATAAATCGCAAATAAACTATCATCCCTATCAGAGTTTGATAATTCAGGTCCAGAGAGTAAAAATCCAGACCAAAATTTTGTTCCAACCAACCAGTTGAGTACTTTGCGACTGTGACTTTTTATATTCAACTGGTTGGTTGGAACAAAATCTTGGTCTGGATTTTTACTCTCTGGACCTGAATTATCAAACTCTGATCACCGTTTAACTATACTAAGACTTTCTAAGATGGTTACATCGCAGCACACATCAGAACAATTGCAGGCCAACCCTGAAGCAGTTCTCAAAATGGACATGCAGACAAACGATGGTTTGCAGGTAGAATAAAACCAAGATAATCTACCCCAGTGTGATGAAGTATGCTTAGCCATGGCACTCCTCACACAAATATAGCATGCGTAAGCAGATTAATCCCATAGTCACCTACGTGAAATAATATAAAAAACTGGCAGCATTGCATCAAAAAGCCATTAATATGAGAAAAAATAAATTCATTTGTCAGGGTGTTTTCTCGCCCGCCTGCATAACTAGACTATTTTACCCCACAAAGGTGATTTTTTTTTGTTAGTAATAACAGACAAAATGAATGATGTCTCAAATAAGAAATTACTTCTGTAGAATTATAACACAAAATTTTTGCTCTGAGGTGTGCTGACAGATAATGATCTTCAATAAATCTCGCATGGAAACAAGGGTAAGTCTGAAAAAGGCAGGACTCTCCCAAACTGAATGAGAATAATGTCTCCATTAGTATTTCAGGATTTCACATGACATTAACGGCACACTGGCTCTTTTCCTCAGTAGCTTCCCATGTGATGTTTAAAGCACTGTGGACCTTTTTAATTAAAATCAGTAACACATTCATCTGCAATTCTAACCAAGAACTGCTCTTTGATTAGGAAAATATGAAAACAAACTTTACAGCAAATACGTTGCATTAAGAGGCAGCAGATTGCATTAGACTTGCGGGGGATTGGAGTCTATCCCAGAGGCTATAGGTACAAAGCAGAGAGCAACCCAGGATGGGGCTCCAACCCATCACAGAGCACACTCACACCTGTGCACCCAGGGACAATTTTTTTTAACTCCAGTTAACCTCAGCAGGTTTTGGACTTGGGGGGTGGGAAGAAAAGTACCTGGAGGAAACCCCACAATGACATGGGGAGAACATGCAAACTCCACACACATGGAGTCACCCCAGTCGAACCCCCGGTCCCAGTGGTGTGAGGCAACAGTGCCAACCACTGCACCACCATGCCACACTGCATTTGCACTTGTGCTTCATTAATGTCAGGCATGCGTCAGTGCAGAGGAGCTGCCACGTGAGAGGTGAGGGCAGAGAAGGTACCATCTGACCTGCTTCGGACCTCACATTTTACACACTTTACCACAGTAAAACTGTCCTTAACATTTATCATAGCTGCCTCAAACCCAACGATGTTAAAAGCTTAGATCAGGGGCTTGTATCGTGAAACAGGATTGTTTTGCTTAGCTGGATAACTTGTCGGATTTAAGGTAGTCTGTGCTAAATGCAAGTGAACGAAGATAAAGTACATAAGTCCTTTTAAACTAAGGTACCTTAAATCCAACAAATTATCCAACTAAGCAAGAAATCCTGCTTTGTGATGCAGGCCCCAGATCTGTGATATGTTCAGCTTTGGTTGTGTTTCACACAATAAGACACTTTTGGATGTTTTTATCCGCCTCTTGTGCCCAATTCAAACATTTACAGAGGGTGTTTCTGAGCAGTTCAGCTATGAGACTGTTATAGACCACAGCAACAAAACCTCTCAAAATGTCTATAATGGATGAGGCAACAGAGCACATAGATGCTTTATTATAGACTGGCATCTATGCATAGACTGGCATCTCATGCATAGACTGGCATCTCATGCAGCATGTACCAGTTCTGTGCCCTGGTCTTTCTGGAATAGGCTTCAGCATCTTTGGCGACCAAAAGATGGATGGATGGACGGATGGATGGATGGATGGATGGGAAGGTCTTCCTGGAAGACTGATGCAGCCCCCTCTGACTTCCTTGACTTGGAGGATAATATGACCGTTTTAATGTGGCATTTGCATTACTTGCAGCAGAATGCTGATCTGTATGATGATCGGGAAACAGATTATTGGGCGGATGCATTACACATAAATGACAGTATAATAATGAAAGTATATTGCACCATACAGGTGGCAAGAAACGTTAAAATTCAGTCCAAACAATTCGGCAATTCCCCCTCTTACAGAAAACAAAGTCCGATTCAGGCTCTGAGGATGCCGGCAACAATCCCTACCAAGACACCTCACCTGCTTCAGCAGGTGCTTCCTCCCCCCTGCAGCTATCAAACAGGTTTATATCTTGGTTGTGAGATGGCAAGGGGGGTGGTGATTGTATGGGTGATGAAGCTTGCACCTCGCCTTTGTGTCTCACCCCCCCCACCCTCTATCCTGCTTAGCCCCTGTGATGGATGGCACCCAACTGTGGGGGTGACCAGCAGCCCGTGGCTCGTGCGGCTGACGGCTGCCCCCCCGACAGACCCAAGCTGCTCCGCGTGCCCCTGGCTCCCCCGATCTGTTGTGTTTCCTGTTGTGACCTTTCATGCGGCCTGATGTATGATTCTGACGGCGACGGCCTCATTAAAGCAGAACATTAACCCGAGTCTCTCTTTAACCAAGCGACAGGCGCAGAGTCTGAAGGCTCGTGTCCGCGGGCGCTGGAAACTTAACTCATGAATCAGTCCGTTAATGCCGCTGGGAGCCTGGAGCGGACTGGGGACCTGCACCCCCCCTCCTCGAAATCCCGCCCTCGCCCCATACCCCACCCCAACCCCCCTCCCTCATTGGTAGTTCTTGTAAGAGTAAAGCTCATTACTTTCTTCTCAATTCCGAGGAGTGAGTGAGTGGGCAATAATAAGGCTTGAATTTTTCAATACTGTAAAAAATGGCCGCCCGACAGCCCGCTGCCAGGGTGAGGAAGCGCTGGAGGGGGGGGCCCGCGTGCGGCACGCGGCGCTGCCGAATTAGCAGCTCCATACATCATAAAATCTAATTAAATCAACGCGCAGAATGGAATTAGTTTTCCGCGACTCAAACCGCCGCCGAAAGAAGCCTATTAAATGAACCGTAGTAGCCGTGCTGAATAATTCACGGTGAGGGATTTTGCGTTTATACGGAAATCGTGCGCTTAATTGTCCGCGCTACATTACAGATCTGCTCTTATGTTAACAATGTGCCCGCAGCCTCCACATCGAGGCGAATTCACGCACGTTAGACTCGGGCGCGTCGCCGACGAGGTCGGAATGACGCGGCGAAGGCCCAGGGGTCACCACCACGCAAAATCACGTACGTTAGACTCGAGCGCGTCGCCGACGAGGCCGGAATGACGCGGCGAAGGCCCAGGGGTTACCAACACGCAAAATCACGCACGTTAGACTCGAGCGCGTCGCCGACGAGGCCGGAATGACGCGCCGAAGGCCCAGGGGTCGCTGCCGTGCTCCCCACTGCCGAAATTACAAGTGAGAACAGTAACCTGTCAGAAAGTACCAGAAAGATACAGGGAGGAATCAAGGCAAGAAAATTCCAACACGGTATACAGACAAACTCCAAGCATTTTTTATCTAGTCATTAGCATACTCCAAAGTTCGTTCTAACAATGTTGCGTCTAGAAAATGAAATTTTGTTGGATTACATGAGGAAGTTTGCGTCTTAAAATCAATTTAAAAAATGGACTGAGTTTTGGAAAAGCTTTCTTTCTCATGCTTCAAAGAGATGTAGTCTTCTTTTTCCAAAAACATATTACTAAAATAATCAAAGCAAAAACAATATGCTTTAACTGCCAATTCCTAAAATAGTTGCTTGTACTTTGCCCACATCTAAACGCGAAGACAAAAGATGCATTCATGTATTAAAGTTAATATCGTTTTATTCACTTCAGCGGAATTCAATTAAAGTAGCCGTTAGCATGTCAGGAATGAACAAATAGAAAACTGCACTCAATGCACGGCGACTTGGCAGCGGGACCATCTTCGCCACCCCACCGCTCGCTATCGCGGGCAGCGGACCGCCGCGAGGATCCAGGCTGGATGGGGGCGCCTTTAACTTTATTACGGCTGCTGTCGATACCCTAATGACACAGGAACACGGAGGGCAGAGGGTATCATATTACGCTTTAAACAAGAATATACTACACGTGCACCCGGTGAATATGGAGCCCCGAGCTCCGTCCCGCTGTGATTTGTGGCCGCGTCGGCGCAAATATTTGTCAGTGTCACAGTCTGGGGCTGCCGCTGTCACTTACACGGGCGGCCGGGGAATAGGTGTGTAGCACAATGATCCCACTGTTTGCGGGAGAATGGCAACTGTGATGAAACACTATTTACTCATAGAGGGCATTTTTCTGCTCGGGGATGTTATTATAAACCCCGGCGTCATTTTGACAGATTTCAATCACATACCCGGCTATTCATTATTACCCGCAGAGTGGACCACATCATCAGTAATGAAATATTGGTTATTTTGTCATTCCTGTAGGGAGGAAAGCTGTTTTTTTAAGTCGTCAGGTATAGCTGACGACCACTATTATTTATTTTCTCTTTTCTTTACAGGGTTTCTTTTTTTTATTACTTCTCCGTGAGTTTTTGCATCTTAACTGAGATGTTCTCAGAGGGTCAGAGGCAGCCCTCTTGGAGAGTTTTCTTTAGCAGGAATAAAGTGTTACACCAGAAAACATTTACAGTTATGTCATGGGATTGAAAAGCAGAAGAAAATTAGGGTTAGGGTTAGGGTTAGGTTTTTAAAAGTTTTTCAAAGTTTTAGAGAATAATTACCTGGATTAATTCTAGTTTAGGTATATGTGGTGCAAATTAGGGTTAAAAGGAGGAGAGAATAAATTCTAATTTAGGCGTTTGCAGCCTGACCCAGGCTGAAGAGGCCTAGGCTGTTTACTCAAATGCAATTAGGATGTAGGGAGCTACAGCACAACCTGCTGGCTGAAATCGAACACTGCAGCATATAGCATGAATGTGTGTGAACATATGAGCAGAACGGTGATGAACAGCATGAACCGAAAGAAAGACCAGTTCAGCAGAAACCGAAGCAGTGTATTGTGGGTAATGACCATGCACGTGAATCTGATTAATGTTTTAATGGGTGTTTCTATACTGCTTGATATGTATCTCATGCGCCTGATGTCACATGACCTTTAGAATTTCAAGCATTTCGTCTTATTGTTTCCATTCATCCTACAAATTCAGTAACTGGGGCTTTCAGTTTAAACTGGCTTCATAATTAAAGGAATAATTAGAGTGGGTTTTAGCATCAGTGTAGTACATCCTCTGATTATAATTACTGTGGGAGTATGAGCCTGTGCTGGAGAACTTGCCAGACATTTCAGGTTCCACTCTGAGTTTCACAAGCTCTTACTAAAGGAAAAGCTTCGGCCCACAAAGTGGCACATCTCCGAGAGCTTCCCGGAGACAGACGGTCTTATCTCCAACGTCCCTGTGGGAACCCAAAAGGCAACTGTGAGAATTTATTGCTTTTTCATGTGAGAACTCACATAACACCATTTCCACAGAAAATATAAGCCGGTTTTATCTGGCCCGCTCTGCGGACGCACGCTCATGCACACATACAAATCAACAATGCAGGATATTATTCAAGCGTCGACAAAGAACATGAAATTCAGCCGGTCCGGGGAGTATTTTAATACGGCGATAAGCATCGCTCACAGAAAACCGCTGTGAAAGAGTTTAATGTAGAACGCAGATACACAAATCAGCTCATATCGCTTCACTGAAAGCCAATAAAGTCGAGACTCTGGCCCCCTGAAACCCTTATTTCATGTGCAGATTCTTTTGATAAAAACAGGCACAACCTCAATAAAACCCCAACAATAGAGGAAAATAAATAGAAATCAAATTAAGCAGGGGCGGTATCCCTCGAACCATAACATAAATTAAGGGACAAAGGCTTTTAATATTGTCTCCAATCAGCACACAATGCGAATGCAATCTCTGTCATTCCAAATAATGCCTATCGGCAGGCGCTATCTCTCTCAGTTGGGGCTCACACGACGTTCGCGTTTAAGGGAAGTGCCTCATATTTAATAAGCTCCTTGTGTCGGCCTGCTTTGGGGGGGGGGGGGGGGGTGGGGGATCCATCTAGCGGTAACAGTCAGAGGCGGAATAATATTTTAATCTCGCCAAGGGGGGTATACACGGTGGAGGGCATTTATTAGGGTTTTTCTGAGGATGCCGCCATCATGATGAAGACTTGGGCCAAACACTCGACAAGACGAGGCCTCTTTCATTTTTTTGTGCGAGCGGTGGGAAAAGCAGAGGCCCAGCGTGGCCCATGAAACGATGCGTTCGGCGCTCGGAGCCGAAATCCGCCGCGACATTGGATCGTTAAGTGAGGCATGACTTCTGGTTAATGTCCAGCTCAGAAGATCTTGCCAGCTTCTTTAAAACAGCAGCTTCTTCTCAGGACTGGACCAGGCAGATAACCTTTCTTGTTATATTACTCTGTATCCCGTAGGAATTCACATGTCTGACATTTTTTTCAGACATTCACGCAGCCGAAAGATTCTTCTCTGTAAGTGAAGCGGTCGGTCCCCTTCCAGGGACTGACATGTCAACCTTTAGTCTGGCAAGGGAGAGTCAGGTGACCGGGGTTATTCGTATTAATTTCTGTCACCTGTCTCAGTGACTTGCACACCAATATACTTACATGTTCCGTCTCTCCCGGACCATGCTCTGCATTGTTTAGGTTCCGCATCATGCAACACGTTCGTGTCGATCGGTCTTTTTTGTCCCCAAAAAATCAACCCCAATCCCCCATCCTGTCTCCATCAACAGCAGGAAAGTGTGACAAGGTTCCATCTGAACGGTGACACTTGTCCGACCTGGTAACCACCAGTTGTCCTCAGATGACCTACCGGACCAGCACACTCTCACATCCAGGGCAGTGCCAGCTGACCTTTCTGCACGTGTGCCCTGCACTTTGACTCTGAGTCAGTGGCACAAAGTTGGATGGCCATAAAAGAGTCACTGCCTGTCCCGGCAACACAATCCATCGCAGACGAACTGTCTCGCCGGTTAACGCCGACCGCGGTGTCACCGCAGTCGCCACTCGGGGGAAATGACTCGCTCGTACGTTGGCCGCGGACCCTGGGCCAATCTTGTTTGAGTATCAACTGAACGCAGGTCAGTAGAAATAAACGCCAAACATGATATATCCCAGCATTCCTGGGATGTTTCCCCGACAGCCAGACTGATGAAAATCAGCCTTCTAATGCAGGTCCTGATTTCGCAACTGATAGGATTCATCTCCCTGGAAAGGAGGAAACAAAGGTATTATTGTAATGTGTTTATGAGATGAAAAGGAATATCAGGTTTCATGTAAAACAGACTTCGGAGCAGGAAATGATTCTTGTACTTAACGTCTTGTCCCGAGAGCGATGTGTCTCTGTGTCTCCCGGAGCTAAAACAAGCGCGGTTTGTTCGATCATTGCGTTATACCTCGCCAGATGAAAGATAAAATATCGCTTATGATAATGCGACTGACCTTAAGGTACAGGGTGAGAATCTGCACGCCGTGATTCATAATCCCAACGTTAAAGCCGTCTTCTACAATTTAACGCCATCTCTGGTGGAAAACGCCCCTTCTCTCAATACAGATGCAGAGTGAATTGCAGCTGTTTCCTGGTTGATTGATGACTCTCCCCCCCCCCAAAAAGGAAAAGAATAAATCATGTATCTGCCTCCTCCCCCACATCCATTTAGGAACCCCCAAAGATGTAGTCTGGCTTTTTGGCCCAGAATAACACATCTATAATAACCTTACCTCAATCTTCTTCTTTAGTCCTCAATCAATAATGAGGACAACCTCACCACTCCTGTCTTTACTCAGCCTGAATTACAACTGACGTGAATAGGGGATAAAATATCGAATGAAAACATCACCACCACCCCCACCTCACCCCCACTCCACTGTCATGAATGATTTCCACCTCCAGACTGCTGAAATCACGTGAAGCTGATGCTGACTTAATGCACCGTCAGAATAATTATTATAAATAATTAGGATGATTCTGTCTCCTGCGCTGGATGGACCACTCATTCTGCGTGGATGTTTACGGAGGTCTACCTTCGTGTTTGTCTTAATGCGGCTCATTCATTGGGTGTAAAACTCACAAGAGTGACAGTGGGCTTGAGCCTCTGTCTGCAGATTTCATTTGGATGGAGTGGAAGATGAAACAACCCCCCACCCCAACAGATTCATCACCATGATAGCTTTTCGTCGTGGTTACCACACCTGTGAATCCCTGTGGGGGCATGGGGGATTAGCTGCGTAGTATCTATTTTTGGGTGGCAGGTGGGAGTTGGAAAGTATGTCAGAGTTCGTTATTTTGTGCCCCCCCCTGCATAAGGGGGGTGGTGGGGGGGTCAGCTCAAAATCAAGGTGTCATTGTCATTCAGCATGATCTCAAATGCCAACTTGCCTGGCAGGTTCTGTCCATTAAACCTGCATCTTGGTGCATTTCTGTCTGCAGGGGTGTGTCACCACACTGCCCCCCCCCCCCCCCCCGCACCAGTCAGCCTACAGACAAGGCCCTAACCCCTAGAGTCACTCTCCCATACCCCCTCAGGTTTTAAGCATATTATGGATTTAATGCCCACCCCCTGGTGGCCCAAGCTAATGCCTATATATACAAAACCTCAGGCAGCCAGGGTGTGAATGGGGAATTAATATATTTGCTGCCCCCCCCCCCCCAAGCCGCCACCACACCTACAGAAGGGTAGGGGGCAGATAAGTTATGTTTCAACCGCACATTTCATGATGATATCAGTGGGGAGAGGTGTACATCCAAGGGGTACTGTCATGCCCCCCCCTTCCCCAAACCTATACCTACAGAGCGCAGAACAAGACAGGTTATCATCCGTAGGGGGTTAACGCAACACGCCAGACACACTGAGATTCTGAGGACACCTGCTGTAGTAATAAGACACTTTTCACCGTATCACTAAGGCTTGTGTGCACCAGGTTGCCTTGCCGCATGCCTAGGCGCTGACTCAGCCAAGAGTTTTAAAAAAAAAAAAAACCATAAGTTTCTTACACAACATAATTGGCAACTGGTGAAATGCTCCTAAAAGTGCATTAGGTAGGCTACTGCTTTTTTGTGCAGTACCTGTGTCTGCGTAAATCCTCCACGCACTTCTTTAACCGGGACTACACCGTATTAAAGCCATCCGTCACGCATGGCGAAAGGGCACGGACCTCATCAGTAGATTATATATGTATATATAGAGAAATACTGTGTCTAAATGCGGCCCGAGCCGCCGTGCCTGCGGTTCGGCCAAACATTATTCCATGCACTAGCCCTGCTCCTACAGCAATACCGCCCATTCACCCAAAATAACAGGCTGCAGAGCCAGCGCCGGCCAAACGCGGCGGTAACCGAGCCGACTCGCTTCTGCTCGTTTGATTTGAATTATTGATAAGGCAGAAATATACCATATGCTCCCAGAAGAGCTACTACCTACATTTATTTCAGGCAAAATTGCCCTGTTTTGTGAAGAGCATAAGTAGCTTAACTGCTCTTTTCAGGAGGCGTGACTTGTTTAATCGAGTATAAATCAGCCGCTGTAATTAGGGGCACAGCTGCGGTTTGGACTGAAGCTGGCGGCTCCCCGCACGCGCGGACCTACGTCTCCTGAATTACCGAACATCAGCCGGCGCTCGGCGCTGAATGACAATCGGTGACTGAAAGAGTTAATATTACGTAGGGGGTGGCAGTTATACGAAATACATCATTACATTTTGTATGAGAATAAATAGGCCTACCGTAAACCTATTGGCCCACGGCATTAGAAATGTAATATTAATCTCTAGACCCTTCAGCAATGTCGTAAGAATAACAGGAAATCCGCGTGGACTTCGTCAGGAAATCAGTTCTGATGCAGATGTTGATAATAATAATAATAATAATACAACGGAATTCATATATATATATATATATATATATATATGTATATATATATATATATATATATATATATAATTATATAATATAACGAAATTATATATATATGTTGATACTTTTTGCAACATGAACTCTATTTGTAAAAATGAATAAACTGTCTGCAATAATTTCAATAATTTTGTCATTGAACAACATTTCTGCACGTTTTAGAAAACGGAATGTTTTAAATTAACATATATCATTTTATTGTATCGAAAGAGGCCTATTTATGTTGAGGTGTTATGTATTTATATTAATGCAAAGCCAGATATTTAAAAAGATTAGATTAAATTAAAATATTAGACATGAACAAAACGGAGACAATAATCCAACGCTGGTATCTCGTATATAATTAAAAAAATGAATTCACTCTTTAAATTTTAATCAGTGATTTGGTTATGATTAAATATGATGGCACTTATTATATATTCGTGAAGAGAATTGGCACCATCTAGCGTTCACTAAGCATATCGGCCCCAGGTCCTGATGAGACGGTAGCGCTGCTGGGCCACAGGTTACCAAACGCTGTCCTCTACGTATCCATATATTTAAAAACTAAGATTTCACTCTCCTGTAATATATGTGTTATTATTATGTATTTATATTTAGGCTATTTTTATGAAAATTAATGCTAACGCTTGGAAGTAGCGTTCACTTTAAGATCCGAATTTATCCGATGCTGCTTCGCGTATTGTGTTCTCTCACTCTCTAATAATTTGTTTCACTATAAAATGCTATGAAAATGTATTCTTTATATACAAAACATCAATTCGTGTTTAAATGATTGTATATGAATTTATAAAGATTGTGATTCCAGTTCAAACTATCATGTAATCTATTGCAAGCATTTGAATAGTGTTACGTCATTATTTGAGTTATGTGTATAGCGTTCAATTCATAATTAAATTATGTACGACAATCCATTTTATTAGACTTGTGTGTATATTTTAGGCGTATGTCCAGTTTCACATAATTTCTTAAAATTCCCAAATTAATTATATCAGATGAATTTAACGAAAGTAGAAAAATACCTAGACCCAAAAAGAAAATATACCAGGCCTAATTGTGCCAAGACACATAAAAAGAACGATATGAAAAGACAGCGCATTGGGGAAAATACCTCAAAAATATATTCATTAATGAACATTCATGGTTTCTTTCAGAAGGAATGAATAGGCAAAGAATCGGGTCGTGTTTTTTTGTTTCTTTTGACTGGCTGCAGAGGCTCCACTTGGGGAACGATTTCGCCGGAAAATGCCGGCAAGCACACCTGCTGCTTTGAAACGCGATCGCTGTCACCTCGGCGCTTTGGCGGCGGCGAAAGCATCCAGCACCGTGTCAATAGGGGAGGTCGCGTCTGGAGACGTGTCCCACTTCATGGCCGGGATAGGACGCACGCCCGCGTCTGCCATTTGCTGCTGGGGTCGCCTCTTGACAGCGTATTCATCATACTTACCATCACCTGCAGATTTTGGACTGACACCATTTAAAGTCATTAAAAAACATGGTCGAAACGCACCGAGGTTTTAAAAAGTCTTATGTGCGTATGAATGCATGAATGCCCGTGCATTTACTATCTATTTACAATCATGAAATAAACTGGTCAACATTGAAAGGGGACAATGAGGTGTCGCTTTCTTTAAACCCAATAAACCAGCGCCAATTTGCTCCGATTTTGGAAAGCGAAACGTTTGACCAGCGAGGCACTGACATCATTCGCTTTAGATCTAGTTATAAAAACGTTAGTAGTCGGAAAGTGGCAAAGGCACCCAAGATAGTTTTAAAATATGCGTGTACCGATCCTCTAAACCTTTGGCAGTGCATGCTCCCATGTTGAATGAACATCAATAGACTTAATTTGTCAGACAGCATCTCTCCGATTTAAACTACAGGAGAGTGCGTTGAAGAGGTAATTAGGCTGATAAAGTTTAATTGTTCAATTATTATGGAGTTGGTGAGGGGGCAGTGGTGCAATTTTACAATGTCTGAAAACAGTGCTGAACCCCTTCTGCCACATGTTATTAGGTATGGTAAGCAATTAGCCAGAGAACCCTTTTACTAAGTTGTGCCCGGTGCAGGCCAGCCAAATGAAAAGCTTTTATTATCCGGCCTGAAGCGGTTTTCAGTGCCAAATTATGGGTCATTTCAGCCCGCAAAAGGTCTGCTCGGCGTGCATTTATCAAGAAAAATGACATCAATCATCCACTGATGCTGTACAGACAGGAGAGGGGTCATTCCTTGTCTGCTGCATACTCAGACTGCCGCTGTTCTTTTTTTTTTTTTTAAAAATACGACTGTATGGCGATCTGCCAAAAGCGAGACCGCCAAAGCGACAAACTACGTAGCAAATAAGCACGCAACTCTCACGTAGATTTTTAAATGAAATTTTTAAAAAAAGGACAATTTTTAAAACATTACATCGGTCTATATGATAGTCAAATAGGCCCACCATTCTCACGTCCTATTAAATGAAAAATTTAGTTGTGTATTGGGTACAAAATTGATTTTTTAATTTAATTGTGTCTCTTCTACTATTAAGGCGGCCATAATCGGATGTAGGCCTGCCTGCTGTTACGAATACAGCATTTGGGTATACACAAGTTTCTCAAATAGGCCTATAGCATTTGGGTATACACAAGTTTATCGAATATATCATTTGGGTATACGCAAGTTTATTGAATATAGGATTTGGGTATTAAAATGTTTCTCGGTCGGTTCAGAAATATTGGTACCGGGGTATGAAAATGCCCGACCCTCCCAAACTTTTATCAAACCAGTGCCACCATTCAGCTCATGATGAAGTTGGCTGCATAGAGCAGCATATCGGGGATACAATCATAATGCTTATGGCATTTGGGTGTCTGAAGTAGTTATTGGTTTATGTTCCCGTGTGCTTTAAAAGCAGGACTAAACCTTAGCCAGCCTGATTTACACTAGATCAGGAAAGTCACTCTGGCTTGCTAAAGTACCGGTACCCTGTTAGGTAAAAGAATAATTAATAATCAGTGCAATCTATGTAAGCTACTTTAAAAAAAAATACCATACAATACAAAAAGGTAAACAACAATACAATTAGCATTAGCTGAACACTTCAGCTTGTTTAGTTGATATGCCTTTTTCGTTTGTTTTTTCTTTTTTTTTCTTTTTTTCTTTTCACAGAGGTGTGGTCCAGCCAGACTACGGTCAAACAGCAAAGGAAAACACAATTAAAGCGTCGTGATGCTTCCATTCATCGATCCATTCAAAGGCAACTGCTTCCGCTGATAAAGAACAGAAGCATCGCGCTAATTGACTTACTTCAGCTTTAATAAATTTGGCCGTTTGCTTAAAACGGAGCGAAGTATTCACGGTTTCCAGAATTTCATGCTATGATCGGCCGTCAGGTTACTCAGGCAATGGACAGGAATGCTGTTGTGTCAATGCCTTTGCTGACAAATACTCGGGCTTAATTAAAGTTGGTTATGGGGCGCCTTGTCCGGGGGGCACGCCGAGGACATACCTTTCCGGCTGCACATTCCTCATACCGTGATAATAAGCGGCATCCTCATTGAAACGACGCGGAAAGCCGCCTGTCACACTGATGAAAGGGCGACAACGAAGCGGGCGGCGGGGGGGTGGGCAGGACGACCGACTCCGACAGCAATGGTTCAGTTATTCCACCAGGCTCGCTATCAATTAGGGAATTCCTGACATTTGCAGGCGGAACTCGCGAAGTTGACTTTGACGGGTAATTGCTGCGGTTTTTTACGAATATGTCACACTGTAGTATTTATATAACAGGCGCAATCTAGCCAACGGAGTAACAGGGAGTTTTATATTGGGGGGTGGCGGGCACAACTTAATAATTTAAATGCTAAGATCTATGTATTGGGGGGCGGGCGAATGAAACCACATGAAATATTCGGGGGGTACACCGCCCCCCTGCATATAGCCCTGGCATAAGTCCATAATACCAGACAAATATCGTGATGAATACTGACGGACAGCTGTGCTGAATACAACCCAGCTGTATGGTTCTGACATACATTATCGTCATTGACAAGCCTTTCCATTGATTAGTTTTAAATGTTCACTATAAACATTTGTTCAGTACTGTATTACCAAATAACTACATTTGATTTCATCGGGTAACATCTGATTTCATGCTAAAACTTGTATTTTGTGAATCTTATAAGGAGAATTATAAATACGTCTATTTATAGTCATATTTTCGTTTTCATTTTCAGAACCGTATAGTATTTCACTTTTTAGATTAAGTAAGGCATACTTTAATCGTGCAAGGAAAACGGAAGATGGAGGTTTAGGGCAGAGACGGTCTACCGACTGGCCGGTCTGACAGCGGATACCCTTGTGCACAGGAAGGTATGTATGGTCTAGTGACTGTAACCACCGCACACAGCAGGTTTTTGTTAATTAAATCTGGTTGTGATTACTGCAAAATTCTCCAACAGCTGCATTATGGGTAGACAGCCAGGGTGCCACGGTGTGTCCGTCTCATCTTTGCGTGCTTAGACTTTGACTGTGTGAGGGTGTTCAGCTGTGTTGGGAACTTGGGACTCAAAATTTCTTGTATTTCAGTGGCCTGCCATGGACCATTGTTCGATTCAGCGAGCAACCCACTGTATTCTACTATAGGCGTTTAATAAAAGTAGATGGGCGATATTCAAAGACGTCTAGTAAATCCACTGTATCCTGTTTAGTCGCATATCAGCTTAGTAAATATCGGATATCGATAGATGTTGCCATCTAGGGGCCAGGCGTGGGATACCTACTCATCGAGATCTGACTGGGATGTTTGATAAGGATTTTATTAACAGATCCAGATTTGGAAAATGAAACGGTAACTAGTTTACAATTTAGGAGTAATCAATGTATAAAAGATGTTATCAGATATCCTCTTATTGTTCTATTTGGTCTGCTGATCATATTTATAAATAGTTTTTTAAAGGATGCTCACACATATTTTTTTCAATTGCTATTTAAAATATATATTTTTGTGTATGTAGTAGTATTAGGGCACTGTACAGAGACTCAGATTCATGCATTAGAACTACTTGACATTATTTTGTTAAACTGTCATATAATACAATTTTAAATGCCCACGTTGTATGTAACCTGAAGTGACATGGGTTTGATTTAATTCTGCCAAGACGAAAGATTTGTTAGGCCAGGAGTTCAAGGAGGACATTACCATAACAAAGGCCTCAGGTCCTGCCCGTTAATGAATCATCTGTATGAAACCGATTTGTCAGTCATGTTTTCAATTGGCCGGTCATCAAGGTCTGTGTAACCTACAGTAAGACACGAGAGGTGATTCTGTGGGTGCCTGTGATCTCTCTGACGTCTTTACGTACCTCAGAGGGGTCATCGAGAGTTACGGCGCTGAATCGGCGTCAGTTGCGCTCCTTGCCTGGTTTTTCTTTAGCATTGATGATTCTCTGAGAACGGGTAACTGGACTGAAGGGCTGGATGGCATGAACATCCAGGTGTTTGGAGGCTGGACACACAGAAAGTGCATTGTTACCTGGCGGGAGTGCAGTGCTCTTGCAGGAGTGTCGTGTTTCGGGTCTGCGGGGGATTTCTCGCTGAAGTCGCTGTTCTGCTTTGCCTGTCCCGCGTGCTTCTCGCATGGGAAGCGGAACGAGAGGCAGCCATGCTATGGGGTCCGTGGACTCTATTCGGGAGCTGGGGATAGGGCAGAAGGAGGGAGTCCTCCTCTGGAAACGGGACTCTCCCATCCCGCATATCTTATGCGTTTATGTGCACAAGGGCGCCGTGGCGCTGAGGAACCAGTCCCCTATAGCTCCTCAAACACCCGAAAAAGGGGCACAGGGGTGATGGCGGCTCCACCAGCGGCGCCCCCTACAGCCGTTTTTTGGTCGGTACGTGCTCGAGGCTAGGCTGCAGGAGGGCAGGGCGGCCCCCGGAACAATGAGCTGGGGCGTGAAAAAAGGCCTCTGCCTTAGCCCTGCCTGCCTGCCATTATGTTCAGTCTCCAGGGTGCCGCAGAATAGGGGGCATGTGTTAGGGGCATATTTATCATGTAATTACAGCTCTAGGATCAGTTTCTGATGGTCTGTGATGATTACCAATAATTACCATGGATTTCACACTTCTGAAAGGCGCAGCTGGGCTTTCTGAGCCCCGGACACAAAGGGAGCCATTTTTTTCCCGCCTCTATTGTACCTTCCATCGTGCTCATTAGCTTAATGAATTGAGCCATACGTGTCCAGTGCTTAATTAGCAACCCGGGTGGGGGAGGGGGTGCCGTGCCCCGACGACCCTGGGGCGGTGAAGAGGGCGCCTCCGTTTCACGTGCGGCAAACAAAAGCTGTCACCTGGGACGGGGGGGGGGAGATAATGTCCTTTTGCTCACTGACACGATGAGCCCAGGAATGTCTGTCTCTCTGATTCCGTTTGGCTTCCTCACGCAATATTCAGTTCCAGCCCTAAAAGACCTGCTCACTGACGGCCTAATCATGATAAACTCAGGTGTGCGGTAATATTTAAAATTAGAAAAAGAAAATGGAATATTAGCTGTATCTATATGTATCATATATGTATCTCATATATGTATATTTTTATACAATTTGTATATATGATTGTTTCCTGGTTTGTAACAATTTGTGCGATATTTCACATTGAATAGCAGGGTGACTCTTGTGTTGCCAGACTTTGCTAGTTATGGAAAAGTGCCGGCAGTTACTGAAATATTACGTCTTGTACTGAGGCGAGCGAGCAGGCAGGAGGCCGCCTGTCCCGTCATCTGCTCCCAAGGGCATTTTCCAGTGTGATTTCGGCGTGAATTCTCAGCTGGATTGCACTGGGTATCAGTAATGGGAAGCACGCTAATCGCTAAGCAGCTACCGACACCATTTATTTTTTAATGATCTATTGGTAATAAACCCAAGGAGTAATAAAAGGATTTGATACAGAATTTGCAACTTTGTGCATTTATATGTGGTTATATATACTGTATTTACATATGTGGGTCATTCAAACAGCACATTGTATTTAAGTATAAAGTTCTCTTTTTGGATGGTTGTTTCCAAATGTCCGCTCCAGTTTCCTGTCATAAAATGACCTGGGGTTAAATTTCCATTCTGTAGAGACTCATATAAGTCAGAGGGGTCCTGTAAAGAATAGGCTGGCAGCAGTGACTGTCGTGACCCCATCACGAACTGGGGCAGGTGTGACTGTGGGGGGGGGGGGGGGGGGCGGTCATGAACGAGCCAGTATTGGTTGTGAGGGAATCAAATGGCCACCAGGTGCAGCCAGACAGAATTCAATGTAGGATTCAAGTTTGGTCTTTGTCCCGCTACTGTGTGTGCTTTTCTCTATCCGCCCCCAGGGGGACCCCCCCCCTCACCCAACCCAACCCAACCCAGCACCACTCCTCATTCTCACCAATGAGTTTGGGCTGGGAGCTCCTGTGGTCCTTCAGGGTCCATTGGGGTCCAATGACGTTCAGCTGCTCATCGCAAGCGCCGAACCCAGCATCATCGTATTTAAAGAGACTTTGGTAGCAAAGTGCTGAGCGCTTCCCAAAGTCACAGTCGGACAGTCTAGCTGTCAGTCTGCCTTTGTGGGAGGAAAACGCCAGAAAGGAAATGCTGCAGAGGATAGGGTTCGGCGTTTTTGTTCCCTTTGGTCATCTTACCCCCCTACCCACCCGCTAGCGGAACAAGCAGAGCGTAATTCAGAGGAGTTCAGGTGCTTGGTACATTCTGTTAGATTAAAGGTCCGTCATACTGGCCAGGTAGACACCACTCAGCTGTGGGAGGGGGGCAGGGGGGAGGGGGCATCAATGGGCGTCTTGTTGAAACTCAGCAAGCGAGACGAAGGCCAACCCTGAAAAGGAGGCTTGTTGGATTTTCCCGTCCCCTTCTGTTAGGACAGGACAAGAGGTGAGGGGTGGGGGGGGGCTGTGTTTCTACAAGGGTTCTCATGAAAAAGCCACGCGGCACCTCAGGGACGCGAACTCAGCGGGGCGCAGAGCGGACGGGAAGCAGGCATCCGGGTCACCTGTCAATGGCCGCCTTTGAGGCCCGACATGAACGGGGTCACCGGCCAGCGAGGGGCTTCTGGCCCCAGTCACGCTCAGCTCGCCTCGCTTCCTAACAGCGAGGAATAAAAAAATGATCCGTTTTAACGCCATCAGCCTCTCCGTCAGACTTGGAAAAGAACAGAACAGAACGAGTTCTGAGTGCCTGAAGAAGTTAAGGGTCTTTTTTTTTGCAGGAGAACATCACTGAACATATTATGGCCTGAGGAGCACAGGCAGGGGTGTCAGTAGGACCTTAGGACATGCCAAGCGTAACTCAGGAGCCCCGAATACCCCAAGCTTGTGACGCATCTGATGAGTCTGTATTGTCACCATCAAGGATTAAGGATCAAGGATTTTTTTCTGTCATTGTGCAAGTGGGTGGCACAAGTACAGTGAATTAACTTAAATATATGCATATTTACATACATGATGTAAAAATGAAATATAGTATAAAATAAATACATAGAAATCTATACATACAGCGTATATATTGTATATATGTGTGCACTGTACTCAGATATCAATACGTACCTTAGCCTGTAGTTTTATAGCCTGTGTTTGAGTAATAGTTTTGCATTAATAATTTTGTGGAATAAAATCAGATGTGCAGGATGCAGTGTTAAAAGGATTAAGGGATGAGGTATTATTTTGGGCCAAATTCAAAATGTAGATCTGCTGATGTTTTAGGGATGGGGGAGAAACAGCCCCCCCCCTTTGCAGTGAGCACTGCCCCTCTTCCGTACCTGCGTCGTACCCCACTGACCTAAGACCAGCGGTGCGGAAATGTGGATCGTGTTCCAGGCAGCCTTCACAGCCGGGGGTTTGTTCGTGGGGTAAGGGGTCAAGTGTAAAATGTCAAAGGTCAACGCCGAACCTTAAGGAGATTAACTGACAGCCAAGAGACGGCCGCACGAGGATGGGAAAGAAATGGAACTCAAAGGAACTCAATCCACTGGCTACGATTCCTCTCAATACCCGGAAGAATGGAGTTGAAATAATAGCCTAAACTCATAGACTAATTATTTGCTGTTAATTTCCGCAAATAGTTACTTTATTATTTAACCGCCATCTTCAATTGAACAGGTAAACCTGGATGTGTAACTGAATGGTGTATATGCTGTAGTTTCTTCTCTGATATGTGGAATAATTGTTTGAAATATTTAATGATATATAGAGCAAATGGTACAATGTACAATACAGTGTAGCTACTCGTATGTGTATGATAATGGTCTGTCCTTTTCAATGTGCAGAATCTTACTGTGATAAGAAGAGGTGAAGTGTCTCATGAATATAGCTAAAATAATTCTGTTAACAATGGGGCAATCTATTAAAGAGAACTCGACATGAAAAGACCTATCAGCGCGAGCAGAAGTACGGCTTGAGTCGGGGGCTGTTTTCGGGTGAATGACACGGAGTTACGCGTCAGGCAGAGCCGGTACCTCGCGCTCCCAGGCGTGGGCTCCGGAAACCGATCTCCCTGTGACTTACCTGTCACCTGATTGTGTTACCTTTACAACCCGGCTCCCCTTTCTGGTTTTTAAGTAGATCGTCGAAATGGACCGGCCCACATACTTTAACCCCCCCCCACCACCACCGCAAAAGTGGACCAGTCTTACAGTTCACAACAAACCCCATCTGTTTTGCTGGGAGCCCGTTGTTGCTTGTTTACCACACGGATGGCGGTTGGATGCGGTCTGACTGTTGGTAGTAAAGCCGCAGGTGTGACCTGCAACTAGTAACTTGTACAGGTAACACAATGACATGACAATAGTCTGAGACGGGAGGCCTACAGAGGTCACACATGCTCTTGTGTCTAATTTCACAGTAAGCAAACACCTCTGATCCCCCTTAAGGATGCCGCAATTGCAGGGTGTAACACTCATGTATATTTCTTACATGGCAAAATGGGGCCAAAGTGCCACAAGGAAGAATGAGATTAGACCCAGTGAAGGTGCATTTTCAGCACATAGAGAACGTTCCGCACACATCCATGTTCCACCTATTCCGCCTGGTTAGGAGTCCATCCTAAACAGCAGCGGGCACAGAGCAGGGGCCACGCCTCTAGTCTGTCATTGGGCAGATGCATTATGGGTAAGGGATGCCAATAATCATAACTACATCTCCTTGGAGTCCAGGAGGAAAGCCGCGTGGCAAAGGGAGAATATGCAGTCTCCACACACGTCGACCACCTCCTGCAACGAGCAGAAAACGGCTGCATGTCTGTCAAGGGTCATACGGCAGGTAGATTGCAGCCCTGGTGGCTGGCTGAATCTGGAAGCTTCTCGGCATTCTTGCCACACAGGCCAGGACATATGGTCACAGCTGTGTCAGGGGATGATGGTCCTGTAAACCCAAACTGGCTAATCACACTCAGGTGTGGAAAGGCATCAGTCCTGGTGTGGATACAAAGCACAAAACATCCATCCATCCATCCGTCCATCCATCATTTACCCAGCACATGGCATGCAGTGAAACACAACATGTTTAAAACCCTAAAATGGTCCTGAGGTTTCCCTTGGCTGATCTCTCATGGATCGCACACATTCCAGGCATTTCCTCAAAATCTTCAGTCCAGGTGGCTTGGTTCTGGTGGAGAAAATCATCTGCTGGTTCCATAAAAACGGGTCACATTTTCTCACCTTGCCACCCCCTCTCTCCCCCCCATGAGGCCGGCTGGCACAGCAGGCTACGTTTCAGTCGCGAACAATTACAGAGACCCATTATGCAGAATTTCCCGGGTGATGCTCTTTAAAATCCCCTAGGCTCTGCCCAGGCCTCCACGGTTCATTGTATCCCGACCGCAGAGCTATAATACATTATCGCTAAGGTGTTAAAGTCAATTCCTCAAGGGCCTTAAGCATGCTACTTGTTTTTCTCTGCCAACCCATTTAATTACTAAATCATTTCAACCATTATAGTGTATTTTATGTCTTTGTTAAAAATGATAATGTGATTTAAAAATCAGGCCTATTATGTGTTGCCTTAAGAAGTGTGTGATTCAATTGTGGTTTTTTTTTTTGGGTAAATCGAAAGCTATAAATACTACAGAGAACTACCTGCTATTTGGACCTATTAAGGCAGGAAAATGGGCTGGAATCAAAACCTATTATCCCCAAGAAGTTGGTGTAAAACCCAGGAGGAGGAGAAATTTTTCCACCTGCTTTCACAATCCTGGATCATAAGAGGCTTCTGTTGAAGAGCTCTGAACCAATAAGAACTATGTTTCCCAGCCCACAGAAACTAAGCAATCTAGGACAAACTGAGCAATTAAGAATGAACCGAACAATCAAGAAGAAACCGAACAATCAAGAGCAAACCGAGCGATCAAGAGCGAACCGAACAACCAAGAACGAACCTAACAATCAAGAATGAACCAAACCGTCAAGAATGAACCAAACCGTCAAGAACAAACCGAACAAACAAGAATGAACCAAACAATCAGGAACACTGAGTACCTGGTTCAGGTGTGTTTGTAGAGAGCGAAAGTGTGGCTTGTCTGGGGGTCCCAAGGACTGAGTAGGGATTCACTGTACTAGGAAATCCAAGGTGTGACTCTTCCATGTCCATTGGTCCATCCATCTGTTTTCTGTACTACGCTTGTCCTGTGCAGGGTTGTAGGGGTCCAGAGCCCATCCTAGAAGCTATGGGGAAAAGCCAGGGAATAATCCAGGATGGGGTGCCAACCCATTGTTCACTGACTCTTCCATATCCTAGTTCAGGGGTGGTCAATCTTATCCACAAAGGACCAGTGTATGTGCAAGTTTTTGAGATAACCTTTAGGTCAGCTGTTCAGACCCATGTTTGAGGATTTGTCAGACAATCAGTCAACTAATTAGTAATCTAATTAGGGAGTTGCGTAGAAACCCTGCAGACACATCTGCCCTTTCTGCCCTAGTACATAAGTGAAAGCATTTAGAAGGTATCTAATGTGCATTTGTTTAGATTCGACTGTGGTTTGTTTTCAGCTATAACAAAATCTTGAAACAAATTGATCTTAAAAAGTAGCTTTACGATAAAGAAAAATGTTTATTAAAAATGTATTTCTCCCTCAGAGACTGCCTGGAGCAGACGAAAGTTTTTTGCGCACATTTTGTGAGGCGCGCAAAAATGCCAGTCGGCCGAGCGTCGGGAACAAGGCCTCGCTTGTGTCCATCACACAACGATGAATGATTTCTTTTCCTGCCCTGAATCTTCCGCATCATTCCACGCAGGGGCCGGCAATTTGTCTGTCATGGCCTGGGGGCAGCCGTCCCACCAGGGCCCAATTAAACTGACAGCGCCGATATTAGTGGCACACGGGAGCCAGCCGCCGCTGAATTTAGCCACTGTCCGCCGGCGAGTGCCGTCCGCAGGGCCTCTTTCTCGGTAATTAATTTGGTAAATATATTAATTGTGAATCAGGCTGACAATGAGATCAGATTGTCTGGCTTCCAGGCAGCCACTGGTGATAACTGGACTGCTCAGGTTTCAGGAGCTGTCATCTTCCTGGGCTTAGTCCCTTATCAATGCTGCCCCCCCCCCCCCCCACCAGGGTAATTTCCTGTGAGCTGTAATTAAATGCTGGCCTCTTGATTGCATGCGTCTTTTGCCTCTTGGGTTTCAGGCTTGGGAGAGGCTGCACAGTGTGAGCTGGCACTCTGCTGCCACCTACTGAAGGTCCTCCCGCAGTCACAGAAACTCAGCAGCCTGAGTTCTTTCTAAACAGACTTGGTTTAGTCAGACCCCTAAGGCGACATTGGCGGCCACTACAGGCACCGTCTTATGAGGAACGTACGAGGAACATGTAAAGAGTCTTAGAATGAGACTGGGCAGTGAAGCCTGCCGGGGGTGGGGGTATGAGGGTTGGCAGTGAAGCTTGCTGGCGGCTTGGGGGGTGCAGTGAAGCTTGCCTAGGGCAATGCTTGTACTTCGACTGGTTGGGGGGCCAACCTTTCCAGGGCTCAGACCTTATTCTTGGACATATGGGTGGCCATCAGGACTGAGACAGATTTCATGGGGGGAGAGGGAACGGCACAGGCAGGCCGATACCATCAGAGAGAAATGAGGCATGACTGTAGCGAATCAACACCAACAGCCCCAGTCACCTGACCCTCCCGCCCAATTCTCACTCACATTCTGCCTTTATGTCCTGGAGGAAATCGGAGGAAATTTCAGCGACCGGTCAGATAAGGAGAGAGCTTCAGGCAGGGGCTTCATCCCCCACAGTTAACCTGCCAAGATGAGCAGATAGTGTGAAGATCCTCATCGCGTCACGTGACCGGCTGACGCAGCCCCTACAATTCACATCATATCGTCCTGGATTCTGCTCCACATAGCTGAATTAATATTGGTTTGATGTGCTGCCCGCAATCCATTCTGTTGCATATATAGCATTAGGAATATATTTCTATTTGCAACATTGTTTTCAGTTTAATGTTTCGTTAATTGCTTAATTGATCGATGGCTTGTGTGGGTCGGGGGTGAATTCCAGATGCGTTCTGATCCTGCCCCACCCCCCAGGGAAAACCTGAACTCAGGAATATGCATAATGTGTGGGTAAGTCAAGGTGCTAGAGTTCCTTCCTTGTGTTGTGTGACGTTCTGGAACCTTCTCTGCAATGGGCCACAGGCAGCCTGACGGTGAAGTCTGTAGCTGCGGACAGACCCTGGTCCTGGGCTGCTGGAGCGTGACGGAGGGGGGCAACTCCCCCCACTTGACTCTCGTGTCCCGGGTGATGTCAGCCGACCCTGCAGTGACCCGTTGGAAACTGGCACCGTGATACATTCTCTGAGCACCTTTGGGAACTCTGGGCTGGTCCAACCCCAATTTAACCTGTAAATTTAAATTTTGACTGCTGATTTACTTCTAAACTGACTTTTATTTACAATCACCCATCCATCTTCCATAAAGTTTATTTAGTTCAGGGTCATGTTGAGGTATAATTGTTTTTTGTATATAAAAATATATTTATTTTATATTACCCCTTAGAATCAATAATGGTGTCCTCTGTTTTGTAACTTTTGCACCCTGTTGTTTATTTACTCTGTGAGTACCATCTACTATAGATCCTTAACAATTTACTAAATCTCCATCCATCCATATCCATTTGTCTTTTTCAATAAATGTGTTATTTCTTGTTTTGGCGGTCACAAACAGAAGAAAACCAAGTGAACTAAATAAAGAATATAAAATGATTTCTTAACTAACATTTGTAAACATTGAAAGACGCTGACACTAAATCAATATATCTGGTATTGTCCAGACTATGCCAATTAACTGAACAACTGTAGTTCCTGTAGGAGGAATCACTGGACAATGAGGTCATGGTCTTTGAATGCTAGGTGACATGATTTCATTATTAGGGGAGATGTTGTGGCCCTACGGAGGGTAACTCCCCAGCCATGAATAGCGGGAACATGTAGGTAAAAAACATCTTGTGTAAAATGATTAATATGTCCTGCCACAGAGTGTACCATCTGCTCTTTCTCTGCGATAATAATATTACCCAGAATCCTCTGGGTCCCCCGGTCAAGGGCCTTGACAATTACATGAGCCCAGAGGGTTGACCGCTGGCAGGCAGTTAGCGTGTCCCTATGCGAGCCATGTGATGAGATGACAGGGACAGGGTGTTTATGGCCATCGGGAGACCCGGGCAGCAGGGATGACTGGCAGATCCAGGAAGGGAAAACATGAGGCCCTGGCTTTCTGAGCCAAGATGGCCGCCCGACTCCAAGAACATTTTTAGACTGCAGTTGGTTGTGTGGAAAAATGAGCACAGGAACTTTATATTGGGGGGGGTTAGAAACCCTCTGACAGGGTGAGAGTGCAAAGGAAATGAGAGGATCAGCTGATACCCCTCCCCTCATTTGTCCACTAAGCCCGCTCTATTCTCCCCTTTAATCCCTAATCCTCTTTACTGGTATTACTTGCTAATATACCCAGGTGGGGTGGGTTTGTGTCTGTGGGGCACAGGGGGACGGGGGACGGGGGGGGGGGGGGGGGGCGCAGCGGCGGTGTCTAAGAACCTAAGAAAGGAATACATCCAGAGACATCTAATAACATGGGACAAATCGAGCCTTTGTTCTGCCAACCCGAAAGGTTCCCGGCGCTTTCAGAGTCCGGGTGGGGGAGGTGGGGATGCCGGTGTGCAACAAGCGGGGCCCGGCCACCGATCGCGGAGCTCGCGGCACGGCAGCTGACGGTGTGGCGCACGGCTTTTAATTTGCGCCGGTGAGATCACATGCTACTGGAAAGATGAGTGCGCGTTTTATTAGGAAATTTATGTCGTATTTGGTATTTTCCCCAGGAGACAAAGAGCACTAATACACTAACAGTAGTGGGGAGAGACTTAATGAATATATATCGGCACTGAAATGTTTGCTATACATCTTTCAACGTTTTATCCAGTACCTATTCTTAGGAGTCCGGAGGGGGATGCCAGGTAGCATGAGTTCGAAGACAACAGGGAATGCCAGCCCAAAATTATTAATATTATTATATTCATATTTTGCAAACATCATTATTCTCACAGTACACCATAAATGTATACCACCAAAAACGTACTGCTTACTGCAATAGTTTAATTAATAGTTAATTCCAGATCCATTTGCCAAGAATTCGCTGCCAAATTATATTTACTTGCTGCCAATTCCCTTGGACAGAAGGTACAATGGCTAATTCATGCACTAATTATAAGCTGTTGATGACGCATTCAGCATGAAGTCAATCAAATGCTGACAGACTGGGTATTTCCGTAAAAGGCTACCGAAGCGAGCTGTTCAGCAGCACGAGAGCACTCCCTGTTGTTCACTTTAAAAATTACAATTTCACCAGAATTATTGTTTTTCTGACGCTCTCCTACTAGGGGCGCACACCTACCAATATATTAATATCATGACGTAATAAGGAATAGAACCTCTCTTTGCATACAGTTTTAGAGATTGTCTGCCTGGTCACATTCTACAATTTCGCGGTTTTATGACTGACTCACCAATAAATTAAAAATTGCTTTAAAAAAATGTCGATTGTCAGACGTCATTTATAGGTAACACACACTGACAATTGGCATTCAGCCTAATGTGGCTCAACGTTGTAGCTGCATTTATAATTCTGACGTAGTTGCTTCGAAGTCGACGTCCTTATTTGTGATGTTTCCGTTATTTTATCTACCCGCTGTATGTAGCCTGTACTTTAATCATCCTAGGTGTAGGACTTTCTAGTCAAAACTATATTCTAACTAATTCACTTATAATTCTCTATTTGAAAGCCTGGACTAAGTACAAAGTTGTACTTACCCCTGAGTTTCCATTAAATTCCAGAAGTTTATCACAATCGATCACGTTCTGATTAAAATTCTTTCTCAAAGTGCCTTTCATTGTAAGTCTATGTGCATTAAATTAGGGGGATATGATAAGTTTGTAGAGCGAGATATCCATCCATCTTCCATGATCTAAAGGGTAGTGGACAAATTGGCAATACAATTTCTAAATTTCTATTTTTTAACATAATTTTGTCTTAACTTACTTAAGTCTGCAGATAGGATGTTATCTGACAACAATACATTCGTGCAGTATTTATAGCAACACATTTTTCCTCACATATTGTCCGACGAAAACTTCTTTCCCGATTTGATCGTATATTCCGCGTCTCCCCATAAGATGACACTGTTGCTTCGTCGGTAGAACAAGAGTTTTTAAAAAAAACCACCAGTTTAACTGGTGGCCATTAACCGTTCAATTAACTGAGATAGTAACCTTTAATGGAGGGATGCCAGTTTATTTATTTTTAATGATGTATTTCGAAATGTTTATTTCTCCTGCTTACCGCCCACCCTTGATTAAATGAGGACATTCTGTGTGCTTTCTCAATAACAAGTTGCCAAAAAACATCTCTTGTATTTAGTCATATAGTACCTGCACCCACTGAATCATGCTGATGTGTCAAAGATTAACACAGGCTTTTTCAGCGAGGTAGTAATGGGTAATTGCCCGTGACTGAAATTGTGGTGCCAAGGCCTTGTTGTGGAATTGAATAGGCTCGCTGCAGAGGCTCGGTTTATAATGTGATTAAAATAACTGCCTAATTAAATAACGCAATGTGCAATTGCTTCAGATCCAGGAGAGGACAAGGCGCAACGCCTCTCGCAGGGTAGGCATCGCTATAGCTGGCAGTGAAGGCAAGACCCTCCCTCCCACCACCACCGTTTCCATTTAACCTATAACACACATTTGCGTGCTGACGCACCGTTTTCTATTTCGGGAAGATAATGACACATAATTAATCATTTACGAATAGGACGTACCCTCTCTCTGCCGCTATTTAAAAAATGAAACGCTTCTTTTTATAAGACTGGCTCGCGATACTTTATGAATCTATCACTCCAACCGCGACGGCTCGGTCTAGAGCCGGTGATGTTAGTGACCAAAAGTTACTGGGTGCGAGAGGTGGGACCTTTGCATCTTACCGGTATCTCTTTCCATGTTCCTTCCCGATGCGTTTACACGGGTATGTGCTGGCTCCAATAAGTTACATGTAGATAAATAAAAACGAGGACACTTTGAAGAAGAGCGTAAGAATACACTGTATGATTGGTGCTTTTCCTACCTCTACAGCTACGTTAGTCATAATAATATAACAATATAATGATAACTTTCTGAAATTATTTAAGCCAGGGACCTCAAACTCCAGTCCTGGGGGGTCCGAGCCCTGTGTAGCTTAATTCTTTCCCTGTTCCACCACAAATGATTCAGCTCAAGAGCTGTGTGGTAATTAGCACAAGGAGTTGAATCAGGTGTGTTAAATGAGGGTGAACCAAAAACTGTGTAGGGCTCCGGCCCCCCAGGACTGGAATTTGGGACCTCTGCTTTAAGCCTTACTTAAAAACTGTAACAGTTACGTGAGAAAAAAAAAAATCCCTTTCTGGTGTAATACACGTTAATGTCGCTAGGTGGGGCTTTTCCCATTCCGTTTCAAAGCTATCAAGCTCTAAACAACACTAGACGAAGAAGCTCAAACGACTTCCCAGTTCATCCATTATGTACAAAATCATATGGGGGTGGGGGGAATCATATTTTGTGGAATTTCTTATAATTGGTAAGATTAAGAGGTAACTAGCACAGGGAGGGGTCAATTGCTGTCAGTGGACATTGTAAATTACTTCTTTAAGCAAACTTGTCCTTCCCTCATGGTCCAGAATTCTCTCTAAAACCTAAATATTTAAATGATTAATTTCTATGGACATTTTACACACTGAACAAGTGGATTAAGAGAAGCAGATATTCCCATTTTACTGTAATATGCGAGGAAAACATTTCTTATGTTCTTATGAATAGTCTTCCTGTTAGTGTAGCACAAGCTAAAACCCTGGGTTCCTTTGAATCAGAACTAGATAAGATTTTAACAACTCTGAGCTATTAGTTAAGTTCTCCCAAACGAGCTTGATGGGCCGAATGGCCTCCTCTCGTTTGTAAATTTCTTTTCCTCTTATCTTCATATGAAAACCCCTTTTTAAGACTTTGACCTAAGTCTGCATATGAGGTTTTAAGCACAGAAGCCATGATTACGAGCAGTAAGAGCCCAACAGTCCACCATAAACATCTCGGAAGATGGGATCATATCAGCCGTGTGTAAACTGCCACCACTTTAATGCAAATGCCTTAAGGCTTCAGGCTAAACTTCAGTTCAGGACACTGGATAGTGAAATGTATTAATGCTTGGATGTAGTGATTCTGATTAGCAATAATATGACAGTCATCAATTTGAAATATACACAGACCAACACTCTGTGGTATATAAAAAGCCTTCCCCCTGTATATCACTTCACGATGCAACTTGTTACAAACTCAGATGTCACTTGATCCTGTGGTGGACTGGCGGCCTGCCCAGGGTGTACCCCGCCTCTCGCCCGAAGATGCTGGGATTGGCTCCAGCTTCCCCGCGACCCAGATGGATAAAGCGGTATAGATAATGGATGGATGGATGGATGGATGAATGTCACTTGATGAATGCAATTGCGCCACATTAATTTGTTATAATTCCGGAATAATAATTGGCATATATTGACGTTTGAAGTTTTTAATACATATATACACACACATACACGCACATGATTAAACTTATTGCTCTGAAGAGAAATTACTCTGAGGTAAACTAATACATTAATTAAATTAACATTGTTCATATAATTATAATTACTACAGTAATTACATTTCTACTACTAATACTAATAATAATAATAATAATAATAATAATCTCCAGCTCAGGGTATACCCCTGTACCCCTGTCTTGTGGCCAATGCCCTGTAATAGGCTGCACCCCCCCCCCCCCCCCATGACACTGCACCGGATACTTGGATGGATGGATGGATAAATGCCAGAGGGGTCAGACAGTCCCAGCGGGTGGTTCTGCGGCCGTGGAGAGTGAGAGTTTGCGTTCTCTCCCCGGGTCCACATGGGATTCTGCCAGGTACTCTGCTTTCCTTCCTCAGACCAAAAACCTGCGGATCGGTGATGGGGTGTCTCCAAATCTCCTGGTGCCCTGCGATTCTTGGCTCTGGGGTCACTGCAGCCCTATACTGGAGAAGTGTTTATGGAAAATGGATGGCTATGCTGTCACAAATGAAGAATCATTCCCCATATGGATACATTTTAACAGTAACTGGCAACTCAGTCTGGTTTTAATTGAATTATTTACTGTATACTGTGTATTAGATTGTTACACAACAGCTCGCACACGACAAATGACTGCCGCGAGATGCTTCTTGCTGCAATAGATGCATGATAATAGCGGCTACAATGTGTCTGATTGTTTAGCTGGGTGGGGGTGGCAGTAAGTTTCTCCAGCGGATAAATTCCGAGGTAGGTGGTGCACAGAGCAGTCTGGCGAATTCCAGACTTGGTTGGAGGAACCATGAATGTCCCAGGTGGGGCTCAGTCAGGCGGGGGCCCGTTCAGACAGCAGAACCTAATTTACCAATGACATGAAATGCACTTGTGTGTTTGTCCCCCAGGTACAATCCCAGAACATGCCGTCTGTTTCTCCGTTGTTTCCCCAGACCTGTACACCTGAGTTTTGCTCCTGTCCTGAAGCCAAAATGGCTGTTGTTTGCCTGAGTTCTTCTCCTCCAGTTTTCCGTAACTCAATTAATAAACCCATCTCTGTATGAGATGATTCCAGTCACCCTTCCAAAATGAATAAGTCTGAAAGGCTTTTTCTGGTATAAAGATTCAATTTCCTTATTTAATTTCTAAACTTCGATAGCTGCAGAGGAGTTTGTCCAGCTCCCCACCCCCAACTCCAGAGTCCCTCCCCTTCAAGAAATTTTGACTACTCGCAGCCGTTGCCTCCATTTTCCAGACATTAATGAAACACTACCCCACACTCCCAGACTTGTCCCAGGGCCTGAACCCGAGGATGTATAATGATGTTCTGCTCGAATCTCAGAATCCCCAAACACTGCTGGGATTTATACACACACAAGAGGGACTGAACATACAAGAATGTCTGACATGAAGCACTTGAGATTTCTAGTTTAAAACACACCCTGAGTTTATAGCTCATGGGTGTGTTACACAAAAATGTTCTGAGGGCAGATTGAAAAGTGATTGATTCAGAGAAATAACCAATCAGATTGTAGAGGAGGTGGGTCCAAGCAACTAAAGAAGGCGGGACCAACCAATCAGGTGTCTTGGTCCCACATCCCCTAGTTGCTTTGACACACCTTCCCTGCAATCTAATTGGTTATCTTTTTGAACCAATCGTTTTTCGTTCTGCCCTCAGAACATTTTTGTGTAAGTGAAACACAGAAATGAGTTTAAAGCCTTAGTTACTGCTGCTGCTTTAATATAGCTACTACCATACTGGCATGTTCATTTTTATAATGATATGCGCCTGTAGCTTCCAGGATAGGCTTCACAGCCCTGTGACCCTGCATCGGACGAGGGGGCATAGAAAGTGGATGGATGGATATTATAAAAGAATAATGGTTAAAGTGGGGGTGCATTAAAATGATGTCCCTGCGTATGAAGTTCTATTACGTTCTTCCTGAGCACTCAATAATCCCTCTGGGTATTGTGGCTTCCTTACGCGGACCAAAGGCCTGCAGGCAGGGCTAGCGATGGATGGATGGTCTTCTTTTGAGGCAGTTCTGCTCCATAGTCCGCTCTATAGTCAAGCCGCTGTATAGAAGTGAGAGATGAGATGAATTGGAATGCGACTCTCCCCACGCACCCTCCACCAATCCCGGGCAGCTGAACGCGGGCCCCCCCGAGTCCTTAAAATGAAAAATCAGCAGCGCTGACCTGAGTGCTGTCCCAGTGAAAGCGAAGCTGAACTGTCGACCTCAATAAGCCAGGGCTGCCAACTCTGGTCAGCTGGCTGGAGTGAGATTTTCAATTCAAGACAAGTCTGCACACACATGCACACACATGCATGCTCATTTACAGTTATGCAACAGATTTATTACCTTGTGAATAGTCTGTTGGGTTTGCAAACTACCCCAGTGCTTGTGATGTCTGTTGGAATACCATACATTTGCTATAAGATTTCTTGCGTGAGCGTGAAAGTCTGAAAGCGTGAGTGTCACAGCAGATGCGTGAGAGTTGGCTTCCCTGAATAAGCATTTCCCATCATGTGTGTCATTGAAGCAGGTTTCCAAAGTCCCTGTATATCTCTGATGTTTTTTAAGATTTGACTTCACGTCAGTTCGTTTTTGTCAAATTTGTCCTGCACAACATTTGATATTGCTTCATTATTTGTTTTTTTTTTTAATTTCCCAGTCACATTGCGGGTTCGGGAAGGGCTGTTTTCTGACTTTGTACTATATTGTCACTGCTGAGTCAAAATGTATCCAGCTGGATAAAACATTAAGCTGAAACCTCCCGGGTTGACCCTTCAAATACTAGCCGTGGTCTAAACGTTCTCCTGTTTGACTCTCCGCTGGATTCTCGCATCCTTAGATACGCCAGCCGGTGACATGCTGTCTCGCTGCCTATGCTGTCGGACAGGTGGAAGAAAGAAAATAAAACCAAATCATAAACGTGTTAAATGAAAGCATCTGAGTTGCTGTACATCTGAATAAAAAGTCGACCCAGAGATCGGCATCCAACAACAACACCAGAGTCTGTGATCACACGTTTTTTATTGAGCATACCTCCTCGTTTTGTGCTTTCCCCCCGGCAAATCTGCCATATGCCAGCATGTTTCTTGGGGGAGTACTTTTCATAACTAGAAGCTCCTAGAAGTGAGATGGAGGCCATGATTTCCCACAATCCTCAGGGAACCATGAATATTCAGCATGAAAAATTTGTTCGTGGGAGTTTCACTTTACAAGAGCTTTACAATAACGGTCTGAGGGCAGAACAAAAAAATGATTGGTTCAGAGAGATAACCAATCAGATGTCTTGGTTCCACCTCCTCTACAATCTGATTGGTTATCTCTCTGAACCAATCATTTTTTGTGTATGTAAGACTCCCATGAGAAAAAAATTGCCACAATGTATATTTAAGCACTGTTGATATACAAGTAAGAAAAGCTAAGAACTTCATAGTCACACTGTGAAACCTTGTGATTATAATGTATCATATTTAGTTGTTTAGTAGTAGCCTGGATTTCACTATGTTTGATGCTATGTTTGATACACAATTATCCAACAGGGAGTGATAGCGCAAGACAGCCAGCGACACAGTGGTTATGGGATGCGTCTGAATCCCGAAAGGAGTGTTTGCTCCGGTATTGTTTAGTGTGGTTCTAACCTGGTGACACAACCATTTCATCACGAACCAGTGTAGAGGAGTACAAGTGTGAAATGAGTCGTGTAATTTACTTTTAACAAGTGTCTTGAAATTAAAGTATTAGTGAAAATAGCCTGAGGTCCAGAAATGTCTCGCTGGGGAGATCTGAAGAAGTCAGCAGGGGCTCCTTAACGTCTGGTGGGGGGGGGGGGGGCAGTGCCAGTTGGGTTTAATTAGAAGCCACCTTCACAGCGCAGACAGGCGGCTTCTAGCAGCTTGTCGATGGGCTGCGCAAGCAGAGGCGGACATTTCAGGTCCAGAAAGTAAAAATCCAAACCAGGATTTTGGTTCAACCAATCAGTTGAGCATAAAGAGTCACAGTCACAGAGTACTCGGCTTGTTGGTTGAAACAAAATCCAGGTTTGGATTTTTACTTTCTGGACATGAAATGTCCGCCTCTGCTCGTGAGGGAGTCATCATACGATAGACTATATTGAACCACCCAAAATGGAAAAAGATTAAGTGACTCTATTTGCACAAGTAATTTGGAATGCCCCCCCCCCCCCATATCCCGTCTCCTTTGAAGCAAAAGAAGTCACTTCAGGGTCCTCTTAAAAAACTAAATAAATAGCTAGCAAGTAGAGTCAGATGATCTTAGTTACCTAGCTGGTTAGCACAACATGCCACTTCAACATCTCATTTATTTAATATTTAGTGCAGTGAATGTGGTCAGTGGGGGCCCCCAAGCCTTGAGGGGTGGGGGCATGCAAATGCGTAATTTGATTGCTAGTAAGGACCGGCGTCAGATACACGCATGGTGTCACCGAACCTTCCAAATTCCTAATTTCACAAATGCAGAGCTCATGTTATTCAGACGTCTAACGGGGTGCAGGTGGGGACGAGGCGTGATTACTGTAGCTTGCAGAAAATCTGATGGCGCAACACGTGTGAGAAGACAGGAGGGAAAATCAAAATATCTCCTAGCTGGAAGGAGGGGGACACTGGGAAGAGGGAGTAATGAGACTGAGACCAAACATGAAACGGGGAAGCGACCCCCTTCAGCGGACAGAGACGTGTGCCCAAGGTCTCAGATGCTTCGCTCATTTGGTCGACCGTCACATCAGATAAAACCGATTTCAGGCCCCAGCGTCTTCACTCTATAAACGCAGAGATGAACTGCTATTTCTCATACTAGCCTGATTATTTCCCTTTGACCCATGAAGCTTGTAACTCGCTATTTTTTTCTCGACTGTCTTGCAACAATAAACTAGCTGCGAAAACGGTGTCAGAGCCGGCAGTCATTATTTAATGACTGTATGTTTCACGTCGGTTGACACTCTGCCCCTCGGCCAGTTAAACTTCCTCCTGACCAGACTTAGGCCTGCAGCTACGTTAGGATATCAAGTTTGTGACAGAGCATGTGGTCATGGTGGCAAAACGCTCGCACATCGCTTTGGACAGGACTACCATACAAATAACTGTGAGAGTAAATGAAAGTTCCTACATCATATCGTTCATGTTTTTGCATCCCTGGGTGGCTCCGTGATACAATGGGTAGCGCTTTATCTTTCTAGTCAAGCATTTGAGATGTGATTTGAAGGTTTGGTTCAAAGCCCAATAGCATCACTTATTTTGGGGGTGATGTGGGGTTCAGTGGTTTTGGGCTCTGTGTCCGTGATCAGAAGGTCCTTAGTTCACAACCTGTAGGAAACATCTTGAGCAAGCTAGGCAAAATTAACGTTAGTATGCTAAAGATCATATAGCGTTAGCTAAAAGCTAAAGATCCTATAGACTTTCAGGCATATTTTATATATATATATACACAGAAATATGTATATATACTCATATGTGTGTGTGTTTATATATATAAATCATTAAAACAAGTCTGTTTTCATCTCTTCCTCTCTCTTTAGAGTAGTGGGGGGTGGGGGGCACATCACAAAACAATTACGCTTCGGGCACCAAAATGGCCACCAGAGGCTCTGCTGTCTAGATGACCATCTTTAAATATAATTTTCACAGCATACATCTGCCCGCAATGGGAGCACGGTGGATATGATTCTGTAAGCGTGAACAGTATCAGCTGCACACAAGCCAATGTTTTTGAATTTTACTTCTGCGATAGTGACTGTATCTGTCCATAGGGCAGGTCATGCAGTTTTGAAAGGTTCCCCACCGCCCCCCCGAAAAAAAGCAATACTGGGTTAGCAGCAAGGAAGCCATCCACGAGTGAAAGATCAATAGATTGTGCCCTTTATTCTGTTCCCTTCGGGGGTGGTGTGGGGATGGGTCCCCAGAGGCACCGCTTGGGGATGCAGGAGCCGTGTCACACGGAGGCACTGACCGGACCGAGGAGCGAGGCTGGATCCGGCTACAGCGGCCTGCTTTGAAGAGGCTGTGCATTGACTGCTTTTCATTGCCAGTTCCCAGTTTTGGCTTTATTATCTTGTTCAAATCCCTTATCACATCTATGATGGTTGTTTGTGTACTTTTTTTCTTGCTTGTTTCTGCAATATCGGTTCTGCGAACATCTGCTACACCCGTCAGAACCTTATAGACATCGGCGTCCAGTACCAGACATCTGTCTCGAGTGTTTTTCATCACACACACAACATCCCAGACAACATGTAGCGAGACCAGCGGGCTCTCCGTGGATTGTTGTCGGGTCTAGGAGACGGCGCAGACGGAGGAGGGGAAGGAAGCAGAAGCGGCGCCGCAGACCCGGTGTTATGCTAAGGCTAAAGAAACAAGCACACAAGCCGCCTCTGCCGAGCCTGTATCTCACCAATGCCAGATCCCTGGTGCATAAAACGGATGATTTGGAATCACAACTCGCTGGAAATCGCTATGTTTGGGACTGCTGTGTTTTGATTATCACTGAAACCTGGTTTCACCTGGCATGCAGCTAGCAGGTCGCACTCTGCTCCGCTGGGACAGGACGAAGGAATCCGTTAAGAGCAGAGGAGAGGGGCTCTGTATTTACGTACATGAGAACTGGTGCAACAACAAGACAATTATAGACAAGCGCTGTTCCCCTGACCTCCAGTAAATGTCTGTAAGATGCCGGCCTTTTTTCCTACCAAGAGAGCTCACAGTAGTGATTGTCACGGCTGTGTACATTGCACCCGACGACAATATAAACACGGCGCTCTCTCTCCTGCTGAACGCCATTAATGAACAACAGTGGACCCACCCTGACGGTATTCACATCATTGCAGGAGACTTTAATAAGGTCAACTTGAAGACTCTACTCCCAAAATTTTATCAACATGTTAAGTGTTCTACTAGAGGGGAAAACACTCTGGACCATGTTTACTCCAACATCAAGCATGCCTACAGAGCCAAACCCCTCCCCGAACTCGGCCAGTCCGACCACCTTTCTCTCCTGCTCTCCCCAGCCTACACCCCCCTCAGACCAGGGTCAGGCCCATCACAAAGCCTATTACAACCTGGCCTGAAAATGCACTCTCCACACTACAGGACTGCTTCGAACAGACAGACTGGGACATATTTGAACACCAAGAGCTGGAAACACGGTACTGGACTATATCAAGTTCTGCATCGGAAATGTGACTATGGACAAAAACATTTGGGTTTTCCCAAACCAGAAACCCTGGATGACCAGCCAGGTCCGAACACTCCTCAGAGCCCGCGACGCCGCCTTCAGGTCAGGTGACAGAGCTCTGACCAGCCATAACACACGGGAGGTGTGGCAGGGAATACAGAACATCACAAATTACAGAGGCTGTGATGCAACAACAGGAGATCTGATTGCGCCGCAAGTAGAGGAGCTAAACTGCTTCTTTGCTCGCTTTGAATCATCACAGCAGCAGCACTCACCTGCTCCAGCCCTGCTCCCCCCCGCCGGGTTCCTGCACCACTATACTCACTGTAAAGGAGCACGATGTCAGACGGGGGGCAGTGAACCCCAATAAGGCTACCAGCCCAGATGGAGTCCCTGGTAGGGTGTTCAGAGCGTGTGCCCACCAGCTCACCCTCATCTTCACCAAAATCTTCAACCTCTCCCGAGCCCAAGCAGTCATTCCGTCCTGCCTATAATCAGGCACTATCACACCGGTGCCGAAGACGACTCCCATCACCAGCCTAAACGACTATCGCCCTGTGGCCCTCACTCCGGTAATCATGAAGTGCTTCGAGAGACTGGTTCTCCAGCACATCAAGGACTATTTCCCCCAAGACTTCGATCCCTACCAGTTCGCATATCGTGCTAACAGATCCACAGAAGATGCCATCGCCGTAGCTCTTCACTCTGCGCTGAGCCATCTGAAGCGGCAGCAGAGCTACATCCGGATGCTCTTTGTGGATTATAGCTCGGCTTTTAACACAATCATTCCTGACATTCTCATCACCAAACTGGTCACTCTCAGCCTCCCCCCTCACATGTGTCTTGATAAAGGACTTTCTTACCAAGCGGCTCCAGACTGTGGGACTCGCCCCCCCCCTCTCCTCCATTCGCACACTGAACACCGGATCCCCACAGGGCTGTGTGCTGAGCCCCCTCCTGTACTGTCTCTATACCCACCACTGTAGTCCAGCCCACAGCAACAACCTCATCGTCAAGTTTGCTGACGACACCACAGTGATCGGACTCATCTCAAAGGGAGATGGGGCAGCTTACAGAGAGGAGGTTCCATCTCAAAGGGAGACGGGGCAGCTTACAGAGAGGAGGTCCCATCTCAAAGGGAGACGAGGCAGCTTACAGAGGAGGTCCCATCTCAAAGGGAGACGAGGCAGCTTATACAGAGAGGAGGTCCCATCTCAAAGGGAGACGAGGCAGCTTACAGAGAGGAGGTCCCATCTCAAAGGGAGACGGGGGCAGCTTACAGAGAGGAGGTCCCATCTCAAAGGGAGATGGGGCAGCTTACAGAGAGGAGGTCCCATCTCAAAGGGAGACGAGGCAGCTTACAGAGAGGAGGTCCCATCTCAAAGGGAGACGGGGCAACTTACAGAGAGGAGGTCCCATCTGAAAGGGAGACGAGGCAGCTTACAGAGAGGAGGTCCTGAAGTTGGCAGCCTGGTGCTCAAAGAACAATCTGACTCTGAACACCAAGAAAACCAAGGAGATCATAGTCGACTTCAGGAGGCACAGCACCGACTTAGCCCCCCTCTACATCCACGGCGAGTGTGTGGAGAGGGTCCACACCTTCCAGTATCTCGGCATCCTTATCTCCGCTGACATCTCCTGGACAGACAACATCACAGCAGTTACCGAGAAGGCACAGC
Organism: Paramormyrops kingsleyae; assembly: GCF_048594095.1. Classification (NCBI taxonomy): domain Eukaryota; kingdom Metazoa; phylum Chordata; class Actinopteri; order Osteoglossiformes; family Mormyridae; genus Paramormyrops; species Paramormyrops kingsleyae. Next base: position 17,174,954 of record NC_132816.1, read on the forward strand.
AGCGGTTACACTTCCTGAGGGTCCTCAGGAAGCACAACCTGGACTCCAACCTGCTACTGACCTTGTACCGCTGGTCCAGCGATAGCCGGCTGACGGACTGTATCACAGTATAGTACGGAAACATGGCAAAAAAAAATAGTGACAATAAAATGTATTCTATTCTGTTCTATTCTGAAAAATCCCTCTGATTAAATCTGAGGTGTTTAAATAACTAGAGTTTATGTTAATAAGGAGATGATCAACTATCTACTGTGGTGTCAAGACCACATCTTGGTCACGAGTGATGCTCCTTCAACACTGCTGCACTGGCTGCCCTCTGGGACCATTAGCTTCCTCAGCAGTGAAATGAAAGTGGCTGCAGTGCGATCCCGGAGACTTTTCCAGTGGTCCTACTTTAAAGTTAGGATTTAATTGCCTTGCTCACTAAAGTCAGTAAAGCGTGAGAGTCTCGGACGTCTCCTAATTGTGAGCAAAGAGGCTTCACACCTCAGCTCCAAAGGCACATCTGCATGTGCAGGAAGAGTTGACAGAAAGGAAGTAAATATCTTTTGGACATCAGTTATTTCTCTAATAGCTGAATATGTTTTGGTTTTAAGGGCACTGTTTCAAGAACCGTCAAATCAGACTAATATCGCTGCTATTTTTATCTCCCATGTTTTCAGAGATTCATTTGTATCTCCTTAAATCAGGTAGTTTTACATCAAAGTTTTTTTTTTCCATAGAAGACAGTAACTTTTATTTCTCCAGAAAGATAAATTGGATTTTGTTTTTCTGAACATGGGTGTAAATTATAAGGGGGATGTAACCCCCACAATAACCAAAACCCCCTATACCCCCTTACATCAGTGCCCCTTACAATAAGCCCCAACCCCAACCCCCCCGTGATTGTGCCGTTATTCTGCATATTAATTCCCACGGGGTTTCCGTAAGCAGCACAGTTAATAACTCTTTTCCAACAGCCTCGGTCTGTAGGTGGGAGCCAGCGGCATTGTTAAGTCCGCCGTAGGGACGCGATGGGGAATCCCGGCGGTGCGATAACGGGCTCAGAGCCGCGCTCTCCGCTCCTCTCCCGCCGCGTACAGACAGCTTGGAGTTTTAATGAACGTCATGGCAACAGTTTACGGGGAAGTTATTATCGCGGCGCCGCACAGTAATGAACACGAAAGCAGACACCTCAATTATCAGAAGCAGGTAAACTAATGAGCTCGGACCTTATTTGCATGCACCATGGTGATGGGTCTGGTGCGGGGTGACTATTTGGGGGGCGTCCGGAGGCCTTTTGCGTCAATGCATAATTAAAACCAAAAGGCAGTTTCTGTTTGAACGCTGGTTTCCCTGCGGTGTCGAGGACTGGCGATACAGAAGGGCATCCGGGGCGATGGTTAGGGGCAAGGGCCGGTTGGGGTCAGGTCACCCACTGTTTGTTGTTGTCTCTGGGGAACGGAGACTGAAAGAGATGTAAATTTGAAACATTACATCTACTTTTTATACCAGTAAATCTGTTATACACAAGGGCGTATGGCCCTAAGGGAGTGTGGGTGTTGGGGGGGTTGTCAGCTTTATTTACCCCCGCCCCTCCCATATGAACAGACCTTTGTATTCAAATTTATAAGTCTTATTTGTAATAATGAATTTATTTGCCGCCCCCTCAAATAAACAGACCAATATCAAACTCTCAGGCATTGTTGTTTGCACATCCATCATTTTGAAATATTGTTCTATCGTAGTATAAAATGCGAAAACATCCCATCCTGACCGCCCCATCTGATAGACAGCAATAAAAATTAAGCCAACCGCTGCTTTGCAAAGGCTCGTGGGAGTTTTACTTACACTAAAATGTTTTTTTTTTTTTTTTTTTTTTTTTTTTTTTTTTTTTTTATGTGAACATGAGACTTTTTAAATGTGTCATTTTCTGTGAGACCAAACAATACGTTTTTCCACAGTAAAATAAAGTTTTTAACAATACGTTCAGAAATAAAATTACAGAGGTTTTGCCAGAAATTCGTGACAACAGGGCAATGCCAAAACAAATGCACAACAGATTCCGGGTGTTCATTACAGAAGTTACAGGTAATATCAATGTCCTTTTTAAACCGTCGTTTAATAAACCATTTAGCTGGGTAGAATCTGTGAATAAGTTTAAAATAAATTTCCTTAATTTTATTGGTAATTAAATATTTATTAGGGAGAAGCCAGACCTTCTTCCAAGTCACATCATCCACAAACTGACTCCAGTATGAGATCACACAAGGTATAGTTGTAATATCTCTTTGAAACAGACTTCGTAAAGCCCTTTTGTTATTACGAGAATCAATGGAAAAGCATATCTTACCCACAGAAGTATGCACCAAAGATATATAGGGCAGATGTTGGGCAACCCTAATTCTCTGCTGAGATTTAAATAGCATATTAAGACCAGAAGGTATTGCACCAAAAACTTTTGCATAATCCCCTGGAGGAATAGGAATTTTATATTCTGATAAGAACTCCTGATACGTGAAGAGAAGACCATCCTTATTAAATAGCTGATCCACCAATACAATACTATTATCAAACCACTGCTTCATAAAGAGAGATTTATGCTTATACAAAATGTCCTTGTTATTCCATATATAATAATTGTGAGGAGAAAAATTATGTTTGTAGATGAGAGACAAAGACAAAAAAGCCTGGCGATGAAATGCAGACATTTTAACAGGAATTTTATCTATATCATAATTGCAGACAAGAAAAAAATGCAAGCCACCTAACTGAGATAGAATATGAAAAGGTATAACATTCCAAATGGAGGTAGGATGTTGAAAAAAATTCTTTAGCCAATTAATCTTAAAAGTGTTATTTAAAGTACAAAAATCAAGAAAATTAAGACCCCCATTTTCATAAGAATTCATAAGAACACTCTTCTTTAAATAATGGATCCTATTTTTCCACAAGAAGTTGAAAAGCATTTTATCAATCTCTTTTAACATCTTACCATCAAGATGTAGAGCCAAAGCTGCATAAGTCAACCTAGAAATTCCTTCTGCTTTTGTAAGCAATACTCTACCTCTCAATGACAAGTCTCTTGAGAGCCATTGGTTTAATTTTCTTTGAGTTTTTTGTATAATAGGATTGAAATTTAGAAGTGAGCGACTTTGTTGGTCCTTAGCAATTAAAATCCCTAAATAACGGACTTCATTTTTTACTGGAATGTTATAAATGTCAGATCTAGAGCATTCCTTAATGGCCAAAACTTCGCACTTATTTACATTCAAACATAAGCCAGAAGCCTTAGAGAACTCCCTGACTACTTCAATGACAACAGGAATTTGGTTTTCATCTTTCAAGAATAAAGCAGTGTCATCTGCCAGCTGTGTCATGATCAGCTCTCTGCCAAAAAGGTTAAGACCTTGCACAGAGCTAGATTTAATATGGTTCGCCATGAGCTGGGCCACTAAAAGAAAGAGGTACGGAGACAGAGGACAACCCTGCCTAATACCTCTAAACAGATTAAATCTAGGAGATGTCCCCCCCATTAGTTTAATAGAGCTATTACCATTTTTATAAAGAGTTTTAACAGCCGTACAGAAATAACTACCAAAACCAAACTTTTGTAAGGATTGCAAAATAAATTGATGCTCTACAGTATCAAACGCTTTGTAAAAATCTAAAAACAAGATGAATCCATTATCATTCACTAAATCTGAGTAATCCAAAATGTCCAAAACTAGTCTGATATTATTTGTAATATGTCTGTTTGCCATAAAACCTGACTGGGTTTCTTCAATAACTGAGTTTAATACTAACTTAAGTCTTTTAGCCAATAGCATGGCAAATATCTTATAATCATTATTCAGCAAACAAATTGGACGCCAATTATCAATCAGTAGTGTATCTTTGTTAGGTTTGGGAATTAATGTAGTCACCCCTTGAGTCATAGTGGCAGGAAGACACTCTTTTTCTATACTCTCTTTAAAGGTTGCAAATAAAAAGGGAGCCAGATCATCAACAAAAGCCTTATAAAATTCTGCAGTCAAGCCATCAGTACCTGGCGACTTGTTGTTCTTAAGAATATTCACGGCAATCTTAATTTCCTCAAGGGTAATGGGATTATCACATAACTCCATTTCACTCCTGTCAATAGAATTAACCATCAGAGAGTCCAAAAACGAATTAGCTGAAGTTTGACACAACTTAGAGCTATACAAATTTTGATAAAAATTAGTACAATAACCTGATATTATTTTAAAATCCTCGACAACAACCCCATTAATATTCAATCTATTAATACTATTATTATTGGCATGGTGTTTTTCTAGATTAAAAAAATAGTGTGAATTTTGTTCCCCTTCTTCAAGCCATTTTGCTCTAGATCTGACAAATGCACCTTTTGCTTTTTGGCTGTATAACTCATCTAATTTGATTTGCAGATAAGCTAGCTCCGACTTTTCCTCTTCTAACAAAGTAGCAGGGTTTTTATGAGATAAACAAGTTATCCTTGTTACTATCCCTGCCTCCTCAGCCCTATTAGAAATGGCCTTCTGCCTGCCAAATTTTCTAAGGAATTTGCCAACTTCAAATTTTAAGAGTTCCCAATTAGTGCGAAACAGTTGTTCTTCTTCAGCTTTGGACCAAAAGTATGAGATCAGATCTTTAACCTTTTCTTTAACTTCATTATTACATATTAAAGAGCTATTAAGTTTCCAATACCCTACGTGAAAAGAACCAATTTTAGAAGTAGAAAGGTTCATCTTAATGTGTATAACTTTATGATCTGTTAGAGGCGTAGGACATATATCTGCAACAACAGCATCTTTGTTAAAACTTTCAGAGACCAACCAAAAATCTATCCTTGACTGTCTAGAACCTGTTTTGTTGCTCCAAGTAAACAATCTATCACTAGGATGTTTTACTCTCCAAATATCTACGAGATTGAATTTATCCATAAAGACCTTAAGATTAGAATTAGTTCTATTATGCTGACCAGGAGGCCATTTATCCAAATTGACATCCAGAATATCATTAAAATCCCCTCCTAACAGTAAGGTGGCATTTGGAAATTTATTTATCCAGCGTAACAATATATTTTCTAAAGATAAAATAAGATACCTATTTTCCATGTGTGTATTATAACCATAAACATTGCACACTATGAAAATAAAATCACCATGTTTAATTACCTGGCAAATAAAGTGTCCATCTGAATCACATTCTGTGAGTAAGACATCTCCATTAAACCTGTACTTTAAGGTAGACACCCCAGCTGAGCGTTCAGTGCCATGAGACAGCCATATGGAGTTACCCCACTGAGTCCTCCAAAAATTGACATCATTTAGGACAGAATGAGATTCTTGTAAAAAGACAAAATCTGATCTAAACTGCTTGGCAAAAAGGAATAAAGCTTTACGTTTAACATTATTACGCAACCCCCTAGCGTTAAATGATACAAAAGAAAAAGTAGACAGATTGACACAAACAGTGAAAAATGAACAAGTAACAACTGTCTTATAATTACTTTGAGATAAACAAACTCAGAAATAGCACCGAGATCAGCACCATAAAATATTTGTAACAAAAACTAAGCCAAATTCTAAAAAGTTGGCTAAATTTTGGTCCATTAAACATTTATTACCTTTAAACATTTTCACTTTAACCATTAGACACTATCAATGCTACATAAAAACTAAACAAAACGACAAAAGGCAAAAATTGTATGCTTCCCAAAATACATACAGAACGTCCAGTGAACCATCGATACGAGTGAAGATCAAACCCGTGACCTCATCGACCACTTGCAGTAACTTCTTGCCGTGGATGGATTTCAGTACCATTTATGAAGCCTCTACCTCCCACAAAGTATGCCGATTTCCCCATCTCACGTGCGTTCTTAATCATAGGCCACAGTCTATGCCTGCTTTCTTCGATCTTCTTTTGACAAGTCCTCGGTAAAACGCAGCCCTTTTTTCTTAAGGAAAACGCTATTTTTAGCAGCTTTCCAAACTGCATCCCTGTGCTGCCGGGAGATGAACCTGAGGAAGATGGCGCGAGGTTTTGGATTGTCTCGGTGCGGTTTCCCCACACGATAAGCAACATCTACAGCGTCCGATATCCTGTCCTTCTCAGAGTGTAAAACCTCTTGACATATACCAACCGCCTGCGCACGAACATCCTCCTTTTCAACTTCTGAGACGCCATGAAGCCTCAGATTCCACCGCCGACCATAACTCTCCAAGACAGACACACGATTCATACACTGTATCAGAGTTCCCTCACTCCTCTCTACTCTTTTTTCAATGCAAATGACCTTATCATTTATGTCTTTTATCTGGTCACGGACAGATTCCACCATTTTCTCAATCGCGTCACTCCGAGAATTAATAAGGTTGGCCAAGGTACGAACTGCATCATCAGATATTGAAGCATTATCATGATGAACCTGAGCAATGGTAGGCTTTTTAGCGACCGGTGGCTTGCTTGGGGTCACAGGCAATAAAGGAAACTCTTCCTCAAAAGCCGCCTGCTCGCTGCATCCCATCTCCTTGTCGTAGTCGTGGTCGCTAGACGAAATGCTAGCAACTCCTTTGCTCGGCTCACTTGGTCGCTTTTGAACAGATTTACGCATTTCTTCTTTTATTCCTAAACCTGTCAGAACAATATTATGTGTCTAAACCAACTTAAAGACAAATACTGAAAAATAGCTTACAAAACGCATTTAGTGCCGAGAGCTCGATAACTTTCCAACCAATCACACCGCCATCTTGCGCCTCCCCCCCTACACTAAAATGTTGTGAGAGCAGAAGGAACAACAATTAGTTCAGAGAGATAACCAATCAGATTTTAGAGTAGGTGGGTCCAAGCAACTAGAGGAGGCGGGACCATGACATCTGATTGGTAGAATGTATGATAAAATAAAAAATAACAGTAGTAGCAGTAGTATTATTTTAGTATTATTTTAGATATCCCCCTAGGCTACCTGAGGTGGTTCTGTCCAGAGAGCCCTAAAGAAAGACACATTTTTGGTGTCTTTCCATCCTATCCATGCTAGTTCCCAAATTAGGATCCTGAAAACTCTACTGCTGCTTCTTCGGGGTCAGATGGAAAAGCCAGTTAAGTCCATTGGATCAACCTGGAATGGAGCAAGGAATCGATGTTTACTGTGATGTGTCTCTCCCCACATCTGTATGTCATGCCAAATACAAAGAGAAACAGCGTATCGAAGAGATCAGTCATCACAAAATACAAATAAAATAAATGCTATTGCCGCCCCTCTTACAGCAAACTACCACCTAATGAGCCCGTTCACCCTTGTGAAAAACTTGGTTCTTCATTTTGGTGAGAAAATCCATGGGGCTAACTGGTCAGGCAACTTGGATGAGATGCAAATAGACGGTTTGCTCTCTAATTTGCCCTCGATAGCCAAACCAGGGCTCCAGGGCTCTCTCTCCCACACACATACAGAATGACCTCATTTTAAATCATTTATCAATCAGTCACAGGTAAGTAGAGGTGCTTGGCCTTCTCCCTCAAAACATCCCTGCCCTCCGAAAGACTGTTAAATATAATCTCTTTTCTTGGCGTTCTGTGTGCTGACTTCCTGACCCAGGGAGGACGGAGATGCAAATTCTGACACATGCTAATGTCCAATCCCGTCTTTCCAGATTCGCTCGCCGCGCCCCCGGTCTGCGGACAGCATCTGATTATTTTGATGCCGCGGTCGTTACGAGCGCGTTTACGTCGGCAGAAGGTGACGTGTGACGGGATGCCAGCCTGGCGCACATGCAGGTCCGCGGGATCGTTCTTCTGCTCTGGGTTGAGAAGGAATTTTAAAAAGGGGGGGGGAGGTGTAAAATCACATGTTGGGGGTCTTCACAGGGGGGGCAATCACTGAAGTGAAGCCGCGCAATTTGTCTGTCGACCCTCTAGACAACTAACCTATGGGCCTGAAAAAAACGACTGAAAAGAAAATCCATCATATTACACTGAAATTGAGCACAAAATTGTGATGTATGGGCAGCTTCCATATGATGAACATAACCAGCACAAACCATCATAATTCTGCATAAATTAATATTACATAAGAAAGTGGAGTTTCCCGAAAATGTAGGTCAGTACTAGCAGGTAACCCAGAGATTAAGGAAATGTACACTTCATAGACAAAAGTACTGGGACACCTGGCTATTACACCGACAGGAACTTTTATAGCATCCCATTCTAAATTCATAGGCAACAATATGGAGTCGGTCCCTCATCTGTAGCTATAAGAGCTCCCACTCTTCTGGGGAGGCTTTCCACAAGGTTCTGGAGTGTGTCTGTGGGAATTTTTGCCCATTGATCCGGAATAACATTTGTGAGGTCAGACACTGGTGCTGGATGTGAAGGCCTGGCTCACAATCTCTGTTCTAGTTCATCCCAAAGGGGTTTGATGGGCTTGAGGTCAGGGCTCTGTGTCAGAGCCAGTCAAGTTCTTCCACACCAAACTCACCCAACCATGTCCTTATGGACTTTGCTTTGTGCACTTTGGCACAGTCATGCTGGAACAGAACACAGCCTTCCCCAAACTGTTCCCACAAAGCTGGAAGCATACAATTGTCTAAAATGTCCATCCATCCATTTTCCATGCCTACTTACCCTATGCAGGGTCGTGGGGGGGCGGACTCTGTCCTGGAACCTACTGGCACAAAGCAGGGAATAACCCAGGATGGGGTGCCAACCCACCGCCATTTCAATGAATCATGGGAAGTAAAATATTCCATAACAACCCAAAGATGCCAAGTGGTTCTGGTTCAGGTTTTTCTGTGTAGCACAACACTTGGGCCCCCGACAGTCACTGAAGATCGAATCTGGTGACCCTGAGGCAAAGATAGTCTGATCCCAAAACCAAAAAGAAAATTTAAGCGGATCTTCCAGGCTGTAAAAGTGAAGTAGCAGGACGGCAGGCTAATTGCTACCGGTAATAAAATCCACATCGATTCGTACCTTTAGTTTATATGTTTCTCTTACTTTTCTCAGCTGGCTATGTAACTCAGTAAGCAACTCAGCAAGAAAAGTGAACAATTCCAGAGCTCTATATTTCCGAAGGAGATTTTTTTCTACACATCACGCCCCATCTGTCTGATCCTCCTGTGTGCCACGCCCCCCTCGTTAACCTCGTGTGTAATCCCGATGTAACCAGCTTCCCGTGTTATTTCTGATTAGTCTCTTGTATTTAAGTCCGCGTTCAGTCTGTCTCCCTAGTCTTACCATTAACGTTGTGAAGTCCTGACGAGTTCTGCTGCCCGTATGTCCCGTATTTGTTGTTTTCCCTTCAATAAAACCCATATTTTCCCCGTATTATCTCACGTGCCTCCCTGCCTGCACCCGGTCATGACACTACATATGTATTCATTTGACTTATTTCATGTCCGTTTTGCCTGGAGTGTTAGAAGAACTTGAATTGTTTTGCTCTTTTTATTTTCACTCCTTGTCGTGACGTTCACACATATGGTCATATATGTTGTGCACAAAATTGCAGTTTAAGTGCATAGAAACACATTGTCAAATCACCATAGTATGAATAAAATATTTTTTTTGCTCATATATAAGCTTACCAAATTTTACCACATATATTAAACAAAGACTTCAATTCCATCCATCCATTTCCTGTAACCGCTTGTCCTATGTGGGGTCACAGGAGGTCCAAGAGCCTATGCTAATAGCTTCAATTATAAACAATTATTAAAACAATGGCAATTACTTCAGGAAGAGGCTTCTTAAGGAAGGAAAACAGAACAAACAGCCAAGATAACTAAAAAGGCATCCATCCATCCACCCACGCATCCATCGATTTTCTATACCTCCTTGTCCTATACAGATTCATGAGCACCCACATCGATTAATCTAACAGTGCAGGTTAAAATGCACGGTAATTTCTTGTCATATCGGCGAAAATGCACATAACATACCTATTCGCGCTGTTACATTAATCGATTGCCGCACGTATCGCATTTTTAAAAGTGAATGCGTACAGTACTTGCGTACCAGTTACGTCAATCCCTGTCTATAACTATTGTCCATAAACAATTCATACAAAATTAAAAAATAATAATAAAAAAAATAAATAAAAAATAAACAATTCATCCATCCATCCAGCTCCCATAACTGGTTACCCAGGAAAGAATCCTGATAATAAACAGATTAAGTATTTTTCTAAAAATACCCATAATTATTGTGTGTAATTGTTTTGTTTGTCTCATTATTTTTGTTACATTATCTCTCACGAAAATGAACAAACTCAAGATGGATCCAGAGATTCTTTTTTTTAATTAATGTAATTACAATCTTTCCCGTCCACCTCAACTGGAGCTCCTATCTCTAAATCATTAACTAGATGTAGCCATTTACAACCTTATTTCAAAGAAATCTGGACGCTTTTTGATTCAAACACAGTAAGGTGCTGAAGATAGCTTTCAAATGCAAATGGAAGAGATTACATCGATCTTTTAAGTCCTGCCTTGCCCAGCTGTACTGTTAATGGTTCTACATGAGTTTGTCATTTTTTTTTCCCTTCCACAGGAGGCTGCCATTTTCAAGCATAAAAAAACTAAATACCTATCCCCTCCAGCAAGTTCTTCCAGAAGTGCTAACAAGGCCTGAATCATTAGTTCTAGGCTTACCATATTTGGTGAGACGAACAAGAGGACATATCCAGGGATCAGAATATTAATGAGCCTTCACATTCACTGACCAATCAGGTAGTGCTTCTCTCATAAATATTAACGAGACCCCCCTGCCCACCTTGTAAAATGAAAATTTGCGTCTGGGGAAACCCGGACGTATGATAACCTTTTTAATTCCTTACAGTTTTGCCCACCGAACACAGAAGAGAACAGCAGCTAGATTCCTGTCATGTTCACCTTCTTGTGCAGTGCGAAACAAAACCAACATCCTTTGATGGGCGAATTCAGATCCGCCAAATGGCATCCGTACCCTACAGTCTCTGGAGTTTGTTCCTTTCACTGTCATGTAAGCTTATTTTTAATGCAACTTTTACAAATGGAGTGATTTGGTTAAAATCACTGGCTTCAAGACACCCATGTGGAAACTGCACTGTTGACGTTGAAAGTTTGTCAAAAACTTATGTCATGGTGACCCTACAGGTGGGAAGTGAATCCTTTCTGCGAATGGGAAGTCATGTCGAGTGATGCCTAGGTGTCACTGTTGGTTTCCAGTGAGGATCTGACCAATAGGAGGCAGGTGAGCTGCCTTTTACCCAGGGGAGCGCAGTGGGATAATCCTTGTAGTTTTGTCCAGATGTGTTGTGGTTAATCTTCCTGTCTTTGGCAAAGGAGCCTGGTGCTTATATCTGTGCCCACAATGGAGTCTCTTCACATCTAAAGAGGAGGTCTACAATGGAGTCTCTTCACATCTAAAGAGGAGGTCTACAATGGAGTCTCTTCACATCTAAAGAGGAGGTCTACAATGGAGTCTCTTCACATCTAAAGAGGAGGTCTACAATGGAGTCTCTTCACATCTAAAGAGGAGGTCTACAATGGAGTCTCTTCACATCTAAAGAGGTCTACAATGGAGTCTCTTCACATCTAAAGAGGAGGTCTATACGTCTTTCCGTGGGTGGACGCTGCTTCCTGTGAGAGTGACGGCTAGACTCTTCTTTTCTTCTTTTCTAAGGGTATTAAGAATTTTGTTAAAAATCCATCAGAAAGTTGTACATCTCTGAGCTCAGGAAAGCAACAGAAGACAACAAAGGGGGGGGGGGGGGTGACTTGGATTCATAGTGAAATAAACCTCTAATATAATTCATTAGGGTTTAGCAGGTCGAATTCAAGCACAACTGTTGAGAATAACAGTATGTTTCCCTGCCATAATGTTATTTATCAGAACTCCGCATATATCAAAACACCAGAAATGTAAGCAGTTCTTTTGATCTCGAGTGAGTGTACGCCACGCTGACTCACCAGCGCATTGACGAATGAGGCTGCATTGAAAATGATACTCCACAGAACAGAAAGGGAGTTTTATGATGTTTTTTTAGTGGCACTAGAACAGTTCGCGTATCACAAATAATTTTCCGGGTCATGGATATAGCTGCAGACAATTTCCACACTTAATTAACACCTCACTAGCAATGTTACTCTTACTACGCTCCTGGTACTATGCTAAAATTTATTTACCCAGCCCATAGCCATGCAGTCAGTTATATAAACATTTGTGAAAAAATGGGTCATTCTGCAGACCTCAGTGAATTCAAGCGTGATGCTGTCAGGATGCCACCTATGCAGTAAGTCAATTCATGAATTTTCTTCCCTGCTAGAAATTCCAGGGTCAACTGTAAGTGGTATTATTTCAAAGTGGAGGCACTTAGGAAGAACAGAAACTCAGCCCCGAAGTGTTAGACCACATCGAGGTTACAGTATTATTGATGAAATAGTTGGGCTGTGGTACCTATTAAGTAATTGTTTAGGTCATCCAGCAGGGATTTACTGGTGCAGTACGGCATATCCAAGATGCACAGATGTAACTAGGTATTGTAAGTTAGCTATTGAAATAAAAAACAGTTTGTTGTAGATTTGGAGAATAGTTTAGACTGGGAAATATAAATTTCAATGAGAAACTACCAGTGATTATAAAAGCAATTTCAGAAATTTATGAGATTGGTGCTGTGAGTTTTTCACCCATTGATACAGTCAAGTATCGACCCAGACGCTGCCTGGGAAATGGAACCCCTCCTGCGATTTCAATCGGCCAATTCAATTCAATTCAATTCAATTCAATTCAATTCAATTCAATTCAATTCAATTCAGTTTTATTTTGGTATAGCGCCTTTCAATACAAATTCACCCCGAGGTGCTTTACATGGGTGTGTTGTGATACATTCTTGCATCATTTAAACTGAGAAAAGGGGAAAACAAAGAAAGAAAGAAAGAAAGAAAGAAAAGAAAAGAAAGTCAGGTGACAATGGAAGAGAGGAACCAAAAACCTCCAAGTAGGGAGAAAAAAAATCTTCTGGGGGTCCAAGGTCAACTGGCTGCCCCCCCCCCATGGAAATGTCAGCATTATAAAGAAAAAGAGGGGGGGGGGCTGCCAAATCCAAAACACTACTGGAGCCACTTTTTAATTGATTTCCCATCTATTGTTGAAATGTTGTTGCTAATTTCAGACAGGGAAGAGAATATGTCACGTTCCTGTCACGACGTAGAAGTCATACGCAGTGCATGTATTTTTAAATGTCATGAAATGTGAAAAATGACCGACTCCAGTTAAAGGGGTCACCGTGCACAAGTCCGTGGGCGAGAAATCCAATCAGATCAGCTAACCTTTTCATCCAGTGAAACTAAACTTGGATTTGTTACAGAGCATGGCAGTGACCAGGCCTGTACCCAGGGACACCGGACATTTCCGGAAGCAGGGGTGTAGGTTTCAAATTAACATGGGGGGGGGGGGGGTGGGTATGTGTGGGTCAGACATGTGACATCACATCGCATCATAAGGCGATTCTGCAGTCTCCCTGTATTCAGTTAGTTTTTTAAATTCATTAACTAATTACTGTTACAAGTGATATTCATCTTCACTAATATGGCAGTTTAAGTCCGGTAATGTCCCACATTGTGTACACTGAATTTGCTGTAATTATCAAATTATCATTGTACCACCTTCAGGGTACAATGTTTGGACCATTGAGTTAACACAGTCTTCCAGAATGGCTGGGTAGTCCTTGGCAGGGACACACTCATCCACAACAAGCAGTGGACCTGGGGAGTGCCATGACATTGCAGCCCAAACCATCGATGATCCACCCCTGTGCGGTGCTCTCGGTGCGCAGCCTTCCAGGTGGGGAGCCTCTTTGGGGCGTCTCCACACTGTAACTCCCCCGGATGTGTGAAAGGCAGTGAAGATGGACTCATCGGAGAACGATACATGATTCACATTGTCCACAGCCCAAGATTTGTGCTGCTGTCACCATTGAAACTGACCTTTGGCATTGGCATGAGTGACCAAAGGTTTGGCTATAGTAGCCCAACCATGAATGTTGGCCCTATGTTGCTCCCGACGGACAGTTTTGGTGGAAATAGGAGATTTGAGAGCAGCTGTGGTTTTATGATTTATTGGATACATTCCGGGTTAGTGCCAGGACATCCCTTTCAGTTACTCCTGTTAGATGTGGTCCGTCATTCATGGCTGGTATGCCAACATTACCCTGGAAACCGTGACTCTCAATACACCACAAAGACTCGCTGTCCTGGTCACAGATGCGCCAGCGAGACCAGCACCAACAATTTGTCCTGTTTTGAACTATGATACGTCTCCCATTATGTTGTGCGGATTGCAATATTTGATGTACAGCAGTGCTAATTGAACCTTCACTCTCTGCTCTTTTTGATGGAATGTGCAAATAGTGAAGATTGGGTACCAGACCGCACATATTCATGCGTGAAACCTCAAACACTATTGACCAGTAGTTTCAGGTTTTTTGTCCACCCTCTTTATGTAGGGGCATAATATCTTATTTGTACCCGATCAAATAAAGTGTTACCTGTTTTATTAAATGTAGGTGTTGCCATGAGATAATCCACTAGCTCTTCCGCTGATAAGCGCAATATAAGCCCACAAAGTCGACGCACAATTCCGCCCCAAGGTGACGGCGACTTTGGCCTTTCTGTGCTCTTATAATATGACTGTCAGCGCCCAGCCATGGATCAGCGGGAGGTGAAAAGGCACAAATCACTCAAGTGTGAAAGTGCAGCATTAGTCCGGTGGGGGGAGGTGGGGGGAGGGAGCAAAGAAAACGATTTGAGTTTTGGGTGCGTGAATTTTGCCAAAGGTTGTTTGACTCCGTGATTTACAAGACACCGTGTTCTATGCCGGCAATAAACAAAGATGACGGAGGAGACAGATAAATACTATTCCACGTAGAGAGGGGTTCCACCGCAGGCTTCTACACAGTGCTGTGCAGTTTACTTCCTCCCACAACACGTAAATCCCCTGACAGGTGCTGTTATCTTCAAAGCGGAGCTTCAGAATCGTAGCATCTCCCCTCAGAGACTGTAGAGGCAGCAGCCCCAAAGCACGGCATTGTGGGACAGCCACGGAATAATCCGCCGTGAATTGCAATGCGATGTGCAGTCATCGTAAGGTACGACATCATCATCCTTTTTGCAACAACTAATGAAGACAATTCATTTATGTTGCTGGTATAACATTTTGGATAAGGTCACAGGACAGAATGCAGTTTCGACTCAGGTTACATGGCATTAGGACCAGAAATATGCTTATTACTCATAGCTAATATACTGCATATGTAATGCTCACGGAAAGTCTTGGAACGCTTCCTTAATTTGGCAAAAATATTTCAAATATTATTAAACAAAAATCATTACCATCCATCCATTTTCTGAAACAGCTTGTCACAGGGGGTCTGGAGCCTATGAGTGCAAGGCAGGGAACAACCCAGGGTGGGGCAGAAACCCATCGCAGAACACGCTCACACCCCACTCACTCACAGAAGCACTCCTACAGGCAATTTGGTGAGTCAAATTAACCTCAGCACGTTTTTGGACTGAGAGGGTAATACCTGAGTACCCAGAGGAAACCCCACAGTGACACAGGGAGAACATGCAAACTCCACACATATGCAACGGCAGTGGAGACTCGATCTCCAGCCCCCAAAGTGTGAGGCAACACCTCACCACCATGCCCTCACCTACTGTTGTCTTTTGTTTACAAAAATACACATCGCTTTAGAAACAACCATTGACACCCAAATTATAGTTCATTGACAAGCAGTTCATTAGCTGTTCATTAGCTGTTTATTGTTAAGCAGTCTCATTGGGTGCTTTTTAATTAGTGACACCTTTGTAATAACATAAGACACCAAACATTTGCATTTAGTATCCCTCTGGGAGCCAGTGACTACAACTACAATTAACAACAAAATGGCAAAGTGAATGACTCAAGCAAAAAAAATCATGACACTTAATAAAAGGGAAATATCTGTGCATATGATACATCGTCTTTCACGATGAAACCAATAAATTTGCAACATTGTTACAGAATTAAGCAAGTGTCCCAAGACTCTCTGTGAGTGGAGATAGTTATTAAAGCCACTCAATGGGATGTTTTACAAGCTGCACATTGGAACCATGATTTTAGTAAATAACAGCCATTACATGAAGTGCAGGAATAGCATGAGCAAACCAAACCCACAAACATTTCTGGTAAATTCCATGGTGGGTCATGTCAACAGGAGGGCAAGGAATCCCGAACCGGTGCCACCTTCACCATGGAAAAACTGTAGGAACTTCACCGCGAGTAGGTCCTGGATTTCCAGCTTCTGCCAAATCCTGGCGTCTTCATGTAGATGTAAATATCTGCTGACTGCCTGGCAGTTGCTGTGCTGAAGGAGCCTGAGACGAACCAGCCAAGCCTGCTATAGTGCTTTTACTCGTAGGCATTTGCATTAAGGGCCAATCAACACGTCCAGCCCGGCCCCCATCAGCCTGAATGTCATAAGAAAGCTACAGTCATATGATGCATTCTGTGTATAAGTACTTAGAGGACAAACATTCCCCCTGGTGTCAGTATGGTCTAAGCTTGTGTGTGTGTGTGTGTGTGTGTGTGTGAGTGCAATAAAAGCATGAAAACACATAATTATTTGTGTGGTATTAGTTTAAGCAGACTGTGTTTGTCTATTTTTGTGACTTAGAGGAAGATCAGATCAGATTTTATGACCAATTTGTGCAGAAATACATATAATTCCAAAGGGTTCACATACTTTTTCTTGCAACTGTATAGATATATTCCTTGATGCCGAGGTTATAGATGCAGCTTGTTTGTTATGGTGGCATTTTACATTGAGCAAACCCTAGTAATTGCAGTGGTAATGTGAGCGAGAAGCTGAGTGTCTTCAGTGCTTTTAAAGGCTGTTTCTAGGCCAGTGCATTAGTGCATTTCTCAGTGCCCATTGTAAGCACTGACATTATTAGGCTCTGCCATATTCATATTGCCATTTTTTTAAATAAACACACAATGAGAGAGCAGAGTCATGCAAAGGAAATGGGCGGCAGCAGTTTCATCTTGGAGGTACAGTGCCGTGCAAAAGTCTTAGGCAGTCAAAGAAAATGATGTTCAAATGATCTTCATGTTGGTGTAAAACTATGATTGTCTGTCAATCTCTCCTAAAATCACCCCAGTATTTGCGGAAACCATCCAACACAAAGATGTATTTTTTGACTCATCAACTTCCCCCCCATGTTTGGGTAATTAAAACCTCATTGAGTTATTTAACTAATTACGTTCATTAATTAATTAAGTTAGTAGCGACATTTTGGGAACTGAAGCTAAGTGTTTATCTAGCCATCCAACAGGATATCAGCAACGTTTTGGAGCACAGAAGATATTTTAGTAGCTCTTATTGTGTTAATTTTAATCTGCATATGTTTTAATGTTTTGAACTGTGTTTTGTCTGAGCAAATATACACTTATTACCCAGATAAATAGCCTTAATCATTTTCTTTGACTACCTAAGACTTTTGCACAGTGCTGTATAAATCAGGATGTTGCAAAATGCTGAACCGTGGATGGGCGATCTTGCTCAGACGATAGGGAAGAGGCTGGAATTGACTGGCCAATCACACGGCTACAAAGCCCACCTGTGTTCAGATACTGGTTTTCCTCACTTCTGAATTGGCTTCGAAATCTCACCAAATCGTTTTAAGGCAGCTGTGCGGCTTATACTTCATAAAATGTAATAAAAATAGACACCGGACAGAGTGTTTCTCCTGATAACATAACAGCCGTATCTTAACCAGCATAACTCATGTCTGTCTCGGCACGGCAACTGCAGATTTTAATTTTCCAGAATCCTTTTGCATTACAAATTTTAATTGCTGATGGACAAGTTTAGAATGGAAAAATAAAAACAAATTCTTCGAGACAGAGAAGTTATCTCGATCCTATCAAGTCAAACCCGCCTTATCAGATTGTCCAAAATTGGTTTGGAGCAGCACATTCTTCGCACTTCCACTGAGGAAACGGAACAAGCTAGGTGGTGATCAAATGGGATCCATAATAGATCTGCTTCCCACTGGAGGTTAAGTGGTGATCCACACCCTAGCTTTCAAGGATAGACCTGCTTCGGCCTTTCTTTGCAAGGGAGCTGTTACTTTATGTGGAATTTCTGCCAAAGTACCAGTTTCAAGGAAATGTGTGAAACTCCTACCCAGAGCTATAGACATGGCTCCGGAGGCCCAGCTCTCTAGGGGAAGATCCATCCCAGCATCTGTCAAACCCATCTGTCCCAAGCACAACTGACCCACTCCTGTCCTATCAGCCAGGCTCAGTGTGATCACCGACAAAATGGGCTGGCGATTTTCTGACAACTTAATCAACTAAGTCATTGTGATTCTGCTGTGTGTAAAAATGACAAGGTTTCTGATAAAACAATCACAGTTCATGTTTTACAGCTCAAACAAAAAAAAAAAAACAATCCAGAATTCTCTTGAATTAATCCTAGTATTTAACAAAGAGTCTCAGTAATTAATTATATTATTTTCTTACTTGGGTTAGCGGCCTTTACCTGTGCTTAAAATTATTATGTATATTTTTCTAGATTGGAGAGAGGTGCTTAAAATAAATGTTGCATATAAAAACTGCTACTTTGTATTATCATTATTTAATTGGTTTAGTTCTACTTATATGATTGGGTGATACTAATCGTACGTTAAAAAGATCACCCTGCAGTCGTTTGTAAAGTTTGACCGCGCCTGATGAGCGCTCCCCTGCCCGCACGCGGAGCTGCCCACGCTGCGGACCCGGCGCCTCACGTGTCACCCCTTCGGAGCGCGTGCGGTGCCAGCGAGGATGAGCACGTGACCGTGCGGTCTACCTCCGCCTTCTTCTTCAGGCAACTAGGACGCAATTAAAGTTGCATCTCATGAGTATATTAACATTATTTTTTAAAGTCGATTTACGGATGAAAGCAAATATGTGTCTATATCAACAGCGCTATTTACCACCACCCCCTCAAATAAATGTACACTAATTAAATAGTGCGTTATCATTAATTTTCATGAAAATCAGACCGCTTTAGTAAAGGATGAGTCCTTTCTATAAATCTGCAGTGACGCGCCTAGTGAATGTATACGCATATATTCTAGCATATATTTACGCTACATATGACAAAAGGGGAAGAATGTAATTATGTATCGAATGTAGCCATTCCTGTGTAGTTCTGTCACAGAAATGTTTGTAGGACTTAAAATACACCAGCTATTGTAATACGGCCAAACGTGCATGCTCCTGCAAGCAATATAAGCACCTTCAACCATGATTTCCTTTCAGTCCGATATAAAACAAACGAATGTTACCGTGTGTAATGGAGTGACATTAGCACACTGAATTCCCACGCCGGCGGACCGAATAAATAATGCAGTGTGTTTCCCACTCGTTAGTATGTGACGTATTTTTGCAGGAGAGGGGAGAGCGGGATTCCATTTTCCTTGGCTCACTTTCAGGGGGAGAGTACCCCATGCACTGAAGTGCCATGCACATCACCTTCTGCAATTTCCAGAATTAATTACTGGACTTTCGTTTTATTGTACGTGACTTTTGAACATTTATAATAGTTTTTAAATAGGCTACGTTTTTCGTGAGGACATATATAAAGACAAAGAAAAAAAAGACTCAATGTGAATTCAGTTCGACAACTGATAAATGTAATGGAGAATTAAGATAAGTAAAAATCATTTGAAATTTAGTGCATCCGTAATTTCTTTGGAATATCCGGATCTATGCTGTATCTGAAAGCAATGCAGTATTCAGCGATTTCATAGAGGCGATCGCAGAGTATGCCGTGCCAAAAGGATTTGGAGAAGACGCTGATCCACTTTTGGGAACAGACTGGTAGCTTTCGTACCCTAGTCATGCATCCACTCACGCCTTAGCTGATTAAGCCTGATTTCTCGTAGCTGTGACGGACATTCCCGCTGTTTAGCCTACTCATATGAAAGTAGTGACGTGGGATGGAGAATATTTTCTCTTCGGGATATAACTGGGCTTTCTAGCCACGCAGGCTGAAGGATATATCCCGCAGTTAACACCATGCCATTTTTTAGCTGCCGGTGGTTGGATACAATTACCGAAACTCCGGATATCTAAGCGGAGCGCATCATGGACACGGCGGAGGTAATTGTCTCTCTCCTGGTAGTCCTGATTATAATCGTGTCGTTGCTGTCCAACGTGCTGGTGCTGATCTGCTTTCTGTATAACCCGGAGATACGGAAGCAAGTGCCGGGTTTATTTACCCTCAACCTCACCTTTTGCAACTTGTTGCTAACTGTGTCCAACATGCCACTGACTTTGGTGGGGCTTGTCAACAAGGTTCAACCTGGCGGGGAAGGTTTCTGTCACATAATCGGATTCTTGGACACCTTCTTAACCACAAATTCCATGCTCAGTATGGCAGCGCTGAGCATCGACAGGTGGATCGCCGTGGTTTTCCCCCTGAGTTACCACTCCAAGATGCGCCACAGAGATGCCGCGATCGTGCTGGTCTACACGTGGGCGCACTCCATGTCTTTCTCGACCGTAGCCGCCTGTCTGTCGTGGACGGGATACCACCAACTTTACGCCTCTTGCACTCTCTGCAATGCCAGGGCGAATAACAGCCGGACCCAGTTCGTTGCTTTTACTGTGGTTTTTCATTCCCTTACCTTTCTCATGTCTCTGATAGTACTGTGCGTTACTTACCTTAAAGTGCTCAAAGTGGCGCGGTTCCACTGTAAGAGGATAGAAGTTATTACAATGCAGACTTTAGTGCTGCTTGTGGACATTCACCCAAGGTAAGTCATCCATTCGACTTTCTGCTGCATAAAATTGACCCATATTTGTTATATAAAGGATGTAGGGATGTACATACAGTAGTATGCTTTCATAAATGATAGATTTAATGAAAATATGTGCAATTTGTTGACTGGTGCCAGGTGATGTATCTGTCAGCCGCATTTCCGCGCCTTGGTCAGATTCACGCAGGTCTTGATAGGGAGTCGCACTTTATCAACGTCACCCCTACACAGTTCCTTAAATAATACTTAAAGGTCACATATAAAATCCATCATATTTAGATGATGGTGCCTGAATACCCTACGTACTTATCGCGGACCCACATAACAAGTCGACATCGCACAAATCACTAGAATATCTCATATGTAGCCTATATACAGATATTGCAGTCGAAACGCATTTATTTTAATACATATCGGATAAAAATGTTCCTAATGTTACAGACTTAATTTTAGTTATTTCGTTTTAAAACGTCATTTTATATTCAAGAGAGAACGGCAAAATGACTGTGATTCAAAGCAATGCTGTTTTGGCATAGAAGAAAAATAAATTATTCAAAAACTAAATCTGTACATTAATTCACCTGGGGGAGATTATTAGGCCTACTTAGTTAAACATTTCACATTTCACTGGTACATGAATTACGAGTTATTTAACAAATTAAAGATAACGGCTATTTTTCCAAGCATCAAAATAGATTGCCCAATATATTCCCGGTGGACGCATTCTTTGCCATGTAATATTCACATGGTAACTCTCGGTCAGCTTTGTGTTTAAAGTAGCCGCTATCGCTTGGGGTATACAGTAGGATACGCGTGAACTCGCTAAATAAATAACCGTGTTATAAGTTGCGGATGCATTTATAAATGTAACTAACCAGCAGATTTACGCAGTTTTTTGCAGCCTTGTCTTATCTTTGTCACTTTCAGCATAAGTGTGGACAGGCACCAGTGTAATAATGAAATTAAAATGGTACTTTGGAAATCGGCAGTCAGTAAAACTTTAAATTAGGCGGATTTGCATGTTTAACATGTGGTCCCACGCTCTGATTTCCAGAACAGTGACCCACCAGGCATGTTCATGAGCCCTTGCCATCTGCCCTCATAGTAGCCTTGCATGGCGTGACGGCGGGGTACGTGCCCTGACACAGCCTTCTCGTGCCCCTCCCCCCCCCACAGTGTTCGGCAGCAGTGTCTAGAGGAACAGCGGCGACGGCGGCAGAGGGCCACCAAGAAGATCAGCACCTTCATTGGGACCTTCGTGCTGTGCTTTGCACCATACGTCATTACAAGGTGGGGACAGCGATGATGTCATTTTCACCACCCTCGAACCCCTGTCCTCACAAACCAGTGTTTGGCATCCCCAGCTTCTCTTTCTATCCCTCGCCACCCCCCACCCTAGTCACGATTCTTCAGACCTACGCAGTAATCTGACCTCCTGTTAATGAATACCCTGGCACACTCGCATTTGCACTTTTCCCCCATTCCAGAACCTTCCGCAGTGGATGGGTCATAGCTGCCGACTCCTGCTGGGCCCCATTTTTTTCGGGGGGGGGGGGGGTCTCTGTCAGCTCATATGGCCCGACATGGGATTCTGGGCCTTCTAGCCCTGGATGTGGATCGTGCCTCCTGATTGGCCCGATTTGACTCTGGATGCCTGAGTGCTAAGGAGCATTCATGCAGTACCAGATCGGATCAGGCACAAATAAACACAGATAAATTACGGATTTGAACTGCTATACTTTCCCCCTCAAAAAAAAAAAAACATTTATGGGTACTGGTCAGGTTCAGATACAGTATATCCTGAGCTCAATTTTCATTTGGTTGATTAGTAAAGTAACTTTGACTCCTTGCCCAATGAACTACAGGAAATAACCTGGTTAATTATTTAAAAAGCAATAAACTCAGGCACTGGGGTAATGTAGAGTTACACAAATGTAGTGGTAAAATCTTATCTTATTTTTTTAAGCCGTATGAAAAGATTGCTGAGCCAAAGATCCATAGTACGGTTGCTTTTTTCACACAATGTTAATCTTTTTGACCTTGAAAACTTAACCAAGATTTAAAAAATCTCTTTAGTGAGATATTGGACAGTTGGCTTATAAATGGGTTACGTAGAGCATTAAGCAAGGATAGAACCATTTCACACTAAAATCCCTTCATGACAAAACCACTTATATAAAGTATTATCTCAACACACAGAAAATGATCCAATCTTTTTCCACCCTTTGGAATGTTGTGTTTTGTTAGGAAGCCCAGCTATCATAGTCAGGATCATTTCACAACGCTGGGAAATTCAGCTAGAAAAAAAAAAATCACACAAACAGAAGCCCAAAGAAGTGGATGTGAATTGATACAAACACACCTGTAGGCTTGACGGCAGGTGGCTGAATCTAAAAAGAGGTCGAGGGCAGCTGTGAGTTCGCTTCAGTAAAATCAGCTCTCCAGTTTGTCACGGAGAATCAGAATCAACGACCCACTGGAGGGGGCGGAGTCTTGGTGCTCAGGCTCACGGTGATGCAGATGTCCTATTGGCCGCCCAACACAGATGGATGTTTACATTACAAACAGACTGATCAGTCAGCATCTAGAGGTCACACAGCGCAGAGTGTCTACTTAGGCTTTTGTGTCGAGACTCTGCATCAGAACTCAGCATGATATTAGCGACTGCTTCTCCAGTTACGTACACTTCCGGCATAAGTGCATCCATCTATGAGGAGTAGGTGTGTGGTCTTGTGTGGGTGCATGTTTGCATGCAGCCCATACCTTACCGACATACCATGTAGCAGACATTTATATTCATGGTGATCTGCACAGTTTACTGCTAGAACATTCCTGCAACTGAACAGTGAAGTCATTCGGGTGAAGCTCCCTTGTTGATTCTTGAATATCAGCGAGTGGATAGAACAGGACCATACAGGGAAACGTTGTGATGTTCTCACCAAGGCCTGATCAAGGCTAATTAAGGATCTGAGTCCATATTTGTGAGCTAAACTATCGCTTTGTGTAACATTTCTCAACCCGGTTCTCAGGGACCCCGAGACGGTCCATGTTTTTGCTCCCTCCCAGACAATCCACATTTCTCCCAGCTAGATAGTCCCTGGTAGGGAGCTTGGAGGCAGCAAAAACGTGGGCTGTCTCGGCGTCCCCGAGGACCGGGTTGAGAAACACTGCCTTAGTGTAACCTGAGTATTTACTTTACCAATTCAAAGAATATGAGAAGACTTATTTTTTCCCACATTCATATTCATCATTAGTGAATTTCTTTTGAATATATATTTGTGATGTATTTGCCATTTAATTACAGGTGAATGCTAAGCAGGAGAATGCACTGTGAAACTTAACAAGACAGTAGGAATCCATCAGCACTGTAAAATGGCATCTATTAGTACAAATTTTTACATTTTGAATTGGTAACAGATTACAGTTATTTGTGATATTTAAATGTAAAGGGAGACTAAAATTATTGCTATCCAAGACTAAAGGCTATTTGTTTTTCCCACTATAGTACAATAGACTTAATTGAATGCTTCTTAATTGAAATTTCTTCGAGATTAATGTACCATTAGATTTGTTCCACTGTTTCATGCCTTGAAATGCATTATTCTTAGGCAGTAAAACTGATAGCAGCTACAAATGTAACAGTAAACTCCCATGGCACATGATGCACAGTCTGATAAGCATTAAAGAGAAAAAAGCAGGAAAAGGCAATTTCTGTTTCATACGGACAGCAGTTTGTTGCTGCCATGATAATTATTTATTAGTGCAGAGGAGACTTTTATCGAAAAGGCCTAAGTTTTAGACATGAATAGATTTGGATATAGATGGAAGCACCAGACTCGAGGATTAAACAGTGACGCCTCTCCTGAGGATTGACCTGGAAGTTAATCGGTCAGGAATCACATTTTGCTGACCGTGACCTGGAAGTGATCTCAGGAGTGCATGTGGAGCCTCGCCCTCCGCCTCCTGCACACTCTCAGTCTGTGTGTCTCGGCAGGATTCTGGAGCTGTTCCCGGCAGTGCCTATCAGCCCTCACTGGGGACTCCTGTCCAAGTGCTTGGCCTACAGTAAGGCCGCCTGCGACCCATTCGCCTACTCCTTGCTGCGGCACCAGTACCGGAAGACCTGTGCCGACATAATCAACCGGATGCTGAAGAGGAGGGCCCTGAACGCATCGGGACAGGGGAGGGGGAACCATGTGGTGCAGACGGCAGACTGAAGTCTACCTGCAATGGGGAGGGGGGGCGGCTTTGGAATGGCAGGGGATGCTGAAGCGGGCGCTTGTCATGCTGTCTGGGAGACACGTGTACCAGGGTCTGCTGGAACAGGCCTGTGTAATGGATCAAGTACAGCCTCCCCCCCCCAGGGAACCGCCCCCTCGTTCCCTGCACCCTGCACCATCAGCGCTCCATGTCCGCTTGCTTTTGCATTTCCATACGTTCCCTGTGCTGAACACTTATCCCTTAGTCGACAGTGGTCATTTCCGAAGGTCATAGAGCATGGATCTGGGTCTCGGGGACAGGATATCGCTGCTGTAGGTGACGACCGGCTCTTCCGGGGACGATACACAACCTGAGGAGTGTGTGATGTCCTCGTGGACCAACGTGACGGAGAGTCCAGAGAAGCGAACCGCTCTACCTTCACACCTCCTCATTATATTTGCCTGGGTGCGTCTGTGTGCTTGGGTGGGATGCAGGGATGTGACCTGGTTGGTTTCTGATTGATACGTTTGCCTGCAGGGATGTCAGCATGTAGCCACTATGTCAGTTATCTACATGATCATCAGTAGTTTAACCACAAACCTATGCAAGAACAAAAAACTCATCCCTTGGATTTGGTGAAACGTTTGGCCATTTAACCAACTGAAATATTTAACTGATTTCAGCAGTTTAGAGGCACATAGAATCACAATGTGAACTTGTCCGGATGCATGTGATACAGAAAGTAAACTAGTCTAAAAGCAGTACATCATTAGTTATTGCCTGTCTTCACGAAGTGGTGTTTTACGGCGTGATAAAGTGATATTCACCCATGTTCCTTAGTCGCCCAAGTGTTTCATCCAGTGAGACATCTGACTTACACTGGCGTCTGCAGAACTCTTCTGAAACATCGTGGTTTATCGGCCACCTGTGCAGACAGTGTGCGTCTTACGTCTTGGAAGAGCTTTTTTGTGTTCTGGTAGGTAGCGATATGGAGTGTAGCGCCAATGACGGGTTGCCTGGGTTTGCTGTCGTGGCAGAGAGCGTGTGTCCCACCATCTGCAGGCCGAACTGGTGTTATGGACAGGCACGTAGCCACGTAATAAAATTACAGGTTCCAATCCCCTCCGCCACAAAAATAAAAAATGTATTTGCTATGTTCAGACACAAAGCCAGTCATGAAAAACTACTAATTTGAACCCCCTTCGAAATCTGATCGCCCTGATTTACCAGGGACCGCCCCCCGCCACGATCATCAAAATCGACCGATACAAATTTACTTCTGCCCCTGGGTATGGTTGAGGTGAGAGTAAACCGAAGGGCATCTTAACGCAACTCTGTCTGCAGCCTCTCATGCTCCTAGCTCTGCTTTATGGGTTTTTGCACACACCTTAATGGAACATCCTGCTAATGAAATAATTACCGAGTGGAGCTTTGCTTTGATGAGAGCTGGAGAGGGTTTTACTCGCACTTACACACGGAAGTATTGCCAGTGCCGCTTTCTACCAGTCTAATCAAGTATTTTTAGACCAACTTTTTGTGTTTTCAGCAAGAAATATACTTTCCCTAATGTTACAGGACTTACTGTCAGGTAATTGTATTTAAATGGATGTTTAGGATGTAAACGTACAAAAACACTACTGAGAGCCACCGTTACAGCAGTTTCAAACATTCAAACACAGACACTGTTTTTTGACTTGGTTAAGTTAGTGTGCGTTTTCGGTGTCAGGACCGTATCCTATATGAGACGAAAGTGTTTTACATCTTACAGCTCGCTTTCTCTTGTCAATTGTAATCTTCTATTTGTCTTAAGTATACAGCAAGCGATTGCCGCCGCTATGTCAGGCAGGTATGCTTCCCGCAGTACATTTTGTGCAATTTCACATCGATGACGGTCTCAGTAGACGCGTAGGAATTGCTGGCACAGTGCGGACGACCCGGGTGTCCTGATGAGACGCGCGGATCGGGTTGCAAGACGGGGTGGGGAGGGGGGCTGAGTCATTGAATGAACAGCACGGTTTGACAGATATAATAGCGCAGATAATTACAAAGTGGCTGCTTTTCGGGTCGCACGGATAACCGGAGCGATCGGTGTGGGTGTCCGGTTACACGTGGGCAAGTGTAGGACTTCACTAGCTCTGCCGTTGAGCGTGATACATTCTAACCCCCGATCATTGTTTTATGGGGCTGCAGTTGCTGCTTCTAAGCGTAAAAGGACACCTACGCATACACTGGGCGGCAATTATGGAATTAATCCTAGAACGTGTTATAAGATTAAGCGATTACTGTGTGATTAATCCCGTGATTGATTAGTGAAGTTGAACTGCCATATAAGGATCGCAGGCATATGGATAAACTTTGATCTTTTGATTTGAAATATTCTGTGATAACAAATACATTGAAACAGAAGCTGCATGCTGTATTATCAGCATTCATTTTGAAACTAAAGTTCCTCTTGAAATGTTTATTCAGCCAAGAATGGAAGAAATTAAAGTCTCCAGTTATATAAATCGTGTTAATCTGTCTTTTTATAATGCATTGTTCGCGTAATTATCCATAACAAAGACATGACACGCAGAGAGAAAACTGTCAATGATCTGAAAGCTTATTTACTGAAAAGGGCTACAGAAGCCATTGTGCTGTACGTTTCAGATAAGGTTGTTTTGAAGTTAATTACTGCATATGCCATTTTGATAATCTTAATCATTTACCACACGTGACCGTCAAGACAATGGCGTAGAAATCAGTCACAATTAGAATGGCAACCACCGTAACCTTTAACAAAATGCAGTTGTACTTATGAGGCAAAAAAAGTGAACACGAGTCGCGAAAAGGAACGTAAAACACTTTCATTTTGCTGTAAAAGGAACATAGCTTTGTTAGCATATCTGAGTAGAGTTTAAAGGTAACTTCTTCCATTCAACCTTGAATATGATTTCTATATTGCTACCCCTGCGTACGTATGGGAGCGTGGGAACTATTTTCAGTTTCATACCCTATGTGTTTAATCTTACACGCATCTAGCAACGTAGCTGCACTTAAGAACAAACTTTATAGTTTTCAGAGTTTTGCTTTACATACACACATGTGGGGCCGGTAAACTGGTCTGTACTCTTTTACTTAAAATACTACACAAATTCTATACTCATAAGTATACTCTTGTGCTATGTCCCAGGGAAACTCCACTCTGTCTCAGTCACTATGACCATTAAGCTGTCACCAGGCTCTAGAAACAATCTCTTTCAGTACTACCTGGGAATGATCTCAGCCTTAGATGACCTTAATATATGTTTACCCGGGCATTCTGAGCACTGCCAAGTGTCCATCTGACTGTTTAACACAACGCAAATATGTGAGTATGAATTGTCATGTTTGAAAATGTAGCATATTTCCAGAGCAGCTGCCCAGAGCAGGAGTCATGAATTAATTACCAGCAAGGGGAAGTAGCCTATCGCGTGCATGATGTAGCAAGTAGGCCTAGCTGAGTTAGCAAAAAAAAAAGGCACAAGAGAGACTTTTGAGCAGTGCAATCGTCCATCATTTACATTTTCTCACCTTTTTATTTTCATTAATTTAAATGTTTGTGCTGATCTCTGTATGCATATTGTTAAATACGAAACAATATAAACCTCAGCAACATCAATATTCAGAATAAGGCGGTGCATAGCTGCCATTCAGCTCACCTAATGATTTCTGCATGATCACAACTTCCAAGGGAAAGAACAATACCTCAGATGCTATCAGACATACCTCCTGTACAACGTGATCGGGATTTCGGAACGCAAGCTACCAAACCAGAACATCTATAGGAAATGAAGTTAGCACAGAAGGAGTGACTTACGAGTAACTTATGGCCTTATCAGCGCTTATCTGTCTGTAAACTGCAGGATCTGGTGTCCGCATCCGTCAGACTCCGCACAGTCGGTGCCTGCTGAGGATTTCATACATCATTTGCACTAAAAGAGTATTTGTGGACACGCGTGCTTTGTACAAACTAAGTTGTGACTTGTTGCTTTATTAGTCAAAAAGTAGAACAAAATTAATTGGCAGTTATGTATAAAATTTATATAAAGTAACGACAACATAGACTGTGTTTGTTTATCGGTAATTTTATTAAAATGTGATTCAACGATACATACTTTGTACAGAATGTTCTAGAATGTGGTTTACCATTGTAATTACAGGTTTTTATACATTTTCACAATTTCAATAGTACAGTGACGACTGGTTTTAGCTCTATAGTGTGTTGGTTTATGGAATCTGAAAGTTAATATGTGGTTTATATTATTACCCTCTGTGAAGAAGGTAAGCTACGGCACCAAAATCATTGTTTATGGACAAAATATTTTTAGATTAATGCATTTATCCGACCGCAAGCATTTAAAATATGGTTTAAGTCATACTGAACAAAAAAGCTTACCTATAATGCTCAGTTGTTCATAGTGCATATTTGATATAGAGTTAGATTTAATATTGAATAAATACTTAATATCCAATATAACTTTTCTATTTATTAAAAGACCCACACGTTAATTCGCTGCATCAGCTATACAAAAGGTATTATTTCTGTTCTTAATAATTATTCTTATTGCATTACTGAATTTATGCTGCCAAAATTACAATGTTTATTTTTTCCCCTTGTGTTTAGGTGTCGATGTAAAACATGTTGGTTTATATTTTTGTTAAAAGCAGGTATTATTCGATTTTCCTATCATATATTTATTGTATATTTATTGTAAATTTGTCAGAATAAATAATGTAATGTTGAAAGAACATCCATCTGTTTCCTGGACTATTTTAAACACTTTCGACTGATAGGTCTAATTATGCATATTAGTTGACAGTAATAATACTGCATTATCTGTTCTGAGGCTTTACTACTGCGAATTTTGAACATATTTACGGTAATACTGACGGGAAATGCCACGAACGCTGTTTTACGGTGAGCGGAACAGCGCGCGAGGCCATCACAGTGTCACGATGACGTGTCCTTGGCTGCAATAAAAGACGCTGACATTCAGCAAATCCTTTATCAATCTGACCACCAAAGACCCCAGCGATCAAATCACTCTTGCCGTCCTTGTTGACATTTTCTTCCAATTGGCCAGTTCATGGTTGCATAGCAAATATTTAAAAAGGTATTTAGCTGGTGAGAATATGGGCGCTATACTCAGGAATGACTCAAGAGTTAAGAGAGGTTGTGCTTTTTAAAAGGCTGCAACGCCAAATGTTGCTTGGGTATTAAATATACAGTCTTGTACACAGTTGCATGTCACAGTATTTATTATGGGACTGGACAATGGTAACGGCCACTTGTGGATCGTCTGCCTTCTACAAATAATTTCTGCTTCAGGGATAGCTCTCCCAATCACTCCATGCTGCTCTCTGTAATGGAATGACAGCAGAAGCCTCAGGATTTGCATCTGTAAATGGCTGCGATCTCGATCCCTGACCCCTGCCCATGGCACCCCGCCTTTGGGTGGGGTCAAGCAGAGAGGCTAATCGTGGCCGAGAGACAAATCTGTCACCCTCACCGGAGGCTGGCAAAGCGGCCTGCGAATCACTGGGATGGATTCAGTCATCCTGTTTGTTTTGACTTTGGGGTCAGGATGTTTACTCCCAATTGCCTGCGAGATATTACACAGATACTGTAAAAGGAAACTTGATGTGTTTTCACACCGGTGTTTACATTTAATCTGTACTGTACCTTAAAGCCCGAGTTTCACACCATGCGACGTGCAGAATGATAATCCGGACCTCTTCTTAAAAGGGGTGAACGGTATTGTTGAACCTGACATCAAAAAGCTTTATGTGAATTTAATCATGCCTGTTTAGGTAATCAGGGGTTCACTGGTGTATCCCGACACAGTCTTCTGAACTTTGGCTGATCATGGATGCAGAAACATATACAGTGTAGCAAATATTATTTGTACATTGTGAAAAAATGGATGATGATGAAATTAATTTGAAATCGTTTGAAAACCACTGCGGAGTACGTTTTGAATAAAAGTTCATCTTGTTTCTGTACATAACACACAGACATAATTGTAACATTTTAGACAGTTTTTAAAGTTTGTTCTTCAATATCCTCAATATCATTTCCATTTTTGACCATTTTTTCGCAGCGTACCAATCATTTTTGGCTACACTGTAGTTATTTTCGAGGCTAACGGATGCCGCCCCCACCCCCCCTTCCCCCACGAACAGTGCTCCAGTTATCGAACTGCCCTGGCAGGTTCAGATAAATTAAATGAGCTATTTCCGAAGCCCCACCCGCTTCCTGACCCTCACCCCCGCAATCCGGTCAATTTTCATTTTTAATTTCTCATTAGGAATCAGGGACCGCGAGGGGGAATGTCACGGAAAAGGTGTGATCTATTTGGGACGATCCACAAACAAAAGAATTTAAATCAGAAATATTCAGTCCATCCCCTGTATATATTTATTGACAACATGTTTGTGTAGTATTGCATATAATATAGGGAGCATCTGAAATTGCCCCCACCATCCTGGTAATGAGGGATCCTATCTCATCTGGGTCCATCTCTCCTAGTCATTTTCAATCTACAGTTCTAAAGTTCTAAAACAGCCCACTAGCTTAACCTAATATTTTATATACCTAGATCCAGGCTTCTTGTCTCAGGCCCACAAGTTCTCACAACTTCCCCAGGCCGAGGGGGGGGGGGGCGGTTGCACATCAGGGGGGCCCTTTTGAAGAAATTTTGTCTCAGGCCTGGGATTAATAACTGGTGGGCCTGCCTGGAGCAGCCCCCCCACCCCCACCCCCAGACACACACCTGTTTATTAACATATTCAGTGCTTTTCATTGTAATGTAGCAATAATTAAATAAAATGACTTGCACACGGGATGGTGGGCGAAACGTAAGGTACCGCTTATTCTGACACCTATATTTGACATGTAGACAGGTTTTGAAAATCTCTCAAACTGAAAACATTAGGGTGTTGTTCCTGAGGTCACATCAATTCTAGTGAAAAATTATACATACATGTATTTCACAGGATTCCACCTGGGTATCAGACTGGAATTAGTGGTATTTCATTCAGCTTTTTGTATGCTTGACCCGTGCCTGTCGAATTACTTTCTGGAAACGATTTATCTGGTTTCATCTGTGGGTGCGTGGCGAGATCTTTCTTCTTGTTTGATGTCCATTGACTCATCTGCGTGTCTAATCTGTTTCCCTGACGCGAGCGGATCAGTCCTGTCCGAGGGCGGCCGCCTGTTTAAGCGTATGTGATGCTGGCAGACTGGTGTCCGTTTCAAAGGCTGGACGAGCTTCTGAGGAGCCGCCGTCCTTTGAACCGCTTTCGGGGGGGGTCGCTCAGGTTCTCTGCTCTTACTGCACATCTGCATGGCATTAGAGTGGCAAGGCTGGGCAAGACGGCATAACCCTACCCCGACCCACCATTCTAGCCTCTAGTGGGGGGGATTTGAGTCAAATTTGTCAGTATGATTTCTATCGCTGAACTCTACCACCTTTCCCCCCTCCCCCACTTTGAAAATGTAAATAATTAGGTAAATTTAGTGAAAGCTGCCATGTATATCGAAAACTACTGTATCTCCTTTTCTGAAGCTACCTGTAGGAGGCGCTGTGACAGGGGCCCCCATGGACTCCTGGCCCGTCTTCAGAGTGCGGAATCTCCTGGTTGTTTTTCCACAAAAAGCAAAGAACAAAGGAACAAAAAAAAAAAAAGGGACTGCTGCTATGAGCGAAAATGGCAGCGCCCCGGAGGAGATAATGGAAATCAGCATAGCAAAAGGAAGACACGGCGCCCCCTGATGGGAAGCCCCAGGAAGAGCCCTTGCGTGGCTGATGCTCCAACAGGCAGAAATATCACGTGTGGGATCACCATGATTACACAAAAAGCAGGACCGGACCACCGCCACGCCCCACTCGCACTCCCTCTCACAAATGTCCCGCTTTCCAAAATTAAACCCCGACCCCCCTTTAAAAACCACCCACCCATGACTCAACAAAGCCAAGAAAAGATAATTGGTAACCAATTACCATTTTTTTTTTTTTTTGATAGGAGTACAGGGTGTTTCTTATTTTTTAAATTCCCGGGAGGGATACAATGAAGTCGCTCTGGAACGGAGGCCTTCCAGCAATTGTGGGGCTGTGTGACTCGGAGTATGTGGGCGATTCTCTGCTTTTTTTTCCTCCTTCTTCTCCCTTTCGCGAGCAGGCAACCATGACAGCTCGCCGGAGCCTGAGCAATTAGGCTCTCCTGCCTCCGGCAGCGCGGTACACGGGGCCCTGTGGAAGCCGCCGACCGGGCAGAAAATAGACAAATATAGAGCAACGTATAAGAGCCAGGACCCCGAGTATCCGGCACAAACTGGAATGAGAGTGGGGAATCCACTGAGTCAGCTTGCATCTCTCTACCCGAGGGAACGATAGAAAAAAATCACACAGAAAGCGGAGAGAAAGATGGAAGGATCAGTAACAGTCATGAGCTTCTGGATATTGTTGATGTGTATAAAATGTTTATTGCATATAACACGTAGAATTGAATAGTACTGTTCAGTATGACAATAAGACGATCATTCATCAAGCCTTTCTGTCGCTTATATCTAAGACCAACTTCAGAATAAATGATTCCCCCTCTGAAAAATGACACATATCGGAGAACCAATGCCACAGCTGAATGCATTTCCCAATTTTTTCCCCCTTTTTATATATATTTTTTCTACACAAACATTAATTTTCGGCATTTTTCTTGAATTTCCTGTTAAAGGTTTTCTGTATCTTGGAGATACGGTCGAGGATATTCTAGGACTCAAGACGAATCGCCCGTTAGAGTCCTGAAGCTAAGGACACTAACTCCAGACAGCTATTACAATACAACCAGCCTAGCTACAGTAAGACTAGCTGCTGCTAATTTATACTCGGATTTGAAAACAGTAATGTTATAGACAATACATATTTTACATAATGAATACGTCATACTATTTATACTGTGAATATAAATTAAGTTTGAACAACATACGTAATAAACTGACACAAATGAGAACAATTAACCCTCAAATGAGAAGAACATTCCAGTACAAAGAAACGCCTTCGTACAGAAGTACAACATGTCTGAAATCTTAATTTAGACTTAAAGATACGTCTCTGGTCTCTGTAAGTATCGTAATTCTGATAAATAATCACAGGGAACGGGATTGGGAGGGGCTAATTTTTTTGTAATAAATGATATATGCTGGTTGTCACCTTGCTATAACTCACAAGATGTTACATGAAACATACGAGATAATCACAAGGAAACCGGACACTGCAGATTGCAGTTTTTCTGTTCACCCTTTGAACTGATGTCACCTCAGTGCAATGGCTGTATATGAACTAATTTTCACGATGACAACAGGGCATGCATTTAAGCAAATGCCAAACTAGGGTCAGAATCAGTGTGTGAGTAAGGAGCATCAGCCACTGTCTCACTCTTCTTCAAGCATTCAATCCAGTACATCACCTTATTATAATTAATAAGTTCTGTAAATGCTTGGAGTAAGCTTTGTGTGAGACAATGTATCCGTCAGATTAAAGGCGTGATGACTTTTCTGGAAGGATGGGCAAGGAACCACAAAACATGGACTAGCATTCACCATAACTGTCATTCTGCTACTGTAACAAGCAATGTTATACGAGTGTGTATTTTAGAGTTAAAGAAAAGGATAGAAACTGTCTCTTTTTAAAGATGCATTTCATCTTTTCGAAAGACACAGCTCTTACATGCGGATTTCCGTATTTTTTCACCGCTTCCGTTTTTTTCCACAGGTCTCACCATAATTTGCATAAAATCATTGAGAAACCCAGTCGGGGCGGGTGGGAAGTTTGGTGTCAGCTTCCCTGTCCTTTACGATGATGGGTCCAGTCTGTCCCAGTAAACGCGGCATGTCCCCATGCCTATGCCCCGCATCGTCGTTGTGGGCGGGGCTGCGGCGGCCGCCTGACAGGAAGGGGGCTGTCACCATGCTGCTTGCTAAATTTATCCATGATCTCCTTGATGCGTGACAGGTTGGTGCGGGTGATGACGAAGTCGCACCGCGTGGCCCCGATTTCGTAGCCGACCTCGCACACTTTGCTGGTGGAGGTGTAGCCGTCGGCCCTGACGATCACCTTGTACTCCCCGGGGTTCAGCAAACGCCAGTAGTCTCCGTCGGCCACTGGTTAGGCAATAGACAAACCGACAGAACGACTGAGCTATAAACGTCAACACTGAGAACACAGGGGACCATTATCAATTACTGTCCATGTGTTACATTTAGAAACAATGTGTACAAAGTCTAGCGGTTTCCAATGGGTGTATTAGCATGTTAGCACATTAGCACAAAACAGTAAAATTAGCATGTTAGCACATTAGCACAAAACAGTAAAATTAGCATGTTAGCACATTAGCACAAAACAGTAAAATTAGCATGTTAGCAAAATAGGACAAAACAGTAATATTAGCATGCTGGCATATTAGCACAAAAACAGTAATATTACATCATGTTAGCATATTGGCACAAAAACAGTAATATTAGCATGTTAGCATACTGGCACAAAAACAGTAATATCAGCATGTTAGTATATTAGTGCAAAAAGTAATTCAACATGCTAATCCTACTGTGACTATTCAATATGAGTTCTAATGTCATTTTGTGGATGCTGTGTTCCTCTGTGGGTTAATACTCTGTGTGCCCATGAGCAGAAGTTTGCCTGTTAAAATCCCATGGCTGTAGTATGACTGATATCATCATCGGCCATTGAGCAAAACATTTAATCTCAACATATCCAGTGACCCTGCTCTCTGATCCTCAATTGTATGTTGCTTTGGAAAATGTGTCTACCAAATAAATGTAATGTGATACATTTTTTGATTCTACTAATAAAGATTTTAAATATCTTGGTGAGTCCCGTCAGAGCCGGCAAAGTGAGATCAGGAAGCTGGGAATGAACGGCAGCAGGAATGCTGTTCATGTTACGGCTGCATATTCCCCCGGAGTTTCAAAACTAGATCGAAATCAAGCCTGGTCACGTTTTCCTGGTCCAAACTGCGCAATTAGTTGATCAGCCTGGCCTGCACACTCATGCACCACTGCGAGTCTCGTTCAGCTATGGCATTTTCAGAAATTTTCAAAAACGGGGAACAAATACATCCCAATCGTTTTAAATTCTGCTGCCCAAAGAGAGTAAAAAAGCCAGGGGAGGAGAGGTGGAGATTTTAAAGGTTTCCTGTCGCTATCTGAAGCCCATTTGGAGAGGCTGTCAAGTCACCGTACGCTGTTATTATGGTCGTAAAAGCATCGCTTCGGCGGCTTCTCACCTTCAGAGGAAAAAGGCAGGTGTGGAAGTGGCAGTTTGGTTTGTTCTTTTTTATTTTATAAATGTTTGTAAGAGAATAATTACAGCACCGCACAGTAGGAGCACTGCCCTTCACAGACATCCTACACACCAGGACTCTTCATTTCTGCACGGCAACCAGGGCGAGAGACGGACGCGGCGTTTTTCTGCAGGAGCAAGGCGGGAATCCTGGTCCCCCACAGCCGAGAAAAGCCCTACGGGTCATGTTCCGACGGAACGTAAAGCATATGAAACGAGCACCTCCCACAGAAGTTATTCGGGGCCCTATCTGGCTGAGGTTAAGAAAACGGACGGTAAGTAGTCAAGTTTGATGAAGTCCCCAGGCAGTCCCACCCCTCCCCCGATCATTCAGCATGGCCGGTGACACGACTGTCGCCCCCCGATGGCTAATTAGTGCAAGTGCGGTAGCTGCTGTGAAACTGTCAGGTACTCAGGTAAAGAAGCAACCAACATGAGAAGGATTCCCCCACGAAATAAAAAAATAAAGTCCAAGGACCAGAAGGTCACATTTGAGTCCCTAATGATGACAAAACAGTGTCTCAAAGTGACAAATAGCAGAGTTTTAATAAAACTGCAGGGGCTGAGGTGCACTGCTTGTGTTCCCTGGATGCTAAAAATAGTACAGCGTGCCGTCACACTGCATTTACCCACCTCGCACCCCCTGAGGAATGGCATCGCGTGTGGGGGGGGGGCGAAGTCAAACGTGAACATCCCGCGAGCACTGGTGCTGTTCCAGCGGGGGAGGGGGTGCTTAATCTCACACCGACTAGCCGCAAATTAGCATTTTCTGGATAGGGTTTGGTGCTTCCCGGACAGCCGCGAGTCCTAACCGCCGACGCGGCGAGTTCAATGCTCCACGTTGGAGTAAATATTAAACGATCACCATAGTGAAGCATGGCAGTCGTGCGAACAGGGCTTGAGGTTCCATCTGAAGCAGATGAGCAGCTGTTACCTTGACAATGAAGCAGACTGATGGGGAACAAGCCGCGCTCACACTGCCTGCCTCCCTAACGGAAAATTCTGCGTTTTGATACCTCAGTGGACAGACCGTTCTAAATGAAATATATTTTTCCACGTAAAAATTTCTATTTGGAAAATGAACAAGCCAAGACAGAAAGACGGACGGACAGACAGACAGATAGATAGATAGATAAGCATAGATAGATAAGCACACATGAACACACACATATATAAACTCGAGCCATATGAGCTATAACTTATATTTAAGACAATGGTAATGTAATTCTTGGAGGTTTGTAAAAGTAACGATTGAGACTTCCAAAAAGGTCTTTTAAAAATGCCCTAAGGACTGTTCCTCAGTCAAAGAGTCAAATCTAAGACACGAGTCAAAGCGATAAATCTCTATCTTGCAGTAATCTAATTTTTCATCTAAGAAACAGTACAGTCAGGCCTCAGCACAGTTTCCCTTTCTTCTCTTGGGTTGTAATTATTAATATCGTTGGTCTAAGTGACAGACCATGTAAAAACGGAGACTGTCATTAAGGCGGCTGGAGACCGGGCTCTCTGATTCACCCCGCACGTCTGCATTTCACATCTGACGTGCGCCTTGACACTTTCGTGCGAGGTCTCACAAGACAGAGACCGGCACAGAGGAACTCTGACTCCACTGCACTTGATCCCCGGGGGGCATTTTGAGGCAAAGTTGGGTTTTAATAGTCATGATAGAGAGACTCTACCTATTTACCAAGCGTCCTTTATTGACGGCAGGCGTTATGAATCATCATTTATTATTAACTTCACTTTCCTCGTTACGCCACACAGGGCCAGACAGATGTTCCGTACTCAGGGACATGACCGTGACACGCAGAACACGCTAACTCCTGCCTCGGAATACACTTTTCAATCGTCTAATTCGTGTCACCACAACTTCTCTGGCGCTCGATGAATCATTCTCTTCTTCTTCCTGCCTCTTTCGCTTTCTTGAACTCTTAAGGAAAACTCTGTGTGCCTCGCCGAGTCGGGCCGCTTGCCTCTACCGGAGCAGGAGAGCCTGCTACACGCAAGGATGCCATAGGTGAAGCGTCGCTCGGAATGTTCCGGCTACCAAGGGACCGTCATTACCAGCATCTCTTTACGGAAGCCATAACCAGCTCTGACATTTAATCACACTGGCGGGGATGTAAAAAACAGGACATACAACAGCGTTCCGGGCTAAATTAATGTGCTCTCTAAAAGTTATTTTGAGATCTATAATCATTGTGGAAAATGGCTGCTAATGTCAATTTTATGCCATAAAAAGGCATTTAACTCAAATATATGCTGCACAACAGAAATTATTTTAGGAAACAGGTAAGACTCACTCGATACGCAAATGCACATCACAGAATATTTAATATTGAAAATGGTACTTTGTCAATAGCATATCCAAAAGCCTGATGATAAACAGCTGTTTGGGCTGCTTAATCCACTCTGCTTGCCCAGTGTAATCAGGGTTCATTTATTTACTTCCTTTTCTCTTCTGTCAAACAAAACAATTTTCCGCACAAATATCACGCGCTGCAGGCAGCCCCGGGGCATGAGGACACGCTGGGGCCAGGCGCCTCACCGGTGTCGCCGCTCTCTGACACACGTGCTGTCATGTGACCAGACGCTCATGTGACTTTCAAGGGTGTCCAGTCATGGAAGCGCAAGACACTCCGTTAGAGAGGTAGGTACAAAACCGACGCGAGACGGGGGCTCTGCAGCCAACAGCATGCGCGTGGGAGTGCACGGTAAGATGTTTACCATTTTATTTTTACCGGAGACGCGCAAATTTGATTGCACTTCATCGTTTTGCACACTGATCATTCCACATAATGAAGCCTCTGAGAATTTCAAATCCTTCAACCGTAATAATGTAAACAAGTCCTAAATTACGTATCTTTCATCAAACCGGGGTTTGTTGATTCAATCGTTGTCTATTAAAGCTGGTTCAACTGTGGGATTTCTGCATACATCCAAACTTGATTCCCAAGTTATCTTTTTCCTTCCCGTTCCTGACATTGGTAATACTTCTGCTAGTGCTATTACTGTGAATACATAGTAATCCCTCAGCGTTCTTAAAAACACTTGCAAAAGGGCTTCCTGTGCCCCTCCAGAATGTACAATGGGCGAAACTCAATGTCCTGTCTCACAGTGTTGTAATGGGATCAAAGCTCAAGGCCAAACGGGGAAATTCTGGTTGTAAAGTTGCGTTTCACAAGCTGAGCACGTTTCACAAGCTGAGCACGGCTCATTAGCTTCAAACCGGTACTTTGTGTTCTCGGTACAAAATAAGTCAAACCGAGAAATTTCGCAAACCGGCGCGTTGACGTGGGCCCGGCTGGCACGATGGCTGCCTAGTTTTGCTTTGTTCTTGGCCTCCGCTTGCGAGAAACTCGTCGCCGAGGAGCTAATAATAGTGATTCCAAATTGGGTGCGATTTGGCCGCACGTCCCAAATCCGTGAGAGGACAGCGACCCCTCGTTAAATCTGGAGCTGGAAGCCGCACCACGGCTTGCAGATTCGCATTTCGGGTGCCCACGCATCTCCTGTGCGCGTCGGTGCGGCACGCGTTCATGTTGCGTGCATGCAGGGCATTCCAGCGCTGGACACTGCGTCACATCGCCACGCTGGGTTTTGTGAGCCGCTTTATTGCGGTGCTCAGAGCTCGGCCCGTTTGTGAGTCACACCCCTGATTCCTGTGTCCTCCTCGTCCTCCTACCCAAACATTTACTCGCTCCTGTAAACAGTGATGTTAAAGCGCCGTGATCAAAGCCACATGCGGTTTAGTGAGAAAACCTCACTTCAGATTACAACTGGGAAGACGAAATCAGCTTTAATGAGGCGTTACCTGAATGAGCAGAGCCTAGTGTGACTGGATTTCCATGGTGTATGAACACTAGTATTATATTTTTGGGATAATAATATGAGGAAATCGCTTTTTACAAAGTATTCGTAATGAGGAATGATCTAGTCATTTACAGGAGGATATATTATCATTATGTTATTGTAGGTTATTGGTAGCGTGAAGCTAATAATCAATTTTATATTAGGTAAATATTTGTCTGTGAATACTCTGATGACAAATGAAGGCCACAGGAAAGAGCAAAGAGGTGGAAAGTTCAGGAGCTTCAAGTACGAATCCAGACCAAGATTTTGTTCCAACCAACCAGTTGAGTACTCTGTGAATGTGACTCTTTATATTAGATTGGTTGGTTGAAACAAAATCTTAGTCTAGATTTGTACTTTCTGAACCTGAACTTTCTACCTCTGAAGGAGCGGAAATCCTACGGTGCATCTGCAGTGTGTCTGCGCCTGACCTGTGCGGACGTCGTGGTTGATTCCCTCCACGGAGACGATGGCGTTGGCGACCCCCCGTCCTTGTGTGTCCCTCACCACGCCTTTAATCCCACGATGCACCTGGACAAGAGAGGTACCGTTTAGCGCCAATGGGCTGCGTCACTGCCTCGGCTACCTTAGCCGATCCTCCCTGCACTTCATCAATCATCGGCTGACTCACTCACATGGAGACGGCTTTGCACTTAAGCACATGACTCAGTCTTGGCTCACTAGGAACGCAACCTGAAATCACTCTCGTGTGATTAGCAGCGCACAACAGCAGTTTGTTCTTTAAGAGTAATGATCACGCTATAGTTCCCCATTTGCCAATCACGTCACTACTTTTAAGACCATAAATTAAAATGACTGATGGTGCAAACAGGACTCAGCAGGTATCTCAGTCGGCTCACACCTGCCGGGTTCCTCTGTGTTGTGTGGGTTCCTTCTGAGTATTCTGATTCCCTCCTGCAGTCTAAAGTTACGCAGCCTGGCTAACTGGTGTCTTCAAGTTGCCTGTAGCATATGGGGATGTGTGTATGTGCCCCAGGGTGGATTGGCATCGTGCCCCAGGGTGGACTGGCATCCAGTCCATAGTGCTCCATGCTGCCTGAGACAGATTCCAGGCGCCAAGTGACCCTGGACTGCGTAAGTGGCTAGAAGATGGAATATTAATAATACTAATAAATAATAATAATAATACACTTTGAATGAGGTGTTATTTAAAAGCTGGCAAACTCCAACCCCATCAGCAGAGTCTAAACCTCCCCGATGTCTTTTTAGTCAGCTGTGACACCGTCAGCTGGTCTCCTGATTTCGGTCAGCGTGAGGTTGTTGTTTTTCCACGCCGAACGTGCAGGAAAGGCAATTCGAAACCACACGCGACGAAACAGAATAACGCAAGGAGCCTCTGTACAGTCGCCGGAGTCGCTGCCCACGCCCCCCGGGACCTTTCTGATTGCGGCGCTCCGTTCGGCGTTGCGCGGTGAGCGGGCAAACGTTTTCACAGCTAACCCACATTTCAACTCCCTCAGCGTAACACCAGGCTGCTCAATGTTTCATCCCCCCTGCTGAACTCGTGCTTCCTGACTGTGGGATAGTACGGCTTCCATCCCAAAAGGATTAAAGTAAATGAGGTCTAGTTCAAAAAGCCAAAAGACCTAAAAGGCCAATGGAATAAACAGCCACTCCAAATCAAACCATCAACACCTCTCCTGTTCCCCTCCATTTTTCGTTCATTTTCCACGTTAATTTTCAGCTCCAAGTGCACATTCTTCCTTTATTTTCAGTTCTCAGCATCTAAATCCTTTGGGGTATTTTTATTCCGTTTATTTTTAAATAATTATACAAGCATTCGAGGCTCAAAGTCTTCTTCTCCAACAGGAAACGCAAAAGCCAGGCACTCTGTCCGCTCTCATCTCTGCACTGCACGTTAACGCACTTGCGGTATGCTGGTTTCCGCTCAACGCACGTTACATTCTTCCGCTAACTGGCAGACAATCCAGACAGCCCACAGGCAGATGCATTACATTTATTTAAAACAAGCATTTTATCCTTGTTGTTGAGCTGCACACCTGCATGTACTAAAAATCAATGTCATTATGACTCATCAGAATTAAGGCAGACAGCGAGTCTGATTTTGTCTTGCCACCCATGAGCACATCTGAAATGTAAATTAAAGATTCATAGGAAGAGATTCTACACATTATTTCACCCCCACTGAGTCTCTGAAAGCCTGCAGTACTGACAGCGCTCCACCGGGGGTGGGAATGTGGTGTGGAGGGGGGGGGGGGGGGATTTACGACTCTGAAACACCAAAGAGCTGAGCAATTTATGTCTTAAACTGTGAATTTTTGGTTCCTATACTTAACAATAAGACATTAAACCTGTAACTGAATGAATAACTAGTGAAATAACTACCATTACAGAATAACAGATGCATGATGCATTTAAATCTCAAATTTCTGTTTTTTTTTAAGTTACAAAGTACCTTAACAATGTGGTCTGATTGATTAATTTTTATTGTTATAATCCTTAACGATTGTCAACCCCCCCCCCCCCAGTTTTTATTAGCTACATGGGCTGGGTGTCACTAATGACCCCTAAAATTCACAGGAGGATAAAGCTGTATAAGGTGTTAGATGGAGATGTCTGGGAAAAAAATCCATTTCGCATCTGAATGTCAAA
Organism: Paramormyrops kingsleyae; assembly: GCF_048594095.1. Classification (NCBI taxonomy): domain Eukaryota; kingdom Metazoa; phylum Chordata; class Actinopteri; order Osteoglossiformes; family Mormyridae; genus Paramormyrops; species Paramormyrops kingsleyae. The sequence goes on from NC_132816.1 coordinate 17,217,831, forward strand.
GGACACCACTGTGAGTCACGGACGCCACCGGGGATAAGGGACTGTCGGCCATTCTGTCTCTCCCGCCATCCCCCTCCCACCCTGACCCCCCCCCCCCCCTCACGGTGAGTCATGCTCTGGAAGCCCACCGTTTCACCTGTGCCCCGCATCATCGCTTACAGTGGAACGTGCCGGAAGGTCAGACAAAGAGCACAGAAGAAGACTGACATACAAAAATCTACGTGCGACACGAGCCGAGCGTGAGTGTGATTTGTAATGTTTTGGGCTTTGATACTAAGAAGGCTGATTAGCTTCGACAAATCCGCAAGCTCAATCAGAGAAACTCCAATAACTATTTACGGTACCCTCTGCCTCCGATGTCATTTTAAATAAATCATTTCATTTAGTCTATTATTGTTGACGTGACAAGTCTAATTAGGACACCCGACTAAGAAAATAACTGTGCGACAACATTTTCTTTGTGCACAGGAACACCAGAAGCACGGATTTAAATAAACATATTCCACGAATTTGAAATCTTTGGTCCTATTGACCCCCAGAGCCGATTAAACTGCCAAATTATATTTATATTTTCACATCTTGTTGGCAGACAGATTAATTACATTCGAACAGAGATGGAAGCAAGGATTTTACATAGACATATTAGTTCAGGAGTATCCCTGTCTGTAACCGCAGTGTAGAATGCAAACTATCCCAACATGGCGTCCCAGTGCTCAACATCCATGGTGGCCTTACAGCTGTATCTTAACACTATATATTTATCATGTTAGGGCTGCGACAAGCCAGAGTCTGTCACAGCATAGACAGGTTGTACCTTAAACATGACACCAGCCAATCACAGGTTCCTAACCATACAATATACAAATTACGCTACCAAACCACCCAATCAGAGGATCCCTTTGAAGGGGACCGGGGTTTCCCACAAGAATGTGGTGAAGTCACGGGCAGAACATGCAAACTCTAGGTCCGGATTTGAACGCACAAACCTGGAGCTATGAGAACTTTAAACAGCCTGTCTCTACGTTATTTATAAACATTCAAAACATGTAAATCATGCTGTCATTATAAGAGCGAGATGTAAATAATAATAAGTGAAATGTTGCCAAAAAAAGCACATAAAATTGCTTTGTTATAGTGGTGTCAAAATGAGCCTAAATCAAGTCCTTCTATAATCTCTCCCACGTCTGAAATTAAACAAAAACTTCCCTGGGTGTTTCTGTCACTGAAAAGCATATGTGAACGACTTTTTCATTTAAATGTTTTGTTTACTTGGTGCTAAACTGGTTTACCTCTCATGTCTGTCAGACAGCACTTGGATATCTCCTTCCTGGGAATGTCGTGCATTTCACGAGTGCGACTCGAATAAAAGAGCGAGGTAATTCATGCGGAGGAACACCAACCCGTCACATTCGCTTAACGCTTTCATCGAGCGAGGATACGGGGGGCATGTGGGCGGGCGTGTGCATCGGCAGGGGCACGCGGGGGAGGGGCTGTCTTTGGGTTTGTCTGTGTGTACGTTCCTGTGGGTGTGCACACATAGATATGTCTACGACTGAATTCCGGAAAGTACCATTTTTTGTTATTTTTTATTTCACCGTATGTTTGTAACACTTGTTTTTCAGGTCAAATAGGCGTCAGGAGGAATTACATTTATTTACTGTTAGATGCCATTTCGTGCTTTTAAGCAAAGCGATGTACATTTTCGAGAAAACCTGTGGAGCATCTGAGGATTAAAGGTCTTACTCACGGGTCCAATAGTGAAATCACTCTGCTGACAATGGGATTGGAACTGGCAACCTTCCGATCAGTGGCGCATTAGAAGGTTATGTAAAGCTATCGATTTCATCTAACAGTGTGTCTGTGTTACCGTGTTTAACCCACCCGTACGTGCATGTGAGATGGGACAGGTGGCCACACACGGCGCCCTGTTCCCCTGTCGAGAGGGCGCCCCCTACCTGCTCCATGAAGACGAGCAAGGATTCGCGGTTGTTCTCCCACTCGTCCGGGAGCTCGCTCTTGTGGGGGAATTTGTCGCAGCCCACGAACATGGACATCTCGAAGCAGTTGGTGTGCAAGTAGCTGAAATCGTTCATACCTGTCAGAAACACAGCCATTTACCTCCCAGCCGGTGGCCTAATTAGCTCTTTGAGCAGAGGTTTGACGGCCCTCGTCCTGCCCTTCTGTATTCGGCTCTGACAGAAAGGCAGGCCTAGGAAATAAGGGGTAATTCATCTTACCGTCCGGCCCCATACCACCTTTCAGCTCCCCCCTGGTATTTTTGTGAAATTTTTGTTCTAGAAAAGGCAGGATCCCACCTAATTCCACACTATCCCCCCTACTTTTGAAAGAGGACAAATCTCAAACAGAGTTTATTATGTGTTCCAGATTCAGAGTAAGAACTCGAGTCTTTGAAAAATGGATGGATACAGGGGCGGGGTCACAGGGGCACTGGCCCAAGCTGAAAGCTGATTGGCCTCCTGAGTGCCCCCTCCTGTCACTCACTGATTCAAAAGATATTATTGGCTAATGATAAGATTGCCCCCCCCCCCCCCCCCCGTATAAATTATGGATCCTTTTTTGCCCTTCACCTTAAAAAATGCCAAAAAACGCCCCTGGAGGGGGTAGAAATGGAGCTGTCAAAAGTGAGTTAAAAACTTCCACAGGCTTGGAAGTTTGAACTGAAAAATGCAGAGACCTGAGCTGTCGTACTGTTACTTATTTAGGTACCACCCCGGATTTTCTTTGGCAAAAGTATTTCTACGTAACCATGTAACTACATTTGCAAAGTACGTTTGGTTTGAAGAAAAGCTTAAGGAACAATAAACATGATAGCTTTTATTTTCTAGGTTTCAATCCAGTCCACATTTTCACTCCTTCCCAGCTCCCAGCCAATCAAAAACACCAAATACCTGGTACAGGCAGGTTGTGAGCTGGGAGGGAGCAAAAACATAGGCTGTCTGGGGATCCCCAAAGACTGAGTTGAGAAACACTGATATTACAGCAAGTTATTGTATTACAGTATTATTACTATAGTAGAGTATTATTATTAGAGTATTATTATAAGTCAGAGTACTATAGTATTACAGTAATTTATCATAGAGTAATATATACAGACTCCCTGCAGCCGTGTGCCAGGAGGCCCCGTTGACAGTCCCATCCTCCTTGGCGAAATCCACCGTGTGGCAAACTCGCCGGCTGGCGTCCGTCATCAGGCGGTGAGTGGAGGCGTAGGAGAAGGCCAGCCAGCGGAAAACGAGGTCGTCCGGGGTGGGCGTGGCCTCCCGCGTCTTGCTGCGGAAGCGTGTCCGGTCGTAGGGGTAGGACACCACCAGCTCGCCGCCCTGCAGGTTGCCCCCGAGCACGAAGGGGATCTTCTCCATCCAGGCGATCAGGGCCCGCGTCTCCACGGCAACCTGATAATCGAAAATGCACGGGAGGACCGGGGGGACAGGGGGGGCGGCGAAGCGATCGTTACGCAGCTACAACATGTGTCTGGTCCTCGGAATAACGGGCATCTCCGTGGCTTGGTGTAGGTGGAATTCAAGCCCCCCCCCCCAAAATGTGGGGGTGGATTGGTATTTCCTTGAGGCTTTTAGTCTGCTTTACGCTCTATTGCTGTCCCCATTTCCAAGTGGGTGCTCGGTCGTTTCCGTCTGATCGGCCGCTGTCATTACGACCCCAAGCATCCCGCACTGCCCCTTGGAGCAGATCTGGGACAATCTTTTCAAGGGACTTCATTTCATGATGCAAACAGGCCTGAGCTCAATGCTGCATGTAACCTACAAATAAAAGCTTTCTCAAGTATCTAAGCCACCCTACAATCTTTACAGGGCATTTCTGAACAACCATTACTTGGGATACTTTATATAAAAAAAATAAGCAAAGTTTTTGGACAGTTTTTCTTTTTCTTGAACTTTAATCTGTATTTTATGATTTTATTTTTCAAGCAATATGTAGGAATATAACGATATTGGATTTGTGAAACTGGTTGCATGAATAATACTAGTTATATATCCGAAAAACACGACACAGGTCATGTGACCATGTGATGTCCCACCCAATCCCTGCTCTTCCCCACACTTACCGTGGCGTTCTTTGCCAGGTACCAGTCTGGGATGGGGATGTGATGGTTGAGGACTCTCCGCGAGGTCAGCTTCCTCGCCTCGGCCTCCCAGAGGATGGAGTTCAGGTCCGGAAAGTTGTGGTGGATGTCCAGGCCGTCCTCACTCCAGCGGCCCAGAGACCAGCCACCCAGCTCTGAGCCCTGATCAGCAGGGAAGCACGGCAGCCCATGGACATGAAGGGGTTAACGGCCAACAATATAGATAAAGGTTCAACAGGCTGACCAAAACAGGGGATTTAAGTACATTTTAAGGAAGAACTCAACTGATCAGAACCCCAAAACCCTGTACTGGGTAGGCAGTTATAGATGACCATGGATAGAAGAGCTTATTTTCAACAATAGTTAGTCAAATTAATATATGAGGCTGTACGGCTACTTTCCCAAGGATGACAGTGGAGGGTTGATCACAGTTAATCAACTGATTCCTTGCGGTGCCTGACCTGCTCTCTGCCACTTTGTATAAGTGTGTCTCGAATGGCAATGTTCTGCTGCCACCAAGAGCGCGACCGAACCATCAGATTGGTCGAAATGCACGGCGATCAGACAGACCCAGTGATCCGCTTCGATATGCATGGATTTTCTCAAGGAAAAGAAGGCATATTCTATATATTATTTTCTTGTTGGTAGTATCACACATCGCAATACAGACGCTCCTCTACTTACGAACTTTCAACTTACGAACTTTCAGACATATGAACGAAGAGGACTGTAAGTCCAAATTGTGTTCATTGGGCTCCCGTTTCCTGTCCGCAACATCAGTTTTTTTTTCTGCGCGCCAAATCTGTCTAGTACGACTTCTACCTGCTACTCCCACCGCGCAGCAGCGTAGCGTGCGTACTCCCAGCATCCTAGTTCTTTGTACTTGCGTACACCCTTAAAATGATGTTGAATAACGACTTACGAACATTTCAAATTATGAACGGCCATTCGGAACGTATCTCATTCGTAAGTAGAGGAGCGTCTGTATATTGAAGCCTTCCTGATAACTCACAAGTTGAAAATTTTCAACCTCCTACTTAAAAAAGGACTACAGAACAGCTAAACGGAATAGATTCATAATACAAATTGACGCAAGCGAATGCTAATTCCACTAGTGTTTGATGCTAATATAACACAGCAATTCTCACAGACGTACTAGTGGAAATTAGCGCATAGAAAATCATGATGTACGCCTCGTGAACAGTAAATAAGCGTTGCTTCGGTTTCACACTACTGTCGCTCTCCAAACCCGATGCCTTTACTGAGCCGACCCTCTTGCAGTGGAAAACCGAAGCGAGCTGGAGCCGCACTGTAACTAGTCTCTCTTGGCGGTACGGGTCGGGTTCTGTATGCCAGTGGAAAAGCGGCATAAATGTCATTGTAATATGGAAACAATATAACGTAAGGTGACAGCACTCTATAACTAAAAAGCAAACTCTCAGCTGGGATTTTCACTGTATTATCATGTATTACCCTGTCATAATTCACGCCTGACTTCATTTCCTCAGTCTATCTTATCAGCCCTGCCGTTTGGCAGCGACGTTCATCCACAAACTCGCATTTCCAAGCTACACGCACGTCCTCCCTGCTCTGCCTACATACCAAAGGGCTTGAAAAAGGCACTTGTGTTGCACACAGTCATGATACCTGCAGATAAATGAACGTGTTTCCCAAATAGTTCATCATAAATCCAGGCAGTGCGGTGAGCATTTCATCAAAGTGTCACTCCTCTAGCTCTTTTCGGTAATGCTCTTCCCGTATGGAACCTACCCCAGGAAGCACATGGCAGAAGGGTAGGGACAGCCGACATGGGATGCCGGTAATTACCAAAGGTAATTAAACCAAAAGTAATATTAATAATATTAATTAATAGAAATATTTAAATTCCTTATAGGTGCTGAAATCTGACCCCAAACTGTCATTAGGTGGAAGAAGGTCAGTGAAACACATTAAATGCCGTTAAGCACTGATAGTCGAAATACACTTTGGTTTGAATATGAAGGGAAAATGAATAAAATGAATAAAAATAAAAACAAGGAGCTCCTTCGGCGCCCGGTGGTTAAGCTGAGTGTTGGACACAAACCCTGGGCGGTCCAGAACAAACGGAGCAGCGGCAGCAGGGTCCTGCGTCTGCACCTGCTCGTCTCTCGCATGGGCTTTGCTTTTATTCCACTGGATACGCACTGGATCTGCCAAACTTTGGGCCGCACCCGCACCCAAAAACCACCACGCCACCCGATGTCATCGACATTAGCCAGACCTCCTTCCCAAACCCACCACTTCGAAGGCCTTCTCGTAGCCGTCGGGGTTGACGGAGGGGAGCAGGTGGATGCGCGTCTCCTCCACTAGGTGGCGTATGCGTGGGTTTCCCGCCAGATACTCCTGGCACATGAACTGCATCAGTAGCAGCAGCAGCTCCCGACCTAGCACCTCGTTGCCATGGGAACCAGCGGTGTAGCGGAATTCCGGCTCACCTGACCGAAAGATAGTTCGATCAGTTCAAGTTCAAGTTCATTTATATAGCACATTTACAGACAACCACTTGCTGCCCCAAAATGCTTTACATATAATAAAAATATGCCGCAAAAACATATGCAGCAAATTTAAAAAAAGAAGCAAAGAGTAAAACAACTGGAATTAAAAGCCAGTTCAAATAAATGTGTCTTAAGTAGAGAAGTACAGCGTTCCATAGTTTAGGGACAGCGACTGAGAAAGCTGTCGCCTCTGGCCTTTAGTCTAGAAGTTGGAACATCCAGAAGCAGCAGTTCAGAACGACACACGGAACCCCAGTAGAGACGTACGCAGTACTACAAACGGGTCGCCCCTGTCGAATATTGACACAAACGAATGTGAACTTAGTTGGCTAAATGGACACTTCCTCACCCAGCTCGTGCTCCCCTGGGTTGTCAGATATCTCGATGGCGTAAAGTTTAAGGCCATCGAAGCTCTTGCCAATGTTGTAGATCCTTGTGATGTTGGGGCACATTTCATTGACGATCTTCATCAGCTGTAGTGGATGAAAACGGCAAAGTAAACTATTTCGCAGGGAGAATGTATAAAAAATAAATAACAAACAAAACAGTATTCTTACTGCAGCTACCCTAAATCATTTTATATAAATTGGGAAACGACACTACAATAACAAAGCATTGTGAAGAGATTGAGAGGAACTGCAATTAATTCTTTAGGACGGATACTGGACAAAGCATTTCTGTCATTTTATGTCTGGCTGAAGAATAATGAAAAATGAACAGGGCTTCACATTAGTTCTGAGGAAGTTTTCCCACAATCTAGATGGAATCAATCATCATAACTATTATCGTGTCTTTGGGAAACCTGGACGGAAGAGGGGATGGAAGAGGGGACAGAAGAGGGGATAGAAGATTGGACGGAAGAGGGGATAGAAGAGGGGACAGAAGAGGGGACGGAAGAGGGGACAGAAGAGGGGATGGAAGAGGGGACAGAAGAGGGGATGGAAGAGGGGACAGAAGAGGGGATGGAAGAGGGGACAGAAGACTGGATGGAAGAGGGGACAGAAGAGGGGATAGAAGACTGGACGGAAGAGGGGACGGAAGACTGGACGGAAGAGGGGATGGAAAAGGGGACGGAAGAGGGGACAGAAGAGAGGACAGAAGACTGGACAGAAGAGGGGATGGAAGAGGGGACAGAAGACTGGACAGAAGAGGGGATGGAAGAGGGGACAGAAGACTGGACAGAAGAGGGGATGGAAGAGGGGACAGAAGACTGGACAGAAGAGGGGATGGAAGAGGGGACAGAAGACTGGACGGAAGAGGGGATGGAAGAGGGGACGGAAGAGGGGATAGAAGATTGGACGGAGGACTGGACAAAAGAGGGGATAGAAGATTGGACGGAAGAGGGGACAGAAGACTGGACGCTTTGAAGCAAAGGTATCAAAAGCAATTGTAGGGCAGCAAGAAGACGCAGCATAACATACGATGCTGCTCTTAAAGGCAAACAAAGCACACTACAGACAATCAAAATAACCAAACACTGGCAACAAACTGTAATCCACGTTCCATTTCAAAACGGCACCAACCTGCTAGACAAACCACTGACCGATGCTGAATGGAGGGAGACTTACTTAATGCATTCCTTTCGGAAACATAATCAAACAGCATAAATTACAGCTCAGACGTCAGTTTGCCTTCAAGAAACAGTGATACGGGGAGAGATTCGGCCACTGCGTGCCAATACCTGGAATATATTAAGGTCGATGCTCAGCGAAAATAGACAAATTCTGCACAGTACTGGGTAACGTTCAGCCAAATTCGTGCTGACGATTCAGGAGTGAATGTCATTTGGGCCCTGGAATTTCCCCAAGAAAAGTAGGCTTCTGTCATCACTGTTTTAAGTGTTCTAAGGGTCAGTGGAAAAGACCAATGACTGTCATAACGTTCCCGACAGAACGCAAGGGCAAACTTTTCTCTTCCAGAAAAGCATTCACTGCATAAACATGGCAAGTCTGTTCACAGTAAAACAATATCACACCATGCAGCTAGTCTAGTTTGCACGCTAGAGAGGACAGAATTACAGACAAAAAAATACACATCCGTATATCTTATCTGAGAAATGGATTTGGATTAGTGCTGTCTTTTTGTGTTGAAAGTCAAGCACGACGTGCATGACAAAGAGCTACTGAGATATATTTTATGTATTTCCTTGACTCACACGTTTGTCCAAAGAAAACTATCGCACACAGCTTACAATGTTGAACACCCACATACTGACAACTCCTGTGGCTGTTATTTAAGAACTTGAAGGTCCCCTGAAGTACAACAGCAGATCAATTGCAGGGATCGGGGCACGTGACAAATCAGCTGACCGCATGCAGAGAAGCGGCGAGCCGGATGCAGGCACGTCAGAGAAGCTGAATGGGGACAGCGGGACTTGGCCCGAAATTCAGCTGTACCGCAGCGCCATTTTAATCAGCCACTGGGTCCGTCTGCGATGGCGGCTTCACGGATCGCAATCCGCCAGACGAAGAGCAGCCCCACCGTCGCGAAATGAGACCAGCAGACCATTACTTAGTGAAACTGGGTTGGAGGCATTCCAAAAAAATAAATACCCCATCGTAGTGGTTTGTTCAGATGCTGCGCCGACCTCATATTCGAGTCCTTTTTCCCACCCACATTTTCAGCTGCATGGTCTGTTTTGAAAGGAAAACATTTAATTTTTATACTTGTCTGAGGCTTAGCCTATATGTGACGTATGGGGTATTCATAGTGAACTGATTCGGGGGGGGGGGGGGAGCCTAAAACTGTACCTCCCTGTGTCTGAAGAATTTTCCTTAAATTACTATGCTTTTACACCACGGTAAACCTCAAGCACGCTCAAAAAAGGAGAAAAATACCGGCCAGCGGGTCAGGAAGCGGGTATCAGTACTCTCTCCAAAACTGGATGGATAAAAAAATGATCCAGAAAAGGCTGTGACCTCAAATGATTCGTTTTATAGCTTTGAATATAAAAATACGAGCATACTTTTAAACATAATGTTATTGCGAGTAGCCTGAACTGATCCCCATCTAATTTTTCTAGTTTTTTGTGTACTGTGTGTCACCGGCTGAAAAACATTCTCAGTAAGTCTTGGCGTTCCGTCTTATTTCTGAACGTGTGACTGAGCGATTTCTCAAAAAAAAGAGAAAAAACTGGCTCCTAAAACGAGCAACACAACGCGGCAAAAGAAGCCAATCCGAGTAGCTGTGAAAGGAAGCAAAACACGTTAAAATGATAGAATAGCAACATAAACGGCTTCTCTGGATCACACCAGATGCTGTTGTTCTGGACTGTTTCCATATAACTGAATGGCGGAGCGAATCGTATATTCAGGAGTCTGTATGTCTAACTGGGAGCCCAAATAGACCCAGAAGACAATGATTTAACTGCCACTGCTGAAGGAGAATTCCTAAATGACACGAACACTAGAAACTGGTGACATACAGAAAATAAAAGTTCCCAGGACTGATACATGGAATCACAGGGATGCCAGCTCTCAGGCATCCGGCGTGACACACACTTTCAGACTCTCACTCACGCAATAAGTCTTACGGCAAATCTATAATATTCCACTATAAACTTAAAATTTGACACATTTAAAATGTTGGGGTTGTTTGCAAATCCTACAGGCTATTTTCAAGGTAATATAACTGTTACATAGTATACATGTAAATATGTGTGCAGACTTGTCTCGAATTGGAAATCTCACTCCAGCCAGCTGACCAAAGCCTACCTGTCGCATCTCTTTGTAGCTGTGGTGTTTGAAGTCCAGATTATCTGTGGTTGTTATTTCATTTCTCCTGCGGTAATAATTATTGGGGTCTGCAAAGAATTTGGAAGGGAGACACTGGGTTATCAAGGAAAAAATCATTAACATCTTGGACAATTCTGCAAACTGCACATAGCGGCAGCAGCGATTATACAGATATAACCGATTGTTTAGGCAGCCCAGCCCTCACCTGGCATGGGACACCCCAGGATCTCCACCCGCATGCAGACGCTGCCGCCGCTGAACCACGAGCGCGGGTTCACGCGTATATAGCGCGCCATCACCGGCGCCGGGAACTCGCTCAGCACCGGGATCTCCTTCTCCCTGTTCCCTGTGAAGATCTGCAGGGCATCTCCGCCATCAGTGACAAAGACCGTCAAAGATGAGAAACAGCAAAATTTAAACACTGTTTGTATTTCATTATTATTGTTTTTTTTTGTATTTTGTTTGCAAGAAAAAAAAACTAATTCAATAATAATTTGCTTATTAAATCTGGCACTGCACTAAAAGCGAAAATGAGTTGGCCAGTCAGCCGCTTTGGCGCTAGGAAGTCTGGATGAAGTTTGTCCGTCTGGGGAGAATCAATACTCAAAATTAAACAAATGTGTGTGATTTCCACGAAACAAGGGTACTGGTGCAAGACCAAAAAACTCTAATTAAAAAACAACAAACCGTTACGAAATATAATTGGACGCAGCGCTGCGGGATAAATACACCACATCCGACGTCTCTGCAGCGCATTCCTTGAAAGAGAGCCGCTAAGGAATCAATTACATAAAACCTGGCCAGAAACAAAAAGGAATACTGAAATCTTTTCAACTTCTTTTCAAAAAGCAACGCAAACTTACTTAATGTTAAATGAATGTATATTTCACATACAATATTGAGTTTCTCACTTGGTCGGTCTCGTTAGGTCATTTTGAATACTTTAATGTAATGAAATTTCAGAACTCGGGCCAGTTTCCTCTGATTTATGGTGCATTATTTCACAGTAGGCCTAATTCTTACGCAACACTGCTCAGATGGTACATTTCATAGATGGTATATTCAGACACAAAACTGTTATTTAAAGTTTTAGTTGTGTTGGATTTCAGCACTGTCTACCTCATCTATGGCTTTATATCTGGCGAAAATATGCCTGTACTTTTCTTCTGCGCCTGTGGAGCGCACAGTGTGGAAAGTAATCAGTGATGCTGTGTTTGGTCGGACAGCGGAGCAGCCTTGCTTAATATGTCAAGGCGGACACAATCAGACCCAGGCAGCCCCGTATCAGACTGCTGGCTGGCAGAAACTGTAAAGCTCACCAAGTCCTGGGATCCGTTCTTCAGGGTGACCCACGTGTGGCTGTCATTGCTGACCAGCACTCGGTACGATGTCACCCAGTCACTTCTGAAAAGAACAGCATAAGGACAGAGTAAGGCAGCTGACAGAGAGCCTCCTTCAGCCAGATCCGCTGGCTATATAATTTTTCTAAGTATTCTAACGCACAATTTATTAGTAGTACTTCAAAAGCTCTTTTGTCCGGAATTATACTAACTGCTTTAACTATACTAACGGTTTAAGCGGTTCGTCGCTTCAGGTGCATATATTACACTTCCTGATGTAGTTCCGGTTATCTCTACTGCGTAATTATCACTATATGTACTGTATTATTATTTTTCCAACTTACCTACAAACTTGATTTAAAGACAGAATTAGGGAACGGATGTCGTTCATAACCCGATGACTGCCTGTAATAAGTAATAACACTATTCTATTAAAAATGTACCCGAAACAAACTAAAAATAAGAAAGAACACGTTATAAATGTCAGTTCCTGTGCATGCTTATAGAGCGGAAGGATTTGTACCACCGTAAATTACCTTGCTGTCCCTAAGTCGTATTAAATATCCGACTTAAAATAACTCCAGTAATCATTAATGAGTTGCAATTCGGTGTTTTTCAGGAGTAGCATTTTCCTGTATATTAAAAAACTGCACAAAGTATACAATAGAAGGGAAATTAAACTGAAATCTGATAATTATAAGCATACCTGCTTTATTAAATTGCAACACTGAACATTACATATTTTTTTTTGCAAAAGTAATAAATGTTTTATTTTGTGTGTTTTGTTTCCAGGTGTGGGGGTTTATGGCCAGCAGGACCGTGTGATTCTCAGAGGACCGTTTCAGCCTTTTCAGCACCAAGAGTACATGACAAGGCTGATGACTGGAGAAACGGCAGCTCTGTCTATCTCCATAAAGATCACCTATCGGGGTGTCGTTCCGAAATGTTAAGCATATAAGTACGAAAATGACAATGAAGATCACATCCATCACGAGTTAACATTTACATCAGAGAAATTACGGAGTGTGAAACTGCTCCTATGTTAAGGACTGGAGTGGGTTTGGTGCGAGGCCTTGGTGTGATACAGGCAGATAGGAAGGTGGACGAAACACTTGCGGCTCGCCAGACAAAATGGGGTTTATTTACACATAAAGACAGTAGAAATAACTACAAAAACAAAACCAGACCACGAGTGGTCAAAACTGAAAAGGGATAGCTAAAGCTAAACAACAAAAGGATTATGGTCATCAGGAGCGGGTTGACAGGCATGTAAAGAACTAAACACAAACTACATATACATTATCATCTTCTAGTAACATTCAGACTTTACTGACATCCAACAATCAACAAACCACTGGGGAACTGAGCAGAGGCAGGGACTTAAATACAGAGGGGTAACAAGCCTAACAAGGAGCAGGTGAGATTAATCAACAAGGGTTGGGAAAACTAATAATTAACTCAAGGAACTAAACAGGGAAACTAAGAACTAACCAAGAAACGGGGAAAACAGAATCTAACACTTGGGGTAACAAAACCGATAAAACACAACTAAGGCTCAAAGGAAGAAACCAAAACAATAAAAAAATCGCTGGACTAAACTGATACAAAAGAAACCAAATACAAAGGAGGTGGGGGTTCAAAGACGAGACAGAGGGGTTCACAGGCAACGAGTTGAGCCATGCAGCCAACAGGGAGCAGGGAAAACACAAAGACTGACAACAGGAGGGACGGGATGACCAGCGACGCCTGCTGGCCAAACAGGGAAGGGACACAGAGTGGAACAGGAGATGACCCTGACACCATATAAACCAAAGTGGTGTTTCTGTTCACTGCGTACAGGGGTGCCGTAAATGGAGTGGAATGAATTAGGAGCCAAAACATGCCAGTAGAGGTTGTGTTTCACCCAAGGTGAGTTTCTGCCAAGGGGCCCGGATTTCTGGCTATATGTTGACAGTTTGCTTTATATTCAGACGATGCAGTCTTGAAGTAACCAGAATTAAATGATTATCATTATTTTGGCTAAATTCTCCTGTACAATTCAGTTCACTCTACAACCATTTTCGGCGCTGTTATCCAGATGACTCAGAAGATTGATAGCTAATTGTGTTTTAATCTTCAAATATTTTCCTTAGAAAATGATCCATAGGAACACAAAGAAGTCACAATGAATGGACTGTCTAGAGCAACGATTAGCAGGATATTAACGGGCTACTGATTTAGTGAAGGAAAAGTATTACAAGCTAAGAATGGGTGCGGGATTAGCTGTAAAAAACAGACAGACAGCTTGTTTTAATTAGCTTTACTTCATACACTGACAACACACCTGGTTCTGCTTTGGAGTCATTGGGAATAACACATGCAAGCAGTCCTGTCTTCACAACCGTGGGGCCCGAGGTATTTGGACATTCCTCACAACATAAATCCCTACACAATAAGAGTGAAAAACGGGGCCTACTCAGTGACTGTCCAGGACAGATGTGAGCAGATTAAGACAAATGTGCGCTTCTGTTCTTCAGTTTTATTTTCAGTTACAGTTTGTTGGCTATAGGAAAATAGCTCTAGTTCGTGAATCCACGCTCTACTAGAAGGAATGATGGTGAATCTGTCGTTTTCACATACAGTATGTGGCTGTTCGTGTTACGCTCCAAAGCTTCTCCACAAATGATGTGACATGGTCCACAGTCACCAGTCCTGGACGCCGCTAATGGGACATGAGGTCTGGTGTGGTCCAGTTCCTGTTAATTAGTTCAGTGCGCTAATGAGTATTCCTTTGGTAGAAGTGGCATTTCCAGATAATTGTTCACTGACCCTGAAGATTCACTCTACCTTGATGGCTGGGAAGTGAAGTGCATGTTTGTGAGGGGGGCAGAAACAGGAAATTGGGTAGATGAGTGATCCATAAATCCAGGACAGGCCTGAAGAAGATCATCTGGGCTGCGAAACAGTCGAGTTTCTCTAACCATCTCACAAATATTGAGACCTACAGCTTATACTTCAGTTCCTTAAGCTGAAGGTGAAAAATTACAACACTTGTTTACAACAGCGTTCCCCAGACATGATCCCCAATGCCCAGACGCCTGCTGGTTTTAAGGAATTTTCCATTAGGATCATGCCTGAAACTCCAGCCAAACGGACTTAGTATCCGAATCATTGCTACGACGTCACGATTAAGCGCTGAGATTCAGCAGAAAGTCACAGCTGAGTGAAAGCAGAAGCGAGAACCTCGGTGGATGGTGAGATGGTTCAGTAGGTAATACATGGCCCAGTTAATGACATTAACTGTGAGGTTTTCCATTAGTCTTTTCTTACATGTTATTGCAATAGCACTAGCAATGCCAGTTGGGGTACTGAGGGTGCTTCAGCACCCCCTCTGGTTGTTGGTGGTAATTGCAGTGTCAGAATGCTGTATGGCTGCAGCGCGCCAACGCCTATATATTAACGTAACATAGCGTTATGTTAATTATCTCACAATGGCTCAGAGGCAACATTATGATTATTTCTCCAAAATGACTACAATTGTTAACTTTTGTTAGCTACCGAGGATTGAAAAGAACTTCGGTAAATTCTACTGGTCATTCCAACTTTCAGCATCTTAAGCTCTCATGACATCTCCCCGCGCCTACAGTATGCCTTACTTAAACGTGACGCCGGACCTCGCTGGCTCGACACGTGTGTCGCCTGGCAGCTGTTCGGCCGTCTGATAATGCTAAAGTCGACTTAACACCATTTATCACACCTGCATTTTGAGCAGATGACTTAAAGACGAAAGGCGGCTAACGAAGTGTCGAAAGACGACGCCGCATAAGTGGCATTAAGCTCGTAAATAATTCATACTGAAGGGATGTGATTTATCCCCCCCCCCCATGCCAGCAAGCAGAGCCTTTGTGAAGGGGCTGTGGATGGGTCACTCAAAAGGGGGCCATTCGCTAATCAGGGCAGGCTTGTGTTGTTTTGGGGGGGGGGGTGACAGAATGGGGGGGATGTCACACATGGTCTGGGGGAAGCCCCCTCCCCCCAAATCAGAGACAGCAACATGGCTCTGTGATATACTTTGTGCGTTGCTATGGTTTCCTGCAGTTTCATAATGTTTCGGCCCCAATGGCAGGAGCCACGGAAAGGCAGAGAAGCGTGGAAGGAGAACGGCGTTAAGTGCAAGGAATACATTTTAAGATACTGGTGCAGAATCGGGGAGTCGCACCTCTAAAAACGACGACTTTAACTCAGACCTATAACGATGACCTTTCCAGAAACATCCTGCGCTAACGGGGTTAACGAGGTGGACCGCTGCGGTGGAGTGGACCTGGGGTGCCGGTCGGGCCCAGGCGTCGTGCCGGTCGGGTTGCTCCTTGGCTCGTTTGTTGAGGTGGAAAAGCAAACCCACGGCAGCTGAGGCTAAATTGGCTTGGTCCATTGTCATGTCGTTAAAGCCCTTCCTTACAGGTCACTCCCAAGGTGACAACTAATTTAAAGTACAATGCCGTGTGGGAAGAGAGAAACATGACCGCCTAAAGGGGTGAGTCAGATGACCCAAGTGTATTCTGTTCCTCATAATCGGCCGGTAAACCCAGCTAGACCATTATGCCCAACCCAATGGTTAGTTTGGGTTTTCCCTCCAAATCCAGATAAAGGGATGTTTCCTATCCGCCCCAATGTATTGCCCTGAGATATATTTTTCTCTCTCACCTATTAATTTTGGTTTCCTTTGCTCTGTTGCCCCAGCACATTCTGTGCAAATTCCAAAAAGGAAAACTTGCAAAACTCCATGTCTCATAAACCGGTTATTCTCTGTCAAGTCTCCACCTCGACTCGAGAGATTTTCAGACCCCATTGTAACAGAATAGATGATGCTAGGCAAGCTGACATGTCGCCATGGAAACGAGGGGATCTCCAGACACAAATTCTTCAAAAAAAAAAAAAAAAAAAGCCCCAGCTGATTAATGAATGAGTAATGGCTGACCCCATCCTCACAATGAAAATTTCAATTTGAAAAAGTACATGTGGTCTGCTGGGCATCCTCTGCTCCAATTTCAGACGGAAACGAATCTAAAACGAATGTCATCTGAGGCAGTTATGGAAGGGAAGCACAGCGGCTGCCCCTCCAACAAGAGGCATGTCAATCACCAGCAGAAATAAACCGAGATGAAAGACTCCCTTCATCATTCCGTCTGCAGCTCAGCGACCTTTCCGTCTCAAAGAGGGAGAGGAATTCTCGTGTAGCTAAATGCATTCATTAGCAAGCCCCAAATCAATTAACCTTCTCGCCACACCTATAGTGCCTCCACTCGGATTAACTTTGATCACACGTACGTTTTCTGCTATTAATAAATTGCCTGGTCTCAATTCAGTTTCCGTTATTTTTTTTCTGTCGGATAGTTGTACAAGATTCCTGCCTTTTGCTCGAAATCTTCAGGTTCCGAGAACATTTTTCAAACAAACGAAAAAAGGAAAGTTTGAAAAGCCCCCCACAGCTGTTATATCACAGCTCAGCTGGGTTGTTTTATTAAAAAACATGTGTAAATTAACGTAAACCTTGGTTCACAGATATGAATATCAAACGTTCATAGTTATTTTAATTAGGGGGTTTTCCTTATCAAAGCGAGGACAAAATCAAAGGATATCTGGTGGCTTATGAATCAGCGGGATATCACTGAAAACACGAACAAAGTGGTTACATTTACATCCGATGTGTTTGTTCCTGATGCAAACCTTCTTACTGCAGTCCCGACTTACTGCCAGCACACATCTGAAACAGCACTGGTACATTTCGTCAAGTGAAAAAAAAAGATTCGTTACTCTGCATGGAATTGCGTGTACCCGTGACCGGAAGGTTGCCGGTTCGAACGCCATGGCCAGCAATATAACCGCATCACTTCTGGGCCCTTGAGCAGGTTCCTAACTGCAAACACTGCTGCAGTATAAAAGGCTGACTGTCACCTGTATCTCATAGGACAGTAAGATGGAAAATGCAAAGTCGCTATCTGTACAGTGACGATAAAGGCAGGCAGTCTATTCTGTTATCTAGTCCAGTGTTTCTTGACACAGTCTTCAGGGAACCCCCCCAGAAGGTGTGAATCAAACAATGAAGAACCTGGTGCAGGTGTGCTTGGAGTTGGGAGGGAGCAAAAATGTGGACTGTCGGGGGGGGGGGGCTTAGTACATGACAGAGAAACACTTAAAATGTACAGGAATGTATACCAGGATTTCCCAACCGCCTCTGCCTGTTCTACATGTGACTGGTTGTGTTGCCGTACTACACGGTACCCTCTTCCACTGCAGCGCTACATTCTGGAACTGGTGCCTGCAAAGCATACGCGGTAAAGTCTGGCTGCCATGCGCAGATGTTACATTTGATCAATTAATTGGACAGAGAGAAGATGTTAGAACAATGACACTGTGAAAAGGCATCTTACTACGAAGTCTCATTAGAACTAAACCTCAGCTTTCAACAGGTTGCTGAAAATCAGGAAACATAATTATGGCATTCCTTACAAATGAACCATTCAACTTAATTAGATTCCGTTTAAGTTATTCGACGAATAAAGCACCTGAGTCTTCTATCAGATGCGCAAGAAGTTGAGCATTCCTGTCCATAAGCCTACACGGGCTAATTTTTAATTGCCATTGTCTTAGATAATAAATTAACAATATATCAGTGATCGCTAGGTGGATAGAAATTTTAAATGTCATAGATTGCGGCTGATTTAAAACACTTTTTCTTTTTTTGGGGGGGGGGGGCTTATTTCTCAGCTTCTGAAAAACAGTCATTAGCAGGGAATTAAAAGCAGGGTATTTCCAGCATCCACCTGTAGCTGATTACTACCCAGGTTAAATATTGCAAGGAGAACCGAAGATTCTCTCTGGTCTTTAAACACAGCCTGATGAGAGGAGTAACTCACCATGCTACATCACAGCTGAATCACCGGGTCGCTCTAATTTACTCGCACGAGAATAGTGGCATTCATCTGTGACAGCTGCTGGTGTCTGGAAGTGCGTTGCGTGCAGTGGGAGTTGGTTAGCGGTTAATGAGCTGGGCTAGCAGCCGGGAGGTTGTTGGTTCTAGACCTCTGCATTACATTTCTTTCTTCAGCAGACACCTTTGTCCAGAGCAGCCAATGGCCCAGGATGAGTTGGGGTTAAAGGTTTTGCTGAGGGACCAAACAGTGGTGTGGTTTGATAAACACCCTGCTGAACTATCCACCCTCGAAATGTAATCTCTCAGTATTCTCTATCAACATTACATCAATAGGTGGCACAGTGGTTAAGGAACTGATGTTATGGAAAATATTGCTGAATCAAATCCTTGGTGAGTCTCTGCAGAGTGTTTAAGAAATATATTTGCCCCAAACATTAAAGATCCCGTTAATAAAATTATATACAGCTTATATATTTTGAGGAGTCTGTGCACTGAGTAATGCTAAATTGTATGAAATATTTTGCCAATTAAATTAAAATGTGCTTGTGTTGGATCTGCGAGAGGGCTGCCTGCTCTGGGTGTACTGGGGAGGGCATGGTAGCCATGACGACGGTCTACTCACGACCAGAGGGAACTCCTGCCCTGCGTGATGACACCTGTGAACTTAGTGAGCCTCCTGGCGTCCACCTCGAACCACTGCATTGGGTCGTTCCTGCCCGCACACCAGCCGCCTTCGTAGAACTCATCTTCATAGATCCCGGCCTGTAGGGGGCGACAGAGGGCAGTCTCTGCGTGGGAGGCAGCACCGGGGCGAAATGTATGGGGCTGAACAGCCGTGGAGTGAGCCAAGTGTGGGGGCCAAGATCTTCCCCCCACACGGCTGATATTAGCCACACCCAACTACAACCGGGAGGCTGGTAGAGGTGTGAATCATAGCCGCAGTCATCCTACCGAGCGGGAAATTTACATCAGTTTGTTTTTGGCCCGTGTTGGCCAGTCCATTAACGCTTGTCAGAGGCTCCTCAAGAGCCTGCAGGTTGCCAAGGAAAAGACTAAACTGGCAAGATCTAAATTAGGAGACAAAACAGGTGCTTTCCTGTAAGCTTCCATAAATTTTGAGGGAAAATGGATGTGTAACAATTCAGCGCAGGGGAAAATGAAAGAGGGGCTCTGAGTAGGCCGAGGAACAGCACAAAGGCAGCCCACAGAACTGTCTGTGTCTTTGAGGCCCTGCAATTGTTCCTTGATGAATGAGGTGTGACGATTCAGAACCTCAGTAAAAAGGTAGACTGCCACACACCTACATGTTATCTGCAGAAGCTTCCTTTGTGAGTTTAACTTCAACTCAAGCGCGACGAAAAACTTTTCATTACAACGACAATATGGCATAACACCTAAGCACCTATGACATAAGTCCTATGGCATAAGTCCTATGGCAATAGCATAAGTCCTATGGTATAAGTCCTATGGCATAAGTCCTGTGGTATAAGTCCTATGGCATAAGTCCTATGGAATAAGTCCTATGGTATAAGTCCTATGGCATAAGTCCTATGGTATAAGTCCTATGGCATAAGTCCTATGGTATAAGTCCTATGGCATAAGTCCTATGCCATAAGTCCTATGGTATAAGTCCTATGGCATAAGTCCTATGGTACAAGTCCTATGGCATAAGTCCTTTGGTACAGTATAAGTCCTATGGCATAAGTCCTACTTGTATCTACAGAACCAACCTTTCGGTCTGTGATTCTTAAATAGCCTAAAACATGTGAGAAGAGCCTCTATCTGACACTGACAGTCACATTCTGAAACACATCTGCATTAATGGTTTGAGTTCTTATTTTTACCGCTCAGTTCCTTTCAGCTGAAACCTCAGCTCTATGACGCAGCGCAGACACGTTCCAGACAGAGGCAAACACGTGACACTCGAAAGCTTTGTTTGTTTGGTTGTCTGTGGAAACTGCACATTACAGTGTGTGGAACTCGTTAGCTTAATCTGTTCCAGGAGCTTTGATTCCAAAAGATGAGACAAGTGGTAGACAGGATTCAAGCTTATATCCTGATGTAGACTTTTCTCACAAAGAATCTTTCTTCCCACAAATGTTGCCCCATTTTATTACAGCTATTCCATCTTTTTTAAACAACAGAGCAATAATTTCTTTGCTCTCTGCTTAGCATAATGTGCTTTGAGGCATTTTTTCCAGCAACAGATTTCACAGAAATACATCTTAAGTACGTAGAACAGAAATTTGGATTTTGATTTCGGAAACAAAGAAGCTTAAGATGCTTATTTTCCATAAACGTTCCTGTTTACTTTGTCACAGGGCACCAAAATATCCAATAATGAACAAACATGCCTTATTTCTCCCACCTGTAGATGAATTCTCCAATTATTTTAATGGCAGTAGTAAATTAATTTGCTGTTAATTAATAGAAAGATTAATAGAAAGTGTGGAAAATGCAGCGGTTCCATCACTCAGACATAATGTGAGACAGCCAGGTAAATTCAGAGTGACATCATCAAAATGAGACACAAGGAGCCAAAAATAGTTTTCTTAGCTCATAGTCTCTTAGTCCAATCCATCAAGAAAATCCCTGAGAAGAAAATTTAATATGGAACGTTTCATGTTGTTTTTTTATGCCAGAGAATACTGATGGTAATTAACTTTTCATTCGTTCTTTCCCTTTACTTAAATATGCATGTTATTGTTTCAGTTTCTATTTATTTGTTTAGCAGGAAATTTGAAAATAAATTCAAAGCCTTAACATTAGACGAATTTTTTCCAAAGTGCTTGCTAATGGAATAACGACATCGTATATGAAGACAATGCAAAACTTTTGCATGCTGGTTTGATCTTACTGAACAAGTATATAAAACAATTTCTAAAGTTATTTCTAAAATTACTTTGTAGCAGTAGTTTAGCCATGGAAGCTTATTGAGGAGGGAGGTACACGGTGCTTCTTGAAATCCAAGCACTGGAGTGCAGCACATCTTCCGAACGGAACCAAATAACATGTCAAGCGTGTTCTGATCCATAATACGGACACGAGATGGGATATTTGTCAGATCGATACGGCCCGTTAATGTGCAGCCAAACCACCCACAATATGAAGTTTCCATGGCAACGCAGACTTGAAAGCAATCAATCTCCAAAAAAGAAAACTCGTTTGAGCAGGTCCCCCTGTTCAGTTCCTGTTAGTAAGGATGCCTGCTAATGTGCAATTCTCTGTGTTTTTTCAACGGCGGACCTGTAAGATGCTTTAGTGCTGCAATACCCATGACAAACAGGCAGAAATACAGGCTGCTTCGCACTTATTTATAGACACGGCAAGTAAAATAATTAAAGACTGAAAAATATTGCATCTGTGCAGTGTGTAATAGGTGTTGCTAGCTTATGTTTTACGCAGAATAACAAACAGATGGCAGAACAGGGCTTTCTTTATTTCATAACGAAATTAAATGCCAGAAAATTATTTTCGTCATTTTCCGACAATGCCAACGTAAGTGGCTCCATGCACCGTTCTGATTAACCTACACATCAGCTATTACGCGTGACGTCTCATTCTGGAGCCCACGGGAAGTTGAAAGGCCCATGCCTGTACAGACCTGGATGTTGAGGCGTCCTCGATGCGGGCCCAAGCTGTAGCGCCTCATCGTGGAGGCGTGAAGCTGAAAGTCATCTATTTTCAGGGTCTCCAGTCCCATGGGGGGACATTCTAGAGAAACAAAGCCAACGGTTAGGTCACGAAAAAGGCACGTGTGCACATACTCTATCATTCTCTCAATTTCTATCCCACAAACGTGATTGCAGCTTTGCAGACTGTGTAGGGTATCATCAAAGACGATTTCAGAAGATCCATATTTGCAAACGTCCCAAAAGTGCAATGAATCTCTCACAGGGCAGTTAAAAAAAAATTTTTGTGCCATGGAGGACATGTGCAGATGCTGTAAAATCGAAGGCAGATTACAGTGCAACTCTTCCCACAGAAAGGGTGGGTGTCCGGGTCAAAAAAGAGAGGAATGAGTCTTTAAAGAGACAATAATTATGTCCACAAGAAGTGCAACTTTTTGCATATATCTGCAGCAACTCAACATGTGAAAATACCAGGAAATAATAAAACAATAAAATTGTGTGTGCATATTACAACAATATATATACAAACACATAACTGGAGACTAAACCCACGTGATCACAACTCCATGGAAATCAGCTCTGAGTGTCATGTTTCCATAGCAGAAGTCGTACGCAGAGGCTGTGAGTTCTGCTACACATTCACTTCTGCATAAGTTGACCCTAAAAAGCCATTGAAAGCCACCTGCCAAACAGCATTACACTGATACCTTGCTACCAGTTTACGAGGGATGAGGCTTGGACAATCCACCATGCTCTGCCAATCACCTCCCGGTTCAACCTAACGGTAGCCAATCAGAATTGGACTAGACTAGCTGATGACTCATAGCATAGATTAATCCCAAGGGTTGCACAACATCAGTTCTCCCATAAGTACCATTGGCTCCAGCATTAAGCTTTTTTTTTTATTAATCTAAGTTTTTTGTCAGCATGGTGATAACCGGAAACGAGAAAGTTTGCACTTACAGTGAATATTTTTAACTGGGCACCATTCTGAAACAACTACAGCTGCTAGAGTAAAATTGAGCTTTTCCCTCCGGTGCCATTTCAGTCAATGGGGGGGGGCTGATTCCACACTTCACTTTACTTCCATTAATAAGCAGATGATCTATGAAGCTTTACACGCCTCGTTGCGACACCATTACAAAAGTGTCCGTGTTGGCCTCCTAGTGGAGCAATTCCCCTCCGGTTCTTCGGCTGTTTACTCCGGTTCTGTAAAGTCATTATCGCGCTATCGCGGACGTCTCCGGAAGGGTCACAGCTTAAAGCGGGGCAGCGCACGAGTCATCCCCTTGCAACGGAAAGCGGTCATTCTTAAACAAGACAGGCCTGCTAGTATGAGACTCGAGAAGGTAGCAAGCATACAAAAAACATGCTAGTTCACCCAACGGGACAAAGACAATAGGGCAAACATTGCACCCTACTCACTTCTTATTTTGGGAAATCCGTAAATTAAACAGTAATATGTTAGCTATATGTCAGTTAGCCATGGAAATTGTCAAATATAATAAAAATCAAAATGCTTCATTCTGTTATTTAAATAACATGTTGTTTTTATCAATGGGGCACAATGCTTCACAAACACAGCTACATCAGCAGCAGCAGGACGCTTGGCACTGCTAGAGAAAGGAAATAGATGAACACTAATGAATAAAAAGAATTAAATAATGTGGTTGCTTACTGGTGTAACTTTGCTGGGGGTGGACATACTGGACATCACCTAAAGTGGCTGACAGCGGCGGTGCAAATAACCAGTGTGACCAGCATGTATTGTTGCTATAAAAAAAACATGCTGAGCTTCTTGTTCCATTATGTAGGGACCTTGTCACGTCTGCGGGTCTCATTCGGCTTACCGAGGTTCCACAAGGGGGACCGTTGCTGGTTTACTTGGCAGTAGTGAGGTTAATGCAGTGGGGGATTTAAATCATAGCGTTTGTTTATCGACATAGCATAGATTTATGAGTTACAGCTGGACGTTTTATTGACGCTGAAGTTCCTCCGACGAAGACTCAGCTTGACTTATTCGTGTCCTAATTTTCCATGTGGGGTGGGGGTCCATCCCCCCAGTTTTCCACTTTAAGTATTGTGAACACCCTCCACTTAATTTGAAAAAGTGTCCATTCAAGCTTTAATGATTAATTTAAAAACACACATGAAATGTTCTGTATCTAGCATAGCAAAAACTCTGACGATCGTTATTCCGGAATCTGTGACAACGGGCGGGGCTGCCTGAAAGTGACTCCGTGTTCCTGCGCTATAGCCACCTCCCATTTCACCGTGGTGCCACACTTGCAATTAACGCGTTTAGCCACAGAAGCTACCACCAGCTGTGTGTCTGTGGACGTTTGGTTCTCCTCTGATATAAAAATATCATAACAGCAATCAGGGAAAAACAAAAAAGAGTGTGAATTTTCCTGCATTTTTAAAAATTCATCATGGATACAAAGTTAGAAAAAAATGAATGGATGATTAGACCGACGTTTGATTGGATTAGCTGGTCCTGAGATGTTCAAAGGCAAAGGTACGTGTCAGTAATGTTAGCTTCCGTTTGGCCAATAGGAAAAGCCGACGTTTCTCCTTTAAGAATAACTCAGCAGCTGTTTAAGGAGAACGAGCAATTATGGCCCACGGAGGCGTAAAATGCGGCATTAAAACGTCATTGTTTAATTGTTTAATTGTGACACAGATTGATCTAAAATGGAGCACAATCAAGCAATTATTCAATCTCCAGCAGCGGGAAAAAGGGGTAAATTGTGTTGTTGTCAAGGTTACACTGGAGTATACAAGAATTTGAGCTCCAAAATGGGTGAATTTGTAGCAGGCTTCACACGATGGTAAACCAAGGACAGGAACATGTGGGAAGAGGAGACATGGACGGCTTTTTGTGAACATAATCAATAATGATACTTCATATATTTTTGTCACACTTTCTCCCAATTTATCATGGCCAGTTACTCATTACTTATCACCCCCATGATGGATATAGATTACCTCATTTCCCCCCAATATGTGTGTGCTGTCAGCTTCCCATTTCTCACTGCACAACCTGCAGGATCTGTCAAGCAGAACACCGCAGACAAGGCAGAGGGATCCAACCATTAATCCCAGAAAATAAGTTACCTTGCCTTTCTTGAGCCAATCCAAGTAGGGCACACTTCCCAGTCAATTAGGGTCACTTCCCAGTCAATTAGGGTCACTTCCCAGTCTATTAGGGTCACTTCCCAGTCAAGCAGGGCACATTTACCAGTCAATTAGGGCACACTGCCCAGGTTAGTAGGACACTTCCCAGTCAAGCAGTGTACATTTCCCAGTCGATTACAGCACACTTCCCAGTCGAGCAGTGTACATTTCCCAGTCGATTACATCACACTTTCCAGTTGAGCGGTGTATATTTCCCAGTCAATTACAGCACACTTCCCAAGCAATTAGGGCACACTTCCCAGTCAAGCAGTATACATTTCCCAGTCGATTACAGCATATTTCCCAGTTGATTTGGGCACATTTCCATGGTGCTTTGGGCAGACTTCCCAGTTGATTAAGGCATATGTCCCAGTCAATTTGGGTACACTTCCCAGTAAATTGGAGTACACTTCCCAGTCAATTATGGCACACTTCACAGTCGATTTGGACACATTTCCCAGTGGATTAGGGCACACTTCACAGTCGATTTGGACACACTTCCCAGTGGATTAGGGCACACTTCCCAGTCAATTAGGGCACACTTTCCAGTAAATTAGGAGACACTTCCCAGTCAATTAGGGTGCACTTCCCAACTTGGGTGTGTTACCCTCCACTGTAATGGGTATAGATGCATCTTAAAGGTTATAGTTATAAGATTTTGTAGTACAGCTGGAACATAATGCATATTTGAAGCAGCCTCAATACAACTGCATGGTGAAATCATGATGGGAGTTTAAAATGTCAGCCTAGTGACTGTCCTAGCTTGGACTCAACGCTAACAAAGGAGTAACAAGTAACGTCCATCAGCTCATCAATGGCAATCGATTCATACTACCTTCACACCATTGTTCTCTTGCCCTTGGCTCTGCATCTTACCCTGATGCCAGCCTGGTATGTCTTAGATGTAAGAAGATGAGAAGCAACCAAGTATCTAAAGAGTCTTTTGTTTCTCATGAAACATGTCAGTGAGTTTCTGTCCATGTGTCTATTACATCCACAGTGCCTCTTTGCACATGGGATTCCACGTCATTATGGCAGAAAGTCTTCGAAAGGTTGCTAATTTTTCCA
The DNA here is from genome assembly GCF_048594095.1 of Paramormyrops kingsleyae. NCBI lineage: Eukaryota > Metazoa > Chordata > Actinopteri > Osteoglossiformes > Mormyridae > Paramormyrops > Paramormyrops kingsleyae. The sequence continues at coordinate 17,244,331 of NC_132816.1, forward strand.
ATATGTCACAAAGGCGCTTCAACCCAAACAAATTATTAACTCATCGCCAGTGGAAAGTACAGCCAGCCGCCAGCTCTCATTCACCTCATGGTTTTGTTGGCAACGTCGCATAGAACTCCCCATCTTCTGATTGATTATGGGAAGTGTAACCCTTGCTTATTAGAGACTAAGCCGTTCTGGAATTTTCCTTGATTTCCCTGCATATTGAGCCTTTTTATCGTTGGAAGCCTGATAGCTAACAGCTTTGCTTTCAGCTCCATCACCACGCTGCTCCTGGCCGCCCCAGGTGGCGGTTAAGGGCAACCAGGGCAGGTATTCCTGCCTCGGAGTAGGTCGGTTTTCAAGGACGCTGTATGATACACATGGTTTCCATTACTGCACTGTCATGGGGCCAAGGCCGCCGATCTCACCAGCACGACAGAACCGAAAGCGTAGAGGAAGCTACTGCAGGATGACGCATGGCATAAAGGAATTTAACCCCAAGATGTGCGACCTCCATAAAAGATGCATCTGATCCAAATTACGGAATTTGAAATGAAAGCAAATTAAGCTGTGATGAGACGGTAGTTAGGTCACATCACCCAAAAACACACCTGAACACTCAGGGTGGCCACATCACATCTCAGAGACCTAACTCTCCACCCCCCCCGTGCAAAATCGGGACACGGTTAAGTCTAGCTCAGTCCTTCAGAGAAGGAAGTTAACTTCAGCATCAATAAAACGTCCAGCTGTAACTCATAAATCTACGGTATGCTCGGGTACGGGTCAAAGCATCAGCGTTTAATTCTAATGATGTCGTTCGATGCAAAACGACAAGTTCGTGCAGGAGCTAACATATTAGATACGCCACAAATTCACCCCAGGTTGGCGCAATCGAACCCTGAGTCATTTGCCATATGGGATGGAATGAGGAGAGAGGGTGGCCCAGCAAAGCCTTGAGCTGCGTTGTGGGTCCGTTAACACCGTGTATTAAAGACACCTCCCTAATTAACTATTGCTGCTCAAAGCTTAAATGGAGCCCTAGGCGAGCCACACCAACAGCACCCCCTCCCCCCGCCCCCGGCACACGTTACCATCCAGTTTCACTCTGGGCCCCAATCTACGCCACCTAATGGGTCAATTTTAATCCAAGTTAGCATCAGTTACCAGCAGAGTGGACATTTTTTTAAGCATCGGTGAACTTTTACTTAATGTGCAGATATAAAAAAAAATAATAATGCATGGCTCCTTCATTAAATTTCTGCAGCCAAAACAACAAAGCATGCAATTAAACTGCAGCCTGTAAATATGAGAGGTGCTGCATTTACCATGTGTTTTATTTAGTTGGCACTACATGGTTGGCACACAGAAGAGCACCCATGCATGCAGGGCTGCCACTATTGATTTTAGGCACCTTTGAACAACCTCATATTGGACCCCCATCCTAGACCAGTCCAGTTATGTTATACATTTATTAGGACCCCAGTCTCTCGGGGGCCCTTGAAATCTTTCCCAGTCTTTACATCATCCCTGCATGTATGAAAACCCACACACGTACACGAAGAAAGGTGTGAACAGTGCGCAGCACAATCTGCACGGCTCTGTCTGCGCAGAAGTCAGAGTGCTGGCTTCTCCTTCATTGTTTCCGTTTGCTTTTGAAGACGACGAATCGAAATCAGAGGGAAAGCTTTTCTCATCCCAGGCTCACCTCCCAATTTTCATGCCGTCAATAAATCTCCCATTGTTGTCGCTGTCTAATTATGCCTCTGCTGACATGAATAGAGCAGCCGGTCATTCCCTGGTCTGGCATTCCTGAATCCAGAGGCATCCTAGTTCAAGACACTTGGATCTAATGTAACGTGCATCTGATACCTTATATTTTTATTGATTTTTTCCCCTCTTCAAATGGCATTTGTGGGCAGGACAGCATAATGCAATTTTTTAAATGAATTGGGTTTTACGTAATCAGCGGCTCAGTCTCACTTTTTACCTTAAAGGCTCTTTAAGCTATGAGTGGCCCCAAGATGAGTCAGCTGACCCCACTACCTCTATGACATCACGGAGGAGCAGGATATCAAACCGCGTCATTTAATTACCCAGCCCTACCCCGAATCACTGTTAGCACAATAAAAGCCTCTGTATTTCACCACCAGACATGTGTGCTCTAAAACAACATATTTACCGGAATCCATTAACATTCACATTTGCTCGGAAACTCCAAAGGCCTTGGGCTTGCATGCTTAATTTGAATAACCTTTTTTTTTAAGCATTTTTTAGTGATAATCTTAAAAGGTGATACTGTACTTTTGTTAGAGATCCGTAATTGCTCTGTAAATAAGAAGTTCCTTTCCAACCTTGTTAACGAGATCTGTTCAATTAGCGCTGTGATGTGGCTGGGAAATCATTAGAAGTGTCAATTAAGCTAATCCCCCATAACACCCTATACAAGTTTCATCGATGTTTGGGGTAAGATATGTGTGTTTATGTCTGTGTTAGTATTCCTGCCTGCACTCTGCATGTGTGATATCTTCATATTGTCCGTGTGGGTTTCCTGTAGTCTGTCCAGATTCCTTCCAAACTTAGGTCAAATTTGCATGTGTTCCCTGTGATCGGTGTCCCCTGCCTCGTGCCCTTTGCCTCTTGGGACAGGATTCAAGGTCACGGTGACCTGCACTGGAGAAGTGGTCATGAAAAACGTGTGTATGTACAAAACAATGGAAACTCCACATGAAAAGGACTTTAACTTTCATGTGACTAAATCACAATTACAAATGCAGCTGCAAAGGTGACTCATATTAGGTCGAATGCCAATTAGCAGTACAAAAGAGGTCTGTCAGGACTTTGATAGGTACCTGAACACCACAAAAGACCTAAAAAATGACGACAGAACTGAATCAGCAGGACTGTGACCTGCTGCAAGCTTCAAAAGCTGGAATTTATAGTAGGCTTGCCATTTGGAAACTGCTTGTAACCAAAGCAAATGCAAAAAGATGCATATTCTGGTATAAAGAACACAAAACCTGAACCCCTGAGCTATGGAATAAAGTCAAATGGTCTGATTAGAGTCATTTTTCACACTTTTTCCTACATCCAGATGGGCTTACTGGAGAAAACCAAAGAATGCCTGTCAGCGCTTGTAGCCATATTGCGGGAGTCACTAGGTCACATGATCACTCTGCATGGTTTTATAATGGCCAAGGTATAAGAGGCCATGTTACATCACTTCACTATGATATCCCCATTTTCCTGGATAATAATGCACCTGTAAATACCGCTAAACAAAATCAGGGCTTCATAGACTCTAGATAGAGTCAAATGCTGTCGTGGTTTTCCCCATCATCCGATCTGAACACGACTGAACCTTTATAGAAAGTTCTAGAGCACAGAGTGCAGCGTAGATTACCATCTTGTTCATCCCTCAAATAATCAGAGATTTTTCTTCTCAAAGAATGGTCTAAAATCCCAGTATATATATGACAGAGTGCAACATGGACTAAAACTGTTCTGAAGTGAAAGAGAGACTCTTCTTATTAAATGCTTGACATTAATATGTTGTTAAGTGCTTCCATTGTTTTGTCTACTTCTTGTTTGCATGTGTATATGTAACCTGCATCCCCTGCATTATCCCAGTAAATGAGTATATGGGCTCCAGTGCTGATGTTTACATGCTCTGTAATGCAATAAATATGTTGCAGTTGCTGCAGTTTTATGGCAACGTCAATTGTCATTACCCTGACTTTCATTACTCCACGTACCAATCGCTCACATCAGCCGCTGAATAAAACCAATTTGAAAAAAAAAGAAAAAAAAAACACACACACAGACATTTTCTCACCCAGCCGGGTTGGATTAAATTTCGGACCTTTGGGTCAAGTCTCATATCGGAAAGAGTCTCCCCACGAGCCCCGGTGACCCCGTGTAGACTTGCTGATTACAGGCCTCTCTTCTGATGTCAGAGTGCCTAAATTTGACGAGTCATACCGGAACGCTTTGATATTCCTCCAGGATTGCTTGTGACTTTCATTTCAGCAGGAATCCTATTCTGACGCGAATGCCGGTGCCGACACCCTGCCGAACTGTCCGTGATCCTGACGGTGTGACTCGGATCACAGCACCACCTGAGGCCGCCAGGCTCGTTCCCGCACCAGGCACACTAACAACTCTATCCCAGCTCAAGTATTCCCCGTTTTTCAGCTGACGCCAAGCTGCAGTACACGTCCGTTTGAGCTCACTTCACTTTCTAATTTTACCCGAGGAACGAGATGCCTTGTTTTACTGAAATGACATTTTTATCTGTTTAGATATCTAGATCATAACATTTCAGGTTCCCTTTTTTAACACTGCTGGCCCGAGACATCTTTATGCTCGATTTATTTTTACCATGGCAACAATACTGAGGCTGCAACCCCTGTTTTTCCAAAAGATATAACACTGCTGACAAATTTCATTTGTGTCATCTGAAACTGCACCTTGCAGCTGATGGAAAGAAAACTGGATATCCATCACTGCTTGGAATCACAAGAGACACATAATCTCTACTGGCTAATGGACAAGCGGCCATTTTTTTTTTTCTTTACTGCGTTCTGCATTCTGGATAACAGTTACATCACGAGCCAGGGCGCCCAGACAAAACATTTAATCTTTAAACAGAAGGGGATGTGTCTGTCACTTCATTTATTTGAAATATATGTCTCTTCGTCGGGTGCTACGTTTCCTCTAAGGAAACATTCGTTTTAAAAAATCCTGCCCTTGACATGACCGCCTGATGTAATGGCTCTACCTGTTCGGTCCACCCATACAGAGATTTATCCCAGTGCGTCTGGGAGGGGTGCTCATAATCGCAGGAATGACTGGCCCGCCACTGGGAAGTCTACTTAAACGTTCAGATGTGATATTGCTATTTTCAGATGTTTCATTTAAGCAAACGGAGTGTCTCTCACTTACCCTCCTTGACAGGCTTGAAATGGCTCTCTCCTTCATTGATGCTGTTTTTCATCCCACCCTTTTTGTTTTTCTCCACCTTATTGTTTCCGTTCTTTCCTAGAAAACATATTTTTTTAAAACATGAATAACAGACAGATGGTTGTATTTCCACCGTCAACCACCGGGCTGCAAGCTGTCGCCCAATCAGAAGGTCGTACCGAAACGAGGCTGGTCCTGTCCCTCAGATGGACCTCAGCAGAGGACACCTCACTTCAGACACAGCTGAGGAAGCCCCTACTCGCCTGCAGCCAACCGTTATTACGTCTTCAGCACCCCAGCACTTACGCAGATGGACTGAAATTCTGGTGATTCATCGTGTCCCATATGCAGCCCAACCGGTTTTGGTGCCTTGTGGTGGACTGAAGATGCAACATAACAAAATAACAGAAATGAGTGACATCCACACAAATGCCAAAGCTGCCCGGTTATGGAGTTGCTCCTCTGACCAGAAGGTTCACACCCCAAGAGAGGATCTGCTGTCGTAGCACTGAATGCAATCTGTACTTAAGGGTCCCTCACTAGGTGCTAGTCATGTGAACACTGCAGATTCCTGGGCATATGTGTGCATATATAAATCACAGATAGCATCTCTTATAAGGGTTGCTCCTCCATATTTAATTTCATTTTTATACTTAGCAGTGCTTTTATAATAATTGGGGATTAAGGACTTTGCTCAAGGGCCCAACGACTCTGGGATTCAAACCAGCAACCTTCCCAGGCACCGGAGCCTAACCTGTTTAGCCACCAACAACCCACCTCCAACTCTGAGTCCCTGATGTGCATAGAGGTAAAACAGCCCTTCAGACGGGCGCCAAACCCAGTTCAATAAAACACGCCAAGCAATACAAACACATCCCACCTCTGCCTCAAAGACTTCCTCTTAACGAATGAGCTACTGCCCTCAGCTCCCCTCACACCCTGTCCAGCCAAATGCGCTTTCCCTGCAGCGCTCGTCGGTCCAGCGTGAATAAGAGTGTCAGCTTAAAGAATAAAATGTTATGTAAGGCTTGTGATGTGCCTGTTAGAGAAGTGATACAGTGCCGGTAATGACGAGGGGGGGGGGGGGTAATCGATCAGGGAGCTTAAGAAAAAGCAAGCGGAGGACCCTTTACCACCAAAAGATATATGATGTGTGATTAGAATCACACGGTAATGAGTATTAATCTGGAAGGAGTGAAGCGGAACTCTGCGGCTGAGTGATTTGTAATAAATATAAGGACTTAATGAAGGGGGAAAAGTCATAACATAGCTGTAACTCTCAGAGGAAATGCACTTTATTCCATCTCTGAGGAAGGGCAGGATGGAGAGAAGCGGGACGAGACATCCTTCCAGTGGGTGATGGTTTTAAGAGGCGACTGGGAAAGGATTTTACGATGCAGATGGAGAATCAAGGGAAGATGAATATCAGAGCAAATAGCCGGAAAGCCAGCCCGACGGACCGTAGCAGCGGATGGGAGGGGCGGGGCCATAAAGGGAGCAGGGGACTGGCTGTTTGTGCAGGGGGTGTGGTTAAACGGGAAAGCCTTAAGAGGCGGCAGCCAATAGGAAGGTCAGAATCGCCATGGCAGCGAGGTTGCGGTGGACTCATCCTGCCCATCGGAAAACTCACGGGTGTTTTGACGTCCATCTCCTCAGACCCAGCAAATGTTGTGCAGGGCTCACTTCACATTCCTATTTTATAGATTTATTTATTTTATATATATTTTTAATACTCATTTTCCATAGACAGGCGCATACCTAGAAAATCTGGACCCCCTGATGAAATGTTACAATCCCCCCCCCCCCCCACCAAATTTTGCATGAAATTTTATACATACAAGGGCCCTGTAAAATTCTGGGCCCCCTTATTCTGCCAGGGTCTCCACACATCTACTATACTCCTGTCCACAGACATCAAAATCACCAAGTTGCTAATACTTGTTTCACATTATATTAACAATTATATACCTATCTTTGAATAAAAGCATTTACCCTTTTGTGTCTTCACGTGTCCTTTCCGGTAGCTACTTTCATGTGGAAAAAAAGACCCTCTTAATTTGCTTAGAAACAGCATAAACCACACTTGAAATTTGTGTTCAGCAACTGACCACTGAATCGCACTTAGGTAACCTCCCAATCTCCGTCCTGCAAAATGCTTATTTTTTCCCCGTATCTGTCAGGCTCAGCCACGTAGGGCCGAATGATCTTGTATAAAATCTCCTCGGAGCTTCCCCCCTGCAAAGTCCACCTGGCCGCGTGACGGAACACCATCCGCCCACGTCTGTCACCAATACAGCGGCCACTACCAAGCCTCTCGCACCACTGCGGCCCCAGAAATGAATGCGAAGTTATTACGGCCGAATCAGCCCCTCGTTAACGCTGATTCGGAATAATCGCACAAGACGCATAAGAAACGGCGGCTGCCGTGACAACACCTGCGAGCCGGTTGGTTCTGGGGCACCGCGACGCATTTACATTGATAGCTGACAGGAACTGATGTGCTTCTTGTCCTCCCTCAATCAAGATGCACCTCAGGCGTGTGGTAAATGCTAAGAGGTTCTTCACTTTCATGTGCGAAATTCTCCTGGGGGTGATTCCTGATTATTGGCCGGTATCTACGGCCTCTCAGACGGCGTCCTCAGATGCTGCTCGTCAACCCTGCCAGTCGCAGAAACCCCCGAACATCAAACCAACATTCCCAGGTGAGCCATTATCTCATTTCGAACGTTCCCTTTGATGGGAGCATGAACGGAAACCGCGATTCGTTGCCGCCAACCGCATTTGTGGTCCATACACGCAAGCAGGTCATGTCTTTTACGTTTTATTTCTTGCTCATCTATCACTTGATTATGCTCTTACAAAACCCTTAGATTTTTATCATGGTTACTCTATACTTTATAAGAGTCTCATTTCCCAATTTCCCTATTAAATAATCAATCTACCTCTGACAAGTGTTTTCTCCAGGCGTGACAGGTTTAATTTACCTAAGAGATGCATAAGTGTGTATTGCATAGGCACATAATGACATCTTACACCTCTGAAAAATGACAGTGTGTCACACTAATGATGCCGTAATTATACTGTAATCTGACAAGTTACAGCAGCTGTCGATCTATAGGGGGCGTATGAAGCCGGTGAGAATCGTGGTGATAAAAGTACGTGCGACTAGCTCTGCTCACATCCGCCCCTGGTAATAATTAGGAACTTTATGGTGTGTTAGACTGAGATCTGAGAAACTGTCCCGGTACTGGGGATCCCATCGTTGTCATGTTGTATTTAAGTCCTGATCAGTCTCAGGAGCTTTTTGAGGCTTTCGCACGAGTTCAAAGAATCGATGTCCCGTCATGGTAACTACAAACTGTTTATCATGATCTCTCGCTTTAGAGAGGATTACCCGCGATAGAGTATTTATCACAATTTTATAACAGGACGCCGACCCGGCCTCTCTGCTGCCCCCTGCTGGCGGCAATACTGCAGAGGGTGCAAAAGTGTGCAGTAGGAACAGAAGGCTTTATCCGGGGCAGAAAGAAAAGTGGCGGTTAACCAAGTTAGCCACCGGCTACGATCCACGCCGGGAGTAAACAGCTTACGATTTCTAATGTGCTGCTAGTGTCTCACGGCACCTTTTTAAGGGGTAATTCCGTCATGAGTAAAGGTTTTACACGATAAAGTTTTATTGCAGCGGCGCCGCGATGCAGTAAGAAGCGCTGGGTGGACGGCAGAGGGCTGCCTACCTGCTGCCGCTTTGTCAGGCCGGTTCTCCTTCTCCCTGATCTTTGGCTCCTTCTTGGCCGCTCTGAGGTTCACGCGGTCATCAGCCCCCCAGTCTGAGGCCTCTGGGGGGGACACGGGCTCCTCAGGAGCATGGTAGTAGTGCTCCCGTGAAAGCAGCTCCTGCATGTAGTAATCCTCATCCTCAAAGGGCCGGCCGTGAGCTCCATCCACAACCAGCAGGACCAGCAGGACCAGCAGGGAGAAGGCGAGGAATGCACAGGGGCTCCCCTTCTCTCCCAAGGGGGTCATCGCCACCAGGGGGGGTGGTGGTCAGGGGGCGGGCGGATGTGTGTGGGCGAGGGCGGGAGCTGGGGAGGGAGGGGGGGTTCCCAATTCCTGAAGAAGCCACTCAAAATCCGTATCCCACCACTGCCGTCCTGGACCTCCTCCCCGGCGCCGGAGTTTACAAACTTCTCAGAGATGGAGGCTGTGGAGCCAGAAGACCATGCAGATTCCTGCCTGGGAGAAAAAAAAAAGAAAGAAGGAATAGGGAGAGAGCAAGGAAAAGAAAGAGAGAGAGTAAAAGACAGACAGAGGAAGGGAGAGAAAGAGAGAGAGAGGGAGACGGGCTGGCTGCTCGGGACGCTGGCAGGTGGAGCGTACCCGGGAGTTCATGGAGTCACGGAGGACTTTTTCTGGCAGAGACCAGACTAAACCTCGGCGAATACAAGGCAATGAAAAGTGTGTCTCCTCAGAACACACGCATAGTCACTTTATTCTCCCAGGACAAACAAGAAAAAGACAGTTTGGCAAGTTTTACCCAGAATACACCTCCTCTCTCTGAGTCTCGTGCCACTGTAATCTGAGGTAAATTTATTTTCATCACAAGTATTATTTTTTTTTCTGCAGAATCCAGTTACTGTCTGACGTTGCATCCAAAGGATTCTGTCGTTTTTCTTTGAAAGTTTGTATCAAAAAGAAGGAGACTTTGCCCGATTATGTGTTGCTAGTCCTTCCCGTGTGAGCTGGCTTACGTCTGTTCTTTCTGTTGGACTGGCTGTCTGTGATACAGGTGCTGCACACGTGTGCCTGACAATCACTAACACGCTAAGGTGCTGCATCATCATGGCGCACGGACAGTCACACCGAAAAACTTTCCAGAAAAGAGTCTGGCATCTGCCTGTCAGGAGTACAGTGCAAAGCCAGTTATGTTTTTTCCTCTTATGTTTAATTTCACTCATTTAATTGCCTGATTGTCTCATTTCCTTCCCTGCTTTGTTTGCTGTTTCTTTTTGGCCGCGACTCGAATCCCTAACTTTGTCTGACAAGAACTTTTCTAAACCTGCTCAGACATAGACCAAGTCTGTGTATCTGCGTGCAGACGGGGTAACATAGACCTCCACCATGTACCATGTCCCTGCATGTCTGAACACAAAGAGAATCTCTAGCTGTCAGATCACTCAACACGAACCCCAACACGCAAGCACACACGCATGCAGAGTCCAGCACCACCAAACTGACATATTACCACCCACATGCAATCCAAAAACTGCAAAAAAATGCCCACAGGAGCCCCTTCATAGGTTAAACATGAGACAAAAATAATCCACTGCAATATCACATGCAAACATGCACCCCTATACCATACAGAAGGGTTGTGTTTACAGTGTTTATTTGAAGCAAGTCGCATTTTCATATAGCCAGTCATTTGCCAAAGTGACCTGGTGTAACCTTTTACTGAATTGTCAGCCTGCATGGAGGTCTCAAACTGACAGACGCAGTTTGTGGAAGTGGTGGAAGGCGGGGGTCACCATTAGACGGTACGCTGAGCAGGGGGTGGGCCTTGTGGCGGCACGCGGCCAATGAAACCATCACTTGCCATTTCAGCAGGTCCTTAGGTGACTTCACTGAGTCTGATATGCGACATCGTCCCCAAGAAAGACATAGAGAGAGAATGAGACAAAGTACGAGGCGGAGAGGGAGGGACGCCAGCCACACTCTCAGAAAACAAGCTATCCGTCACACTCGCGAAAGGTCAGAGGCAGAGCCGTGTCCCGCCCACACGCTCAGAGTCCTGCCTGCCAACGGGGATGAAGGTACGATCGAAGAGGAGGAGGTGTGGGAGTACGAGGCTGTGGTGCAGAACTCGGAAAAATTGGGGGGTGGGGCTGGGAGGGGGGGGGTTAGATTTCCATCGCCAAGGGATTCCTCTTAAAGGGGATTCCGGATTCTGCCGATTCCCACACGACTTCCCCCGAAATGCAATGAACTTGTCTGCAAACTCACAAGTGCCTCGCAGTCTGGAGGGGTCTCACGGCCTTTTTCAATACCCCCCCCCCCCCACAATATCCTGCCCTCCGTACGTACAGCATGTACGGCAATTGCATCACGAATCAGCTACGGAAGCTGCCAGGTGCTGTGTGCCTAGAGACTGTGGCAGCTCACTGGCAGTGAGGAGCTTCCCACGGACGGCAGGAAGCCTTGGCATTGAGGAACTGGATTTCTGAACTTTGGTTCGATTTCGGGGAGTCACTATTGGACCATTGAGTAATGTGCTTAGCCTAAAACTACTTCACCAAAATATCCATCCACTTAAGTGGATGTATCCTATCCAGGGGGTTCCCTACCTTATACTCACACATAAATGTTCTGAGGGCAGAACCAAAAATGATTGGTTCAGAGAGATAACTAATCAGGTCTTGGTCAGATGTCAGATCAACCAATCAGATGTCTTGGCCCCGCCTCCTCTAGTTGTTTGGACCCACCACCTCTACAATCTGATTGGTTATCTCCCTGAACTGAAATGTATGAATGGATGGATGGATTAGTACAGACCAACAAGCCATATATGTTATTTTGGATAAAAAGTGACATTGGCCAATAAATTAACAACCAATTAGCTCAGGCAAACCCAACAGTTCTAGTTCCCTTAGCGTATGACTCAGCGGGCTAAGCGTTTGTGTCTGTGATCGGAAGGTCGTCAGTTCGAGCCTGTCCTTGGCAGAATAGTCACATGACTGTGGGCCCTTAATCCCCAGCTCTATGGTAGCTGCCCTTTGCTGCCAAGCTTGTTCTCACCTATATGTGTGTCATTGAGATCAAGCGAATTTTGCCATCGGGATCAATAAAGTATTATTATTATTAAACCATCAGAGAAGAAAATCTGGTGTGAAGGGGTCAGGTCTGTGCACCTCGCTTTCCGGAAAACGACACACAAGTCAGCCCTGTCACTCCCAGCAAGATTGGCTTCTGCTCTCACCTTCATGTGGAGAAATAAATAACATAGAAAGCGTGCGTGTTAGATCAACCTTGCCAACGGCTGTTTCCTCTTCTGGCACAAGGTGGTCTGCCTCACTCGGCAGAGACGACGGACCACTGTCCTGATGGAGCACATTCACCCAAACGAAATTACCTCCCCCGCACAAGCAGGTTTTACAATAACGTCGCATTAGTCAGGTGTCAGAGCCCGGGGTGACGGGCTAGGCGGGGAGAATGTTCCGGAAGGCCTTTGCATCGCTCCATCCCCGTGATGCAAACCAAACAATCCTTTTCAAGGCGTTCCGGCTAAAACCTGCACGACGGGGGTGGGGGTGAGATCATTTGCATGAGAATGAAAAAGCAATCGCTTCTGCGTGTAATAAAAAGAAGAGATGAGAAAACAAAGGGAGCGAGAGAGAGGGGCATCCCCTGATTTTCTGGAGACCTTCTGTGCTCCAAAGGGAACCTCAGATCAACCGGGGTGGGCAACCCAATTAGGAAGCGGGCATTGTAGACAAGCAAACGTCACTACCAAGACCAGACTGTAGTCTTCATCAATTGCAACGAAGGACCGGTTAAAATGCCTCCATTGTTTATTTAAGGGGGCTTTCAGCTTCAATGGAAGCTAAAGTAACCATATTTTGCTTTAGTCACTGGGGGCAGGACGCAAAGAGAGGCATCAAAGCAACACAAATATGCACACAGAATGTATTCTGACCCTAGAAAGCAAATGCAAACATGAAAAAAACTAAATCGAGGACACTTCAACCATTTTAGGTCCAAAAAACGATGACAATTCCAAGAAAAAGATGACAGATGGAAGCTCTTTTTCGGTTATGGAACTTTCCCTCCACCCTTTATTTTACGGTTCTCCTAAGACCCAAACTATCCTTCCAGAGGAGGAGGATGCCTTAAGAGATCCCCCTTGTTTTAGTGACGCTGCATCCCTGTACTTGATTTTCATTGTAATTACTTGCACAGGCTCAAGAACTCAGTTCTATAGGCTTAGTGACTGTTATTGGCTGTTCCTATTATTTATTCATTGGTTGTTGTTTTATTACTTGTGTTGTCTGACATTGTGTTGTATATGAGCCAATAATGCTTTCTTGAATCTTCAACTATCTAAGCAATCGGGATGGAATGAATCGCCTCATTTGATTACTTTTCTCCACACACTTACGCTCTCAGACATCCTACCTTTGGCATATTGAATTAAGGAATTAAGGGAGGCAGGTGAGGGACAACCTAAATGGGGGGGGGGGTTACGCATCATTTGCAGGTGCCAGGAAGCTGCTGTCAATTTGTGGGAGACTTCCGGAAGTTCCTGGGGAAGTGGGGTGTCCGTGTGCAGCACAGTACAAATATTGACTCGACACTCGTACTCATTATGAGTCGGTTTGTCTTCTTGCGCAGAAAGGAGTTCATTGGTCTCTGGGGGGGCACCCTTGACGAGTAACGTTGGGGTGTGTAAGCACGGTGTGGTTTGTGCAACAACATTTAAAGAACGAAGCGCTCAAGAAGAAACATCACAAGTATGTACTCCTGCTGTAAATGCAGAGCATTTAACTGGATCAGCATCACCATGAGTTGTTAGATCGCGGGTATTTTCCCATAAATGCAGCAAGTGTGAAAAATGAAGTATTCATATTGGTAAGATTCTAAATAGTTCAGGCATAACTTTCCATCTGGGTTAGTTTTCTAGTTTTTGCCAATTAAGGAAACATTCTTAATCGATGCATATTCATGGCGGTTTGAAAGAAATATGCAAACATCTTGCAGCTCAGCGGGTTAAGGTGCCATGGCTGTGATTGGAAGATTGCTGGTTGAAGGACCCCCAATTGCTCCAGCGGCTGTCAAACCCTGCCTTCTCAATAGCATGTCACTTTGGATAAGAGCATCTGCTAAGTAAGTAAAATGAAAGGTAAAGCACGAGCCTTTGATCTAGTCACAAACTGAAAGTCACGGTGACTGGTTTTGAAAAATTCTGTCCTTGCCTGTAGGTTGACAGAGCCTATCATGGTGAAGGTGCGTGACTGCTGCAGACCACTAGGGGGCACAGTGTTAACAGCACCAGTTATAAAGAGAAGATATTGATGGGTTACCTAGCTATATTGGATGGCCAGATTGGGTACTAGGCAAAGACTGGGGTACAGCTGGTGCAAATAAATGAAACCTCAAGTCTAAAGAAGTGTAAGATACATTTACATATTTAGCAGACACTTTTATCCAAAGCAATGAGGGAGCAGGGTCACTTAGAACCCAGAACAACTGGGGTTAAAGGCCCAACTGAAACCACTGCGACAATCATAGGATCTGAACCAAGAACCTTCCACAGATCCAAACCCGCTGAACTACACGTGCTAGGCCTCTCGTCAGTGGTGTCACTCCCCAACTGGTTTGGTTGTTGGTAACTTCATTGCTGCCCTTTGATTCAAGTCAGGAAATGGTTTATAGCTCAAAGAAAATTCCCATGCGTCAGAAGCAGCATTACAGGGTACGAGCAATCAGCCATGTCCTGGCACTCAAGCACATGTGTGGAATAAGGAAACTCCCGCCTGCTCCCAGCCCACACACGATTACTCTGTCATACAACTTCCATCTCCGAATAACCACCCAACAACAACCTACTGCTGAAAATATCACCGCATCTTTTAAAAAAAATACAGCAGCCGTGATGATGTCAGAATCTGCTACGATCAACAATGAGAGGGAAAGCACGGCGAGAACGTTCCTTCAGCTCACGTCGATGGTTTGTGGGCCCGGGCCGCAAACTCGCGGCTGATCCCAAGCCGATTCAGAGCTGCTAACCTCAGGAAACAAAACCACAGCACAGCACTTACCGGCTTCCTGTACTCTCCCTGAGGCAGCGCTTAATTAAGTCTGAATTAATATCACACAGCAGCTCATTTCATCGCTGTCAGTTAGTGTTTTCCTGCAGTTTGTCGCCATAATTTGTCAGTACGAAACACACTGTTATTAATTGCTGTGGTATCTGTAAGTGGCTTGATCTCAAAATGTTATTAATGGTGTTATTTATCTTACAGTGCAAAGAGCAGAATCTAAAGACTAGATGCCCTTGAGTAGTTACTTAAAGAAAACAAATCTCTGAAGTATTATTGTTACTCTTAATCCCATTTTTATTTCCTCTTTATTTATTTTTTTTCCAAACATGTTATGACTAACAGATACTGGACTGGCAACACGGATGTAGAATATGGATATGGAACTGAACTGGAAACACAGAAGTGATGTAATGACATTTGTATTTTGGGCCAAACTCGGGGGCCTTGACATTATACAACCACACATCAAATTTTTGCAGCCCTTTACAAAATAAGTGACACGTTCATGAAGGCAGTCGAACCATCCATAGCCTTCAACTTGGATAAGCGTTCCATAAAACATGATCATCATCCACCGGGAAAGAGCAGCCCAACAAGCCCTAACATTTGCACCGGAGGAGCGAAAGGTCGCCGCTGTTTGCTGAAATTGTGCCATGAATTATTCAGAGAGTTTTGGGAGTTTGTGGCGGCACGCAGATTTGAATTTCTCTATCGGCTGTCAGCACATAAAAAGCACTGGATGTCGCACCCACTGGATGGGAAAAGAAGGAATTATCCGTCGAACTTACGAGGAAACTTAAATTACAGCATCAAATGTAAGGCAGAGGTAACAAAATATGCAACAGAAATTCACAAGTATAAAACAAGAGAAAAACTGTAAAAAAAAAAATTAAATCACATATTATGTGCATATTCACATTGGGGACCAGGACCTTTGGGGTCTTATGAGCTGGAGCCTGTATCACGAAGCTGGATTTTTGGGTTAACAAGATAATATGTTGGATTTAAGGTAGTCCGGGCGAAATGTAAGTGAACAAAGATAACGTGCATTTAAAATAGGCTACCTTCAATCTCTCAAGTTATCTAGTTTACCAACAAATCTCACTCCAAGATACCGGCCACTGGTTTCGGGCCCCAGAAGATTGCTAAACACATATTTACCTTCAAACTCACACGCCAGTTATCAAAAAATGATAAATAAATCTTGGAATGTCTCCTGTGTATTCCCTTTGGGTAACTCTTACAGCAAGTCCTCATGGGGATTTTCTGAAGACAGAAATAAGCCGTACCTTTGAGATGGACTGGTTTTAACCAGTACATTCACTAGCCATTTACCACTTGCCAGTCAGCAGACTAATTAACTACTAATCAATTACAGTCAATCTTGGAACACCCCTATGCAGTCTAATTGAGAAAACGCCACATTAATTTGCATTTGAAATCGACTGATGCGACATTTAAGAACGGTCTCTTAAAGGTACGGGAGACGGGGTATGATATGTGTTGAAAGCATCCTTTCTCTCCGAGTGACAAAAGAGGCAGAATAAATGCTGCGTCTCACTTGTTTGTTTTTCTACGGCGAGGCTGTGGCAGTGTGACCAACGCAGCGGTGGCATGTGAGCCCGGCGGGCCTCGACGCTGGTGATGAGTCACGGGGCACCAGCCTCTGCCAGCCGACCAACCAGCACTGGCACTAAAATGTCAGCAGACTTCTAGCGACCTGGCGAGAGTCGTCCCTCTTTTACCGTGGCGGCTGTGAAAGGCATTTGGACCGCAAACAAAGGCCAGGCATAAATCAGCCGCCGGAGAAAAGGTACTGCAAATCAATCTGGCGGAGCGCGGCCGTGACCGAAGGCCACGTGACTCAGCGGAGGTGGCGGAGGAACGGTGATAATCACCCCCTTGCCATTCGGATTAGATGGGAAAAGAATCCAGACTAACCTGGTTAGTGCATTTAAGAAGCCTGATCTTTTCTATCTGGTACTCAAACCTTTCTAAATGTATTTTAGTTCCTCCCAGAGTGTCAGGGAACCTTACTCAGTCTAAAACAATCACAAACACTGAATACCTGGCTCAAGTGTGCTGGGAGCTGAGAGAGAACAAAAATATGGACTCTCTGGAGGTTCCTGAAGATTAGATAGAGAAACACTGGTTTATCTCATAGGTGGCGACTACAGACCACTGCTTTTCTAACACGAAAGTAAACAATCCTGATAATGAGAAAAGCATTTTTGGGATGATCACTAAAGATTCAGTCGCTCAGAAAGATCGGGTTTCTGGAGTGGGTCAAACTGAGATGACGATGTTTCAGAGGCACAGCTCAAGGACTGAAATGGAAACTCACGCCTCGACGCCGTTATCTTTGCGTGATTAGATCCGATAATATAACGCGCAAACTCTCAAAAAAGTGAGAGGTCGTCCATTTGAAAAATCAATCGCACATATTTTTTTGGCTATTACTGTAATGTTATTCACGCTCTGTAAATTTTTATTTAACATCAACTGTACTGATATTGCTGTTAAAATTTGGGAAATCCTATGCATACAGTACATTTGTGTCATAAAATAGTAAGAAAGCTAATTAAGCCATTCGGCTTAAATACCAATAAATTAAATATCTGCCCTTGTTCACCTGACCTTCAGCCAACTGAATATTAGCTTCACGCCAGCTATTCACTTGTCATTACATCATTTGTGTGAGTCTGAATTTGCTCCCAAATGAAGGTCAAGAGTTAATGAAAAGCTCAGGGCAAACAGCGGAGCCGCGGGAGAAAGACCAGTTAAAACCTGAAAAGCAGACGGATTTTAGGTGCTAGTCGAGAGCTCTCACAAGCGGCCAGCCGGATAGTGCGGGTCCTCAGGGCTGTAATTCCCGTAGTGATGAAGGGGCCATCAGTGCCTGCTTCGCTCTACCAGGTCCGGATTCTAGGCCTTTTGTTGTGATGTAATTGAACGTCCTCATTAAAGTTGGCGTCTGTGTTTCAAGTTTCTTTTTGACTATTTCATATAGCCAAGTTTACTCTTAAAGCTCCCACAGCTTGCAGTTATACATTTTGTATTTCAACACCTTCACGTTTAAAGATTTTCTCAAAAAAACAAATATACAGGCTTTAGATAGATAGAGCCAGGAAGTGAGGTCACAGCCTTGTGATGTCACTGGTCACTGAGCCGCCACGCCAGCCTTAACATGTTTAGTGTTCTTTTAATTCGAAAGGCTCTGGAATTATACAAGTTTTGTGAAATACTCAGCCGATGCTTCCCAGTAATAAAAACAACCCTGGTTATTTTAACATCAGTGCCTAACCTGCTGAGAACCTGAGGGGGAAGCCAGCATCCAAACGATCGTCTGGGCTGCGGCTCTGCTGGGTATGCGAAGGCAGGTCCAGCACACTATACATTTCCCAAACGGATTAGAAATATGGAGATTTATAAGAAGGCAAAGACAGAGACAGCCTGTCGAAAAACAGAGGACAAGCTCGGGTCACATGGACACTCAAACAGGGACGTCTGCTCTTCTAATCAAGTGATGATTTCCTAGTCTGCTCCTGTCATTTAAAGTTCAGTGGCTGCTCCTTGTCAACATCAGGTATTTTATAAGACATATATTAAAGCTTTCAATTAAAACATAAAAAACAATGCCAGTTTGTTGTCAGCCTGGTAAAATGATGATTAAAAACGCATGTGGAGACTGGGGACAAATCAGCCTTCTATTCAAAGAGGCTCACATGACATTTTAACCTCTTTGAGTGGAAGGATAGTTACTGAATCCAAAACAAACCTTCAGTGACAACTTTCAGGTTAAAAGCCAGTGTTCTTAACTGCCATGGCTGCAAAAAAATAAAAGAGGAGATGAATTGTAAGGAATCGCTCATTTCTTCAGATTCAGCCCCCAGGAACTCAGAGCTCTCAGCATCAGGGGCATACGACCCGAGGGAACCCGAGGGAACCCAGGGAACAGGAGATGACACACATGGTTCATATTCAGCATGGGCAGGATTACTACCAGGGCTCAATCACTATTTGTTTAAATCCAGAAAGTAACCAGTGATAAGTAGTTTAATCTGGGTGTGACAGCATATAAAACTATGTGTTTTAAAGCTACATTTATCCTTTTATTATATATCATAGAATCAGGGGATGAACTGTATATCGTGTCATTGAAATCATAAAAAAGAAAACATATTAACCCACTGATCTGTCTGGGGGGTGGGGGGGGGGGGGTACAGTGTTAACCGGCAGTAACTCCAGCTCTCCTGAGATCCCAGAGCACATGGAAAACCTTCTTGCTCACCCTGGCAGTAACTTCAGCCCGAGGGCACAGAGTTACCAAACCCGCGGACAAATTTCGCAATATCTGGCCACAAGAGGAGACGGAAAGTCCCGCTAATGAGAGCCGACACCAGAGACATTTTGCAGGAAGCAACAGCAAACAAACGATTCTTTTTCAGAAGACGACCAAAAGTCACAACTTCTTGAGTGCCCGGTCTCATTATGCAAGACCATCCTATTGAAGAAAAACAGCATCTCTGCCACAGTCACACAACAGTCTAAGATTCTCGGTAATGTTAAAAATAACTCGGTTAAGTTTCACGCAGCTGTTATTTTTTCCATGCAAAATTTAAACCTTTATTTAGATCCAGTTTTCTACTTTAGATAAACTACCTTTCCACAGAACTACTTCTAGTGCAATATATTTCTTTCTCTGGAGTTGAGACAGACAAATTGCCCACGGCTCTAAAGACTCGAAATCTTGACATGTAAGGTAACATTTGATGCCTATGCATTATTATAGTGTGAATCCATCACATTTTCTTTCCTCAGATTTAACAAAACCTGTTGGTCAAACAATGTGTGAAAAATTTAAATATTTATGCTTAAACTCACCGATCAGGCTGCTTAAAACATTTGTGGGAGCGTCGTGTGGCTCTGAAGGCTAACTCAGTGCCTGCGGTCATAAGGTCACTCCTTCAAATTCTGCAGTCAGCAGAATTATTTTGCCGTCGGGCCCTTGAGTAAGGCCCTTAACCCCACACGGTTTGTGGGGCACACTCTCTCAAATATTTTTCACTTTTAGGTTAAATATTCTTCATAGGTCTAATGGATTCACATACTGACAGATTCCTGTCACGGCAGACATTTCCCTCTGTTTTCTGCTAGCTAACTGTTCACTGTTACCTATCAACGTCTCCTGTACTGGGTCCAAAGCCACATTTACAGTATGCTTTGTTTATTTCCAGTGTTCAGTGGTCGCCTTATGGAGCTTTTCCCCTCAGAGTTTCCCTTCCCCAGGCATACTGGAATCGCAGCCTCGCCGCCTTTGGGAAAAGGCACCTTGAGGCCCTGAGAGCTCGGCCCAGCGAAGCCAATCTGCTCTGACATCTGGAATGCAGGCCTACCTCATGAGTGCCAGGGTCTTTGCAAATATCCTCTACAGGTCTGTAGTTCTCTCCACCCGCTACAGCCCCCATCTTTGTTCCACGACAGCATGTTATGGCAGGGATTTAGACCAGGATGATAAATGTAAACATCCTGAAAGGACTGATTACGTTGTTGGCATTACATAGGAGGCTATCCTAGTCCACCTTCCACAATGACAACCCTGCAAACTTTTCTAGGACTAGAACCAGCAGACTAAAGATACAAGTTCTTCCCTGCCAGCAAGGGCGCCAAAAATGCGGAGAAAGTTATGACGATTTCAAGGGCCCCTATTGATAGGGGCCCTAAAAATTTACAAAGATAATTAGATTGGTTTGGGTTGAGGGCCCAAAATGATACGCTTCCATGGGGCCCGGAATCCCTAGTAGCACCCCTGCCTGCCTTGGTCTTTTTTGCTTTTTAGTTCACTGCCATCCACACGGAGTGGATGGTTTAGGTGCTTGAGGGTTAATATGTTACGTTAACTACTTGCTGACTGGTGCTCTCAAGAAAGTTGTGTTGTGTTACAGTGGCTAATATATTTCAATCAGAGGGCCGGTAGGTGATTAGTGAACTTAAATGGTCTCAGAAAGCCATAAAGCAATCCAGGTGAATCGAAACGATAAGCATGAATTCTCTGTCAAATGCCAGTTAGATCATGACCAGTGACCGATTCTTTTTCCGAAAAAAATAAATTGTTCGCATATGGAAGCCATTTCTTACCACGTCTAACACCATAAAGAAATTCTGTTTCTGATGAACATAAGAACATAAGAACATAAGAAATTTACAAACGAGAGGAGGCCATTCGGCCCATCAAGCTCGTTTGGGGAGAACTTAGCTAATATCTCAGAGTTGTTAAAATCTTATCTAGCTCTGATTTAAAGGAACCCATGGTTTTAGCTTCCACTACAATAGCAGGAAGACTATTCCATACTCTGACTACACGCTGTGTAAAGAAGTGCTTCCTCAAATTTGTTTTAAAATGTTCTCCCGCTAATTTCCACTTATGGCCACGAGTTCTAGTATTTAGACTAATATTGAAATAGTCATTTGGCTGAACAGCATCCAGACCCGTTAGAATCTTATAGACCTGAATCATATCCCCCCTTAGTCTCCTTTGCTCAAGGCTGAACAGATTCAGTTCCGCTAACCTCTCCTCGTAAGACATTCCTCTAAGACCAGGAATCATTCTCGTAGCTCTTCGTTGCACCTTTTCTAAGGCAGCAATGTCCTTCTTGAGGTATGGTGACCAAACCTGCACACAGTATTCTAGGTGGGGTCTTACCAAGGAATTATATAAGTGTAACATCACCTCCCTTGACTTAAACTCCACACATCTAGAGATATAACCCAACATTCTGTTCGCCTTTTTTATTGCTTCCCCACATTGGCGAGAGTGGGACATGGAAGCATCAACATACATACCGAGATCTTTCTCGTAATCAGCTACCTTTATTTCAGTGGAACCCATAAAATATCTGTACTGTATATTTCTGCTCCCTGCATGGATTACCTTACATTTATCTGTGTTAAATTTCATCTGCCAAGTATCAGCCCATTCGCTAATTAAATCCAGATCCCGTTGAAGCCTCTCTGCTGCTTGATTAGTATCTGCTACCCCGCCCACCTTAGTGTCGTCTGCAAATTTAACCAGTTTACTGTATGTATTCGTGTCAATATCATTAATGTAAATTAGGAACAATAGTGGTCCTAAAATTGAACCCTGCGGTACCCCACTATAAACGGAGGCCCACTGTGACATAGTGCCTCTAATAACTACTCGCTGCTTCCTATCAGTTAGCCAGTTTTTGATCCAAGCTGCCACAGTTCCTAAAATTCCTGCAGCTTTAAGCTTTAACAAGAGCCGTTTGTGGGGGACAACATCAAAGGCTTTCTGGAAATCTAAGTAAATCACATCATAGGCCTTTTTGTGATCAATTTCACTTGTAGCTTCCTCAAAGAACTCAAGCAGATTCGTTAAGCAGGATCTACCTCTCCTAAATCCATGTTGGCTATCCTTTATAATGTTATTTGCATCTAGGTAATCTACCATTTTCACTTGAATTATAGCTTCCATTATTTTTCCAGTAATGCTAGTTAAACTGATTGGCCTATAGTTTGCTGGATTACTTCTATCCCCTTTTTTGAATATGGGTGTTATATTAGCATGCTTCCAATCTGATGGTACCACACCCGCAGAGTGTGACATATTACTTTACTCACGAAATCCCTCTCTACCACTTTCATTTATCATAGCTGATATAAATCACTCGAGAGTTACCTCAGGGCCTACTCAACCCTTCCATGTCTGAGATTCCCGTTGACTGATTTCAGCTGGAATGCTTTGCCAGACTTTGTCCCTTTAAACGACTCCTAAACATTTTAAAATGCTGTAGGAATTCAAAAATACTAACTTTGAAGCAATCTTCACCATGCGATCTGCTATTTTCGAGAAGCATAAAGAACAAAAGAAGCAAGTACTTTTTTCTGCTCAAAACTTTGGCCTGTCTTCATACAGATAAAATAACCATGAAAATCAACCAGAAGACCAAGTCATTTAGACGAAATTGAGCAGTTCTTTAGAAGAACAAATTATTCTCAGAGCCAGGACAAAAACTTCAATGGAGCAGTAAGCAGATAGGAGCAAACCAAAGGCACGGATATTGGATTTACATCAAACACTATGGGAACTAATGACTGTCTCATCAATGCTCCCCTGGACCTTGGAGAACCTCTAAATAAGCTTGACTGCTCAAGATCCCACCACAAACATTCTCGTCAAAAGTTGATAGAGAAAGGAACCTCTCTTTTTGCGGTCACTCCAGTATGATGCCTATAGTCTTCGTCATTTATAGCTTATACCATTGATAATAAATCGTATGTAGTCACCCATCAACTTACGTCCAATCGAGTAACATCCGATCGTAGAAACTTCCCGTAAAAATCTTAATAAAATGCATCGAGATGTCCGAAGCAGGCATAGTGGACATATTTTAGGTGTGGCATACTGCATGACCTAAAACAAACTGTATCTTCCGTATTTTATATCTTCTGTTATACAGTATATAAATGTTATGCAGTATATTTGACCTCTCCCGTATAACGATCGAGATACATCCAGATTAACATGTGCCCTCACTTTCGGGGACGTGATGTGGACGTAAGACAATGGATACCTGTTTACCTATCCATGCATCTTCTGGGTGCTTATCCCGTATTGGGTGGTAGAAAGGCCTGGAACATCTCTGGCAAACTACACACTCACAGACCAGAGGCAGGACTAAAAACCCCCAGCCAGGAGGTGTGGTGACACCCACTGAGCCAACGTACCCCCCTACCTGCTTTCCTGGGTATGATAAATAATCATTTATACACCTGCGCTTCGCTTCAGTATAATTACAGAAGTTGGTAACGCTTTACTTGAGGGGACACAAATACTCATTAGTTACTCAGTTACTACTGAAGTACAAATAATGAACAAATATAGTCTCTACTTGAGATAAAAGATGTCGCAATTTATTAATGATGAACAAACATGAGATCAATATTTCTGTGTATCACGTGTTATTCATTACTTGTTCCTTCAGTAGTTCATAAAAATGTACAGAATTTACATATATAGTAACAAATATAGTAAATGCTCGCGATTAACCATACATCACGATTCATTAATGATGAACAAACATGAGAATAATGTGTAACTCAGACTTAGTTTAGGATTACTTAATACATAAGTCATAGCATAATACTACATTATTTGTGCCCTCAAGTACAGTGATACCTAAAAGTAATTGGGATTTGCCTACGTTTAATAACACCTAATGCTTACGGTTACTCTGCTTCTGTTCCTGTGGAGAGTTAAAGTCCCATAATAGCAAAACTGGACCAAGAACCAGGCCAGAACATTCCATTCCATGCTGGCTATGTTTGTGCTTTATTTAAACACCGTAATAATGTTCTCATTTCTGAAACTAACAAAAAAATCTGAATGAAACAGACATAAATCACAGAAATTCGGAAATTATTCCCACTGATTGTGTCACATCATCTGCAGGAATAGTATCAGCGATTGGCGTGTTTTGTGACACCTTAAATCAGGCCAGCCTCATCTGCACCTGAACATTGTCTCTGTGGTTCATGCTAAGTATAGATCCAGCTTCTTAACACTGACAAAGAGAAAGACGACAGTCGGTTGGGGCATCAGCAGTAGGTTGGCATGTCTGGCCCATAACTGGAGCTGCAATGAGCAAGAGAAAATAATGCTTTTGGAAGTGAAAAGGAACATAGTCCATCTCAAGCTAAAAGGTCTGTTTCTTAGATTGTCCACGCCCTCCGAGGAGAGAAAGGGTGTGTCCCCAATGACTGCCTGCAGCTGTCCCTATGCCGTTTGCCCGTCCAGTCCCAGCTGTGCTTTTTATGTGTTTGTAATGGTCTGCAGTTGAATTTTGTAATGTCTCGGCAGCTGTCGGTGAGCAAACTGGCCACGCCGTTGGGCAGTGTTAACCCCGTCCCTGCCAGATGCAACTGCGACCTCATCTGTAGCATCTGCTGAGATCTCCGTGCGTCCTCCGCACAATCACCCTTAAAATAAAGTTCTCACCCTCTTTAAGAGCCACTGTTTACTCCACTGATCTAGAAGATACTTATCAACTGAGCACCGATGACTATTTCTCTTACGGAATTTGCTTTCGTCATTTCGAATCCAAATTTACCTACATTCATAATGCACTTTTTCTTCTTTCAAAAATAAGGGCTTCTTGCGCAGACTTACACACCCTTTTCCTGTTTTGATATTTCCCCACACAATTTACCCATCTGCTGATGTCTCAACGTCTTCCAGATGCCTTCAGACTGTGCGGGTGGTATCTTATCCTCCATCCATCTATCCAGTAATACACAAGTGGGTACACTAAAATTTACGTCTTCTACATCATTTGCAAATACACATGTCAACTTGAATGGTTCACGATATTGCAGTGACAACTAGAACACACCTACTACATTTGATAATAATTATTCCCTCAAAATAGACTGAAGAATACGTACATCTGAAACGTATCTAAAATAATAGGATTAGGTTAGGATGGATTAAGAAAAAAAATAGAAAAATCACAACAGGGCAATCAAAGATATGCTTCAGAAGTACACTTCAGAAAAATACTCCTGGAGATGCTTAGGAAACGGCCGTACGGTTAATTTGATACCAGAGTGGCAGCAGCACCATCGTCTTAGTTCTGCTGCACAGATGAGGCGATCACAAAAACAGTTGTCAGCTCAGCCACTTCCAACATCAATACCCACTGCGGAGACGCTCCCAGATGTTGCTGGCAGCGTTTACAGACGACGCACGCAAGTGAACCGCAACCCTGCAGCCCACAAATGATGTTTGCAGCCTGGGTTTCTCAGATATTTTTTTTCCACGTTCGTATTTACTTTAGACTGTCATTAAACGCCGGGATGGGCGGTAAATTGGTGAATGGCTCACCAGTGATTACAGACGTTTCGATACATGCGATTCTCATGTTGTGCAGAATCATGCAATGAAAGTAACGGGGCTTAAAAAACAGGGTTGGAGAAGACCACTCTGAACACTCTAACCAAGTAATTAAACATTATGTTAAGATAATGAGATCAAAGTTATCTCTGAGTATTAAAGCTTTTCTTTTACTTTGAACACCTCAGACTTCACAAGTGCGATAGGCCTATAACCTTCAAACTTAGTAATTATGACCTGAATGAGGTCGCAACGCAAACATGCCGTGGACGAAAACACGAATAACATCAAAGTGAGATTTGTGTTACTCAGACCCCCCTTCACTTGCTTTGGTGCAAAACATCGCGTATGGAGTGACGAGATTTCGCTCTATTATTGCCCATTGGTGCTTTAGTAAGAGCAGTTACAGCAGAATTGCCGCATGCAGAGGGGAGCGTTTAACACCCTCTTCTGGGCCCTTCCATGTGAAGGCCCTCATACGTGTAGCAGCTGTGTAATTTTCTGTTCACAGTAGGATATTCATATTAATTTTCCTTTAGTTAAAGGGCAGAAGAGGGATCAGACTTGATCCTGCAACCTTTCAGATATAAAGCGAGTGTTTTAATCATTACGCCACCTGTTTCCTCGCAGTCCTTTGAACAGTTTGCATAAAGAGAAGCTGGAAGGGCAGTGACACCCACTGCAGGATGTCGGAGAGAGCCTCGCTGCTTTGGAATTACATTAAAGTTTAATTTGACAGCTCTGCAAGGCAGGTCACTGGTCCTCGACCCCGCTTCTGGAAGGAGAGTGCACACGTTGGTTTTTTTTCCCTTTCAGCCTACACTTAATTACTAAGGCTTGATTGGGTTTCTGCAAAACAGTAATTTTAGTGTCATCTATCAATGGTTACAAGTTGCAGGTCCTTTTAGGAAAATAAAGGTCTCTGGTGAAGCCGTTTTTCTTATTAACCCATATATTGGTGTATTTTACATAAGCACTACTTCACTTGCGGTGGGAATTTTATATATATATATATATATATATATGAAATATTCCCTAAGCTTTCTTTATACCCAATGCTTCAGCTGCTCAGTGAGTAATATCAAAGTAGTCACTGAATAGTTTATAAGTTTTAAGAATAGTTTATTATTATTATTATTATTAGCCTAATTAGCTAAGAGTGTAATTAACTTGAACAGATGCTGAACAGCAGAGGTGGACAGGAGGCTCCCTGCATGGGAGGGGGGGGTGCTTTGAGGGTCCCAGAAATGATGACGTCAGTAACCGTGTTGTCGCAAGCAAAGCTCCCCCCCCCCCCTTTCGGTCACCTTAGCCGTGCAAAAAGAGAGCAGCAGCTTGAACGCACTGAGACAGCCGGAGGAGTTCCGTGAGTTGTTTCACGGCTTGGGGGGGCAGTTATTAGCACCGAGGCTGACTTGTTCCGTTCCAGTGAATCACACGTGCGCAGGGGAAGCCTCCCATTCACCACCTGCGTTATGCTTGCTCTGGGCTTTTTAGGGGGGGGTGGGGAGCCACTGCACCCCAGAGATTCACCACTGGGTCTAAGCGAAGTGGATTTTTTTCTTTTACGATCTGTTATTTCCACAGACTCCAATTAGGGAGACAGAGAACTCCTTCCAATCTCTTGCACTTGCTAAACTGCCAGGAATGATTAATGTTCTCCCAGTACTTTTACTTTTTAGAGTGTTTTTTTTCGCTCTGAAGAGGGGGGTAGTCTCCAAGCGCATCACCCCCCCCGCCCCCCCCCCAGCCCCCACCAGAAACCCTTCCCTCTTCGTGCCTCTCCCACCTCTCACAATTCTCATAAAACGTCCCCCATATTTCATTTTCTTCCTTCTGTGTGTATATTTAGCAAACAAACGTTCAACGTTTGCAAACAAACTTTATAAGTGGTTCGTCAAGAGAATAATATAGGGCATGGCCTCTTTTTAACAAATAATTTTGAATGTTCTCGCTTGCTTTGCATATGAGATTTGCTTTCTAATAAATGTGATTATTTTAAATCGTCATTCAATACCAATCAATGTCGAGGGCCTAAACAGTTTCTTTTTTGATATGCCAGTGCTGTGGCAATTCTATGGGCTCTCATTTTCATCGCATCAGCCTTTTGTATATCCTGTTACACCTGAATAAAACATTTTCAATTCTTTAAGACAGACGTCTTCTTCCTGCCCACGTGGGTAAACCAGTTAGTCGCGAGAACAGCTAGTTAGTGTGAAAAAAACCACATTGGCTTCAGCTTCAGCGTAACAGAACGTTGTTCTAGGATCACCTTACTCCAGGAGTTCTGGGACCCTCATTAAACGGTGCGGGGCCGTATTGGTAAGTCATAAATAACGTTCTGGAATGTAAAGCACACCAACAGTCATCCTTCACGTGGACTGAGAAACAGCAATTTGTAAGATTAATGAATGGGTTTAGGGAATAAATAAACGTGCAGATGAAAAAAAGCAATACCGCAGGCTACATTATCACCGAGGGCTCTGTGCGGCTTCCAAAAATCATCATAAGTATTCTGAGCATAGCTGGGCAGACTGCTTTCATGTCATTGTGGGGAAAGAAAGTGGTTTCTGCACAAATCAGCCTAAGAGCTTTTTAACGATGACCGCTGAGAAGAGGTTCACGTCCCTTCGGAAATGATTCTAACAAAAAGTAGATGTCCTAAACTCTGCAGCTGGTCGAAACTGGAATATGCAAATAAAATGAAGTCATCTTAGGCGACCTAAGGATTTTGGAATTGGGGGTGTATTATTTTTTTTGCCATGTGCTTGCCGAGCTATCATGCGTGTTCCCATCTGCCCGACCATGCCGACATGTTCCCCTGCTTAGGAGGAAAACAAGCAGGACTTGTGCATGAGTGAGCAGGAGAGAACCCTCACATACTAGAACGCATCCTTCTAGAACCGCCATTGCATATATTTATTACTAATTGTTTAGTCATTGTTATTGGGCTCTTTGTCCTGCACTCTCTTGTCCTGTATTGCATTGTCGTTTGTCCTATTGTCCCTCCATGCATCTGCTCTCTGTCCTGCAATGTGGCACAATAAGTTCACTGTGTTCCTTGGAAGACGTGACAATAGAACTTTAAACTTGAAATTGACTCTTGAACTTGGAAGCTGGAGTTTTAGCAGCTGGGAATCTGTCAGGAGGATCTTAAGTGGCACAGTGGTAAAGGTGAGGTCATGCTTTAAAGAAACATTCGTCCAAAGCCATTACAACCTTGTTGCCCAGACTTCAGCATGCCTTGCCGCACGTGGCATTATGTCATACCCTCCGGGCAACAGATTTTTTCAAAGCAGCCTGCGTAGGTTGGGGACAGATAATTTCAGGTGCCCAATAAACGTACCCAGTTGGATGAATTGTCTTCTTTTTAAGTCTGGAATCACCCTTTTGAACCTGAAAGAGACAGATTGTAATGCAATAACAAAGGATTAAACCTGTGCTTATAATATAATTATGGATTGTTCACTGTGATTCACATGTTTCCTAATGAAGGCTACTTTTTTTGATGGCCTGACCGACATCCCTGGTTCTTGAACCTAAAAGCTGTAGCGTTCATTTTTTTCTTTGACTTGCTGCTGAAATTGTATCCAAATGATTAATCTACCTGTCTGTTTTTCTGTCGTTTATTTATTTATTAAACAGAAAACTCTGTGGCCCAGATGAATATAGATTAAATAATAATAATCCATTAATCTCCTAACACCTTTTCCTGGTAAAGGTCTGAGGAGTTCTGCTGTTGATAGACTGACATCTGCCCTAGGGGGCCACACGGTGTCTTTCCCTCTACGGCCTGGGACGTACTCCAAGGCCCAATAACCCAGTCCAAGTTAAGTGGCTAGCTGATAGATAATAATAATGATGCGTGTAATTTATACTGGGTCAGAATGAAATACTGTTTTTCTGAAGTGACTTCCTGCCCCCTAGTGTAGGACAAGGGTAATACTGTCAGTTTCCATAAAATTATTAAAAACAATCAAAAGAAAAATGGCTTGCTTTGCAAAGAGAGATTAGCAAGGGACACATTCCAATGATCCCACCTGATTTTCCACACAGGGATCAAACCCCCAGAAGCGGAGTTGTGAGGCAACAATTTGGGTCACTTGGTCAAGGTTCTTAACCCCCCCCCCCCCAAAAAAAATGCTCCATGGGGGCTGGTCTGTATCTAAGCAAAGAAAAATGTGCCACTTGCCAAATATTAAGATTTGCGGTTAAGATTTTAACAACAAGTCATTGGTCAGATAATTAGCATGAACTAAAATGCATTTCAGAGACCTGTGCCATCATTTGCTGCTCGCTGCTCGCTGCTCGCTGCTGCAGTGACGTGTGGTGGAAAACAATCTGGAAACAGAAATTCACTCGCATAGCCTTTTTGTACACAAAGATAAAACGATGAAATGTCTGATATAAAATTCAAGCTAACAGATGCCTGGGTGTTTCAGATTTTCCAAAACATCTTCTGGCTATTTGCTGTTAAAAGCCTCATGGTTTGCAATTTCGGGTCTGGCCTGCGTTTTCGCCCAGGAATGGACACGTGAAATCTGAAAAGACGCATTCCAATGTACTTGTGCAAATAAAATCAGTTTCTTTTACCTTTAAACTATTTAAACTTTGAAATAATACAACTGTATCACATCAGAATTCTTCAGTTTAATTATTTAATATTTGTAATAGGCACTTCACAGTTATTTATTTGAATATATACAGCTTTATGTATAAAACTAGATTATTTTCTTTTAAGTCCAACTGGGCCAGGTGAGGGCTGAATGGAGTCTATCATGTTTAAGTTCTTTTTAAACTAATAGGTTATGAATTAATAGGTTTCAGGCTCATTATAATAACAATGGGTGTATTTTGCTTATTTTGCTTTATTTTAATCATAAATAGCATGCTATTGTAGTTCTGCGAAACTGATTAGTTCTCAATCGGAAAACACAAACATTTTCCCTTTTAATTACTTATAGCTTCTTCAAGAACAAACCCCTATTTAAAGTTTTGAAGATTGAATTTAATGAAATTTTAACTAGCTGTCTTCTCAGGGGAAGTTGTGTGAAGCAGGAAAAATTGTGTTAATTTAACACAATTAGCTGCGTTACGTAGTATTTCTCCTACTGAGTAATATATAAGACCAATATGAAAGTATGGTTTTCTGTGAATGAAATCAGCTGAGATTTACTGACTTAAAACATCCATAATGCCTCTATTGAATAGCTTCTGCATGGCGATGACCATCTAGTACTTGATGAAGCCACTGAGAAAAGACAGCTGGTCACTGCAGAGACCCTAGTCTGCGGATTTACTGTATTGTCATTTCTGCGTCATCATACCTCTGCCTCTAACCTGTCGCAAACTGCTGCTGGCGCTTATGCATAATAACGGCGTCTTTGCTAACTCCTCCTATCTCAGTATTGTTGGGCTTTTGGCAAGAAGAGACAATTTATGAGTCAATGTGGGTTGACTCAAGGTGAAGTCTAGGCCAGTTTGTACCTCAATTGTGTGGAGCCGGGAGATCTTGTGGTGTACCTTACCTAACCAGCAGAGGGCGACAAAGACACCTTCAATGCATCTCCGAAATTATGATTTTCTGAATATGAATTGAACAGGTTTAACTGGCCTGCTGGTACAATTTTTATTTATTAATTTTTTTAGTACAGACACAATCACTATCATGAGTGAGGATGTTATATGAAGATATTAAACGGGGCTGTAGAGGTTAAGATAATATGACTATACCCAGGCTGAGCCGTTATACACAGCCATCTGCCAGCCTGCAATCAGATTGGCACAGGAGTCCATCAATCTGAAATAAACCCTGCGAGGTAGTAAGGGAAGCATTGTATTGACTTGACTGCCTCACTGGGCCACTGGGTCAGGACGTGTTGGCAGATTGCAGACAGGAAACACTGTTCTGGAAGGCAGACTTCTATCAAAATACGCCGTGTAGAATGAATATTAAGGCATGAAGGCACCCGACACATTTAGCTAATACCCCAGAGCAATGCACGGAGCAATCAGCAATAAGGCAAAATCTTGCAAATAATAATTAATAATTCATCCCAAAAGTCACATCGGCATGTAACATTAATACGACCTCAATGGGTCTGATCGTATCATTTTTCATGCATTTGTTTATACAGCTGAGAAATAATAGCGAATTAACTGCAGAAATATAAATGTCATATAGGTAGCATAAGGCAAGCAGGGCTAAATTTTCCTTTTAATGCTGGTACTTTTGTACCGGCTTACGAGCATCGGTGACCTAACGCCATGATGAACGGGAAGAAAGTGTCATCCCATGTCAAGCTTTCGTTTCGCGGCCGAAGGGATACATATAAATAGCTGTAACAGATGCCGAATGAGGCTTGAATTTATAATATCAGTGACGTGGTCACTAGTCCTACGTGTGCATTTCTGAATTTTGTCACCAGGGGGTGGTAGTGTAACATATCTGCTTGAATTTAGAACGTGACGGTGATCTGAAGTGTTTGAGTCGTTCTTTAAATGCAGCACGATTATATTACGTACCTTTTTAAGAAAAGGCAGGAACGCTGTGTATGGAATTGGATCGTTTTTCAATGCCCTACGATAACAGCCTATAGAACATTTCTTCTCCGTGACAAAAGCACATAGACAAACTCCTTATGTAATATTTCCTTTAATGTAGAGCCGTTAAAAACAATTCAGGACAAAAAATGGAAAAGTGCTCCCTTTAAACATATAAAACAAGGTCATAATGACTGATTAATATGAGTTGTGCCATTCTGTATGAGATATTCTCTCCTTGACAATTTATAATAATTTAAATAAAAATGGAAAGAGCCCTGTCAGGGCTGGCAGTCTCATAGAAAAGCCCCGCGTGGCGGTAATCTGAGTGGGGGTCCTTCACGCGATCTTCTCGCCGCTTCCCCACAGGAATGAGTCATTGCGCAGCACTTTGGCCAGCTTCTCGTTGAATGGCGAGTAGAACTCCTGTAGGATCTGCTTGGTTAGGGGCAGCATGGGTCCCAGGCTCTTGTCCGCAGGCCTCCTGGTGTTGGATGCCGGGCTTCTGGTGATCTCTGCCTCCAGCTGCTCCGTCAACGGCCCTGGGGAAAGGAGACAGGAGAGCCGGCGGTTGTGAGGTCAAGACGCAATGTTTATCCCGTTTTTGTAACAATGAGAACCTCACTGGGGAGTTTTGACAGGGGTACGAGCTTTGATTCTTAAGATCTAGGTACCTGCCGTCTTTAGCCCACGGGTCTTTAATGCTAAATGAGGGCATCGACGCATCTTTGTAGGGGGAATGAAGGGTTTTCCCAACAACACGTTCTCTTGAGGGGCAAAGTCACACGCGTACGTGTCCTGACATCCAGAAAGAGGCCCAGGCCTTTAAACCGAGCTTGTGTACTTTCTACACACAGTGTTTGACAGAAGAATGTAGTTTGCGTTCATTCACCGGCATCATAGCGATTGCAGAGTTCACTATCACATACCCAGACTGAGGAAATCGAAGACCTTGTGCATGGTATATTTTCGGTTCGAGGCGTGATCTTCCAGTCGAAGAACTAAAATCTGATCCTTGTGGAAGACTGTCAGCCAGTCGAGTATGTATACTATATACAGTCCAACTTGTAATCTGACCTGGAGGCGGAAGCAGAAAGCAGAATGAAGACTTGATATTACATTTTAATACGGCCTCATTGCATTGGCACGAGGATTCGCTTTGGTGTCAGAGCCAGAGCTGGCGACTGGAGTTACTCCTCCTGGGAAACTTATGTGGCTCCTTATTTTATCTACCCAGGCATTTTTCTCCCGTAGAGTGGATGGGGGGGGGGGGGTCGTTTGTAACAAGTCCCTGTAGCGGTAACAGCAGGATACAGCCGGTCCATCCGGAGAGTGAGGACGGCTCATTTCACAGACCCCCCCCCCGTCTATCATCGCCGGGCTCTCAGCCTCTCACACCCCCCCCCCCCGCCAAAACGAACGTCTGGACTCACAGGCTGGCTGTAGCCCTTGCAACAGTAGACAGATGGAGATGCCACCCTAGGCTGTATTCTCCCCCCCCCGGAAGTCAAACAGGGTTTCTTTCAACATGGACACTTCATATCTTTGTCTTGTGTTTCATTACATTTTCTAACTGCGCCGATGAAATGCATATGCTAGGCTTCTACTTCGCTCTGCGTCAGCTGCCACGTTTTGGATTGCTGACAACCTCTATCGCATGACACAGGTACATCAGCAAGACGGTGCAAAATGGGAAACTGGCAGCTGTTGTGTCTATCGTCCATGCAGCTATTTCAGAGACAATTAAATATGCTCTCACCTGTTTCTCAGTGATTGTCAGAATGATTATCACCGACTGTCAGCATGTTAAATAACCTAATTATATTTTCTCTAGCTAGTCTGTGTTGCATAAAGTAAATTGCACTGGCTAATTGACTGTGGTGCTCTTCTATGTGAACTCAGTTATGCTTGATAAAACACAATCAGTCCATCTCCTCCAATCAGAAGTCACGAGTTGCCGCGGCACACTTCAGTCACAGGGAAAAATGAGACGTTGAAACCAGCAGTGGGCGGGATTATCGCACGCCGCCAATCATTTTCCTCACTTCCCATTGGTCGCCTCGCCGATGCCCTTCGGATGAAAGCAGGCAGACTGACAGAACAGAGTATCCCCACCCTCCACATGCTCCGAAGCACCATTCCTCTTCTCCAGCCTTATGTGAGCGCTGGACAAGGAATGCACCGCGGGTCTTAAGGTATCACGATACTCATAATTCAGCCAGCAGGAAATGGCAGCAGTCGTTCCCATGATCTTTGCACTCTCCACTACAGAAAGAGGACAGACTAACAACAACAGAGCCCTGGAGTCCAGGACATAATAAAATGGATACATTTTGGATCCCGGCCCACTATTCAGTAGGCGGCTACTCTGGGCTTTACTTACTTCCACTCTCCTCCTCTTACTGAGGGATACTGACCACAAAAATGGTCGCACTTACCCTGCTGAGTCAGTCGAATGTTTACTGCAGTGTGGAACATGCGGTAACCCGCCCCCCCCCCATTCAGAACAGATACTGTGGCTCCTCTGGGCTTTTTTCTTTATTATTAAAAGGATAAACACATGCCTCTTCCCCCCCCACCCCACCACCATCTTGAACGTTAAAACGGCTTCATATATTAGATGCCATGAACAACAGGACGAGTCCGTTTTTGAGCTTACAGGCATGGCGTTGTTTAGGGTGGTGTTGTAGACGCAGGAACGCATGGAGAACTCCATCAGGCAGGCCTCGAACAGCTGCAGGGACTCCGACACCTTCTCGTGGAAATCCTCCACCGATTTGTTGGCGATGCCAAAGTACAAATAGTCGGAGTATAACCTGCCAGAGAGTGTCTTTAGTTAGCAAGTGCAGCGGTACCAGGTTACCATTCCATCAATCAGCACCATCCTTTCTGTGCCTATGAAATCAAACGAAGCCTTTGTTCTTCAGATTTTCGGTAACCCTTTACTTGATGGGGTACAAATACTTAGTAATAACTCAGTTACTACTGAAGTACAAATCATGAACAAATCATGAACAAATCATGAACAAATATAATGGCTATTTGTGATGAGA
Organism: Paramormyrops kingsleyae; assembly: GCF_048594095.1. Lineage (NCBI taxonomy): Eukaryota > Metazoa > Chordata > Actinopteri > Osteoglossiformes > Mormyridae > Paramormyrops > Paramormyrops kingsleyae. The sequence continues at coordinate 17,279,595 of NC_132816.1, forward strand.
TGCGTCAGGATTTATTAATGATGATAATGATGAACAAACATGAGATCAGAATTTCACGTGTTGTTCCTTGTTCCTTTACTTGTTCCTTCAGTGGTTCACAAAGGTTTACAGTATTAACAGATACAATAACAAATACAGTGAATGCTTGAGATATAACCTGCATCACAATTCACTAACGATGAATTAACATGAGATCAGTATGTAACTCAGATTTAGTTTGTGGTTAATTAATACATAAGTAATAGCATATTGCTGCATTATTTGTGCCGTGTCAAGTAACATGTTACCAGATTTTCTATTCCTTATTTTCAAGAGATTGAAAATAAACGTGATGCATGTTTTTTTTCTTATATAATTTTAGGAAATATTCGCAGAACATACATTTTTGAAAAGCAATTAAAACAACTGAACTGGAAAAAAAAAACTTAGGAAATCTATGATGATTTTGGATACTGGGTATTTCTTAATGGAAAAATCAGACTGTAGAATTCATAGTAACATTAACATTAAATATATAAATATATATATATACATATATACGTGTGTGTGTGTGTGTGGGGAGAGAGAGAGAGAGAGACAGAGAGAGAAAGAGAGACTCACATAATAGTACATTATAATGTGAAACACACCTATGGGCATTTGAAAGTATAACTCTTTCTCTTCCTGGTACAACAAGCTGGGCAGTAAATACCCATAACCCACCTCTCCACAGGGTCCCTCAGCATCACAATGAGCCGGGCATCTGGCTGCACAGCGTGGACAAAGTCCTGGACCAGGAACGGGGGCTCTCCATCTGTGGCATTCTCGTAGAAATACACCCATGCATTATTGTCCCACATGGTGGATGCGCTGGCCTCGCCTGTTGGACAAACGCCAATCGCAGTCAACTGAAATAGTATGACAATCACAGCCGGCCCACCAGAGACAAAACACCAATAACAGTCAACTGGAATGATATGACAATCACAGCCTGCCCATCAAATATGAAATACCAATCACAATCAACCAAAATGATGAACAGCAATCACAGCCTGCCCACCACAGACAAAACACCAATCACAGTCACAGGGCATCCACCAGGAAAATCACAGTCCAGTTTGCATCAGTTACATGGAATATATATGAATATTCACAAAGGATTACTCTGGCTAGAGTATTCAAGTCCACAGGGAAAAAAAACAGCTGAATCACTTTCTTTCAAAAGTCTTGGGTTGTGAAAATATCTACACTAGATCATCTGACTTAATAATCCATAGTAAATCCTCATATCTGAGTGCTATTTAATGGTCTTCTGTAGTTCATTAATGTCTTTTTAAAAACTGATTACAGCTCCAATCAATGGATGCCTGAATAAATTAATATTCAATTAACATACTCAAGAGGGTCTAATGCAATACGTAAAGGACAATCGGTCTCATATTTTTCCAAGCTGTAAGCATAGACTGTACTCTTAATAAATGTAATAAATGTAGTCTTAAAAGCTCAGACGGCGGATGCTATATGAGATACAGATTGTTCGCCAAGGGTGTCCAAGGATTCCCTAGACTGTACCTGGCATCAGTGAAGGGCAAGGGCCTAAGCCAAGAGACAGAGCTTTTAGGCACTGGCTAATTAACTGTGGTGCTCTTTTATATGAACTCAATTATGCTTGATTAAACACAATCAGCCCATCTTCTTCAATCATACGTCGCGACTCAAGACAGGATCAGCCGCCTGAGCTTTTAAGACGACATTTATTAAGAGTAGCAGGGAGGTGAGGGACACTCCGGATTTCCCGCTAACTCCAAGCACCAAGTTGTAGTATTAGAAGAATCAGAAGAAGCAGGAGGGAGCGAATCGGAGGCCTTCTGGAGTGAAGCACGAGCTGTCGCGGCGTACGAGCGTCTATTGGGAGGCTCTGTATTCATTTAGTGACATCGGTGATGCTGGGCTGGAGCAAATGACTAAAAACACAGAAGCAAACGTTAAAAACAAAAGGACCGTCACCAAAACAAAAACAGAGCGAGTCACGGAGTTCTTCAGCAGCTGAGCAGATGGACAGCACTGATTGGTTTGTTGTCGGTTTAGTCTTGTGATCACGAGTTGTGACCATTGACTGTTAAATCAGAGCAGCCTGCCGTGTAATGTTCGGCATCGTCACGCACGTCCCCCATCCATCAGAAAGTGATGCAGTTGGGTGAGAGTTAGCATGTTATGTAGCTTTGAGCCGAAACGCACCGTTCAACGTTACACTTTATATTCTGCTCAGCTCATCACCGGGAAACAGCGCACATGGCCAAGTAAAAGTGCAACAATAAACATTATATTGCAGCAATCAAAACTGATGGAAAAGTTTACCGGATTGGTGAGGAGCTATTAAATCTTTTTATTTTTAATAACAAAATGAAACGAAACCAAACCAAATGAAAAGCTCGGCCCGTGCGGAATGCAAGGAGGGCACACAGGATATAACGTGCCGCTAATGCTAATCATGACCACGGATGCTAATCAAAATGGGGTTGTGTGAGATGGGGGCCTCGTGGGGCTTGGAATCATCGCCAGCAACCCCCATCATGCCTCGACTCACTTTACGAGAAGACAAGAGAGCCGACAGAAGTTATAAGCTTTGCAAACACAGTTAAGTTTCTTCTCCATTAAAAGTCATTTTCAGAAACTTTTTTATATGTTTGAGAAGAAATCGTGGAGGCAACAATCAAAAGTCTTTAAATCCATGACAGCACTGAACTTTATGGAAAGAGTTAACAAAAAGAAGTGGCAAGTTTGGTGAAATGTCTAGTGTTGATATTTTCACAGTAATACAATTTCGCAGCAATACAATTGTTCTTAATGGCGCCATTGAGACTTGGCATTGAAAAGATGTTATTTCCAGGAAATGTTTTTCTTTTCCTCACAGTTTAGTGTCTAAGCTCAACTTCTGTTTCACATCAATTTTCACACTTGAACTAGGATAATGGACACTTTGCTGGCATGAAGTCCAGGTGGACTTCAACTAAGATCTAGTGGCTTCCTAGTTGAGTGCAGGAGTTACCTATGATGATTTTGCGCTGATCGGGATCCCCGGTCTGGTTCCACCGCAGGTAGTCGTGGATCTGGTACGTGGCCATGTCGAAGAGATCCAGGTAATCATCGACAGGGTAGCGTTCGTGGAATCCTTCGCTCAGCCGGATGATCCCTGCAAGGTGCGGATTGGCCAGGCTGATAATCGATAATCATTCACGTCTGTTTACTGTTATGGGATCTTCCATGTTACACGGCCAGGGCTGAAGCCTGCACTTCAATGTAAATGAGTCCCGAATGATTTGTTAGCTCAGATGCTGTAACAAGCAGGCTCTCGGTTTGAGAACCAGGGCTAAGCTGTGGATGTCTTAAGCAATGCTCCTGGTCTGTAGTATAGTTGAGCGTATTGCTTCTCAAGGTGAAAAACCCTTCCCTACAAATTAGCATCTGTAGCAACGCGAGAAGGAAAGACACCATTGCTTTGACTTTGATTCTGTAGAATAAATCGAGCCGGGGGAGGGGGGGGGGGGGGGGGGGGGGGGCTCGTCTTCTGGTCTACGCAGTGATACGCCACACTTGGGAGAGCGCGCAATGGTGAAGTGACGATTCCAAAAGCGGTAATCGCACATGGTCTATCGGATGCTAATGACCGGGACTGCAAGGTGCATCTCCTCTGGAAGGCTGAGCCCAAAGACACGAGAGAATCTGCACTGTGGGCCTCATAGACATCCAGGCTTGGCTCACGATCTTTAGAGGCACTTGGGGGGAGGGGGTGGTGGGAGAAATGGGGAGAAATGGGGATTGGGACCCACGGTGGGGGGCGGTAAGAGCCGATAGACAGCATGAGATTGTAGGTAACAGCATCGCTTCTTTCATCACCTCAACTTAAAAGGTTTTCAGGCCGTTAATGAGGAAGCGCACCACATGGGATGTGGACGCCCACCCATCACGTTACGGTGCTTTTATGCCGACTGAACCCACAGCACTGGGTGAATGTGCAAACAGGCCAACAGGAACGTGGCAACTCTGGGGGAATTTCCAATGAAAGAGCCTGTCGCGTCCCTTAGGACAGGAGGCAGATGAAAGAAGATAAAAAAGACAGGGACCCCGAGCTGGAAATTCAGTCCTGGGGGAGCGGAATTCCTCAGCAGCCATGAAAGCAAAGGCAGAAAATGGTGTCTCTCACACACACACGAGCCACAAGGTAAATGCAAGCTAAGCAGAATTATAGCAAAACTATCCCTGAGTTTCTCTTAATTAGAGCCACTATTTCAAACATTAATTTAAAAAATATTATATACCCTATATATACCCTAATCACATCTCTTCCTGCTTTTATAGTTTGCTATAAACTAACTTCACCATAACAGCTGATATTCTTTCAGCCCAGAAATGATCATTTTATTAACCTGCTGTTAGGATTTTTCTTTAGATTTAAGTCGTTGGCTATATGCATTATGATTTCAAAACTCTCTGCGTTGTTTTGTATGTTAGACAAAATGGTGCTGTCCCATGTTATCTGAGATGCACTTTAACGCGACCAGGGCCGGCGTCGGAAAATGTGCCCAAGTCAGTCTCGATTTATCGTAAGGGTGCTGGACTTCTCTGACAGCAAAGTCGACAGCATTTGCCCTCCCTGGGAAACGCCACCAATATTTATATATTCCTTGAACACAATCCGACACCCGTTCCATAAATAAGAAGTCTTACAGGCAAATAAACATGCTTGTTTAGTGTTTGTAGTGACATTGATTAAGGAATTAAACCTGTAAGTCATCTGTACAGCAATGACAGTTGACAAGTGAACCTTGATACCTGAACACTAATTTCAAGTTGAATGTGCATCTGTATTCCATTTACAAGCATATTCTACAATTATATCCTATATCTGTCAGTTTTCCAGTATTATTAAATACCAGTACTGATATATTCTGCTGTATTCGTCACAGATATTGTAATGCAAATAGAAAACGTGAATTTCTGAGATTTCTATTACTATTACAGGTCTGGGGAAGATAATGTCAATGAATGAAAACACTTTGTTCTGATTCGTATTAAATTAGCATGTCTGTAACTGTCAGAGTTTTTTTTCCTCCTTGTATTCCCTTGCTTTACATTCACATCGTCTGCTGTTATTTTCATCCATGCTGCTATTGCTGTAGCCAAACCTTTGTTAAGGAGGTAAAGGTGGTCTCCCGGCGAAAAGTGCTACATACAGAACTGGAGTGAGATATGGGGCGGCGCAAATGGGCTTCCTCAAAGCCGCTTGCGTTTGCCAGTCTCTGTCACTGTCACTCTGACACCTAGACGTCGTCACCGGCTACATATTATTACTGATCGTTTGGTGGGTAGACATTTTCAGCAAGTAAGGGCACTTCATGAATTGGGAAAGGCTGCGTCTTATCAGAGGCTCTGGGATAGGGTTGAACCCCCCCCCCCCCAAAGGGAGGTCAGGGGTAAACCCACCCCCCCTCCACCCGCCGCCGCCCCCCATAGGGAAAGAACTACTCTGCATTCTGAATAACGCTCATATGAATCAACAGTTTCATCCGGCAAGATTATAAAAACGATTACGGGGAAAATGATTATTGAACACTTACCGATAAATGTGCCAGGGCCTCAAGCGAACTCATTTTAATGTCCCCTAACTGTGCTATTCTGAAATAAGAACGTACAAAGCAGAAGAATATTCTCCTCTCTGACAAGATCCCACCATCTCCGCTGGTGATTATTGTTTCATTAATAATTCATTGTGTTACGCTTCATTCTTTTAATTCTTTTTGGAATGGTGAATACGAAATAAGGAAAGCATGATTGGTCGGTGGGAAGCATGTTTCCACCGAGGATGTTGGTTCGATTTCTGACCCCAGCTTTGGTTTCTGTAAACTGCATTTTACTCAGTGTTTGTATGGGTTTACTTAGCATCCTCTCACCTCCTCTCTTACTCCAAACCCATGCTATGAGGTGTACTTATGTCATGGGGGGCGGTGCAGGTTAGGACGCTGTGCTTGTGACCAGAAGGTCGCTGATTCAAATCCCAGACTCTGCAAAGTGGTTTCACCACTGGGATTTTGGGCAAGACCCTTAACCCCCAAATGCTCCTGTGATCATCTGACTCTGCTTTCTCAAAAAAGTCATGTCACTTGAATAAAAGCATCTGTGAGGTAAATGAAATGTACATACTGTATAAATAGATTGTCCATGGCGTGTGTTTGTGTGTCACTATGTACCCTGCAATAGACAGGCATCCTGTCCAGAGTATCTCCTTACTAATGGCTCAAGCTTCCTGGAATGTGCTCCTGATGCTGTACTGGATAAGAGGCGATCAAAAGGGCATGAATGGATACAACATTAGCTCCTTTACAGTGATCTCAACCACGTGAAGTGCCACGTGAGATAAGATTCTAGAGTTAAATAAAACAGACTGAAGGTCCCACCTGCACTTTACTACAAACGTTCAAAAAAATGAAAGATCTGTACTTACAATACGGTTTAACACCTTTAAATCTGACCTCAAAGTTAACGTTACGTTTTGCAGCGTGTGAAGTATTTAAACTAAACACGAACAAAGTCAGAAGTCTTTGAAAACCCAAGGTTTCTTCATGCGTGCTGCAATGGCTGAAGTCATTGTGTAAAGCTTGCCCTTTTCGGGGGCCACGTCTGTCACTTTCGTGCTAATATCCGATTACACTGTTGTCTGACACAGCAGTGCTCAGCTGCTGCGGGGCGGACAGATACGCTAAGGACGGGGAAGCTGTAGTTACTGCAATTCTTTATTCTCCAGCACACTGCACCGGTACAGGCCAAACCCTGCTCTCTCACTGACAAGAAATTGCTTGCTGTGCGCCTGGAATGCTGCCACAACAAAATGAATTAATAAACGGTGATGCACCATGCTGGGGACCTGTTACCGTTTTTTCTAGGTTCTGCTTAGTTGGACTCAGAGGGACAGCCTCTCTAAAGCGCCGGCAACTTCTATAGTCTGTGTTGTACCTTCCTTTTCCCCGACACTCATTGGGCCGGACTTCGGGGGGATTGTGAAATGCTCAGTCCGAAAGGCATACTAATGTATAGAGAAAAGCCTGTAGCATTTTCTTTGAACAGACACTCGCAGCAATAGATGTTAAAATGTTGCAGCAGGCTAAACACGCTTTATCAGACACCTATTCTTTTCACTACCTGTACTGCTCTGTTCTTCCTTGGAAATGAAGTGCTTGACTTCATTAAAAAGTATTTGGCTTTTTAGAAACCGATATCCTTAAAATGTACCCGATTAATCAATATTCAGCATCAAGCCTTAGATGAGAGTGCCCAGACAACAACAAAAAACATGTTTATTTCATGTTTTGATGGTTATCTATAATCAGCTAGATTTAAGTTGCAAAGACGTATTGAGAAAGAATTTGCCCGCTTACCGAAACGTTTCCTAGTCCACCAGTGCGGCTCCTTGAGCGTGGCGAACCTGACGTCAGGGTGCAGCCTCAGCCTGTCGTACAGGTCCGTCGTGCCGCATTTCGGCTGCCCAATGATGTAGAAGTATGGCAGACACCGCATGCGGTAGTGCTTGTCGCCGTGGCGATGCAGGTGTTCCCAGAAGGAACGCCTCAGGTAGTCGAAAACGATGCGAAAGCGCCTGGAGTAGTGGGCATACAGGTTGCTCCCGTACCAGGTGACATTGCCAGGGTGCTCCTCATACCAGCAGGGGTTCTTAACGTCGGGCAGGAATTTCCGGGGGATGACGGAAAACATCTGTGATGTTAATGAGATCACACTGTGAAGCTCATCACACTCAACAAAATATGTAAAATCAATATGATCTATGTGTCAAATATCAATTACCAAAATCATGACATACATAATGTGGCTCAGCAAGTTAGGCTTCCAGGCCCATCATCAGAAGGTCACAAGTTTGAATCCCATCACTTAATCCCCCCCAGAGAAATTTACATTATGTATTTAAATTTTGCCTGGGGTGCCCCCCCCCCCAGGAGAGGCTCAGACTCATACTTTTACCACCTGGCTACGGTGTCTGATAGGTAATAAACATTACTATTTGCGGTCAAAACCCATCAAAATGGGTCAAACCCATTATTGTACTATGCGGCAATATGCCTGAAAGGAAAATAAACTTGAGTAAGTGAAAAGGAACATTCCAATGCACTTGCGCAATACACACATCAATGTGTTGATGACTATAATGCATAACTAGTTGATGGTGGGGGGGGGGGGGGCAGGCTGTATACATATTTATCAGAGCTCATCCTAGGAAACACAGGTCACGAGGTAGAGGACACCCAGGATGGGATGCCAGTCCATAGCAGGGCATGCTCAGGCATACGCCCACTGAATCACTACGGGAAATTTCGAGATGCCAAATCTGCCTAACTGCATGTTTTTGGATCCACAGGAGGAAACCGGAATGACATGGGGAGATACGGGGGAACACATGCAGACCCCACACACGCAGACAGGAATCAAGGCCACAGCGCTACCCACTGAACCACGGCACAGACGGCCCTAATGGGAATACATCTCCATCATCTTCCTAAAAGTGAAACTGCATGGTCTATCAGTCTCCACTATGTTTCATGTCTAGTTGTAACTATCTTCTGTCCTTGACCCAGTCTCGGCATCTCAAGCCAGCCTTCGGAGCGGGCGTTTTATTTTCGAGAAGCACGCGGCCAACTCTGCCATCTGGGAATAGAGATTCAGCCACATGACAGACGGCCAGGATTCTCGCACCGCCGTCCCGTGCAGAGGTGTGAAGGTGAGTCATTCTCGGCGTTTTTCCCGGGAGAGACGAACCCGCAGGTCAGCAGAGAGTCCCGGTGGCCTCTGATCAGCTAGAATGTAACGGATCTTTGTCTGAAAGCTGTGAGCTGACTTCCAGGTATTTCACACAATTCTGCAGCCACGTTAAAATCCTTGGAGTTTATTGCTCTCTACTCATACATTTATGTCACAATTCAGTACCAGTTACACATACTTTACTTTGAATATTTATGCTCCTGCCTAACATATCATCATTATTTAGCTGAACAAAACATAAATAATAAAATCGGAAATAATAATACACGCAGAAGTTCTCTGTGTTTAAATTTCGGTATAATGTTTTCAGGGGCGTAGCTATAGATATTCTAGACCCCCTGACAAAATGTTACCTTCGGCCCCCGCTATGGTTGGCACTTTTAATCTAAAGGAAATGCAGGTCCGAGCCGGGCGGGGGGTGGGGAGAATTTGAAAGGTATGATGTATAATTTTTCATATCCAAGGGACCCATAAATTGTTGCCCCCCCTTAACCTACCAGTGTATCTATGCCCCTCCAATGCCCCATAATGTTTTATTCTAATTAAATGGATTTTCAGGTTATTTTTCAGTGAGGCTTTTGTAGCGCATTTGAGGAATAAACACTCAGACTTGCTACTTACGTGTGGTTCACTCTGCATCAGATCTTTCGTGTCTGGAAGCTGTCTGGCACTGAAGTGCACTTTGGAAGTTATGGATTCCACCACGAGCTTGATGCCGGCGTAGTCCTTAGATGTGGTGATGTTAAACGGAAAAGGTCCCTGACTCACCAAGCTGGGTAAATGGTACGGAGATGGCGTCAGGAGGAGTCTCTTCCTGTCGCCCGAGAGGACGTAGGAAGTCATGATCAGGAAGGTCAGAGCCAGGCCAAAGACCAAGCTGTAGAGCTTCACCTTCCGGAAGTAGCCGAGGGACCTCCACCATCGATGAGGTTCCCTCCTCACCTCCATCACGGCGATCAGGCCCGTGGGGATATCGTCCGCCTGCAACAGTACCGGCTTCCTCCTGTGCTCTTCCAGAGTGGGAGCCAGAAGGCCGTATCTGCAGCCCGTCCTGCTCATTGCACCAGTGGCGAGAGCTTTTCTGCAGCTCAGACTCGGAGTTGGGCTCCGGGTACAAAGGCAGAGAGATGGGAGCTTTGTGGAAGAAGGTCACGACCTCCATCCATGCTGGCACACCCAGGGAGCTTCTTAACATATGCGAGGAGAAGGGTCTTCATTCTGCATTGGGTGTTTTTTCCTGTAATGAGGTGCAGAGAAGGTGTTTTACTTAGGAACTGGGGGTCATCTTATGCATTTTGCAAAAAAAAGTGAAAGGAAAATACAAAGCAGAAACAAAAGACTCATAAGTGACGTGAATCTAGCTCCTGCGATACGTGGCATCACCCGCAATATGGCTAAGCGTAGCAACTGCCTTCATCTGGATGCAGTGATGCATCTCGACCACAACGTCAATATCGCTCCTTGATGCCGCCCGCCGGGTGACATGGCGGGGAGAGTATGGCTGGGCCAACGCTTGGAGCATTTCGGCCGTCGCGTGGTCCAAAGTCACAAAACCCAGCCTTTTCAAGAGCTTTGAAGTGGAATCCCATTGCAGTGCAGTCAAATCCTCTTAGGCGCAGAAGGAAATTGGTATGTCCAACAGAAATCACAGAAGAAATGTCTTCTGTCCACTTTCTTTGAAGTAATAACAATGTTGAAGGAATCGTTAGAAGTGCTGGACGAGGGAGGTACCTTCATAAATGCTGGTTCAGAAATCTGCCAACCATACAAGCTAAAGCCATAAACTATAAATTCAAAGGAACTAATCATGTAATATACCACTCTTAGTACCTGCAAGAATTAGCCTGCCATCTGCAACAGAACAAATGCTTAAATTGCAATGAGAATATCTCACTTTGTCAGAAACTCTTCATTTAATGGGGAACGTTTAGGTTCAGTTTGAACAGATGATGTCCTCACAATACAAAATCAAATATTTTTCTTCTTATTCTAAAGCCACAAACCGTAAAACACAGCATGATTAAAAGCAAAAGCTGGCTAAAATATGTAGAACGAGGTAGGTGTATATTTAAAATTCATTCAACGAAGGGACATGGCTTATGCGTAATCAGCAGAAGCATTCTGAACCGTGTCCTGTAGGATGACATCCATCTTCGAGGTTTGCGATGTCTGGTTTCAGGCCAGCCAATGGAATACAAGGCTGTGTAGTTTCTTTTCTGTGCAATACACACTGCAAATGGCCTTGTTGCATTTTGATACACATAACTGGAATGGAGCGTGATAGAATGAGCGGCTCAATCGCATACAGTAATCAGACTCCCCCTCCACCTTCAAGAAACGCCCCTAGACCCGTCTGTGCCATGAATTGCTGTACTGACCTGACCCCTACTTACATTCCCCAAATCTTCGTATGTCGCTTCTAGCCTTATGAGGTTCTTGCTTTGTTACAGGTTGTTGAGTACCTCCTGCTCCAATACTGCTCACATTTGAGCTTTAACTGGAAGCTCAGCCTACAGTAGCTGCACTTATACCCGGAAAGGTCATGTGCTATTTGACTCACTTGAACGTCGCTTTGGAAAAAATTCGAAATGTGTGAAATGTAAATGTAAACATGACGTGGCAGGTGAGCATACAGGGGCGGGGCCAGAGGGAAACTGGCTCCAGGTGAAAGCTGATTGGCCCTCAGAGTGCCCCCTCTCCTGTCATTCACCGATTCAAAATATATCATTGGCTAAAGATAAGGCTGGTTCTTCTGTATGAATTATGCCCCCTCTTATACCTCCCACCTAAAAAAAAATCCTCTAATCGCCCCTGTGACATGGTGTAGCACACAGATGGCTTAATGCAGTAAAGTCCATCTTAGGGGGTTATAATTGATTTTTTTTCCCCTGATGACTGACTTAAACTCCGCTGGTCACCCGATTCCGATTCTTCATTAAGGTGCAGACTGCAGCCCACCCTTCCTGCAGGCTGTGTCACAATGTGGAGGGTGCGATAAGGACGGGGGCAGGGCGCCGTGTCTGTGTACCTGTCACCCCCGCGGGCAGACAGATCAGGTGTCCGGCAGGGGAGGATTAAATTATCAGAAAATGACATTCCTCACTGACCCGATAAAGCCCGAACCATCCATCTCTGTTGAGAAAGCGCAAGTATTTGGTGACACAAAAATCACAGTCCTTCTGTGTCTCTTGGCACTTGTTTTGCCCCCTCTCTTCCATTCTGGGCTCAAAAAACAAGGATGCAGATTAACTTTTTGCTTTTTTTTTTTGCACGTCACTTGATTTTATATATGAAAAACAAAGAATTTCCTTCCTCTCCAACAGCTGCCATGAAAGCTGGCGGTATTTCTACTTGCCAGGGGGCATCGCGGTCAGGCTTTGGCTGGGTCGCCACAGGCCACGGGCGGGAAGCTAGGCGGCGACATCGCCAGCTCGTTACAGACTTCGGTCTGCACCCAGCCAGCTTCTGGGATCTGCTAAATGGGAAGGACCTATTTGTCACAGTGATAAGGTCTCTGTAATGTATACTTTGGCCAGAGTGTGACTTTCCACCCAAAAGCCAGTACAAACTGCGATGTGCACTTCCGACTCCCTGCCATCCGCCCTCAAACCCTTTCCAAAACATAAACCATCTAAGAGGTTTCTAGAAGCTTCCACTAAACACACTTGCAATGCAAAACCATTTCAGAATAAAGTCCAAAACTATTCTTGCGTTTCGAAGCATTAAAACGAGATGTCTGGTTTTGTGTATTTTTTTCTTTCACAATTGTGCTGCATCCCAGAATGCTTTCAGAATTTCAACCAAACACTGACCTCATAATGACATGTTTTGAACAGCAGCTTTGGTGGTAAACATTTAAGCTTGTTTTGTAACTAAACGTTGTTGTAATTTTGTACAATCATATTTTTTCTACTGCGATAGCACAACTGGGTTATCCACTATTTCAAACAGGAAATCCGGGATAATTTTACAACGGTGACCGAAATCAGATATCGACAACAAGCACTCTGTTTAAGTGAAGCACAACGTGACCTATTTTTAGCAGATTATGTCAATGAGACAAACTCAGCTCCAGGTCCTAATTACTGTGATAAGTAGACGATCAGTTTGTCCCCAATGGGCTGCAGACAACAACACAGTTAAGCCCCAGCCTGGACAGGAAGTGACATAGAGGAAGTGGTGATGGTTGTAGGGAAGCTTAAAATGTGGGAATAAACTGGGACTGGGCACTTTCATACAGAAGGGGATAGTCCAGGTCCAGAAAGTAAAAATCCGGACCAAGATTTATTTTTTTTTCAATGAACCAGTTGAGTATATTCTGTGACTTTTTATACTTAACTGGTTGGTTAACACAAAATCTTGGTCTGGATTTTTACTTTCTGGACCTAAACTAAGCTCCTCTGCGTTCACACTGCACCCATGAACCAGCGCTAACTGGTTGTATTGCTTGGCAGGGCTGGACTGGTCACCTGGGCATGTTCCTGATGGGCTGATGGGTTTGTGGGCTGGCTAAATGTAACCACCACCCCCCCCCACCCCCATCCCAGCAAAATTTAACATGCAAGTCCCCCAGTAGCTTGGGTATACAGCTAACACCACAAAGATCCAAATGACCAATTCAGTTTAACTCAATTTTATTTGCATAGTGCATTTTTATAATATTAGTCTGACTCCCAAGTGGGACCAATGTTGGTAATGTTGCTCAAGGCAGCAAGTCGAGACTCAAAGGTTGGATCTCTTTGCACTGATAGTGTCATCAGGGCAAACAGACCACGAACATCAGCTGCCATGTTTACATGTCGGATGCGAGAAGCTTTCGTGTCTGCATGTCCCGTCTCCTTGTCATACCAAAATGTCATACTCTGGAAGTAACCTGATATCAGGATTGCTGCCTCGGATTTCAAGTCACATGACCTCAGAGAGACAGTCCATGAGGAGCTAGTTAACTACACCTACATGTGATGCAAATACTGTAAGTACATAACAGTTTGTATGCTTTTCCCCAGGTGAATACATACAGTCTGTTCTGCTGTGTTTATAAAATGAGTATTTGGTCATATGCGATACTTAAGTAGGGGATTAATAACCAAGGCGATTATTTTGTCGGTTTATACATGATTGTGTCTCCGGCATGTTTATGCTTTACGCCAGAGGGTAACACACCTGCACCTGTCAGTCCATGGAAAAATACACCCAATACTCAGCTGACGTGATTTGCCTTGGAATTGCTGATTTTCACGAAATTGCAAGTAAACAAGATTGCATGAAGTGTACTTGTGAAATTTCCAGCGCTGAACGTAAAGGAAAAGCATTAAAGGACACAAAGAACAAGCTCAATCTCTTTTTTGACCATAATGATTAATGGTTTGGTTGGGTTTTATGTGATTTGGCCCAACCCTATTTTTCCATAAGTCCTGCTATGTTTATTACATAATTTTGAATAACGAAAGGGTTGTAACTTTTGTGAACATTTAAAGCCTTCAGATCTTTCAGCCAACCAGGAATACGATGGAAACTTTCTCCAATACGATGCTTAGTAGTCACAGTAGTTGTTTTTTTGTGTCATCCACATAATACCTTCAAAGGCCTTTTTTTATGAACACAGACGAACAATATTTTGCTTCTCTTAAGACTTTCAGCCTTTGCCAGAATTTTTCCGCCAAAGCCCTTTACACATTAAAGGTCCTGATTCTGAAGAAATTTAAGAGCATCACTATTTCCTGTTTCTGCCCAACCTGTGTTCTGAAGAGAAGCGCACTGGGAACAGTTACTGAGTTTATCGCGAGGCTGCGGAACCTCTCACGCAGCCCCGGCCAAGACGTGAAAAGAGGAATGGATTGTTTTCCTGCCAGGCGGCCGTTTTAACCCAGAGTGAAGCATTGTGGGACCTTGACATGGCGGTGAGTCATATGGATGGAGGTTCACAGTAAGGATAATGTGCTTGCTTCTGTTCTTTAAGGAACTATTAGGCAGGGACTGGGGGCCGTATATGTGGGGGGGAAAAAACGATGAACTCATGTTGAGGACGTTTCTCATCTTGCTTATTGCTGATACGGCAAATGCAAATGTCTGTTTTTAACAATCCCTTCGACTTTTTTAAAGAAAAATCTGTCGTCTTTTTTCATCATTCACAGTCACCATTTCTGTGCCTGCCCCGGCAATATGAAGTCGTCACAACTCGTGCCAGATTTTTTTTGTTATTTGTGTATGTAAAAGATTACGCATTATTTACCCCCGAGGAGTTACGAAGATTAAAGGACACTTTGATGGCTGGAATGGAACAGAATGCCGTTTGAGGTTTCACCGAGTCAGGCCGATAAGCCTGGGAAGCCATCTTCAATGCTGCCAAAAGTCCCAATGGGAATTAAATAAAAATCCATTCGAGATGTGTTGCTGTAATGCTGTGTCATGCAGGTCTCCGGGAATTAACTGCAGGAAGGTGAGACATCACCCATTAGGCAGAGGAACAAACCGATAACAACAGTGTATTCGCCTCATGAGTGCGAGTCATTCATCTCATCTGCCTGGTGACAGCATCAACCTGGGCTTGTGTGGGGGGGTCTATTAGGAGGACCGGCAAGGTGTTTTCCTTTCCCAACAAAAGCCACATGGTGGGGTTTTGCTATCAGTGCCAGGTATTTGCCAGAAGCTTGCCAACCCCCCCCCCCTTCAAGGCCAGCAATTCACCCCCTTCTTACAAAAAGCGTCCAATAAAATTCTCTCTTACTGCTCAGTCTCAGTTTAGAGAGCAAACAAAGATATACATCCACACATGGAAACACCTCAGCAACAATCCGTCACGTATTTCATTTATTTCCTAAAACATTTAATTCAGAATCAAAAATTAATTTCCTAACCGCCACCGGCAATCGCAAACAGTTCCTGCGTCAGGCAGATCAGCGCAGAATCACCAAGAGAAGAAACACCTAGAGCCAGCTTGACTTCCTAAAGCCTGTCTACCCATGGCCTTCAAAGGCAGCAGAGACACTCCCACAGCCCCTCCTCCTCCTCTCTCCTCATCTGCCACCGAGACAGACCCCTGATGAGGGAGCCTCGGTCACAGATCTCCGTGGCAACCCTCCAGCGGAACCTCCAGGCGAATGGAAAGCCGGTGGCATGTGCCTACGGATGGGACATCACCCACATCGTGCCCTATCTGCTCACCTGTCACGATTCACCCAGCAGTCACACACTGGCTACTTATTTATAACTCAGTAGACACAGTACACTCTGTAAAGTCAGCATTTACAGGAAAGAGAGGCCACCTGAGAATACTTTACAAAAGCAAAATACTGCATTCCAGTAATTATCTGCTTGCATAGAATAAATTCCTTTACTTGCACTGCTGCAGAGTTTAGAATAACAGAAGTAATTGTTCGCTAAAATGTCAAATAAGTAACATACCTCCCGGTGCGCACTGAACGTAACACACCTTAAACAGGCGTGGAATTACTTATTGTATGTGAATAACAGCTTGGGGCCAGGTCGCACAGTTCTTTAAGAACCTGCCGGGTTACCCTGGAGCAAGATACTAATGTTTAATTATATCTAGTGCGAGAAAGGGGTGAAGAATAAATAATCAGTAAGTTCATATGAATAACAGGAAATATTCTGTGAGAATCGTGCCTGACTCATACGCATCTTCATTTCTTGTAAATGCATCATCAATCTCTTTTGACATAGCGGAAGATCTGCTGGTCTGGTGAACACCCACCCCCCGCCCAAAAAAAAGGGGGCGAAAAAAAAATACTCCGACCTTGAGTCCGTATCGGGTCCCTGGCGGTGAGGGAGTCCCGTCACGCGCAGGAACCACCCCCCCCCCTCGTGTCAGTGTCCCGGAGGGGAATCGGAGGAGGAAGGCGGCTTCAGCGTTTTCCAGACTTATCTTTTATTCATTATCGTAATCGCGCCAGCAGACTCCCAGAGCCGTGGCCAATCTGCGGTGGGTAATGGCTCATAATGGTGTCATTAAAAAAAAGTGAGCAAAACAAAGTCTGAATATTAAATTTCTAACAATAAGCGGCGTATACCTTACAGCTCTTGGAAGCGTATATATGAATAAGCAATAATGGTGCAAAAAATGTTGACACTGCAATGTTGACGTATTTTAGGGTACTTTGGATTAGGTCCATTTGAAGTTAAGCGAGTCGGTTTTACCTAAAACTATCATTTTGAATGGCGTTAATTAATATTCAGGGCTAGTAAAACATCATTATTCTCCAACGGCTTATTCTCTTATTCTTAAACGTGGCAAAGCTGCCTGATAATAAACAACTGCATTAAAAAAATGCTTTTCGATTAATTATTAATCAACTGAAACTATAAATAGCCATGTTTCTTTTTTTTTTCAGGAGGCAAATCCAAATAAACTTCGTTTCCTCTACCTTTTAGATCTCAGTATGTCTCAGCGTCTTCCTGGACTCTTAACTGTAATTTTTTATCTTAATATCTGAGTGCCGGTTTCCGTTGGCTATAGCTCCTTCGCCAGCTCTTTCCAGCTTAAGTCCTTAAAACCCCTTTTGCCGGAAGCAGGTACTGCTCACTAAATCGGTGTTGTTTCTACTGATAAATTGTATACAAACTCCGAGTCTAAGATTTTGTTCCTGTGATTCTTTTTTATGTGTCTTGAATAGGGCTAACATTACCGCTATTACAAGATCCGGTTTTCTTCTTCCACAAATCCTCAGGAATAATGGGGCTCGTCAACATTCCTGCTCACCGTGGCCTCTCTCAATTTGGGAAGACTTATTGTTATTCATTTGTTTTAGGGGCCGGACGCTTGCGGAGTTTGGGGTGAGCAGGGTCAAGGATTGAGGATAACTTAAGAGCAGAAAAGCTGATGGACCCTCACGCTCCCAGTGTGCACTTGGCTCAGAGAAAAACACACGCTGTCAGATGTAATTAGATTTAAAGGGCTGTCAAAACCAAATGTCAGATTACTCTTGTGGCAGAGAAGCTTGCATGCAATTTCCACAGTGGTTAAAACGACTGTGACGTTTTTAAACCAAATACCCCTCCCCCCCAAGGACTCCCCGG
Organism: Paramormyrops kingsleyae; assembly: GCF_048594095.1. Lineage (NCBI taxonomy): Eukaryota > Metazoa > Chordata > Actinopteri > Osteoglossiformes > Mormyridae > Paramormyrops > Paramormyrops kingsleyae. The sequence continues at coordinate 17,297,436 of NC_132816.1, forward strand.
CCACAAAAGACCACTTATTTGAGCCATCGAGCACGTGCTGCATAATTTACGCGAGGTGCTGAACTTTTAAGGGTGACAGCCGTTGTCACCACACTGCTGATGCCTGCACTGGTGATTTATTAGTGTGAAAGGTAGACGGTAGATTCTGTTGGCCGCCAGATGGTTCATAATGCAGGATATGAAGGTAAGCAGGTACGTGAAAATACCACAACGGCATCAAATTGAGAAATCTAAAGGCTTTGCTTGGACCTCAGACTGTTGTTTCTGTCGTTGATCCACAAGAGACTTATACCAGTAGACTTTAAGCTGCAGGTGCAGCAAACAGCACGTTGTGGAAGTACTCAGGGTGACTGCCACCATCTCTCCGGTAATTGGTTTGGTGGGCAAGTCCAGAAAGCAGCATTTCCCGCCCACCCAGGGGTCAACACCCCAACAAATTGTGGAGGACATTTTGATCAAAATGCAATTTTTACCACGTACTTGGTATTTAAAAATGTAACCTACATAGTACAAAATACGTCATCACAATTTTTTTTTTTCATATCAGAATTATCACAATATACAGTCTTATGTCGAGTTACGCCTGATCATGACTGATCGCATTTATGTCCACAGTAAATAAAAAACAGTGATTAGACAATAAATACTGATAGAGAGATACCTAAAACTTATGTAGTAGGACATTAGGGGCTGTATCACTTAGTGTAACATGACCCACTGTCCATGTCTAACTTGTAATACAGTATGCATACAGTAATTTGTATGTGACGGACAGCTACAATATTGAGATATGCCCAAACTGACTTGTTTTCATTGGTCCCGGTTCCAAATGTAAACTCAAGTCAATGCAAGTCAATTCAAGCCATCTTTACTCCAATGTGCCATTTTTCCTTAAATTGCCCTAGAATTGCCCAATAACAGATTCAGGACATGAACAGAGGAGACAGATTGAATGAACTGGGATCTGAAATCTAATTTTAGTAAGTAAATCAACTTTTTGGTGGTAACACTAGAAAACACCAACAGTACAGTCTGCTGTTATGCGTCTCCTCTGACTGCCTTGCTGTTCGTTACAGGGAATGGCTTTGACACTGCTGATTGCTGATAGAGTTCCCACCCATCCCATAAGATTAAATGCCGTGTCGCATTTTTAACCAATACAGAATGCAATTTTTCCCGTATATCTTCAGACTGAAAGCAGAAATCCTAATGGCTGGTGTTTGTGACTGTAAACACCTGCATTCTCATTGTTTTATTGGATAACAATGATTCAGTTAGTTAAATAAGTTACAGTAGTAGTATTTCCAGTTTTAGTTGGCAAGGATTTGGCATAGTTTACAGTACACAAGCACGAGTCTGGTACATGTCGGACCTTAAACAGTTAAAACCCCACTACCAACACCTTACTGTACCTTGTTTATCCAAAATATCTCCTTTTTAAAAAGCCATTGTGGCTGCCAAGCTGTCGCTTTCATCACCAACTCTTGAAGTTTCCGCTGACGGAGTGTTCCTCTCTTCCACTATATTACCAAAACAGTAGTATGTGACATGCTCCACTAACTCAGTCAACCTTGCTGTGCATATGCTGAGCGTGGATTGTCCGTCATATAATTGGTGGGAATTGCGTTCGTTTCTGGGATGTGACTGGCTGATGTGTGCTATCGAACTAACTGAAAATTCTTATAATTTCAGTTTTATATGACGATGAGTCGGTATATCGTTAATATGAATCAGCTCTTCTATGTTTTTTTTTCCTCAATCAAAACATTTTTCCATAGACATGTTTGTCCGTATACAGACAGGTTGATGGTCCCTGTACCCACCAGTGCTTCTCACATAAACATTGAGTGCGTCCAGAATTGCCTACCTACAGTACACAATAGACACTGAATTTTGTCCAAAGCCTACTACTAAACCAGTAATTCAGTATGTACTGTAAGCATGCAAGACAAGAGTATGTATATATTTACCAGCGATATAGCTTGACCTCCATGAAAGTTAAAAAAAATACTTTATAAACGTATTCAAGTCAACTTATGTAACTGGGTATTTTTTTCTACTTAAATTAGTACAGAGATTCCACTTCTTCTGCCATTTCCACAAAATTTTCTGAGCACGCAACAATCTTTGCTGCTCCAGCTGCCTTGTGAAATAGCAGAATGTAGTATATTGTCCATGTTCCCTTCGCCTATTGTCTCATCACAGAGTATTCAGACATACTGCTCACACCGCATACTATATTTTGCTTGCTACATACCGTACATGCACCCAATTGCGGACGCACCCGTTGTGACTAACTAAAAATACCCACAATGGTGTATCTTTATACATAATTCATGGGAGATGATTGTCAGTGTAATTTCAGTCGACAGTTGATTCTTAAAGAGAAAACATACTGCTTTTGGCCCCATGCCTCCTGCCCAACCCAACCCCACCCAACCCAACCCCCAACCCTACCCAACCCCACCCAACCCAACCCCCCAACACTCCAACAATAAGGCATCATCGCGAGGAGAAAATGGCAGCCTCCAGTGAGATCTCTAATAGCTCGTAGCCTTTCAAAGACCTAATATCCAAGAAACACCCCAAACAGAGGCTTTTCTCTTCATCTTTTTTCTGCGGGTAAAAAAAATAAAACCTTTGGGTAACAGATTTGTGTGTAACACAAGACTGTCAAAGGACAGCTAGCATGAAGTCTGTATCGCTTCACGGTGAAACTACCATAATGTCGTCAATGAGAAGTTAAAAGCTGGTCACGGGAAACTCTTCTCTGTCATGTTCCCGTCCTACTCATTCTCTCCAGTTTTTCCTTTTATCTCCTACTGCATTTTTTAATCGGCTTCCCAACATTTATATTCACTGCTCAACCTTCTACCAGACTAGATCAAAGGTCTTTCAAAACCATTCTGACCGCATTCTTGCTCCTAGCGACACTGCATACAGTACATCGGCAGCGCAGCTTCCAGCTCTCGCTACCACGGGCTGGAGAGGACTCCGAGAAACCGGAAATGTCCACGTGTGCAAATTCCACCGGTCAGCGCGGCTCAAACGCAGTTCAAACAGAAACCAGGGGCGGCTGTGGGTGTTGTTTCTGAATACGATAAGATAGCACGGCACGCTAATGTATTAGGAACCAAAAAGACCATAATATGCCAATAGACCATAAAATGTGCCATATTACACAGACTATTTAGTAAACTGGCCAGCTGTCTAAACAGGGTTGGATGTAAGTGATCAAAGTGTCTTTGGACAAAGCAACAAGAAGTTTAATACCAGTAACAAGGGTGGTATCGTGCATAACGGTACAGATTTGTTACTGAATGGTAGCTGATTAATGTCTCTTGAAAGGACCTACGTTTGGCCCCTTTAACAAAATACTCAATTGTTCCAGCAACAAAAAAAAGCTTCCCATAAAACCTTGGATAGACTGATGTTAAAGGCCTATATAACAGCGGAGGAGTCCAGTGGACTGGGGTGTAACAGAACCAGAGGGCACTGACAAGAATGCAGTGGAGTTTAGAATTCATTACAATCATCTGTGTGAAAGATAGTTTCACTTTTAAATCTGACTGAATGAAATGATTATGATATTCTGCTCCCCTGACTATGTTAACTCAGGTTAACTTTATCTAGAGCTGCAGTGGGTAATCTTACCCAGAAAGGGCTGCTGTGTATGTGGATTTTCGGTGCAACTCCCTACTTAGATTATCAGTCAGAGGACTGATTGAACGAAGAGTCTTCACGCCCGGATTTGAACAGAACCTAAATGACCTAAATGTCATTCCATAAAGCTGCATATACACTGGCCCTTAGTGGCCAAGATTGATCTGGGGTCATGACTGTAACATATTGGAACTGGATCTTGAAAATACAGCTCAGTACTAATTACCAGGATAATCCATCCATCCATCCATCCATCTTTAAGCAAATTATGCTGAGAAGGGCCACAGGAGTCCAGAGCCTTTCCCAGGCAGCATAGGGCACAAGGCATGGGTAACCCCTGGACAGGATGTCAGGTTACCAGTGTATTTTAGCCAAGAACTTGTTTGACTCTTCCTGGAGTCTACATACAGCCCAAAAGACACTGACTCAAACTGCACGTAAGGCAAAAAGCACAAGGAAATGTTTCAGCGACCTCTAAAATGACATTTTACAAATGTCATCTCAGTCTCTGAACCACACTTAAAAGCTGTCTGAATTCGAAGAGGACGGCTCACAAAGGATTCAGGGTAGGGGAAGGTCGTACTATCTTCTCCAGTATCTTCTCGTCTCATAGAACTTTTCAGTAAAACGTCATCATTCCTACAAGGGCAGGCAAAAAGATGGGTTCCATCCATCCATCCATCCATCCGTCCAGGGTCGTGAGGTAGCCTGGAACCCACCACAGGGCCGCTTCATTGATGGGTCCAAAGTGCTTGGCCTCCCTCTCAATATCTTTCTTCACTTGTTTCACAGGCAGGTCAGCCCCCCCTTCCCATAAGCAGCTGAATTGGAGGAAAACACCCCATCCTTAATCTGTTATCTGGCTTGATATCCACCCAGGCTGAAGAACGCAGTGCAAAATTACTCTACTCTGTCTATTTACAGTTTCCAGAAGAACGTCCCGGAACACACTGTTCTGCGGCTGAATCTGGCCCAAAAAAGTATATTTACATCCAGGGATTAATTAATGGGAAAAAAGAGAAGGGGAAACAATTTTGACAAGTGTATGAAAGAATTTTGGCTTTGTTATGTTTTTCGTTTTGTGGGAGTGATTTATTTAAAGCACTAGCACACTGCGGCTTCTGTGCGTTTTTTTCTACTCCCAGTTCAGAGTAGAAGCGGAGGCTTTAACAGATATTGGCACGCCCGCGTGAAATATTTTTCATCCCGATTTTTCCAAAGCAATAACTCAAAGGGGCGAGGATCAAGTGTGGGAACAAGCTCATTTCCAGCAATGCCGTCCACAAACTGGCAAGGGGGTCGAAAAGCAGGTAGAAGAAAATGAAAACAAATATAAACTGCGATCCAAATCCATAGTCCAAACACAGGCAGAAATTCACGAGGGCGATAGGGGCAGTGTGCTGAAAATCACAAGACGGACAGTTAGAGAAACTGGGAAAGCCAGCTGGATTCATAAGGAGAAACGAGACAATGACACAAACAGCCAGTGTAGTGGAACACTCAATACTTCACAACTAGGTAACTGAAAACCAGGGCTTAATATACAATGCTAATTAATCAGGCAGATGAGCTACAGGTGTGAGGCAAAGTGGAAACTGACTGGGTGTGGCGGGATTGACGCCTAGGTTGATGCGGACGTGACATTTAATACGGATGGTACAAAGCATCCATAATCGATAACGTGAAATAATATTACATACACGGATGCTCTAAAACACACCATTGATCAAAGGATCGACACTGTGGCAAGCACGCGTCTAAGTGACATTTTGCGATCAGAATTAAAATTGGCATCCTAAAGCCTTGATAAATGGCCCAGTGATGTCACAAAGTATGCAGCACATTACGGCTCCATAGGCAACGGAAAACAAACGTCCAAGTGGAAAATGGTCAGATTTATAGCCATCTTGAAATCCAAGATTCGTTTCTGAGAAGCAATAAGCAGCTGCTTTACTTTGTTTATGAATGCAAAAAGATATGAAAACATCTCTGGGAACACAATGATACCAAATGAAAACACGAGGCCGGAAGGACAGGCACAACGCCACGTTATCTTCCGGCTGATAGCAGGAACAGCAAGCTAGCAAAGGCTTTCCCAGCCAAGTGAACCAAAATGGTTGCATACAGCATCCAGAAGCTCCTTTCAAAACTGGCCACTCTTCATGTAACCCAGACAACAGAGGCTGATTTGATGGTTCATTCAATGTTGCTAACTGAAATGGTATCGGGATGTAATGGGATCCTAACGATTCTGTTTAGCCGCAGCTGATTTTCTGTTAGCTAAACGGCACTGAGCAGGTAGAACAGTAAACATGGGAGGTCATAGGAATTTAGAATGTCTGCCCAGGTATTTTGTCTGGGTTGTGACACTTCCTTCCTTTAAGCCAAAGTCGGTGTCCGATTCCAGCCATCATGTTCAATCCAGCTCATGCTTCGGGAATTATACACGGAGAACATTGACGGAGCCAAGGGAAAAAGGAACCGTTTGTGTTTAAAGCCAAGAAGGAACGAGGACAGCAAAATCAAAGCAAATTAATAGGTAAACCCCACTCTGAAAATTTGTATTTGCCCGCTAATAATCTTCTTTTGGACGTCTCGAATAAGCACTCACTCCAAAAGCAGCCTTCAGACTGCAGAATGTGACAGTCGCTCTATTGAGAATAAATCACCATAATTCATTCTTTCTTTTGCAGCCGAGAAAGTAGATGGTTCCAGGGGCAATTTAATCACCACTGAATCAGCTGGGCCAAGTCATAACAAATGGAGGTTGAGCCAGTAGCTATGACAGTGACAGCACATCCATCTTCTCCATTTAAACCCTGCATATCTCCAGCTCTCCATGAGTCGCTCGGCTTTACGGACGACATACAAATAACTCTGGACGTGACGGCCGATCCATAAGCAGCACTGCGCAGATTCTGCCCACAGCCTACTGGGAAAGCAACACACAGCCCGGAAACCTGGGGTTCTTCCTTACGGAGCCAGCCGGAGAATCGACCTTTCACCTCAGGAGAAGACGCTGACGGCTTCAGGAAGGGTACTCTCCTCAAATGGACAGAGGAAAATATTCACCAGTCTGATTTTCTGCATGATAAGACGTACATAATCAGACCTTCGGCTGCTGATTAGATACAAGAGAAAATCAGTGAACCAATAACACAATTTTTCATGCTATAATTTTTCTTTTAAAAGAGACAAATACCCAATGGATACCCATTTTGTAAAAAAAAAATGTAAATATACATTCACACACAACCATCTACATTACATATATAACGGCAATGGCTCTTGCTAAATGCTTCTTACAGTTATGGATCAATGTCTCACAGCAACATTAAGGACTCTGCCCCCCATGCAGAAAAGCTTTGACTTCACTTTCAGGAGTTTATCAGCTCATTTCAGGTCTTGCCAAGGCAGGTGTGGACTTTAAATGGATCTATCCAAAACTTCTTCACCTTTATAGATCTGCTACTGGCTCATTGTTCTGCTGAATTCAAAGCTCCTACAAAAAAATGACAGTGTGTGGCTCAGTGGGTCAAGCCTCTGTGGTTGTGATCAGAAGGTCATTGGTTCAAGCCCAGCCTCAGCATGTTTGAGAGCCCTTGAGCTATGTTCTTAACCCACAGCTCCTGGAATGCCACTACAGGAGGCTGCCCTTAACAGCCAGCTTGTTGTCACCTATGGAGGTTTCTGCAAGGGGATCAATGAAGCATTAATAACCATTATTAAAGTTCTTATAGAACACAAGATTTCATTACTGCCGAAGATAGTGGAGCCCAAGTTGACCAAAAAGGTCCAAACATCTTCGCTGCTATAGGTTTCTTTTTGAGTTCCTAAGATTCATTATTTATTCATCTTACAAAGATTTTTGCAGGATAGGAACTTGTGCAATGATTCACTGCTTTTCCCAAAATATGAGGCTGACTGTGGTTTCCTGGAGCCCTAGGATCCTTAGAAATAACTTTGTAACCCATTCCAGAATGATCCAAGCAGCATCAGAAAACTTTTTTTCAAAGAGTCTTCAACACATTATTCTGACGGTAGCACATCTCTAGAACCTTTATCCTGACAACTTTAAATCAAATCAGTTTAAATCACTGAGTTCTATGCTAGGCAGAGCTGATTGTATTTAAACAGCTGATTCAAAATAGACGGCTGCTTGGGGAGAGTTAATTGGTGAGGCATTAATTCTCTTCCACAGTTGAAGATTACACTTCGCTTAAACCAAAGTCTGGACGTGTTTTTTCTCGAGAATTCCTACAGCCAAGAAACAGGTCTGAGATATTCTAAGTAAAGCGGAAGATGTGCCAAGACGCAGAATACCAAGCAAAGGTAACTTCAGAGCTTTGCTCGCAAAAAGACATTCGAGAAAGTCAAGAGGCACAAATAAAACCTAAAACCACAGGAATACAAACACTGGCATGATCTTTAATGAGTCGCTGCCCCGTAAGTTGAGTGGAATGCATTTCCAGACAGACAGACAAACTTACAGGAAAGTGATGAAAAAAGTCATTTTCTGTGGAATTCCCAGAAGAACCCAAGCAGAGCATTCCGGATTCCGCCTTTAAATATTAACACACAAAAGGCCACTGTAGTGTTATAGCTCTGTGGAAAAACAGAGGATTCACGGCAAATTAAATCATATTTCTCTCAACTCTTCCCGTTGCTTTCCAGATACATTTTTTTATGTTCTTCATTGGAGAGATTTCATTGGTTGTAGAACACGGTCGGGACAGAAATCTGCCACATACAGAAAATCCTCTCGGGTCCAACAGACAATTAAAAGTAGTGAGAAAGTTTATTAACAGAATAATAATCTTTATGTTCTTGTTAATTTTCTAACAAATGATGTCTGTGATGTTTTAAAAACAAATACCTGTATAAGTTTGAGTTTATTCCATTACAGAATTCCACTATGATGAAAAATATTTTTTATTAATATCTGTATAGTGTATAGATACTGTTGAACCGTGGAGGAATTAATTTTTCAAATGAAAGGAACATAAATACAGCGAGAAGCTGATTGTAATTTGTCACACTTATTTTTGTTCCCTCCTGCTTCTCAGCAAATTAACGACCCTCTCCAGTGATTAAAGTGCTTTGCCGCTAATAAAACAATGCTTTCAGTCAGCCGTCTTCATCTTTTGTTGTGGAACCAATCCACAGGAAACGAGAGAAAGAGGAGAACAAAAAAAGAAAAGAAAAATGACAGCCAGTTGATTTTACACGCTCCATAAAAAAGACCAACGGCCCAAGCTTCGACGCACACAGACAAACCCACCAAAATCACCTCCCAAATTCGGCATCCGATTTTCACTGCTGGAGGGGACGTGTGCTCCTATGGTCGGTGGCCTGCTGGGGACGCCAGCGCTCGATTGCCTGACCGGCACAGCAAAGTGAGATGCTTCTTCAGGTTTTATCTTCAGAAGTTCTCAGAATCTCCATCTCTCTACTCAGAGGCAGCCTGCAGATTCGTCTCCTTGGCCAAGCTACACTACAGTATATGGCCAAAAGTACATGGACACCAAGCTTTCTAACATCTAATTCCGAAACCAAGAGTATTAATATGAAGTTAATCAGTCCACAGTTGCTGTAATAGCCTCTTCTCTTCTGGGAAGGCTTTCCATTAGATATTGGGACATCGCTGGTGGGATTTGCTGCCATTCAGGTTGGGTGTTAACGTTGGGTGATCAGGTCCCTTCCTGGGAGCTTGTGTGGCTGACCACTGTGCAGCTGATCCTGGTCCCGGTCACTTTGACCTTCACATCACTTGTGACTGACCGGGGCAGCTCTAGCAGGACAGAAATGTGGAGAACTGACTTGTTGGAAAGATGAGGTGTCCCATGACGGCGTCCTACGATGGTTCTAAGTGGAAAGTCACTAACGTCTCCAGTAAACCACCCACTCTGCTGCTGATCATGTGACTGTGTGCTTAATTATTCACCTGTGTCAGCAATGGGTGTGGCTTAATTAGACAAATACTCTGATTAATTGGGGTTTCCACAAGCTTTTGCCCGTATGTTATATCATACAGTCCCTCTATCCCTGCGACGCAGGTGTCACTGGTTACTGAGAAAGGTTGAAATTTATTTGTTTTATGGTTTTGTAATCCTCAAAGAACCTTATGCTATGGGAAACTCCCCTTAATTCCCCCACAGAATAGACCTAATTACCCACCTCGACACACATCGGCCATTAGGGACAATAACCATTAGCTTCATGATCAGAGGCAACAACGAGCACAAGAGCTCCTGTTAATTGTTGTAGGTCTAAGTCCTCCTGTCAGGTTTCATTTGATCTTGCCAGTTACTCACTAATTCAGCTTTGAAAAGCAGGGCATGTTTTTCTGCAGCCGCTTGCCAATAGGGCACTGGACCAGATTAATGCCTCTTCCCCACTCGCTGTTTCAGGAGGCCCCTGCTTAACTAGATTAAATAAAAGTTAATGTTAGTTCACAATCAAGACAGGGGTTCGCCAGGCGACCTTTGATGGATTAAAAAAACACAGCACAGACAAAGAATAATATTAAAGGAGCTCGAAGCAGAGTGTTCAGTGGTAAAGATTTCAGGCACATTTGTGGTCAATTAATGGGATTTAGATCTGTCAAGTGCTCTGAAGGGCAGACTGATCTACGGCATACAAAGTTGGCCTAAAAGAAAGAAAAATCACGAGAGGATCTCAACATATCAGTCGAATGTCTCCGGATGACAGCTTAACCAACAACCACTTCCAGTACTAACCCCCACCCAACCCCCCCCCCCCCCCCCCCCACCACCAAAACCGCAGAATGACCTTTCTGCGCCCACTGCGGGGGATGCCGGGCCGGAATACATGGCAGCTCATAATCAACGTCTGCACATAGATTGCTTAGATTGGTGGAAAGTTCCAAAAGGCGAGATGAAACGGAGAACGTCGGCAGCCGAGGGATACTCCGAGGTTTGCCGTTTGTCAGAAAACAGTGAAACGACGCAGCATTGAGGCTCAGGTGACGACTAACTGGCCGTCGGGTGGAGACCTTTGCTGAGGGAGGGAAACGCCCGAAAAAATGAAGAGAGTTACAGTTTATGCAAATGTGCATAAAAAGGCAAAAGCAAACACTGTGGTTGACACAGCAATTATGAGAATGTAACCAAGAGTCCCAGTGCTGTTAAGGAAGATGCTTAAAAATCACAGTTTACAGAGTAATTACTGTGTCTTTACTATTTAGTCACTACAATTTCCTTCTTACTAATTACATGCATCCCATTTCTCAGCCTAGTGAAAGGACATCAAGAGGGTGTATGTGGGAAATTCCCTACTTCCCCAGGTAATTAATGAAGTACCTCTAATCTACCTTTAATTTTGAAAATCCTGAGAAAAAAAAAAAACTATTTCTTTTTCATGTGTTGTATCACTGCAGATTTCAATTGGATTGTTGCCTCAGTCTGAGCTAGGAGTAGATCAAAAGCAAGACCTTCAAAGAAGACCTCGCCTTCAGTGTCCTTCAGCTTGGTCAAACGCCGCTCAATCAACCAACAAGGCAGGCAGGTGAGGTTGGCCGGCGACCAGGAACCAGACCTCAGCGCACAAGGCGGCCGGCAGCAGGCATCGGCACCATCTCTGACGCCCATGTTCCATTTGCAACCGCGGCCCAGCGCAGTTCTGCGCCACATGCAATCTTCCAGGGGGCTTTTTGATGGCAACAGTGGTTTCCATGCGTTTACAGATTCATTCATCTTTCCATCCCAACTGAGGGTCACAACAGCTTGCGGTGTCCATGTGAGACACGTGTGTGGAACAGATAGCGGAAATTAACTGGAGTGTATATATACGAATCCACAGAGCGTTAACTTTCTGTTACCAGTTGACCTGAGACTCCCCTCTGTTACTGAAGCAGCCAGTTTCCACGTAGAGTGAATCCATTCCACGGCCATCAGGAAAGTTGCCTACGGTTTGCAATTCTAGGAAATGAAACTGGTTGAGCTTTGGATAACGAAATTTTGGGGGGCAGGGGGCTTAGAATTGCCAGATTACTGACTAGACACGGGTACCGATGTAAGGACCCCCTAACACAGAGACATACACACCCAGACGTACGGACACAAAGACGGCCGGCAGAACATATGCCTAGCTACCACTTCTCAATTGTTCCATTGACGTCATTGAGCAACCAAGGCACAGGAGATGTGCTTCTCAATCATCTTCATTAGCAAAGAATCCAGAGAAATCTCATCAGCATATATTACATCAGTGGTCAATGACTTCTGTGGTCCTTCAAAAGAGAAATTCGGAAGTTGTGCATAAATATGTCAATTTATTATACACATAATGAAATTAAAGGGCGTCTTCTCAACAATTCTTCTAATACACCTTATTAACTGGCAATTGTTTACTTAAATAGTGAGTCCCCTGTTTGTGGACTGTGTAGTATTTTTTAAAATATATTGCCATTTCTGTGTTCTGAGCGTTGCACTAGTGGAAGAAACATGTTCCCGAGGTCTTCACTGATAGTAAACTGTAAGCTTGGCACGCGCAGTCTCTCTACACACAGCACAAATCTTATCACAGGTCCCGTATAATGGCTGATGGAAATGGTACTCCAGAGATATGCCGTGATGACGGATGGCTAAGCCCCCTGGAGAGCTTGTTTTGCTATGGATTTTTCTCTCCATGCAGGGAAGCGGCAACCCCAGGATCGGGACATCCAGGCCAGGTCCGTTTGCGCCCTCCCGAGGGTCTACCGGCTGCCAGCTAAAACGTAGCCTGATGGGGACCTTGACGGTGCCGGAGGTGCCATAGCAAAGGCCAACGGAGCTGATTCCTTGTAGCGTGTTTCAGGAATTAGGGACACTAGTACAAAAGCAAGAAAAATGAGGCAAGTCCACTTCTTGAAGACGTAGTAAACTGCCGATCCGATAGGCACTGCATTATGCGCATCTACGACTGGCATTGGGGCGAAATCGATACAGTTTGCATCATGCTGAGAGCCTCTGCACTCAAACGCAGGCGCACCAAAATAGGTCACGAAGATGTTGTAATTGAAAGCCAGGGATCGTAAAGGGTCACTGGAACTTGCGGGTTGGACAAGAGTCTCAGACTCATGGACAGTGTCTCAATGCGTGGGGGGGGGGAGGGATTGTACTCGGGGTTAGGAACCCTTCTGGATGGGCGTGAGTAATCTCCAAGCTTGCGGGTTGCAAAACACAAGGCTGACCCTGGAGAGGACCTTGGCAACCAGCTACAGCCCCCCCCCCCCCCCCCGCAACCACCCCCACTGCCTCCCAAGGCCATTCCGAGGAAAAGCGGGCCGTGCAATGTTTACTGGAAAGGCAGACTGGGGGCAGTGAAGACAGAGTTTGGCAGCCCGTTCCAGCATAACAGTGTGGTAACAGAGTGGCCTAAAGTGCTTTGCACTGGATAACCAGTGTTGCTATTGCATTTCTCAAAAGATTTTTAGAGGTCAGGCAGAAACTAATTGGGAACAACCCCACAAGCACAACTGGAAACAAAACAGGAGCCATAACCATACATGTCATTATTTCCATACCATGGAGTGGATCACAATGAGCATTTCATCCATGCGCGTGCAGATTTCGTTTCTTGGTTTTGAGGTCACTTCAGCGAGCAAAAGAATGACTTTAAAGAAAATCCGAAGTTCCTTTAATTATTAATACCTCCGACCGGGAAGTGAGACGGATAGCAGTAAAGAGCCCTTATTGGGAAGCTGTCTGTCAGCAGATGTCTGTAAACTCAGACCACAGACCGTGATCCCAGGAGGGACCCTGAGTGTTAACGGCCACGTACGGGTCAGTACATGAACCCGGGGTGAAACGTCAGGCTCTCCTCCTGTTTTTTGCCTAATTGTTTTCCTCTTTCCTATAAACTAAAACCCAAAGCACTACATCAGGAACAAAAACAAGCTCCAAAACAAATTTCCCCTTTTTAACTATTTCTCACAAGACTCACTCGATGCACACAAAAAACTAAATTAGTAATTTTATTTAATGTTACACTACAAAACGAACCGATTGAAAGCCCGACTTTCAAAGAAACGTCTTAACCTTGACAGGAAGTCAAATATTAATGGTTGCCAAACTTTCAACAAAAAAACATGCTGTAGGATTACACTACATGGCCAAAAGTACATGGACACCAGCTTGTTCAACATCTCATTCTGAAACCAAGGGTCTTAATGTTAAATTAATCGGCCCACGGTTGCTGTAATAGCCTCTTTTCTTCTGGGAAGGCTTTCCATTAGATATTGGGACATTGCTGGTGGGATTTGCTGCCATTCAGGTTGGATGTTGACGTTGGGTGATCAGGTCCTTTTCTGTGAGCCTGTGTGGCCAAGCATTGTACAGCTGAACCTGCTCCCAGACGTTTTGACCTTCACAATCACATCAGTTGCGGCTGACCGGGGCAGCTCTAGCAGTGCAGAAATGTGACGAACTGACTTGTTGGAAAGATGGCCTCCTGTGATGATGCGAATTGGAAAGTCTCTAACCTCTTCTGTGCAACCCCCCAACTTTGCCGCTAATGTTTGCTGCAGGAAACTGCGTGAATGTGTCTTTAATTAATAAGTGTGGCTTAATTGCTTAAATTCTACAACTAACATGGGTGCCCACATGCTTTTGAACATACAGTGAATGTTCTATTTAGCAATAACAACAAGCATATTAAACTGCTGTAAGAGAATCGCCAAGTTCTCTGCTCCTGATGAGCAGGTGTGCGGTGTTTTCGTACTCTGTGGTCCAGTTTGCTTCTGTGGAAATTTCTGGAAGGGCATCCCTTTGCAAAGGTGAGCACAACCGCTCAACAAATCTCCCTTAGCCCCCGCTCCTTCGGAACCAGTGAAACTAAAATAAGGACTCCCTCTAAAAAATGGCCATCCCAAGGTGCCCCCTCTCACAATCCAGCTTAACGTCTCCTGCGGCTGACGAGTATAAAAGTACGCAGCCACACGAGGAAGAAAAATGAGTTAATGCTGATACAGTCTGAACGACGGAGGAACCGCATACAAAAGGATCAATAACAGATGGAAAGCGTAAAATGGCAAATTGTCATTTAGAAATCCATCTTGCCACTCTAGCCTTCGCACTCAGAAACAGCACGCTCTATAATACAGCTCAGGCCACATTGTTCCGTTGCATAATGATCTAGCGTATAGTCATTTATTTTCCAAAAGTGTCCTGCTTTATTATGACTAGGAGACGTGGAGGAAGTGATAGGAGAAGAGAGGGAGGGAGGGAGGGTAAGAAGGTGCCAGGTCGGGGAGGACGGCTGCTGTGTTTCATTCACCTGCTAAACCTTCTAAAGCAGGGCTCTGCAACTCCAGTCCTGGAGAACTACTGTCCAGTAGGTTTTCAATCCTACCTGGCTTCTGATGAGCCACACCTGTGGCCTGTACTACGAAGTGGGGTTACTGGCTTATCGGGGTAACTTGTCGGATTTAAGGTACCACAGTTTAAATGGACTATATATTCGTTCACTAACATTTTGCCCAGACTACCTTAATTCCGACAAGTTACCCCGATAAGCCGGTAACCCCGCTTCATAGTACAGGCCCCTGCTCTTGGGTAAATACCAGGAACAGGTGTGGCTCATCGGAAGCCAGGTAGAATAGAAAGCCTACTGGACAGTAGTTCTCCAGGACCGGAGTCGGAGATCCCTGTTATAAACAAATCAGGAACTGGGTGGCCACTCATTGCTTTGAGTATTGGGGGCGGTCCTTACGAGCCACACCTGATTGGCTAATCCCATGCCTCAGATATGACCTCTACGGTGCCCACCTGCCTGTTTCTGAGGGGCTAAGACCAGGGGGAGGCCTCCTCAGTTACATCACCCGTTTCCTGACAGCACCAAGCATTATTAAGAATTCTACTAATTAAGGAGACGGGTATAAACTAAAGAAGAACTGACGCACCACCGACGTAAAGCGCAGGGCCAGCGGGGACATTGGTGAGTAGTTCAGCTGGTGAACTCGCTGCCTGAACTTTTCAGTTTCAAGTCCTGCGGGCCCCTGCTGTACAGCCAAGCACTTACCCTGAAAATCCAGCAGAATAACAAAACAGCTGAGAAATAAATAAATTGTAAGCGGCTTTGGATAGAAGCATTATCGGAGCAAAGAAAAGCAGTATAGCGTGGAAGACTCACCATGCGAGGGGCGGCGGGAGACGGAAGAGCCCGCTTATAGCGGGTCTAAATTGGAGCCATTATCCAGTGGTTCTACTGCATAATTATTTTAACCTTTCACTGAATCTCCTCTGTGTGCCCCCCCCCCCAACCCTTCCAGATGCTGGGGAGGGGCGACGTGTCATTCTAAGGGGCCAATTTTCAACACAAGTACACAAGAAGGTCTGTCAGAAGCAGCATGAATAAGATAGGGATAGCCAGACAGTATGCAGGGGTCAGAGGACCGTTCGCATCGACTCATACGCAGATTAACACATCGACTCCAGGGAGCCAATCAGCATTCACAGCAACCAGAGAAAGGTCAGCCTTGAACTTGCCCCGCTTTAATTCCCCCCTTGGCCTCGTTACCTCTGGCGTGTGCCGGCAAGGTGAAAACGCTTCACAACACACGTTCTGAGAAGGATTCCTGCAATACCAGAACAATGCTGCTTGACATTCAGCCGTTAAATGCACGTTCAAATTAGGTCCAGCATGATGGTCACCAGTCTATAATACAGGGGCCTGACATTTTGCATTTTCATTGTTCCAAATGATCACTTACTGGACATACTTCTAAAATAAGTAAATACATAAATAAAATAAATTTTAAATGTGTCGTTAGACAACACGTAAAATGTATTACTAATGAAAGTCATCTATTCAGCCTGGGTTAATGAAGAGAAATCCTTCAGTGAAGTTTGTCTGCCTTCCGGAAATTCCTTAAGATAATATTTCACATTTAAACTAGGGGGAAAGTCGTTTTGATGTCAATGTCCTGCACGTAAATTTAAGTGTGTTTCTCCTGTTTTGCCTTCCAGTTCTTTTCACATCATGCAAAATTGATGGTTTTTTTTTGTTTTTTTTAGGAAAGATTAAACTTGAACCCTGCACTGTTAGACGAATCCCCCCGTGAACAGGAAATCGCGGGGGGTGTTGGTGTTACGCGAGAAATCCCCGATACTTTCAAGTCCGACCATCGCAGGCGTCAGAGTTATACAGCTTATTCTGTGAGTGAAGCACAGAGATATCAGCTCTTGCGCACCTGGCGTGACACTCACGCTTTCAGACTTACGGAAAATCTATATTATTCCATTATAAACCTAAAATTAGCTGCATCAAAAGCGTTGGGGTTGTCTGCAAAATCAACAGGCTATATACAAGGCAATAATACTCTTACATACATGTAAATTGACAATCCCACGCCAGCCCGGCGCACAGGTGAGGCCAGCGGACAGCACAGTGATGCTCCGATCATCTCGGCCACCTACCCACCGCTTTATCAAGTCGCACAATGCTGGACAATGGGGCCCATTCATTTCTATTATATAATTACTTCCGTAAGAGCGCACTCCCTTTGAAATTATTTTATTAAGGGGGAAATCGGTACTAGCCTATATTTATTCACCCGCAACTCTTTCACATACCGAGGACCACCGGCATCAACCGAAATCGGAAGTATAAACGGAGAATCCCGGTCAAACAAAGCCGAAGTCCCGGCTCAGATCAGCACACTTCCTCCACACCGAAACAATCCACACGTGTACTTCGCCCACACTTCTCCCTCCCCATGGCCCTTGTAAAAACGATGCCTGTGCTGGGAGATCGCCGGGTCAATCCAACATTTTTCGGAGTTATTGCAGATACGTATAATTGAGCCCTTCATCCTACGCCGGAGACAGCGAGCCTCTCAAAGCCAGTTATACGGGCTAGACGCACAAAACGCGCAACGAAATTAAGGTTAATATGCCGGTTTACTTGGTGACATTTAACTGTTCATGCAGAAACACGTGGAATGAATATTAAGCATCATGCGTTTTCAATATACGTCGGATCTGAACTTGCAATAGAACAGCGAAAGGCAGCCGGCAGCCCTCCCCGCACTCAGCCTCATGAGCACGTCAGAAATAAAGGCACGGATAAACCGCGTCGGAATAAGGTTTTAATAAATATAAAATGCATACCTCCGAGGATGGGTTCTGTCCATCAGTCCCCAGCATCGGATTTGATGGAACCTTTAATAACTTTCTTCCCGATCGCAATTAATCCGCATCCAGTTTAAACAAAAGACGGGGAAGCGTGTAGCCAGTCCGACTGGTGGTGTAACTTTATTCTGCTGATAAAAAGCGAGAGGCTTGAGACTGTTGGGATCTATTAGCGGCGCTTTGCCATCTCAGTCCATTTCCCTCGGAGCTAAAGCGACGGATCCGACACGGTTTTTCTTGAGGTGATATTTTAAACTGCGCCTGAGGAGGGAAAAGGGATGGGTGGGGGTGGGACGGGACGGGACGTAGTGGGACGGGACAGCTCGCCACGAAAAGCCCGATCACGGACACAGACTTAAGTCTCCCGTCACCTTGAATCTTTCACGACTTACCAGACGTGAAAAAGGTGAATGATCCTACTGAAGGGAAGAGCAACCTAAAACGAGACCATTAAAGTGATTTACAAAAGCGTAATGAAGAAGCGCTTATATTTGTCATTTAGGCGCTGACACATATTTTGGACCGTAGACATTTTTTTTTTTTTTTAAAGTTTGACGATTGCCATTTAAGTAACAGCATGATTAAACCACTGGATTACTTTAATTTACTCTGGCCCGTTGTAATTGCTTGACGTTTTGAAAATATAGCTACTGTTGTCTGTTGTGTGCTTATGTTGCTTTCTGTTTCATAACTGGCAGAAGTTTGACACTTTTAGGCGCAAATTGCACGTGACACACTAATTAAATTGATTTTATTTAAAATACGTACAAATCAACAGGCTAAAGAATATTTGACGTAGGTCTAAATCCAAGTAGGCCTAGTTGTAGTAACGTAAAATGCGTTTTGTAATATATTTAGGATAGCTTCAAACAGATCTAAAACAAATCTAAGAAATATATGACTAGGCCTATATGAATAAAAGTTTTGAAACGTCACAATTGACTGTTTTTGGCGATATGCATCATGGTAAAATAATTGAGAGCAAATATGAGAGATCCCACAATCGATCCGTTGCTGAATTGTTCGCTGTGATTAAATCAGTTAATCAATACATAATGTCATTTTTCAGATGTAAGGTGCCACGGCCTCGTTTTTTTGCGCACAACAATTTAATAGTTGTCCTATCAACATAATATATTCTCACCTGAAAACGCTGCGAATTGAGTTTTTACGTTTGCCTTTTCACTGTCTATGGGAATAATTTGCTAATCGGCGCACTTAACAGTCCGCGCTCGATTCATATCCATAAAAGCCAACATCTGTCAAAACAACGACTTCCATCAACTGATTGCTGGAGCAAAATGAAAACCCACAGACCGTGGAGCCTCAACAGGACACCCCGGTCTGGAGGACAAAATTCACCCCAGAGTTATTATTAATTCTGGCGGGAAATGTTTCATTATTGATGCTGCTTGACTCAATTCCATCTTCATAAGCCAAAGAAATATTTCTGAATCGGTAATGGCAATGGATCGTGATTACTTTTTTCACTTTTTAATCAATATTTTGTTCTATTTGTTTGATTCCACATGGTCTATTTCATTGCATTTTTTTCACTGTTTGGACAGAAATAAAAGATGGAAAATCCAGAAGAGGTCAAAAAAGTCTAAATCTATCTTACAAACCGGGCACAAGCTGAAAATTGAGTTTGCGGGAAAGTGCCGGATTGTCTAAGCTGTGATGTAGCTTCCAAATGCCATTACTTAAGAAGGTCTTCGAATCTGTTTTGCTTCCCAACCATAGAACTGGAAAGACCAATGCAGCTATTGCCAAGAATGAAAATGCAACAAATCATAACTTTGGGTGACCAAGCTGGTTTTTTAATTACCTGATCTCATTATTCATAATCTATAGTTTTTCAGCACTTCCAGGTATTGAAAAGAAAAATACCCGTTTGCATGTATGTTTCTCTGTTCTTATTTTATTTTATTATTATTATTTTCTTAAACCCTATTGTCCTTTATTCCTGCTTGCACTGTGCCCTGTTAACTGTAGTCGCCTCAGTGTTAACTGTTTGCACCCATGCACAACCAATTACAATATGTTCACATACTGGCAATAGAGTTCTGACTTCTCTGAGTTCTGAGTTCAGTTTTTAGTAAATTTGTCTAATTTACAGATATATCCATTTTCTATGATCCATTATCAAACAGGTTGATGTTAAACCCAGGGTCACATCAGTAATCAAACTTTAACATGAAATGTGTTTGCAGAATCGGCCATCTTCAGTTTCTGTGAAAAACTGAAGTCACTATATTTGTGGTGTGAGTGGTGATGCACACCAGCACTGGTGGGTGTGTGTAGAATGTACATGTCTTTCCTGTGTAAAAGACATTCAGACACTGGTGATTGACAGTAACCCGTGCAGTGCCAGTTGAGTTTGTGTGCATCAAGAAGTAGACATTGTCTCATGCAGTGTGTACCCTGGCTACAGATTAGGCTTGCCGAAAAGGATTTTGTATGATTGTTATTCTCTGATTTGAAATGGGAACAACTATGTATTATATTGTACTTTTTAAGTGAATTGTTGTATTGTATATTGTATTTTTAATAAATATTACATGAATGGTCTAAGTGATGGTTCATCGAAGTACTCAGCTGGTAATCTTCTTTTTAATAGGCTACTTTGCAGCATCCATGTTTAAAATAGCAAACTATGCTGGTAACGTACGTAACTGAAAAGCAAAGGGAAAGATTAAAATACAGGAGGAGGCAGGTAGGATTGAATATGAGTGATGAAGCTCTTGTCTTCACAGTCAGTACTGTATGCGGGGGAAGAAAACGGGCCTATATGTCAATTTCCCGGCGACGTAAACGCGAACACACTGGTGTGAACTGATGTATCCTGACTGATGTGATGTTCCGACTAATTAGAGTCCATTTAGAGTGAAGGATGATGTTTTCTTAATGGCTGTCTTCTTTTTGCCTTAGTGATTGCCAGATGATATCGTGCATTGCTCTATCTCACATGCTGGTGAAAAAGACTTCTGGTAAATACTCCGGCGGTTGTATTTGTTTATCTACAGCATGTGCTTTCTCAAGGATGCAAAGCGCAATCTTGTCATTCTATTGACCCCTCAAGCTGTTTGAATTGCAGGGGGGGGTGGAGGGGGGAACCTATCATGGTGACAGAGAGAACAGCCTGAGGCGATGACATATCCACGACCCGCATCTGGTGCAATTATGTGATTATCCGCAGCAAGCCAGTGTTCTTCAGCTTAACATGGGCCATTGTAGTTCTGGTTGGGTTCTTTGGCATTATGGCAACAGATACTTAGTAATTTGCAATGTTACATTAACATGTGTGAAATGAGAAATGCAATATGAAAGGCCATGCATCAGATATTCCCGATGCCTATTTATGTTCTTGTATACCTGACGAGAAATATGACATTGTGATATTAATCTTGGTCAGTGAGGCTTGTGTGTGTGGGGGGGGGGGGGGTGAATTTTATAGAATCACAAGTAAGCTTTTAAAGCTATCAGAGATATTTATTTGTCTTTGGTTTCCAGAAGATACTTGGGCTTATGACAAGGTAATGATGCCCATTGTCAATATTACAAATGAAAAAATCAATATTCGCCCATTTTTACATTTTAAAAAATCTTTGCGGGTTTGACAAGCTGGTGTCAGATTTGTTGATGTCAGAATGACTTCCGAGTGATGGTGTTTTGCTTTGCCACAGCCTTGGCTTATCAAAATCCCATATCCAAGAAATCTTCTGTTTAAGGCTATCTGATTCTGCAGGTTATTGTTTTCAGTGTCCGTTCATGGGACACCAGTGTGGAATAGTTGAGTAGGGCTATGATGACTGACTAGTTTGTTCCTCAGACATCAGTCAGACCTGTGAATCTGGACTTTGACGAAAATAAAATAGTCCCTGACACAGTGGAAAGGGAAGAAAGGCACTCAAAGGCAGTGATCAGCGATGGAGCAGCTGAAGACAGCATCAGCGTAATTAATTTAAAAAACAGCTAGGTGTTGAAAGGCAAATATATCATCAGTCTAGTACAATTTGCGTGTCTGGGTGCCATTTCTACGATAGCTGGCAAGGTTGGAAAATCTTCATATGTCTGAACTTTCAGCCGTGTCTCTGGTTTAATTTTAGACCTTCTTTTGTTTCTTTAATGTTTAAATATAGCCAGAACCAGGATGCTTGATTAAATCTTAATGTCCTCCGCTTCAGCTTTCTACAATGACCTAAAACATCATAAATATAAATATATATATAATTTTTGCTATGGCAGCTACTTTCCCCTCGGGTCTGTTATTCGCCACTGCAAAGTTCAGCGTATTTTAAAAACACACTTTGACTGAGCGGGTGCCAGTGTTTGAGTCGCAGGCTTGGCTCGGGGTTGCAGGGGGTGAAGTGCTGCAAATGGGCAGGTTTTCACAGCACTGGCATTGAAAGAAATCAGAGCAGCGGGTCACCGTTCCCAGGCATCTTACACCCAGAGCATGCAGAGCCGTGCTTGAGGTTCAGTACCTGTTACAAATCAGAAAAATGACGCGAGAGGCAGGAGGGCGGTCTCTTTTAAAGCTTCGTAGGAGTGGATGAACTCCCATGAACTCTCAGCCGTTAATATAAGAAAGCCCGGCTTGTCAGGATGATAAATGTCTCCACTCCATGACACAAGGTGAGAGAATTGTGCCCTGATTATTGAAAAAAACCATAGACTGGAGTCCTTTGTAATTCCTAGCATGTTGTCTCCTAAAACTTCCGCCGAGCTTGATGGAGAGTTATTTGCTTTCCTCTAGCTCCCCTGTGGTTTCTCGTCTGAACTGGTGTAGGTGGTTCTCTCTCGCCAACAAAGTGTTGCTGGACGGACATCAAGTTTTAAGGCTGAAATTACAGGAGTTGATGACGTTCTTACCGGTCCGCGCTTGTGGTCGATCGGGTTGAGTGTTTGATGACACTGATCTGCAGTCTGAACACTAAGCTGAGTGTCTGAGAAAGGTCAGGGACTCGCTTGATGTTTTCTTGTCTTCCATAACATCTGGTCATCATTGCATCCTTCGTGTGGCCCATCATCCATGGCTTGTTTTGCTGTTTCTGGGCTGGTGGGAGCCGCAGTAATGACACACTGCTAGGCCTTGGTGACCTCAAGCCTTATAATAGTGATTGATCATAAGCCCCATGCTGACAATTGCCTTATTTAAGGAACTTCAGCTGGTGTAGATTATACTAATTTAGGATAAACAAGGTCAGCTGGGTGGATTCTGGAGACTAGTAAGGGAATGTGCAGCATTTTTAGCTGGTGATGGTTGGGTGGGTGAGATCTCCTGTTTTCACTTAGCTGTGACTCTTTAAATATTTGGGGTGCGTTTATTTTGCACGGATCTGGGTTCAACATTTTAATGGGTCTCTGTGCCATTTTTTTGCTCCGTAATAAAGACCCATCGTCTGCCTGAGCCTCAACATCCTGCAGATTCATTTGCTAATTTCTCCACGATGGAAGAAGAAGGTTTATCTGCCATCCAGAAATTTGAGCCACCTCCTCCTCTGGTTGGTCATGTTTGCATGATGGGACGCTCTCACATGATCTCCTGGGGTGATTCTAGGGATCTCTATTGCGACCCAAGAGGCACTTAAAGTCCCTCGTAGTCTGACCATACTGAGCATGTCACCATAAGGCGTTTTGACATACATCAGATAATCATTAATAATGTATAGCCTTGATTGTGCTTAGAAATGCCCAGTGGGGTGGTACAGTAGGACACCTCCCTGCTAGTCTGCTGTGTTTCGTTGCGGGGGAAGGGAGTCAAAGTCAAACAGCATTACCCTGTCCACCACTCAATATCACTAATTTCTGCTTTGTGTCGAAAAAATGTTAATTTAACTGCTGACTTCAAAGTTTTAATAGTGCACTCAATTTTTATGTGCAGTTAATATACTATATTTTATTTTCTTGTAGCAAAGAAGTGGAACCTAAGGGTCTGGATGAATATTAAAATAAATTTATGTTGCTGTGCGATAGCCAGCTCAGCTTGAGGACAGAAACATATGGCACAGGGAATTTCAGGACAATGGAGCCGGGTTTTGTGAGAGGTTTTCCAGTAAAGGGAGGATTCCTTTGATTTTTGGGAAAACTGAACATGGAAATCACATATTTTTACACGGTCCTACAATAATTATGTTACTGTGAGAACTCAGCAGGCCTGTGCCTTTGGGGTCAATTTCACCCCAGGGTAGGTTTGAGAGTTGATTGAAATCACGATGACTGTGCATCTGCAGCGGTTTGGTGCCACATCCTTGTGCGAGAGGAAAAATTGGTTAAAGGGGTATTTTGTAATCAGCTTTTAACGTTTATCTTTGTGCAACTCATGCAAGGTGCCTGGGTGTAATGCAGCTAACACTCAAGAATATAAGCGTAGGAGGATTAAGGGTTAATCTTGGTGTAGCAATATCTGCTTGAACTTTGTACTCATAAGACTGAGCAGAAATGTAAGCTTGAAGCGCTTGTCGGACAGAACAGGAAAACCGCAGAAAGCTACAGTAGAGTGGGGGCTGCTTGCAGGCTGTATAAAGGGCATAAGCCTCACCCAGCTGGTTTCCGTGGACGCAATCTGTCTGTGTACCACCATAAAAAGGATGTTAACTTAAAGTTCGGTGGGCATTTCCGTGGTAACTTTCGCTGGAACGGTGGTTGAGCTCAGTATTAAAGCTTCGTCACAACCCAGAATACCGTGTGGGATTGAAATTTCTACGACACTTGCCACACATCTGATGCTTCTGAGATGCTCTGGAATGACCCCACATAGGACAAATGGGTAAGTGACAGATGGGTCTGTCCTACATGGTCTGGGTCCTACATGTACTTGTTGGTGCCCTAGAATGGAGTCCTAACATAAGACCAACTTGGGAACTCCAACCGGCCTTAACATGTTTCTGGTTTGGCTGGGGCAACCCCTCGACAACACGCAAACATACAAACTCCACACACATACGGCCATTGCAGACACTCGAACCCTGGTTGCACAAGTATGAGGCAACAGCGCTAACCACCGTGCCACCATGCCGGGCCACTTCGGATAAAAAATAAATGAATAATCACCGAAGGCACATTCCCGGTGAACTGGGTAAATATGTGACTTACTTCAAGAGGTGAAAATTTCAGGTCCAGAAAATGAAAATCCAGACTGTGATTTTGTTTCAACCAACAGTTGAGTATAAAGAGTCAGAGTTACAGAGTACTCAACTGGTTGGTTGAAATAAAATCACAGTCCGGATTTTCATTTTCTGGACCTGAAATTTCCAGCTCTGCTTACTTCCCCCTTCTGCCCATCAGAGACATCGTACCATTCAGTCCTGGAAGGACTTTGGTGCGTTTAACACTGATCTCTCTCTCTATCAACAGGTACGATAAATGGCAGCGTGCTGTGATACCTGGCATGGTAGAGCATCCCGTCAGCATCTCCGCAGCATGTTCCCCATCTGCCTCTGAGGCAAGCGCTTGTTTAAACAACTGTTAACATGAGGAATCCGAGAGTTGATTAATGCGGTCCTCCTTGTCGCGTTTTACAGAACCCCCACTGGAAAAGCTGGCGTTGTTTACCAGCTCGCGAGCTTAATAGCCGCCTTCCCTTCAGTGGGAAGACAGTTCGTCCCCACGGGAGAGTAATGTGAAAGACTTATCAGGAAAACAGACAGGCCCCGTCCGATTAACAAACGTATAGCTATTTCCTTCCTGGGAAGCGTGGTTCAAATATACCCATCTCTGTTCCTCTGTCAGTCTCTTTATACCTGTTTAGCTTGATTTTAGTCTCTTTGTCTGTTTATCGCTGTGCATTTTGCCACTGTTTGTTCCCATTCCCACTGTCCCCCAGGCTAGCTGGAACACTACCTGACAGCAGTCGATCTCCAGCTATGTGCAACTGTGAATTAATGGTAAGTTTTCCTGGAGAAACCCATAAATATTTGACACCTGAAGCCACAGGAAATGTCCAGTCAGATGCAATAGGAATGCATCAGCTAGGTATTCCACAGGCATCAGCGTGTCATCGCTCGTTATCCGTATCTGGAGATGGAGATGCTCTTCACGCAGATAATGTAGAAATGAATTTCACATGGAATCGGCGCTCGCTGCCTGAAAGTAACCCCAAACCCAATGGTACGCAACAAGTAAACACAAAAGGATTCAAGAGTGTCATGGAAATGCGACTTTTAGCGAGTGCAAATCTGGAATGCACTCGTCTCCTTCCCTGTTAACAATATCTGCGAATCCTTTGAAATGCAGACATTGTTCTGCAGCGTTGTCGAGCGTCTAGCTGGCCTCAGAAGTAGTTAAAGCGTGCAAGATATATTTTTTTGAACACTTTTCAAAAGTGAACTTTAAAAACAATCCCACTGAAATTAAGCACTTTTTGGTTTCAGCTCCCCATGTTGAGAAGTTTGCACGGAAATGCAGAGCATCTCCACATCACCTTTTCATCCTGTACAGAAATACAGACATAGAAAAACATAAAAGTCCTTAAAAAAATTTTGAGCGTAAGTCGATGTCATCGAGATTTTTTTTTTACTTCATGCATCTGTCACACAAACAAACATGTGGGCATTGGTTATGGTGTTGAGCCCAAATTGAAAGCAGCTCTAGAATCCATTATGACTGAGTAAACTTTGTATTTTTATGTGGTTCAGATTTACTATGCCTGGTCAGACTCTGCAAGGCTGCGTGGTTGACTCTGCCGCCAGAGTGCATAAAGATGCATTACTTGCTTTATAAACTTTATAATAGCAGTGTGAAAAGGTTCAAAGACAATTGGTATAATGTTTCATAAGTAATTTCTTTCCAAATTAAGTAATGCTCTTCTATGTACGTAACCAATCAGAATCCTAAATTTAAGGGGTCTAGCTTTATAGCAGAAGCCAGAAAGCCTGTTCCACAGAGGACTAAATGTCATGCTGAGTTGCGTGGCACCACAATCCTAATTTGAAGCAGTCCATTCCTATTCGGAAGTCATTCATTTTGTGGTATTCCTGGTGTCCTTGTTTTCTAGCTCTGATACATTCACCGAAAATCCCAGTTTGCACCGTGTTACTCTACCAGTCCCAATGGGAAATAGTGGCTGTTTTATGTCACAGTAAATAATAAACGTGTAAAAATCGCAGCTGGTAACATGTTTTCAAACCTTTCAAACCATTTCCCATGTGAGATTCCCCAGGCAGGAACATCTCAGGGGCGGCCGTAGGGAATTACGATTTCAGTAGCAGGTTTACGAGGGATGCTGAAACTATGTAAGACAATAATGCAAACTTAATATAAGCTGACTTGTATTACAAAGCCAAAATAAGTCCTATCGTGAACAACTTGTGAAAACTGGAAAAAAACAAAAACGCAATCAGAATAATACATAATATTCCTGCAGTTATGGTGGAAACCATCCATTATTGCAATTTAAATTCATGTATTTCCTACGAAAAAGTACCAGCTCATTTCATCTCAAGTTCATAAGCAGGTTGCCACAGTTTTTCTGCGCCTGGCCTTGGATGTTTATTTCAAACTTAATTAGCTTTGTGTCACATTTTCAGCACACAGTTTGTGAAAAATCACTCCTTTCAGGAGTCCTGTCTTCTGCTTTTGAGTGCTGAGTCTATTACAATTTTGAAGCCTGTTTCTGAATATCTTCCTTTGCTTTGCAGATTATCCTGTATACTGTTGTGTAAAACACGTCTTGACTATAAAATATGCCAGTACCGTTTTTCTCCTTTATTTCTTTTGCTGAAAGAATATTGCACTTATCTTAAAATTACTTGAAATGCATGTATCGTCTGCCTGCAGTGCTGCACTAAATAAGCAGCAGGAAGATAAAGGGATGGATGAATGTATTCTGTGTCTGTGTGGTTTTTTTCCACGCGAACATTCTTGTCACCGTTTCCGTGAGGTTTCGGGCTGTGTTCGCATTTTCGTTTCTGAAGCAGTGAGCTGAGAATAAACGGCGATGGAATCACAGAGACCTCACCCTGGTTTCCCAGCAAAACGAAACCAAACAAAGCCTTCTGAGCACAACAGCAAATTTGATGCTATGTCAGGTAGTGGTCCGACATAAACGCTGAAATGTAATACACAAGCGGTGTCTGGTGGGTAATAACAGCGACAGGCCAGGGCATGTATTAAAACATCGTGCCACCATTTATTTGGCAGATAGTTGGTAACTCACCAACCCCCCCCTTCCATGGTCCAGCCTCCAACTACCCCCCATAGCGGCATTTTGGGATATTATTCATGGCAAAGGACTTAATATGAACGCAATGTTTTTTCACAATCCAATTAAAGAAATATGCAATACAAAGAGGGAGGAAGTGAGGCAGATAAGCAGAATCAGTGTAGGTAAGAACGACCAGGAATGTGGGAGCAGATTCAACATTTAAATCAGACAAAGGCGTCATAGCTCTGGCTAAGAAGGACAGAGGTTTATTTAAAATTCTGGGCAGATCAGTACAAGGTGAAATCCAATTTATTTCACATTCAGTTCTCCTTAATAAACATCAATCTTCTAACTGCCCATTCTGGCCAGAGTTGGGCAGCATAGGGCAGAAGGCTGAACTTCACGCTGGACAGACAGAAAGACAGACACACAGTCTATGGGCAGATTAGTGAAGCCAATTAGCCTAACTGCAGCCTTTGGAAAACAATCTGACTCATGGAGAACACGCATATACACTAAGGAGTGTTACTTCTCAGCCGATTAGTTACACCAGTGTTTCCCAGCCTGGTCCTTGGGGACCCCAGACAGTCCACATTTTTGCTCCCCCCCCCAGCTCCCATCACACCAGACCCTGGGAGGGAGCAAAAATGTGGGATGTCTGGGGACCGGGCTGGGAAACACTGAGTTAAACTACCAACATATATACTGAGGAACTTAGCTTTGCTCAGTTTTTAATTGACATTTTCTAATTAATTACCTTTTTCAAACATTAATGCTGGGTAGCACTGTTAAATTACGGCTTATAATGATAGACCGCTGGTGTCTTCCTCCTGTTCATGGTGTATTCAGAAACGTGTAGGGCAGACTGCGGATTTCCCCGGCGAAGAGCAGCTTAAAACCCACATCACAGCCGCATCGCATAGATAAGCACCACCCCAGCAGGGATTAGGGGAAGTTTTATCTGTAGAAAATCATCTCCCCAGTACATCTTGTGAGCAGTCGTCCCACCTGAGGCACACTGATGTCATGGAGGAGGATGAGGGACAACTGCGGGGGCACAGGCTTGGTTTGGGTGGTATTATGATAACCCCCCACCCCCCGGGAAATTTTATTGGAAAATTCCGGAACGGCATTGCTTTTTAAAATACCGTAAACTGTAGTATCTGGCTTGTGTGATTTGGGGGGGGTCGGGGGGTGCTGGTGGTAAAATTAAATTTGTCGACCCAGTGGGACAGGGTAATAGGACTAAAACTTGCTAGCTAATTTTACCGCAGCTATATAGCGGAACAGCAGGACATTCTGCATCATTAGCAACTTTCAGTTTAAATGGTATTCATCTTTGTCCCCTTACGTTATCCCAGACTACCTTAAATCCGACAAGTTATCCGACTAAGAGCAAAATCCTGGCTCGTGATACAGGCCCCTGCTGTCAATTTGCGGGAGACTCCCAGATCTTCCACAACAGCTGAGATGACTGTGTGAGTGGATGGGGAACGTCTACGTGATGTTTTTAGCTGCACTGTGAAGAGGGTGCCCTCCCCCCCCCCCCCCAGTATGTTGTCCTGGAGTAGGACACCCCATATTGGGGCTGAGATCCTCGCTTTCCTACCACAAAGGTTAGTTAGTTCTTGAATTCGGTGAGAAAAACACTTGTCAGAACTCACAAAGAGACCATTTCTAGTAATCGTCTATTGAGTACAGACATGGGCCATTATAGAGCACGTTTAAGCTGCATGACTTTGAGAGGACACTGGAGTGCCAGGAGAAAACCCAGACAAACATGGTCAGGACGTGCAAACTCCACACAGGCAGATTTGTGACCAGGACCCCATGACCCTGGAGGAGGGATTCCACCGTGCTGCCAAGAGAGACACCAAGCCGTCCACCCAAATGTAACTGACAGTGAGAAATGCAGAAGGACAATGCCAAACAAATGAAAATCCCACACTTTACTGAACAGGAGTCGCTCCGCATTAATGACCTACATCGTGATCCCTAACTGCCCCCCCCCCCCAATCTACTTCTTGAACCTCAGATATCACACACAGCATCACCAATGAGGCACTGCAGATAATGGAAATGCTCTTTGGCACTGATGGATCTCAAACATACAGATTACGTACATCGTATTCCAAACTGAACACCTCCGCCCGCATTGCCGGCCGCTTATTCATCTGTTAAAGCAGCTTCCTATTATTATTCCCATGCGACTTCTCCAAACCCAGAGCCAAAATGGCAGAGCTGATCCTACGTGGCTGATTTCCAGAGAAATCTGACCACAAACAGCATTAATATTTGCAAATTTCGGGCTCTCTTTAATAAATCAGCCGAACAAGTTACATCAGAAATGCAGCCTTTTGCGCGCAGTCTCGGGGTCTTGCCCGCTAAGGTCACTTCTCCTCACCCATTGTTCCTATTTAAATCCAGGAAACAGAGAGGAAGTGCCTGCAGTGTGTGCAGTGTGTGCGTTCCCTCCAGGTGCTATTCCCAGGGCTCCCGAGCCAGCGGACTTGACTCCATTTCCTCCTTCGGCCAAGCAGCTCGGATTTGGGGAACGAGAAAAGACAGGAGGCGACAGGAAATAATTGAAAACGGCCGGAGTCAGGTGAAGGAAAACGGGCGGATGTCATGGACAGGAAACCAGGAACAGAGGCATCGCAGAACATGGCCAGGTGTGGTTTTTCCGGAGCTGTATTTATTCAGTGGGCTGGATTGCTACATCTGAGGCAACATGTTACATCAACCGAATGTTTGGCTTCTTAATAAGAGTCAGGCGGTGCAGCATTTAAATCTCTCCTCAGTCTCACCTCCTTAGACCTTGGTGCAAATTGGCATCCATTCGCGCACTTCCTCCCAAGACTGGCCTCTTTCATCTGCCAAGATGGAAGCAGGTGCCGACTGCCAGACCTCTCCTCGCCGAGCTCTCATAGCTGTGTGGATATTCAGGGGATTCTGCTTTTCACCTTCTCAACAACGTTCCCAACAGCATTCCCAATGCCATTCCCAACAGCATTCTCAGCAGCGTTCCCAATGCCATTCCCAACAGCATTCTCAGCAGCGTTCCCAATGCCATTCCCAACAGCATTCTCAGCAGCATTCCCAATGCCATTCCCAACAGCATTCTCAGCAGCGTTCCCAATGCCATTCCCAACAGCATTCTCAGCAGCATTCCCAATGCCATTCCCAACATAATTCCCAACAGCATTCCCAATGCCATTCCCGACAGCATTCCCAACAGCATTCTCAGCAGCGTTCCCAATGCCATTCCCAACTGCATTCCCAATGCCATTCCCAACAGCATTCTCAGCAGCGTTCCCAATGCCATTCCCAATGCCATTCCCAACAGCAGTCTCAGCAGCATTCCCAATGCCATTCCCAACAGCATTCCCAATGCCATTCCCAACAGCATTCTCAGCAGCGTTCCCAATGCCATTCCCAATGCCATTCCCAACAGCAGTCTCAGCAGCATTCCCAATGCCATTTCCAACATCATTCCCAATGCCATTCCCAACAGCATTCTAGGCAAGCCTTCCCTGCAGCATTTTCAACAGCATTACCAACACCATTCTTAACAACACTCCTAAAAGTATTCCCAACAACATTACCAACAGTATTCTCAGCAGCATTCCCAATGCCATTCCCACCAGCATTCCCAAAGCATTCTCAATAGACTATCCAGTGCTATTCCCTGCAGCTCTCTTAGCTGTGCAGATATTCAACAGATTCTACTTGTCACCTTGTCCCCGTACCTCTTAGCAGGGATGGTCCCCCCACACACAATGGGGTCTGACCTTTCTGCTCCATCTGACGGGCACACGGTGTTTTTCCCACCCTCTTCGCTGCTAGATGATTTTTCTTCCCCACTCAGACAGCTCAATAAGTGTCCTGGGCTGCCCTTTCTCCTCTTGTTTTCTAGCATGTTTGGCACTGGGACTGAGGAGCAGCACATTTCTGTCAATGAAGTAAAACGGGGCCAGCAGGTTGTGTGGACATGAAGTATCTGTAGCATGTAGGGCAGGATTTGCTTCTTCGGGCGTCGAGATGAGCCCTGTTGTGATACCCTTGAAGAAGGTAATACTCTAACACAGTGTTTTCCAATCTGGTCTTCGGGGACCTACAGTCGCTCCATGTTTTTGCTCCCCGCCTACAATTTGGAACTGGGAGGGAGCGAAAACACAGACTGCTGTGGGTCCCTGAGGACCAGATTGGAAAACACTGCTCTAACAAAATGTGTATGAATGGATGCATTTTTTTATGTGGATTTGAACAAATGCAACAGCCAAGCAAGTAAATGTGATTTTTGTCCTTTATAAGCAATCTTCAGATTATTTGTGATCCTTGGGGATTAGACATGGTTGCAAAGCCAGAGATTGAGCTAAATCGTCTTCCCTTTTTACCACTGTAGGAAAAAAGACTCCCACATACCACTGAGGATAAAGCTGTTCTCCTGAATTTCAGGACTTTTCAAAGGAGGCCATTGTGGACCAGGACCAGCAGAAAAGGTTCCATTCATTGCCTTGGGCCCGGCTCTGTTCCTCTGATAGTGGACCACTCTCTGCTGTGTAACAAAACACTTTACTCAACGGGGGGAGGGTGACCAAGCATCTTGCAGATGGTAGTGTGCAGATCTGCCAGTCTGGGGAGAGAGAGAGTCTGGGAGAGAGAAAGTAGGACATGAGTTCACAGTCAGGATTTCACTCTGCGTGTTACCCCTCATGTTGGGGGGTGAAGGGGCACAATGGCATCGTGGTATTGGGCTCCTCTGGGCGGTGCCAGTCAAACCAATCTTAATGCCATTCTCAGCAGCATTCTTAATGCTGTTCTCAATGCAATTAACATTCCTAACAGAATTATCAATAGAATTCCCAGTGCCATCCCAATGGCTTTTCCAAGAAACTTCTAAACAACATTCCCAACAGAATTCTCAACAACATTCCCAACAGAATTATCAGTAGAATTCCCGGTCTCATTCCCAATGGCATTTCCAACAAAATTCTCAACAATATTCCCCACTGAATTCTTAATAGAATTCCCAGTGCCATTCCCAATGGCAATTCCAACAAAATTCTCCACAGCATTCTCAGCAGTGTTCCCAACAAAATTCCCAACACCATTTCCAAGAGAATTCTCAAAAACATTCCAGCAGCATTCTTAATGGTATTTCCAGTGCCATCTCAACAGCATTTTTAAAGCATAATGGCTCTCTGTGGAAAACGACAGTGAAGACCTGGGGGCATTTTTCATCACAAACCTTCAATGCTGTCCTTATCGAGAGCAGGCCCTTAGGCTCCAATGGTGTGGAATTCAGCCTCGATGGGAAAGAAGTTCCTTAAAACACGACGTGCCTGCATTCCTCGCTGCCTTTTCATTGGCTGAATGGGAATTACTCACACCTCATTGGCCTCAGTCTTAAGGAAGTAATCCTCACCATCATTCTGGCCACGGCCTGTACTGGTGGCTGGCATCAGTCTGAATATGGGAAACAAAACAAGCCATTTCCCAAATGAAGGCTGCAGTTCCTCATCACCCAAGGACTCCTCTGTCTCTCTTTGAGGTTTTAAGCCCGACTGTCCACACGTGGACCGACTGTCCTACTTCTGATACAAAGGCAGCTGTGGTGCCATAACTCACTTGCCTAGTAACAGCATCAATTGGAGAGTAATATACTCCGAGGGTATGAAGTATCACCTGTGACGAAACAAAGAGGCACAGACTTGTACATCCACAAGGAAACCACTGTGCTGGAGAAGGGAGGGTCTTGCTGGTGGTTGTCAGCCGATGAAGCTGTTGTCTTCGTAGCTGAACACCCGTCCGAAGGCTCCATCCAGCATCCAGAGCAGATCCCCGCTGCCGATGCAGGCTGTGTGCGTTAAATGGGAGTGTGTAATGGACAGTCCCGTCCCAGCAAGACTCCATCAGAGCCAGATGATTACCTTACCGCCTCAATTGACACATCTGATTACCTTTAGTTGCGATTTTATACTCATGCAGATCATAGACTGCCTTTTCTTGATGCTTAACTGTATATTTAAAATGAAAAGCAGGGATTCTGACAATAACCTTCCTGATCTGGAACACCAAGACAAGGGAGGAAATGTCCATACAGACTGCATGTGCTTGAGGAGTCTTGCGTGTCTGATCCTGACATATACATAGCATTCTTCAGTAGGGCAGAAGATGACATGGGCCAATTATATAGGTCTGTACCCTAAAGGGGCGCTAATTGTTATTTTTATTATTTTTGTTACTCTTGTTGCTGTTGTTGCTGTTATTGTTGTTATTGTCATAATCATTACTGCTATGTCGCATGCCTCCTCACACTGAACCACCTAACCTCATGGCCTAGATTTAAATATCCTGGCACTCATCACTTTGCATATAGTACAATCCCAGGGGGGTGTTCCATGAAGCAGGGGGGTGTTCCACAAAGCAGGATTTCTCAGTTAGCTGGGTTAACTAAAGCTAGAAGTCACAGTCGTCCAATGAGAGTTTAGGTAAGGAGCATTCCTATTGGACAACCATGATTGTCCAATAAGAGTTTAGGTAAGGAACATTCCTATTGGACAACCATGATCGTCCAATAAAAGTTTAGGTAAGGAGCATTCCTAATCATGATAGTCAACGATTCTCAATTATTTTCTCCGAGGTCCAAATTTCATCAGTTACACAAAGCCAGGGTTTTTTTTAGGGGGGGAGGGGCATCTTGGTAGATTTTACCGACTGGGGGGCGTCCCCCTTGATAAATTGATAAGTCGCGTGGTCTGGTTTGCATCGTGTTTCCATCTGAATGCAGAGTAATGCATTTCTACGCAGGCATGCAGATAATGCTCAGGTGCTGAACATGCGAGCAGCCTCTGGTTGCGTGTGAAACCTTCCACCGCGCAGGTTGTTTCCGCCGACCTCCTCGTCCACCGCACTTGGCCGACATCCCGTCAGTATCAGCACAAATAAAAGCTGTGTATTATAAAAGACATCCAGCCACGAATACCAGCAATAACTTACGACCAATGTGCCAGATATGAAAGACGACAGCTGGTCCTGGCCGGGACCCAAAGCCCGTGAAGATCAGCATTAGTCGGTAACAGAGGTCGGCCTTCAGCGTCTCTGCAGAAACGTGAGCAGATTTATTGCCCTGCTCTTGATCCTCCTTGCTTTCTCTTTTTATGAGGCTGTCCGTGACTGACAGGGCAGCACACAGGAGCACATTCACAGCACGTGTTAAGTGTCCAGTAAGTGGAAAGCAATTCGTTTTTCCTGTTCGGTCAGTCAGACAGGACCCCCTTCATCGTGTTATTCGTGGAGCTGCGCTCACAAAGAACCACGGAAAGAATCTATACACCTTCAGGTGAACCTTGAGGAAAAGGACTTTTTTCCTTGCTCGCTTCTTCGTTTATTTTTTTGGAAACCGTGAGCTGCGCTCCGTGAGAGCCTTTCCAGCGGGCCGGTGCTCGTCCGTTGAGGCGGACCGTAACGGCAGACCGCGAGCGTTGCGTCCATGAATGGCCTCAGTGACTCCGCACCGCCAGGGCCTCATGTTCTGTGGTTTTCCAAAAAATTCCCAGCCCCGTGATGAAGGGCGTTTTCAAATCAGCCCTCCCCGGCTCCTGAGGCCGGGCCCCGGCACGGAAAATGTGAGGAGGCGGTGCTGAAAACGCCACTCTGTTCGGCCGCGCCGGGTCCAGCGGTCATTAAGGACTGACTGTCCTCCCCCCCACCGTGCGGTGAGTACCCCTTCAAAGGTCCTCTCCCTGGGCTCCCATAATGGCATCACTACAGGGAGGGGCTGCCCCAGGCACCCTCCCCCACCCCCAACCAAAATGAAACATGCTTCACTGCCCTGGCCAGTCCCGATGCAGCGACGGCATAAGCACGTGGCATTGCCAGTCTCGCCATAGATCCCCAGCCAGAGACTCGCTTCATCTCGATCAGACATCGAAAGAGGCCTATTATAGCTGTTCTAATGAATATGTAACCAAATCAGATGGATATAGGTTACGACCTTAATATGTACCTAATGCAAATTTCACAAATAGGTCAGTTAATTTAGGCTGGGGGGAGGGGGAAGGTGGCTCAGTGGGCGGCATTGCTTGGTTAAATCCCCCCCCCCCCGGCTCTGTGAGTGTGTGTTTGTGTGTTGAGTTTGTTGTTTGTTGTGCTGACAGGTTTCTTCCAGGTACTCAATCCAAAAACAAGCACTGAAGGACACTGAGGAATCCTGATTTCCCATTGTGTGTGTCACGTACCACGGACTGGCATCCCATTCAAGCTCTTCCTTGCCTTCCGCGCTAAGCTTTCCATGACAGTCTTCAGGCTGGCCGCAATCCTGCGCTGGATACGCAGTTATGGAAGACAGGCGGGTAAAATTTTGGCCCGGGATTCATTCCGAAACTGTGGACGCCTGTGGGCATTTTTGTCATCCGTTCACCGAAGGCGACGACTCGGAGTCGTGTGACGAACTCAGGCAAACGTTTGCGAGGAGACAAACAGACTTTAAGTGGCAAGAAGAAGAAGAATCCCTGGGGGAGGATAATGGCAAGATCATGGCTGATTTCAGACTGATTCCTTCTTTGCGGATGCATATTCATGAGCCTGCATGTCTAATTACAGACAATCCTGCACTTCAGTGTCCCTTATTTACAAACAGCGCGTGTGGGAGGTGCACCACAAACCAGAAAAACATTATTAGCCCCCGTCCTCGTACCCTGGCAGTAGGTTGACCGATTGAAGTACTCATAATGACTTATTACCAAATAAGTCAAAAATCTGAGAAAAAATCTAGATAATGAATCTGTGGAAAAACACTGGCCAAAGAATACTCCCGGCTTATATAAATAACATTCCATCAGAGCATAATATGACTTGTTTCGCTGGTTAATTTGTGATTTATAAATGAGGCCAGGCACCGCAGTGGCTCGGAGGGAAGCGTCAAAGCCTCATGCATGCAGGGGTTGGCCGTTTGTTTCCTGTTTCCATGGCGGCCCGAGTTCCTCTCCACATCTGTGCGCGTCTCCTCCTCGTATTCCAGTTTCCTCCAACCGATTAAGTGAACTTCCGTCTCTGCACTGTGCAGATCGCACGCCCCGGTAGCCCGTCCAGGGTGTCCTGTGCTGGGCTCCAGACTCCCCGAAGCCCGGTGATAGAATCGGCGGACGCCAGCCTGACAATGAGACGGCAGCGGGCGGACAGGCCTCCGGCGCCGTGAGACTTCGCTCGCTTTCTCCATCTTTGCGTTTCAATCTGCAGGCCCCTTCTGAGGAAAAAAAAAGTGAAGTAACAAAAACACACGTCTCCGTTTCCTGCCTTGGATCTACGCCGGTGGCCCTGGAGATGTTATGCTGCCCTGACTGTTCCACAGGAAGGACAGACAATCCTGCCGAACCCTCCTCGAAGACAGATCTATGCTTCTTGTTTTTGCACCGCCACCATCCAAGGCCGCTTGGCTAGCTAACACAGGTGCTCATTAAATTCTTACATACGTCGAAAAAGCTGAACCCCTACGTGGCAACAGAGGCACCAGGCATATGGTGCTAAGCCTTCTGGGTCATTATCACTTCCTGTTATTATTCTACTGACAGAAGAGAAGTGCAAGTCACGCGGACTCTCTCACTCTCTCTGTCTTTCTCCTGCCTCATATGAGAATTAATGTATCTTTGATTGCGACGTCGACCCTCCTCATATAATGTGGCTCTTGAAGCTGCAAAACAGGGTCACTGTAGTGATTTATCACTCAGGTGTTTTTATGTTTACTTCCAGACCGCAAGATGCATTAAGACGAGCTCCATTTACTGCCATTAGAGCACGCAGTGTGCTAGGCGGGTTCATACCAGCCGATGCCATTTTCTTTGAACGTCGATGACCTTGTTTATGACAAAATAACCGTGCGGAGATTATGAGAAATAATGAGTACGTGTGGATTCAAGTCTTTGTCTTGAAGAGCACAGTATGTGACCAGCAGCTTTAAATACATTTAGATCTTGCCAAAATTGTTGTCTTTCAACTTTAATTATTGGCTGTACTGCACTTCTGTCCACCCACAGTCTTCATGTGTTACATAATTTTGAACGTGGGGCTGGTGGCATCTCAGCACAGAGGCCTGAGCAGTGGGGAGCGGGGAGGAAGCACAAGTGGGGCATTGCACTGTGATGGTCATGGGTTCAAATCCCAGAGAGCACAGAAAGCCTATAACCTTTTCCTCTGCTGTAAGTTGTTTTGGATAATTGTAAGAGAAAAATACAGAGAACGTGTTGTGGTCTTCAGACCGCATGCCATCAAAACGGTGGTTTTATTACCAAACACTCAACGCATGCAAGACTATCCCTTGTTCACTAAAATATATTTGAAATCTTGTTTTTTTTTAATGATGGGATTGTTAAAAACAAAGTCATCCATCTGAGTTACGTAAAGAGGAGCACAGAGGCACAATGGCGACGCGCCGAAATTCATTTTACGCCCAAAGTTGGCGTCGCCATCCGGCTCACACTGGAACCTGCGTTTCAGGCGTCCTCTGCGTGAGGAGAACAGCGGCCGGCGAGTGAGCGGGGTGCTCAGGTCAGGAGTGTGAAAAGCAAGGCAGGCGGGAAGGAAAGACTTCGGAATTCTCTTTGAATCCCGCATCTCTCCGGTAAAGTCTCATTTAAAATGTAGAAAGAGGCCCATCGCACACCTGCCTCTCTGAGGCGGCCTGTTCCCCGTCTCGCAAGCATCGGTCTAATGTTACGGGAGGTTTCGTATCTCCGCTTGTATAAACAATGGAAGCCTGTAGTGTGAGTGTGACAGATATCAAGCGTCGCTCGAGGTTCTGCCTATACAAGGAGCACAATAAATAAATTGATTGATTACATGGTCTGCCATGAAACTTGGCTAGCCTTCTGCCACCGGGGCGGCGTAATTCGTGCAGAGTATGCGTCTCTGCGCCTCGAGTCAGGCCGGGGTTTGCACACAGCAGCCACCGATGTTTGGATCTTCCGACCTACTCAAACATCAAGAACTCCTGCAGGGCGACCTTATGGAGTCTCGTTCCCGGGGATTATTTCCAGCACATTCCCCCTCCCCACGGCACCTAAATATAAGCTTGGCTGAGAGTCTGGGCTCGGGCTGCTTCCGTGAAACACTCGCCTCCCTGTGAAACAGCACCGTAGGAATTCCTCACGCTGTTATACGAACAGGCCGGCTAACGCTAGCACCGAGGCTTCAGTCACGGGGAGCGCTGCGGGACGAGAGATGGAAATATAGACTTTTTTGCAAAATTAACAAGTCAGACTTTTTTGGATATGCATGATGGCAAACAAACCTGGAGCATTGTCACCTCACCTCCCAACCGCCCAGGTAGAGGAACCATAGACGAGAGACCAATGAAGTGAAAGAATGAAAAAAATAAATTGATGCTGTCTCTGTAGTTCTGGTCCTTCTGAAGAAGGGACTGCTGAAAGTAATTCACCCCGAGCCTCGATAAAGGCATGAGGCCAAGATACTAATTTCCTCACAAATTCTACCCTCCCACGGATAGTTCCGGAACATTCCGTGCCACGTGCAGGCTTCTTTATCATTGGCGACTGGCTCCTTGTACCGATGCGAGGCCCAAATGCTGGGGTGGGATGTTTCGGGGAAATAATGACTGGCTGAGCTGAGGTCGGCTCGCACCACCACTGGAATGTGACCCGCTGCTGACCGCGGCTGTTTGTGCAGTGTGATGCTGACAGCGAGCCAAGGCTAGTCATTAGGAGAATCCATCCATAGATGGAGCCATCTCAACAGCTACTGACATCAGAGGCGTATACAGGGGCGGGTCCACAGTGACACCGGCCCCATTTGAAAGCTGATTGGCCCCTGGAGTGTTCTCTCCCCTTCACTCTTCCATTCAAAACATATCATTGGTTAGCAATGAATTATGTTCCCTCTTTTACCGCCCACCCTAAAAAAAATGTACTATAATTGGCCCTGATTGAAGCATAATGAAAAACACATGCAGGGGTGGGTCAGGATGGCTCAGATGGTTTGAATGCTGTATCTGTGAGCGGAAAGCTGTGGGATCAAATCCCATTGTAGGCAGAATGATTTCGCTGACGTGCCGTTGAGCTTGGCCTATCTGCTCTAGGGATTGTCTCACCCTG
Source organism: Paramormyrops kingsleyae (assembly GCF_048594095.1). Taxonomy (NCBI): domain Eukaryota; kingdom Metazoa; phylum Chordata; class Actinopteri; order Osteoglossiformes; family Mormyridae; genus Paramormyrops; species Paramormyrops kingsleyae. The sequence goes on from NC_132816.1 coordinate 17,337,488, forward strand.
CACCCTGCTTTCCGAATTATACATCATTTTGGATAAAAGAGTCTGCTACCGTAAACTAGCATAAATGTAAACAATGAGAAGAACAGCCTGTTAATCCATTTAGAGAACCTTGCAAAAAGAATGTGGGGTTATTCAGGGGAAGAATCCTTACTAACGAGGACCGAGAGCTTCTCTCCACATTCCTTGAGTTCTATTTTCCAAACGAGCACAAGATACGGCATCCAGGGAAAGGCAACATTTATTTTTTACATGCCAGTAATCAGGTGGGGGGGGGGGCACAGACTGTGGGGGGGTAACATCCAAACGGCGATAACAGGCCTGAAACTCTGTCGGTCTGTCACGAGAGCGGGACACCGGCGTGGTGTTCGGTTTCCGCCGGTTTGCTTTTGATAACGGTGCCGCCCTTGTGGCTGATTCCAGTAGCGGCTTCCTCAGATAACAGGGCCCATATGCTCTGCTTTCTCTGACTCCTCTTCCTTCATGACAGTCATATTCTGTTCCCGTCACTTCCACTGATATCACCCCAACTTCATTTTCGACTCTTTTTCCATCATCTTTTACATAATGCGTTTTATGTACCTTGGTAATAAGACAGTGACACACTTACGAGTCTATCTCTCTCTCTCTGATTTATTTGCTCACTTACTTGAACTTGGGATAATTTAGTTACAGCCAACAGTACACTGTCACTGTCTGAGAATACATATCAGTAACGGCTATTGTCATATGACAGCTTCAGGAAGCATAGGCATTGATGCCAGAAACATAGGTTTAGTCTATAAATATTGCAGCAACCCTCACAGAAGAGGGACTGAATCTCCCACAATGAGGGCAATGATCTAAGCTACAGGAGCCAAGACACCTGCTCAAAACTGTTAAATCACTGAATCTGAAACATTGCGTGGAAATTGTTCTCAGGTGTGAGGGCTAAACTCAAATAATCAGCTACTCTGAACCACGGGTGATATTATGAATTTTTAGGTATGGGTTGGGGACAGGCAATTTAGAAGACGAATTCCATGGATTATCCAACTAAGTAAAAGTAAGTTATGGATCTCTGAGCGGGGGGTGTGGCTGTGTTTGTTTCTGTGCATGTGCCGCATAGTTTTTCATTTGAAAACGCAAAAGGAAAAGTGTTGCTTTTAACATCTAACACCAGGGCGGTGAAGTTTAGTGACAATTACCGTCACTCATGGAATATTTCACTGCTGCGCTCCCCCGCGATCCGTTCCTTGCCGCGTTCGGAGGTAGCCGGAACGAGCGACGCCGTCACTAATTAGGGAAGGGGAGTCGGAAGAACGGTAGCGTAAATACTGCAGGTGGTGCAACACACTGCCCAAGAAGCAATGGAAGAAAAAAATAAGTACAAAACTTGACATAATAGGGAATCGTTGAAGAACTAGGTGACAGGTTTAAGAGTAAGACATGGGGACACACATGTTGCGTGTCTCGAAATGGGATTTGTGGCAGGAAGCGTCTTTGGCAGGAGGGAGCAGAGATTCGCCATCTGTAATCAACTGGACTCGTATGACGGTGGGCGGGGGGTTGATAAAACTGCGCCGCATAACAGATAACGGTGATCACCATACACACACGCATGCACGTACTGCACGCACACACCCAGACCCAAACAGAATGAGGGACCGGCCCATCACGCGTGGATCCAGATGCCGGTAACCCGTTATCTCTGCAAGCCCTCACAGGTGCGGCTGACGACAGAGACGTCTCCCACAGCTCGGGCGCGTTGCTGCGCTCCGCTGTCTCCATGACAACCTAATTAGCTGTGGGGGAGAGGCAGATGTCAGACGGTGGGATGTTGGGCCCGCAAAAAACTTCCAGAAAGGGAGGTCTGAGGGCAAGCGAGATGGAGAACGACAGGCTGCATTACAATCACCTAATTCAGCGGGTGTTGACCACTGAGAAGTGATTTACGTAAAATAGTATTTAACAAAAAGTCAAAATAACAGACGTGTCTTCTTCTTGGATGGTTGGACCCGGCCTGGCTTATTGGAGGCGTCCACTGGGGCATGAATTCTGCCATTCATGCTGCATGTCAATGGTCTTACTTTTCGTTGCGTTGTTATCGGAGTTCAGCCAGAGAACTAACAGTGTTCATTTCAATGGAGACGACTTCATCCCTCAGTAAGTCAGTGTTGAAGGCTGGAGGGATTATACTCTGGATGATGTACTGTGCAGGAATTCAGCCAAAAAAAAAAGGTGCGTGAGTGGGCTAATGGACGAGAGTAAGAGAGCAGCGGTGAGAATTCTGTACGAGGTCAGCGCAGAGGGAGTATCTCAAATAGCAGCTAATGGATGACAAGAGATTGGGGGCAAAACGAAAGGCCAAAATGCAGCGGTGGGCAGAATTACCACCTGCGTCCTTCTGCTTGAGTCTCACCATGGTACTTTTAAAACATTTCTGGATCGATGTCTGTCAGATATTCTCCTTCTTTTCTGTTCAAGCTCCAAGACGGAAGGTCTAGTTAAGCCCAAAAATGCATACCACTCCACACATTTCTCAAGGCATTGTTTATCGCAGGAGACGAGCAAAGGATTTGTGTGGTCACCATGGTTTCACGTCGAGCGGAGGACACGGAATGGGCCTCCACACCAATCAGAGCCCCCCCCCCCAGCAGAGGCATGTTATTGTGGCTGTCAGTGTGTCTCTGCGCTAATTACAGCTTGCAAGCTGAAGAGTGTGCGGCAGAAGAAAGTTCCCATGTTCAGTTTGATGTTCGACTCTGTTTGTATTCATGCAATTGCCGGACTTGTCAAAGACGGAGACGACGGCAGTGAGACGTGGCATGAGTCAACTGCACCGTGACAGTTTGTCATGACTCGTAATTTGCCTATTGTCTTATAACATTCGGCGTCATCTTGTTATGAATCAAAACCAGGGCCGTACTCCGCATTAAATGTCACCAATAAGAGAGCAAAATTTGCTCCAAGAGAAATTTTAGGAGAATATCTTCTGGGCAGGGTAATCGTCCCTATGTACTGAAATCAGGGGCAATTCTAGGATTTTTTTATTTATTTTTTTGAGGTTGAGGCATAAACAGAGCCAGGATTCATACAGAAGGGCCAGCCTTATCATTAGCCAATGATATGTTTTCGAATTGGTGAGTGACAGGGGAGGGACCACTCAGGAGGCCAATCAGCTTTCAGCTGGGGCCATACCCTATATATGCCCCTATCTTTAATTCCCTTTCTTCCTACCTTCATCCATAATTATTTGGAATGGGATCCTGCAAGGACATAACCCCACATAATGAATACTGTAGCTCCAAAGAGGATGTTGGTAACTATGGAGAGTTTTGCCTTTGACATTTTGATTGGAAAACGCGTTCCACGATGCACTGCACAGAAACGTATTGCACAGGAAGATTGCAATCCGCACTCGCACTCATTTGAGTGAATTTCAGCACACTGCTGGAGCGCAGTTAACTCTTGCCCTAGATTTTTTTTCCGCGGATTTTCTAAAAGTTCGCATAAATCCAAAGAAACCGTGTTGTTTTATGTAACACATTCCCGTGGGGCTGGCTGGGCTGCCGGCAGCCACTAATTTCATGTATTATATGGAAACAAATGCTGTCAGACAGGTGCCATGTTTAGCTTGGTGGTCGTGACCTTAACCGGACGGCGCGTCTCCCAAAAACACGCAGAGGCATCGCCACCAATAAGCTGCTTCTCCGCTTATGAACATTTTCAAAGCAAGTGAAGTTTCAAGAAAAATAAATAAATAAATCATTTATATCTCTTTCCAAACAGACTTTTTCAGCGGGTCGTGACTTTGGAGGTGGAGCGCCTTAAGGTCATCCAGAAGCTATTGTTCTTGATAAGGTGAGTTTTTTTCGGTGAGCTCCCAGGCAAAAATGATCCGGAAGACCCTCATGATTAATGCTTTAGCAAAACTGAATAACCTGCTCGGGCCTCAGTGATTTCAGACATGAATCTGTGTTAGTGAGTGCTGCTCTCAGGCCAAGGCCTTGCGGCCTCTACCCCACATATTGTAATTTGGTTCAGTCCAAAACAGTGTCATGAAGTATTCATGGGGATATACCATCTGCAAACAGAGAGCGGGGGGTGATGTAATAAGTGAAGCATTGCTGCAAGGGCAGTTGAGGGGACACACAAATGTTCCAGACCATGACAAGGGAACTAGGGGAACAGGCTAATTAGTTTAGGAAGGAACCCTAGCTGGTAAGAATTTATCTATACATTTTCATATAGTTTCTCTAACCCACACCTATATTAGTTTAGGAACTTCATTATTCCTCACTAAAATAACCTCCAGGGATGCAGGTGTTGAGATATGTATTACCCCCCCCCCCCCTGCTGAGTTCTGGTATTCTAAAGCCCTCCCCAGTGTATGGAAAGATTCACTCAATTAATTTTTGTCCAGACTGGGAGGTTCAAATTGTTGTGCGCGCATGGGCAGCTAAGGATGCACAGAATATTTCCGTTGAGGTTATTAAAATATTATTAGACAATGTGCTGCTCACTGTGTTTCTTAATGGGTAACTTTTGTGCTCACATCAGCAACACTGGTGATACCTGGATGGCATTAGTTGGAAACAATGTTCACCCGGTCTACACCTAAAACTGTGATACTGTAATGAAGAGATCCGAGTGCAAAGCGAGCAGCTTTAGTAACTCGCACCGCATAAAGGTCAGGACACAAGCTAAATTAAAAAAAAAATAAAAACAATCCGGGGCAATGCGAATACCAAGTCCAAACCATTTCCTGCAAACGGCGTCGGAAAAACAGGCGAGAGTTCAGAAACCAACATGAGCCAATCAGAAGCCCAGCAAGTCAACAGTCGACCAATAGCAGCCCCGCAAGTCAACAGCTCGGTAACAAGCGGGCTCAATACCTCACAAAAAGCCTCATTCAGATAAAGTCCTCATACCTCCCCTAAGGTTAATCAAGGAATGTGAAATAGTTGCATGATGAATTCAAGCGAGGTGAGGTGTGCACTGGTGGGACTGCCCATTGGTGGGACTGCTCACTGGTGGGACTGCCCATTGGTGGTAGGCATTACAGAGATGCATTTCAAATCCCATTACAGTCATGGAAATGCTATATAGCTCTATTTGGGAAGAGAAATAGATTATCAGCTTAACAGTTGAGTCATACATTTCGGACAGGTGCAGGTAGATTTTAGCTCCCATCTCCAGAGCCTCTGTTACCTTCCAGGCATGGTGCTGAGCAAGGAATCTTGTAACTTACATTTAAGACCTTAGCCACTGAGGCAGGAGTTCAAAGCTGAAGCAGCAGGGGCTTCTTAAATGAATAGACCCCAGTAGCAGAAACTATCAGTTAGGGAAGCCGTCAATCAGCTGGTAACCTTTTTCAACAGATACATACGGGCTAAAGGGGAAAAACACCACGGTTCAGTCCTGACTTGAGTTTACAAAAGGTGTGACAGCCTAAAATCAGCTACTTTGTAAGATGTTCTGGCAAACTATGCAGTTAGCCAACCCATACCCTAAACTTCAGGGCACTAGAAAAATGGTGACCTTCTCTGAAGGAGGTCACTTCTTCTGTGGGAACATTCCGACAGCAGCCAGTGCTGAATATTTCTGGGTTGCCTCAGTCTATCGATGCCAATAACTTCTGTAGTGAAGCAGCTATTAACTCCAAGACAGCTGGACTGCCTGAATCAGAGAATGAGAATATTGAGATGCTAGAGGCTGTGGATGCCAGGACTGAGACCATCTGAGAACAGGACTTTGAGGTCGCAGCATTCAATAAACCACAGACGGTGGGGACAGTACCTCATTTATGGACATCCAAGCTTCTATATTTTCAAGACAGGACAGCAGAAGGTATACGACAAATACAATGGGGTCAGACTCTTCAGTGTCAGTACTTGTAGAGGATGCTGAATCTCAGCTGCCATTAATCATCAGGCTCTGGGGGGGCTTGCGGCTGTATCCCTGCCCTCACCTATGTTCGGAAGCTGTGAGTAATGATTGAAAGGATAAAATCACAATTAAAAGCAGTTAAAAATTAGGTTTCTTGCGAGTATAAGTGGGTTCACTCTTTGTTGTAATATGTGGTGCTCAGCGATCCAAAGAACCCTTTTGGTGGAATCCCAACTTAATTATAAGACAGTAAAGATGACAGCGAGAGTATGAAGGCAGTTCAGGGTCTGTGTCTCGGAGATGGTTTAAACACCGGCAAATTATTACAGGAGTAACAGTCCTTGGTTTACGGTGAGGTGGGATCTAGGCTGATCTAACAGCTTACGGTTCAAAAGTTTGATGAATGGGTATGTATATGTATGGGTGAAATACCTATGGTCTACTACCCTGTCTAGGATAAGCAGCTCGAAGATGGATCAATAGATGGATGGATGGATGGATAGTCTAGTATATTTTCTATTCTTTTCAATGGTATCCGTTAAGGTGAAGAGATACCATTAGCTGATCATGTTAACCATTTCTGTAAGACAACCAACCTCCTACTGGGACAGCCTTAATTCCCAAACACGCTTTAAGTATGACTGAATCTGTGTTACAGTGCCGCCGGCGGTCAAAAGTACCTTAACGTGATGTCATGCATGAACGTCCGGGGCCTCCCGCAGGTCGGGATTCGCTGGTGCTGCTGTGCACCCAAAGCCAGCTGCTGAGATAATGGATTACCTGCAGGCCTTGCACTCCACCAGCTCCCTACTTTACTGCATTCTCAAAGCCTATTAAAATGGATTTGTGCAATCCATGAATTGTCTGTCTCTCATGGCTCCCCCACCAAGCCTGGCTTCGCTTCAGTCCACTGCCACACCGCTGGTAAATAATGCGAAGTAATGTTGCCTGTGTGAGCATGAAAGCCTTTTTTCAGATGCCATTTTCCCTCCCTCGAGGTGAGATGCCGCTTTTGTGCTTTAGGAAATTGCATTTTATACCCCCCCCCCCCCTTTTTTTTTATTGTCGAACAAAGAAAACAATTTTGTTCCGGAGCTAAAGGAATACAAGTCACAGACGTTGTACACAGAGTGAACTCATAAATAAGGATGTCTAATGTATAACAAGGATTTTATACTAGGGGTCTTTTTAAAAATCCTACTTATCTCGCCATTATATTAGATTTGTCCACTTTGTTTTGATACACATATTGGGAGATACTTACGTTCTCTGAATCCCAGAACATTTTTGTGTAGGTAAAACTCCCATAAGCTTTTGGGTCGTTTTTCTGTTTCCTTCTTTGGTTTGACACCATCTCAGTGCTATTATTGTACCATTGTGCTGTTGAGTGGATGCTGGTTTCCAGTGCACCTTGCACCCATTTGTTCTGCTGCACCAAAACACCAATTACTCACCTTTTTACTGGAAAAAAGAGATGAATGAAGGATTACAGTCTTGCAAAAGGAAAAGTTTAGCTGCACTGATTTCCATATCCTCCACAATCAGTATATTTTGTCGTCTCCCTACCTTTTATAACTCATTATCTGATGAGCAGTGAACTGACAGTCCGTTAACTATACAAAAGAAATATGATCAGATAATAACAAAGAAAGTGGTCCAGGCTGTAATTTGCCAGGTGACTGGGATTACTTTATCACACAATGCCTCATACGACTCCGCCTGCTATTTCTCAGTGATAACCTTTTCCTTAACCCCTGCTGGCATACGGTGCGTTCTCAGATATTTTTTTCCGCCGAATGATAAAGTGTAATTATCACAGAGCACGATTGCATGCTTCTGAGAGAAGAGTTTTTTTTTTTCTCTTTCCTCTGTGGCAATAACCTCATAAATACTCCTGCTCACGAAGACACGCAAAGTTGGATTCACGAAAAAAAGTGAATGAGAAGCACAACAAAAGACCCAGTGCTCTTCCAGCATCTTTCCTGTGGTCAAATTAAACTTTATATGAGTCAGTAAAACATGTCAGCAGCAGATTAGGTTAAACCTGCAAATCTAACACCCAGAACTCTTGTTTTTTTTTTTTCTCTGTAACCCAGTAGGTCTGAAAATAAAGTTTCACCACCTGCTTATTTCTCTCTCTCTGTTCTCTTTGACAGATGGCAGCAGTGGCTTGTGTTTAACAACAGGAGATGTTTTATAACCTTCCTGTCAACTGCTGTGCCAGTCTAGTGCCAGAAAAACCCTGGACTGTATGTTGTGACACACAAACACACATGCTTTTCTGTCTCTCTGCTGAACACGTCTGTATAACCGTGACAACAGGCAGAATGGCTTATTTTTAATACGTTTTCTCCAGCTGTTTTGTATTGGTTCTGAGTCAATTAAGCATTTTTTCCAAACAAAAAAAAAAGAATCAATAAAGGTATTAAAATATTAAGTGAATTTGCCACAAGTTTGTTTAGTTACAGGACAATCACTGATAATAATAAAGGGCAGATTTCCCATTTAAATTATATGAAATACTGTTGTATGAAGTATGAAGTACAGATGCTCCTCTACTTACGAACAAGATACGTTCCGAATGGCCGTTCGTAACTTGAAATGTTCGTAAGTCGTTATTCAACATCATTTTAAGGGTATACGCAAGTACAAAGAACTAGGATGCTGGGAGTTCGCACGCTACGCTGCTGCGCGGCGGGAGTAGCGGCCAGAAGGCGAACTAGGCGGAATTGGCGCAGGAAAAAAAAATTAACGTTGCGGACAGGAAACGGGAGCCCAATGAACACAATTTGGACTTACAGTCCTCTTCGTTCGTATGTCTGGAAGTTTGTAAGCTGAAAGTTCGTAAGTAGAGGAGCGTCTGTATATTGATTAAATGAAGTATTTATTATAAAATCAAGCTTTAGATAGCTGTATAACTTGTATACAATGTGCATAAGTAATTATTCTACTACTGGCAGTCTGCCACTATCAAAATGTCTCTTTTGTTTCATTATTTGCAGTTTTCCAGCAAAATGCATGAGGTGAAGATATCTAGCACCACTTTATTTTCCAGTTTGACATTTGAGTCAAATCACAATTTGACCATATATTCTTTAACGACCTAGCAGTTGCAACGTCTCTGTCGTACAGTACTTGAGCTTAGGTGTGGCCCTGCATCCCTGGGACCATGCATAGAAGCACACCTACGTGTGCACGCGCACACCAACACACGTGCACACGCATCCTCGCACCCTGAGAAATAGGTTGACCTCCATTTGCCACAGGCTCCTCCCATCACCCTTGGCACCCGCGCTACTGCCAAGAAAGCATAAACACACCTGCTCTCAAATTAATTACGAATCCTGCCCAGGGTGGATACCACAATTCTATCTACAATAAAGTGCATTTCTCTGAATCCATTTGCCGGCTGACCTGGACCATCTTCCATATGTATCTCCCGATTTACTCAAGACGGCACCCCCCCCCTGCCCCCCTACCCCGTGTCCGTACCCCCTGTCTCACTCGATTAGAAGAAATAAGCCAGACCATGGCTGAAAACCCGATCTCGCTCAAAATAAATGAAAGCCAATTTCCAAAGAACCTGGGTTTTTTATTTTTTTACTTGAAAGAAATGTTTGGAGGGTTTGGATGCAGCGGAGCAGATGCGTGTACCAGAGCCCAGTCTGGCCGCAGCAATGAGATCCAAATTAAGGTCAAAACCAGAGCAGATGGAAAAGAGGGGTGAGCTTAGAGGCTATTGGTTTTTAAGCTGCCTCTCGCTGTTACTGTCCCTTCCCGTGCTCCAGGAGCACCCATCGAAGCAGCCTTTGAGAAGATACCAGGGCGGGATTGTGCCCAAAGCCGTACGACTTCCATTGTCCCAGTCGCCACAGGCCACAGACAAACAGAAAGATTTGTCGGACCACTTGGCAAAACTGCTCTGATTGGAGGCAGACAGGAACATTCACGAACATCATGCTGACCGTTCCTCTTTTCTCCAGAACGTGACCCTCTTCGGCGTAAATTGCTGGCAGACTTTAATAGCAGTACAGTTGCATCATATTTTGTTAGAGAAAGTTCAAAAGGAGATATTTCTATGTATGAGAGCCCCTGCAGTGTTTATCAAGGAATTTAAAAAATCGCAAGGCTGTTATAGTATAGTTTTCGTAGTTCGATGAGGACACAACCTGAGAGAATTGCTTTATAAATTAATAATGGCACCATTGACATGTGATGCAGAACAACTTAAGTTGTTAAACCCCTTAGCGCAATACCTAAAACACCTTTCAGGAAACTTCCAGATTTCCCCTGTGTGCATCATGTGTGACAGATCCATTTCCTGTAGTCGCCCTAACAGAATCAGGGAGGGAAAGTGCAGCGGTCTGTAACTTGATCCGCGGTACCTGTGACGCGGTATTCTGATTGCCGAGTCAGCCGTGTGGTTACCGGATGCCAATACCTGCATCTCCCTGAGTCATCCTGTCGAAAAACAATAAAGGCTTATTGATCACTAAACCTGCTCCGTTAGCAATATCCCAGCTCGGGAACTGATCACTGGGACGACCTCAATTCCACCTCTGATTTTAGTGTTTTTTTTTTTTCCTTTCCATCTCAACGCAAAATACTAAAGGGCAGCTTGACCAAGCTGTGTTGCTTTATATGCTGGGAAAATTCAGCTAGGAGCTCAAATGAGGAGTGGTAGCTTATTATATTAAAGCATAGTGTTCTGTTTACTGCTTCCCCACACAACTAGAACAAAAAAAAGAAAAAATATAATAATCTTCATTATAACACTGTGGGTAGGATATTAACTTCACTCCTCCAACTTCTCCTTCTGCACCCAGCTCAGTGTTGTGTGGGTTTATCCATGTAACTTAGTTTTCCCTTATCATCCATAGTGTGTGATGGAGAAGGAGGAGAATCTTCCAGCAAGCCCTGTTGCTTTGCTGGATGATCTCCATTGGACAGGTAAAGTATCCAAGGCAATCTTGTGACCTTGGTGTAACAGGCCAGAAAGTTTGGTAAAATGACCCAAAGGTAATTGGGAAAGGGGTTATTCTGGAATTTTTTAAGGTGGGGGGGCATAGAACAGACAATAATTCATACAGAGGCGCCTGTCTTGTCAATAGCCAATGATATGTTTTGAATCGGTGAGTGACAGGGGAGCCAGTGCCCCTGTGACTCCGCCCCTGTATAACACTCCTGAATTGTGATCACCCATACTTCTAGAAGTGCAAGTTGCAGTTGATCAAATGTGAAATATGCTGAAGGACAAGTTCACCTTGGTAAACGAGACGAGGCCCTCAGCCTCATGGTGAGATGACATCACAAACTTCAAATGTGCCTTTTACTGACAGCTTGAAAGCATTAATGTGCGTCGGCTGTTTCATAACACTCTAGCTGTTTACAGTACGGTTTAAGTAATAGTTACTCTGAGCACGGCTGGCCTGTTATGAAAAGTAACGACTTCGGGTAGGGAACATCTCGTCCCACTCAGGAGACTGTGAAGGTAGAACGAGGGAAAGACTGTGTCATCAATCGCTGGCATCCAACAAAAGCAGTTAACAAACCAGAATGGCTACCAAATGTAGCACATTGTAGCGCAATCCACCCAGGTACATGTTCTAGAAACCTCTAAACTGCTCTCCCTCCTTAACCACTGTTTTCATATTTTCACAGACCACACACTGATGGGCCCCAAGTGAATTCTTGCACCGGGGGTGACGATTATCCATTTTCCCAAGTGGTTCTTCCTTAGTGACGACGTCAAGTTACTAGCATAGTGATGGATCCAGGTACCACCTTCCCAGTTTCTTAATGTTAGGGATGACATCATTGGTTCGTAGCATAATACTCGCATTTTCTCGGCCTACGAGCAGGAATGTTGCCAGAAGACCGATCTACTTTATTCGAGGTTTCCCCTTAAGCAGCCAAGGCCAGCATAAACATATATAACTCATCACATGCTCTGGAAAATACCCAGGGTGCACTTGTCACTGTATTTTTTGTTTTTTCCCAGTGTTTTTTTATGTTAGACAAACAGACTGTGAAGCTAAGATGTTGCCAGAGGAATATTTCAGAAGATGGATGAGGGCAGCTGTCAGGAAACGTGTTATAATCATTACTTCTTTAAATTACTTTTCTTGGTAATACTTTGAGACCAGAAAGGTGCATCTGGCTGAGACATATTAACAATTAACTCATAATAGCATATAAATTGCGATTAATCGTATAATATTATGAAAGGTGATTTATATTGGTTTAATATCCATCTATCCATCCATCTTCCATAACTGCTTATACAATCCAGGGCTGTATTTGACATTATTTTGCTAATTTTCTGTCAATCTGTAAAAAATTGTCCAAAACATTCTTTTGCTCAAAAGTCCATGTGCCCAAACCATAAACAAACCATTCATTCTGTCAAAGGTAACTCCACTGTATAAGAATAATAAACAATTTTGTCAACCGGATCACCAGCTAGCTGGAACCTATTAAATTTGCCGTCTAGGAAAATGGACATTGGCGTTATTTAACTTGGAAAGGATCTGGCTGTGTACCACACATGTGACAGGGTACTATATTATCCAATGCCAGTATGAGGGGGATATTCCATCTCGTGCTCCAGGGAAGCCAAGGTGAGCAAGAAAAAAAATAGAAGATGCTTTTCAGGTAGTGAGGACTGTATGGAAACCACCAAGATCTGGTGCCGTTTGAAGTCCACCGTTTGAAGAAGTCGCTCGATTGGCCTCTGGCTCCTTCATTTATCTCTGGAAGCCAGGCGGATCGTGTGGATTTTAGCATCGAATCATGCACTGAAGTCTGCTCTCATGCAGCCGGGCGGGGGGAGGGGCATTCTGTGTGTGGGCAGTTAGCCAACAGGTCAGGGGACGAACACACCCCTCCTGCTCGAACCACCACAAGCTGAAACCCTTGGATGGACAGTCTGAGAAGAGAACCAGCCACAGAAGCGTGAGAGACTTCCCTTTCGCCATGCATCAAGCACTTGTTAAAGTGTTATGCACTACCCCGCTTTGCAATATTCATGCGCATGCAAACCCAGAGACTCTAGAGCATCATTACTCAACCCAGTCCTCGGGGACAGTCCACAGTTTTTGATTGTTTGGTTCTGGTGTGTTGGAAGCTGAAAGGGAGCAAAAATGTGGACTGTCTGGGGTCCCTGAGGACCAGGGTGAGAAACTGCTCTAGAACATCGACAGTCTCCCAGTGGGTTACATTACTGTGACAATAAACGGATGGTTTATCACTCCGCACAGCTACTGCAACTACTAGCGTTGCCACATCTGAGCTGCTGGGTTCCACAATGATAAGCGTTTGCTATTAAAATCAACTGTCATAGGTCAATACTGACAAAACAGATGAGCAGAGAAGACGGAACTAATAGGAATCAAAGGACAGCATTGATAATGAATTCCAGAACATTGTGTAAAGCTTTTTACTTTCAGAAGCTGCCTTCTGTTCGGTTAAAGTTCTATGTAGTTAAGACTTATGCAAATCAATAAAAGGCGCCGTTTATTTTGTGGATCTGCTATGAGAAAAATCATTGCCTACAGGAGACCATTACATCGTTTTTGTGATGGGCAACACTGAGTTTTAGAATATGCCGTTAACTGTCAAAAAAAAACTGGAATAGCCTGCCCCTTTCACATACCTTACAGATGTTCGTTTTGCTTAATTGACGTGCACAGTAAACCTACGCCCCTCCACAACGCCAAATCTCATGCCTGAGTCTTCTCCTCACAACTCTTTTTTTAAAATTTACTCTTATCTGAGCTAAATAGCGGTATACATAGCTGGTGATTCCATCTGATTAATTCGAAATTTCTTACAAAAGCAGATTGAGTGTTTTGGGGCTTTGAAAAATTCAAAACATGAAAAGCAATGCAAACCTTGCTCCTTTTTAAGACTACTGGCAACAAGCAAATTAGTCCAAAATCAAATCATGGATGCAGCTCGCCTCCAGGTCAGATAAGAATACTAGTTAGCAAACCAAGCTCCGTGGCATTGATGATCACTGATGCTGAACTCTGGGACTTGGCTCGCCTACCACTCAAATGATAAATTAGCTTCTCTTTGAAAGCTGGAAACTACTTTGAAGTGCTGTCAAATTTATTTGAATCGGTAGAACGATAAAATTCTGCAATTCACTGATATTGGGACAAAGTTCTGGATGATTAACACAATTTTTAAAATCAGTTTCATGCACGGGAGAACTATCATACCTGACATTAACCATTTTGCTTTTCTAATCCTCGCAGCTTGTTTTTTCAGTTCTTAATTGTTTAAGTCATTAAGTGGGTGGTAACAAGTAACCTAACTGGTTGCTTCAGACAGCATTGGGGTTCTAGTTAACATTAACGAGTCCTCGCGAGCTCGGTTTGGTAGCACGAGCTTTATCATCTATAAAGATCCGCCTCACAAGATGGACCGACAAGTAGACAATGTTGAGCTCATTTATTCAGCTGGTTAGATAACTGTATCTTATAATGAAAGCAGTTTTATTATCCATATTCATAAATGTATTTTTAGAAAATCAGCCATCCAAACCGAATATTCCCCGTTTGGTTTTTAGTAACCAGTGAAATGAGCGGGGTTTCCTGGCAGCGGGGTAGCGCGCGGGTGACCTCGTGCACGAAACCTGCACGCGCTCTTGTCCATATGCGTGCCCGCGAAATAACGCGCAAATTTAAGATGCGCGAGCGCGTTTCCGTCAGCGCGGCGGATATAAACAAGGCTCCTCTCCACGTGCTTCACCGGAAGGTTCGTCTCTCGGGGCGCCGAGTCCCTGTTTCGTGTCCCATGCATCGCATCGCTTCTCATTCCCCCGAGCTCGCTGACAGATTGGGGTCAAGTTTGCGGTGCCTCCCTGCACACCGCTCGCGTGTCTTCGCATCCCCCTTGGTGGGCGGGGGCGTTCGGCGGCTACGGTTCCCACCGAATTGGTGACACCAGTCATATTGCATAAATTGGTTCGGATCTGAACTGGTTCTTCCCAGTGCCATAACAGTAACCCAGCCGAAATATTGAAATTCTTGTTAAAGAAATACTTATAGGAACATGAACGTGAAATTAAATTAAATTAATCATATCCCGTATAAGGTATTTAAATATTAAATGATTAAGTATATTGGACTACATAAAAAAATAGTTAATTATTTTTAACAACCCAGCGCTTACAAAAAATCACTAAAAATAAGTATATTCTGTAAGCCTATAGTCAAACTTCGACAAAGCTGAGAAAAAGGTTTTCCCTTTCACGGATTTGTATTGCGGGGTGTGAATGTGTCCTGGGTTCTTCAGAAGCCTGTATCTTGTCCCATTATAATTACTGTCTCAGATCAAGGCAGCCTTGATATTGCTATTGATTTGCTGCACTTTGGTCGGTCACTCCCCTAAATCAATGCTGACGGACCTTGTTAGTAATTAATTTGCCGGAAGACAACCAAGAATAATGCGGCTGATTCATTTTGCGACCAGCCGTAATGGAGGCGAATCCTTTTTCGCCCTTGGATTGTGTAATTCATACACGGCAGGTAAACAAAAGCATGCATTTAGTTTGCGGCGAGCGCTGGGATGCCTCAGTGTCTCTGCGCGCTGCAGAAGCTTAACCCACGTCAGCCTTGCTAGAATCGTTGGCTTTATCCCAGGTAGCATTCCCATATGGGGCCCATATGGGAAAGACATGGGCCATCTGGGCTGGCCCAGCTCACATTTTACCCATGTGGGGCCCATATGGGCAGAATCTGGGCAAACCCATATGGGGCTGAACGATATGGGTCCCATATGGGCAGGATCTGGGCAAACCCATATGGGTTAAATGTGGGCTGAACGATATGGGTCCCATATGGGCAGGATCTGGGCAAACCCATATGGGTTAAATGTGGGCTGAACGATATGGGTCCCATATGGGCAGGATCTGGGCAACCCCATATGGGTTAAATGTGGGCTGAACGATATGGGTCCCATATGGGCAGGATCTGGGCAACCCCATATGGGTTAAATGTGGGCTGAACGATATGGGTCCCATATGGGCAGGATCTGGGCAACCCCATATGGGTGAAATGTGGGCTGAACGATATGGGCCCCATATGGGCTGGATCTGGGCAAACCCATATGGGTGAAATGTGGGCTGAACGATATGGGTCCCATATGGGCAGGATCTGGGCAAACCCATATGGGTTAAATGTGGGCTGAACGATATGGGTCCCATATGGGCAGGATCTGGGCAAACCCATATGGGTTAAATGTGGGCTGAACGATATGGGTCCCATATGGGCAGGATCTGGGCAACCCCATATGGGTTAAATGTGGGCTGAACGATATGGGTCCCATATGGGCAGGATCTGGGCAACCCCATATGGGTTAAATGTGGGCTGAACGATATGGGTCCCATATGGGCAGGATCTGGGCAAACCCATATGGGTGAAATGTGGGCTGAACGATATGGGCCCCATATGGGCAGGATCTGGGCAAACCCATATGGGTGAAATGTGGCTGAACGCAATATGGGTAACACGTGATTTTGTCTAAAAAATTACTGCTGTTATAATTGTTCTTAACACGCATACAATTGCTTGATTCTTAATATTTAATTAAGTTTCTGAGTGGAAATTTGAAACCCCCAGAATTACACGAGAATTAACGTCCCAAATGTTGAGCTCCGGAATGCGATCTTGAAAAGTTCACACCAGGAATTGATTTATTTATACCTAGTCCTGATAAGATTGTGGAGAATAAAGGTGGACAGAGTGGAAAATGAAAAATAAACATATGGTTCTGTACTGTGCTTTACTTTTTGGCTTTGTCCTTTACAGTAACTTTTTTGGAGTACTGAATACAGCAATTAATGTTATATATTAGTTATTCTGTTTTTGCAGTCATAAATGTACAGTATACAAATATTTTTGGTAGACGACCATACTCTTTTTACTATAGTCTTGCAGTTTCTAATTTACATGCCAGCAACAGTTTTGACTTATATACAAATATTTGACTTGTATAGTGTTTTCAATTTTTTGCTGTAGTGTGTAATGACCATGTTCATTAGCGTTTATTTAACCGACTGGCTTGATGTGTGATCTGAAAGCAGTGTTTGCTTTTGAGCAAAGATAATAGTTTTCAGAAGATTGTTTGATTTTGCAAGACGAGTGTAAGGTATTGTGAGTTCAGCTTGAATTTTAGGATTTGTGCTTATAGTGGTTTGAGAAAAAGAGAGGAGATTTTAGGAAATGTGTTTTAGCAATTCAGGAAAACTGTAAAATGTCAAGGCATGTCAGACGACTTTGAAAGTGGGTGATAGGCCTCAGACTTGATCCAGAGGGTTACAGTAAATACTTATTATTCTGTTTCTTTTATGGTCCTCTTTTTGTATCTGCTACTATGACAAAAAAAATCCCAGTCTATCTACCTAGTGCTGCTTCATTATTCCATCCTCTTTGTGCAATGTACAGTACTGTCAGCAAAACAGCATGATACTACCACCACCATGCTTGACCGTTGGTTCAGTGTTCTTAAGTTAGGAAAACAACCTCACCCTAACCCCTTCAAACATATCTCTTTTCATTGTGGCCAAGCAGAGATGACACATTCACACGTCATTGTCTCTGCCCCCCCAGCTCCCCCGTGAATGTGCAGTCACACGTCATTGTGACTGCTCCCCCATCCCCCATCCCCCGTCCCCCCCCCAGGGCGCATTTTAATATAGGCTACAGCTTTTGATAAGATCTGTGTTTTAGCTGATAATTACATCTAATGTTAAATCAATATTTTTATTTTTTTTGATAAACATCATAATAAAATAGGAGTGAATACATTTTAAAAATAACATACTTGAAGACCACATACATACAGATTCATCAAACAAGTCATCAAACAATCAGTCAGAAAACAGGCACCTTTTGAAAAGGCCTGGCGGGCTAGAGCTGTACTGCGCATGCGCGATACATTCCAACGGCTATTTCACCGGACGTCCACCCGAAAAACTCCACAGAAGTTGAAAACTTTCCCGGTGCGTTTTAGGTAAGTAATTTTACAGTTGATTG
Source organism: Paramormyrops kingsleyae (assembly GCF_048594095.1). Lineage (NCBI taxonomy): Eukaryota > Metazoa > Chordata > Actinopteri > Osteoglossiformes > Mormyridae > Paramormyrops > Paramormyrops kingsleyae. The sequence goes on from NC_132816.1 coordinate 17,355,400, forward strand.
TTTGATTGAAAAATACATTATAAACAGAGAGTTATATCAATTTGCATGCATCTGAACGTTCTTATATTTTTAACTACAGTTTCCAACTCAAATGCTTTTTGAGCATGTATGCGCTTTATTTTAAATTTACAACATTGTTTAATGTATATGACCGCCATTGTGTGTGTGTGTTTGTGTGTATATATGTATTAAAACGCCGTCTAATCTATACTGTGATAGATGTTAAAGTATAAAGTACAATATTGTAGTCAGATCAGTTTAAAACATTTGTAACCATTTTTTCGTAACATCATGTAAAATGATGATTATTAAATTATAACTCAATTCAGCGGGAGAACAAATGTTATTTGCCAATGTAATCTAGTTCCTTTTTGATAATTATTTCAGAACGTCCTTTTTAAATGCACATGATGGACATATTGCATGTATCAAGCATTTTCCCAGCGCCTTGCTTTAGCGTCTCTCGTCCTTCACCTTAACGGGCCTGGGGGAGGGGTGTTTTAAAAGCCGAAACCTGTTTGCAAAGAAACACCATAGAGATGCGTAGAAGCATGGGCGTAAATTACGGGGGGGACTGAGGAAGAGGAAGGAGGGTTCAAATTTCCGTACATCGCGGTAAATTAATTGGCAGTCTGGCAAAGTTTTAAATAAATTGAGAAGTGGTAATATATTTAACATTAGTTTTTTTCAGTTTTAAATTTGTTTATGCTCTGCTGCTCCCAGTACAATAAAAATGCAGATATTATTGTATTTTTAGGTTGGTAATTGTTAGGTTGGTGATTTTAAACTTGTACTCTGGGATTGACTGATATAGTAATTTGATTATTTTTAGATAAACAGATAAAATATCACTTACTGCCAAATGGAATGCACAAATTTAATTAGATTATTCCTCACTTTTTTCCAGGTGCTGTGTGGAAAAAATCAAAAACGAAAGAGGCTACAAAAGATGAGGTGAAAGGAAGCATTACCTCATTCCTCTACAAAAAGAGACGCAGACAAGAGGCAGAGCAGAAGAGTGGCCCTTCCAAACAGGGGAGAGTGGAATTGGTGGACTAAGAGGTTTTTTTAATTTGTAAAATAAATGTAAACTGGTTTTTTATTTAATTGTGATGTCAGTGTGTGATTTTCCTTAAATAAATATTGCATAAAACTGATTTTAGGCCTATCTGCTTCTTTACTTTTGGTTCAGCCACAGTTTAACTTATCAGTTTAAGACAAATCCCACATCCTTGCCCATATGGGCTGGCCCACATTGTGCCCAGGTGATGTGGCCCATGTGGGGCCCAGATAAATCCCACATCTTTGCCCATATGGGCCCCAGATAAATCCCACATCTTTGCCCATATGGGCCCCAGATAAATCCCACATCTTTGCCCATATGGGCCCCAAATAAATCCCACATCATTTGCCCATATGGGCCCCAGATAAATCCCACATCTTTGCCCATATGGGCCCCAGACAAATCCCACATCTTTGCCCATATGGGCCCCAGATAAATCCCACATCTTTGCCCATATGGGCCCCAGACAAATCCCACATCTTTGCCCATATGGGCCCCAGATAAATCCCACATCTTTGCCGATATGGGCCCCAGATAAATCCCACATCATTTGCCCATATGGGCCACAGATAAATCCCACATCTTTGCCCATATGGGCTGGCCCACATTGTGCCCACATTGTGCCCAGGTAATTGGCCCATGTGGGGCCCAGCAATAACCCATACCGAACCCATTTGGGTTTTCTGGGCTGGCCCACATGGGGCCCATTTGATTCTTGGGTGCAGATTTTGATGGGGCCCATATGGGCCAACCCACATGGGCCCCATATTTTGGCCCACATTAAGCCCATATGGGGCCCATGTGGGAATGCTACCTGGGATTGCATTTCAGGGCGATAAAACTGAGCTTTTAAACAATTTAACAGAGTTACACTTTTCTGTGGTTGGACGTGCCATGCGCATCGGCGGCAGGGGATAAACACACGACCTGTAGCCCCGCCTCTGGGAGAGACCGGGCTTATTTGTTTTAAGATGAACCCCCTTAATCTCAAAATTAAATTAAAATAAATACAGAGTCCTTGGTGGGTGGATGTGTCCGGGGGCACAGTAGCTCATTCGGGGGGGGGGGGGATGATCCAAAAATGAACCCAGGCCATGCGGAGTAGGACATGCCAGCCTGCACCAGAACGGTCATGTAACTCCTCATGGATTTTGCACCCCCCCCAGAATCATAAGATTGCCTATAATTACACAGCACACACGAGATAAGGGCTCATGAGGCTACCCAGTATAGTCTAGAGATACGCTGCCTTACGCCACATCAGATACCGTGCTGAGGCGAAGCAGCAAAACAGCAGGTGGAGAAACAGCCCCTTGCATGCCAGAAACAACTCCAGCTCAGGGGGGCAGTGCTCTGCTACATTCCTGGGGGGTTGTGGGGGCCGAAGCAGCAGTTATAAACCCAGCAGTTGTTTCTCAACACAAGGAGGCTGAATCTCTTACCCTACTTTTATCCAGCATGGTTTTTTATCTGAGGTAATTATGTTCACTTTATCTCCAAGAGAAAGATTGTTTTATTTACCCAACAATAAAACCCCGACATAGATTTACCCCCTTCCTTCACAGGTGGTTTCTATCTGCCCTTTCACAAGGGCAGCTTTTTTATTTGGGGGTGGCATGGCATGTGATATGATTGCGCCATAGGTTACATCTGGCAGAAGTGAAAGTGACCCACCTTAAGACGTCCTGCGTCGTTATCCACACGCCACGGCGCACAGACACCCGCTTTGGGGCAGTCCGCACCCCTCCATCTGTCACTGTGGCGCTTGGTCAGTCTGCCGCATGACTCCCCCCCCCCGCATGTGATCCTCCTGTCTCCTGGGGCAGCCGGACTCTGCTGCTCTCGTCCGCCCTCATTCTGGCAACGGGCCGTCGAATCTGCTCTCCCGGTCCCTCGGGGGGCTGGAGAGGGGTGGGGGATGCATCCCACGACCCTCACGCCGTCCCGCCCGAACGAGCGCAGCTAACTCGATCATAATTGCGCCCCCACGCGTCCCATCCTACTTTCGGTAATGTATGTGCCTCGCTAATTGCCTCCGTATGTTTAACAGCATAAACACATGAATCACTGCTGACTGGAGCGGCTGCTCTGCTCAGAGGGCCCAGTGATAAATCAGGGGTGTGATTTATCATGTGCGCCTGCGCCCCCTACAGGTCGGGCTCTGCTCGTAGCATAATGCATTGGAACCGGCACGGCACCTGGGTGCCTCCCCGACAGCTGCCTCCCCAGGGAGGCCAGAAGGGTCAAACCTGCACATTTGCTACGCTTCCCCTGGTACCACTATGTTATCAGGGAGAGACCATTCGGCCGGGGGAGTCACAGACAGGTTGTTCCATGCCCAAGTCCTCAACTGACCTTCAGGAGAGGGGCTAAAGTGTGGGGGGGGTGAGGGCGATGTGGGACAGTCCATTGCGGTGGCCCAGAAGATGTTTGTTTCCATTTGTGAGTCAGTAACTTTACCATAAATAACTTCAGGGCTGGCAGGTAAGGTGACTGAACCTAGTCGGGGGGGGGGGGAGGGGGTGGGGCTAGAGGGAAGGACAGCAGTTGGCCAATCAGAGCGATTTATTCAGAACGCAGGTATAAGCTATATTCTGTCAGCTTGGTTAGCGAGGCACTCGATGGAAAGGCACACAGGTGCGAGATAAAAGGGACGCGTGACTCACCCGGCCCCTCGACCTGTGCCGAGACAGGCGGCTCTGCCTCATCCCCCGCCGTTGCCATGGTTTTAGATGACTCCACAGAGATAGCGCTCAAGTGCGAGGCAGTTTGATTACAAATCCGGCACTGCTTCCACTTAAGCCCGTGGTGGAAGGGGGGCACAACTTGTTTTTTCTCACAACATGGAAACACGAATGTTTCTTCTTGCAGGAGCACAAACCTGTCGCATTAAAGAGCCTGTCTACTAGTCACTGCCGACAGCAAGAGGGGGGGGGGGGGAGAGAAATGTTGGTATTGGGACTAACTGGCCCCCTTTAGGATTTGTTCGGCAGTTAAGAAGACAAGCTTCAGACCGGCAGAGTAAGGAGCGGCAAAGAGGACCCTGCTGTCATAAAGCCTTCATGTTAAATATCACTGGTGAGGCGCTACTGACTCAGGAGATTAGCTAATTAGTTGATGATTACGGGAATCTGTCAGCCATGCAGAGGGTTGCATAAAAGGCCCCGTCTTGTACTCAGACGGGGAGGAACATGCAAAGACGGAGGAGGCGTGTGAAGTTTCGGCACCCCCAGCCACAGCATCTGTATGGGGAGTCGGACGAGGATCTGAACAGCCAAAGGAGATTCGAGGCTGGGCTTCTGCCTCAGTTCAGGTCCGTGAGGGTGAGCAGGTGTGTGTGTGTGTGTGTGTGTGTGTGTGCCAAGCAGGGGCGTCAAACCCTTCCCGCCACCATGGCGACAGTGGCCACTTGGGTGTCAGTCGACCTGTTTCTCCTGTCGCCTTGGAGACGGGCGCTTTCATCACCGTGCCGAATGTGTACCGCGGCTCATTTGTGGAATACGGCTAGCGTTCGCGGGGAGGTGAGGAGCAGGGGGGGGTTGGGGGAGGGGGCCTCAAACCGGCCTTGGTCTGATCAAAGGACTGGGCTGTGGAGACAGCTTCACACTGCAGCCTGCCACCATGGGTGGATCCCTGCCGACAGTCCAGACTGAAAATCTCAGCCATTTCACAGGCAAATACAGGGACCGGTCTCCATTCTCTTCCTTCCTCTCCTCTACTCATGGTGGCCTGTTTGACCCACTGTCTTCTTAGCCCCCATCAACCACCCCTTTCCTGGGATGACCCCCCCCCCCCCCCCCCGCCCATCAACGAAATTGTCTGGGACAATGTGATCATTAAAAAGGGGGCCAGACTAAACAGCAGTGAAAAGGGGGGAGGGTTTTCTCGAGGAGGAGAGTCAGTGACCATGAATAGGCCACTCATTCAAGCCCGGATCATGTGAGACGCTGCCTTCGGGGTGCCGTGCAGACCTCATACACACACACATACACACACACACACACACACACACACACAGGCCATTCCTATTTGCGGAAGAAATGCAGGGATTATCTGCGTCTAATTAATTTCCCAGTGTAAATATGTCCAGGTTTTTCCGCAAACAAAACGACGGGGCTCTGGGAGCTTCTAGTTTGGCAGCATAAACTTCAGGCCCCTTTCCCACCGATGGGCGACATCTGTTTTCCAGAGGAGATTAGCCAATAACGAGCTGGCGATTCCACGGCGAGTCCGGGCGGAGGACGGCCATGCGGCCGCAGGTGTGGGGGACGAGGCCAGGCTGAGTTCTGATGCCTCCTATCGCATCTCGCTCACAGATAAACGAGAGAGACGTGTCTTGCGGCTGCTCATGCAAGCACACGTGTTTGGAGATTTGCAGAAATTATTTGTTGAAGGAGACAGGACCCACTTAATCATACCCGGAAGGTGCCCCGCGAATACAAACCACCAGATTCATCCACAGATCCTCGTATCATCCCAACTCCCTCCGCTCAGCAACACTAAGGCCTATTAAACATTCGTCTTCATATAATCCTCAGAAAGTAATTGCACATGACGTCGTATTCATGCTGGTAGGTCAAAGGGGAATCCCACTATGTCTCCTTGACATTAATCTCATTCCCTCCAACTCGAGGCAATATCCTGCGGATGCAAAGGAAGCCGTTTGACATAAGCTGTGACCCCATGTGACTTTTTTGCGTCATAAGCGGAGTAAAGGAGTGATTCCTTGACATTTTTCTCATACCATTTTTCCTGATAATCATCTGCCAATCAACTTGTTTAGCTTCATAAAGCAATATTGCTGTGAAATAACATAAATTTTGACTTTTGATATTACAATATGATATTAAAATATTTCCAGTTTGCAATACTTAATTTTATTGCTGTGGTTGTAAGGTCAGGGCTGCTAGTGGGGTTAGAATTAAGGTTAGGGTTAAAGTTAGAGCTAAGTTTAGGATTAGGATAGCAGCTAGTTTTAGGGTTATGTTTAGGTTTGCTAATAGGTTTTGGAGTAAAAGATTGGGCATCCCCAGCTGCCCCCCCCACCCCCCACGGGCCTGTTGTTGTTGTTAGGTGTCATCGTGATGGAGACACTCCCCCAGTTTTGTCTCCTTCATTTTAGTGAAAATTTCTGTCCATCTTGATGCTAGTCCACCTCACTTTCTTATACCTTCCATATGGTTCTTTTTTATTATTATTATGGTTTGTTCTAAATCACTAGGTCTTCTCACAACATGCCCTTAACAAGACAGCTTCGGTCTGACCATTTTTGCCTCAAACGAAAGTTTTGATAGGCTCAAGAATCGACATTTTGTTTACCTTGCGGTCCACAGAATTTTAAAAATATCTTCACTGGCACAGAAGTTCAAAGGCATCAATAATCTTCCCGTCCTCCTTCATTGTCCAGGTTTCACATACATGGACGGTCTTAGAAAGCACCAAATTCTGAACAGTTCTGATCTTTGTTCTTTGAAATACATCAGTGCTTGAATTTTAGATCCTTCACCGCAGCTCAGCCATTCACTGGATCCCTTTCCTGATTACTTTTCCAAGGAAGCAAAACTTTTCTATAACCTCTTTGTCTGCAATGTCTGCAGTAAAGTTAGTTACCTCCTGTTTTATAACCTTTTTTCTTCACATTTAGGATTTTAACTCTGTTCTTTAACTTTTTAAGTATCTTCAGATCTTCATTTTCTGATGTTGCAGTGTCGCTGGCATATCAAACATCGTTGATTCTTCTTCTAACCGGTCTTGTGTTCACTGCCGCCTTCTTCCAGTCTGGTTTATGTCATTATATGTTATATGTGTAGAGGCTGAATAGGTACGATTTCACACCCTTAATCTGCCATTTAATTCTTTGCTGCTACGGAAAGGTAAGTGTTTGCCTTAAGGTACTGCATGAGAATTGTTGAATTAAGTTGCCAGTCTCTGGCTGTGATCCACAAGCCTTGAAAACAAAGCACTGAAAATGCCAAATTTATCGCACACGAAACATAATAAATGCAATTTCTTAGCAATTTCGAACAGTAAATGCAATGAACAGCATGAAATAAGTTCCCCTTGATGACAGGAGGCAGGAGAGAGGCGGGTGAGCGGGTGGATATGAGATGCATTGGGCTGAATGACGGTGTCCGATGCCTCCCCAGCGGTGTGTAACCGATTGGCCGGGACAGGTGGGTGTGGCCATTTAGGGTGCCAATCAGGGTCCCACACCAAAGTCCCCACACCGAGTATATCTTCTGTTTTCACTCTGTAGTGTCTGGCAACCAGCACACAGCACCAGCTGCTCACGACCACGGTCTGCCACTGAATACAGCCATGACCCGCCTCTCTCTAAATGGCCACAAGGGGGCCAGCCAATCTCCCCCCTCAAGTTCAGTGTGGGTTTCTCTGCTCCAGCTAATTTTGAATTGGAACATTTAGAGATTGCGGCAATGTGGCGAGTAATTGTGTGGCAGAAGGCCAACGGGGAGAGGAAAGCGAGGTTGGTGAGCTGGTGATTCACTCAAACCTGCCTTTTCAGCTTAAACTGCGCCTCTCTGGCTGCAAGCAGGTGTAAACAATGACGAGAGGAACGTCTCTATTGGCTCTTCCTGCCAGGGTTCAAGCTGAAGACAGGGAATGTTGGGTAATGCACTGCTGACAAACTAGTGGTCAATCAGACAGCCCCCCCGTAACTCCTTCATTTCTCATACCAGCTTGCGCACTCAGACAGCCAGAAACACTAGATATCGCTCCTCACATACGGGACACGGCAGCCCTTTTTATGGTGAGGAGACGGCAAGGCCAAAGCCGCCAGACAGAACCGCCCACAGATGGGGTCTGGTGAACAATCCAGGGATAGCTGTGTGAAACGGTCCCAAAACATCGGCTACAGTGGCAGCTGGAATATGGCCCAAGTAGGAAATTTGTGTCTCATATGTGGCCATCCAAGTAAATCAAAGGCATGTGCGCATGCATGCAATAATACTATAATAATACTCTGCATGAACTGACTGCTGCCGTAATAGAGAAAAAGCACTTTTGGGAACCATTAGCGGCTGGTTAAGTTTTAGAAGGTGATATGCTGACACCATGTGGCCGCTGTGTGTAGTGCATCTCAGAATCACAAACTATATTGGAGCAGCTAATATCTACGAAAGACGTGAAATGGAGTTAAAAATCGTTACATCTCCACAGTGCTTCATGCCGCAAAGGTCACTGGTTGCTGCCATCTCATTCGGATAAAGTTTTCGTACAGCCAACGACAGCGATTACTGTGTTCATGTGAGGTCACAATAAAAATAGTCTATTATCCAAAAACCACTTATGCCACAAGTGAGAGGCAATAAACACCCAGAACAGACTGTTCAAAAAATGTATTTTCAACAGATGCTACAATTCAACACTGGGTTAACATAGCTCAGACCATTACACACTTCAGTGAAATTAAATGATTAACAATAACAAGGCTTAACAATAACAAGGCTTTCATCAAAGCAGTTTTCAACATACTTCTAGGTGGAAAACACACAAAAGAAGTGCAAGAGTTGGTGTCCTGGAAATCTCTGGCGCAGCACAGCAACCCTGAGTTACCTGGTTAGATAAAACACTAACCGACCAGTCCGGTTTGCCCAGAGCATCTGCTGAGTTTCAGAGCAGCAATAGACTATACCAGTGATTAATTCAGACGCAGAAATAAACCTTCACATGACAAGTTTCAGGAACTTCCAGTTCTCCATTTTCAGAAATAAATGCTGACTGAACATTAGTCACTTTTTTGAAGTTTAGCTGCTTTTTTTTTGTAACAAAATAACCTTTTTAAACTGTTTCTGCTAAACCTGTACCTACACAAACGTTTCTACTCTCAAAACACTCCAGTGTCACCTCTGGTTCATACGTGCCAAACATTTCCTTTTTGCCTTATGAAGCAGCTGCTGTTACTGGCCCAGACAACTCTATACCCTGATATGTCTGCAATCAGTTTGTTTTAAGGGGATAAAATTTAATTAATTAAAATTCAGCTTTTAAAAAAGCATGTTAAATTAGGCTGGAGTGTAGTCTGTTCCACATTCCAGTACAATTCCAGTACAATTTTCAGAATACTTAATAAACTTTTTTTTCCGTTTTTCGATCTGTATCAATTTAGACCACAATAGCTAAAATCCTTCAACACAGATCCAAATTCAAAGTCTTCAGGGGATTGTCCTAGCATACAATGATGAGGATGTTGACTTGGGGCAGGATGGTCGTTCAGAAGGACAGGATGGTCTTCTGAATAATATCCACGCACTCCCGGACCTCGTCCTCCTTGATGACGAGAGGCGGAGCCAGTCTGATGATGTCACCGTGTGTGGGCTTGGCCAGCAGCCCGTTGTCCCTCAGACGTAGACACACCTTCCAGGCGTCATAGTCTGAAAGATCAGAAGTGTCAGGCTGGGGGCAACAGTGGCAGCTGTAAAGTTGCTGCAGCTACATCTGGCAACCCGTGTGGTCTTTCTTAGGGTCTGTTTCTACTCCACGCTGGCAACCCGTTCGCTTATGCTTCATGGCTGCCAAATGTTTTCTGTGTTTCTGTGTTCATTCCACACTTCATTTGTGCACCTACTCGAATGCGTAAGATGCTGCACCATCCCATTGATCACCTTTTGTCACAGGATTAAGTGTTTATATACAACACAGTTAGTATTAAATTAGAATCTGATTTTAAGAATGAGTGGCTGGAAGATAATCAAAACTGAATAGGCAAGAGAAAAAATATTGCAAACACTATTGTGTGCCTCTGTGTACCGAGTCTTCGAAATTTAATGCCAGTTTAAGTTCCTTCTGCTTCTGAATTCAATCTAAGAAAACAGTATTATGTGTACAAAGTACAGTGTATAAAGTACAATGAAATTCTTACTTGACTGCCTTCTCCACAGACTACAAACAATTATCAAGACAGTGCAACATTACAGTACAAAAAAATATTAAATAGGGCTGGGTGATGTGTGATATTAATATTAAGGGCACATGCAATTCTCACATTGTAGCTGGGTTGAGGTCAAGCTTTTGAATACCTTCATACTGTACCGATGTTTCGTGAAGTTATTTAGAAATCTTGGTGATAAAATTTGCTGAGTGCAGGGGGTTTACGTTTCGCTAAAACATTTATATTCTGTTACAGGAAACAAAACTTGGCAAGCTTCGCAATTTTAACGATCATTTCTTTTCAAAGCTTTCCGCCGCTGCTTTTGCATGAGGTCTGCATGCGCTCCCTGAACCAATCATAATCATTTTCATCCTTCCTGTTTAAATCACTCATATGCGTGTTTGTGAGAAATTGATTTTAAACTCCTTTTTGCTTTATAAATACTGTAATATTTATTGCTGAAAATTCGATTTTTTTTCTTTCCCCAATATCGTGCAGTCATAATACCAAGTACGAAATACTATCTACTACAAAATATCCAACGGCATACAATTCAACATTTAACACGAGGTAGTAAAGTAATATGTGGCAGAGCAAAGTACCATTACGATGTGGAGCAGTGGGTAAAATATAGAGAATGCTGCTGTGTCAGAGTCAGCAACTCGCTGTGGAGGCAGCCAGTATAAAACATTTCATACCACAACCTCATAGAAACCAGAAAGAGTAGAAATGAAGGAGCCGACCGAGATAGTTTTCTCACACTGCCCCCTGGTGGACATAGCTTTTAGTCCTCCTGATTGACATAAAATACAAGTATGAGCCGCAGCACCGCTAGCGTAGCGACAGTATAAGCGCATGCGTGGAATGTAAACCGGCCCTTAAATACTGTAGTATCCGTTCAAGTACAACCACTGACCCAGCAGTGTAGCTTTCCCTCACCGAGCCGTTAACGTTCTAACCTTTGGTTTCCTTGATGACGATGGCATTGAGGAGACCCTTCCCCCTGACGCAGGTGACGACGTCATTGGGCAGCTTCATTAGCTCCGCCCTCAGGAGCTGGCCCATGTTCTCCGCATTCTCTGACAGCCGCTCCTCCTCCAGCACCTGTGGACCAGAGGTGCTCACTCAGCGTCGGTGTGGAGGCCCGACAGACGGCAGGCCCAATCGGATACCGCGATGCCCCACACTGACCTCCAGGGCGGCGATGGCCACCCGGCAGGCAATGGGGTTCCCCCCGTACGTGGATCCGTGCTCGCCGGGCTTGATGGTCAACATCACCTCGTCGTCACACAGCACGGCAGACACCTGGGTAGGGGACCGCAGAGTCACGTGACAGGAAGCCAAAGGGGTCAAGAGGTCATGCATGTGTCAGACACTTAAGGAAGAACACAAATTCATGATAAGATCATCAGGACCCAGCAGCTATCCAGGAAGGGATGCTACAGGAGAGACTCACGGGGTAGACACCTCCCGACAGAGCCTTGCCCAGGACCACCAGGTCCGGGCGCACCGCTTCATGGTCCACAGCCAACCTGCGGCCAGTGCGAGCCAGACCCGTCTGCACCTCATCGGCGATGAACAGAACCTGGCCGGGACGAGAACAGAGCAAAGTGTAACCGATGGGAGATAACAGAAACTTTTTTGATCCGTTGGGGAAATTCATGTGCATCTGCTATGCATAAAAATAACAGCGCAGGGCAGGAGAACAAGCTGAACAGCTGAGTTTAAAGATGAATATCAAACTGACTGCGCTGAAGTTGTAGGCATTGCAATGCATAAACTGTCCATTAGAGGGCAATGTTCTGTAAAGTAGCACATATGTAACACCTGTTCAATATTCTATAAATGCACAGGGGAAAAAAGCCTATAGAAAGGTCCTGATGTGTAACTTTCCCAGTGAACATGTCGGGGTGGAGGTGAGGCGGGTTGGGGGGACACACTCACATTGTGCTGGGTGCAAAGCTCCCGCACTTTAGTCAGGTACCCGGGATCCGGGACCACAACTCCAGCCTCGCCCTGGATGGGCTCCACCATGAACGCAGCCACATTCTGGTCCTGCAGGGCGCGCTGTGGAGCACAGCCCGAAAAAACATCTTCAGAAAAGTGATGACAGAGCTTGCTGCTTGACCAGTCAGAGTACAGCATTTGGCACGTGCAGACATTCGATATGTTAAGGGTGAGATCATTGGGATAAAAATTGCAACAACCAGGAGGCATAAAGCCAAAAGCCACACCTCCAGTGCAGGGATGTCATTGTAGGGGATGAGCTCGAACCCGGGCATGAACGGCCCAAAGCCGTCGTAACTGCTAGGGTCCGTGGAGCTGGAGATGGCTGCCATGGTTCGTCCCCAGAAATTCCCGGCTGCAAGGCAACAAAAGGGGGCACTACTGAGCTCGCAGCCAAACTAGATCCATACACAGCGCGTGACTGACAGCAAGCCAGTCATGCTGTACCAGACAACCGTGCCAAATCTACAGCTTTTATGATTTCTGCATGCGGATAACAGCTGGGAATGAGTTAATCATTCAGCCGTGGACACAAGCTATTTCACGATACAGCACTCATCTGAATTCCAGTGCTGTTGTAATGTAACCGATATGTTATCAGTCATCTCACACATACAAAAAGGGAAAGTCTGGCTATATGCCGATATAACAGAAGTCTGCAGACAGTGGAATCCAATAAAAATAAAAAAAGACAGTGATCGAGCGAGATCTTCACCATGTAGCCATTTTCAAGACAAACAGACATCCCATAACAAAGTGGAAATTCCCCTTAAAAAATACTGATAAATAGAGATTTTGAGACCACACGTAAGATATGACTCACAGGAAATAAAAATTGTCCGTATCTAAATAAAAACATCCTACAGAATTATTCCTTCACTGTTAAACCTTTCGATAAAAAGGATCAACTTATTTATGACCTTGATTTAAAGGATTGCGCTATTCTTCCACATCTTGCGTATTTGTGAACTTTATCTCATAAAATAAAAACAGACAAAAGCTCCACATTAGCGTCAGTCATTTGCAGATTAAGGAAAACCTTGGATGTTAGATTACTTACTTGCAAAGATAATCTTCGCCTTGTATTTGGGTACGCCCTTCACCGTATATGCCCACTTACGAGCCAGCTTGCACGCAGTCTCTCCGCCTTCGACGCCTGAGGGTGAGGGGAAGTGGGCGTCACCTCAGTAGAAGGTTACTGCGAGAAAAGGCCAGACCAGGACGTCTCCTCTGTCCCGGCTGTCTACGTACCTGTGTTCATGGGAAGCACTTTCTGGTAGCCGAACATAGTGGTGATGAACTCCTCGTACTCGCCAAGCACGTTGCTGTAGAAGGCGCGGGAGGTGAGCGTGAGTTGCGAGGCCTGGGCGCTCAGCGCCGCGATGATCTTCGGATGGCAGTGGCCCTGGTTCACGGCACTGTAGGCGCTCAGGAAGTCAAAGTACCGCCGGCCTTCCACATCCCAAACATAAATTCCTGTCACGGGAGTGGAGACAGTGTGGTCAACCACAATGCACCTCTTCCAGCACCAGATAACCATCCATGCAAGTCAGTTAGAGCAGCACAAGCCAAACTATATGTGGCATCCTGTCTACAGCATACCCCTGCACTGTGTCCAGCCCCCCCTCCACAACACAGTACTTGTGACGTGATGGATGGAACTATACAAGTACAAATTTAACACATTTAACCCTGAATGTGGCATATTAAATGCACTATTGTATATGGCAGTTTTTCCACTAAACTCAATACGAGGGCAGTGTGTGGCTCAGCAGACTAAGTCTCTGTGCCCAAAATCAGAAGGTTGCAGGTTCAAATCCTGTACCCAGAAGAACAACGTCACCTTAACCTGAATTCCTCCAGGAACGGGCTGACCCTCTTTTTTCACTTTTACGTCATTTTTGATAAAAGCGTCGGTTAAATAAATAAATGTAAACATATATAATATATAAGTACCGGGGGTTAGGCAAGTCTAGGTCTCTGAAATATCCTTGATGTGCAGGACAGTGTGTTGGTGACTGGCACCCTTTGTAGGGAGATCCCCTGCTGTGTGCCCTGCACTTCCTGGTATAAGCTCCAGGCCTCATTTTCCATTCCTTGCATTTCATGCAATTGCAGTTGCCGCCAGCCCATTGGCCCGTAGCCCCAGTGGGCGTGTCTCACCTTCTCCTTTCTGCAGTGCCACGGGCAGAGGGTGGTAGTTGTGCGCTCCGTACTTCTCCTCCCGGGCGTACACCTCTTCGGAGGACAAGGGGCGCTCCGTGCGCCTGGCGGCGGGGGCCGCGGTGGAGGCGGGCCGTGTGCTGGAGCGCATGCCGCGGCTCAGCGATGGCGCCGCCTGCCTCAGGACGTGGTTCAGCCTGGAAAGCATGCCTCGCTTCCTCTATGCTCTGTTTATCTTTTCTGTGCGGCAAGAAGGACAGGAAGTCAATTAGGGATTAGACCTGCATACCACCCAGGTTTTATACACAGCTAAAGGAGCTTTTCAATATGCCTACTCCCTATCACCTGGGAGCATGGCTCCGTGGGTTACAACGTTGTACCAGTGATCAGACGGTTGCTGGTTTGAATCCCAGTGTCAGCAGAATGAAATCACAATTAAGCCCCTGAGCAAGGCCCTTAACCCCCAGTTACCCCAAGAAATGTCTGATCCTGCTTTTTCTTGCTAAACCTACATGGTTCTGTAAATAACTAGAGCTGTGCAGGTTCTGTGACCAGGAACTGTGCTACGTGTGCCGTGTATGCTGGTGTTCCAAGTGAAACGCTAACACTGCTAACGAGACCACTCCTGAAGAACTCCTCAAGTTCTTGGGTTCTCCATCTAGAACGGGAGAACATAGGAATGAGACTGGGCTGAAGGCCGACTGGAGAGCGGACGCGAGACCAAAACCTGCATCTCAGCGGAGGAGTCTCCGTCGGGGGCTGCAGCAAACAGACGACGTCTGAAATTTCACCCAGCCGCCAAACAGGCAACAGGCCGAAATAACCAAACGTCAGCGCCTCGGACTCACAATGGCCAGCGGGACGTTACCGGGAAACAGATCCCCCCCCCCACGGCACCGGACAGTGAATTTCCATTGTTGTATCTCAGTAAACAGATCAGTCTTTGTAGATGCTGTCTGTATCCAAGTCCTTATTCTTTGCATTAGGAAACATATCCAAACTTATGGTATTTATGGCCAAACAAATACAGACCATCTGTAACTTTTTTTAAGAACGTGTCCTGTGTTTGTTGTGTGGTTTTGCCTCAGTTCTGTCTTAAAGTGAAACCTTTGGTAATAGCCGTTTAAGATGAGGGCGGGAGCGGGGGGGGGGCGGGAGGTTGTAATGTGGAAATTCTGGGACATGGTGAAGTCAAGCCAAAAACACATTCACTTCCTTCTCCTGAGCAACAGTCACATAAGAGCAGGTCCTGTGTTCTCTCAGTTCCCAGCAGGCTGATCTGGGAGCTGGTGCCCTTGTGGCCTTTTCCACGCGCCCCTACACCCAAACCCAGATAACGTCCCGCCTCTCCTGTCTCTCCCCCATGTCACGCCGTCCTGGTCTCTGCCCAATACGTCCCACACTCCATTTGTATGTGTCCTTTGTCCTTTTAACAGACTCTGCCTTTGCTACAAAGAACACAGTACTTTTTTTTTGGGGGGGGGGGGGGGGGTGTTTTTAGCCTAACGGCAATATCACACCACAAAAGTTTTACTCTTAATGTATCTGTTGGACACTGGTGCCAGATCACCTTATGCTGAGCTCCTCCTGGTTTTGTTTGCTCAGTTATCCTTACAGTACCTGGATTCAAACATTAACAAATTAGCAAATAATTCTTAAAGACAATCTACAGACGTGGACAAATTCGTTGGTTCTCATGTGTACCTGTCATATGTCATTGAGTAATGCAAAACAGGTGTGAAAACAGATAAACTATTGCTTATTCTACAAAAATGTTCTAAACTGGACAAATTCGTTGGTACCCATAAAAAAAAAAAATGTATAAATTATTGGATTGTGTGATATTTTTTTTTCCACAAACTAACCGTATTCTTTAATTAGTATCACACATCTGTAATCTTGTAATCATTCATTCAGCCTATTTACATGGAGAACAGTAGTTACTCTGCTGTTTGGTGTCACCCTGTATGACACTGAACATGGACCAGAGCAAGCAAAGGGGGGAGCTGACTGAGGAGAAAGAAAAATATAGACAAAGGCCATAAAGCTATTTCCAGCAGCTTGATGTTCCTGTGACTAAGTTGCAAACATTATCAAGAAGTTTAAGGTCCATAGGACTGTAGCCCAGTGTCTGAAAGCTCTGTCTCGGTCGCAGGTCATGGGTTTTCCAACAGGATAATGAGCTAAAACACACAGCTAAAGCACCCAAGAATGAACAAAACATCAGAGTATTCCGACGTGTCCTTCAATGACCCTGATCTGAATCCTATCGAACATCTATGGAAAGAACTCAAACATGCAATGTGGAGAAGGCAGCCTCCAAAGCTAACAGCTGGAGCAGTTTGCTCAGGAGATGTGGGCCAGACTACCTGCTGACAGGTGCAGACGTCTCACGGAGAGCTACAGCAATCCTCTGTTTGCAGTGAGTACCTCTAACGTCTATGCAACAAAATATTAGATTAAAGGTCCCATCATTTTTGCCCATGCCATTTTCATTTGTGTCATTTAAAATAATCCGTTGAATCAAAATTCTACATCAAAGTCTGATTTGTACTAAATATGGAATAAACAATGACAGTTGGCAGTTTCAAGTTATTTCAGAGACAATTGTGGGTTGTTCCTTTTTTATGGAAGAGCACCAACACGTTTGTCCACGTCTGCATGAAGATGGTCTTAAGCAGGATGGGAAAGCAGTAAGATTTTCTATATCTATATATTTTGCCCTTTTCCATGGCTTGTATCACACTGGCTTGTGATACACAGCAAAAATACAACAATAGACTTGAGTCCTAACAGCTAATCACAAAAGATTCCAGCTACATAGTACATAAAAAATGTAGCCACTCAACCTGGGATTAAGCTCTCCTGACAGGAATCCCAAGGCATAGAAAAACTGCTCCCTGTAGAGCTGACAGGGTATATAACTGGGGAACATATTTCCACTACCCCCCCCCACCCACACACATACGCCTGCCTCAACAGTAAAGTGAGAGTCCCCAGTCTTGCATTACAATCTTTTGAGTCATCAGATCCTAGGTGTTACTGAGGTCAGAGAAGCTTGCAGAACCTGTGGTGATTCCATTGGCTATTCGGGAGGTGTTAGGACCGCACCGCAAGGCGATAGGCTGTCAGGGCACTGCCCCCTTGGCCAGAGCCAGTAGCTAAAAGGAGACTGACATGCTTCACACGCCCTCATCAAGCCAACATGCCACCAAAATGCAGGCGGGAATGTGGCCCTAACACGGAAATAAAAAGATATGACTAACCTATAATACTGTAGATCGCCAGAGTCAATTCCACATTCTTCTCAATAAGATTACATCATTAAATTGCCTTGTGGTGTATTGCACTGCTGCCTTTGAATCAGCTCAGGATTAACCAATAATAATCATGTGACTTACCTCCCTAATTCATATTTCATTAACTCCATTCACTCCTTACAGTGGAATGAGACCTTCAGGTCAAGTCGAGTATCAGGTAGCGGTGAAATAATCAGCATGGTCACTAACTAACTAAGTAATCGTTCTGTGTCTCCCCAAGACGGAGCCCTGATATTTGTTAGGGCCCTAGGGATATAGACGAGAAAAGTCTATGCATTAATCTACCCCTGAATGTAATAACTGAATGTGCCTTTATCCAATGACTTTGTCAACCTTGTACCTTAGTAACTCCATGTCATGAGGTAATATGTCAGCTATGGTCTCCCTCTGTTTGCCTTTATTTGAGATCCCCCCCCCCCCCCAAAGCCTGACGTGGAGGTCTTACTCAGCGAACAACCAACTCACTTCAAAAGTCCATATGGCGGCTGATAAAGCACATTACTGTTTGTTTCCCCCCTAAAAAAAAATCCAGACTATCAGACGGGAATTGTTCTCTTTTCGTTGATCAATATTATCGCAAAAATCGATGGTGGTGACCATGACCTCGTTATTTATTTTTTTTCCGAAGTTCATCATGTGCTTAAAACTGTAGGCCTACTGCAATTTTCTTCTATTGCGACTCGGCAGAAAATACTTTTGAAATTAACGCAGGCTAATTAAATATCCTTTTGAATATAACGTAACAGTTGCTTGCCGTAACAGTTAAGCGCAAATTATGAAGGCATTACTGAACAAAACTTAAGAAACAAAACCCGAATTACTCTGGCATGAGTTTACACCATAATGCTAATTTAATCCTCACATATAAGTCAGAAGTAAGAAATGCGACGACGTGTATTAACAGAAAAAGATAAGCCCCTTCCCAATCCCTACGCCAATAACTGTTTTATGACCGACTGAATGTATTATGATGACTTAATACAAGGACTCCCAGAATAAAATTATCGTGACAAACACGTCAATTTCAAAATCACACGTTCTTATCGTTTAAAATCCTCAAATATTTTCAGTTACATTACGGAAGCTCCTGAAAAAAAAATACATTTTGTTCTTAATTACCAGTTGGATAATGACTTATAATTAATGTCAACATATAGGCTACGACCTTGTAACTAAATATTTTTATAAACCGGTGCATAGTATGCAATTACCTTAAGGGGTCCTTAAAATCTCAGTTTTTCATAAATTGTTTCTTAAAGCAGATGTGTGCGTGTACCCGCTTAGGGATACATTTCCTATAATTATTTTATTACGTCTGCGTTCATTCCCATCATTCTAAGTAAACAAGGAAACGCCACCCGGCTCGTAAACTAAATAATAACGCCAGAAATTAATTCGGATTTCTTTTTGGTTTTAGAAAATAGAGACACGGGTAGCTGCGGAGCAGGTGACTTCCTTCATCCATCCCTCTGTCACACCATCATGGAAAAATACCAGCCACGACGGCGATGGGGGGGGGGGGCGCAGGCTGATGGTGGGGGGGGCGCAGGCTGATAGCTCCCCGGCTAACCAAGCCACTCGCAAACGGGTACTAACTAACTAGCCGGCCGGCGGAGCGCTTTTCCGCACCGCCGTTGCAGGTCCGATGAACCAGTGGCGACATGTCGCCGCCGGTCCGCCGATCATTGTCCCCGTCACGCTACGTAAGCCTCGCGCGCCTTTAGCCGCACATGCTACACGCGCTAAGCCCCAAAACCGGCTCTGATGCTGCACCTCCGGCCACACGCATCCTGCGCTGCCTTCCCCCTGCCATACAACTCCCTCCTCACACTTTATTAAATATCAATTATTAGCCCTATTAATTTACGAATCGATGATCATAAGTCGCGCCCACCTGCATTTTCCAACCACAGTAAAAAAAAAAAAAAATGCAGCAGAACCGGGGCAGGCGAGACGGACATAGATGATACGGCCGCACCGGCTGATCTAACAAGTCAGATGTTCGGTAAAATAGGCTTTAATGAAACTGACTGCGCAGCAAAGATGTACGGAGATTAGAGTGAATACCTGTTATGAAAGCGGCCGGCTCCTCGTCTCTCGTTAGTCTGCTGCCTGCCTTCAGCTCTTCTGCTGCCCAAGCAGCTCCTTCCTCCGCTCTTACGTCATACTGTGACGCCCCAGGGGTAATCGATTATGCATTTAACTAGTTTCGAAAGAGACACCGACAGAAACCCACTCGCTTCTTTAAATTAATCAATCGCTTTATGTAATCAAATCATCATCATCCTTTGAAATAAACGCCAGAATGCAGATACCGGCTTTTCCCCCCTGATAAATTGTAATTAGATTAACTGCTTTCGAGTCCTGTAAAAGAGACCGTTCAGGTCACACATCTCACACAGCTGGAGTGACAAAGCAATTTAGGGTACATGCGCTGCCCTAAACATCATATTCTTTCTGCGCAATAGTAAAGGATGAGAGTCTATGTTGTTTGCTTATTCGATTACTTCTGTAACTTCATTCTGCTATAGCAACATTAAACATTAGATATGTATGTTAAGGAACAAAATAATCCATATTTCAACCACTTTTCCTGGACAGTGGATATACAGTTGTGTTCAGAATAATAGCAGTGTGTCTAAAAAAGTGAATAAAGCTGAAAATCCTTATAATAGTTTTTATTTCCATACATGCAAATGCATTGGAAACACTACAAATTCTACTCCAAATCAAAACAAGAAGAGAAATTCATCACATTTGTGTTACTCCTTTACAGAAAGTGAAGGAAAGGGAATATTAGGCTGCTCAAAAAAATAGCACATTCTTCTTTACAAACTCAAAGATTCACAGTATGAACTGAAAAATGTTTTAAGATTTTGCTTTCCTTTGAATCATTGAACTAATATTTAATTGTATAACCACTGTTTCTGATAAATGCTGCACATCTGCGTTGTATGGAGTCGACCAACTTCTGGCACCTGTGAACAGGTATTCCAGCCTGATTGGACTACATTTCTTGGTTTTGCCTCAGAAACAGCATTTTTGATGTCACCTGTGACGTAATTAAACCTAATTAAAACTGCTGCTATGTTTTCTGACATAAACGACTGTAATGATATTGCAACACATTTCTGGTAAATCAATAGGATCTTGTAATGATTCACTGGCCACAAATATCTTAAGATTGTGTTGTTGATGAGAGAATCTTTGGACAGGTACAACAGTGAACAGACTTGTCTGACGTGTGCTCCAGTTCAGACAGACCTCCCATCCATTTTCTGAAACTGCTTGTCTGTTTCAGGGTCATGGGGGAGATCCATTGTCTGCTTCAGTCTGTTAAAAAGACCCATCTTTGGTGTTTTAGATTGATATGTCAGGGATAATACTTGTGATAATTGTGATTTCCACCAATGGCCTAGGAGAACGGGAAGGTTTGAAAGTTCAGTTAAATAAAACCTGTATAGCCACACCCCTGCCAATCATTTATGCATCCATTCCCTTTTTACAGATCAGGCTGCTTAAATTAATTTCTGAATGTCTGAATGTACCGTATTAATTTGATGCCAACTCCAGGATCAAATGACTGAATAAAATGCGTTTAAATATTTATGCTAGGAATTAAAATATTAATGCAGTTATCAAGATAAGCCCCCCCGCGACCTTCATCAAGATACTTGGTTATAAGATGGATGGATGGATCAAGATGACTCATGAATGTTATTTCCCCCGGAAACTACATGTCCCATGATACATCGCTCGTAAGCGGCAGGGATTCAGGGTCTCACCATGGCCGAAATGGACTGGAAACATACTATTCGCGACCTGAAAGGCGTCGTGTTAGATATGTGCGGCGTTTTGTATGACAGCGGGGAGGGGGACGGCGTTGCTATCGATGGATCGATAGAAGCGGTGAAAAGGTGGGCGCTGCTTTCCCTGTATTAAAGCTCAACCTTCTTTAAGTTTTGAAACTGACGTGTCACATGCCCGTGTTTTGTTTTTATGTCTATCAATGAAAATATAAACATTTAGCTGCATTCTGTGTACTGGAATAATCTTCAGACCCTTAGACTCACACTGTCGTTTCAAGTGGGTTATTATATAACCTACGGTTCATAACTATAGTTTAGTGGCTGTTCATCGCTGTCATTTGGTGACGGATAAAATAGAAGTTTACAGTAGGTAGAATTGGAGCCGTGTACTGTCGCATCATATTACAAAACACACGTCAGTTTTATAAAAATCTATACCAAAAAGTCACTCGGTACAGTAACAGCGAAACCCTCACAGTTTAATCTTTGAACGAGCCACGTAACTCGGCGGCGACACTACAAAAGATCATGAACAAAGACCAAGTACTTACGTTTTTGTGCGTGTGGCACCACCTTAACCATTGAAGATGCGCTATCGACATACCGAAATTTGTTAACTCATCAAAGCATGTGACGAACTGAAGTGCAGTGGTGACAATAGCAGCGACAATGACAGCGGGAGCGCGGAATGCGGAGAAACTGCACAATCTGGTCTCTATATGCTTTCTGGACGCAAAAAGCGCGTGTGTTTTTCTGCCTAGCGCAATTCAGACTACTGAGAGCTCTCTCCCAGAAACATTTTCTGCGCATCTGGGACGATGATGTGAAATTTCTACTGATGCTTGCTGGATAGGCTGGAGCCGATTTTACGTATTCAATAGGCTATATAGTAGCAAAGGGACAATAGCAGTCAACAATGTGAAGTAAGATTTCCCTATTATAGAAAAAATACATGACCAGCTGTCAGACCAGGTAAAAATAAAAAATACAAATAATAAGCTAAAAAAAATTATAGGTATTCTGATTCTGATTATAACTACAGAGCCCCAAAACAGAATACCACCAAAGATATACATGGAGTTTGGATCTTCTGCTCCCCAGTTTGATGATACACCTCCTGACCGCCAGCTACTGTATGTGTAAAATAGCCGTGGGATGGTGAGCTTCCAAGTGCAAAATTTTAACATGACCTTCCCTAAACCTCGCCTCTTATCCCACTGCCCTACTCCTGCAACCTCCCACCTCCAGGCTCAAAGCGTCGGACCTGCAGCTGCGCTTCTGCACCAACGAGACCCAGGCCACACGGGAGAAGTTCGTGGCAAAGCTGGGGCGCTTGGGCTTCGACATTTGCGTAGATGAAGTCTTCTCCCCAGCACCTGCGGCCGTGACCATCCTGAAGGAGCGTGGCCTGAGGCCCCACCTGCTGGTGCATGACGGTACTGCATAACGTTATGTTGTCACAGGGGGAGCGTGTCCTTTTGCAGTCACGTGACCATAGCGATTTATATTCTGTATCAGTTAATAAATTGTTGCACAAGCTGATTTCCCCTCAAACCCACTGTTTATAGAACTTGTGCTATTTATGGATGGATGGATGATCGGATGGATGTGAAAATGTTAAAAATTGTTTTGTTTCTTTTCACCTGAAATGCTGCTTTGACGTTCTTATGGTAGTCTGGAAGCATTTATAATCAGTCCGCTAACTTGTTCATAGCACACATCACCAAACTAACCAACACCATTGTTATTAACGGTGTAACGTCCTCACTGCAGATGTGGTGCCTGAGTTTGACGCAGTGGAGAAGACTGACCCAAACTGTGTGATTATTGGTGATGCTGCTGACAACTTCTCCTACCAGAACCTGAACAAAGCCTTTCAGGTCCTCATTGGGCTAGAGAAACCAATACTGTTCTCCTTAGGAAGAGGGTAGGACATCTTTGGGATTGTTATTTGGGAATGTCTGATTCAGTGGCCGATTGCTGTATTTCCTGTTTGAACTGTAGAAGTGTTGGGGCTATTAAAATATTTCATACTAATTGTTTACAGTCCAGGTTATTAGATTATTCAACACTATTAGAGCATGGTCAGGTTTGTAAGTGACGTACCCCCTTCTGGTCATGTTTGGAATTGCAGGCGTTACTACAAGGAGATGGATGGTCTGAAGCTGGATGTAGGAGTTTACATGAAGGCCCTTGAGGTGTGTGTTGCCTCACAGCTGACCGGGACATCCTGTGCCCCAGCACCGATTCTTTGTTTCTCTTCCAATCCATTTGTACTGTCAGATGATTTGAGATGCATTAATAGAATGATACCTGTGATTTCAACCAATGGCCTACATCATGAAACCTTCTCTAAGGACTTAGGAGTTACCTGCGTATTTTGTTCGTGTGTTTGTCTCCTCCCAAAGTATGCCTGTGATGTGGAGGCGGAGGTTGTGGGAAAGCCTTCCCCAGTGTTTTTCCAGAGTGTTCTGGCTGACATGGGAATCCAGCCCAGCCAGGTAGGTGTCACGTAACTGCCATTTTCTCCTGGCGTTCTCTGGGAGAGAATGAGCAGTGATGTTATCATGGACCCAGCTGGAACTTCACGGACCCATTTGGAGGACACTTAAAGCAACCACGTCTGGCTGATAGTAGTGATGGCCAAATGAAGCTTCATGAACCACTTGCTATATTTTGTGACCCCACTAGATGGTGCTCTTGGCTTTCGTTGGGTCATGCTTTCAGATCTTTATTGAACAGAGATCACCATCTAGTGGGGTCAGAAAATACAGCTAGTGGTTCATGAAGCATCATGGCTGATAGCCCCAGATACATTAACTGGGAGCTGTGCTGAAAAACATGTTATGAAACCTGGCTGGCATCATAGATGGTTTTTGATTGCATAAGGAGCCACTGCCAGCCAATCACGCCGTTCCACTTCTCACCTCTACAACCCCAGGCCTTGATGATTGGAGATGACCTGGTGAATGACGTGGGCGGGGCCCAGAGCTGCGGAATGCGTGGGCTCCTCGTGAAAACGGGCAAATACAGGTGAGCAGTTGGACTGACTTGTGCGTTTCCTCCGGTGGCGTTGAGATGTGGAATTAATATTTACAGAAATACAGAATTTGTCATTTAATTTGAGTCCATCTTTCACCACGGTTGCATTCTTGCATTTCAGTTCAGTTGAGATTTATTTAATTGATAGTGCTTTTTACAAGACACTGTCACAGACCAGCTTTAGACTGAAAGCATGAGAGGTGGGAAGGCTTAGAAGGATAGAACTTAGGCTCCTCCATTTGGCACCTCGTTGGCTTAATGATGCGCAGATATGAAGGTCACCTATATTGCAGATGCAGAGGGAGAGCAGTCTACTCTATTAATGAGAGAGAATGAAGGCAGACCTCTTTATAATGCATGATGGCCTTGTTCAAATATTTATCTATAGGCTTCACTAAACAAATTTGTTTTTAGCATAGATTTGCACATTGACAGTCATGAATTTGAATTGAATTTAGTGATCAGTGGTCATTGTTGACACACCACACAGTGCACAACAATGAAATGTGTCCTCTGCATTTAACCCATATGGGGTTAGTGTGAATCCCAGCAATCTGACGGAAGTTCCTTCTGCAATCAGGGAACTTTTCAAGAAAAAGGGACGCTTAACAGCAACCAGAGAGCACAGCATTACAATAACCCAGTAATATATAAATCTGATACATAAATAAATGCATTTTCAACGCCATGAAGAGAGAACAGTTTGCTTGGCGATGTTTCTTAAGTGAAACACTATTGTCAAAATATTTTGATGAATATGAGTTAAATAGGAGTTAAGTCCAAAGGTTATGTGGGAAAATTCTATTTGTGTATTACTTGAGATTATAGGTAACTCCTTGCATAATATTTGCATTTTTCTGAATTTTATAGAAAATGAGGGGAGAAAGCTTTTGTAGGAGAGTCTTTTTCAGGTTGACATATTTCCGGTTTGTCTAGCGATGTAAATATTGTACATACGTAAATTTTAATGCCCTGTTGTTGTTGTTCCACGTCATGCCACAAGATGGCACTGTATCCCCACAGTTAGAATTACATGCGCAGCAGGCGTCATAAATGTGTGCATTTTATCTGTTTTCATGGATTCTATTAAGTCATTAGAAATTCAGATGTGTTACTGTCATCGTCGTTTTCATACTGTGATTTTCTTTGCCACTTTAATGTGATTTTAACGTCATATTCCAAGTGTTACTATGGGTTATGGGTGATTTTTTTGCTGTCATAGACCTGGAGCACTTATTAAAAGAAAAACAGGAGGGTGTGATCGAGACTTTGTGAAGGTGCACTCTGCAACAGACGTTCATTGTTATATATGAAGAGTTAAAAACAAAAAAAAGAGTTTGTGTAGGTTTTAGCAAACGTGGGTTATTAGGATTTGATTAATGTTTGATATCAAGGACATTATGCCTGAGTCCCAAGCTGTCTAGCAGAAGTTAAACTTTCAGGATAATAAGGTGATGACATGTTATTATTCACAGTATTAGGACATAATAGGAGTATTATCTTGGGGTATGCTTTCACTTACAGGCTTTTAGTGCATTGATACTATTTCCTGAGTTCCTGGAAGGCAGCCCTAAGCAGCACAGTTTAGCTCAGGGAGAATGACCGCAATATTCTTCTGTGTGAGAGGACACTGATACAGCTCCACTCTGAAAATGTCTATGCTTACTCCAGTCTGAACTGTTAGAGGAACATAACATTAATTGTTAGGTAAAACACAAGTAAAGGCTAATTAAATAATAAGCTTTCTGTGTTCGGTACAGTCAATTCTTTCCGGAGTTGTAAGGTTACATTTTTGAGACAGAAGGAAAATCCGAAACCAGTGTTGGGCATTTCAGGTCCAGAAGTTACTAATCCAGACCAATATTTTGTTTCTACGAACCAGTTGTGCATAAAGAGTCACAGTCACAGAGTGCTCAACTGGTTTGGTAGAAACATAATCTTGGTCTGGATTTGTAGTTTAGAATATACATCTGGGACAAATGTCTGTGGTTTATTACTGTTATTGCTGTTTTTATTTATCTATCAGCTGATACCTTTACAGAGAAAAGGCTGCGATACAGACAAAGCTGCACCTTACATGCACTGAGAAATTTGTTCGGGATTTAAATAGTTCTAAGTAAAATTCACGTAAAACTCATTAGGGAAATGTTTTTTTTGTTCTTTGTTGTGCTTGTAACATTGATCACAGCTCTCCGAGTGATCATTTTGGGAGGGGTTATTATTATGAAAGATGGTACGGTTTTGTGGATGCAGTGTGAGTTTATAATGTATCAGCAGCATCCTCACTGGGTTTGACAGAAGCGTCAGGGTACGCAGGTTCCCAGCAAAGCGGGGACCTTTATGCAGGAAACACTCCCACAATCCCTGCAGCAGAACACAGCTTTCTGGCACCTGAAAGGCAGTAAGATAGACACAGGCTGATTCAGGATCAGCAGGTGCCAGCGTGGCGAAAAAGTCAGCTAATGGAGGTGGCAGGGACAAAGAATGCTTTTATCCCAAACAATATGCATTTTTGAGCTAAAGAGGTCAGACTGTCTCTGGAGCATTTGGGGTTTAAGGGCCATGCTTAAGGGCTTGGTGGTGACATCACTCTGCTGACCCTGGGATTTGAACCAGCGGCCTTCTGATCACGGACACAGCCTCACACCCTGCTGAGTCATACACCACCCCCGATTAGGAACCATACCTACAATAACAACGGCTAATCCCTAACTCCAGCCAGCTTAATCAGGGACATAAAGGCAAAGCATGCTGGGAGTTTACATGAATGTCCAAGGACAGGCTCCCCCTAGAGCATGGGTGAGGGATGACAGGCAAGAATAGCAGCATGGTGTACCGAAAGGGGGGTGGCTGGGAGTCGGAAGCTGCAGGTGCACCGTGGGATGTGCTCTGGGTAGAAGGTAGACGGGTCCCACCCAATTCACCCAGTTGCACAGGCTTCCTACGCATGCACTGGGTGTGAGCCAGCAGAGCGATGCTCCAGCTTCTTCACGCCTGTGGTTCTGGAATCCATTCGCCCACGGTGTTTCAGCCGTTCTAGGCAGACCTAGAAAAGGACTTCTTTTATTTCTCCGGCATATCTCTCTGCTGAAGGAACATCCAGCTGTTTATTAATGCAATAACCCCCCCCCCCCCCCCCGGCACCCCCAATCCCTCAAACATATAATTCTGAGTTGTGCCTCATGAGTGTTTGGGGAAAACCAAATGGA
The DNA here is from genome assembly GCF_048594095.1 of Paramormyrops kingsleyae. Lineage (NCBI taxonomy): Eukaryota > Metazoa > Chordata > Actinopteri > Osteoglossiformes > Mormyridae > Paramormyrops > Paramormyrops kingsleyae. The sequence continues at coordinate 17,382,903 of NC_132816.1, forward strand.
CGTCCGGAGTTCTGTTTTCCCAGAGGTGACCACACTGGCATTAAAAGAAAGCTTTCAGAAGGGAAACATGACACACGGCACTGGACTGCGGCCCCGGAGGTCAGCGGGCGGAGCCCCGGTTGCATTCACGTCATCGGCCGTCCAGCTGAGTAAATCAGGACTGGGGAGCGTTCGTCATGCAAGTCGCCCTCAAGGGAGGCAGCATGGAGGACAGAGTATCGTGGCGGAACCGCGGATGCTCTGCTGGTGACCCTCAGGGTTTGTCGAGATCTGCCGCCGATGTTCCCCTGTAGTCCGCATCACCCCACCACAAATTCCCAGTGGCATCCTGACCTCGCAGATCTTCGCTGATGACTGTTACCTGTTTGCTCTCACACCCACTGGCTAGCTGCCTGCATCTGTAGGGCACAGGGCTGGGGTGCGAGTCCATCACAATGCACATATGCACACACCTTCATCCTGTGTGGGAGATTGAGAGACACCGGCTCACCTACACAGATAGTATTGAACCTTGGGAGGAAACTGGAGTACCTGAAAGAAACCTGCACAACATGGGAGGGGGGGGGGGGGTTGCAAACTCCACTCGTACCGAATGGACGCAATATTCGGACCCCCCAGCCAGCACTGTTACCCCAGAGCCACCCAGCTCAGTGACTGGCTAAGCTGTACATTATATTAACATTTCCAGGCACCCTATACTAGATAGACAGTTGTTGGTGGATGCGAAGGGCAAAGTCATGGGGTGGGGGGACAAATCCAAGGGACCCTAAACATTTTGGAATATAGTTGGATTGGTCTGGGTTAGAGGCCCAAATCCTCTAGCAGTGCCGATGGATGGATGGATGGATGTATGCAAAAATACAAAAGTTTACTTATTGGGGGGGGTGAATGAATCCAAATTAAGTGTTGGGGGTACAGGTTCCCATTTCCTATGGCCCTGCATATATGAACCTTTTAAATATACTTAATGTCAAGTTGTCGATCTTGGGACGTTTTTTTTTTTTGCTTCGGGTCAGTTCTGACCCGGGAACACCCAGCACGCTTTTTCCCTGATCCTGTTCCTCCTTCCCGGGAGCCTTTTCCATCGCCATCTTGTAGCACTTTGGTGGGGCCGTGCATTCTGATGGTTTTCTAATCGTGTGAACGTGCGAGTGTGGCTCCCAGCTGCTCTGGCTCCCCTCCGCAATGACGTCGCTCTCCCCCAGGCTCGCGGGGGCGCCGACACGCGGCATGCTAACCGCTAACGGCTAACGCCACTCAGCCACTTCCACGTGTTTTAGTTTTCTTTAACTCTGTGGGGGGTTTTTCCTGGAGGGAGGGCCAGGATGACGGGGGGGGGTTTAAACACTGTATTGTGCCCCTAGCCCAGAGAACCGCACGGCTCGACAAGCAACAATAAACCTTACCGATATTTTTTTCCAAACACATAGTTATTTCCATGGCAACCAGATACCGTGGGAGGCTCTTCCGTTCCCGCTGGGCCACAAGGACCCTGTCTTTAAAGCCCTTGTAATGCAAGAACAGCAACCACCGCACTGAGCGATGTAATCGCTACAGCAGCTACTGGATGCAGGTCATCCCCCTGCGAGGACTTTCAGAGATTTCCTGTCATGTCTCACTTGTGTTGGGCAAGCCAAAACTGGCTCCAGGTGCCATTATCATCACCCAGAGTTGATGCATCCGTTCAAATTGCACAGTTTTCCCACCCGCCTGTGTTTCTGCCTGCAATATTTGGAAGTACCACTAGGGGGACATCTTTTTAAACTCTTGGCGAACCAGATGCATTAGTGTTACTCTAACCAAGGATTTTCCTCTGAGCTGCAGTTTCTAGGTTCTTTCAATGATTCTTGATGGGATTCATGTCCGGACTCTGGCCAACCCACTCAAGGGCTCTCTTTTTCCCCCCATAATTCCACTGTGGCTTTTCCCAAGTAACTAGGCAAACGTTGAGCAAATGTGCAAAGAAGAGTAACTCCAGACCTGGTGGGTGGGCTTACCCCTTAAAGACTCCCCACTGTCACCCCCAATAAAGGCCCTTTCACTCATTTCCTAATTTTTAAAATATTCCTCCAACAGTTACACAGTGGTGGGGGCCGGGAGAGTTTTGTGAGACACTTGGTGGTGCATAATCTTAATAGGACGTTATTCAGACCAAATACGCGCAGCAGTACTGTGTGACGCTCTCAAAACGCCTGTGTGGGCTCCCATTACCAAAGGCTAATTGAGCCCCTTCGGTGTCCATCAAGCTTTGACTCTTCGCTCCGCTCGTTCACCGTCACTGCGAGCTGCGATTCGGAATGCCAGTCGGGCACGGTGGCACGGTGGCATGGTGTTTGCGACGAAAACCTCTGCGGGACAACGGGCCACTGGAAGCCACTTTCAATCAAGGGGGGGGTGTGGGCCTCAGGATGTGACGTGGATTTGACCAGACGGGACTCATATCAGTGAGACAGCTGTGAAACTGCCCCCCGCCCCCGCCGGAGTGAGATGTATAACCAAACAGGACAACTTTCCTGCAGGGGTCTACTAATGCAAAACAGGCTTCACTCCCCGACCTCAGAAAAGAGCAGGAAAACATGAGGAGCTCTTTAACGATCTTTAACGCTCACATTGATGATGTGTAACTTCTTGTTATTGTCCTGTTTCTACTCCTTATTGGATTTTGAATAATAATAATAATTTTAGAAGTTATGGAAACTTGCTATGTGAGTGTAGTTTTACTATAGCCTATAACTGAATATGTAGTGAATAAGTTGCATTATTGCCATATTTACTATGTTTGTATTCAGACCTTATGGAAGTTTTACTTACACAAAAATGTTCTGAGGGCAGAAGGAAAAATGACTGGTTCAGAGAGATAACCAATCAGATTGTAGAGGAGGCAGGCAGGACCAAGACACCCAATTGGTTGGTCTCACCTCCTCTAGTTGCTTGGACCTATCTCCTCTACAATCCTTCTGCCCTCAGAACATTTTTGTGTAAGTAAAACTCCCAGGAGCGTATTCAGACCACCCCTTATGCTGGCCTTATAGAGTAATACTCTAAAAAACTGCCTTTTTGCTGGTGCTGAATAGCAGTGGGTGCTTTTTATAAAAGGACTGGGGGTCCCAAACGGAACCAGGCTTTCAAAAGCGGAGGTTTTCGGTGCTAACAGTAAACAAAACAAGAAACATTTCAAAACAAGCAAATGTAAAATTACAATTCCAGTAGGACTTGGGGGGAGCGGGGACACAGAAACGCCTCACTTATGTTTGGGTCTGACGTGGAATGGGGTGGGGTCTAGGGTTACTGGCAAAACAAACAGGAAAGAGCGACAGGTGAGACAGATCAGTATGAGCACAATGACCTCACAATCCCTAGGCCCCCAGGACGCTGCCCCCCCCCCATGCTCTCCCACATCCTCCGCTAACTCTCGCTCTTTATAGGCTGACCTTCTTTTAGCTCCTATGCAAATTTGCTGGTGCTCAGACGCCTCTGGAGCTCGGCATGGCTCACGCATCAGCAAATGAGGCAAGTGTTCCCATGCCAGTCTCTGTGCCAGTCCCCGTGTCAGTCCCGTGTCAGTCTCCGTGTCAGTCCTCATGTCAGTCCCTGTGTCAGTCTCTGTGCCAGTCCCCGTGTCAATCCCCGTGTCAGTCTCTGTGTCAGTCCCTGTGTCAGTCCCCGTGTCAGTCTCTGTGTCAGTCCCCTGTCAGTCTCTGTGTCAGTCCCCGTGTCAGTCTCTGTGTCAGTCTCTGTGTCAGTCCCTGTGTCAGTCCCCTGTCAGTCCCCGTGTCAGTCTCTGTGTCAGTCCCTGTGTCAGTCTCTGTGTCAGTCCCTGTGTCAGTCTCTGTGTCAGTCCCCTGTCAGTCTCTGCGTCAGTCCCCGTGTCAGTCTCTGCGTCAGTCCCCGTGTCAGTCTCTGTGGTGGTGCATGCTATGTATCTCGTCCCGTGGCTTAGTGTTTTTTTTTTTTTTTGCTAAATTAATCAGGCTCCCCCCTCTCCTTTCCAACACTTTGGCATGCTAATCAGCACTTCTGCCCTGTGTATGCGGTTGCCATGGCAGCAAAGGGGGCAAAGCATGCTAGAAATGTGCTGGTTCGCAGGAAGTTTTTCTCTTTTTTGACAGCCTGCTCTGTCATTCAGCTTTTCGACATTCTCTTGTCCGGAAACTGAAGCCGTTACCCTTTTACTGCTCATATCAGGCTCTGCGTTTCTCTACCAAACTCATCCACCCATCTGTCCATCCACCCAGCATCCATTTACCCAGTACTGGTTTGTAATGACCCTGCGGCCTGTTCCAGGAAGCACCGAGGACAGGATGACAGTGCATCACAGGGCACAGACATATATAACACACCCATCAGCAGTCATAGACACTAATTCCCCTAACTGCATGGTTTGGAGAGCCAGACGGAACCTGTAGGAACTCGTGGAGATCCTGCAAACTCCACACACCCAAGCCTACAGGCTTCAGGGTATAGAGGCACCCCCTGAGCTACCATGCTATCCCCTCTACCAAACTAGCACAGATTATGGCCTGGCTGCTTGCTAATTAGCTGCTGTATCCAGTTACCAGAGATCAGACAAGTACGTTCCCTTCTGTCAAAAGTGATGCTCGTGTCTGTTTGCGGTGATTAATCCCCTCATTTTTCCCAGGCATCCACCCTCCCAGCCTACACCGCTGTGCGCTGGTTTCCAGGGTCACATGTTCCAGTATCATCGTCAGCAGGCCTACCGCTTTGCCCCATTCCAGCATTTGCTGATTGGCCCGTTTCCCCCATGAACCACTGATTGGCCCATTCCCCCATGAACGCCCCTTCCCATAATGCTCAGCTGCTATACCCTTCTGCGACTCCTTTCGCCTTTACTTGCGTTGTAGCCGTGTGGGTACCTTGAAAAAGGAGCAAAGCGTCACATGGGTATTTTTCATTTAACATCTCAGCTGAACAAGCAAATACATAAAGTGCCTTCGTCCGCCACCTTATCGCACCGTCACTGGGCCGTGCTGCCTGCGATAAGCTAGTGTTTCCTGTGCTGCCCGTAGCCCATTTTAGCCAAGGCAGCTAGCTAAATAGAGGCAATTATCTCAGATGCATTGGAGGAAGGAAAAATCATTAGGAAAGGAATCTAAACTAAGAAAGTTAAGAAGCTCGGGGCAGCAGAAAACCCCCAGCGGTCCCCGGCCACCCCTTTGTTCAGCATGCGGGTCGGTAACCGCAGAACATCACGCTCCGTTAAATCCATTCACGTGCGGATAAAGGAACCCGCCTCCGCTGTCAGACGGAGGGACTGGTGGTGCATGTCTCCATTGTCTTAAGTACCTCCATGCCGCCGTTCCGGAGGGAGATCAGCAGCAGGACCGGCCTCCAGGTGGCGCTGTGGCGGCCCGGCCGCTTTCTAAGCGAAACGAGACCCGAAGGATGGCGTTCAGGCCATCTCTGGGCTTGACGCGTTTCACGACCAGCAGAGATAACGACCGGGCATCCTGGAAATTATTTTTGAAAATTATTCTTGTTAAGCTTCCCTGCAGACGATGATGAGTCCTTGTGTCTGTCACTATTGTACCTCTAAGTGTTCCAACAGACAGCTATAGAACTGGTTTATTTATTTATTTTGGTTGAAGGTCACAGTGGGGACAGTGTAAAAAATACAGTACGGGTATGGAACATTCCTCAGGTGAAGTGCTGTTCACTGGCAATCTGATAGGCTACCTCCGCAGGTTAAGAAGGACCCTTCTGACTGTTTGCTGTGACAGTTGCCCGCTCACTGCGCTTCCATGAACATGCGCCTTGAACGGCCTTTTCACAGGGCGCTTTCGCTGGCTATCCTTGGGCGGTCCTGCTGGCATGTTTTGTCACGGAGGGAAGGAAGTGCACTTATCTCTGCTTGGTTTTATTTAGGAGATCTTGGAGCTGCAGGGCAGCGCAGACACATGAGCCAGCTTGCGGCCGGGGGACCAACTCACCCCCAAACACACCCGGTCCAGTACTGCGGCTTGAGGCCCATTGAGCTTCGACAGCAACTAGGTTCAAATCCCAGGGTCGGCAGAATGATCTCACTGTTGGGCCTTTGAGCAAAGCCCTTAACTACCAATTGCTCCAATCTGACCCTGCTTTCCTAAAACTACGTCACTTTGGACAAAAGTTCCTGCTAAATAAATTAATATATATCAATGCAAATGTACCAGGATTTCTTGTGGGATCGATTCCTCCTACGACACATCCCACAACATGAGCACTGCTTTAAAAAAAAACTCCCCAGCAGGCAACAGTGCTCCATCTCGGCCTTGCTCCCTCCCTGCTGTGGAGAGCTTGGCGATCTTCTGGAGCGTGACTGTCGGCCTGGCCTCTGGCTGTCACTCCCAAACCACTGTCCCACCCAGCTCCAACCCAGCCTTTGTTAAGGTCCCCCGGGATTCGCGTCACCCAAACACAGGGTTGTGACTGCACACGTGGTGCATGCTGGGAATATCTCCAGAAAAAAAAAAACACATCTGAAACATACCTTTCTGGTTTAAAGGTATTTCAGTCACCACACATGCTTCTTTTTTGGTATGATTTAACAACCACATGGCCTGGGTCTGTGGACCTGCAGCAGCAATATCTCATCTGTTTGTAGGTCTGTCTCAATAGCTCTATCGGAACAGATGCTACTCCCACTTAGCAGTGTCAGGATTGAGACTCACCTGGTTACAGTCCCCTCCCATTACCAGGACATCCCGGTCTGATCCATGTTCTCTGAATGTTCTGCACTTTCCAGAATGCTCCAGAACATTCCATACTGCTGTGCTTTCCACTGACTGAATAGTTGCCTTATTAGGTTCTTGCTTTGCTGTTGCTGTGTGGCTCCTGCTCCAATCCTGCTTACACTCATACCTGGGCTTTCACTGGAAGCTCAGCCTAACTGCACTCATACCTGGGCTTTCACTGGAAGCTCAGGCTAACTGCACTCATACCTGGGCTTTCACTGGAAGCTCAGGCTAACTGCACTCATACCTGGGCTTTCACTGGAAGCTCAGGCTAACTGCACTCATACCTGGGCTTTCACTGGAAGCTCAGCCTAACTGCACTTATACCTGGGCTTTCACTGGAAGCTCAGCCTAACTGCACTCATACCTGGGCTTTCACTGGAAGCTCAGCCTAACTGCACTCATACCTGGGCTTTCACTGGAAGCTCAGCCTAACTGCACTCATACCTGGGCTTTCACTGGAAGCTCAGCCTAACTGCACTCATACCTAGTTGCCCCCTCGACAGCACGTATGTGTAACGTTTGTAACATGCTTTTTGTGTGACTTGTACGTTGCTTTGGAAAACAGCATCCTACATGTAAATATATATTTTTTGATCCGGCCATAACGTCTTAGCTGAAGTGAAATTTTTTTAATGGAAGTCTTTTGGATCAGAATTCCGGCATTTTGGATTAGTTACTGTTGATTTAGTGTAATCTGTGCACAGTAGTGTATTATCTTACCTTCCATTTTTCCCAAAGCAGGGTGGGAGCCCTGACGTTTGCCAGGGCCCGAGGCTATAGCCTGGAACAGCCAATCCACCTCTATCTGTGCACGTCCTAGCGTAGGGCTGGGGCTCCTACAGCGGTGGCTCTGGTTCCCCCAAACATCAGGCCCCATCTCAGACGAGTGCCTCTGTGTTGGTTTTCCTGCTTCCACCGAGGTCAAAGGCGTGCTTATTGTTTTCGTTGGATACTGAAGGCCCCCAGGTGACTCTTGGTGGGGGTTTATGACAGCCTTTATCGAGGCCTTTTGTTGGATCTGGGATCTCTTCCCCACCATCTGAAAGCTGTGAGCTGAACGCACACAACTCAGACAATACAAAAATAAACAGAATGCCGCTCTTGGCCTCACGCACACATGGAGGCCTCCCCTCTCCTGCTGGTGCTTGTTTCTCGCCCCTAATCCCTTCTTGTGTGTTTTCTGCAGCTGACACAATCGTGGACAATACGAAACTTTCCCCTGCCTTCCGGTCGCTTCTGTGGGGGGCTTTAAGTGGTTTGTCGGGAAACTGCCTGCGTGCGATGTGCTTTCTGATGTCTGACCAACAAAGACGTAGATAGAAGAATATGAATGCGGAGTGGGGAAATAAAAAACAGCAGCTTAAACCGTGGCAGATAATGACAGCCGCTGACTTGCTTTCAGCTAAACTGTCGAAGACGGTGGTTTGTGTCAATGAAAGAATAGTGATATTTTACTGTTGAAACTCTATTAATCTGAATAGTTTATGTACAACCATATTGTGGAGAATCACTGGAATGGATGTGGTATGGAACTGCATCCTACGTATTTTCTTTTGGACACAATTGTTTATAAAGCCACTCAGAGTTAGGGTCTTTATGTTTCAGAAGCCGCTATAACCAAATTTCAGATTGAAACATAAAGGATATAGGGGCCATGTAGAGGAGGGGCATCAGCCTGGCAGATGGTGGCATCCTTTCTCTGATTGGCTCTCCAACACAGATATCACTAATCTAGCTCACGCCTACAATCGACGGGAAGCTCCCAAACAGAAGGCTTCAAGCCATTCCAGGGGCATGGGTTACTTCGCAGTCATTTTTCCCAGAATGCATCAGCTGAGGAGGATGGCAGTGGTTCGAGTGTAATAAAGTGACCCACCACATGTCTAAACGGACACAGTTTTGGTGCCCTGAGGCCAGAGGGCTTGGTAATGGGCTCCGTTCTTGGTAAAGGCTCCGTTCTTTAGTCGGCCATTTTGCAGTCACATGTCAGAGATTGTAGTGCCTTCCAATCCCTCTTGCAGTTCTGCCTTGCAGTATGACTGAAAGAAGTTGGTGCTTCTGCAACCGAATAACTCTGCACCACTTTTCTGCATGGTTTCAATGCTTTCTAGAAACTTCTGCATGGTTTAGCAAGAGGGTGGGGCACTCCCACAGAGTGCTTGCTCTGGTAATGAACTTGGCGGCACTGGAATTTGTGTCACAGATCTGCAGCACTTACACAGCTGTGATCCATCTGCGATCAAATTAAGAATGTTTAGTGGAGCAGGCGCTCCATTTACGGGTTCTTGTTGGGTCCAGGAGAAGCAAGAACCTTGAGGGCAGCTGCCACTACCATGTCGAGAACCTGTCCTCCATCTGCATTGTTACACCAAAAGTCTGGTTGCTATGGTTTGAGAACAGCAGTAAACGAATGACAGCAGGGGAACAACCTGGATAAGCTGTGATGGAAGGTATTCTTCTTCTGACATGTCTGAACAAGGAGTGGATGGATTTATGAAAAAAACTTTGGCTTCCTCTGAGCTGATGCACCGACCTGCATCTCTCATCTTGTCTGTTGCTCTCAGCCGTGTATGTTGCTTTTTTCTCTGTTATTTTTCTAAGTCGTTTACTTTAACAATCCTGCCCAACGAGAGAAACAAAGGGACAATGATGATAATGATGATGGAGAATAGCCAGTTTAAACCCTATTCAGTCATGTCTTCTGAGAATCCCAGTATGCAGTAAATCACTCTCGGTACTTTAGTCCAGAGAAACCGAACGGAGATCATGTGTTTGTCCTTTGGGGCAGGGTGGCCTCAAGATAACTGAGGAGCAGTTACTGATCACAGGGATCTGGGACACGATGCTGATGCTATGTGAGCTAATCCCTCCAAGATGTGTCCCTGTTTCAACTGTAGTCTGTATTCTGGTGAACATCTCATCATGTACAACATACACTCCATCAAGCAGCTCTATTACATAGAAATCCTCGCATGAACATTCAATCCCACACCACAACATGCAGCTAAGGGTGAAGCCCAATGCATTCACTGTGGCTACATTATAAGGTAACCTATCTAGTTCTCATTCAAGGGTAGATGAGTAGAACACTAAAAGAATACCAGTGGTGGGCACAGCTAACCAAAAAGTTATCTTAGATAACTGCTAATCTGCTAACGCCGAAGTTTACTTTGATAACGCTAAACTGATAAACCACTAAAAAAAAATTAGCAGAAGCTAACAGCAACCGCTAAGTGCTCACCGCTAACTTTTATTATATGAATTTAGCTTTGGTTTGGTTTTGGGCTCTGAAGCCCTTAAAAACAAAGCTGAAATTCTAACCTGTTTAGTGATTTAAATCCTCAGGGCTGGATATATTACCTGAGGATATTTAGGACTCGGTTTCTGTAGAGTCTCTGGAATAAGTTGTCTTTCAATGATATTCCGTTTGTGAGTGTTTTTGTCGGAGGAGTCCTATTCCGTGACTGGCTCATGCTTTTACCCTCAGTGAAGCCACCTGGGGACTACAAACATGGCACCATTTACCCAGAACTAGGAAGGAGGATCTCAGCTCTTTATTGGTCTATACACCAGAAAATAAAGGAAAATAATCATGGACTGAAGCAGGATTTCTTTCTTAGCCGGATAACTTGTTGTAATTAAGGTAGTCTGGGCCAAATGTAAGTGAATGAAGATAAAGTCCATTTAAACTAGAGTACCTGCAACCCAACAAGTTATGCAACTATGCAAGAAATCTGGTTTCATGATACAGCCCCCACTTAGTTCAGGGTACCCCAATTTAAATGGATTTTATCTTTATTCACTTACATTTAGCTCAAACTACCTTAAATATGACAGGTTATCAACCAATCACATCTTCTATTCACACATAGTTAGCCAACAACGTGCCAAAACAGACCAGAACAAATATGTGTGAATCTTTTAACGTTAAACTTTATTTACTTTACAAGTGTTAAAATGTTAGCGGATTTACAGTTACCGGAAGTAAATGTCGCAGAAGCTAATTGGTCCTGTAACGGTTTTCAGAGTTAGCAGAAATGCTAATCTGCTAACGAACAAGTTAGCTTTGCTAATTAGCAGTTAGCGGATTAGCAGAACCCTGCCCATCACTGGAGAATACACACAGATTGTTGTAATGAGCTGTTCTCAACTGACCAATATTATTTACAAGATTCTTACGTCTACAGAATGTACTTTTGTTCGTTTATTATCACTCCTCGGAAAGTAGCTGTTTTTGAGATTCTGGAACCATCACCTCTGACCTCCACAATCCCACCGCATTCAACATCACTTTGATCACACATCTTAGCCATTCTGTGTTTAGTTGAACAGAAACTGAACCTATTAACTGTGTCTTTGTGCCGTACGGATTCAGTTGCAGCCACATGATTTGTTTGTTTCCTGGTAGAAGTTGCAAGCAGCTGTGCCTATTTTTATGTGATTACAAATATATTATAAATATATCATATATATGCATGATAGGCCAACTAGCTGAGCTGATAGAGCATAAGACTCTTCATCGCAAGGTTGTGGGTCCAAGCCCAACATTAGGTTAGGTTTAGGGTTAGGTTTGGTATTAAAGTTAGAGTTGCCATTATGGTTAGACCTAAAGTTAGGATTGCCTATTTAGAGAATTTTCTTAGCATTGATCTACTGGAACAATAGGTTTTGTGCATGCATTTATTTTTTTTGCATTAGCTACCGCTGGTGTCTGCGACCGCAGTTTCAGAAGGTGACTGCAGTGACCCCGTCTGCCGCTGCTCATGCATTTATGCCGAGGCGACTGTCAGTAGCGACGTCTCTCAGCGACCACAGTGAATTATTTATGGTAACAGAAGAGAAGCCGCGGGACGAAAGCAGCTGCACGGATGCATGCATAGACAGCGTCCCGGGTGATGTGACTCGCCTGACACAGTGGGTTCAAAACCTCTAAATCTAGTGCAGGTCTTCCTTTAGCATTAGATGGAAGATTAACTTATAAACCGTGAGTCTCTGCTTATTACCAGTGTTTCCCATTCCGGTCCTTGAGGACCCACAGATTTTTTGATAAAAGGTGGACTGTCTGCCAGGGAGCAAAAACGTGGACCAGCTGTGGGGCCCCAAGGACCAGATTGGAAAACACTGCCTTGTACCGAAAGCTCCACTTCACCTCCCCAGAGCTCCTCAGTACCCGCAGAACTGAAGGCACTAGACCAGCCCACTAGTCAGTCTCACATTACCTCTGACCATAATCTGTGAATAATAATCCCACCCCAGCTCCTCCCAAAGGGCGGACACTCCCCCCTCACATTGCCTCCAGGGGACTGACTCACCCGGCTCTCTCAATCATACATGGCTTTGGATAAAAGTGCCCGCAAAATTAATCTCATTTATCTGTGGCTTCTTGGAGAAATCGCCGGAATGGAGACCAGGAAGTTTTAGACTCTGTAACAGATGAGGATCTGACTGTGGATGGCGTGACACAGCCCAAGAAACAAAGATCATCCTAAATCGTGGGCGCCTGTTTTACTCGGGATGCTAAAACATGCTCCTTGGGACCTCAACTAGTCCAAAGGCCCTGTGTTTAGGAATCTTCCATCTGTGTTGGAGTTTGGCAATAGCTTAGGCCAATGTTTCTCAATCCAGTCCTCGGGGGGCCTCCAGACAGTCCACATTTTTACTCTCTCCCAGCTCCGAGCCAATCAGGAACTCTGAATACCTGGCACAGCTATGTTGGGAGCTGGGAGGGAGCAAAAATGTGGACTGTCCTGGGGTCCCCAAGGCCTGGGTTCAAAAACATTGGTTTGAGCTATGATTCAAGGTGCCATTTGCTTCTTCTGCCTCTTCTCCATAGTGTCTCAGGCTGCTTAGCATGTAACCCGCCTCCTTTTCCTGACAGGCCGAGCGACGAGAGTCACCCCACGGTAAAGGCTGACGGCTGTGTGGACAACCTGGCTGAAGCAGTCGACATCCTCCTGAAGCACCGGGGGCAGTGACCCCACCACCAGCCCCACTCACAGACATCCAGCTTCGTCCCCAGGACAGAGACTAACCCAGAACCTGCACACCCAACTTAGGGACTAAAGACTGTGATCCTAGTTAATGATTGAAATAATGTGACATTTTCACCGTCTGTCTAACCAAATGTATGAAAGAAGGTTGGGTGGAACCAGTATAACTTAACTACCTTACTAACAAAATAGGGAAGGGCAGGGAAAAAAATAAAATTTGATACCTATCACTGTCACGTTTACTTAGTGTTTCCTGGCCGGTGCGATGCAGCGATTACTCTCGAGTTGAGCACGACGGCAAGAAATAGAGGCACAGCGGGACCTGTTTTCTTCTCTGGTTCGCTGGTAGAGAAACAAAGAGTGGAAAGACATGTTTCAAAGGGAAGTCCATTTATAGTTTCTGGAGCAAGGCAGTAGAGAAGCTTCTAGACAATACACAATACAGATGGTTTCTCTGTGGGGATAACTCACAACAACAGCGGAGACAGAGGGACTGCTTATTTCAGGAATAAAAGAATTACGAGGGGTGTGTCTAAGGCTTTGGTGATAAATGTACCAAATAAACTGTCCATTTTGCACTTTATGGCGTAATGTAGCTTAGCATAAAACTGAATTTGGATAAACCATTTAATTTCTGTTCAAATTCCAGATTCCAGCTGTACTCCTTGTAAATCAGAGGGACATTGCTGACATGCTTAGTGTTTACAGCATTATTACACTCAGATCTTGATACATTCTATGTTGCTGTGATTATATGCCAATCCACACAAACACCAAATCCCGCTGGATTATGGTATATGTGTATTGGGATGTGTTAGCAGTGGCAAACAACGTAAGGGAACTGTTGTCTTAACCCTAAATAACCTTGATTCTTTGCTGACATCAGTATTTAGATAATGTAATGTTTCAGGTTGAAGATAAGCACTTAAAAAAATTTAAATGCATTGTTAAACCTATGGAAGTGTACTTAGATACCATCATGCATGTGGAATACCTTCATCTCAGGTTGGTCTGTTGATCTGGTGTGTATCTTCTGGGTATTCTCATGATGGCAATCTATAGGGGCCTGGCATTGGAGTAGAGGTAAGACTGAAGGGTGGGACTTTTATTTTGATATGGGGTTCTTTCTGTCCTAGAACAAACATCCTTTGTTGTACGAACCAGACCATGGGATACCCACTTCCGCAGTCACTCTTCTAGCAATCCGGTTGGGTACATCACATGCTGGCTAGCAATGAACATACACTGTTGGCATTCCATCAGGAGTTACGAGATGTTCATAGCGACCAGACTATGGTGCATGGCATTATCAAAGTGCTCTTAAACACTGAAGACATTTATCTAGCTGATTCAATGCAGTCAAACTTGTGTACGTTGATTTTAGCAAGAAACTGGCTATGGAATGAAAACTTTTGGGTGCGATATCAATGGCTGGTATTTTCTTTAGATTTACATATTATTTACATAGGCAGATACCAGGCTTTACTGAGGAAGGTTGTGTTTAAAGGGGGAACAAAGACATTTATCTTCAAATTTCAATGGGCAGTTGGCAGAAGTCGGTTAAAACACAGATGAATAAACTGTTTGTTTGCCTTGAGGCTCATTTCAACTTCTCTACTGTCAAACTAAGGAACCTAAAAAAAACAAAGTTTGTGAAGTGAAATTTGATCACACAGACTTCTTTTTACTTAATATATAATCTGTTCTCTTTAAAGACAAGTAAATTATGCTCAGAATTTATGACCTTGGCCTTACTAATCAACATGTAATTCTGCCTCTGTCTCCGGGGATACACACCCTACTTGCTCCTGCCAGTAAGCTTTCTTTTACATCTAGTGGATGTTGTTGGTTGTTTTGAGTCAAATGCACAACCTTTGTTTCGGAATGATTTTTTTTTCTGATTTGATTATACGGATGGTTGTGGATTAAGATAATTTTATAATAAGCGTTAATTTGAAAGATCAGCTTTAAACAATTCGGTCATAATCTGGAATCTGTCTCCTAGTGGTGATATATTTTGTACTGCTAATATTTGGAGATTGTACAACAAGCTCATTCATGCAGTCTGCGTTCCCAGCTTTTGAATGTACAATGCAGAGCACACCGAAGGTGAAACAGCACCGCATTTTTACAAGGTCTTTATCCAGGGAGGACATGACACACTATGTTGGAAAAATCACTGCGGCATTCAGGAACATCTGCTCTGATTGATAAAAACACAATGAGGCTTGTTAATTTTATTCCTTCACAGAACACAGGCTGCAGTGTCTGCCCCCACATCATACTGCTGGCACACCATCCGCGCAGTGTGAACGTGGTAAGTCGCATGATGACAGGTATCAACAAACAGCTGCTCTGAGCTGGCCCCAAGGTCGAAGGTCACCAGCCATGGCTGGGGTACCACATCCGTACGCTTCTACTGGAATTAAGTGTCTGGAGATTTCCTTGACTCAGTGGACCGATTAGCCAGCTGAACTCGTGGACCTAGTTTGGTGTTGCCTCAGAAACTAATCATGTCATTTCCAGAATCAGGTCACAGTTGCCAAGGTTGAGACTCCGCCATTTGGCTTAACAAACGCACCGTTAATAACTTTAAACCCACGAAAAAGGATTTCCGCTCTAAAAGCTTTCTTTTCAAAACACGTCATAATCAGTAGCTAATCTGAGATCATTGACGGATCACATTCTTTAACTTAGAAGTCTTCAACTCCACGAGTAATGCTGATTTCCCCTCATCTTCTTTGTCTCTATAACATAGCTTCCCTGAAACAGAAGGTGCTCTTCCATAGGGCAAACGAAGGCAGAGATGGAAATACTGAAGCTTCCTCACTAACTAGAATTTACAACTAAAAATTCATTTTAAAGCCCCCTGCCTGCACTGCACAAGCATATTCAGCCCTTCTGGGGAAGCCAATGGTCACATCAAGTCAACGGTGTGCAGTCCAGCAGGTGGGAGAGGCAAGAGGATTTGTTTTTAGCTCAGGAGCTGCCAATATGAAAGATAATTATTTTTGCACTATTCCGGGATGTTCCCACATACTGTACTGCCACTCCACTTCGATGCTCTGGGCCTGAAAATGTCAGGCCTTGAAGGCAGCGACCCTGAGAACGGTCGGCATGTGGACAGCGTCTGTCAGGCAAAACACGATCCTGCAAATGTTACAATGCTCCGCACCTTTCTGCCATGTACGCCTGTCGCTCAATGAAACTTTCTTACGCCTCGACCAAGCTCTGTTACAGCAAAGGTATCTTTAGATTCTGGATGGCAAGTGGCTCTTACAAGTGGTGCATGTCACATGTCAGACAGTCTTTGCGGTCCTGCTAAGTGCCACTGACCTCTTCGAAAACAAGCACTGCCCGGCCAAAAAAATTGTCACCATTTGAATTTAAATCAGCAAGTACCTAAGAGCCAATGATTGCAATGTTATGCAGCAATAAAGTGAAGTCAGTTGAGCACCTGAATCTCCTGAATGACCAGGGTATCCCATCAATGGGTATTTTCTTTCCTAATGGCACGGGCATATTCCAGGACGATAATGCCAAGATTCATGTGGCTCGAATTGTCAAAGAGTAGTTTAGGGAGCACGAGGATTCATTTTCACACATGAATTGGCCACCACAGAGTCTTGACCTTAGCCCCATTGAAAATCTTTGAGCTGTGCTGGGGAAGACTTTACAGAGTGGTTCAACTCATCGATACAAGATCTCAACGAGAAATGAATGGAAATCTGGATGAAAAAAAAATGTTGAGATGTTGCATAAGCCTGTGGAAACAAAGCATAAACGAATGTGCACCATAATCAAAGCTAAAGGCGGTCCAACGAAATATTAAAGTGTGCGAAATTTAGGCAGTGTGTATCTGGGGCAAATCATTCAGAGACCAAGGGAAAGACGCAGGATTCTGACAGACATTTCATTCCGCTGTGTCTCTTTCTAATATTTGGCCTTGTGGCTCTGGAGGCATCGACAGACTGATATTCCCACGTATGCGTTATCTCCAAGAACCCTCAGTAACCCTAACCATCCATGTGCCCTTCATGCATTTTTTCCAACTGAAATCAGTAATCTGTTTGGCTCACGTTTTTTTGCCGTACATTTTCTTGAAAAGTGAGGCAAAACAACCAGTTTAGCGGCGACACTAGCCGAACTCTCACCAAAAAAACCCCTTGATCACGACAACAGGTTTTTAAAGGCAGAGTAAAACGATCAGCTGTCAGATATGAATGAGAATGTAAATATGATTATAAAACAAGATTTTCCAGAAGTTTTCTTTTCTTTTCCTTTTAAGTGACAGCATTTTCCATCATGGTACTTTGATCACTGTGAGCAGCCGCAGGGTAATAATAATCTCCGACTTATTAAACAAGATCGCTGATGTGAAGAAACTACCTCACATAAGTTGTCAGAGCACGCAAAAAAAAAGTCAACTCCCAGATAGGTTTTCTACAGCATCGAGGCCAAACTAAAGACACCTGAATAGCTGAACCGCCTTACATTATTCCTAAACACTGTAAACTAACTAAAAAAATCACTGCTGATGTCAGTACCCTGGAGACCCTTCATGTCAACAAGCCAATCATCAAGTGTCTTGTGAAATCACTGGTCCAGAATTCATCCTTTATCCCATCAGTCTCTGTATGCCACCCACCCAAAAGACATAGCAGTAACTAAGTTGTTTGTGTGTGACTCAGCAGACTAAGCCTCTGAGTCTATGATCGGAAGGTTGCTGGTTCAAGCCCAACCATTACAGGACGGTCAGGTCTGTGGGGGCCCTTGAGCGAGGCCCTCAACCCCCAGCTCCATGGGTGCCGCTACAGGTGGCTGCCCTTCGCTGCCAGGCTTGGAGCACTTATCTGTGTGTCATGGAGAGCAAGATGGGGTAGGCAAAAAGGGAATTTCCCAACATGGTCAATAAGGTGTCATTATTATTATTACATTTCCAAGCCATACAACCTGCTGAATCAGGAGAGGTCCATGCAGAAGGTTCTTGTAGGACTGTGGACTGGATCTGGATATTTCAACTTTGCTAACAGCGGAACTTCAACCCCTGAAAATGCACCGTTGCCATAGGAACGGGCCTATAAGGCGGCGGCTGTGAGTGCTACGTTAGGGGGTGTTTGGTGCGGGTCTATCCAAGCTCAAACTCTGCCTTGGCCTAGAGGCACCTAAGGCCCGATGAGGGAAAGGCCCAGTCGCACTGCGCAACATGCTTTCGGGTTCAGGTACCGTGTCGCTAAGAAAAACATTAGCAATTAGCAACATTTTGCCAGTTAGCCCCAAATTAATCTTTATTTTTCCAGTATTACAGCTTTAGAGGATCTGAAAATGGCAGCTCATGGGGAAACAGATCGCGAGCTTGACTAGTTGTTATAAGGAGTTTGAGAAACATCTTGGCAGATAAGTCAGGAGCATCACCTGGATTTACAATCATCCACGTTATAGCGTCCTTTGGCATACAACGTCCTCATGGGATCAATTACGTTTTACATGTGCTGCTAGACGCATATAATGGATAGCCAAAACTCAGGGCTAAAAAAAATTTAAACAAATGAACGTGAAATAGCCAGTGCTGAAAGTCAAAGCCACTTAGGAAGAAACCCCATTTGAATTTCACCCAGAGAGTTCTTAAAAATTGCAGCCAAAAACCATTTGGTCAGATTTCAAAAACCGTAAAGCTGCAGGAATTTGACAACTATAAAAAAAAAAACTACAAGGAACCATTTTATTAAGACTCCGGCTCGGCGTGACTGATGAATCTAACCCTTTTCACAACTCAGGGCTAATTCACAAGTGACCTTACAAAATATGTCTCTTACATAGCTTTACAATTCAGTGTTTATTGATATAGAAATATTTGTATTTCATTTTTTTTTTGCTACAATCATAAAAAGAAAAAAACTGATGCTGATCAAATGTCCAAATGTAGGAATCAGTTATCAGTTTGCTCCGTCTTTACAAAATATCACTGCCGTTTACTGAGCAGCGCTGTGCGTGAGGGGGTGTCCATTCATGGAAGGTGGCGTATCCCATGAGCCACCTTGGGGTGCTTTCCTTCAGGTCCTCATGTGTCCTCGTTTTATTTTTCTTCCCCCGACTGAGGGAATGCTGGGGGTGGAGAAATCAGGCGACAAAGAAGTTTCACAAAGTGCTAATCATCTCATTATAAAATTATGGCGTGAAATTCACCCCCATGCCCCCCACGATGGGAGAACCAGTCGCATCAGAGTCCACAGCGCCCCCCCCCCCCCCCCGGATGAGTGCACGTGAAGTAGGTCCCTTTCTATACGTCCCAAAAAACAACCACAATAATAATAATATATATATTAAAAAACCATTGTGCGTGTCCAAGGTGCTGCCAAAATATTGTGGTCTTTCCGAGTCAGGTGGTGTCCACATTCTGCCAGTGACGTCCATCCTGAGCCTGGCTGTGCCGTGTTCCCCCCCCCCATCTCAAAGACACCCGCATCAGTTCCTCTCGATCTGCTCGATGTCCAGCTCGCCCCCCAGCCGGTCCGCATCAGTCCCGGAGCTGCGCGGGACCCGCCAGCACCCACCCGCGTCGCCTCCGGCCGAATAGCCACCCGCTTCCTTTCCAGACGGGTCTTTGCGACGTGTCATCATGTGCCGAGGCTCCACCCCCTGGTCGTCGCAGTCAATTGGCTGCTTGGTGCCATTGCTACAGGAAGGGGCGGGGCTACAGCAGGAAGTCTCCGTAAAGCCCGGACAGCTGAGGCTACAGAAAGTCGAGAGTTTCTGTGAAAACAAGGAGAAGAGAAAGTAAGCGATCGGTTTCACATGCCTGCGCAACGCAGCACAGCATCCATTTTGTGCACCTAAGAAATGCTCATTTTCATTATCAAAATCCCCAATGTTGTCATACATGTCAGCCCTGTCAAGTGTCCGACACTCCCTCCGTGTCGCTGCCGTCGCCACGGTAACCGGGTGTTTGCATTGTAAATCATCTGCTTTCTTCCAGCCACACGGTCCATTACCCCCCCCCCCCTGCATCTCGAAGGCAGAAAGGCCACCAGGCTTCGCTCAGAGCTTCAGCAAACCAGGCATGGGGGGGGAAGTCGTTTAGATTTATGGATTTAGCGTTTCTCCAGGTTTTTTGTGGTGGGTCGCCCGGCGGCTGGGCTAACGTGCCGAGGTAGCTGGGCGACGGGACCAATAGTCCACCTACAGCCCTGCCCCCCCCCCCATACTGCACAGAGTCCCCCCAGCTGAAAAGAATGAAATAAAAGTTCCAGCAGCATAGTGACTCAGAGCGGCTGGGGAGGGGGTCACTGCCACCACAGTTTCAGTCATGTGCCACCCCAGGAACGAGAAGTGCATGCGGCTCTCAGAAAGCGAGAAGTGCGGGGGGGCGGGGGTGTCTGAGTATCTGGAGCGGATGTGGAGGGACAGCAACACTACTCAGGACTGCGCTGTCTCTCTGGGGGTGCGCTTTCTCCCACGCATGGCCTAAAAATCTGTCGGGGGGGGTGGGGGGGAAGGTCAAGGTAGTAAGATCCATTTCCCAGGCATCCTGGATCCTTCGGAGGGGGTGTCACCGAAGTGCCCCTTATTTGCTATTCAGAGTGTCTCCTTGCTACATCCATTGCGTGAGCCCCCCCCCCTCCCCCGTACCCCCCTCTCTGGATGCTCAGACAGGGAAGGAGAGAGGGAGGGAGAGAGAGAGACCAGGCCAACCGCTGATCTGGTGTGGTCCCTGGCCCCGTATGGCCGCCCACATCCTCGCCCAGCCAACCGGCGCCGCCCCCCAGGGATAAACAGACAGATAGAGAGACAAGTCTTTGGTAGTCAAAGAATTGTTTGAAGCTTTTTACCCCAGGTAGTGAGTTTATATTTGCTCAGGAAAAAATGTAACATGAAAACATATGCAAATTAAGGGTAACAAGAAAGATGAAAATGAACCTCTTCTGTTCACCAGGCAGTTGCTGATATCTCATTGGATGGTTAGACGCACGCCGCTTCAGTTCCCAAACCTCTCCTCAGGGGCACCTCAGCCGTTCCATATATTTGTTAAATTTCCCCAGCAACCCAATTAATTAATTAATTAATTAATTAATTAACTTAATTAGTTAAATAACTGAATGAGGTATTAATCGCCCAAAGATGGTAGGTCAAGTGTGCCCTGAGATGGGCTGGCCCCCCATCCAGGGTTGTTCCCTGCCTCGTGCCCGTTGCTTCCAGGATAGGCTCCGGACCCCACGCGACCCAGTAGGATAAGCGGGTTGGACGATGGATGGATGGATGGTAGGTCAAAAAATACTTGCGCATGTTGGATAGTTACTGTAAATACTGGGATGATTTTATGAGAGGTGACACTTTGACAGACAAAATCGTAGTTTTACACTAACATGAAGATCAATTAAAACATTTTCTTGACTGTCTAAGACTTTTGCACAGTGTGGTAGAGACAGACAGACAGATCCAGGAAAAGCACATATAGAAACACGTTTGTCATAAGAAAGTTAGTTCTAACTTGCGTTCAGGGTGACACACTTAGGCGTCACACACCTGAGCCATCTGCTGTCCCCACAAATGACAGTTTACAATTCTCCCAAACAGGCATTCAGCTTAACGATCCAAGAGCTCTCCACCCGATTTACTAATAGACAAAGGAATGGCCCGATATGTCAAAACGGCAGGACCCCCCAACAGGAAACGCAGGGTAGATACGGGAGGGATGAGCGCCATTCTGGAACGCCGGAGCACAGACCAGGAAAACTCGCCTGGCTTTTTTATGAGCAAGGCTCTGTGCCAGTAAAGTATTTATAGTATGTGAGGACCCTGGGTCAGGCCTGTGCACTGCCTGAGCTAAACTCCTAGCGCGTAGTTTCCTGTGGACCAAATCACATCTGTCGTGTTTACAAAACTACGACATCTGAGAGCTAGCTAAAAAAAATTATTCAGGGAATACGCATAGCCTTTCAAAATAAATAGATGATCGGTAATACATCATATTATAATTAATATTTAAAATCCAGCTTTCACTGTAGTGTTCTGAGAAGCTCTTGAGGTTCTTCACCTCACAATAAAAGGATGAAGTGAATGATGTTATCGAAACATCCCATAATCCCAGAGACCTGGGTGATGATTGGCGCTCAGGAGCATGCAAATGCTGCAGCAGCGTCTCTCGGGGAAACAGCTACAGTTCTCCTCGCAGACGAGCACAGAAACCGGCCCGTCACCAAGTGCCTAAACAGGAGCACACACAGGAGACACCTGGCCAGAAGGTTCTGGAAGCTGCAGTTTATCAGCTTGTAACAGCATGGAGGTCCACTCTGTCCCCGTGAGACTTCACGTGACTCGTCCAGATGTGGCTACAGAGACTGGGGGGGGGGGGTGTTCTGCCAAGGGGTCTTTATTGACTGCTGAGCTGCAACATGAAGTGTGTGTAGGGGGGGGGATTAGTCGCAGACGACTGAGGCAACCCAATCATCAGCCCCCGCCCCGTGACGGCCCCCGCCGCCGTAGTTCAGGGAGTTCAGGTCCAGAAAGTACAAATCCAGGCCAAGGTTTTGTTTCAACCAACCAGCTGAGTACTCTGTGACTGTGACTCTTTATACTCAACTGGTTGGTTGAAAGAAAATTTAGGTTCGGATTTGTACTTTTTGTACCTGAACTTTCCAGCTCTGCCCATGGCCATCTGTTTCCTGTCTGGATTACGGCCTCTGGGTCTCTTTTCTATGAAAATGATGTGAGTATAACACCCCCCCCCCCACTGTGATGAGGTCGCCCCTGTTTACCACGCGCATGGAGCTCTGAGGGTCACGTTCTTCCTCCCTCTCAGCAGACGCTCAGACCGCGAAGGGCTGTTCAGCCCTCCGAGTCAAATCAGCCATAATCAGGGGAATTCTGCAGCGTTTTGGTGCTTCAAGCTTTCAGATTCAACAAGTAATCTGGGGTTTCAACTTCGAGACGGGGTTTTGGTCTTGAGGCTAATTTCAATCATTCCGTCTGCTTCCACATGTTATAGATTACAAGATGCAACAATGCAAGCTGACAGCTTCAAGTTTGTGTCGTATTAAACATATAGACGTCATTTAGTTAGCGGATGCTTTTATCCAACGCGATGTACGCTTTGTGAAAAAGCAGGTTCAGCCAGTCCATGGAACAACTGTGGGTTGAGAGCCCCACTCTGCCGAGCCTGGGATTTGAACCAGCAACCTTCTGATCACAAGCAGAGTGTGCTACCCCCCGCTGCCCTTGTGGCCCACTGACCTGGGTCATCTTGGCCAAGTCCAGGGACGGCCTCTGCTCCTGCACCTCCTCCGGCCTCCTGCGTTTCATGCCGATCTTGCGCTCATTGAGCACGCAGGGCTGCGAGTGGCTCCTCGCCAGCCCGCCCGCGCCCATCCGCCGGCCCAGCTCTGGCGTGGAGTCCGGGGAGGTGGCGGGGGAGGCCTCCTGCCCTCCGGGGGGGCTGACTCGTTCCTGAGAGAGATAGAGGACGTGCGGGGGCTCCGCCAGTGAGGGTGAGGGCATGCCGGTGAAGCTGAAGCAGGGCAGTTCGGGGAGGCCGTTGGCACGGGTGGGCAGGCTGAAACTGGAGCTACGTTGCATGGCGGGGAATGCGCCCCCTGGCTGCGAGGGACCGCGCTGCACGCTGCCCCCGCTGTGGCAACGGCGCTTCTCCACCGTGGTCCACACCCGCGAGCCCTGGGGCTTCCACGCGCTCCGGCTGCTAGGCGGCTCGTCTGAGCAGGACAGAGAACGGCACTGACGCTTGCTAGGGGGCGCCGTCGGCACCGCCGCTGACGGGTAGGGGGACGCCTTGCCTTCGCTCAGCTTCAAGTCATGAATCAGGCTGGTGAGGCCG
The DNA here is from genome assembly GCF_048594095.1 of Paramormyrops kingsleyae. NCBI lineage: Eukaryota > Metazoa > Chordata > Actinopteri > Osteoglossiformes > Mormyridae > Paramormyrops > Paramormyrops kingsleyae. The sequence continues at coordinate 17,406,455 of NC_132816.1, forward strand.
CCGGCAGGGCCCGCATCCCAAAGGCTTTCCAGACCAGCGCCTGGCGCCCCCTGTTGGATGGTGAGGCAGCGGCTGATGTCTCCCCACATGCCCGTGCCTGTAAAGCACAGAGAGAAAGGTCAGGGCAGCTAGACGAGCACCGCACACACCCCGACACACCAGGGCAGCTAGACGAGCGCCGCACACATCCCGACACACCAGGGCAGCTAGACGAGCGCCGCACACGTCCCGACACACCAGGGCAGCTAGACGAGCGCCGCACACGCCCCGACACACCAGGGCAGCTAGACGAGCGCCGCACACACCCCGACACACACCAGGGCAGCTAGACGAGCGCCGCACACGCCCCGACACACCAGGGCAGCTAGACGAGCGCCGCACACACCCCGACACACACCAGGGCAGCTAGACGAGCACCGCACACACCCCGACACACACCAGGGCAGCTAGACGAGCACCGCACACACCCCGGCACACACCAGGGCAGCTAGACGAGCACCGCACACGCCCCGACACACCAGGGCAGCTAGACGAGCACCGCACACGCCCCGGCACACACCAGGGCAGCTAGACGAGCACCGCACACGCCCCGGCACACACCAGGGCAGCTAGACGAGCACCGCAGACGCCCCGACACACCAGGGCAGCTAGACGAGCACCGCACACGCCCCGGCACACACCAGGGCAGCTAGACGAGCACCGCAGACGCCCCGACACACACCAGGGTTACTAGATGAGCGCCGCACACACCCCGACACACACCAGGGTGTCAGCCCTATGTTTTCATCATAAGAGGAACCTGCTCATTACATTTTCGATTTCGAAAGTAATAAAAATAAAGATTTTCGGGTTTCGTTTCCCAGCGCGGCACACGTGGTTTCATCACTTGGGCGGTACGGTGAAAAGGAAAGCGTACCCAGACGGACCTGGGGGGTCCTTACTAAATACCAGTATCACCATACAGGAATGTTGCTTTAAAAGCGATACCTAGGAAAAATAAAGATATTGACGGGCATTTGCTCTGCTCCCCGCCGACGTCCAAGACAAACAAACAAAAGTCTCCCAGTGATGAAATAAAGAATCGATTTCCAGTTCGAAGAGCATGCAAGCCTGCTTCCCTTTGGACACCATGGAGAGTATTCGCCGTCACGGAGGGGGGGGGCACTAATCGATACATGAGCAACATCAACATCAGCTGGCACTAAGTTAGCAATCCATATTAATACATCAGCTGTGCCCCCCACCACAACAGGGGCCTTCAGTAATATTCATTCACCTACATGCCGATTCACATGCTTACGCAGCACTAAGTATGATTAGCATGGAGATTTTGTGATATACAACTAAAACCTAACTGATCAGCTGCTGGGGGGGGGGGGCAGCTAAGTACGCCAGACTGCTTCCCCCCAAACAAGCATTAGCAAGGCAGAGCGGGGGAAAGGAACAAGAGGAGACAGAAATAGAAGACTGTGGTCGCTGGCAGGCCGCCACCTCAGGGGGGGGGGGGCTGCAAGGCTGCACTTGACGTCGTCCACAACATCTGGTGAGCAACGGGGGGGGGGGGGCTGCTGCCTGCCCCAGCAGCACAGGGTGGCAGCGTGGCACACGGGACCGGTCGTGTCTTTACTACCTCTAGAACTAGAACCTACAACCTCTGAATAGTACTGATCCACAATGTTAAGCACTATTCAAGTGCCTTTCTTCAGGGGGCAATATGGGATTCTTTGGGGGACAGATTCCCTTTTTAGTCACAGTCACCTTTTCTAATTTTACACAGCGGCAAATGCCGCGTATACGAGCCAAGGTACGCGCAGGCAGGCAGAAAACGCGGAAGGCGAGCGCAGCCGTGCTCGGGGGTACAGATCTGGCGCGTGATCAATCCCCGGCCGATTCGAACCACGTCTCTCTGCTGCGGTGGAGGGGAGGATGGAGTTTCTCTCAGGGCTCAGTCGGGGCGCGACCTTGGATCCGTGGAAAACAGGGAATCGGTATTGTTCAGATACTCTGTGCCTGGGGACAGTTGCCAAGCTGCAGGTCAGCTAACTGTCCAGCTGCCCACCCCCCCACCCCCGGGCAGAAGCGAACCCCCCCCAAAGCCCAAGACAAAATCCTGAAAAAAACACTCAAGCCTGCTGCTAAACAATAAAATAATACCGTGTGCCATCTTAGATTTTCATCTAAATATGGAGGACTGTAACCATCCAGGAATCTTAAATAATACCATTATTCCCGCCGACCAGCAGTTTATTCAAGCCCAGCCCTAAAAATACACGTCTGCACTCCTCCCAAGACTAATGGGCAATTAAAAACGAGCCCTTAATCCCCCAGGTAAAAAAGTAATTAACGTAAGCAAGTAAAGATTGCATGTATTCTTGAGCACTTTTTAAATGCCATAATTTGAACTCTGACCCCATTGAACGTTTCATGACCCGAGTTCACAGCCTGCAATCTGTTTCCGAAGCGAGGCAGGCAGACTCTAAACAATGGCCGTCCTGTTCCTCCATGTCTGCTCAGATCGCAGACGCTGAGATGACAGGTCTGGCCTGCGGGGGCCCTTTCCTCACCCACAGGGTTGGCGGGGCCCCTATGGCGGGGCCCCCTGTGCGACGCGCAGGCGGACGAAGGAGGACTCACCCCCGCCTCCACGGGAGAACAGCGCCGCCCCTTGGCTCATGGTCGGAGGGCCACACTGCAGACAAAAAGCACAGCCGCTCAGAATGGTGGAGAAGAGCCCCATTTCCAACCCCCCTCCCCTCCAGCCCTCCCCTGTGGGCGGGGCTGACTGTAACCCTGGCTGCGCGTTTCTCACAAGCAAACAGGAAGTGCTGGCTTCTCTCTCCACACCAACCTGCACAGAACCGTGACATAAGACAATAGGCCCAAATTTGCACGCGGCACTGGCTGGGCCAGCTCTCTGTACCTTTTCCAAGGGTCGCTGTGCCCTTCTCTCCCCCAGCCTGCCGCAGGACCAGGTCATACCAAGGGTGATGAGGCCGCCCCGGGACCTTCCATGACCTCTGGCTCCCGCCCACGCGCCACCGACTCCCTCGTTAGCGAGACGCACACCCCCGACCGATCGTTCGAAAACCAGGCCGCCGGATAAAATATAACAAAGGCAGGCCCTTACGATAACAATTACCAGGACGGCAGCGCAATCACAGCAGAAAGAAAAAACATCCCTTTCATCAGCCGTGCTATAAATAACCCCACGGGGCCGTCCACCGACGTCTCAGCCCATTGTTGATTTCCCACAATGCTCAGGGTTTCCTGCTTAGCCGCCGTTCACTGGAAAGTCGAGCAGGTCGGGTTAGGGCCGATCGCCAAGTCTCCTCAAACCCTCATCCGCTACGCTCAAGTCTTTTTCCCCGTTTTTCTCCTTCAGGTCTAGCTATCATTTCAGCACACACTTCCGGCCAAAGAGGCTCGAGGAACAGTACCGAGTGGATTTAACGGCGAGATTGTCATAATCAGTGAACGTGACTCATCTGCATCTCCTCAGGTGAATTGTAACACTGTAACACTGAATTAGGTATTCATCAAACAAAAGATGTTAGTCATACTCTTTCAAAGCGGCCCGACGAAGATTTAAAAACATGTCTGAACATATACGGGTATTAAAAATACAAACTACACCCGCTTTAGAAGATGGCAACACCGTTTTTTTTTGGTAAACATCTTACCAGCTCCAAACGGGAACCCCTAGTCGTTACATCATCGGCCTTCTTCTTTTCCAGCGTCTTTGCGTGAATGATCACCATGTCACCGCGTGTCCTTGGCGTGTCCGCTCCGATCCAGGAGGAGGCCGTAAGGAGCCATTTTCACTGCTGGCGTAGTGAGGGCAGGTGTCCTGCTTCCCTGCCCAGATCCCCCAAACGGTGCTCGAGCCTCCTCTCAATCCAGTCCCTGTTCAAACAGAGGCACAGCAGTCAGTATTTCGAAAGCTGCCGCTTCGCACTTCACGGGCCACTAGGGGGCAATAGGCAGGTGATCCTTCATCGGGGTTGGGTCACTGGGTTTCGATGACCTGATGACGGTTCCGCTGCAGCTGAGTGGACAGCAGTGGCATTGTGTCTGTCAATTTAGATAGGCCTGTGCCTACCCAATGTTTTGCAAAAACGCAATGCAAAAATTCATTTTTCAATCAACCAAAAACATGCCTACATTGTCTGCAAATATGTCATTAAACTTGCAGTGAACTTGCAGTCAGTGTAATCCGGCCAATGAGTGAGCTTCCTCCATCAGATCGCATCTCTCAATCCCCTCCCCCGTCATTCCTGTCTTCTACCAATCGACCCTACACATTATCAAGTTATCACATCATAACATTCATGACTCACATCTCAGCTGCTGTAAACAAGGTTAGCTGGACATGTCTGAATGTATAATAGTTAGATGAAGTTTCAGGAACATTAATATCCGAGTATGTGTATTTTTTTTATGTTCTGTGGGTGGTTTTGAAATGGTGCCTACCCACAAATTTGGTTTGCACAGCACCCCTGGTGCACAGTATCAGAAATGCAGGGGGATGTGGCTTCACTTTCGGGTTTCTTGCTGAAGTAAAAGCCACAGATTTTTAGCACAGACTTCAGCTGCAAAGGAGCTCGCTCTGCTCTTGCTCAGACACGGCCGTACCACAAGTGTGACAGAACCACCCAGGGTTGTGAGCTCGCAGCCGTCGAAACAGCAGATCTCCACAAGCCTTGCGTCGGCGGGGAGCGAGAAGCCAGGCCTGCTTAGGGGGGGTGCAAACCTCCCAGCTTTTAATCACCGTCCTCGGTCAAGCAGAGCCAGGAATAGTGCCAGCCTGCCCAACTGCCCCAAGGGTGGGGCCTATCTGACCATAGCCGTGAAGACCAGGCTGGAGCAGGCAGGACAGGCAACCCGGTCTGGGCAAAGGGTCAAAAACAAAATCATCAATGTGAATTTTTAGGGGGGGGGGGGGGACACAAAAACAACGACGAGCTAATAGCATGAGGAAGATCGCGAGAGTTGAGGAAGGAAAACCAGCAGTTCATCAATGGGAGTCAACCAGGCTGCCAGCTATTATCAGACAGCATTTAACTCCCCTCGTTAACCATCACAAGGTTCAGGGCAACACATCGGGGGGGGGGGGGGGGGTGCCCTTCACAAAAGACTGGGGATTTGTGTGCGGAGTGGAGCCCACTGATTGGCTGAGTTTGGAGACAGAGGACAGGTCTGCTACCAAATCAGTAACGGGGGTGACAAATAGGATTGATGGAGTGACCAATCAGAGTCACAGAATCAGCAACTAGACAGCCGGTAGGGGAAGACTCAGGTTAGCCAGCCAGGTTAGCCAGCCAGGTTAGCCAGCCAGGTTAGCCAGCCAGGATAGCCAGCCAGGTTAGCCATAAGGACCCGTCTTACAGCAGCAGACCACCCTGCTCTCAACTCCCCCTTTAACTCAGCATATACTGGGGCTACACAGAATTTAAATGTGAAGGTAATGAATACAAAGCTTCTTGAAATCTGCTATATATATATATATATATATATATATATATATATATATACGCACAGACTGGCAGAGCGCGTTCCATTTTTATGACTGCCAACAACTGAGCGTGCCAGGCAGGCCTACTTATTAGAAAATTAAAAAAAAAAAACTCAAGCAGAATGTTTCAGATGTTTAACATGAAGGGTAATTAAGCCATAAATCCTTATTAACTCCCCGATGAATACGCCCATAGGAGGCATCCATGCAAGAAGAGGTGCTTGTGAGTCCTGCTTTTAGGTGTTTCTGCAGGGCGTTTTGTACCAAAACAAAACAAAAGCAGAGCAGAAGGCCTTAGCTGGTGGTGTAATTGGTTACGGCCAACAAACTCGACATCCAGTTTGTTCAGTAATGGATGGATTGTTAGAAAAAGAACTGATGACTCAGAGATAGTGGCTCGTCACAACAGCACAGGGACACTTTCTCTGGAAATGCTTTACAGTTGTGAATCACTAACGTAAAACTGTGCCGGGTTTAACGTAAACGCATACCTGAGCAGGAGTGACAGGCCAGAAACAGCCGGCGAGACGCGTCACTTTTGGTGGAAATTCGATAGCAGCGAAGACGCCCCCGAGGCTTTATCACGAGCATTGCACGCAGGCCCGACCGGCGGAAAGCCAGAACTCACACCCCTCCGACTTTCAAAGCGCGAGGCGGTGCGTGTTGCGTAGCCGTGTTACAATACAGGTTCTGACACCTCTGCAGCGTGGCAAAAATAGCTTCTTACTTTCGAAATGAAGAAGGGCAATAAAAACAAAAAAAAACTAGGTTGTTAAGCTGAAGTAATGAAGCACTTTAGTCCCCATGCCACGATATTGGGAGCCGATCCCAGGACAGGGTCAGAAGGTGGGGCGCTGATCTCCAAGCCTGGAGGGTCCGCAAAGGCTCGTGAAAGTGCGACCGATCCGGAGGGTGGGGGAGTGCATGGGTGGGGGGGGGAGGAGGAGGATGAGAGTGAAAGGTGAGATCCCAAAATAACCAAGCTGGCCCAGACTAAATGATTTCTTCAGCCCCACAGAACACTCCCCAAAAAGAGGCACGCTTGCCAGCCGATGCCCTCCTTCGAACGCAATTTAACTATGTTTGCTTTTTATTTGCAGAAGTGCCTTCCCACGTGCCAACGCCCTCTCTATCTGCGAGCGGATGAAGTCCAGTCGCGGCAGGGCCTAATCTGAGAAGAAAACCTGTGATTCTGCCCCCAGTTCAGCTCCGCCGTGGTGCTGAACTCAGCTGATGTTCTGCGCCACGGGCTGAGTGACAAACTTCATCTGTAAGAACTGCAGGCATTTAAAGGGGGAGCTTAAGAAACTGCAACTTCTAAATGATTTAATATCATAATAACGAAAAGAAAAGGCGTCCACTAAATAAAATGTAAATCAGTCTATTTTACTCGTCCAGCTCGTCGATCAGGTGGGTAAAATAAGGTGGCTCATAAGTACTGAGGTACGAGGATCCAGCGCCTTAAAGCTCGATATACCCTAAGCGGAGACAAGGGAAGGGGGCGAATTTTGGAAAAGCGATAGCTGTGAAAGCAGCAGGCAGACAGAGGGCGGTGACTGTGAGCCGCAAGTCGGGGGGGGGGGGGTAAAGGGGGGCAAGGAGAGATGACGGGGGGTTTATGGGCAGACAGCAGTTTCAGACTTGGAAAGGTGCAAGTGAGAGAAAGGCAAAAAAGGAAGTAGCTACAGGTGCTGCTCGCTTTACGATGCTTTGACTTACGATGTTTCGACTTTACGATGGTGCGACAGCGATGCTCATTCAGCAGTCAGCTCTGATTTTTGATCTGTTCCCGGGCTAAGCGATAAGCGATAAGCCGCACGATACTTTCTGCTGATGCCGGCGATGGCAGTATCCAGGCAGCCGCGCTTCCAGTCTCTGTAGCGCTTATGAGCCTAAACATCTAACACAGTGGTTTTCTGTGTTTAACCAAATATGCTTATATTCATTCATTTACTTTTCAGTTATCGGTATTTGGTAGTTAGCAGCTAGTTAGTTAGTTAGTGACAGTACATACTTATTTATCATACCGTATTCATATTTGACTTACGATATTTCCCACTTACGATCGGTTCATCGGAATCCCATCGTAAGACGAGGAGCATCTGAATGTTTGATACTATTCTACAAACAAACATTAGTAAACCGTAAACGGTAAGCAATGCCGTTCCGGCCAGTTTGCCCGAGGCTGCCGGTCGCCTGGTAGTCGGGACTTGGGCCAGGTGTAGTGTCCAGGGCGGGTTCGTCTCTGCGCTCCGACAAAGGCGGGCGTCGCAGCCACGGGCGGGATAGGTGCTTTTCCGAAAACAGTAAACAACAGTCAGCCTCCAGGCTTTTGTCAGCACATTTTTGCGTTTCGTTTCCTCCCCAAAACACCAACGTTTGACTAATAATGCAACAAACATGAACTAAATCCACAGGACAGGGAGGTGAAAAAGAAAAGTGCTATGTGCATTTGGGGCGAGGGGGCGGGGCAGTGTAGATACAGAAATGCAATCATGTCTCGTTGTCACCATACAAGTTGTTACTGAAAATAAAAAACAAAACTGCGGTCGACTGCTGCACTATTCCCACGCAATGTGGCTTCCACTCGCAAGTCCTGTCAATAGCGGCGTCCTAAATAGATTTTATATAATAGGCCTTTTTTGGCTCCATACTACACAAGGAAATGCTATTTCATGCCTTTTTGGAATGCGTTTTCTTTGGGCCTCTTCCAACCTGTATTTTGCTTAGATGGATAGACTTTAGTGTGACAAAACACACCCAAACAGCGCAGTTCCATCTAAGTGACTGCTGGTAATTGCTTGCACACCCTCTGGTCAAGTGATGGGTGTCACTCTTGGGCAGTAATAAATCTTCCCAGAGGAGGGGGAGGACAAAATAATAAGGAAGAAAAAAAAATCCACACCCGACAACCAGTCTCCTGCTTCTGGCCTCACCTGGAACAAGAAGGATAGCTATGATCTGGAGAATGTAGTAAATAAATTTAAAATGTATGCTTCCCCCTGCTGGCTGGAGGCCCCAGTGCAGCTTCAGGCCAAACCAAACCAAATTACTTAAAGACCACATCAGGGTGGTAGGGGAGGGTTCACAACCACACAGGTCTCCATCAACTTGGTCTATTAACACAGCAGCACGACCACAAGGCCTTAACTGACCAATCAGTAAAGGTTACATGTGTACAGGCAATGGCTTGGACGGAAAGGAGAGCAGAGAAGAATGACCCTGGAACCCCCCTACAGCAAAATCCTCAGAGACAGCTGAGATCAGGACTGGCAGGATTTAAGCTTTTTTTTTTTCTTTCGGGGGAGGGGGGGGGTTATAGTGCACTCGGGGTCTGGGAAACGCAGGAAGCAGAGAGGAAGAGGAGGAACCGTGGAACAAACAGAACCATCATAGCGTTTAGGAGCAGTCTGAGCAGTTGAAGCAGACAGATTATAGAGCGACACTGATTTACCTACTGCATCCAAACATAATGCTGTTTTTAAACATTAAATATTGTTACTGTTGTTGTGAATGTAACAACAACAATGACATTATTATTTATTATTGTTATTTTAGTAGTAGTAGTAGTAGTAGTAGTAGTAGTAGTAGTAGTAGTAGTAGTAGTAGTAAGATGCACTTTATTGACCCGAGGGGGAGGTTTTGGTGCATAAAGCAGGAAAAATGCAGTGCAGACAGACATATATGGTGAAAAAAGTGCAATCAAGTAAATGTAGTGCACACAAACTGAAAGAGTACAAAGTACACAAATAAAATATCCTGGAAAAAAAGCTCAATATTGGTAACAGAAATAAATATTCTACGATAAAAACGACAATTTTTATTCTTATAAATATTATCGTATGTGTTTGTTCAGAACCAGAACCACAAATCCTGAACACTACACAAGGTCCCCTGTACTGGCTCTCTGGCCATTTCTGTCTGACTCAGTCCACCTCTACCCCTGGAAAAGGTGCCCCAGTGCCACAGGCACTCACATGAGCAGCCCGCCAGCCCTGGTTGTCATGGGAACCACCTACCCACCTCCTTCGCCCGAGCAGGGCCTGGGAAATCCCCTCATGGGGCACTAGGTCTTATGAAGATGAAAAGCTGAAGGTGAGGTAACAAAACTGACAGAAGAGCATAGGAAGACGAAAAACATGCAGAGTGTTGCCCTTCTTACAATAGCTACTCAGTAACTTTAAAAGTGAAGGACCTTCTCCCACTTCCAGTCGCTTCATTCTGTTGCACATAAGTTGTTCAGTTCCCTCATGCACCCCGATATTTCTGAAGACACTTTGCGCTGGTTACTTGGGCATAACGTTCTCCTCAATGCACTTCCCAAACGCAGATAAAAAGGAAATGATTTTGGCATCTGTTAAGAACTTGCTTCTGTAATCTAGGCTACTTCAGAGATTTAAAGGGGAAAATAAAAACGGGATAGGGTCATAAAATGTTAAAACTGCTTTCAAGAATACCACTTTTTAAAAAAAAAAAAAAAAAAAACGACCGGCAGCTCACTCAAAAGCTTCTGGTAAGGAAATGTTTACCAACAGTCTGAAAAAACAGTTACAAATTATTCCAACGTGATTTCCTGGTCTGTTCAACATAAGCTTATATTCAAAGTCAGTGCGCAGATGTATATCACAAAAAAGCACAGTAAAAACCCACAGCAGGGAGATTCGCCCGACGCACTTGCGCTTAATCACCGACTGGACCAAATGCACCGATGCATTGTGAAGCGATGAAAGAAATCAAAGGGAAACCTTGGTATGTGGTCTCAGTTACATAACATCTGAGCCACCTGTAAGTCACACCGAAATGTCAGCCGGACTCGTGTATAGTGGGAGCTGTTTGTGCAGCTAAAACTAAAAAACATCATGAAACAGATATAAGGGCACTCCGCCATCTATTTAGGTCACTGCTGTATATCTGACATTGAGAATCACGGTTGTAAAGGTAAGAAAAAACAATGCATACATGCATGCTGGTACAATGCATGACGAGAGAGCAAAGACTTGGAAAGTCTTCTGGGAGTCGCAGAAGCAGCTGAATGAAGCCCACCACCCCCCCCTTTACTTTCAGCTGCCTTATTTGCAAAGCCAGCCCAGGCCTTCTACAGCCCGAGCCTCCAAACACAGGAAAGCTTTTGTCCGGGCAGCGTGCACAGCCCCAGCAACAAAGCATTGGTCAACAAACTCTCCTGCACTTCTGCCCGAAGCGTGCCGAATCCGCACGGCAGCTGCGATCGGGATTAAACGGACGCGTGGAAATAACGCCAGAAGGGCGGCCGATCGCTGAAAGCCAAGGCGAGAACACGCCAAATGACACATTGCTGGTTAAAAAAACAGCTCTCTTTGGCAAACTTTGAAAAGTTTTTTTTCCCCCTTGAGTCTTGATATATACTTGCTACATAACTACAAATAAAAAAAATCTCTTAGCTCATCTAGAACTCAATTCAAATGTTTGGTAATCGGGGAATACAGAACCAAGCAGTGAATAAACTATACAGATTAAATATATTAACATTCACATTAACACAACATTAGGAACAAATTAAATATATTTCATGGATTGCTGGGTGCCATTCATATCTCACAAGTGACTTCGCATCAATGAAAAACATTTCCTGTTCTAAATGTAGATCGGCTCGCACCGGGATCAATACAAAAGCAGCTAAACTTCAACAAGCCTTCACAGAAACTTTTTCGACAGAAATGTGCAAAGCAGAACTTCTGATAAACAGGCTGGTGGGGGTGGGGGTGGGGATGGGGATGGGGATGGGGGGGGGGGTAGGAGCTTAATCTATTCATCCACCATGCGTCTCTATCTATCTGACATGCATTAAATACTCACAAAAACCAGGCAGCGCATTGTCACGTCTCCCAGTGGGTGCAAATATGCTCAGGTATCTCAGTGACTGCCTTCCAAGTCGACTGTCAGGTCATCTTCAGCTTCAGCCTCTCAAAATAAGAGACTTCTAATTATCTAGCACCACCGAATAGCACATTGGACCAGCCGACCGCCCGACTCGCCGTGAAAACAGACCGTTCCTTCACTTTACAGTGTAACACGCACGGCCGGAGCATTGCATGGTAAAGGGGAAACCGGAACACATCTTTAAGGAACTACCCAGAAAGTTACGTTTCCTTTGCCAGTTTTGTTTTACAGAAATAACTCATACATACTATAATCCACTTCTGTGGAGATGTAATAAAAAAAAATCGCGTTACTGCATTTAACAACTCATATAGCTTATACAGTGCCCCTATGAACTCGAAATGGTCTTTCCCTTTAAAAGTAAAACAAGAAACGTCACTGTTTAGGTGAGAATATATTATAACTTAGTAAACTAGTGTGACTTATCGTCTTCGTTTTTGGACTGCAACAAATAACGATATAGTTAAATTTGATATGACAGTGTCTCCTGACGATGTCTCGATGAGAGGTGTGATTCCGACTTGTTACATTTACCATTATATACCGCGCATGGCACATTACAGAGTTGAACAGATACACGTGGAGCCGCAGCAGGGGTGACCGTCGATTTACATCTGTGTTCACACTGTTCAATAAACACTTAACTTTAAAATAAAGCCCTAACAAGTATTGAAACGTTTCCAGTCATATTGTAGCCATTCACTTTATAAATCCCTAGAGAGGAAATATTCGACGTGCCCTGATTAAACAGGCATTTGAAGTATCTATAGGCTAAACTGTGCATTGAATATAGACTGCAGATTATTCCTGTGCAACATTTGATTTCGTACAAAATACGAAATATTAAAAGTCAGGCTACTTAAAATGTGGGGTTTACTTCTTTAAGAGTTCATGAGCGCCTTAAGACGGACAGAGAGGAATCTCTCCCACTTCCACATAGCTAACCAGCCTGGAAAAGAGAGGAGTAATTTAATCAGCTCTCGAAAGTCGCGCCGAGATGTTTCCTTAGCTACCGAATTAAAAATATATAAATATTTGCTCTGCAGCACTCGAGGCTGAAAAGATGGTTTGTACACACGCGGGTGTAATTCAGCTCCAACTTTCAATTCAGACTGAACTTTCAATGACTTTTCTGAGTGGGATGGTGTGACTTAAAAGCACCGGAACTAAGACTTCGGCTCTGAATTTTCTTAGCCATAAATTCACACGATGCTGTTTTTTAACGACACAGTAATTGCAGTAACCGAACACATGGACTGGTTTATTTCAAGCATACTTGTGCTCCTAGTTATAAAATGCCGGTGCAATCTCGGCCTAGTTCTTTGATGGCGCAATATTTTCTCCACATGGGTGTTTAATTTAATTCCTGCACGTATTTTTTTTTCTTTACTCTGCCAGGTTTAATAACAGTCGCATGTGCGTCTAATGCACGGATGTCATAAGACAGCATGCAGGTGCACGTTTTAAGCTGTTGACACGCTAAGGCCAAAGCAGCCTTGGACTATTATAAGTATCACTTTCAAGTGTTTCTAACAAAGCTCTGTGCAAAACAGCTGCTTGAGAATGAGCAGTGGATTTAGCGGACTTTCCGTAGGGCGATGCCAGAACGACAGCACCATCACCGGGGACTGCTCTCCAGTGACAGTTCGGGATGCAAACGAAAATATCTGATGTCTAGTTGGATGAACTGTGCAATGGGAGACAGGGCATCGGTGAGACAGCCATGTACGGCTCATGGGGAACGGTGCCTTACAGCAACAGCAAACACTCCGCCCAGCGTGTTATCTGGAAAAACTGACTTGACTGGACTCATGCGTCACGGCATATCTGATAGGATTACAGCTTCTGCCCATTGTGCCGTATTTATCGTGGTGTTCCTTAGCAACTTCCTCAACAAGCACCTTCCAGCAGTCACCGTAAAGGCTGACAAACAAACAAGGGGAAAGGACAACATCGCAGTGGAGTGCGTCCGCAAAAGGAGCGCAAATGAGGGGAGCGATAAAAGGAGCAAGGGTCTGATCCTCGTGGTGATCATGCAGGCGCTTATTTGTTTTAGAGCCTCATTAGGTCCAGTGTCGTTACGTGTGTACGCGGGGAGTAGGTGCAGCTCAGCTCTGTAAACTAAGTCGCAGACGGTAATAACTTTTCTGTGCATGTTTCATTCACGTGGAGTGCTTAAACAGTCACTCGTAAACATTTCGTTTTTAGTTATTAAATGATTGAATTTTGCTTTTTTTTTGAGAAACCGGATTTACAGCAAAATTTGCCATTGCTATTGTGGACCACATTTTTTCAGGAAAGGTGTAAGAGGTGTTATATGTGCGGTGGCCGTTTCTCAGGCCTTCTTGGCAAAAGGTGTGAATTCAACACATCTACGCTAATTCACGTGTGATTGTGTTATGTAGTGAAACCAATCTTGAGCAAGTCAGACTTCAACAGTGCAATAGCTTGATAAACATTTGACGTATTATGTGTCCGCAGAAACAAACCCAAACTACAGCTGAGTAAAATAGCAACACAGAAGCTTTTTAAACATTTCGATTATGACCAATGTTAAGTTCCCATAGCGTTACCTTTGTCATAATTGGGTAGTAGTGTCATTTATTACTCGTTGAAGGATTGCATCACACTTTGTAAAGTCCATATCAGAGATTGAAACAGATGTGTTGGACTGTTACATCATAAAGTACATGGTTCTTTTGTGTACTGAAATACACTTTACCATTGTAGCTGAACTGTTCCCCGTGCAACAACACCTTCACTTCCTTTTAATAACCTATGCATTCGGACCCGCAATGTCGACGTCATTGAAAGCGGGCCTGCTTTAAGAAACTATTAGAAAACAAATGAAAAATGCACCCTTTCAGTCAAGTTGAAACACGAATACATTTGCAATTATGTTAATTACATGCATCTCACGTTTAATGTGTTCATCCAACTTTTGTTAAAATATCACAACATAGCTTTCTGAACCAAAGACCTCTGTTAAAACTGCTTAGTTTTTGTTCATAACAAGGAAGGTCCCATGTTACACTCCTGTATATGGCTTATGCTGAGCTCATCTGAGCTCTGCAATGATCCCCCAGTCCATGGTGATGGGAGTGATATTTAAGCTAATATTGATACTACCAAGGAGGCCATTTCTGCTGAGAAATCGCTCTGATCGACATTCTCTAGAGCTCTCTGACAGAAATGTTGCAGGACGAGATTGTCCAAGAATAACATGCTCTGTACTCGCCTAGAAAAACTAATTGTCTATATTAATGCAGCCAAAATAAACTGATGATGAATGGCCAGGCATGGCAGTATGGGCAGCTAATGTGAAAGGTGTTTGCCTGTTTCCATTGCAAGCAATGACAAATAATGTAATTATTAATCAGCACTGTGATTGTTGGTGAAGCTTTGAAGCAGGTTTGAAACCAAAAAAGAACAAAACCTGGCTGAAGCAGCGGGACTGCACATTGACCAGAACGCCATAGAGGAATTCATAATCTGCTGAATCCTCTGAGGTACTGTAAATCTTTAACGGGTCGACACAGTGACTGCCAGAGATGAATAGCATACTGTTCGAGTCACGGGCTGGCCCTGGGGCAAAGGAACGTCTAAGCTTTACACGCGAGTCACAGACAACACCTGCCAATGCAGTCCTGCTGCTGAGGCCACGAGGAGGCGTGTCAAAGCAGGCGACACACTCAGGGTGCACTGGGGCTCGTGTGGTGTGTTCTTGCCAGCGTCCGTGCCAATGTGGAGTAACACGGTCACGCTTATGGGTGAGGTAGCTTTTCTCCACCTGGTGATGTTACGGCTCTGGGGTTTCAGGTGTCAAGGCCCATGCCGTCCACAGCAATGCGCCGTGGGGATAGAGTTTCCATCATTGAGGTTCTTTTCAATCACACTATACGTGCTTTACATCATGCAATGTGAGATGGTTCTCTCTGCAGGGAAAAATGTGGCCTGATACCAACCGGAAACAGAAGCCAGATTTGGGGTAAAAACAGAGGCCTGTTACAGAAGGCAGGATTTCTTGCTTCTTCGCTGGATACCTTGTTGGATTTATGCTACCCCAATTTAAATGGACTTTATCTTCGTCCACTTACATTGAGCCCAGACTAGCTTAAATCTAACGAGTTATCCGGCTAAGCAAGAAATCCTGCTTACTGAAACAGGCTCCAAGAAGAACCTTCTGCATTACTTTGATCACAAATCAGAGTCCTTTTAGAGGTGAACAAATAGGTATATGATTTAAGTGGCCAGGAAGCAGATACTTCTAAAGAAGAACTCGTGGCTGTTGTTTCTAAACTGAACAACACATGTGAAAAGGCTGTTAATTTGATCATGACAAATGACTGCGCAGACATTACATTGTTGTGCAATGAGTATGTTCTCTAGTTTGCATCTGGCCACAATGCTCTGTCCAAGACCAATCAGACACACACACAACTGCTTTAACAGAGGTGGAAAGTTCAGGTTCAGAAAGTACAAATCCAGACCAAGATTTTGTTGCAACCAACCAGTTGAGCATAAAGAGTCAGTCACAGAGTACTCAGCTGGTTGGTTGAAATAAAATCTTGGTCTGGATTTGTTCTTTCTGAACCGGAACTTTCCACGAATGGCCCAAAACAGCACAAAGCTTAGCTGTGGGATGAACAGTTGGTTTTACAGCTTGGGTGCACATTTTCAGATATTTTGGTTAGGCTGAATTTTCAAGGTGTACTTACGCCATACATTGTTAACACAAGGAAACAAGGCGTGAGAAATCCCCTCATTACCGTCAGTTTGCTGTGAGGCCATTCCCCATAGCGAGAGGCAAGCGAAGCTTCGCGAAGCATGCCTGAACATCGGCGCGGCGTCTCACCCACGGGGCTTAAAACATTTAGTTTTCCCCAGGTTGGCTGTGCTATTCTCCAGACTGAAAGGTAGCTCTGGTTTTGACAGTGAATGTGCAGGATGAGCTTCCAAAATGAACAAATTTCATATCCGATATGACAGAGGAAAGAATAGCACGTTTGGTGACGGAAAATAAGCCGAGTTCACCTTGATCCTCTCAAAAATACATGTGTTCCTGGATTTCAAAAATACAATGGCTGACATCCTCCTCGGTGCTAAAATTAAACCAAAACACAGTCTCTGCAGGACAAGCACACGGCCATTCTTAACAGCCTCCTCCAGTTGAGCGATCTAACCTTTAAATTAACATCGCCAGTAAATGTCCTGCTTGACATGTACATTAATCATTTTCATCTGGGATCCCAACCTGACAGGCTTTATATGAGCATGTGACATCTCATCGCACTCGATTGACGATATCGATCGCACTTCTTTAAATCTTAATAGCTTATGTTAGCTGCAATCCTTCGGGCTGCCAGAGCAGTGAAAACTATGTACTTGTCCTATCAATCAAGTAGTTTGGTAGTGCAAATATTTACACTCTGACACTTTGCAATTTCTCTATACGGGAGGACAGCGCTGTGCACGATTTGCGGTGAGAGAGGGGAGCTTCCGTGCCACTACCAGTCAGGTTGACAGTTTCAGATTGATTATTTTTTGTCTCATGCATTATCACGGCATAGAGTCTGTCATCAAAAATTACCACTGAAACAAAACGCACCATGATAAATTGTTTTCTGCCTCCACCTCTTAAAAAAAAAATAGACAGGTAACGTGACTGGTTTGCACATGGCTGTCTCTGCCAGCCTCTGCTGTATTAGACTCGCCATCAGATCTGAGCTCTCGGATTCACTCACAGGGGAGGAAGCCATTGTGAAGTGGCGACCAGCATTTCCAAAGTCACGGGTGAGAGGTGACCTGAGTGTTTAGAAAACAGTAACCTGAGCTGCGGCTGTCACTTGGCTGATGCGTGGCACGCACAGACTGCCTGTAAGTTCATGGGACGGCAGGGTCCCGGGTCCCCATGCGCCAGCTGTATCCGGTACCTGTATCTAGAAGCCGGAGATGGAGACAAACGGGCTTCCCTCACCCAGTGGAACACTTTGTTTTTGTCCTGCATGGACCACCGGCTGCACCTGGGCCAAGAATCCATGCGGTCGTGGCCTTCAGATCAGCCTTGTGTATGATGGCTGGGGGGGGGGGGGCGACACGCCCCTCGAGATGATATTTCTTCAGAGGTTGTTTCCGTTAGTCGGATTCCCCAGGAGCAATGGGTGTTCGATTTGCCCCTGTGGGCCCAGGTATGGTTGGATCAGCCATCTGGCATACCGGGCATTTTCCCCGGGGCGGGTCGATGGGTTTGTGGGCCGGCAAAATTTACGGTACACGAATCCTCTTCCCACCTGCTGCCCAGCAAAATTTATCGGGCGCAACCCCAAAGCCCAGGGCCGATTTTTAATCCCTGTCTAGCCCTGGGGCGGGGGGCTGCACATCCTTCCTCTCTAGCTCCACGAAGGTACGGTAGATGTGCTTAATGATCACATCTGTCTGCACAGGCGTGTGTCTGCGCTCTCCAGGACGGCTGCCTCCCGCTCGCAGAGGGCCGGCGGGCCTGTGCCAGATCCTGACCGCGGCACATGCAGACACGCCCTGGGCTGGCTGCCTTTCCCGCTGCCCCGGCACGCCTGGCACACGTGGGTGCCGGTCTTGCCGTGCGTAACGTTCAAGCAGCTTGTGGCTGAAAAAACTATGCAAGTAATGAAACGTTGGGCAGAGGGGGTGGCTAGTGAATGAAAGCAGTCCCAAGTTTGCATCCCTTCGTTTTTCACAAGGGTAAACTCCATTCCTGCTCGCGTCTCCCCGTGACTCTCTCACCCCCATAGAATAAACAGGGCAGAATTTCCTCCTCACTCTGAACTGACTGGCGGAGCAGAGTGCTGAAAGGCGGTTTGTGCCCCGGGTTGCCGTGAGGGAGCCCTCAATGGACCCTTCTGTCATGTGCCTGCGACGGCCCACGGAGGTCCGACGGGATGGCGGAAAAAATCAGGGGGGTCTGCTTCCGAATTCGCTTGTATTTTATACTTTGACCCTATAGCCGGTCGCTTAGTGCGTGTGTGACTTGAAGAACTAAAGTTACAGTCTGAGGCCAAGCTGTTTGTGGAGCCCGAAACCCCGCAGATCAGACTCACCCAGAAGTGTGGAAGGGAAATAACATAGGTTGCAGATACATTATTCATGAAAGTTGAAGTAAAATAACAAGTTAAAATAAAAACTAAAACAACAATGCCAATGCAATATGTTTTTTCTCCATGATAAGTTAATTCCAATTACTTTTTATTTATGATATGACATACAGTAAAACTTTAATTGGATGTAATTGTGCTTGGATTGGACATTTTATTACATATTTTACTACAATAATACAGAATAATAATTATGCTTGATACAATTGTAGTGTCTTTATCTCAAACGTAAAGATATTTTTGGATTCATCATGACTTCAGAAATACTGACATTATGAGATTATACTACTATGTTTTTAACTATGTTTGTTTTTTTTAAATCTTGTTTTTATCTGTGGTAGGAGCTGAGTGCATTATGGGATATCACATTAACAAGGACATTCATTTAGCTCAACAAGCAGAGCATTGTGCTAACATCAGTACAGTTGTGGGATCAAATCCCAAAAAGCACACATATATTGTAACCCTTCCCTTTACTATAAGTTGTTTGGAATAAAAGCACGAGTGTAATGTGTCACAGGAATTTACACAAGCTTGTGAGTGTCACCTAGGCAACCAGTCATGTCACACTTTTGGTTGTGGGAACGGGGATGAACTAGGAGGGAGCGTCGTCGTCCACTCTGCTGAGTTCTGCTTTTGTTCTGACAGTAACCTGCAGCAGAACCGCATGTGTGTGTGTGTGTGTGTGTCAGTGTGCTGCAAATAAGGCGAAAAAAGAAAATAAAAGTCCGGGCCTGCTGGAAATTCCCTGTGACACATGGTTCAGTTCACAGAGCCTCCCAGACTTTCCCACAACTATATATCCATATTAGCTTTGGAATGGGAGACTGCTACAGAGAAGGTCTGCAGTCAAATTAAAATCGCAAACTGTGGTTCACATTTTATTGCATGAATTATGTTGGTCAGGCCTGCGCAGAGGTCCATAATACAGGAATGCAGACATTGTTAGCTGATTTAAAAATGGATAGTTAAACAAGTTTTATTGTAAGTACAAGGATGGCAGATATTCATTACATTGCGGGGACATTTGTGTTATTTCGATGTTGTGGGGACCACTCCTTCGGTCCCCACAAGGGGAAGCTCAATTATATAAAAATCTGTGACTGCAATCAAGAAACTAAACATGGCAAAAGTCTTGTATTTTGTTTGGCTGCATATGGTTAAGGTTAGGGCTGGGTAGGGGTTAAGGTCGTCATAGTTGGGATTAGGGTTTTGACCATAAAAATGAATGGAGAGTCCCCACAATGATATGAGTACAGGTGTGTGTGTGATTTATTTATTATTAAGTATTTTGCCATTTTTACCATAAAAATGGATATTATTATCTCTACGTTTAAATGCCAGCATATTGGCATAATGGTTCATGTGTAGTGCTGTTTCCTCCCACTTCCAGGGTTGAGGGTTTGACTCCTGCCCTCTGTGTGAGAAAATTGCCTGTTTATTTCTGACAATTCAGCTGCCCCATTGATGCTGACTGATTTGTGCCCTGCAGCCCCAAGTTCGTTTCCACTTGCATGCCACTTTGGACTTAAATAAGTAAACGTAATGTGAATTGCGTCCCTGTGATGGACTGACATCCTGTCCAAGGGGCCCTCTAACTTGGGGCTTATGTTGCCAGGGAGAGGCACCAGGCTCCTTATAACCCTGTACTGCATAAGCAGCATGAAAGCTGGTATCCATTAGAGGAGCGCTACTGCCACCAATTGGTTATTAGTTGAACTACATTAAATGCAATTTGAAAAAAAAAACTTGTTATATAATGCTGTTATATGTTGAAAGGGGTCAAGCTAGCCGTAAATGCTATCGCACCTATCCGGTAAGTAATGGTACTGCTCGACATCGCCGCTGCAAGTGAGTACGAAACTCAGAAACAGGCACGTGGGTCTCCTTTATCTACTTTCTTTCAGGACTTACAGGCCGCCTTGTAGTTATAAGTGCTGCCTGAAATCGCTCTGTAACACAGATACTGGGCTGCCAGCTTTGGCCGGCTGGCTGGCACGAGATTTTGAATTCGAGACAAGTCTGCACACGCATTTACATATATTTAAAAGTTTTATTACCTTTTAAATAGTCTGTAGGGTTTGCAAACTGCCCCATTGCTTTCGATGTAGCTTAATTTCCATAATGGAATAATATAGATTTGCTGTAAGATTCCTGGGGTGAGTGTGATGGCCTGAAAGTGTGAATGTCACGCCAGATGCCTGGGAGTTGGCAGCCCCGTATATAGGTGCAGGCTAGCAGCCAACGGAACTACACAACCTTATAGTGTCATGTCATTGGGTCTTGTTGAATTTTGGTACTATTTATAGTTTACCGAAAAGCCCTTGCTATAACATAATACTCATTATAAATAATTCTACTCAACGTTAATATACAAAACGTCACTACGCCTGGACAATTTCGCCGTAAAGACTCCCTTTCCCACAACGCACCGCGCCGCGCGCGCTCTCGCCGCTCAGGTCGCGCGGCCGCGGCAGGCTCTCGGACGCGTTGGGATGTTTTCATCATGGCTGCGTGCATTTCCAGTTACACTTTTAGTTCTGTGTGTTACCACAGTGCCAACAGTAACTCCGACCATGTAAGTGTCTACAGCAATCGATCGAAATTAAAGGAGACCGTTTCCGAATTGTTTCCTTTAGCTGGCGGAAGAGTTTAGCCTGTCAGTGAATCAGAAACAGGTGTTAGCCTAGCTAACTAGTTTAAAGTGTCCGTCGCTTTTCTCCGGAGTTTATCATCACGGGTTTGATCCAGAATTTATTTATTTACAGTGTAATAAGATAATTTAGGCTGTCTTGTAGAAGTTACCGCAGAGACACCTTACTAGTTAAACGTTTCTATATTAACAGATGTGTATTGCACCCGAAAACATTTAAATTCTGATGAGCACTCCGTGTAAAATGAATCTGCCAATTCATGAGTGAAATGCCATTAGTTTAACTTTAGGGCGTGGATGGTAAAACCTGTTTTCATAACTAGGCCTGGTTAGGTTAACTAGCCGCCAGTCCTGCTTGTCCAGTTAAACGCAGCATCTGTCTTGTCGGCATGACAAGAATAATTGCGATGTTTTGATAGAAATAATAGTGAACACCTTTAAGAATCTGTGGGATTTTACTCAAAATTAACTAGTACGGGTTCAACGCAGTGAGAGAAATGTTGCCATTGTAGTGACGGTTTAATATTTTAATGACTTTTAATCGATCCGTTCTGCATAATTTTTCTCTTTAACGTTCTATTATGGAACGTGTCAGTAAGCAGCCGGTGCCGGTTTTTATAGGAAGGCTTCCTGCTCGGGGAGGTAAAAGAAGAGGAAACATTCAGCATCAGTGACTCTCAGATCAGCAGCACAGAAGTTATCCGGGTCGTAGGTAAGATAATCGGCTGCTGGTATGAAAAGCTTCCTGTGGCTTGTTTGTGTGCTCAGTTCTGTCAGCCCATTTCTGGCATTTGGGTTGAGGAATTTCTCCAATGTGATGTTGTGATCAGACCCTTCATTAACTCTGAATTGTCATGTCTCACATTTATCTATTAGCTAGCGCTCAGGTTTTTATAAGAACACAGTCTCATCTTCTGTCAGTGCTGCGTACATTATTTATTAAATAAGCAGTTTTGTTCTGCTTGTTGTGTTGCATGTGGCTGTTCCTGCAGTCGTGCCGCATTTGCAGATTTAGGGAGTTGCCAGTCAGCTGTTATGAGGGGGTTTTTATTGTGGTTGGGTTGGACTGTTTTCTGTGAGCTCAGCTAAATGTTCTGCATGATGCAGAAACTGCCGCACTGGGTTGAGGTGCAGGTTGAAGGGGAAATTTTGTGTGTGTGTGTGTGTGTGTCTGTCTGTCTGTCTCCTGGTGAAATGGCTCGACAGTACCTATCATAGTGAGCCCGGGGTTGTGGTGTTTCTGAGTGACATGTGGATTGCATGCATGTGTTAGATCTGATGGCTTCACAGAAGTATATTATTTAAGAGAGGTTTTTGTAACCACTGTGGTGTGTCATATTGATTAAAACCCTCAAGTTGTACCTACTGAGCCCTGTATGAATGGCTGTGGAAGGCTATAACAGTGCTTTATTAACTATGAATAAAAATGCATGATTTCTTCACCTTCTGATCGAAATGTAGTTTCAGTTCACTGTGGTAACAGAAGGCGATAGATGTTTACCAGTTGGCGGGATGAATGGCCTCAGAAAATGATGATAGACCTAATACTGCCAGCCACTGCTAAACACACAGCACTTGTACTGAAAACAGAGGAAGTTCCGAATCACTAGTAAAACACGTCATAACTTTGTAATTTTTTTCTGTTTTTTTAATAGAAGTTCAAAATCATGAACCATGTGCACAACTTTTTAGGTAAGAACACGTTTGTGGAAGATAGTGGTTTGATGTTCTTTTAACAATGCAATCAGGTTGAAATACGTATTGTGGCACAGTTTGTGATGGGAAGATGTTTTTGATGTGTTTTTGAGTAGTTTCTAGTGGTAAATATTTACTTTCAGCCATTTTTCTGTTGTTTCAGCTTTTATGATTACTCAGGCAACATCAATGAAGATAAACTCAATGGGATTCTTAAAGAGAGAAGGAAAGTGAGTACTTGGATTCCCGCTTGCTACTCGGTACTCGTTTTCCCCAGCTGCTGCACATAGCACAGTTCATACCTGGCGCTGGGTGCTTCCTGGGCCTTGAGGACAGCACAGGGGGCCTGATGTGATCTGGAGTGGGGCAGGTCAGGGCTGTGCGGGGGTACATCTAACCAATGTGGGTCGGGTTCACCGCAGAATGTCATTGGCTGGTATCGGTTCCGGAGGAACACGCAGCAGCAGATGTCCCTCAGGGAACGGCTCATCCATCGGCAGCTGACCAATATCCTGGGCACAACAGACCTTGTCTTCCTGCTCTTCAGCTTCATCTCCACGGGCAACAACTCCACACATGCTCTGGAGTACGTGCTCTTCCAGCCCAGCCAGAGGTAGGGTCCTGCTTCCCCCCGGCCACACCCCTTTCCTGGGTCCTCCTGTCTATCAGTTTTCCTGATGGTCTTTGATACCCCCCCCCCTCGTCAGCTTGGGATGAACGCTAGTCTTGTTCACGTATCTGTATCAAAATGGCAGCCTCTAAATCACATGCTTTACTGTCATGGTGTGTGACTCAGTGGATTAGGACACTGTGCCTGTGATCAGAAGGTCACCAGATCAAGTAAATTACGCCAAGGACTGTTTGACCCTGCTTTCCAAAAAAACCCCCAAAAAAACTAATTTTCATATAAGCGTCTGGGGGGAAAAAAATGTAGATGTTGCTGTCTTATCGCCTTGGAAACGCCCACTGCCTGCTTTGCATAGTACATAACCTTTATAGGCAAGCAGAGGAGGAGTCTGGCCTTGACTGCTCTCTGCCGTCAGGTTGGCTGAGGTCAGCCCTGTCTGTCAGGTCTCTGGCCTTAATTTCAATTGACTGCTGAAAGAAACAGAAAGATTAGTGGCGTCTAGATGGATCCATACCGATACACATCTGTATGCTTGTCATGTATTATCTGTGTTGCTTTGGGCAAGAGCATCTGCTATGTAAATGTAATGTAAATGTAAAACGCAAAGCACCAACAGCTGCTCTTGTTGTCCCTTAATTATCCCTCAGCAGGTGCGTGCAGACAGGCTGGGCACTGCCTCTGCATATTTAATACTTAAATCTGCTGTTCCTTTCAATTCGGCCTCTAGTCACTTCCTTCCCTGCTTTTCTCAGAAAGCATAGCTGCCTTTACCCCATGTAGCCTTTAGCATTCAAAGCACAAAACCCACTAAACCCAGACAGATCAGGTTTGCTCCAGTTCCGACTGGTTTTCAAGTCACCGCCGGATGCCCCGACCTCTGGGGAGTCTCCCTGTGGCCGCCGTCGCGGCCGGCCCATTCGTGACTCCAGACTTTACCGGGAGGTCATAGGTCGTGACCCCGAGGGATGGGGCCACGGTGCTCAGACATAAGCTGCAGCGTGAGTCCGGACACGGCCCAGTCGGTCGCCTCGTGTTTCAGTCGTGCCACGATGGATGTGTCGTGGATCACGAAACTGCTGTAGAGTCGTACGTAGCGGTAAGCAAAGGGGTATGATTTTGGCGTGACCGTAATAGGCGCGCGATACGCCGCCCGTCTGCAGCAAGTCGCAAAAGAAAAATGAAGCCCATAGGGCATTTATAGGTCCCTCCCTATCTCCTGCAGCCGTGCCATGTGGCTGCATGAAGGTAATGCACTTGGGTGAGCAGTGAGGAAAGCGATAGGCGTTCGGGCTCTCGCGTTACAGCCTCATTGTTCCGTCGCAGAAGGCCCTGACAGCTGGGGGGCTCATGC
This sequence comes from Paramormyrops kingsleyae, assembly GCF_048594095.1. NCBI lineage: Eukaryota > Metazoa > Chordata > Actinopteri > Osteoglossiformes > Mormyridae > Paramormyrops > Paramormyrops kingsleyae. The sequence goes on from NC_132816.1 coordinate 17,431,343, forward strand.
CCACAGAACAGTTCAGCTCTACCTCTGTACCTTTCACCTGCGGTTCAGTGTTCAATGCCGCCTTTCACTCTTTATAGGTAGCAAGCAGGGCTGAGCAACAGGGGGGACGTCTGGTAGCTATTCATGTATGGCAGTGGTGGCTTGATGGTTAGGGTAGCGCATTTGTAATTGAAAGATTGCAGGTTCGAATCCCCCACCAGCAAGTCACCACTGAGGTACCCTGAGCAAGGTACCGTCCCCAAGCACTGCTCCCCGGGCGCTGAATTAGCTGCCCCCTGCTATGTCACGAAAGTCACATATGGGTCAAATGCAGAGGTCACATTTCGTTGTTGCGCACTGTGTGCTGTGGTGTGTTGACAATGACCACTGATCACTAAATTCTAATTCTAATTCTTCAAACCTATCCCAGAGGCAACAAGTATTGTCCATAAAAGAGTATTCCTAAGTATTTGTAGGTAGCTTTTTACTGGATTCTGTGGAACCCATCCAAGTATCTGTCAGCATCGAAACACGACGGCGTAGCGATGTCTTAGGACTTCTTGGTTCCTGCCCTGGTTCTCGTGATATCATTGACAGTGACAGCTGCTATTGCCTCTCAGAGGAACACGCACACTCGCACACCCCACAGGATGCACACTGCCCGCAAGTAGGGACAGGAAATGCATTTCATAACTCGCATTCCTTTAATTTAATGACATTGCAAGGTCCAAGGTCCATTGGAGCTGCCCGCGGTTACTGCATGTGAATCCAGATTGTAATCTCATCTCCAGCAGGTACAACCAGAGGGTTTCACTGTGCATTCCTAACCTTGGCAGCACCAGCCTACAGGAGTACAAGGTATCCTCTGTACCCAACACCTCGTGGAATTATGCCAAGGTGATTCAGGAGCATGGGTGAGTGAGTCTGCATGCATAGCGATCTAGTGAGGAGAGAAAGGGACCTGAAACCCCAAAAATAGATTTTAATTTGGGGGTAGGTTACTGAGGAATGCTTGTAACTAAGCCTGGAGCACTACTAGAGTGTGTAAGAGCCATTTGAGATGAAGGCGGATGAAGACTCTGTCTGTGATCGGAAAGTCGCTAGTTTGAGCCCTGGCCTTGGCAGAATAATCACAAGTCTGTGGATCCTTGAGCACAAGGCCCTTAATTCCCAGCTCCAGGGATGCTGCAGGCTGGCTGACCCCGTGCTGCGACCCCCAAGCTTGCTCTCATCTGTATGTGTGTCTCCTGGAGAGCAAGATGGGGTAGGCGTAATGGGGATTTCTCTACATGGATGAATTATGTATCTTTATTCTATTCTGTTGATCCATGTTGCTTATGTCATACATCCCAGCATGCCCTACTGTGTAAGCTGGTTGCTCCTGGTATTGGTCTGTCCAGTCCTCCTCACCTTCATTTTTCATGATGTGTCTTTCATAAGACACTATGTACCCAGACAGTTGGGTCATCCTGTCCCTCTCGGACGTGCTATATTTCATCCCTAGTTGATCCCCTAAACTCCTCCGCGACTCTAATGGCCCATGTGCCCCCTTGACTTTTCGGTCGCGTGACATCTTATACGTTTGGCTGCCACTCGCTCGGGCTTACAGTGTTCTGCTGCCGGCGTGTCGCGTTGCCGCTTGGCGGAGCGATTCGAGATGCGGCCGTGGAGCGTAACTGGATATGAATGTCGCAGGGCCGAGTTCTTTGACAAGGATGGAGTCGTGAAGGACATTAGGAACATCTTCCAAGTCTACAGTGCACTACAGGAGCAGGTTCAAGTAAGTTATCCATTAATAAAACACACATGGTACTTTGGGAGTCTGCTAGTGTTTCCAAAGACCTACATGAATTTTTTACGAGTATTTATTAAGCTAAATATTTGATGTAAGCTTGGGATGGTGGGAAAGTGATTGTGATGTGGTAATGCTTCCCAAGAAGACCTTCAGAAGACCTCCATAAAACCTTGCGACACAATGCTTCAAGCCTTCATGACTGCTCATCAGTGATTGATAGTCCATAATGCTCTTCGGTAGAAAATATCATCCAGGTCCAGTGTCAAGCCTTGATCTGTCACCGTAATGGGACCCTTTGCCATTGCAGGCCATCTGCGGAGAGGTGGAACGAAGTGAACGTGAGAAGGAGGAGATCCAACAGGACGTGGAGAAGCTCAAGAAGCAAATTGCTCTCAGGAAGCACAGGAAAACTGAGGATCGCCAGAGTGAGTATTAATGAGGTGCCTTAAACTTGTGCCTGAATTTAGGTAGTTTGAGCTACGGAGTCCGCCGAGTGTGCTCCTGACCGGCTCCCGTTTCAGACCTCCTGAAAGTGACATCCTTTGCAGGTCCAGCTGTCAGGGAGAGCTCCATGACCTCCTGCAGCACCCCTAGCGACCCATGCTCATGCACAGACCCTCCAGCCTCTGTGACAGCCTACGCAGAGGTTGGGGCACCACCCCTGGCCCAGTTCCAGAAGCCGTTGGACCAGCAAGCGACGTCTGGTACCACTGCCAGGCAGGCTGCGAGATTGGAGGAGGATGAGGAGCACACTGACGAAGAATATGAGGAGCTGGAGCTCGAGCGTTCGGAGGAGTCTGACAGAAAGGCTCCCCCTCGGGACCGGGACCGGGACCAGGACCAGCCCATTATCCCGGGGCTAGACAGTGACTGTGGAGACTCACAGTCCTTCGTGATCTAATCACCAGGTTGAGGTGGCAGGGGACCGTGTCCTGGAGGGTAGTCGGCGGTACGGCAGCTGCGAAAACGACAAGGATGCAGAGATGCTCCATCGAAGGGGCTGGCATCCAAACCCCAAGCCAGTGGTGGTCACCTTCGCACCTTGTTCCCATTAGTGAGAGGTCCCACCAGCCAGCCAGTGACACGTCTCCATTGTCTTCGGTCACCTGAAAGCCTCAGGCCGTTCCTGCCGGATCGGCCTGGGAATCGATATCGCACCAGTACCTCTTTGCACTGCTTGGCCTTGTTGATCTGTTTACCTTAAAAGGGAAGCGTGATTCCCTGAGGTCAATCCCTCACGAGCCAAATCAGCGGCCATCTGCTCGCTGCGTCTGCAACTTGATTGTGCCGAACAGAGGCGAAACTTGTTTTATTTTTGCTACCTTATACGTTCCTCTCACACAAAACTGATTAACTTTTTTTAATAAGTGTGTACCTATGTAGACCCTGATATGTAAATTTCTTTACTCTATTTTGTTATTCACGTGAAATGATTATAATAGTGACTTATCCTGAAGTACCACGGGCACATTTTACTCACTTAAAACTTGCTGCCATGCTTAAGCCTTGAGGATTGTGGGACTGGAGAAAAATGCTTGGGTAATGTGGTGGCAGGAAACAGTCCGTTTGTTTTTATGTATCTGGTGAAAGCAATCGTTTGTTGCTTGAGTAACTTTTTACTACTGATTGTATATCAGGCCTGTGAATGGGCCTTTTTCCTCTGGGTCCGCCCACTGGGTTGGGCCTAATTGGGCTGAAGAGTTACTGACTGTAGAGCTACCCAATCAAAGCAGCTAAGAAGAGTCCACCTTAAACAGAGCCAAACAAAAAAAACGCACGGAATGTGAATGACCTTAACTTTGGTGCCTTCCATTTGTAGACCACCAGACCATGCGAAAGAGAAGCCAGGACATAACTCTGCATATTAGTAACAAATAGTACCGTGATGGCCTTCTGACTTAAAGCTGAGAGATGGATGTGTGTGTGTATGCAGAACGATGCAGTAAAGGAAATCTTGAGTAGAGTTTTCAGAGCTGAAATGAGCTTCTGGTTCTACATGCAAAGAAACTGCTGTCTTTCCCATGCACATGGAAGAGTTGGCTGTAACTTTCTGTTATGAACTCAGAATGAGGTTCTAAATGGCTATGATCTCGCAAACCTGCACACCTGTGATCCGTGGCTTTGGAAAATGACATGCCTTAGTGCGTGGTGCTATCTTGTTACAGGAAGCGCTGGTCTGGTCGTATACAAAGATATTTAACTAGTTCTCCTGTGGGTGCATCACGGTGCTGCCAAGCTGCGTTACTCACACAGTGCCACCTCTCAGCTCCTGTTGGCCGTCACCCTTTGGGGGCGGGGCACTTCTTCCCCTAAGCACAATACTGCAAGACAGTACACCTGTCGGTTGACACTGATCCTGCCTTATCGCGGCTGTAGAAGATAACTGCATAAATTGGTGGATTTTATTTTTTGTCTGATATTTTACTTTTCGTTTTGTTTATTTGTAGGGGAAAATAAAAGCAGACGAGGTTTTATTTTTTGGCTAATTGCTACCCCTCTGATTCTCTTCTGGCACTAAATGAATATGATGATAAATGAATGTGACTTACAAACTTGATCATGTTCAGTAGCATTTATTATTAGCCTCTGTGTTCAGAGAATTCTGACGACATCAGAAATGCATAAATACGTATAGTTAGGCATTGAAATGCTTCGTTGTGGTCAGTGACGGCTGGAGTCCGCAGTGGTGGCCCCTGAAACCAGCGCCTGCCTCTCCCTGTCCCCCCCCTCCATGTAAGCCTGCACGGATCTCCAGAGGGCACGGATGTTGCCCTCCCCGAAACCCATCGCCCCGCGCCGTTCAATCAGCTCTAGGAAAAAGGTGTCCTCGGTGAAGATAGGCCTGGTGAACACCTGGAGGAGGTACCTGTGTTGGGAACCGAGAGGAGCTCACAATCAGGCCAGCAGGGGGCGCAATACTTCACCGCATAGGTCGGTGACATTAGCAAGTGTCCTTAATAGGGATGTCAGGGACTGGGCCTACCTCTTATTTCTGCTGGCCGTGAGGTGATTGTCGGAATCGTTCTGCCGCACGTCGCTGTCCAGGAGAATCCCGTGTTGGGAGAGTAATCGAGGGTCATGACCTGCATCCTCTATCTCCTGCAGCTTGCCCACCTGCCACAGAAGAGGATTTACACATGGTCTGTCTGTGTGTCAGGCAAGCTTTGGGGAAATGTCATACGTATTGGTTACAGCTTTGACTTGATGGCCGCTGAAGCACTTGTAACAATTTGTGATATGTACTGACTTGTCACAGCTTGTACATCTTTGCTGTAACAAGCAATGTAAAGTGAGATCAAGTGACTGGTGTGGGACTTTAAATCGGTAATAGTTTTGGGTTTGTAATCATTTTCCCGATTTAACTTTCAGGTAATAAAGTACAATTAGCTAGTTCTTGGTAGATAACGGTTCTGTTCCCTTGCATTACTGAATGTTTATGGTCAGCGGGGATTAAAAGAATGTCAGGTGTGTAAATACAGTTATTGCAAAACAGATGGAGAATGAAGTGCCCTCCCCACCTGGGTATAGTATGTTGGTGGGGGGGAAAAGAACTGCACCCCCGCCTCAGCCAACGTGTCCACAGAGGACACGATGTCTGGAGTATACAGCCCCACATGCTGGATGCCTGCTCCCCCATGCTGCTCCAGGAAGCTGTCCACTTGGTTTGATCCTGAACGTCAGACACACGCACACAACCCCCAACATCTGTTACTACCTCTGCTCAGACCACGGGAGGTTTGATAGAAGGAATCGGAAATAAAACTGAATCCATGATCGTAGTACGACAGCAACCGAGCTGGATCACCTTGGTACGGCAGCGACTCCGCAACGACGAACTTGCAGTCCGGATCCCGTTTGTTTTTGAAGGGAAGACTCACTTCCAGCTCACTACACTTCCAGTACTCCATAGCGGTCAGCCGCAGACCAATGCCATCCTGATCAATGACATAGCCTTCATTCACATCCTCATTCCTGACGGACGAAGAAAGTCAATGACGCCTGCATTAGAATCTGGTGCCAGCCTTGGCACTATTACTGCTCAATCTATAAAAGGTATTAAAAGGCGTTTGATCCAGAGTGTGTGAAAGCATTATTACAGTCAAAGATTTATTCTCACCTGTCAATGAAAAACCTCTTGAAGCCAAAATTTTTCTCATACCATCGCATAACTTCCGGCGTACTTTTCCTGGGACATGCATATGTTATATGATCAAAATGGCAAACGGAACACGATGATTCTCCGTCCGTGCTGACCGCACTGTCGACGTTAACATCTTGAAAGCCGGGTAAAAACTCCCCTTTATACTTAGTCCTATCAACAAGCGTGTGACAAACATTGCCAACGATGGATTTTACAACGGAGTAAGTCACACGTCCATTGTCGTCCACCACAGAGGTTGGCGGAACCAGAAAATCGCAGCCTTGCTTGTAAAGAGAATTAAACACGCTTTCCACGTCCTCTACTTCAAAGCACACATTACATGCAGTATCAACGCAACTGTTATCTTGAACGCCATACAGAAATCTGGAATCATCATTCAAGGTCTGAGGAGTGACCGAGCTGTGCCGGGGACTCCACGCCGCTCCTTCATTCAAAGTAAACGTCCGATTTAATCGCTCATTGACAACGAACACGGCCGAGCCCTTTCGAAGAGCATATTGTCTCGATTCCCTAGTTCGCCTCACAGCAAATAAATTAAATTTAAATTTAGTAAGAAGGTCGAATGTTGTTTTGTCAACGTTCCCAACGTGGAGGGCAATGTGATGCAAGCGACTCAAGTAGGCTGCCATTTTCAGTGACGTCAGGTGGGCGGTCCTCAAATTTACATAATGAGGTGACGGGGCGGGGAATCGCAGCAAAGGTAACGGGTTAGTTAGCGCAGGCCGTGCAGTCCTATATTTGGCTCGTCTCGGGGAACCAGGAGAGGAAATACATATGCATCTAAATATTTATCCACAGTGACAAATTGTGCGGTGACTTCCTTTTATGACCATTTGAATATAACAGAAAACAGCAATAAAATTACCTTTCTATTAACATAAAACTGTATTTGCATTTAGTTTCATTTAGTGAAAAATTATGGTAATTGTATTTAATTAAGAGTAATTAAAACGATGTGTAGGCGCATGCAAATTATGTAATTGCAAAGCTTTTTAATGGTGACCAAACATTTATTTATTTTTTTGTTAATTCTTGTTGCACACATGCACATTGTATGCTAGCAATTCTTGACTGGAATCACCGGAGTATCTGTCTTTCTGCATATTTCCGTAATAGAGGCTAATTTATGTTAAGTACATATATGGGTGTATTTCTAACAGATTTTACTGCAGGCTTACTACTGCAGCAGTTGCTTCGGATGACATCATCCTTTTACTTCTGAAAAACCTCGATGTATACGCAAAAAACGGGGAAAGTACGGCGAATTTTTCGCAGAGATTCGTGAAACTAACGCCATTTTGGCTCCACGACGGTGGCACCGATTGTCACATTTGTAATGTCACTGGCGGAGCCAAGACGGTGAAAACGAAGCATTAGTTGCATTATTTTCCTCCACTGAGGAACCATTTACTATTAGCTATCGGAGACGTCGCCTCTGATAGGTCAGTGAGAGGTGCAGACAGGACAAGCCAATCAGATTAGGCGGTCAGGCCAGGTGGTGCGTGACGTACCTATTATTCTCTCCGTAGTGAAGGTTTATTTTGGCTTCTCCTGCCTCTCAGTCGCCGCCATTATAGAAATTGGCAAAATAGTGCTGAGGAAAGATGGGCGTTTGAAGGTTCAGGATTCGAGCAGAAGACGGTGCCCGGGGGGCTGTTTTCTGTGTCTTGCGTGGGGTCTTGTCGCGGACTCGGAGGGGTCGGGGAAGAAGAAATGGGAAACATGTAAACAAATACGGGGGGGTTTCCGAAAGCAGCCGGACCGAATTAGGGATTGGGAGGAAAGGATCGAGCGAAGCGGGGAGGACGGACCGGACCGGAACGGGACTGGACTGGACTGGACTGGACTGGACTGGACTGGACTGGACTGGACTGGACTGGACTGGACGGAGCAGGAGCAGACGGGACGGCTCGGAGGGGCTGCTGCAGTCGGGCACCACGGAGAGGAGGAGTATAAACACAGGAGAAAGGTAAGGCCCCGCGGGGCGAAGCGCCGAAGCTGGGAGGGTACGGCTGGCAGCGCCGTACAGCCGCGCACGGTGGCCGAATCAATGGTGCTTAAAGAGAGAGAGACGCGGCTTGATGCTTAACTGGCCGGACCGGGAGCCCCTAGTCCGTCTGCCGTGCGCCGACAGGCCCGCTCACGTCTGGCATCTGTTTCGGCGGCTTTCAGTCGCTTTGCGCAGCCTGTCCCGAAAGTTGGCCGCATGACCATGAAGCCGGTGACACCCCGGAGCTGCGTGTCACGCTAGTGTCGGAGTGTCGCGCGCGGTGTCACGGTGTATCACGGTGTCACAGTGTTACATACACCCCGGAATGCACGGACACACGAGTGGGAGAGCTGTGCCGCCGGCAGGTGACTGGGGACATTATGGACGTTGGGATGAAGTTTCCTAGGGCACAGAAGACTGTGTCTGTGCTATAATAATAATAATAATAATAATAATAATAAAATTGTGATTTGTTCGACTCAAAGGCAGAGAAGGGCTCCCAAACTGACTGCTGGTAAGGTCTATGCCTGTACTCTGTGCTATCACGATTTCTCTGCAACCCCTTTGTAAATATCTGCGTAATTGGCGTCTGATGTCGGTGGTTCATGCATGGCTGTGCCGACTGCGTTCGGGTTTGGGTAGAGGAAGTTTCTACGCTGTCAGCTGACCTTTACTTCGGTCATTTAACAAGGAAGCACGCAGGCTAGCCAGCTAGTTAGATGGTCACGCTGCAGTTGGTCAGGATTTTTTGTAAAGTGCTTTTTGTTGGGTGTAAATTAGTAAGGCTGACGGCAGAGCACCCTCAGTAGTCGCAGGTGTTCTGTTCCAGTTAGACACTGACAGGACTCTCCTCTGAACTGAATTTAGTCACGTCTCTGCCTCCATAACCACATTACACCAATCTAAATTAACATTTTAGGTTTCACCTTCTAGGTAAACACATCCAGACCCAGCGTTTTATAGTGTCAAAAGTTGAAGTAAAACATCAGGTCGTTCTCCACAAAGCACATCTTCAGTTGCTTATTATATTTTTGTATTAACCTTTTCTATGTGAAACTCCATTGTTGTGCATAGAGGTGATTTCCTGGGATACGTAATCACACCCTAGCCCAGTGCAAATAAACCCTTGTAATAATGCCGTTTGTTTAGCTCTGGAGTTGAATATCCCTGATCCCTTGTACGTAAAAACCGCTTGGGGCATGTTTACATGACTAGTTATGGTTCTAACAGAGTGGATTTGATTATTTCGCTTCTTCCCAGTGTCTGACAGTGAGTCATATGAGTGTTCTCTCTGTTCTTATGAGCAGGTTTTCAAAGTTACTTTTGTTGCCAAAGTTGCATGGCCTTGCATAGGCAAATTCCTTAGTGGTGTATGTTTCCATTTTTGTGCTGTGTTTGTAAACTCCAGGGCATGCCTGCAATACTTTTCTTAGGTTTGGGGAGTTGAAATTGTGCCTTAGATCGAAATGTTCCTGGTAGCTTTCTGTTCTGTACGAACGGACTCGTCCTGTGTTGTTGCGGTGTCTGTTTGTGTGTGGAGTTGGGCCAGCACAACTAGGCTGTGTGTTCTTTATGTGTTTTATGTCCAAGCACAGCGGGGTGTGTCAAGATGGAGGGAGTGTCGTTGGCACAACAGACATTGAGGAATTTGATAATCAAACCAGCCCAAGCTCTGGGAAATCTGCTTCATAGGGTTTACTTGCTTGAATTGGTATAATTTTAAGATCATGGGTTTTTTTTTTCCTAAATGACTATTTGCAATGCGGTTTTACAGTCTCACTGGTCTTTTTCCCAAATTTTTTTCAAATATTAAACTTGCAAGCCAGCTATTGACTTACCCATTGCAGTTCATTACAATGGACCGCTAGTACTAAATATAGGTGATCGCTGTAATTCCTGCATATATTTTAGTATCTATTTTGAAAGTAGAAACCACAACGCCTGTTCTTAATGATGTTGACTTGTAAACTTAAGGTTGTTCGTTCAAGGCTGTCTTGGACTTAGCTTGGGTGGCCTGTTGCATAAACTTGAGTAAAATTGCAAGTTGCATGTGAAAGAGTATCAGCTTAGCATCTGAATGCTATAGCTCGGTGATTAATATGTATTGAGCGAACCTGAAGTATGTTTCCATATTGATTTGCATGACTGTTGACCTCAGGATTTGATACTCAGACTTTTGGGGCTAGCTGCTGTGCGGTGCTTACACACCCGGACGTGCTGTCGCTGTTTCTGGCCAGCAGCACCGCGGTTGCAGCACTGATGCAGACGTGCATCTGTTTTTGTTTTCCAGCTGCCCTCTTCCTGTCTCCCCTCCTCGACAAGGGAGTCGGTCTGCACGAGGGTGACTGGCCAGCCATGACGGAGCTGGGCGTGAAATGGGCTTGCGAGTACTGCACGTACGAGAACTGGCCGTCGGCGATCAAGTGCACCATGTGCCGTGCTCAGAGGCCCAGTGGAACCATTATCACCGAGGATCCCTTTAAGAGCAGCCCGGGCTTGGACGCCGGCCGGGAGTGGGACCCACAGTCGACGGAGGGCGGTAGCAGCCTGCTTATCTGTCCAGACTCGAGTGCCAGGCCCCGCGTCAGGCCCACAGGCCCGGCCGAGGCGGCCAGCAAGTGGTCCTGCCAGATGTGCACGTACCTGAATTGGCCGCGTGCCATTCGCTGCACTCAGTGCCTGTGCCAGAGGGAGCGAGCTCGCAGCCCCACCGAGGCGCCCCAGTCATCGGGCTCCGGCGGCCGTCCCACACCTGTGCCGCATCATCCGGTGGACCCCTGCGAGGAGTACAACGACCGCAACCGGCTCAACACGCGCGTGCAGCACTGGACCTGCGCCGCCTGCACCTACGAAAACTGGCCCCGGGCGCGCAAATGTGCAGTGTGCGACCACCCGAGGCCCAACGCCGGCCCAGAGGCCATCAAGCTGGCCGAGTCCGAGGAACCCTCGCCCATCATCAATGAGCAGGACCGTGCCCGTTGGCGGGGAGGGTGCAGCGGGAGCCAGCGGACGTCCCCGCCCACCTCCAAGAGGGGGTCGGAGGTCAAGATGGACTTCCAGAGAATCGAACTGGCGGCAGGTGCGGTCAGCACCAAAGAGGAGCTGGAGATGGACTTCAAAAAACTGAAGCAGATCAAAAACAGGATGAAGAAGACAGACTGGCTGTTTCTGAACGCGTGTGCCGGTGAGTGGTCACTAATCGCGCTAAATACAGACGGGGAACGCGTACATTCGTGCTGCTTCTGTCTTAATGACGGGGCGCTCGTGTGAAGCTGATTATGCTACACTGCTGTTTTGCACATCACCTTGGGTTGTGGAATCTGCTAATAGTTAATTACGCTAATAATTGTCTCTCAGTTCCACTTGGTACGCAGTTATCCTGCGGCCTTCCCTCCTCCAGAAGCATATTAGCCGCATTAGGATTCTGTTACCCCGCTGTGTGTCTGAATAACACTGGCATTGTGAAATCCGGCATTATCTACCCCCCCCCCCTCCAGTGTGATGTCACGGTGTCAGTCTACGGTTGCCGTTGTACCAGAGGCTAACGCTCGTCCTTTTACTCTCGATTGGCCTGTCCCTATTGTTGGTTCGCCTTGCCAGCAGGGTGAAGGCGTTCTGCGATCGGCACACGCTCCACTTCACGCAAACAGGAACAAAGTGTCGCTTGTTCATTTTACCCGGCATTCAGGCATCTAGAAGGATGCTGAACTTTATCTTCAGGAGGTGTGGTGAGGTTAATCTGTCTCTGAGTTGTTATATGGCCAAAAAAGAACCACAAACCTGTTCTGGATTTACAGGTGGCCTGCATACCTACGCTCTAATCACATGTATGTATATATGTATTAATATTTTTATTATTATTATTATTTGGCTTTTGAAGGTAACTAGGTAGATTGACTCCCTGTTCCGTCATCTGGCTTATGATATGATTTACGTAGAACGTTGTGATTCATTCTTCATTAAGGACGCTGTTATCTCCCAGCTCAGGGTGTTTCGCTGCATTGCTTAGCTCATTGATTGCCAGTAGGTTCTTGTGTTCTGTCCATGACTTTCTTTAATTTAGCATGACTTAGGAGATGTCCTATTTTTAATATTTGCCAGGGCTTTTTAAGCTACCCCCCCCCCTTCCTTGTTGAGTTGCTGGGTTTATTTTAAATTTGGCTTTCCATTGATATATTTAGTGTCTGAATGTGTCGGAATAACTGCTGACATTTTCGGCCGCTGCGCTGGCTGGAGTTTGGGGGATGCTGTTGGGGAGTTCTGCTGGCAGGGGTTAGGTAAGTGGGTACAGGGAGCGAGCCAATCAGCGGCTGCGCCTCGGGTTGGTGGGAGGACATGCCGTCCTCCATGCTTCCAGAAGAGAAAGGCGAAGCTGTGATGACTTCTGCTTATCAGTGACAGGAAACTCCATGCGGGGGGGCCACCAGGATGGGATGGGGTTGCAAAGATCAGTTTTCTACAGTTGCTTACACCCCCCCCCCCCCCCCCCCCCCCCAAGGCAGCCAAGGTCCAGAGACGCTGCTGGTGCTCAAATCAAACGGGCTTGTAAACATTGTCGCTTCAATACCGAGCCAAGCATACTGCAGTAAAAATAGCTCACGGCAAATGTATGAGGTGTAAATAAGCAGCCATAACCCAAGGTTTTTAACCGTGATCATGCTGCTTACTGTATATTTCACCTCTGCTGTGTGTGTGTGTGGACATTCCATTTTACGATCTACCTGCTGTTCAGACCTATTATTTCAGTACGAGACCCAGGACCTTAGTTGTAGCTTGTATTTTATAGGCTTTATTTGTTTAGCAGCAGTCTGTGTCCTTGTCATTGTACGTTAGCGTGAGTATTGACCTTTTTCCCCTCTCTGTTTGCATAAACATGAACCTTTATCAAAGGTTAGGCACCTCATTCAAGGCTGTAGCCTTTCACCTATATTTCACTCCAAAGTAGTGGGTTTTCACAATGGCGCTGCTGGTGAAATCACTCCTATACCCCCGCAGAATGTGTGACTGCACCCTCCCCGAGAACGAGGCTTTCAAGGTCAGGAGATCTGGTTTAGAAATGCTCTTGGCTAGGCACCCAATTCATGCCAGAGGAAGTCATGGGTGTGTGTGATCATTTTGCTCAATTCTCCCCCCTTTTTTTTTATTTATTATAAACTTTTATGGCTCCATGAGGTTGGATGAGCTCTCCCTTGCCATCCATCGTGACTGTAAATGATGCTGGATTAATGGCACACTGGAGTATCCTTCTTCTGGATCGTATCCAGAAGTAATGGATTAAGCGACATCCAGTTAATCTGCTAGACAGCACAGGATATATAGGTTCTATAAAAAATGCCTGATAGCATTGGAGGCATTTCTTGATTACATGAGTCATCGGCTGTAGTTAAGGCAGATATTAATCCTGTAAACTTTGAAATGGAAGCTGGGACGTCTGGCTGAATCGAGGCAGGCCTGTAATAAAATGCTTTGGCATTACTGTGTTGTGTGGTGTGGGTGAGACCATTTCACAATGCTGGTTCAGAGAGTGTTCTGGCTTTCCCAGTGCAAAAAAAAAAAACGGCAAACCACCCCAGTGTTTGGGGTTCTCCTATTGGTTGTATCTTTTTATGTATGTAGGTTTGCGGCCATTAAATGTCAGTGTCTGTCAGACAGCTAAAGCTGGATCATTTTTCTTTGCAGAGCTGTTGCATGTTGCGTCAGTGGCCTTTGGAGTTTTGTTTACGAGGCTCCTGTGTTAGTGTTTAACTCGCCGTTGTTCTCCAAGAGTAAATAGCTTCTGTGCTGTCATGGTCTGCTGAAGGTCTGTCCTCTGGCTGTCGCGCAGTACCCGTTAAAGGGCGCCCGGACCTTGCCGCGGGCTCAGACCCAACTTCCCAGGGTAATTCGGTACCCTGGCGAATCGTGCCCTTGCGGATGGCGCCCATTTTAAAATTAGCTGGCACCTTCTGAGCTGCTTTCTTTAACCTTGCTGAGAAATCGAGCTTGGGGAGCCGTGAACGATGTTGCAAAGCGGTATGTGCAGTCAGCAGCCCTTAAGATGGGGGGGCTGATGGGGGGGGGGGGGGGGGGGGGACTCCTTATTTGGACAGACGGTACTTGTCTGCTGTTACCTTAATGATCCAGGAAGCCAAGACTAAAAGGGGTGTATGAGTTTGCTGAGGACAGAACCATCGCATAGTGATGGTGTATCTGCCACGTGGCTTTGGCCAGTGGCTTCCTCGTTCCCCTTGTGTGCGTATGACTGAGAGGAGTGTCTGGTTTGGTGTCGGGAGCCATGGAAGGCATAGGGGGCGCTATGGAGGCAAACTTATTCTTGTGTGCTTGGGCTGGTTTCTGCCACTTGTCATAGGGAGTCCTTGCATTCAAGATGCTTTTGACCAGGGGTGGCCAATCTTATCCGCAAAGGGCCGGTGTGTATGTGGGTTTTTGGGATAACCTGTAGGTCAGCTGTTCAAACCCAGGTGTGAGGACTCTTTAGCCAATCAGTCCTCTAATTAGTAATCTAATTAGCGAGTTGCAGCGAAAACCCGCACACACAGCGGCCCTTTGCGGATAAGATTGGCCACCCCTGCTTTTGACCTTGAACAGACGGGGAAGGACTCGCTCCCTCTCTCCTACCAAACGGACCTGGAGCCAGTAAATGTGGATGGATGGGGGTTGTGTGGATGGGGGGGTTGTGGTGTAGTGTGGGCTGTAGCTCCAGGCAGTGAAGGAATATGCGGTGCTGTCTCTTCAGCTGGGTTCTTCTGAAATGTGTGTGTGCGTTGGACATGAGGAGGTGTTTTCAGGGCCTTCAGAGTCTACAGGGCTCACTTTTTCTTTTATTCCAACTCCGGGGAGCCGTGGGTACCATCGCAGTTATGTGGGTATTTTGAAGAATGCCGTGACTGCTGACTCCCATAGTCCCCATCTGGATGGATGGGTGGATGCTGGCTGTCAGTAAAATCTGGGTTTTATAGGCCTGTTGTGATGGTGTGAGTTCAGAATTGTTAAGATAAATTTCAAACGTCATAATGACAGTTATTCGGATGGATTTTTAGCTTGGTCTTCCAGAAATGCTTGATGTTCACCTGAAGGTCCCCAGATGAAGTGGATTTCTAATTCGGTATAGCAGCCCACGAGCTCCAATGGAGAGATGTGGTGCATGTAGAAGAGCGGATATGGGCTTCAGATCCAGAGAGCAGCTCGCGTTGGCGCCATGCGCGGGTCATGGCATGTTTGGAGTCTGAGATGCAGAAGCCTTTTATCATTTCTGATTGTGTTTCAACGACCGATAGAATAATGTGCTTACAGACTGTCAGTCCAGCATAGGTCTTCTTGTTTAAACTGCCCTTGAGCTGTCCAGACTCAGCGAGCTGATCCATTCCCCCGCGCCCCACTGCCGTCGCAGGTGTGGTCGAGGGAGACCTGTCTGCGGTGGAGGCATACAAGTCCTCGGGGGGTGACATCGCACGGCAGCTCACCGCCGACGAGGTGCGCTTGCTCAACCGGCCGTCGGCCTTCGACGACGGCTTCACCCTGGTCCACCTAGCCATCCGCTTCCAGAGACAGGACATGCTTGCCATTCTTCTTACGGAGGTAAGGTCCAAGAGCTGGATAATACCTATATTGTTATATAATAAGTGACTAATGGATAACGCTAATGGCCTTTTAAGGGGAGATTAATGAAGACGGTTATGAATTAGTCGTTCACACCTAGAGCATGATCAGGCCATCAATACTGAGAGTAGTTCTTTGGTGTTATGGTGGGTTCTCTCCTGTGCCTTGAATTACCAGTGGAGCACAGATTGGAGGCTAGCATAATGGCCCACCTGCTTGCTGCTTTGGGGATTAGATGTGGGATTATCCAAACTGTGCCTCTGATTGGCTCCCCGCCTGTGACAGGATAGCAGGCAGGCTGCATGGTGATTACTGAATGCAAGGAAGGCCACTCGGTGACACGGACACCCTCCTGTGTCAAGCAAAATAAATGCAATGGCAGATTTACTGATTTAAGTATATTTGTTTTTGGTAAGATTGATCCTATTTGCTGGGAAACCGCATAAATTAATCTTTGACTTGGAAGTACATCTTGGACATGAGTAGGAATCTAGATGTCTGTTTTGTAGAATTCTGTTGTTCTGCTCTTCTTGAACAGTTTAAACCATTGTCACTGGAATAGACCTGGTTTGTTTTTCCTGTCGAGCATGGGTTAGGGTTTCAGTTTGGGTTAACTTGGGTTTGTGTTTTCCGTAGTTGTTTCTGCTCTGTAGAATATAATTCATGAGAGAAGCCTTTCGCTGCTATCCCTTCATCTCCTGCAGATTGCACTCTTCCAAATGACATTCGCTAATCTGAATGGCTGTTGTCAACAAAGCACATTAATCCTGACATTGGTGATTTGCAGAAATTTTGTCTGGTGTGGTTTATACAAAAATATTATTCATTTAGTTCGACGTAAATCATCCAGTTCACGGCAGATTGCTTCACTTCCTGATGGGTTACTGGATGTGTCGGGTGACTATTATCCCGCTGTGCAGATCCTGGTGTATTTGTGCAGTCTATGGGCTGCGCGGCCGTGTCCGTGTGTCGCGCTGGGAGGGCAGCCTCCTTCACCGGCGTGTCTGGGCTACTCACTGAAAGCCTACAGCTCGGAGTCAGACTGCGGCACCATCCGCTGACAAGCCCAGCTGCAAATGCAGAGTGTCGCTTATCGCGTATCACTTTTGTACACGAACGGTGCCA
Source organism: Paramormyrops kingsleyae (assembly GCF_048594095.1). Classification (NCBI taxonomy): domain Eukaryota; kingdom Metazoa; phylum Chordata; class Actinopteri; order Osteoglossiformes; family Mormyridae; genus Paramormyrops; species Paramormyrops kingsleyae. The sequence continues at coordinate 17,447,993 of NC_132816.1, forward strand.
GCTCTCACCGTGCGACTTGGTGATGGATGGTGGCGTGTGTGTTAAGCGTGTCCATGTGCTGAAGCAGGCTGATTTGAACGATTTTTTAAAAATGTACATATAATTATTTTTCCTGCACGTGTGCAACCCTGAGTAGGATTCAGCCCAGGCTAGTGATCTCTCTGCAGTGTCTGCCCTCCCCCCCAGGCTGCCCCACCAAGAGAGAGCTTCTTGGCTTGTACGGTAATGCGGGGCAGGGAGGGGCAGTCTCAGTGCCCGGCTTTCGTTTTTGGTATTTTTTTCCGCTTTTATGGGAGAAGGAAGGGAGGTGGCTTGTCACTTGGGCGGAGGGACAGAAGTGTGATCGCGTTCACTTCTCCTTGTGCGTGACCCCATCACCCCTCCCCCCCAACCCTCAGGTCTCCCAGCAGGCGGCGAAGTGCATCCCGGCCATGGTGTGTCCGGAGCTGACGGAGCAGATCCGCCGGGAGATCGCCGCCTCGCTGCACCAGCGCAAGGGCGACTTCGCCTGCTACTTCTTCACTGACCTGGTCACCTTCACTCTGCCTGCAGGTGAGAAGCCTCATCTCGTTGTGTTATTGGCCACTTGGGGTGTAGGTGCTGGAACCCTTAACATAGTGCCCCCTGCTGATTGTTCTGGGGATTGCTGCCATTTTTTAGTTGTATAAAGGCAATTCCTGTCATGGGCCTGTCATTTCTGGGATAGGCTGTGGACACCCATGACCCTGCACAAGACAAGCGGGTATAGAAGATGGCTGGATATACACACATATACACATGCAGCTGCCGTTGGCCCCCTTGGTTGGATGATTGGTCAACATCAGCGCCAGTTTGACGCGTCCTTTCCACACGACGTTTGTTTTAACGCACTTTGAATCGTTCACAGATATTGAGGACTTGCCTCCAACAGTTCAGGAAAAGCTGTTCGACGAGGTGCTGGACCGGGACGTGCAGAAAGGTAGGCAGATACTTTGGGTTGTTCAAAAATGCAAATAAATATTCATCTTGGCACCTTCTTGGTTCTTTCGTGACAGTCATTTGTCTGCAGTTGAATTTCACTTAAATCAGGCTAAAAATATGACATCGGGACTTCCTGTATCGGGTAACAGTTCCTTTCAGGCTGGGCCGCTGTAGTGGAAGTGAGGTGTCATGTGACCCGTCCAGCAGCCGCGATAGGCTGTAGTGGAAGTGAGGTGTCATGTGACCCATCCAGCAGCCGCGATAGGCTGCTGGGCGTCGTTCCAGCCTGCCCGGAGTGGCCCTTGGTAATGACTGCACCCCCCAAAACAGAGCTAGAGGAGGAGGCTCCCATCATCAACTGGTCGCTGGAGCTGGGCACGCGGCTGGACAGCAGGCTGTACGCGCTGTGGAACCGTACGGCTGGAGACTGCCTGCTGGACTCGGTGCTGCAGGCCACGTGGGGCATCTACGACAAGGACTCGGTCCTGCGCAAGACACTGCATGACAGCCTGCACGACTGCTCGCACTGGTAGGCCGCGCGCCACAGGGATGGAGGCCGGCCGGCCGGGATGGGGGGGTAGGGAGACGGCCTAGGGCTTTCTGAGGGAGCCGCGGCGATCTCGTTCTAGAGTAGCGAGCTGTGTGCCTCGTGATTTCAGGTTCTACACGCGGTGGAAGGAGTGGGAGTCGTGGTACTCACAGAGCTTCGGCCTGCACTTCTCCCTCAGGGAGGAACAGTGGCAGGAGGATTGGGCCTTCATCCTCTCGCTGGCGAGCCAGGTACGCCACCCCCTGCTGGACGGTTTGCTCTTCCTGCTGAACTGACCTGTTTATCCTGATAAGCCGGCATCTGGCCCGGCTCTCTAAATGATGCTTTTGCCACCAGCGAGTAAGAAAAGCATTTTGTCATTTGCTAGAATGAGTGGCATTTACCCTCGACTGTTAGCTGGCTCTGTGTTTAGGTTGTTTTCAGCTGGTCTATTCCTCCAGACCCCTTCTGACTGAATGGTGCTCATGTCCACCCCCCCCCCCCCATTCTTCCGCAGCCTGGCGCCAGCCTGGAACAGACTCACATCTTCGTGCTTGCGCACATTCTTCGTAGACCAATCATAGTTTATGGAGTGAAGTATTACAAGAGTTTCCGTGGCGAAACATTAGGGTACACGCGCTTTCAAGGTGAGTCTTGTTGTGGGGGAAACCGTACACGGCTACCGAAGATGGTGTCTCGAGTTGCGGGCTTTACACACGAATCTGCAATGTTAGCCCCGCCCCCTTTTTAGAACGACCCGCCCCACTGGGGGGAAAATGGTAACACTTCATGATGTTCATTCTGTTTTATGAATGATAGTTTAAAAATATCACAGCGGAGAAACCTGATCCTTTTAAAGATGGCGTACAGTGAGGCTCCTCTGAGCTCTGCAGTTTAGATTCCTTCGAGAGAAGAGATAAATTACAGGTTTTAAAAATTGTTTGTGTCTTAAAAGGCCAATGGCCGTCTTCTGTCCCCGGACTGCAGTGTCTGCCAGACATTTGCAAAGCGACTGAAAGAGCAGAGCGTCATGTTATTTATGATTTTCTTTGTAGTTTATCGCAGTTGGCTGTTTTTCTGCACGAGCTGTCTTTTTATGACCGTGTTAGATCAAAGTGTACGCAGTTTTAAGAGTGTGACATTTTTTTTTGGTAGCATTCTCTCGTTAAGCGCGTGATTCGTCTGTCGTTTCGAGCTCCGGCGCTGAGCAGCCGTGCTGCCGTATGACATTAATTACGAGCCTGAGCGAGAATCGGAGTGAAAGGGTGTCTGGTTACAGCTGCCTCTGCAGTGTCTGGTCTGGTTTTGGGGCCCCGGGTGGAAGGACAGTGCGCGTTTTGACGAACGAGGCGTGGCGTTTAAAAGGAACAGAAACCTGACAAGCAACATCATGAGCGACGGCACCGATTAGTGTGGCCAGGCGTTTGTGATGTCGCTGGGTTACATCATTTCAGCCGTCGGTGCTAAAGGTCAGCGTTTTGTGGAAGCATAATAGGGGTGCGGGGCGAAAACATGATCCGGTAACAGGCAGCAGAGACGGTCGGAGGTGAAGGGTTCCCATCAGCTGTGATAACCTGTATCTGCCGGTAACAGATGGAGATGTAGAAGATACTGTGGGATCCAGTTAACTTAGTTTAACCAGCAGTGTGGGACTTTGAGGCTAGGAGTGACGGTCCTGTAAGGGTGGCCGGCGAATGTCTGTAACGGTCAGACCCCAAGCGCGTGTCACTGAGCGAACACTGTAAAGATGCATATATTTTTAATGCAGGCTGACAGACGAAACTGGCGTTAAAGCCGCTGGTCAGACTGGGCGTGATGCAAAGCCTGCTCTTAATAGGCCAGTTTACACCGCTATTTATACTCGATCACAAGGCGCTTGTATTGAATGTGATTTCTGCATTTTTGCCAACGGTATTTTTAGCTCTCTGAACTGTGTCAGAGAGGTTCTGTGTCAGACGTGTTTGCAGGCCAGCTGATGATCATCCCGTGCACTAGATGGCGCCATACATTGGCGCTGGGTTTAACGGGCCCATTCCCTCTCCACAGGGGTGTACCTGCCTTTATTGTGGGAACAGAGCTTTTGCTGGAAAAGCCCCATTGCTCTTGGTTACACAAGAGGCCATTTCTCTGCACTGGTGGCCATGGAGAACGACGGCTACGACAATCGAGGCGCGGGCGCCAACCTCAACACTGACGATGACGTCACTGTCACCTTCCTGCCCTTGGTGGACAGCGAGAGGAAGCTGCTGCACATACACTTCTTGTCAGCGCAGGAGGTGAGGCGGGGGGGGCAGGTTTGACCGGCTCCCGGGCCTTGGGCGTGGACTGAGGTCTCAGCCAATGGCGTGCATGCTAATCCAGGCCGTCCATTGGTGCAGTTCTCTCTCTGGTTAAGAATCAGAATCCATTTATTTGCCATATGTAAAAAAAATTACAAGGACTTAATTTTGTTGGTGGTTAGGGTATATGGGTATACAGTTGTCAACATACTGTTAGAAATATACAGATACACAAAACAATATATGGAAAAAAAAACGGATATGAATAGAAAAAAAATAAACAAACATGTAGGCATGTAAATAAGGATAAGACGACAAGATGTGGGCTATAAACAGTTCGTGGGGTGTGCAAATAAGTTTGAGTATAAAGTTCAGAGTGTGACTAATTGTGGGAAGGTCCTGGGTGGAGAAGCTGCTCAGAATTGTCATTGTACTCGGTGGCTCTGGTTGCCTGTGTGGTTGCTAGGTTACTGAGTGCCTGTGTCTTAGTGAGTCCGCCCCCTAGAGGTCGGTCAGTGTTACTGCAGTCGGTCTGTCGGCGTCGCCAGTCACTTGCCGTTTTGCGTCTCCGGCGCTGACGTGTGTCCGTCCGCATAGATGGGGAACGAGGAGCAGCAGGAGAAGCTGCTGCGGGACTGGCTGGACTGCTGCGTGACGGAAGGCGGCGTGCTGGTGGCGCTGCAGAAGAGCTCGCGGCGCAGGAACCACCCGCTCGTCACGCAGATGGTGGACAAGTGGCTCGACGGGTACCGGCAGATCCGGCCCTGCGCCTCACTGTCCGACGGCGAGGAGGAGGAGGACGACGAGGATGAGTGAGCGGGCCGGCGGGGAACGCGGCGCCCGAGCTGGGCGGGACGGGGCGGAGGCGGCTAATTTGGAACTGGAAGGAGGTGGTTCCTGCAGAAATAGAAAAACGCCCCAAAAAACACACATCAGAAGTCAGGAGACGGGAAAGAAAGGAGAAACCGATGGACTGACAGGCCTCATCTTTGCTGCATCACAGAACTGCTATGGGTTCAAATAAAGGATTCGAGTTTACAGCGAGATGTTACGGAGTCCCTCCTCGTATGTAAATCTTTTTCCATAAATGTAATGCATGTGGTTGTTTAAGAAGTTATGTAATAGGGAAAATACCAGCATCTAAAGAATATTTATATTGGTTTATCATGGGCACTTCTTGAAGCACATTTTTAAAATGATTTCCTTACGAGAGGACCACCCCCCGCCCACCCTGTGCTGCCCCAGGATAGACCCGTGATTGGCTGGGGTGTCCAGGGGGTGAAAAGCCAATGAAATCTTACTCTTAAACTGGAGAGTATCTTTAGGAAATTGTGTACTGCAAACACTAAATGACTGCACAGTTTGTTCAATGATTTGGATTAAAAACAGAATTGCTTGGTTGGAGACTGTGAGGCTGAGAAGGAGTTCCTCATTTCAGTGCTTAGTGTGTCTTTGTTTAGAGATTGTGTTGTATCTTTAGCCCGCCCCCCTCCCCCGTCCCCCTTAATGTATTCTTAATGAGTATTTATTTGAGAGGGTAGAAACCTTCATTTCCCGTTTGCTTGGTCTGTGTCTCATGGTCCTCTTCCGTTAATTATCTGGTTGTGAGCGAGAAAAAGCCACATGTGGTTGCTGTGAGGGGGAGGAGAATCTGTAAAAGTTTGTGTTTACCCCCCCCCCCTTTCCTGTGTGTGATTATTTTTTTCTTTCTTTCTTAGTACCTCATTTGAATGTTACCTAGGTGCTCACGGAGGGGGTGGGAGATCGCGGTCAAATGCCACATTCAAAACCAGTGCATTAACATTAGAGTAGAATCCCACTTGTTCTACCTCCCCCCCCCCTTCATTTGGTCCTGGTCTGGGGGGGGGGGATCCTTGGGTGTGTCCCAAATGGGGGGGCTGGGTGTCTCCAAGCTATTTCCATTCCATGTTTGACATCTAGATGACTGAATTTGCCGAAAATGAACCATGGATTGAATTTGCCTATTTGTACACAAAACCTTTATAAGCGGTTTACTATTGGCTGTTGTGTGCGTGTGTGTGCGTGTGCCCTGCCCCCACCAGCCCCCCCCCCCCCTCCAAAAAAATAATAATTACATTTTCATATTTGCAGGACTTCTGAGTTTGGTTCGATATTGTTTAATACAAAGAGCATTTTAAACCAAAGTAAGAGTAGGCAGAGCCATCGCAAATCACGATACAGATGCGTTGAGTGGATCTTTTACTTTAATTTTTTATTTCCATTAGTGACGGCTATTTGGTGGAGTTTTGGGCACTGCTTGTACGTGGCTTCGTATTTATGAAATAGGTATAATTCTTGAGAAGTGAAAGGTTTGACACTTAAGTAACAACATTCACTAGACTCAGTGCACACTAGTGTTTGGGGTGTGCAGGATTAAATTAAGGTAAGTATAAAGACATTTTAAAGTGTTATTTTTAAATTAACATTAAAATATTAAAACTGCTATACACTGACACTGAAGTCCTTGCCTCTTTTAAATCCAAGCTTTACGTTTTTTCAGCGGTGACATCCATTTAAGGTAACTACTTGTCCTATTCTGGGTTGTTTCTGCTATAGGCACAAGGCAGGGAACAACCCAGGATGGGGGGGGGCAACTCATCACAGGACACAGTCACTCACACAAGCACACCAACTGGGGCATGATGGCGCACACACACACACACGCATGCACACACACACACACACGCGTGCCTACAAACAATTTGGTAACTCATATTAATCTCAGCATACTTTTGGACTGGGGGGGGGGGGGGGCAGAGTATCCCCCGACAGCTTGGGAAGAACATGCAAACTCCACATGCGGAGCCATGGCGGAGATTCGAACAGCACTCCCAGAGGCACAAAGCAGCTGTGCTAACCATCCTGCCTCCCGTCAGCAGTAACATTTCCAGGGGAATATAATTCCTTTAACATGCCACGCTTCTACCTATCGGTGGACTCGACCACTGTGAAGGTAAATATATACTTCACTTTTTAATCTGATGCTTTTATGCAAAGCAACTTACAGTGGAGGGAATGGTTACAATTTACGTGGACCCTGGGATTTGAACTCACAACCTCTCCATTGTAAGCACAGTGCTCTACTTATTGAGGTACATGAACTGTAGGTGGTCCCTGTTCAGTGTCTTTAATACGGAATCAACCAATAATTGAGGGGGCAGTTTCAAACTTGGAACTTTCTGTAGCCAATAACCCCGCTCCTCCCTGCCTGCCCAGTTTAAAAGTGATTCGTGAATACTTTACAGAACACCTGTGCCAAATTTGGCGAATTGCCTTCGGCATAAAGAATTGACAACGAAATTTGACAAGAACAGAAGGTTGTGCACCCAATAATCCCTTCACGTTAAGCAAGAGTAGAAAGAGAGTAAACCGCTGTGTTCCCAAATCAATTTGAATTAAAATTTTTCACAATTAAAATGTAGGTATTTTTGAATAAAACAACCTTCAGAGCCCACATTCAAAGTACGGTCTCACCGTTCAGTCAAACTGGAAGTTCAATGTGTTGTGTCAGAGCGCCCCCTTGTGTGCGAATGTAAAAACAACGGAGACAAACTGGATAGGATCTCAGAACTGTATTTTTTATTGGAACTGCACTGAATGCTAAGTGTTCACCTTGTACAAGAAACAAATACAAATACTCACACTAAAAACGAAACGTACTCCTCCTTCGCCTGCTATTGATGGGACACTATTAGGATTCTGCTATTGCTCACAGAGTTGACACCCCCCGCCCCTCCACAGGAGCTCGGAACGGCCTTCGTTAGGAACGGGAAAGCGGGGGCCAGGTCACACAGGTTTATGGTTATAGGGACATTTATCTAGGAAATACAAATCTAACAGACTCCATAAAAGTTTCAACACCAAAAGTGGGATTGGGGCCATTTTATAAAAACACCACCATGGAATTAAGAAGAGTGGGGGGGGGGGGAACTAGAAGGTTTTTATGTTGTTCTCAGACAAAATTTTGGGTTGGGGGAAAAACAAATGTCAAAAAGGGTTTTCCTGAGTAGTAACAAATCATTTCTTTAACCCTTTCCTGTGATTCCCGTCCGGGTGAACATACATAAAAAAACTCAAAACACTTAAGCAGAATTGGACGGCATCTCGGCCCTCCTGTCCATTCGCAGTCTCTGCTGTTGGCCTGGATTGTCAGTCACCAGCCGGGGGCCCCCACTGGAGAGCAGAACACCTACGATCGCGTGGTCCTAAGTCTGAAAATACTCTATGTTAAACACGCATGAATTCACACATTTTACTGAAACCAGCAGAACTGCCACATTTCACACACCTTGCAGTTTTTTGTGGTTCACACAAAAAAATAAAATTTAGTTTAAAACTAAACTTATGCCACGCATTAGGCTGGGGGCTTGCTGTTTGGCCAGGAAAGGGTTAAAGGCGTCTCTCGATTGCCGCTGCTTTGGACAATCTTCTCGTTCCTCCTTTTCTGCCACCTGATAAATATATATACTTTTTATAATACATTTTTACTTTTTATTTCTCACATTGAAGGAAAAAAAATTAAAACATTTTGCGTGCTTAAAAGCAAAAGATTAAGAGGTAATGTCAAGTCACACATTGACAGGAAAGATCTAGGGCAGGGATCAGAGGCTGAGGGGGTGGGGTTAGTGTCCAGTAACAAGAAGGTGTCGTCCGAGCTCTGTGGTTGGTCGATCAGGAAGCAAGTCATCCAATCAGACAAGGAGTGAGTAGGCGGGGCCTGAGCTGCCCCGCCCCCGAAGGCGCACACAACAGTCAAAAAACGTCCAAGAAGAGGAAGAAGAAAAAAAAACAGCTGGCGTTTTCCAAAAAATACAAGAGCTGTACTGAACCAAAAAAGGAAAAGAAAAACTAAATGAAGGGTAGAAATCCACGGAACGTGTTGCGGTCCCCAGTGTGGAGTGGGAGCGGGTGGGCTCACTGTCCCTTGGTCCCGGGTTGAGTGTTGGTCCGAGCTCTCCTGGTGTAGTGCTATTGCTCGGCTAGGTGCTCTCTGGTGTCGCCGTGCTTGGCAGGCTGGTTGGGCGAGGGGGCCTGGGAGGGGTGTGTGCCCGCGGGCATAGAATGGGTGACGGGCACTCCCCCTGGCACTATGCCCTCCATCGTTCCGGGAAGTCCGCCTGGAGCCACGCCCACCACACCTGGCGGATACCTACACAAAACGGAACCGACAGATAGGAAGGTGACATATTAGAATCAAAGGTTGTAAAAAGGTCTGCACTGTAGCGAAACCCAACTCCTTCTCGTTCTCTGGCAGCCCCGCTGATCTCTGAAGGCTGCCAGCAAACCGGGGGGCGGGGGGGGGTCATCAGAAAGATCCCTGACCCCAGCTCACATTCTCGCTCTACCCTCCCCCCGGGTGAATGCACAGCCAATCGGCCGTGACCGCGAGCCACGCCTCCCCCCGGGCCTCAGATCGAAGCAGGCACTGCACAGCAAACAACACACCCCCTCGGAAGATGAGCGTCGGCACTGAACTCGCAATATGAGAAAGGCTCCACACGGCGATGCCGGCAGGCACCCGCAGGTGTGCCGCGCTGGGTTGCCAGAGAGGAGTGTGACAGGCGTGCGAGGATTAGGGACAGAGGGCATCACGCACACGCTCACAGTTAAGAGTCAGGGATATCAGCTTTGCTGCAGATCGGGGGAGACCCCAGGCCAGGAGGCCAGTAGACCGGCTGAGACCAGTTCATTGTTTGCTTGTTTGGTTTTGCCTTTAACAGCGGAAACAGATTCTTACTGTGAGTCGGGTTGGAAAAGGGGGGGGGGGGGGGGTGGATCAGCAATGCAACATTTTAAAATGAGGCATTATGCAAAAAAAAAAAGCTTCCATCCTTGACCAGACAAGAAAGGCCTAGGTCTGAGTATTTACCTGGTTCTGATTTAGGTATATATTTTGTCTTGGACACCACCGGTTGCTATGGCCTGTGGGGTTTGGTTCACTCGGCTGTGTAAAAAAAGCAGTCAGTCCGTTTGTATGAGCGGCTGAGAACATCATCCTTGGGGGGCTATACCCCCCGCCAAGGAACAGTGAGGTCAAAGGCTGCACATTAAGGGCTAGACATCACCTTTCTACTGTACTTCAGAGCATGCACATTTCAGCTGCGCAGTTTGCATTCCGTCAAGGTTTTTTTTTTTTTTCTTTGAGCGGCGTCACGGTCCCGAATAAACAGAAGTAACAGGAACGGGCCCCCGAGCGCTTTTTCAAGTGCGCCTCCCCCTCCTTACCTGTAGGCGGCGCCGTTGAGCTCAGGATGAACGGCCTGCTGGTCCATTAGCGCCCAGGGTGCCGTGGTGACAAAGAACTCTTTGTTGACGCAGTTTCTCAGGCTGTCAGGGATACGGCCTGGAATGGGGGCAGGAACGCATTGAAAGAACGATAATTAAAAAAAAAAACACCATTGATCATACCTGACACAGAAAAAAACCCTTAAAAAACACACCTAGATCCAGATGATGAAAGTGGGACATGATAATGAGAAACAGACCTCAAATAGATCAGGCTTCAATACACAATCTCAAATTAATATAATTTAACAAATGAGATCTCATCTCCCAGACCATCCCCAAGGGTTCATACGCTATGCTCAAACATGGAAGGTAATGATGACATCAATTAAGAGCCCCCTGCTAATGGGTGCACAGAAGCCACTGATGTGGAAATGAGGTGTTGGGGAAATGGGTGGGGGAGGGGGTTTGGTCCTTGGGTGAGTCAGAGGAGGTGGTGAATGTGTGTGGGACCACGGATGTCATCCCTACCGGTGATGGCCCTACGGATCTCCGTGGCGGCAGCCTCCCTCATTTCCAATGACGCTTGCTCACTGTACCACGCCGTGTGGGGGGTGCAGATCAGATTGGGGGCGTCCTTCAGGGGCCCCTGGGCGAAGCTGGGGTTCAAAACACAGCGGGGGGGGGGGGGGGGGGGGGGGGGGAGGCCATCAGCATGGAGCAAAAGCATTCCTCTGACTCCTAATCCCAAACCCCAGGCACCGACGGCCACCAGTCTTACGTAACCAAAAGTACATCATCCACAAAAATTCGGCTGTTTTCTGATTGGTTCTTGTCCTAAAACACGCCTCCTGTCCGCCAAGTTGTCCCCACATTACTTGCACAGTAAGATTGAACACCAATCGGCCATCTGGCAAGCTTCCATACGCAACTGAAAAGCAAATTTCCAAAACTCAGTGCATGGGATACGCTCAAGACAATTTCTATTTTGGAAATTTAGCAAAATTCGTCATTGGATTATATGAGGGCTGGGTGAGTTTTGGTGCCCAAAGCTGCAACATGAGGAAGCCTGACTTTAGGTCACTGGCGGCCAAATCCCAAAAACAGAAAACGGATCGAGTGAGTTTTGGAAATTGGCTCATCGGTTATTAAATTGGAAAAAGTCGTTGGTGTACCTCACGTTGGTTTATATGCAATTTAATCTCCGAAATGCTTACGTGTCTCGCCACGGAATAATGCCCCTGGCAACGTAGGTCCGCAGAGAAATATACTCGATTCTCAGCTGACGCATTTTATTTTGAAAACGCCAATTTTCACTAAATCCACTCCACTGCCATAAGCACGACTGGTTAAGGTTACAAGAAAGCGTAATGAAACGAGTGAAACGTCATGTGAACACAAAAGCAAAGCTTTACCACTCGGGGGAGCGTAAAGCTTTTGGTTAGCGCTTGGGTCCCGAGTGGTCTGTCCCAATCACCTGATGGGAGTGAGGACGCCACCCGGCTGCGACAGGCTGACGGCACAGTGTGTCCATCTGTACCACGGTCGGGTCAGAGTCCGGGCTTTCGTGTGGTGCTGATGCAGTGGAATGGGGGAGGGCTTCCCAGCTCCACACATCCAACTGGAATCATAACCCATTATGCTTCTAACCGCACCCGCAATTAGAGCCCTCCCCCCCCCCCCGCCCCCGCCCCATGTGCGCGACGAGGGATACCCTGCTCAGATATACCTTTCGATTCAGGAATTTACACCCAGAATGACAGTAGGAGTGAGTCACTTTGCAGATAATGGGCAAGCAGAGATTACGAGCAAGCAGGGGCGGATTAACTCATCCTGAGGCCCTAGGCTGACATCAGCATGGACACTCAGGTGCTGCCCAACCATAAGTAGGGCACAGGGTCTTAGGCCAGTGTTTCCCTATCCAGTCCTCAGGGAAACCCCCCCCCCCCCACACACTCCACATTTCCTCCCTCCCAGCTCCCAGCACCCCTGAATCAAATGATCAAGAACAAACCAAATGATCAAACAGGCATTCAGTGTTCTTGATCGTTTGGTTTGTTCTTGATCGTTTGGTCTGTTCTTGATCGTTTGGTTTGTTCTTGATCGTTTGGTCTGTTCTTGATCGTTTAATTCAGGTATGCTGGGAGGGAGCAGGAATATGGACTGTCTAAGGGTGCCTGAGGACCGGGTTGAGAAGCACTAGCCCAGGCTATAGCCTAGCATAGCCTCTGCATTAATCTGCCCCTGATGACAAGGAGCCAGGGTGCGGGGAGGCAGCCCAGAGGATACATACAAACTTTGGAACATAACTGGATTGGCCTGGGATGGCAGCCGATATGATATGTTTTCATGGGCCCCAAACTCTCCTGCGGTGCCCCTGCCCTGGGGAGGGTGACAGCCGGCCCCAGCCGTCCTGCCCCCGGCAGCCGCTCACCTGAAGGGCTCCGACTCGTGGACGTCCAGGGCGGCTCCACGTATCCTGCCCTCCTTCAGGGCCTGGGCCAGGGCCTTCTCGTCCACCAGGCCGCCCCGCGCTGTATTCACCAGGAAGGCGCCCTGGCGCATCTGGGGGGGGGGGGGGGCAGGGAGGGGAATCAAAATCAGAATCAGCTTTTTTAGCCATGTACATTCACACATAAAAGGTTTTTTTCCATTGCTCTCAATTTACGTGCACAGAACAGACATGTAGAAAAAAAAGGCTACAAAATAGACGTTTAAAGCAGATATATATTAAAAAATACATTAAAAATGTGCAAGAGGACCATAGTGCAATGGTGCAGAATGCAAAGATGCTGGAATAAATGTGAAATAAATCTGGAATTGATAGCTGGGTACTATATATACTTGAGGTAAGTGGACTTGACATTATGTACAGCATATTTACAGCATAGTCAGATTTCAGTTTGTAGGTACAGTAGATGTTTAGTGTCTCTGACATCGTGTGACTGCTTGAAGTGTTCATCAGAGTGGCCGCCTGTGGAAATCACATGTGTCCAGTTGTTCCGGCGTGCAGTGCTCTGCAGTGCGTGCCAGAGGGGAGGAGGATTCTTAATCAGAATCGAGCACCACGCTGAATGGCGAAACACTGGCAAGCAAAATACCACGATAGATCAAGCGGATGAAATGCACTTTCTTCGGCACTCAGTCTTTCTGGGTATTAAAAATCTCCCGTCTCGGCTATGGGAGAAACAGAGACACACTTTATTGTGAGGCAGACAGGCCGCAAGTCTTCTCGCTGATCCACGGTGTAAATAACACGCCAAACTTAAAGTGAATGAGGAGCTTCGCACTGTGGCCGCTCCGGGGAGACGGCGTGCGCGGAAGAGTTTGTCAGTGCTTCATCTCGGCCAGCGGGTGGCAGCAGCGCACCAGGCCAGCCTCCACACTGCCCGCGTCGCTTTCAATTGGAGCTAAATGCTGGCTCTCGGCACATCAGATGGAGCGACGAAGAAAATTTGGTCCATCCGTCGGATCGCATATTGTTAAGATACATGTGGACGGACTCCCCGCAGAGAAGATGGAAAGAAATATCTATTTAGCCCGGCCAATTTCAGCAAAAGTATCTGAACTGGGGGGTATCAGACTCCCGTCGGCATAACACTGACTTACATAATCCTTCAATCCTCCCCAACACAAAAAACACACACACAGCTCCGGCAGCCAAAGACACCACATTTCATTTTACATAATTTATTTTACATCAACGGCATAAGTTATAAACACAACACTGTTACAGTTATGTGTGCTGATCAGGCCCAGGCATTCATCTGGGGTCCCACCATAATGGCCTAACAGCTCAGGCTCAGAATGGGGCTTGGATCACATCCCAGGCAGCATAGGGAACATGGCGGGGACTCCCAGGACCAGATGCCAGTCCTTTATAGGGCGCGCACACGCGCACGCACGCACATGCACACGCACACGCGCACGCACACGCACAAATAAATGCAGACACAACTGGCAGTTTAGAGGTGCCAAGTCACCTGACCACCTTTGACCCACGGCAGGGAACCCACACACTACCGGAGAACAAGCAAACTCCACACACGCAGCAGTTGGATTGGAACCCAAACCATCTGTATTAGCATGTTAAAAGCAGCACCCGCTTCCCTCTCCCAAACATCCCCGGAAATGATGCCACTGCAGCCGGCTGGGGGAGGGGCCAGCCCCCCCTCGCACCCACCTGCTTGATGGTGAAGTCGTTGATCAGGTGGTGGTTGTGCTCGTTGAGGTTGCAGTGCAGGGACACGCAGTCGCTCTGGTAGAGCAGGTCCTGCAGCGTGTAGACGCGCTGCACGCCCAGCGAGCGCTCCAGCCCGTCCTGCAGGTATGGGTCGTAGAAGATCACGTTGAAGCCGAACACCTTGGCCCGTACGGCCACCGCCTGGCCGGAGCGCCCTGTGCGGGGAGGGGGGACCGCCACAAGTTAGCCTCACTCGCATGTGAGTCACATGACTCGAGCCACAGTCAGTCATTGGTGCTCCTTGCTGCAGCCATAGGCTGAGATAATGAATTCAAAGAATAATGTTTATAAGCAATGGGGGGGGGGGGGCACTAAAAGGGGTGAGCTGCCCTGAATCAGGATGGGGTGGGGTGGGGGTTCCCAGATGGTGTATCCCTGTACGCAGCATCCAAACCGATTGCAGTATTCACCAAGATAGACCCCCTCGTGGTCTTTGCCTTTTTGTGGCTGATGAAATTTGGACCTCAGGGCAGGTCCCCAGAAGCCAAAGGAAGTCAAAGCTGATTGGCTGATTTGCACTGCACTGCATTTGCATTGGAATAGTAATACAACTAAAAAAAACTGCTAGGACAGTGTCCCTGACCTGGGACGGGGAGGGGGGGGGGCATTGAGTGACAGGGACCCTAAATCTTTGGAACACAATTGGATTGGTCTGGGTTGGGGGCCCAAAGTGATGATTTCATGGGGCCCAAATCTCCAGCAGCGTCCCTTGCCTGCATCTCTAACCGGGGCACTGGCGGAAATCTCAGGTATTATGACAGATTTATGAATGCAGGCCTCTTTGCCACCTGAATAATTTAAATCCTCCACACAGGGACCCAAACAAGTATCTCAAATAAAGGATGATGCCAGACACTGCAAGAGGCACTGCAATTCTGCCTAAAGTCTGTGGGTCCACAACGCACGAGGAGCACGGCTCTGCAACCGGAATGCTGCAGGTTCGCGTCCTTGGTGCTCATCTGCCAAGGAAAGCTGAAAGCCGTGTTATTCCAGTAAGCTACCTGCCACTATAAAAGGGCCGGGACTGCACGTCACCTTAGATAAAAACTCAGCCAATCAACATAACTGCAATTAAACGGTGTCCAATCAGAGTCACTCAGTGGAGAGGCGTGCCATAGCAACAGCCAATTAAGAAGTGGCCAAACAAAAACAAACCTAATTATAAAAATGACTAGTCACATTACTAGCTTGGAAAAGTACATCGGGCCATTATCACCCAAAGTTATAAGGCAGTGCGAAACAAATAGGGGAAGAATCAAAATAATTAAAATGAAACTAATTGCTTTTGTTTGCATGCCTTAGGAAACGATATGTTTAAGGGGACCGTCGTGCCGTCAGTAACCCGCCCCTCCCCCGCTGCGCAGTGCGAGGGCAGTGCACGGTTCTGGCCCGCATTCAGGAAGCCCCCCTGCCCCCCCCCCAAGCGGCCAGCCCTCCGTCCTTGAGAGAGGGGGGCATCTGTCACTGTGTAGCCACTGCATTGCAGTAGGGCCCCTCCTGCCAGGCTGCCTACATTCAGCCGGTGCCGGAAGGTCAGGTTCTGCTCGCTGCTGATGGAGCCTGACTAAAGAGGCAAGCTGGGGGGGGGGGACCCAGGACCAGAGACACCGTGGGACAGGACCTAGTACATCCATCCAACCAGTCAACCTAAAGGTGGGGGCGCAGGCACAAAGCGGCTGTGCTGCCTGGCTTGTCGGCGGATTTTTTGTCTGGGGTGGTGTGGGTTCGGGGAGGGGAGGGGGGGGTTCAAGGTACTCAAGCCAGCCCAAGGGGGGAGACTAACAATATGGGGGGGGGGGGGGGGCTGGGTATGTGGCGACACAGATAAGGCAGCCTGTGGAAACATCATCGCTAAACAGGAAATGTGGAAGCTGAGTGGGGGGAGCTGAATTAGTATCAGGTAAGCGACTCAACTGGCCCGTATCGTCGTGGGGGGGCTCCCTTTTTGGAATGGGGCCTTAGAGACAGGCTGTGTGTGTGTGTGTGTGTGTGTGTGTGTGTGTGTAGGGAGGGGCGACAGCAACCTTAATCACAAAGGAAGAGAGACATGCAGGGAAATGGCGTCGTCTGCATCAGAGGGACTGAGTTTGGGTGTGTGGGGGGGGGGGGTGCTATCCCTCACCGAAGCCGATGAGGCCCAGGGTCTCGCCGCGGATGCGTGCGGCGCCCGACGCCACCTCGCGGATCTGCTCCACGCTCTGCACCCGCGTTCCCTCCCGCAGCGCCTGGTACAGCCACGTGTTGCGGCGGTAGAGGTTCAGGATGTGGCAGATGGTCGAGTCGGCCGTCTCCTCCACCGCCGCCGACGGGATGTTGCACACGGCGATCCCTGGGGGGGGGGGGATGAACACAGTTACACAAAGGGACAACAAAGTCCCCTCCCTCCATACAACAACCTCAGGATCAAGCCCCCCCCCCTCCTGTACTGTCCTTCTCACCACTCCAGCCCACGTCTCGGGTGGGGGAGGGGGCAGTCTGTCCGGGTTCGGCTCCAGCCCCCCCCCGCCACTCCTCATCACTTTCTTTAAAGGGCCTCATGAATGACTCTGCATCGCCCGTAAACTGCCGGCACTAAACCGCACTTTGCTGAATTTAGCGTTTCCGCTCGGAGCCCGACGTGCACCGTCTGGGCCGCGTCTATTTCACGACAGAAGCAGCTCTTGTATCTTTTCTTCCCCAGCCTGTGAGAAAACGGGGATCATTCGGTGTTTAGAGTCTCCCGTGAGACACAGAGGGGAGGCACACTGGCTTGGGGGGGGGCTTTGATTTTTCTTCTTCTTTCTGTTTTTTTTTTAGTCCTTGTGTGTGAAGAGACTGAATGCTTTAGGATCTACACCTTAGGAGCGATCTGCCTCAATCTCCGCACAAATGTGACATCAGAACCCCCCCCCCCTGAAATGTAACAAGCTTCCCAAGGGTCCCCAACACCTCCCTGAGGACGACACAGCACTTCAGAATAGGCATATATACATCAGGGCTCTCCAGCTCCAGTCCTGGATGAGCCCCAGCACTGCACATGTTTGGGTTTCATCTCATTTTCAGGTTCTCTGCTAATCAGCACACAGTTCTTGTGAATCAGGTGTGGTGGAACAGGGAGAGAACTAAGCTGTGCGGGGCTGGGGTTCTCCAGGACTGTTGCCGGAGAACCCTGAAATACATCAAAGATGCAATAAAATGCATAATAATTAATAAAACAACATACTCTGCAGCCCATTACTGATATAGTCCTATTTGATGCTCAATACATCCTGGCAGGTTTAGCAATGACTGAGAGGCAAAGAGTTGGCCTGTAACCGTGACAACGGTCGTGAAGCCCCCCCCCCCGCCCCGGGAAAGACCACCCACCCAGCTCGCCGGCAGCCTTGATGTCGATGTTGTCGTAGCCGCTCCCGATGCGGATGATGATCCTCAGGGCCTTGAACTTCTCCAGGTCCTCCCGGGTGAGCGTGATGGTGTGGTACATCATGGCGCCCACTGCCTCGTTAAGCACCTGCAGCAGGCAGACAGCAGGGGGAGCAGCGTTTAAAGAGCTACACTTGAGGACAAATAGGATTTAGAATATAGACACAATCTTATGGAGGAAACGTGACCGGACCCCTTGATCTGGTACTTAAGCTAAACAGCTTCTAAAAATACCCAAGATGGAAAGATAAAGTAAAATTTCAAGTAATGAGTCACTTTGTCATAAGAACTGTTATGCAAACTGTTTGTTTATTGGTGGAGGGAGGTACAGAAATAATGGCCACTGCCCAATGTGTCTCTATTTCCAGTTAAAGGAAAACCACTGACTAATGATGGTAAGAAAACGCTTATTTCACTGTCCTCTTAAACAACACCTGAATACCAAATAAGGTCCATCCTGACAATAAGCGCTGCGTAAAAAACTTTTGCTGGCGTGAAACATTTATGTGAACTGGTAAAATTTTTGTTGTTTTTCTCAACGGTAAACTGGAAGATCTGAGGACATCACAACATGAAGATGACTACGGATTTTAGAAATGTCATTAACATGGCAGACAATATTTCGGATTCCAGATAAAATACTGACAAGTAGTCTGATCCCCTGACAGTTGAGATTAGGGGTGCAGTTTGGGGACGGAAACACAGACCGGGATTTTCACAGGGATGAAGCGTAATTGCAAGGTAGCTGACAGCAGAGCTGAGCTGCCGTGTTCCTGCCGTCCAAAGCGGACCCAAATGCGACTAGGCGAGCTCCGTAAAGCCAAATCCACTAAGCGCCGAAAATATAGTGGCTTTAAATGGACCCCCGGCTAACAGTGTTAGCCGAGCGGTGATTGGCCGGCTAGCTGCGAATTAGCATAAAGCTTTCATTAGTGCGGGAGCTCGTTGTGTCCTCAGCAGGATGTTAAGTCAAGGTTAGTGTGCGTCTGCGTCTGTCTCTCCCTCTCTCTCTATGACTGTGTGCGGGTTATGTATATAGTACATTGTGGGGACCAAATGTCCCCATAATGTGATTAAACCTTGTTATTTTGACATTGTGGGGACCATTTTTTTCAGCTCCCACAAGGGGAAACTCAAATGCACATAAATCCGTGACTGCAATCAAGAAACTAAAAAATGGCAAAAGTCTTGTATTTTGTTTGGTTACTTTTGGTTAAGGTTAGGGGTTAAGGTCGTCATTGATGGGATTAGGGTTTTCCCATAGAAATGAATGGCAGTCCCCTGCCTCAGGGCAGGTCCTTCTGGGGACCTGCCCTGAGGTCCAAGATATCAATACAGATGTGTGTGTGTGTGAGTGAGAGAGACAGAGACACGATTTGCATCTTCCCATTTTCCCAAAGTCCCACTAGAGGCCATCCCAGCACAAACTCTAACTCTGAATAGATGAAATGTTTGGAGATCGACGTATTATAAATATGCTGAACTGATATTTATTTTTATTTTTTGGCAGGGATCCATGTTTCGGGTTTACCAGAAACAGCCCCCCCCCCCCCCCCCACCCTGCCCTAAGTAATCCCCCACTTAGTTATTTTTGTTAGTTATTAGTTAGTAACGGTGAGAGTAGAAGTGAAGGCCATCCCTGCCTCTCCATCGTAGGCTCCCATTCGTCAGCGATTTCTTCACCTGTGCGGCTCGGGCTTGAGAATCCATAAGAGGCGGAGTCAGGGTAATGACATCAGACTCCTTAAAGGGCCCCCTGTCGGAGACAGGCGTGCCTCCCCCAGCACCCGGCAACATTAAAACCTAATGAGCCACTTTATTGTAACTAGGCGGAGTATAAAACCCGAAATAATGTACTTCACATATTAGCTGGACAGCAGGGGGGGGGGACGCTAGGGAGGAACAGCTACAGCTAAAAGTCAGGGCTTCCTGCATCACACAACCCCCCCCCCCGCAGGGTCTCCTGCTTTACGCCCCTCGTCCCACCTTCTCATGGATCTCCTGCGTGGACTGTGCATCACAGAACGCCACCGTGGCCAGATCTTTCAGGATGGGCATCTCCACTGTGCAGTCGCGCCCATCCAGCAGGGCCACCAGGGGGCGCGGGTGCATAGGACCGTTCATGATCTGGGGCCGGATACCTGGGGAGGGAGAGAGAGGAAGACGGGGGGGGGGGGGGTGAACATCAAGCAAGAGCAAGCCGGAGGCAGGGGTGATAGACCATCGCTCTTATGTGTGCTTTTCCTTTTTAATCTGCGTGTGAGATTTGAGGGAACAGAGTCATTTCATTACACAGATCCGGGATCAGTGAGCTTTAAAAGCCCCATTATAACTGTGATGAAATTATATCTGAGGCCCATTTTGCTACACTGATGCCAGACCAGCCCATTATAACTGCTGAATACTAATAGCTCCGATGTCTCCTTCTCCCTGCGATCTGTGTCAGACACGGCACCAGTGCTTCACGGCAACGTCACGGCAACACGTAGTCACGACGACCAGCCTCTAGGCAGCCCGTCTGGAGCCGAACATGAGGTGGAGGGGGAATTCTCGGAGTGGCCATTGGCACGGACGGAAGTCAAAGTCAGAATCTCGGCGGCAATTAAGGGCCTTAATTAAGGATCTTCCGGACAGCAGCTCTCCATTGTACCAGACGTGATGGGGCCCAGATGACCCTGATGGACACGGAAACGAGGCCACGATTTGGCTAGGGGGCACCTGACCCCCCCCCCCCACTCCCCCACACACCATGTGGTAGGAGCTGAGTGAGCAAACAGACCGAGCTTGAAAAATCAATGATGTGGCCCAGAGCGGCTCAGCCCCTTGGCCTGATCCTGAACGTTAACTTTGTCAGTACCCACTGGCCGAAGCAGACAGTCCACATCTGTGGTGGGGGAACAGCAGACCCCACTCCACCCCACAGAAGCTCAGAAACATACAGAAACTCACCGACATTGTGTGTCGGTCACGCGCAGGCGTCTGGGTTTCTACGTACAAACCTCCAATTCACCCCCGCTTTCATATAAACGATGGCTCGCACCTTTTTTTCTAACAAAACTTAAAAACAGATGAAAGCAGAATGCATAGATGCTTTACATTCCAGGCCCCCCACCTTGCATGATTATATACTGGAAGATGGATGGATGGACTGTTCTTTTTTTTCTAAAAAGAAAATGATAAAGATGATTTTAAAAACACCTATACAGACTCAGCTTCCAGGTCATAGGTAAAGAAATCACCCTCTGATGAGCACCGAGCAAATGGAAGCAGCGTTAAGACGTGTAGGACGACTCTGTAATGCAGCGGAGACCTGGGGTGGGGGGGGATGGCGGGGAGCCTGAAAGCAGGGCTGTCAATTTGGGGAGGAGCAGAGGCTCTGTATCTCAGCGCCTACAGGACACCACTCAGCAAGACCGCCACCCCCACCCCCCCCAAACCCCCCCAAACCCCCCCCACCCGCAGTTTGCTGTTCAATCAAATGGTCCACTTCCTACAGGTCACCATCAACATCGGAACCCCTTCAGCTCCCTTCCTGTAACGACTTGGTGGCACAGCAGGACCCGCTACAGAGGTTTGGACTGTGGCGCCAGGAGTCTCACCTACGACATGTTGCAGTCGAACAGCAATGTGTTACATCAGAACCGCCCCCCCCCCCCCCCCAAGACCGACCGGGTAGGGGGGAAATCCCACTCCAGCTCAGATGGAGATTAAGAGGATAAATGAGTGAAGGACAACAGAAACAAATAGACCCACCCCTTCACACTCGTCCCCCGCCCCGGAACACAGGAATGCAGAAAATATTTTAGGTCATGGACTTCAGTCTTTCTCCAGTTATACCACAAAATATCCGACACAAGGGTCTACTGGAACTGCCCGATGTTGTCCAGTTATTGACCTACACGCCCAGCAGAGGGAGCAGTGGGCACAACGTTATTTCACCTCACGGATTGGCTAATACTTTCCTATCAGTAGGACTGGGCAATTAATCAAAAATTAATCAAAACCGACATTCAGAACCTCTAACCCACATATTCTTGCCCGTGTCAGTTATTTTTTTAAAAATGCTGTTAACACGTTAAAAAAAAAATCTGCTAACACTTTCCTCAGTGTGTGTTCATGCGCTGTCCCCTTAACCACATCATGTGACTCCGCCCCGTCCGTCTGCGATACGGAAGCAGCATGGAGGAGGGCTCCAACACCGAGCCGACTGAGCGACTCCAGCAGCTTGTGCCAAAGAAAAATGCCCTGTCCGTCGTTTGGACAGATTGCAGCTTTAGAGGAGACGACACCGAACAAAAAGACGCAGAATGTAAGCACTGCGGAAAAACAGTTTCAGCTACCAAAGGTTATACCACCGATTGGTTTTAACACTAGCAATATAAAAAATACAGTGGAATATAGCAAAATACAGTGGAAACGACTTATAGCGATTAACTGCTTATATGGATCAAAAATCTTGGGGCTGAAGCATTCCTGTATAGATAGTGTTTAAATAATTTACTTATAGTAATCAAGTAGTCTGCTTACAGTGCTCATTTTGGGTCTTTTTTATACATAACAACATATGCAAAAAAATTAAAACTACGGTAATTCATTTTTTTTACTTGCCTACTTTGCCTTATGATAACCCAGTCTGCTTCTGGTTAGCTACCTGAGGCTAATCCTGCATGCACAGGAAACGTGACAGGAAAAAGAAAGTAATTTTCTCTCAATTAAGAATGTAGACTTATAAGAGTTTATGATAAACGGCCAAAAACGAGCCAACGAGATACTGTAGCAAAACTACAATAAGCTATATTTTATGTACAGTACTGCATTGTATTGCAGCATATTTTAATTATACACAGTTCAGTAATTTAATTTGTGTAGTAGGTGAAGATGCTGGGGTGCATAAAACCATAAGTGAGGAAAGGTTGAGTAGTCAGAAAGTTCTGTCATTCTCCTGCAGAGGGCACTAGAGAGTCCGATTGGGGGGGGGGGGGTATCTGGGGTGGCGAGTGGAAAACTGTAACTAAAAAAGGAGGGAAGACAGCGGCACTCTGCACTCAGGGCAAACAGAGGACTGCCCTGCCTCTTCCCGCTGTCTGTTGTCATGGTGATAACGTAACCGGATTGGCAAGATTAGGATGCACTTTATTTAAGGCAGGCACATCTGTGTTGCTGTTGGAGACGGCAGCCACACACACTCCCAGCATCGCCCCCTAAGCGCCCCCCCACCCCCCCGCCAGTACCTGAGCACAACGTAATAAACAAGGTGCGTCCAGTTGGTTGTGAGGCACACACACGCACATGGCTTATCCGTATCCGTACGGAGCTGAGGGCCCGGGGACGCTCCGAGCCAGACCACACAGAGCCAGGATTCTCCAGCACTCGGGTTCAGGAATCGCAGTGTGAAGTGGATTAGAACAAAGTGTGAACTCTCGCTGACCCCCCCCCCCCCACCCCCACCCCGAGGCGGGACTGGACACTTTTGTAAGGGACTGCTGGTTCCTGCCCCCCCTGGAGAGCCTCACAAGCCAACCCTCCCGCCCGAATTGGCCCCCTCCGTGTCCGCATTTCCCACCAAAACAGGGCTTAGTGACGCCACCCTCTACCAAAACAAAGCGAACTGTGACAAGACCAGAGACGCCCCCTAATCTCCACATTTCCTGTGGTGGTGGGGGGGGGGGGGGGGGGATCCACTACATTTAGCCGAGTTCTTAAATTTGATGCTTGCTTAATTAATCTTCCCCCATGTCCATGTCAGCTACATGAATGCCTGCAACTCCCACTTCACACTTCAATGTGGAAACTCCATCACCCCCCTCCCCCCCACAAGTTCCCAAGTCCTTCACTTATTTATAAGGATTTTTAAAAAGTACTCAGGGGCAAAGTAACGACATTTGCTCACAGAGACGACTAAAGGCTCCATCATCTGTATCAAATGTGTCTTAATTAAGGGAAGCTAATAGATTCAGGGCTACAGAAAAGTTCAGAAAAGTCTTAAGCTGCGAGTTCCTGACCAATCAAGTCACATTACAGCCAAATGGTGCTGAAAACACTCTTTGTGTGTTGATTTTCTTCCAAAGTGTGGTTTGTAAAGCCTGTTAAAAACACATTCTCTTGTTTAAAATAAGACTTAGTGCTTTTCCTTTGGCAGAGAACGCGGTCGTCGGAATGCCTACTTTTCCGTGTTTCTGAAAGACGTCCAGCAGGGCGGCGCCTGCACAGGACACCCCAGAACAGACATCGTTTGTGTTTCTCTATATGGATTGTATGGTTTCTAATTCGTCTATTAAACTCTGAAGACACCCTTATGTTCCCCATACGAAGCTGTCTGAACATGTGACCTCCCACCCAATGAGTAATTTTCTTAATTATTCAAAAATGATTCAAGAATTTCTATTTGAAAAATTATAAAACCATGACAAATTAAGGCAGTCCATTTGCCAACTATTCCGAATAACTGTGTTCATTATCTATATTTTCTATGATACTTTCAGTATTGTAATATTTCTTGGTACCCAGAGTTCAATAAATCACATTTTATCACTTTACCTCTCCATTAAAAATGAACACACTGGAGCCTTTTTGCGCAATAATGAACTGTTTCGCTGCATAATTAACGTCAAGGTCAAGATTTCGTATCAGGTACGTGCAGTTGAATAATAAAAGCCTTTTTTGAGATAGGATTCGATTTTTTCAATTTCCAACGCTGACACCAAACATTACAACCATACCAGAAAAACACAGATGCTTTAAACAAACAGTCCAGCTCTCACTGCATCTGAAGCCCAACAGAACTGACTTGTTTTTGGATGCTGTAATGAAACGACAGTCGGCTGCATGCGTAGATCGGTGGTGTAGCTGGCTGCATAATTGTGTCTAGGATCTGTTCAGGACTCAGGCCTCACACATTTATCTTAAGGATGCACGATCCGTCAGAGAGCATAGACTCCCCTATGACACACTTATGTGAAAAGGAGAACTTCCTGTGGGCACATGGAAATGGTTTCCGGGGTAACGGGACAGACCCGGGCCAGCACTGCGGTGGCTGGGCACCTGACAGGGTGAGAGCCAGTTAACTCCTGAGCGTGTGTCTGGGCATTTCCAATACCCGTTTGAAAATGAGACGGTAATCAGATGTTTTCAAACCACATGTTTAAAATCAGTGAATTACATCATATAAACTGCTCAATTAAACATGATTTTACGTGTCAAATAGATCTGGGAAAGGATGGACTAGAGGAGGAAGGTAATAGGTTATCTTAGTGGCACCAATCACAGTGTGGCCCCGTGATACAACATACGCCTCAGCCAGGAGACGAGACACCAGGGGGCGCTCTCGGTGAGGTCCGCTAAAAAGCACTTGTTCAGAAAAACGGGCACGAGTATCTGAGTGAAGCGACCTCATGTTGAGGGGACTTCAAAACCACACCACAAAGAGCCGTTTGGCCCCAGACTCAGGAGGCAAGACGGGATTCGGCCCCCACAAAGCCCGTTTAACAGAGACGCCTTCAAAGGCATCGGAAACACGCCGCACGCCAAGAAAAGCAGACACTGTTATTCCTTGAAGTCTTGAAGCGCTGGAGATCTTTTCTGCGAAGATGCGGCAGCTTTCCAAAAGTCTGGGGAGTTCTCGTTATCTCGCCCCTCTCTGCCCGCCTCGCCGAGCGCCGCTGGACCAGCCCCAGCCGGGCATGGCGCTCCAGCAGACGGTAGGAGTGTGGAAACGGAAGGAAGGAAGGAGGGAATGCTTTCCAGAGCAGCGATGGAAACCTCTGTAACGACCGCCGGAAACATTCCCACGGTGTGCCGACCGGAGACCACAATCACCGGAGCGGGGGGGGAGGGGGCTCTCTACCACACCATCAACGATTGCCTCTGGTTGCCTGGCAACCCCTAAACCAGCCTGGACACTGTTTTGGGCGGCTGACCATCAACGACCTCCACACCGGGGAAGCGGCCGACGTTCAGCACGCGAAAGAGAGAGAGAGAGAAAGAGAGCGAGAGAGCGAGCAGCTGGGGGTTTATTGATACCGCAGCTGCAGGCAGGACGATAAGAATGAGAGGAGAAAGACAACTTTGCACACACACACACAGACACACACACGCGCTGGGGGCTGTGGTGGAAGGTATGAGTCAGGGGTGTGGTAATGAGCCCCCCTGTCCAAACCCCCCCCCCCCCAAACCTCATAGCACACAATAGCTGCTTGTCGTCCCCCCTGTTGGCACCCCACGCCTGTCAGGACCCAGCTGCTCGTCACCCCAGCAACTCTGAGGCCACGACCACTGGCACAGCCCCCACCTCACTCAACCCACCTCCCCCCCACCGCAAAACTCCCGGGTGAGGCTTCCGCATCAGGCTGAGACAAAGCGTGCTGTGGACACAAACACCACAGCTAATTCCTATTAATCTCTGCGGCCAGTGGGGCGGGAGGGGCGGGGGGGGGGTGAAGTAAAATAAAGGGAGGATGAAGAAAGGGTTACAGACAGAGGACGTGCTATAGGGAGAAGGTATATTAGGTATATTATGAGGTGTACACACACACACACACACACACACACACACACACACAGTAAGGAGGGTGGGAGAGTAAGGGAAAGAAAAAGAAAAATCTGGTATCAGCCCCCCCCCCCCCCCCACAAACCCTACTTTATTAGAGAAGCATAAGAGAAAAACAGGAAACATGCTGCTTGCCTGGAAAATGTGGTCTCCACATTCTTCTGATTAAGAGTTACACGTGGAAGCCAAAGCGAGTGGGATGACGCTTGCGAGTTTGTCCTGGGGTGTCCCGTCCCCCCCCCCCGCCCACCCCTCTTGTTCCCCCTCTCTGTCTCCCCCCCACACGCTGTCGCTGTATCCTCAGCTGCACTACCAACCCAGAATGCCCCCCCCGTCAAAAGGGAGAGAGGGTGCGTCGGAAACCCCCCCCCCTCCCCCCCCAACGTTAAAATAAAACAGGTGGTCGATCAGCTCAGGAGCTGGCCTTTGTTCTTCATCTTGTTTGAAATCCTGAGGTCGAGGAGCCCTGCAGTCCTTCAACTCCACCGGTCCCCCGTCCCTTCGCCCCCCTGTTCCCCCCCAACCCACGCCCCCCGAGCGGGGGGTCTCTGGCCCCGAAACACGTAGACAAACTGATACCGGAGCGGCAGCGGGTGCCCGTCACACACGGATACTATCGCCAACGGTCATGGTGAACGGACGGCAGATTCCCACGATGCCGGTAGCCTCCGTGCGCAGTGGTAATCCTGAGAAGCTGGAACACTGCACTCCGGGTTCCAATGAGCCCATCGTTTCGCTCATCACTTTTTTAACCCTCGTTTTTTTGCCTCCTCTCTCTCTCTCTCTCCCTCCCTCCCTTTTTTATTGTTTTATTTGCAATCTGGCCTGCACAGCATTTTAAGAACCCTGCCCCCCTTCCCATTTTCACTCCATCACTCTCTCTCTCTCTCTCTCTCTTTTTCTCTCTCGACCACTCCCTCCAGAACTAAACACTACCATCCCGTATTTTCACAGCTATCACGCTGGGGGGGGTGGGGTGGGTACAAACGACACACTTCCCAGCAGAACGTGACGCGGTCTGTGCCACCAACACAGAAGTGTCAGCACGGTTCCCCCCAAATCATTCCGCACCCCCCGCCATTTGCCCTAACATGGCATCGGGGAAACCGTGAAAGTCCAAAACAAAGGTAGACTCACCTCCCTCATCTGGCCCCAAGCGTCCTGTCCCCCCCCCCCCCAGTGCCCAGGCCTTAATGCCCCAAAACAGCCCAAAGTGCTCTTCCTGTAGCTGCTTAAAGGAGCCGTGGCAACAAAAAGAAATGCATCGGCCAGCCGGCACTCGAATAGATCCTTTATCTGCCTCCCCGCCGCTCTCTGTTACCCACGCTGCTTTGCCCTTCTTCCAGTCCTACACCTGCTCCTCCAGTCACAGCCCCGCCCCTCTCGGGTTCGACTGCGGACTCTCTTCCCCATGGCCGGCTACATGATCCAAGAGGCCGGCGGACGTAGGACGGGAGGAACGATGACGAGCCGTCCGGGAAACCCCCGGGGGGGGGGGGGTGAGTCTCGGCCGACGGGAACCCTGAAGCTGACATTCGGAAGCGGACACACACTTCCGTCACACTGCGTCACAGTCTGTCAAATCCAGTGTGAGCAACAGGCCTGTGTCCGGCTGACACATTTAGGGTATTTTTGACTCCATGACAAATCCATGTGCAGCTGAACAGCACAAGGCGACACTCACAGCTGTTATTATGGTTCAGGTCATCACTTGCAATGTTACCCATTTACTCATTTCACATTTACATGACATTTTTATATTTATTATTATTATAATTAGTTATATTTAGCAGATACATTTATCCAAAGTGACATACAATTGAAAAAGCAAAGTCAGACAGTCCCTGAAGCAGTTTGGGGTTACAGGTCTTGCTCAGGCAAAATTGCCTTGCTAAATGAGGGATTTGAACCAATAACCTTCTGATCATAGGCAAAGTCTCCTAACCCGCTGAGCCACACAGCAGTTGGGGGGCCGGGGGGTGGACTAGCAATTGACGAGAAATATATGGCCTAGCAGTTGGTGATCACTGGTCTGTAACTTTCTAAAAGGTATGACAGCTGGGACCCGACCTGGGTGGCCTTAGGGTCCAAAGTCTGTGTCCTCAATCACCCCATTGCCGGTTGCCCTGGGAGACGGTTGCCTCATGCATCCTTTCAGGACCGCCGACTCATGTTCCTCGCAAAGCGTTTAAACAGATTTAAGGGGGCAGGAGCATCACTGCTGTGCCCGTCCCAGCTGGTCACGTGACAAGCCCTCGGAAGCCCCCCCACTCGGAAGGCCCCCCCTGTCAGCAGCAGCACAGCAGGACCATTAACCGAAACACAGTGGGGCCATTAACCGGAACATTAGTCTGTCTGAAGTCTATCGATGAAGACCTGCCCAAACCGTACCTTACTGAGCAGGTATGGGGGCTTTTAATGTCCCCCCAGGGCCTCCCCCCCCCCCCCCTTTTGCCACAGGAAGCACCCGCCATCCAAGGCACAGAGTCGGGATGTCGATCCACCACCAGAGCAAATCCCAGACCCTCTGGAAACAAGGTACTGAAATTCGGAGGATGAGCACAGAGTGGGGGTGTGGAACGGGGGTTCTGATCGATGTTTCCCCCACGGTGCCAAGCACTCCCTCCTCGACGTCAAAAAAGACAATGTCGAAGATCAACAGGATGTTCCTGAGCAAGCAGGGGGTTAGTCTTACCCCCACCAACTGTCTATCTGGCCGCCCCCAGCTGCAGCCCCCACACATGAGCCCCACTGGGATCCACCTGCGTTAGCGGCCGCCAGCACAAACAGGCTCTCAGGACATATTTACCCAGAATCCTTCACAGGCCCGATAATGGCACCAAATCGATACTGACTCACAGCTTTGTTTGCTTTACACCCCCACTCTTCATCACTTTTTCTTGTCCAGTGAGGAGGGGGGGCAGCAGACAGAGGTCTCCCGATTGTAAACATCAAATGCAAAAACCACAAGAACGCCCAGTGAGAAGCACAGCGCCCCCACACAAGTGGCCAGGAACTGCATTATGGTTGTAGTGATGTCATTAAATTATGCACTAGCCCCCCTTGGACACCTCCCATAGAGCACCCCCCCCCCCCCCCATGCACACCCCCACTGGCACTGGTGACATCACCGGTCACCTCAGGGTCTGCAAAATTTTGGCTGCACTATTGTCACAAATCACAGTCTGGACAAAGTCCACTTTGACGCAACCGACACCCCCCCTCCCCCCCCAACTCCCCCAGAATGGTCTCAAAGGAAAAAAAAAAGACAGAGAGAGGGAGAGTGTGGAAAGAAAGAAAAACAACAGCACAGCTGCAGGTGGTCCCCAGATGTGGGGTCTCCCAGATGGTGGGGGGGCCAGACACACAGAGACGGAGAGAGACGGAGAGAGACGCGCGCGTGCGCACACACACACACACACACACACACGCCAGCCTGACATCAGCCATCTGGCCACACAGAGGAAGTGGAATATGACAGCAACCCCCCCCCCCCTCCATTGGGAGAAACAGTGGGCATGGTACCGATTTACAACCCCCACCCCCACCCCTCCGGCCCCATCAGCCTGTCACACGGCAGTTAGTCCCAGCACACATGACACAGCTGGGCTCCTTTACGACAAACACGGCAGGCACAAAGACGGGCCAGACTGACACTGGGTGATGACCGCCTTTACAGCTGTCTCCCCGCACACACACACTACCAGAAGTCAACGCTGACCCCCCTGGCTAAACTGCAGCCCAACAGCTCCCAGCCTCCCAGCCCTGATGGGAGAGCAGGGAGAAGGTGGCAGGATCCAAGGTGAATCAAGCACGCAGGTCGCAAAACAAGCAACCAAGACCGACAGCCATTCATCGCTTTGCACCGTGGCTTTCTGTTAAAGCCTATTCCGATTCTACTCCAGGAACACAGCATTCCTATCTCCTCGTTTAAAGACTCCAGCAGCTACAGAGCATTAGGGGGAGAGGGGGGGGGGGCACTAATTGGTTTGACAATTAAATGTCTCGACAAAACCATGCGCAGGACATCCTGTGCGAGAGGCAATGACTGTACCCTACTGATCGGCCTGTGCTCCGGCTGGGAAGGGGCTGTCCTCGGACACCACGTCTCTGGCTCATTGTGAGCTGGCAGTCAGCTCAGAATGAAGGAAAGAGCCAGGGGGAAAAAAATCATCTTAAATTGAAAGCAATCTGAAGATTTATAACTCCAGAACCGGGGCAGTGCTGAACTGAAACAGACACCATAGCTTATGTTCTGCAAACAATTAATTATCAGCACTATTAAAGTCAGCAAGCTCCTTTTTTTCTGCCTCACAAAATAAACATTGACGTTACAGAACGCGGGGGAGGCCTTTTGGGCCGAAAGGCCCTTCCGCTCGGCTTCCAAGCAGCTCCAAGTTAGCGTAGCCACTCTGGTAGGCTAATCTGCCATCCAGCGGGTTTCCGTTTTCAGTGGATAAATAATTCAGGGTGACCTGCCCAGCACGAGGAGCTGGAGACAAAAGGGAAAACGGGCAGTTGGGAGGGCAGAACGGGTCCTCACTCTCTCTCTCTCTCTCTCTCGCGCCGGTTTCTCCATCATGGCGCGGGCGAGGGAAAGAAAAAAAGCACAGCTGTTTCGGGCCTTTTCATTACGGAAGCACTACACCACCAACCCCACCTCCAGCCCCCACTGGCCTCCATCTGCATATAAGGCTCCCATTGTTAAGTGTGTTGGGGAGGGGGGGGAGGTACTGGCAGATGTACCACCACAGACTGCCACAAGCTTGTACTCCTCCCTTTAGGGTGACCATAAATCTGCCTGTGCAGAACACGGCCACGGGGCAGCGGAGCTGGAGAGGAAACAGGAGCCAGCGGGCCTGCTTGACAGGGGGACCCGAGCCGTATGCTAACGTGCGCTGTATGCTAATGAAGGGCAAGCACACAAAAGAGGGGCTCCGGGGTTAAACGGTCCAACAGCAGACCCCAACACAATCCCCGGTGCACTTGGGAAAAAAGCTGCTAGATCCACAGGCTCAACCACACCACCTGATAGGCTCAACTACAACCCTACAACCCCCAAGTACATTTTTTTGGGAGCCCGATCCATTGATTATTGCACCATGCACCAGGGATTTGGCAGTAAAATAGTGGAAATATATATGCAGAACACTACAGAGAAAATATTACTGTAAAAATATCATTACTACTGTAAATGGATTTCTTAGTACCCAATAAAGACTTTTAAACAAGGGCTGCCCATGTTCCTTAGAAAATGCTGAACAAGCTTCCCGGATGAACACCCCAGGGAATGGCACCAGAGGGCAGCTGGAGGAGCTGTGCTGCTGGACAGCAAGAACCTCCCGGGGTCACCATGTACCGACTGCTGTACGAAAGTGTCTAAACACATGTGGCAAATGGGCACGTAGCCCTCAGAAGACTCATGTGGATGAGGGGCCCACAGAGCAAAACCCCACCAGACGCCACATTCAGTCTCATAAGTCTAAGGGGTGGTTCCTCCCCACTGAGCCATTAACCAAAGTCATCAGCACTACGTCCAGCGGTCTGACAGCCCCCCTCCAAGCCCAAGGCTGTCCCAAAGTGCCGGCATAAATCACACAGTCCACCACACTAAGCCACGGGACCTGAGCTCTACATCCTCACTGACCCACCATCTACAAACACACCAATGCTGTGGGTCATGTCAGCCTCTCCCCCAGATCATATGACACTCCCCCCTCAGATCACATGACACTGACCTGCACTGTTCCCCACATGGCTGACTGACAATTCCATGGCCAATACGAGCTGCCTTCCTCTATGGCGCCAAAGGACTGAGGCCAAGGCAGCCCGCCCTGCTGTTTAACAGCACGGCAAACAAGCCGCTTATGGCGTTATCCAACCAGGCACGAGCAGCGGGAGCCTGTGCCCTCCTATCTCCTCTCCTCAAGCCGAGCGCACCAACTCACAATACTCATGACATAAACGTGACCAGAAAAATCCTATTTAAGGATTTCCAGAAAATCTTAGAAATCCAGTAGGCATTATAATAAAATCGTTCCCTGGGCGATGTTTGTGTGTCTGAGTTTAATGAAATGGTATAATCGGGATACAATTCAATTCCTATTTTCTCCACACACACATCCGAAGCTTCTCCTTTTAACAAAGCACTCGTGTAGGTAATACGAACTCAAAGGCAATTTCCACAGGTCCCCACTTCAGCCAAACCTTTCTGTTACTTAAACGGGAAGATAATCTTACTGTGATTACGGCCAAAACCCCCAGTTGCCTGGCAACGCACAATTAAGGAGTACGCTTTCGGATCACTTTTGTAGGCTGGCCGTTATCAAGGGGGAAACTGCTGAAGCAACAAATGTTGGCTACATGCAAATGAGTCCGTCGTGCTGAGAGAATGTTTTAACTTGAGGAAGTTGTTGGGAGAGACCTTGACGAGGTTTCACAGTTAGCCAGGGCGGGAATGGAGTGTAGAGGATAAAAACGGGCCATGTCAAACACCGGGGCAGATTTCCAACCACTACCCCCACACTCTACCCCAACAGCAGTAACAATGTCACCGAGACATGATGAAGGGATCGGGGGGAGGGCGTGGAGGAGACATGGTTTAATTAAATCCGACACCGCTTGCTTAGACCAAGAGAGAGACACGTGAACCAATTAGAGTTCCAGATGGATCTGCAGAGCACGGGCAGGGAGAGCTCAGCGTGTCGTGCCTGGATTAGGGCTCGCTGCTCGGAGGAACGGTACCGGATTAGGATCCGCTCCATTCGCGTCAGCACGACTTACAGGCAACAATCCACCAAACGTGACTGGTGAACTAGGGCAGTTTACCTTGCGACCACTGTGTCCATAACTATTTGAAGGTGATAATGAAGTTTTTGTCTTTTACCAGCTCAGGGAACTGTGATTCCAGCCCCTCGAAGAATGATGCAATACAGAAACGTGAGGACATACAGGGTTGGGGGCAATGTCTAAGTGGGCGGTATCCAAGAGACATCATAAAGCATGAAAAACCCTCTCCGATCATGGCACAGATGATTTTCAACACCATTTAAACCTGTCTGCAACAGTAAGAAACTGGGCTGAACTGGTCTGGGCAGTTCAATAGGACTCTAACTAAGACAGCCCAACCAAACAGTTTTGTGGTGCTGTGGTTGGGTAGAGCTTCATCCCACAACCAACCACTGCATTCTGCAAATTCCACAACTAGGTAAGGAATTCATTAGAGCGTACAGTGAATGAGAGACCATCTGCACAGCTACACTTCTCCAACCTCACCCTACCACATCCGATTACCACTTCAAAATGGACATCCACCCTTCTCAGTTTGTCTTTTTTTTGTTGCAAACATGGACCAGCCAATACAGAAATGTTGAAGACAAGTCCGCCCAACCCAAGAGCGGCCCAAGGCATTTCAGACAACGGGTGATTTATCCAAGCAGGGGAAAATGACCCCAAACTATCGCATCCAAGACAAGTACAGTAGGCGGTGGACTGCTCTGAAGCACACAGACATCAGCTAACAACAGCACTGGTAGGTTTATCAAGGTTACTAAGACGCCAGGGTCGCTAAGCATCAAAGCAACTACAACACTACGCGTAAAGGTCAGAATCTGACCGTCCATTCTGTTGTCAGTGACACCGCTCATGAAATAAATATCCGACAACCTGTCTTCGACAGTAACCCTACACACTTGTATTAAATGGAATGAATTTTTAACAGAAGATGAAGCAGTTCAGAGAAGAGCAGTGTAAGGAATTTAACACCTTTGGAGCATCAATGGCCAAAACCGGAATGCTTTCAGGACGTGGGCGTGTTCTGGCAGCCAGTGGCGCCTCTTTGCAGCTCGCACGTCACATGACCCTTTGTTGTGATTAACAAGACAGAGAGCAGGGCTCAGAGGAAGTCCTGACATCGATGAGTTGTTCCTGGAACATCACAGAAAATGACACCGAGGCTCCTCCATTAGCCACTGACAAACAGATCGTCAGGGCTGAACAACCCTGCCCCCACCCCACCCGAGGACACAGACGTAAGCGTAGCCAAAAATAAAAGGGCCCCTCCCAACCCCCGGAGGAAGAAACAGCATTAAAGCTTTGCTCTGGCAAGTGACGAGCGGAACATCAATTAACGAGGTTAAATCGACAGGATGTGAAACATCTGACCAAGTGACCGTGGGTCTTCTGCTTTCCCAAAACACGTCTTCACTGATCACCTCCTTCGCTTCCATACCCCACAAGCCACAGATGTCACCCCTCTTAATAGGAATCCACCCCTCTGCTCCTCTACTCAGAATCAGACTTCACTTTATTAGCCAGGTACAACTGCGTGTAATAGGAATTTGTCCTGGCAGTATTAGTGCATATATTCACAGAAAACGCAGGACATAAGTTAAGAATGTGGAGAATTACATTGCAGAGCTGTTCTGGTATTGCAGAGATGTGACCTGTGAATCCCGATGGGCGGGACTCTCTCACACCGTGAGCTTGGGCATCTCTTTCTCAAACATGGTACCCCGCAGACTCTGGCAGGACATTTTAGACTGTCAAGATGGGCTTCTGCACAGAATGGGCCAGACCTCTGACGTCATTCTCGAAAAAACATATATGGTCATTCTTAAACGAGGGGGATGACCATTTAGAAATCATACAAGCCTCAAACCAACCTCCTGAGCACTAAAACCACTGTTTAAATAGTATGAGAGTTAAAATAAACAAATACATAAATGCATGCAAGACCTACTGTCTGTGTACTCACTAGTGTTCAAATGACCTTTCTCCAAATAACCGAGTTAGCCTTCTAGCGTATGTGCATTAAACTTGTAGCACTACAAACTCCCAGCCAGAGTACAGGAATCCCCAACAACTACAAGCAGGATTCCCTGGTACTGGCTGGAGGGTGTACGTTTAACTTTTCCTTCTACCCAACACACTTAAGCACAAGTCAGCACTCGGCTGAGAAATATTTTTGTAACTGAATAAATTCCGCCCATCCTCCACAATACTGATGGTGTGAAATTCTGGAAAAAAAAAAAAAAACCTTCCCATTACACTGACCCACGGTACACAGGATTGGGAGGTTGGAGAATGACCTGGCTGCAGTGGCATCATTTAAAGAGCAAAGAAAGAAACCGCAGGGAATTCAAATAGTCAACAGTTTTTTCCTCGAGGTGCAGAATCAGAAGTACGGTCTACACTTTTGTAGATTCCTACAAAGCGCTACAGAGATGCACAGGATCTTGCACACCAGGTAATGGCTACTGTGTGTGCAGACTAACATTTAAAAATACCCTGAAAACAAACACTATGGTGGATCAGTATCCCCGATTGCCCGAGGTGTGTGTCTGTTTGCTTCAGTTGGGATCAAAAGAAGATCCTTTCGACATTTAGAAAGTAGAGCTACTGAGCGCTTAACTATTTAGCTAGCATTTTGAAAGCGAACATGCCGACAAAATGGCTCCGCACCCCCCACGATTCCCCGAAAGATACTACCTCAGCAGGACAAGCTAAAAACACCACACGGGAACGCGGCATTACTTGTATCTGGCGACGCCATGGTGGAGACGATTACAGGAGGACCGGTGCGGCGGCTCAGCTTGGGGTTGTTGGGATTGTTAAGGCTCTGACCCTGTAGTGTGGCACCAGTGGCAGTGGCGTTAGCGACGGCGCCGGCCCCGGGGGCGGGTACCAGGGTGTTCTCTGTCGGCATGGTGCCCTTGCGCAAGTGCTGCGGAGTCGGGTTGGGGAACTGCATCGGCAGGACATGTGACAGGCCTGGGGCTCTCTTCAGCAGCTCCATGGGCACCGTGTAGGTGGTGGAATAGGCCTTGGGAGCGGTGGGCATCGACAGCTGCTGCTGCCCCGGCCCCGTCAGGTTGGACATGGTGAGGCCAGTGTGGGAGTTATAGGTGGGCAGTGGCCGCGGCTGGCCCATCGCCATGCCGGCGAATGCCCCGGGGGTGATGGGGTAGCTGCCTAGGAGGTGCTGAGATGGAGCACTGCTGGGCCTCCTGCCCACGATGTCCCCGATCCGGTGGGGGACCGACGGCAAGGTGCCGAGTGGCTGCTGCGAAACATGGTGGCCATCCATGACAGGAAGGCCGGGCTGCTGCAGGTACACGTCGCCGCGGTGACTGAAGCTGTTGGAGCGGCCGCGCAGGGCACGCTGCTGCACTCCCAGGGGGTTCTGCTGCTCCGCCTTCAGCCCAAGCACCAGCCGAGACAGCACGCGGGCCTGGCCCAGGTTGGGCGCTAGGGAGCGCACGTCGTGGTCCTCCATGATGGTCATCATTGCAGGCGAGTCGAACCCGTGCTGCAGCAGGAGAGTGACGGTGCTGTCCATCAGGCCCTCGACACGCAACCATGCTAGGAACTCAGGATCCACGGGCCTCTTGTGGTCTAGTGCGGTTTGCGGGTGCTGCAGGGGGAGCCCGGCGGTCAGCGAGACGTCAGCAGGGGCAGCCGCCAAGCTGGGGTCGTAGGCAGGATCATAGGGCAGCCTCTGAGTTGCCACCGGGGTGTAGGTGGAAGGATTTTCTGGTCGGAGAACCATGCCGCGGGCGCTGTCTATCACCTGAGCTGTCGGGTCCACCACAAGGCTGGTGGCTGAAGTCTGGCGCGTGTCCAGGGGGCGCCCGGCAACATCATTGTAGAGTGGGCGGGCAGCGAGCACACACGGCTCTGGGCCGTACCGGGGAAGAGGCGGCTCTACCCCGTAGCGAGCCACAGCTGGATCGCCACCTCGCATTCTGTCTGCCAACATCCTGCCGGTGACAGGATCCCTGTAATAGTGGCTGAGCTCGTGAGCCAGAGGAGGAGCGGGAGGAGCCAGAGGGGGCGGAGGAGGAGGCGGAGCGGGGAAACCGGGGGTAGGAGCGGTGGCGCTAGCATGTCCTTGATCCCACGTGGGCTGGCCCCCACCTGTCATCCCATAATGCGACACTGGTCCGTTAAGAGGTTGCTGCTCCGCCCTATAAATGCCACGAGAGACAATGGGTGGCTGGCCGGCCAGGGCGGGGTCCTTCTGGTAGTAATCCTGGGAAGGCAACGAGGCGCCTTCAGCTAATGCCTGTCTCTGGTACCAGCCGCTCCCACTGGCCGCCGTGTTCGTCCCAGCCGACTGCTGGTCCAGACCGTCCATGCAGCTGGTGCCATAAGGAACATCCTGAGCCTGACGGGCATCTTGCTTCAGGCCCAGCTCAGGCAGGCCCGCTTCCGGGGGATTAGTGGCAGGGGGCAGCCCGTACCAAGCCTGCCCATCTCCCCCATACACCCCTGCGCTCTGTCGCCCCATAATCGCAGTTTGCTGCCGGAGGATAGTCTACCAGTCCCCGGCAACCTTGCCGTGCCAGCGCGGCGAGTCCCACCTCTGCGAGGAAGCGACACTCAAGTGCCTGTAGATGCACACTGGCTGACAAATGCAGGTTTAAAGGAGGAGGGGGGAGGGCAAAATTATGCGGTGGGGGTGGGTGTTTTCTTTCAAGTCTTCAGTTACACCTCCTTTAAAAGAACTGGAGCCACGTAGGGAAAATAAGGTATCGTTTCACCTTATCTACAGCTGCCCCCCCCCCCCCTCCCAGCCCCACCCCTCCAGAGGTCGAGCTATCAGGTAGCAGCACGTAACCAGCCAAATGCTCAATAATTCATCTTAGGAAAGTGTATTTGGTGATGATACCAGACGCCATGCACACACATGCACAGAGACAGGCAGCCGAGATGATTCTGTGAAATTACCGCAGTACGTAGCCAGTGACGACGTCTGAGGTTCTGCGAAGTCTGTGAAAAAATTAAATGGAGGAGAAGGTCTGGCGGGGGGGTGGGGGCATGCTAATCTGCGGGGTTGATCCTGACCTACTCTGGGTCTGGGGTTACTCACCCCAGAAATTGCCATATGGGATTACAGCCCAAATAAAACCTGCTTAACTCCCCCCCCCCCACCACCCAACCCCATGACATCACTTGAACCAGATATAGCTCATCACTAATGCTGTTTCTCATCTGACAAGGAACATATATCTATGTGACCTCTCTGGAGACCAATTTTTCATCATTTTTGATCTGTCACTCAAGTTCGGTACAGTAGTGGGGAGGCAGGGGAGGGGGGCAGAATTGAATTGTGGATCGAAGGTTAACAAGTATTGTCCCACTGACATGATAACTCCTGAAAATCAGATATTATTTGGTAGGTGTTGGTGGGAGAGGAGGCAGCCATCATTAACCTGAGCAAAAGCTCTCTGCAGACCTTGAGAAATCTACAAGTAGGAGCCCCCGAAACGAATCTCCTGGAGAAGAGCTGCGTGTTAAATGTAAATCTGTGAAAGCCCGGCACTAATCCACTGAGCCAGCAGCGGGAAAATCCATCCAGCAGGTGCAAACAGGTCAGCCCTCCCCTGTACCCCCACAAAACCCCCAGGAGAGAGGGATATGTGCTGGAGATATGTGGAGAAGGCGGAGATGGATAGCGTGATCCTCGACGACACAGTAAAAAATGGATAAAACGGCTGGAATGACTAGAGAGCCATCGGGGTGAATGGGCTTCTGGGAAACGGGCACCACACGCCGGAGCAATTCACATATACAAATGCAGAAGTGGTGGCATGGAGAACACAGATCTATGGTAAGGGGTGATTAGCGAAGGCTGCCCAGCGGGCGGCGGGAGCGGAAGGTACCATTCAAATGGGGGGGGAGGAGAGAGGCAGGTCAAGATAGAGTGAAAGGGGTGGGTCCAAAGATGCTGTCCCGACAGTGTCCAAACCATCCCATTCCATCTGAGGTAACCCCTGAACCCAGCAGGCTTAAGCAAAGCTAGACAGGTAAAAGATCCACAGTGTTCATCACTCTACGAACCTTCGTCTTCCTCGCACTGCCTCCTACGATCGCTCGCGCCAAACAGGTCTTCTGGTACCAAACTGAGCGCCAAAGAGGGAGCTCAGGCGTATGTATTACACGCCGAAATCTCCAAAGGGAAAAAAAAAAATCTGAAAAAGTCAAGTATGTAAATGGCCGATGCTGAAGAGGGCGCGGGCTGGTTTGCTTCTGCGGGAGGCCCCCTGACGAGGACTCCACATTCACAGGTTTGCCGTTCGGCGGACTGCCCCGTCTCCGTGCGCTCCGACAGTTACAGTCAAAAAAAGACTTTTAATTAGGGTGTCACATCACTGCAGAAGCGGCCGGCGGAGATCACTGGTTTTTAAAAGGCCCGCACACTGATGTCATTCGCATTCACGCTCGCTGCCAGAGCTTTAATAATGCATTTGAGGCTGGGCGCGCAGGAGCCGGCAGAAACGTCCGCAGGGAGGCCCGTGTCACCGCTTTTAAACGGATCGCAGGCGGCCATATTCCCGAGTCAGCACCAGTCCCGCCCCCCCCTGGTCCTGCTTGATTAGACAAGTCTAATGAAGGAATACGGGGCTTTGAAATGCATGCTGACTAGCATGGATCTACTGGAACAGGCGGTTTAACCAGACTGTACAATGGGCAAACCAGCTGGTGACTGAGAATGTAATTTTAAATAGTGGCATTTCTAGTATAATTGCTTTAAATCACTTAACAAAGACTTTGAATCCATGTTCTTTGGAAGCACGGAGTTTTCCATTCACTAGGGATCCCGGAAGACGGTAAATCCGGGAAAAGCAGCTGTCCGACACACTGCTCAGCTCGTCTTCATGCCGAGATCCGGCACAAACAGGCTTGTGGGATGGACTGGCATCTCCTCAAAGTTCAGGATAAGTGGGGAGAGAGGCGGGAGGTGCGTTGTGAGCCCATGGCTACTGCAAGATTCGCTTGCCATTGGCATTTTATGTGGGTTCAAAAAGAATCACAGCGACTTTTACATTGAGCTCAATCACAGGTGCAATTCCTTCTCACTAAACCCTCAGCATGTTCCACACTCCCGGCCCCCCTCCGCCCTGTGGTTCGGCCCATACAGGCACACTCTTGAACAGAATAAAACATCAAATCAGCTCAAATTCACGTCAAGGGAAAATAGTTTTAGGCAAAAAAAAAATGGTTCAAAAGAGGGCATCTGCAGTTCATTTTTCACATCGCTCATGAATTCGGTCTCGCCCTCAGACAGTGTTCCCACTGAGCTCCGATTAACTCGTTTCTCCCTATTTATCGATTGCGGTGGTGAGCTGAAGCCCAGCCAGGCGGCATGATGTATAACGGCTGCGGTTTTTGTTACTACGGCGCGGGTGACAAGCTCAGGGCGCTGGCAGGACTCTTGGAAGCCGGAGCGAGATCCAAAAACAAGGCGGGTCAAATTGGCACGGCGGCATGCGGGGAGGGGAGGACGAGGAGAGCCGCGGAGTTTGAGTTCGAGTCCCTGACTCTCTGCCACTGCGGTGGGCGGATGGGTGGGGTCTGGTAGGGGGGCAGAGGACAGGGCAGGCATTTCCCCAGCCCTCAGATAAGCTTGAATCTGCACAAAACGGCACTTTAGATCACAGTGAGCAACACCGAGTCCTGGAGCAGAGTCAGCAGCACGGGACCATGCTGAGACACAGATGGGGAGACAGATGGGTTGGGGAAGGGAAAGAGGACAAAAAAACTGCCCTGCAATAACATTCAGAGATACTATGGCCAAAGTTAAAGGAGCCAGCGGGACAGGGGCGGAGTCACAGGGGCACCGGCAGTTGATTGGCCCCTGGATTGCCCCCTCTCCTGTCACTCACCAATTAAAAACATGCCATTGGCTAATGACAAGGTTGGCCCCTGTGTATGAATTATGGGGAAAACTCCAGGCCCAGGTGCTACGACTGACCATTCAGGGGATCCGGTCACCTTTCATTCCCAATTAGTGACAATAACCCGGCATCTCTGGGGCACCACCCACACAAGGGGTTGATGGAGACCCCGGGGTGAGGCGGAGGGCAGGGCAAACACAAAGCACACAAGAGGACCAAAGTCATGACCTTTGACCTCAGGGGTAAAAAGGCATTCAGTCTCTCTATAGTTAAGGAAGC
The DNA here is from genome assembly GCF_048594095.1 of Paramormyrops kingsleyae. Classification (NCBI taxonomy): domain Eukaryota; kingdom Metazoa; phylum Chordata; class Actinopteri; order Osteoglossiformes; family Mormyridae; genus Paramormyrops; species Paramormyrops kingsleyae. Next base: position 17,489,157 of record NC_132816.1, read on the forward strand.
TAAGGTCGAGGCCATGAGACTGCAGTTTTGATACAATAGCATGCACTTAGCCCCCCCCCTTACCCCAGCAGGTTCTGGGTCTCACCCAAACCAGCCTCCAAACAGGGAGACACCATTATGGAGAGGAGTCATTTCCAGAGGGACTCCGTAACGTTAAACAGGACTCATTCGGTCACTGGCCAACATGGAAGTCCTGTCATCTCTTAACCGTGTGCTACCACCTCAGAGAGAGCAAAAATGCCAGGTCCTGCAGATCATGAACTCTGCCCAGCCGCCGATCATGTATGCTCTCTTCCCCTTGGCTCCGCCCCCCCTCACCAGTTGCTCCATCTTAATTAAAAGATCAGAGAACCCCAGAAAAGGGAAGGGGAGATTGTTCCGGAACCTCATCATCAAAGGAAATTTTCAGCAGCTTAAATGTTTGTGAGCAGGCTGTTATGAGATTTCAAAACAGCCCCCGCCCCCCCCTAACCGAACCCCCACCCCCTCACATCCGCGGCAAGCTCAGAATCAGTGCCGATCAGTACCCGAGTTTGCTTTGAGTAAGATAACTAGCAGCACTTAATAAAACAGTCAATCCCGACACTGCTCCCAGTGCAAGGAGCCTCAAATTATGTTAAGTACATATCAAGTTGAAAGATTTAATGAAGACTGTCGTGCTGCGTTTCCATGGACACAGCGATATTCCGCATGTCAGAATCAATATCTAGATTCCCCACCGACGGCTTTGTACACTAAGCTGACACCAATCCTGCATTGTCTTCAAATAATATGGAGGCTGTTCCTTTGGAATGACATCCTCAATTCAATTATTTAAATTAGAATGAGAAATGCCTTTCTGCCTCTGGATCCACTGGCAGTCGCTCTCGTAACTGGGTTTTCAGCTGCGGTCACGTTTGAAGGGAACGTGACTGACAAAAAAGGTGAACGTCTGCAGTCGGGGATGGAGCACGTTGCCACTCAGCTAGGTTCTGAAAGGCCCAAGCCTCTGCTCCACAAAAAAAACAGTGGAGCTCATTACTTCAATGATGCCCGGGGGGGTGAACTGTCATGTGGGGAAGATCCAAGATGGCGTCAGAAGGGTCCTTCTTTAACGCCCCTGGAACAGTCTGACTTGTTCGTGTTCATCTCAGAGAATAGTCAATACAAACACACAAACGTCCTACAATTCGCGTTATCTGGGTGAAGGTAGCACCTGATCATCATGTCTACATTTACACAATTCTTATGGAAACAGTCATAAGGCAGATACGTGTGTCCCACGTGCCAAATCCACTTTGGGCACAAGGACCGGATGGGGAAACACTACCCTAGACCACACAAATGACCAAGTGTCAGCCCGTCCTTGTCCATTTCTGATCACAGGCACAACCCCAGCACATCTTCACAAACCTAAGGTAGCCCCCCCCCTTCATTTTGATACATTAACCCAGGGGTCCACAACTATTTTTACCCATGGGCCAAATTCCATCAGCAACACAAAGGGAGGGGGGCGTATTCCCAACAGCAGAATTTGTCAACTGAGGGGCGGAATCGATCGTGCAGTCCAGATTTAATTGTAGTTCGAACCAGAGTCTGCTCATTGGAGACTACAGCATTAACGTCGCTGAGCCCTACAACCATTCAAGAACGACTTCAAGAACATACCGTGGCAATCCGCCATCATCCGGGAAGTGACTGCCGATTGCTCCACACCGCCTGGGGGGGGGGGGCGGCCTTTGGTGAGAGTTATGCTCAACATGACATTGGGATGTGAGGCAAAAAAAAAAACAGATTAATAACCCAAGAAGAGCACAGCCCAGCGAACGTGTTCACCGTGTTATTTTGGGGATGTAAACATCTGCAGACCCCCCTCCCCCCCGGAGTCGACACGGGGGCTTGGCCTCATTCGCATTCACAGCGGTGCATGCTGTCCTTGTTTTGCCTTTAACTCCACAAAACATGGGTGGGGCAGGGAGCCTGGTCGCTAGCGGCCACCACTGCTGCCACGGCAACCGTGCGAGCTAGGGGCCAGAGAGAGGACAGCGCGCGGGATCAGAATGTGTAGGGGGGGTGGTGGGGGGGGGCTTGGGGTCGAAGGAGGCGACACCGGGGAGTGTGAACGGGGGGGCGTCGCGGACGGGTCACACCCGTGACACACCCCTGCCCTTGACCGTGCGAATACAGTTCACGGTCAGGCTCAATTAAGGAGAAGCAGGAGGAGAAGGAGATTTAGTCGATGGATAAACCGGCGGAAATGAGGGGCCATGATTTCTTCTTAACGCCAACCAGACAGGAGCTGGCGCCCCTCCCGCCCAAGCCAACCAGCAGATGGGATCCCTCAGCCCTGGAGACCCCGCGCCATGCTGTGGATCCAGGGAACCACACCCACTTCTGCCCCCGCTGGTGTGACCGTATGGGCCTCTCTGATCATCCCGTCACCAAACAAGAGCTCCCTAAAAGCCAAGAGTAGATTTCAAACCAGCGCAGGCACCTAAGACCTAAACCAGACGTTCTAAGGTAAAGCCAAGGCTCACACACACCACAGCAAAATGGACAGTTTTCAGACGTAGCCCAGGCAGCAGAAAACCTTGCGGCACGCAGACATGATCCAAGTGGAAATCCCACCTTTTTTGGTGCATTTAAGCAGTCCTTGGGGGTGGGGGTGGGGGTGGGTGCTCAAAAAGCCCAGCAGCTCAGTTCACGTGTCTCTGCATCTCAGGCCCAGAGGCCAGAATGAAATGAATCTCAATCCCCCCCCCAACAAGCCCTCAGGCCCTCGAGGTGCCCGACCATCAAGAACCGCTTCAGTCTGTGGCGAGGGCACCACTTCGCACAAGCGCTTTATGATCACATTCACGCCTGCCCGTGGTGGCCTCATTCCTTCTGGACCTTTACCTTCGTGATGACCTAGACCAGGGGTCTCCAACTCCGGTCCTGGAGAGCTACTATCCAGTCGGTTTTCTATCCTACCTGGCTTCTGATGAGCCACACCTGTTCTCAGGTAAATACCAGAGCCAGGTGTGGCTCATCAGAAGCCAAGTAGGACAGAAAACCCACTGGATAGTAGCTCTCCAGGACTGGAGTTGGAGACCCCTGACCTAGACATACAGAGGCCAGGAATTCCAGATGATCACGAAGGGTCTACGGACATCACCCGGGGATATTCCCCTACTCTCCACCGCGGTGATGCGTACTCCCCGCGGTCACAGTTATTCATATCTAACCGATATGCTCACCCTTACTTATTCTTAAAAAGATCAAAAAATGCGTCAATGCTCAGTTAAGTAAACAGACGTAGTAACGGCTAACAACAGCTGCGCTATCAGCACTGGTGCTGACAGCAGCTATGTTAACGACGCAGGTGCTCACAGCAGCTACACTAAGGGCACTGCAACTAACAGCAGCTATTCTAACGACACCGGTGCTAACAGCAGCTATGCTAATGGCACAGGCGCTAACAGCAGCTACGCTAACGGCACCGGTGCTAACAGAAGTTATGCTAATGGCACAGGCGCTAACAGCAGCTACGCTAACGGCACCGGCGCTAACAGAAGTTATGCTAATGGCACCGGCACTAACAGCAGCTTTGCTAATGGCACAGGCGCTAACAGCAGCTACACTAATCACACCAGTGCTAACAGAAGTTATGCTAATGGAACCGGCACTAAGAGCAGCTACACTAACGGCACCAGCATTCACAGCAGTTATGCTAACGGCATCTGTGCTAATGGTGGCCCCTCTTACCTTCACAGATCCTGTCTAGCCGCTGCCGCTTTACTTTGTGTTTGTCCGTCAGAGCCATGCTGGAGCCGGGGCCTGCTCCTCCTGATGTGGAACTGGAGTTTATCTTCGGGAACCTAACACTGTGCCCAGCGTCCTCCCCGGGACATACCGCCGCAACGAACCTGCAAGGCGGGGAGGCGAGAGCGCATTTGGTTAGGATCCCCCCATCAGCAATGTGACACAAGCAAACACACACAGAGCACAAGGCAGCAAACACAGGGATAGGGTAACAGTTGGCCAACGATGCAGAAGGCGACCCTCGGGACAGAATGAGGGTCAAAGGTCATATTAAAAAGTGATGATCAGCCCTCAGGTCACATGACTGACACTGACCGAATGCCACCCCCTTCCATGTGTGGAGGAGTTTGGCTACATCCCCCAGGATAAGGGGAACCATGTTTTCTTACTACACTCCTACAGTTAGACAAGTTCTGCGGGTACGCTGGACAATTTTCAGTAGTCTGAAATGTCATTTTTCATGACGGATGTTGCCACTTAAAACATTAGACAAGAGGTACAGCCACACAGGAACAAGCAGGAACAGGAGTTCTGAACGTGGGGCACGGAGGCGCAACTTTCCCCAAAGGACTGAGCTGCAATGACAAACTACGACCATTAGAGGGTGGTAAGACCTTCTCGGAGAGCGGAGACGTCGCTCTGCTTCCGAGCGGGAAGCTAATGTTGACACCGCTGCGGGCGGTGAGGATCATTACCATCTCAGCTGAAAACCAGAGCGAAAACGGAGAAGAGGGGAGGACGAAGCTTCACTGAGAAGGCAGCCACGAGGAACTGGGGGTCTGGGCTGTTAAAGGGGAAGTTCTTCCATTTGACTTCCCTTTTGTCTGTCACGTTGCCCACCGTGCCCACACCGCCCTCAGCTGCATGGATGGTGGGCACGCCACAGCAGGGGAACAAGCAGGGGCTTTACTGGTCAGCACTGGGATGATCCCCAGAGCTCCCAGCTGGCCATCTCTTCATCGCAAAAAGCCAGGGGTCAAGCGCTCAACGGAGAATTCAATTTAAACTTTAATTAGCGTCCAAGAGGACAAAAATAGCGATAAATCCCGTTTCGAAAGGTCAAGCTGACTTAAAAAGCAGCATGAATCAGAGCAGAAATAGAGGTGTTAAGGTAATGAAGTGAAGTGGGCTTTTCACATTTGGTTAGAATGGTTTCATGAGGCCAAACCCGCTGGTACAAAGGCATCATCTGTCCACTCAGACGATCGCTGCCGTCTCCCATAACCACGCGGTCACCTGTCTCCCCGTGTGCCCCCTCCTCCAGAGGTCCGACCCGCCGTCAGGTGGCGATTTAATCAGGGCCTGCCTCCCAGCGGTACGGGTGACGCCTCACCCAAAAAGAGGATGGTGATTTACTGCCGGCTCCACCAATGAGGAAGAGACATGCCAGTGGGTCACGAGAATAGGGTGGTGTCTCAGTCAGCCTGAGGTCAAAGGTCAAGTCCACCATTTTAAACTGCAAATTTTGACACTGTTAACCTGTAACCTGTAAGCTTACCTACACAGCTACAGTGTAAACAACAAACGGTGTTATTTAAGGAGACATAAACTGCTTATTAATGTGGTATCACCATTTAAAAAAACTACACCTGGCTGTAATTTGGAGCTGGTTCTTGACCAAAAGGTACAACAGCAGCTCCCAGTGCTGAGATTAAACTCTGCAAAATCTGGGCCTCAGGCCAGTGGAATGGTGCCACTGAATTCGCAGCCCAGACAAACTGCTGCCGATTCCTCTCAAAGCAGTGCAAGCAGCCCATTTCTTGGACTAAGCGTCCGTATAAGACCCCAACAGCCACAGGCCACGCCCTCCACACAGCATGGCTGACCACCAAAACTGGTCAGGACCGGTTCTGGTGGGTTTAGGGGCAGTCGGTGTAGCCCTATACAGGGGCGCTGTAAAGGGGGGGTAAACGATGACGATTCTCGGGGCCCATGACTGAGAGGGGGCCCAGAGGAAAAAGTCTCAGCTGTGTTGGGGGCCCTGTCAAGATTCTTTTCATGGGGCCCAAAATCCTTAGCAGGGCCCCTGGCCCTATCCCACCCAGAACCTCAGATGCAGACCACCGAGGAGAAGATGGCACCAATCCCAAGAAAACATCTCACAAGGCCACACGCCAGCGTGAGGAACATCCCTCGAACCGACGCCCAAGGATCAGCTTCCTCTGGGTCCTGGTGCCTGTCCTGGAGCTGAGCCAAATGGCGCTTCGTCCTTAAAAACATCACAGGCCTGTAACTCCATGACCGTTACAGACACGGGCCCAGGGAGGGAACGGAGGACTTATCCAGCTGGGAATCCTAAGCTCACCTCAGACAAACACAGAGATGAGTATCTCTGTGAGCTTTATGGAAACTGTACAATAGAACACTAAGGAGCAGAGAAAAACACACACACACACACACACACACAGACACACGCACAGACACACGCACAGATTTGTAATTATATCTTTGTGGGGACTCTCCATTCATTTCTATGGGGAAAACTCTAATCCCAACATGACAACCTTAACCCCTACCCAGCACTAACCTTAACCGTAAGTAACCTAACAAACTATGAGACTTTTGGCATTTTTAGTTTTTGGAATGCATTCACAGATCTGAAAAATGGTCCCCACAACGTCAAAATGACAGGATTTTATTATATTGTGGGGCACATTTGGTCCCCACAATGTAATATAAACAAAATCCACACACACGCAGTGCATGGATTCCGATTAATAATGCAGTTGCATAATTCCAAGGGACCATTCATCAGCAAAGTAAAGACATTCACACCAAACCCCCACAGATCCCAGCAAAGTCTCACACACATGCACAGCCTCAGAAGCTCAAGAGGAAAGACGGAGGGCTGGTGAGGTCGCAGGTGGGAATGCAGGGACAGAAACAGACCAGGCTGAGTGAAGCTTTTGGAGGGAGGGGGGCTGATTTTAAAGCCGACACGAAGAGGCCGGCGCGCCCTCGGACGCTAATTAGCACAGACTGATTGCTTTCTTTACAAGCTGTCACTCTGCTCCTGGACGCGGGCTGTGTGACACCATGGTTATTAGCCAGGAACCGGGGGGGTCGCAGGTGACCTTTTCCTGCTGCCGTCACGCGGGGGGGTTGATTAAAACAGCGATGCCAGAGCCACGGGTCCTCCCCCCACCCCCCCCACGCCTGCCCCCCAATCCGTTATCGGATTACGTTTTTGGAGAAAGACATACTGTCCCCATTTCGTCCAAGTCGCTGTACAGAGAGATGGCAGATTGGGGGAGGGGGGGGGAGGGGGGGGGGTTAAAATAAAAACAACAGTCACCCTGCACAGAAGCTGGATTAATATGTCTGTTTAATGGTTTTACACCTGGGTAACTCATCCCGCTTTAAAAAGGTCAGTCTGGATCCTGCGCTCATAAAGCAGACGAAAGGCCGGCCGCAGCCTGACAGCGGACCCCTCGCTTACGCTCACATGATTTATCGGCCCATCAAAGAGAGCTCCGCCTCCCAGTCACATGGGCCGGGGCCTCCCGGCTACTGGCGTACGAGAGCGCTAGCCACGAATTTGCTACGGCGTGTGCAAAAACAGCAAATGATACAACCAGTTTACTTCACCAGTTTAGGCGTAAAACATTAGCGTGACCCTAATTAAAAATATACAAAACAAAAACAGCAAAACTCCACTCATAATAGAAATTTGTAAATTCTTTATCCAGAAGCAATTGTGCAGCGACTTTGGTGTGCTTTATTTTTACCATAATTGCTGATAAAGGTACAGTCACAAGTACTGCCTGACAACCGCATGATGCTGTCGCCATGCCGACAGCGGGGTCCTAGGGAGGGGGAAGGGTGGGTGTTCCTCTTACTCTAATACTGGACCTCCGCTGCCCCGCTACCACCATCTTCATCCCGGCTTTGAGACATCTTAATTATGCTCTGGAACCGTCTGCACCACAGCATTACCCTTTCCTCATATCTGGACGACCTGCTGCGTCCTTAGGACCCCAGAGGTCCGGGATGGGGGGGGGGACCAGGCAAGAGGGACACCGAAAGGGCCACCATGAACGAGGTACTCCAGCTCGAGGGCTTCCAGCTGCTCCAAGCGTAAAAAGCGGAAAACGGTAAGTCACGCCGGTCGCCCCCGATTAAGGGCGTCCTTGGAGATAATAAATTATACATAAAAGGCAGCACACAGACCCAACCTGGGTAATTGGTTAGAAAATGGGTGGATGAATGGATGGATGGATGGATACTGAAGCCCTTTCTCTTTCTACCTGTTGAATTCCCGAGGTGAATCTCACAGGGACCATCGCACACTTAACAGCGCTTAACAGAAAGGAATTCTGGGTAGTTAAACCCTTGGCAAGTCCTCACAGAAATCCAGCGCAAGGTCATGCCTGTGTCCCCATACAGTCAACCCACTCCCAGGGGCTTCAAAATGATTTCTTGCTTTTTTTCTTTAAACCCCCATACCCCCCCCCCCCGCCCCCCCAACACCGCCCCTGCTAAACCTGCCGCAGCACCAAACAATGGAGTCATCCTCACTTCCGCACTTTTTTATTGTTTCTTGTGAAATAAATCTCTCAGTGTGGGGGCAAAACAAGAAGCCGGGGGGAGGAGGGGGGGGGGGGGGGGACAGGAAGGTTAAGGTAACGATGGGACACGGGCCACTGTACTAAGAATATCTCACCACCGGAGTGTCCCTGAGTGCAACACGGGAGGAAGGCTGCCAGCTAACTCCCCCCCCCCCCCCGGGCCCGATCAGGTCATGGAGTTTACCACCCACCCTACGTGCTGATTTAGCGTGGCACTTAGCGCCTTCCTTTAGTGCCACCCTGTCGCTGATTCACCCCCCCCCCCCCCCCCTAGGCTGGCTCCGGCCTTCAAAGCAGAAGGACCTGGAGGAAATCCAGGGGTCACAGGATCACGACCCTGCAGGTGGGATCAGAATTTGCTGCTCTGAATAAAGGGCCTCAACCAGAATGGTTCTGGAGAACAAGGAGACAGAAACTTAGCCTGGATAACGGGAGGGTGTCAGAGCGGCGTATCCCAACCGAGAAGCATCATAAACAGCTCTCTCTTCTCGCGATCAAACAGGCTCAACCTGTTTAAGAACAAAAGTTCAACCACATGAAGTTTAAAGAACAAATGCTGCACTTCATATCGCCATGGAAACCAGCCTCACTCACTCCATTTATTGGCCAAGCCTGAGCGAATCACGGGGGCAACGAAGTGAGCTTCTGCTACCATGAGCGGCGGGTTCACGGGGGCCGGACGGGGCCCGGGTTCTGCTCGCCCACCACGTCTCTGAATCCCCCCATGGCGGAGAGGGCCGGAGTCGGCTTCCCGTAGGCCCCTCACAGGAAGGCCGGTATGACTAAGGGCTTCCCGGTCCAAATGAAAAAGGTGGTTCCCTTCCCAGAGTGTCCACACAGCGCTGGCCCCCGGGCAGGTGGCCCAGCGCCTCGGTCCACGACTCCGGCTCCGCGTTTCGGTTTACATTGTGCAGGGGCCAAAAACAACAGAGCTGTGGTACTGCAGAGGGGGGCAGGTAGGGAAAGGAACACGACGAACATTAAAACACACACACACACGCACAAAACAGGCAAACAAATTACACAGCTCACCATATGGCAATCTGATAGGGTCACACGCTAAAAAAAACCCACACAGACTTAGGCACACAAATTACACAATTCACCAACTGACAAGCCGATAGGCTCTAACACACACACACACACACAGACACACACACACACACCTCAGCACTCCTACAGTCCTCCTGTCAAAGTTTTTTTTGGCTCCAAAGGCAAACACAGACCGCACCCCCCTCCCCCCAAAACACAGTAAAATCACGCCCAGGTGTGCCCTTCTGATCCGATCAATCCCGAGTCACCAACAGGATGACACACAACACACGCAGACTACACGGACGTAACGCCGGTAACCTAATGTAGCGTGTTTGTGTACTACACGGACTCCAGTCAGATTGCTAAACATGTCAGTGAGACGGACAAATCCCCTGCCTCCCATTTGTCACATTTCTTATGCTCTTAATCTCTTCCTGTTCTACCACACGACAACATAAATTACATTAATACAGGAAATGCTGATGGCGAGGGAAGCACATTTGCAGCTCAGGAGTTTAAAACATAAAAGAAAAATGTTTATTCGGAACTGAAAACCCAAACCGAGAGCGTTCCAGGTCTGAATGTCAGCCTGCGCTTGTGATTACAGGGGGGCAGGCTGGTCACCCCCGTCACAACCACTGGGGTGTTGCCACCCAAAAGTGGCGTCTGGAGTTGGCAAAGCAAACACTTTGGAGGTACGTGGGGGGGGGTTGGCAGGGAGGCGCGCTGTGGAAATATCACGGTCCCGGACGCGCTCACACATCGGCTGTTATCCACCGTGCCGCTACGAAGACGTTACGTACCCGATAAATTTCCGAGGTTCATTATAAGAAGCACCAGAAGGGGGAGCCCTTCTGAAATGGGAGATCTTAATGCAGTACTGTGGACCCAGATGGGGCCCAGATACCACTCACACTTCACCTATTATCCACCACACCACTCCCATTACCCAATTAATTGTCATGGGTGGATCATTATAGGAAGCACCACCAGGGGGAGCCCTTCTTGAGTGGGAGAGCTGGGCGCTTGGCCAAACCACTTTCCCACCTCTCTGTTCCATATATTAAGCTTCCTTCAGTACAAAGTGGGAGGCGACAGGACTGTCAGGATTCCAGCGGCTGCAGCACGTATGGATTTGCTGGGGCTGGACAGTGCAGGAAGCGAAATATAGATAATTATTTAGTCGGGGCAGATATGCCCTGCCCCCACCTAGTCATAAACACCAACTACACTAGAGGGGAGACACCAGTGTGGGGGGGGGTTGTTTTTTTCTGCACAATGTCCTGTCCTCCTGCACTGCTCAAGGACAACGCCGACACGAGGCAGCAGAATAAAGGCAGAGGTGTGGGTGTGAGGTGGGGGCTGGAGGGGCACCTGGCTGCTGCCAGAGGAATGTGGGAAAGGGTTAGCATGTTGCTTTGTTATCAGATACTGTGCATTCATATGTGGCACACAGCTTTTAATGGGGGGGGAGGGGGGTCAGTTTTTTTTTTTTTTTTTTTGAGAAGCAACAATTATGACAAATATGACACTCAGACTGAAGGAACAGCAAAAAATGAAGAAAAAAAATGCAGGGGTATATCAACAGGGTAACATGGCAAAAATAAATATTTCAAGACACTAATAAGGAAGGAAAGGTCACAGTAACAGAATGGGAGACTAGACTCTGAGAGTAACAGTGTGGGAGATCAGCCTCCGAGAGCAACAGTGTGGGAGATCAGCCTCCAAGAGCAACAGTGTGGGAGATCAGACTCCAAGAGTAACAGTGTGGGAGATCAGCCTCCGAGAGCAACAGTGTGGGAGATCAGCCTCCGAGAGCAACAGTGTGGGAGATCAGCCTCCGAGAGCAACAGTGCGGGAGATCAGCCTCCGAGAGCAACAGTGTGGGAAATCAGATTCTGAGAGTAACAGTGTGGGAGATCAGACTCCAGGAGAGACAGTATGGGAGATCAGACGCCGAGCATAGCAGTTTGGGAGGTCTGACTCACAGAGTAAAATGGGATTTACAGAGAAGCAATGTGGGAGGGTGGCCCAGGCCCTAGCAGCCTTACTGAAATACTGAAGCGATGAGAGAGGCACCACACTGTCCTCTGCAATATGGAAATCCCTTTAACGCCAACATGGCCTGCTAACAGCCCACCCTCACACCTAGCGTTCAGCTGATAGGTGAAACCCAGAGAACGCCTTCCTCAGCATTCCACATGGTGTACTAACACCACCACCCTCCCCAATTTGGGTGGAGCAAAAGCTTCAGACTCTGCTCCTGCCTCCTTCGGTGCGGAACCGGGGAGCAGGGTCAAAAACGACAGCATTGCAACTGCGTACGCCGGATTAACCGTGGAATAAAAATGCTGATTCCTAACAAAGCGGGGGGGGGGGGCTATTTATCACTATGGCACAGGATCAAAACTCCACAGCTCAGGAGCTCTCCTCGACTTGCTACGGCACTTCTGAATCATAGGAGCCATGTTGATGATGGCTACACTCCCTATTAGTCATTAAATAAAGCCACGGGAAACGCTGCAACAAGACTTCGGAGGAGTCGCGCATCCCGCCGGGCCGCCACCGACCAAACGCACAGCCGGAGGTAAACCCAAGGCGGCCACCTCTGAGGCCCCGCATAGGTGTGCATCTCTCACAAAGACACTAGTTAGCCCCTCCCCTGACGCCACACTTCCTGCACTACCTGGCCACTAAATCATCCTTTCCCTAATGCTGTGTTTCCAAACCCGGTCCTCGGGGTCCTCCAGACAGTCCGCATTCCTGCTCCCTCCCAGCACACCTGAATCAAATGATCAAGAACAGATCAAACGATCAAGAACAGACCAAACGATCAAGAACAGACCAAACGATCAAGAACAGACCAAATGATCAAGAACAGATCAAACGATCAAGAACAGACCAAACGATCAAGAACAGACCAAACGATCAAGAACAGACCAAATGATCAAGAACAGATCAAACGATCAAGAACAGACCAAACGATCAAGAACAGACCAAACGATCAAGAACAGACCAAATGATCAAGAACAGACCAAACGATCAAGAACAGACCAAATGATCAAGAATACTGAATACCTGGTAGAGGTGTGCTGGGAGCTGGGAGGGAGAAAAAAACACAGATTGTCTGGGGGTCCCCAAAAACTGGGTTTGGAAACACAGCCCCTCCTTGTGACCCCCCCCCCCCCACAAGAATCACAGATTGTGTAAACATCTTCCTTAATATTAACCTTTGAATCGTTAAATTAAGGTTATCACATCATAAAGTAGCATTTTGATATCCACAGACCAGTTTACATAATACAGAATTTTCATGGCTGGGATGGGGGGGGGGTGGATCTTCAAGATGGAATTTGTTTGGGGGGGTGGGGCTGACGATAAAATTTGCTGAGTGGGAGGGAAACAACGGTTACCAAAATATGGGACAAATTTCATTATTTTCGTGAATCAATACAGGGCATTGTTCTTTTTCAGTAAGGGACAATCCCATAATATACAATAGATAAGACAACCCCTAGCAGTCCAAAGTCTGTTGGAATACTGGACCTGGGGTAAGGTACCCCTATGTTAAACAACAGAGACCTGCTATCCCATAATAACAAGACCACAGATCTATCCGAGGTTAGACAAACGGCTTTGCGTTCTCCAGATGGGAGGGGGGTCTTTCCCTCGGAGTGGTGGGGAGTTCAGGTTACACGGACTAAAAAACGGAATCAGAAAAATGGAGGTCCCCCCCCCCCGCCACAACTTGAATGTTTGACGCAGACCATTAATGCCTATCAGCCAGGCACATCAGAGCGAGATCATATTTAATCTTTTGTGTTTTTGTTTTTGTCGGCCAGAACAGAGGGCTAATGTAAATGCCTTTCAGGAAGCGACAGAGCTGGGGAGGGAAGGTCGACCTCCATTTCAACCGAGTGGGTCAGAAGATCCAGTGTTTTTTATGGAAACGGGCCTGCCGTCCAAAGCTTCTGGGCCCGGTGTCCTCAGGCCGAGCACACGGTGTCCCCTGAAACAAATCACCCACCCCCCGCTGGTCCTCAGGAGCACCAAAACACAAACACACACTGCAAATGGAATCCCTGTCCTATCCCGGTGTCCCCCCCCCCCAAAGTCGAGCAGAAATACAATCTGCACGGACCATACGTGACTGATCCAATTTAAATCAAAAGCTCAACTCAAAGCCAGGGGAGGAATGCAAGGCTTTTTTTTTTTTACCCCCCCCCATTCATTCTCTCAGCTCTAAGCTGCTTGGTTTCGGGGTGGTCTGCAAAACCCGGTGCCACGGGGAATGTCACAGCGTCTCCGTTCCCACAGACTCCTCAGTCCCGAAAGCCGGTTTCGGGGAGAATTACCGGCATACATCATTCCGGGCTGCAGGCGTACAGCCGCTCAGCAGACAACTGGTCCTGACCCATGCTGACCCAATGCAAGCCCCCACCCCAGCCCATGCAATTCCTCAGCATGGCGTATCAAGATCATCTACGTGCCGATTCTGCAGATTACGCAAGAGCCTTCAAAAAAATTAATACAACAAGCGCAAAAGGAAGGTTCCTGGTTCGAGTCCCCAGAGAGGCCCTACTATAGTACCCTAAGGCGATGTACCAAACCTACAGTAAATCACTACCCCCACAAATGTTACACCGATGCAAATAAATAATTCACAAGAATGATACTTACAACACGCCAATAAATAACGAGACTCGCAAAGCCACCTCAGGACAGCGACTACACATCGTGAGAAAATCGATATAGCCCTGGTGAACTTGGGGGGGGCGTCCTCGAGCAAATGTTCAGTGGAGGGAGGAAGGTAAGTGCGGTGGAGGGGTGGGGCTGTCAGGTGGAGGGGTGGGGCTGTGGTAGAGGGGGTGGGGCTGTCAGATGGAGGGGTGGGGCTGTGGTAGAGGGGGTGGGGCTGTCAGATGGAGGGGTGGGGCTGTGGTAGAGGGGGTGGGGCTGTGGTAGAGGGGGTGGGGCTGTGGTGGAGGGGTGGGGCTGTCAGGTGGAGGGGTGGGGCTGTGGTAGAGGGGGTGGGGCTGTGGTAGAGGGGGTGGGGCTGTGGTGGAGGGGGTGGGGCTGTCAGATGGAGGGGCAGGGCTGTGGTGGAGGGGGTGGGGCTGTCAGATGGAGGGGCAGGGCTGTGGTGGAGGGGGTGGGGCTGTCAGATGGAGGGGTGGGGCTGTGGAGGAGGGGGTGGGGCTGTAGTAGAGGGGGTGGGGCTGTGGTGGAGGGGGTGGGGCTGTAGTAGAGGGGGTGGGGCTGTCAGATGGAGGGGTGGGGCTGTAGTAGAGGGGGTGGGGCTGTCAGATGAAGGGGCGGGGCTGTGGAGGAGGGGCGGAGCTTCCTCCTACTCAATCTGAACACTGAGCCCTGGCCAGCTGGCATTTAAAAATGCGAAACACACAAATTACAGCAGACACCAGGCAAAATTAAATTCAATCTATCAACCACACCATATAGGGTCCAGTGTACACAACCTTTCTGGTGGGGAAGGGGGAGGAATTATAGACATAACACTCACACAAGGCTCCAGAGCTGTGGAGTAAGCGAGGGGCAGGGCTGAGGGGGAGTAACTCAACATTTCTATCTGCTCTCATTAAAGTTAACCACTTATGCTGCTCTGTGTATATAAAGCTGTCACCCTGGCCTGTGATTTATAGCACCTTACACAGTTCCTGTCCTAACTACCTCCAATTAATCCCCCCCCCCCCCTTTTCGTTGTTGCTCTGAAACCTTCCACTGCAAATGTAATGAGACTGCACCACAGAAAGTGCTGACGCAGCGTAATGCACGCTTCTCTAATAATATCTTAGTTGCCCTTAAATGTGGGTGTGGGGGGAGGGCAGTGGCATACACCTAAAAATGACGGTAATTAAAAAAAAAATTGTTTGCCACTAATATTATTAACATAATTAATCACGGTGCTTTTAATATAACGCGGAGGAGGAAGCGGAAGAGCCCAAGGAGTCCCGTTAATCTGCTCTGCGGTGTGCGACCTGAGAGGGTGTCCTTAAAATGTGGGCAGGTAATCGAACTTGGCGGTGGTATTGCTATAAGGCCCCCACCCCACCCCATCCCCCCAAAAAAGCTGCTGCATTTCTTTGGGGAAGGTGAGCAAGAAAAAAAAACAACAATCAAGCATTTTCCATTTTCCGTAGAATCACCTAGAAGCAGGCAGGGTGACCGGATGCTGGCAGCTTATTATAATGATGATGGGGGGCGGTACTAATAAAGAGGAGTAGCTAACTGATTGGGTGGTTAAATTATAGGGCATGCGGTGATGCTGGGGCTAACATGGCTGACGAATTTGCCGTATTTCATTGACGGATCTCAGCCATGAGAAGGTCAGCTTCCAGCTCCTTCATCACCACACAGCTTTACTGTTTTCTACATATGCTTGTCCTACACAGGATCGCAAGAAAGGGAATAACCCAGGATTGGGTGCCAGCCCATCGCAGGGGGCCCACACACACACACACACACACACACACCGACTGAGAATTTGATAACTCCAATTAACCACAGCATGTTTTTGGACTGTGGGGGGAAACTGGAGAACTGAGAGGAAACCCCACGACGGCATTGGGAAAACAACACTAAATACACATAGGTAGAGCCGGGGCGGACACTCGAACCCTGGTTCCAGTCGTGTGAGACAATGGTGCTAAGAAATGCACTACTTTCCAGGATAAGTCTATTTGGCACCAGCTCCTTCAGAGAAGAGCGGGACTTAACCCACTCGGGACAGAGATCAGCGTCTCCCTCGGCTAGCCGCAGTCCGTTTGTACCCGAACGCCAGCAGAGTCGAGGGAGGAGACGATTACATCGCAGCAACAAGGACGAGCGGTCGTGGTTACGGCGGTCGACTGTCAAAGCCGGGAGCCAAGCTGGACAGATTACATTAGCAAGAATCCTCAAATTCCTGGAACAGCACTTTTCAAGCCTGGAACGAAGAAGCTGTGGGGGAAAATAACTGTCTTAAAAAGTTCTCGTCGCAGGACAAACTGTTACATTTGGCACCAAAAACAAAGCGATGTCACGCCGATCGCAGGCACTGCGCTTACAGTTAACAGACGCGCTTCTTAAATCACGAACATCTCACGCCTCTCAACCCACAGAAGGAAACCATCATTTACAGAAAAACCACTGCGAACCGGCAAGCTTCTCACTGACCAATCTCTTTGAGCTGACACCACGGGAAAAAAAGAACCAGGAAGGTTTTTTTGGACACCGGTGCTTGTTCATTAAGGCGAGTCTGTGGTATCTGGACCTGAAGAGCTGTGGGGGGAGGGGGTGGGGGGGGACGGGCACGGGGGGAGCACAGCTGAAGTGAAGCGTGTCAAATTAGCAGGGAAAATAAAGCCGCAGCTACTGGGACTCATTAGAGCGAAGGAAAAGAGACTCTGGGAGTATTTGCTTTGTGAGAGTGGGACTGTGTGTGTTTTATTTCAATCCAGTAAGGGGGGGTGGGGGTCGACCACATGACCTCACTCGCTCACAGTTGCTGCTCGAGCCAGGGATTTTTTTTTTTTATTATTATTCATATGATTCACAGAGAAATAAAACACACAAAAAAAACCACATACCAAGCATTAGTAACCCAGCACGATTAGCCACCAAGGGCAATGCTAATGCCTGCAAGCTCAAGGTCCATTTGCACACTCTGGGTGAGTCAGGAGCCACACCTGGGTACACTGGGGGGGGGGCTCTCGGCCATCTTCATCTCACTACCTGACAAACATGCGCGAGATCCGTTTCATCCCATGCTGACCCCTAACCTAAAGAGGACGGTTTGTGCAAGACCTCAGTGTCCTGCTGGTGCTGAATGCACAAACACACACACATACACACACATACACACACACACACACATGCATGCACATAGTCACTGTATAGACACACTGTCCTTCCAAAAGGAGAAAAATAGATGCAAATGTTCGATAAAAATCAACATGGAAGTGATACTCAATGTCAAGAATCGGTCACATTATACTCATTCCTGGGGTTCACACTGCCAATATGACCAGAGGCCTCCTTCATTCAACTCCCTACCCCCCCGCGCCCCTGCCCCCGCCCGCTTCTGGGCAACCTCCACCTATGAGCGTCTCGCTCATGCCACCCTCAAACCATCATCTTCCTCAGATCATTTCAAAGGGCAGCGAGATCAAAGGTTGGCAGGACCTTTGAAAACAGACAGAGATTTGGAGACTGGGAGGTGGCGGGAGGGGCAGTGTTTAACCAATCATTTGTATAAAATCCCAGAGCTGAAGGGAAGGAGAAACTGGGAATCAAATTGCGGACCAGCGCATCAACCAGAACGAGCCATCACAAAATAACCACCCCAACCTTGGACCTCCTCGCTCCGTTTCACACGTGAATGGTTTGGGAGAAGTTCGACACCTGTTCTTCCATGCGACTGGCAAGAACCGGAGGTTAAATCATCTTTGAAATGTCAAAAAAAGCTCATAATCAGGCTGTGAACCAAGTCGGCGGCCAAATCAAACTTTCCCTGGAATTGGCAAACCACAACAAACACGATCAGTGGTTCCTGGGAGAATGTCTTCCCCAACTGAAGGTGTCGTGGCCATAAATGGGGAAAAGAAATCATGAAGTGGACATCGCTATTGATCTTCACTGATGTAATCCGATCAAGTGCACCACAAACTCTGCCTTGGGTTATTTAGCTAGTCCAGTGGCACTCTCACCTGACAGACTGTCAAATACACACAACTACATAGTATATATAGATTCACTCTCAAATTCGACCTTAAAGCTCAACCCTGTTTTGAATCTTACAGCGACAGAGATGAAGGAGGAGGCAGCTGAACTCTGCGATGTCTGCTAGCTGAGCTGACGTGTAGGCGTGCATCTCTTTGTCGCTCTGTAAAATTTTATTATGTTAAAAGACAGCAAAGCAGAGAAAGCCCCCCCCCCCCACCACCCCCGCACCCAATCTTTTGTGGTCGATGAGAGGAGGACATTTTTGAACACCAACTTTGATGAATCTCTGAGCCTGAGGAACAGCAAACAATCTTATCAATGTTTCCCAGAACCAGTTGGGTGGCTGTAAACACACTGGCCACGGTCTCCACTGGGCCGGTTTCCTGGCAGATAAACAATTCGGCAAGAACGTTTCAGGGCTATGGTTGCTGGCTTCCAAATTCCCTAAGTTGCATTTCCAATGCCCCAACAGGGCTGTTAGAAGATGGCATAGAATAGTCCATCAACGCAAAAACTCTCCAAGGCAATGGTTGGGTGTTGTGACTTGAGATGGCCAAGACTACAGTTGGGCAACCATTGAAGGCCAGTTGGGTTACAGGTTTCAGATGGTATTTCTAATCTCGGGCACATGGTAAACGTAGGTACTATTCCAATAACCGCTTCAACAGACAAGCAACAGCCGAGAAAGCGTACGGCCATTGATAAAGCGACACATTGGAAAAGGGATGCAATGCAAGCTAAGCTCATATTATAAAAGCTCAGCCCCTCAGATAGACTTCATCGTTCACGGGGAAACACCCTGCTGTCCTAACACTGCCACAATGAGCGGCATTAGTGGTGAGGTCAAAATTGTGCAGAATTGTTGAACAGTTGTGTAAGAAAGGCAGACAAAGTTGGCATGAGTTAGGAATGGCAGCAATATGCACAAAATAATATAACAAAATTAGTCTTCATTACACTCTGACACCATAAATTCTTAACCATTTCATCCAGCAGATGGTCATTTGCGCCAGGCACCAGAACAAAACGCAAAGCGTGTCCTAATGAATACTTTAACTCAACCCTATTGTCAGGAAGTTAACAGGAAATTACTCTTTTATTCACACGACACACTTTACCTTCGGTATGTCAAGCCGAAAGCTGCACCTTCACCACCACTCCCCCCCCCCCAAAAAAACGTATCTGCATACCAATTATGAAAGAAAACTTCCAGGATGTGTGTCTCGGGGGCCATCTGCTGATAGGGTTCAATAGGACAAAGCCTTTGACCTAGATTTCAGGAGCCGTGTGATTATGTCACTTCCTGTCCTGAACGTTCCCATCTGTTCAGTTCACCTGGGCCGTGAGAACCACGGACAGACATAGTGACCAGGCAAGCGCGAGGGGGGGGGGGGGGGGGGGGTGGAATTGGAGGGGGAGGGGGCCCGATACTGTGGAGATACAAAGAAGACAAGGTGAAGGGAATCCTATTAGTTTGAAAAATGTTCTTGGGGTGTGGGAAGGGGGGGGCAGTCACACACTGTCTGTGGTGTTTTAGGCCACATCAAGATACTAATGCAGAGCAAAAAAAAAGTGGAGATACTGGAGGGAAGTCTTGTATTTTTATGTGTTTAACCCAAACAAATCACACCCCTCACTCCACACGTTCCGTCAGATTAATCACGCAGACGGTGCCATTCCAGCCAACGGCGGACGTTTGACTCCACCAGCTGAGTTTACACAGTTCAGCGGTAAACAAGCTGTTCCTGGAGCCGCCGCTGGGTCAGTCAGAGGACCAGGTCACGGTGGAGAACCTTTCCCCAGTAACTTAATGAATCTTCACCGGGGGGGTAATCACTGTTCTGAAGCATGGTCCCAGGAATGTTCATGTTGACGCGTGCCAGAGAAGTTGTTATCAACGAGGCCCAGCGCGAATCCGCAGATGGGTTTGGGCCCAAACAGTGCCGACCCGGAAAGGGCCCCCCCCCCCCAAAATCTGACTGCCAAACCCAGCGTAGATTCACACAGGGCCCGCGGGGGTAGAAAGAGGAGCGCTTTCAGCTCAGTCCTGCAAGGAAATCAACAGGAGAGCTCTTCTAGCTTGAAAGCCCCCTCCCCCCCCCAGCGACCTTCATTCTATCCTTTTTAACCTCATCAATGCAGGAGACCAGAGGAGTGACATTTATCCATATTTCATGAAGGATTTCTCTGAGCGCACAAAACAAAGGAATCAATTTCCCAGCACCGACTTGCTTAAGAAAAACAACGATGACCCTCTAGAACAGAGCAGCGGAAATTAGTGGCGGGATGCCACACCCATCCGCGCGGCCGGAGAGCCCGGCCCGCACGAGCGGCTTCCCTGGGCCGAAGCACAACGTCCGCCTCCGACTTGACAAATGCGCGTGTACGGAGACCGGCGTCCGGACAGGAGTCACCATGCGCGGCTTCGCACCAGGAAACCGCGCACACAGACTCCACCAAGAGGTCACCGGCTGCCGCACACACTGATGGACACATTGGGGGCGGCGCCACATACCGCGCATTCCGGCCCGCGGCGATTAAATAAACACACACACAAATGCGACGCTGCGACGCTGCCGTGTGTCCTGTTACAGGGAGCAGGTCCCAGCGGGATAAGGACCACAACGCCTCTGATGCTCTCCCCTCTGTTCCGCTTCGTAATAAACGTGTTTCCTGCACTTTGCACAGCGATTCCCGGTTACTCTGCAGTCGGCCGGACTCCACACTGCCCCCCCCCCCCCCCCTCAGCTGGCGTCTCTCGGGGGCTTGCGGTAGGAAATTAATCACTGCCAAACAGTTCCAAGCCCCTAGTTTTGGGTCGGGGGGGGGGGGGAGAGTAGGGGTTTGGGATGGTGCAATAGTGACATATGAAGGGGAGGAGGGGTTCACTGACCATGTGGGATCGCCGAGTGCCCTCCCCCAGTCGACCCCCCTCCCTTAGCACTTCTAACCTACGAAGGGTTGTCATGGCGACCGGCAAGGGGGCTGCCAGCCCCACTGAGTCCTTGAGGGGACAGAGAGAGGCCATGCTGGCCGGTGAATGGCTAAGCAGTCCCGCGCCCCCCCCTCCCCCAAATGGGGGACAGGTCGGTGCGTGTCACACCGTTCGGGTCCTCGACGTGCGGAGAGGGCGGCTCGTAAAACAGCAAGTAAACTTTTATCCTCTCATTTATCACAGTAATGGAATCGCCTCTGCCAAGCTTGCTGGGAAGGAGCTGCACAGCTCACTCTCTCCTCCACGCAAATAAATCCACCCCCCCCCCCAACTAATTTCCACATACTGGCAAAAAGAGGCATCAGGAAGTAAATAAACCTGGATGCTTAAAAATGCCGTTGTCCAACCACATGTGTGAGCAGAGCCGGTGACCAGTTTTGACTAAAGCATTCCTTCACAAACAGGCAGACACACACACACACACACACACACACACACACACACAGGCACACACAGATACACACACAGACACACAGTCGTGTAATCATATCTTTATGGGGCCGGTCATTCGTTTCTATGGCATTTCTATGATCAATCCCATCAATGACAACCATAACCCCTACCCAGCCCTAAGCTTAACCATAAGTAACCAAAGTAAATATGAGACTTTTGGCATTTTTAGTTTTTTGATTGCAATTCACAGATTTTTATAAATTGTTATAGATTTATAAAATTGAGGCTATCCTTGTGGGGACATAATGTTTTTTCCACAAAGTACAAAGCTACAGGTTTTTATCACACTTTGAGGAAATCTGGTCCCCACAATGCAATAATTACAAAAACACAGACACACACACACACTGCATCTCCGGCCTCTGAAACACTTAACTACACAACCTAAAGACCTGCACACTGACCATTAGTCCAGCATCTCTAAACTGCCAACTGCTATTCATTCCGGTGTCCAGGTGTGCACTGTATAACGACAACCCGGCAGCCTCGTTAACTAATTAATGTGACGTAAAACTCAGGTGGGAAGCGCCATAGTAATCAGTGTCACAACAGCGCGAGGCTGAGATCAGCTGACCTGTGCGGAGAGCGATTCACATAGATCCGTTCACATGGTATTTCATAAGGCTTTTTTCATCTTGAAAAAAAAATAACATAATGGACAACACACCCTCTCCCAGAAAGTGCAACAGACAATGTTTTTCTCTGTGTGTGTGTGTGTGTGTGTGTACGCATGTGTGAGTGCGCAAGTTCACTTCCATAACAATTCGGCTGAAGTCTGATCTGGAAGAAAATATATACAAATCTTTACTCTTGCCTTGGGGTGTTAGCTGAAAGAGACTTTTTTCCGCAATCATGAAAGTAGACTTTACTCGTTAAAATATTCAGTTATCAGCATTTTTTCCCCAGCAAAAGTCTCTCTGTGCGGCATTTAAAGGAAGCCTGCAGACTCCTGCGCTGGCGAGTGAAGAAGAGGAGCAAAAGAGAGGGAAAAAGAGGCTTCAGCAGGGTTTTGTACCGCACCTAACAAAACCGCCGCTCGTTTATGCTGACATTTTTTAACAGGGCTTTTTTTTTTTTTTTGCTCTCGACATCCGTAGCCTGGTAACAAAGTATTCCGAGACATCAGCAAATCAACAGACGAGATTCAAGTTAAAAAAAAAAAAAAAAGAGGGCACTGTCTTCTAGCACTTTCTGCGCCGTCGTCGTGCTCTGATTACATCTCTTACAGTTTATCCATTAACAGGGCTGGACACTTCTTTTTTTTTTTTTACCGAAGTGACTCACTTTCTGTCCGTGCGTGTCGCAGTTCATAGTTCGACTAGAAGCCTGGGGTGCAGCGACGGAAGGCAGGAGGGACCATGGGGGGGCTGTATAGACACCCCCACGGGTCCTGAGGCTGGTCCGGACCCACTCCACCCAAACCCAACCCCTGCCTGAAAACAGCCTCTCCTCAAGTCTCCCCTATTTTATAATTAAGTGTTGAACATCTCATGTAATTTGCTGAATAATGCACTGAAAGTGAGAAACATTTACCCATCGTAAAGTCGAAACATCGTAACGCGGGTCAGCTCATTCAGCTCTGCTAAACCACAGTCTGCAACCAGCCTGCTATGTAATATCGAATACAAGGTGGGACAGTGTTTGGTTATACAACACCCCAGTAACAGTGTAACTCAAGGGGATCGAATGCGGTCACACATGGGGGGTGGGGGGGAATTCACAGAACAAGAAAGTCAAAGGATTTTTTCAGAAATCCTAAAAAAATAAAGCTGGGGGCTGCCTTATCTTGAAATATCAAAGGCCGCGGAGGTTTTTTTTCCGCCATTGTTTATTTTAGCTATCGCTCGGTCAGAGCACGGACGCCGTTTCCACGACGCGACGCTTTCTGACAAGCTGTGGATCTAGTGCAAAAAAAAAACAACCAAAGCCCATTGGTAAGGCATAGCACTCGCCCGGGGGGGGGGGGGGGGGGGCATCCCATTGGCTTTATTCCTGAATGAAAAGGTGAAATTCAATCAACAGAATCATTCCACTGTGTTGTGCCGGATGCATTGATTTGCTGTTAAGTCCAAGATTGTCATCATCATAAGACAGACAAACCTGGCTATAATGGACTATTAGAGTGCGGGGTTGGGAGGGGGGGGGACACCAGCAAAGGCCCTGTTTTAGCCCCCACAGGAAACACCTGGCCTCAGCGTTTGCGGCCCGACTCGGTGAGATCACGCTGAACCGCAGCACAACAAAGACCCCTTATTATCGCGCTCGCGGTTTGGGTGTGACGCATCGCCCCGCCGCACCGCTAATCAGACCCCCTTTTGGCCCCGGGCCGGAAGAGAAGGCCAGACCCGCCTCAGGAAGGTCCGCGTTCCCCCGGGAGTCACGCGGAGCACTTTCCGGAAAAACACACCGAGAGGTGAAGAGGTCGTGCAGACTGGTTTAGCCACCTCAGGTGTCAGTCAGACTCCTGTAGCCAAACTGCGGCTAACATGGCCAAATAAAGCGATGTTTATTTCGGTGTTACGGTTAATAACTGCACCAGGGCTCGCCGCGAACGCTCCCCCCCCCTCGTGCCAGCTGTGTGGAGCTTCCCTTCTATTTTATTTACTTAGAAATACCACCCCCCGCCCCCTCCCGTGACCCCTTGATGACCTTTTCCAGCTTCCCAGTTCTTTACTGGGCAGCAAGACCCAGCGACCACGGACAGCCACACGGAGACGGCCGCGCCCCTTTAACACGCACACACACAGACACACTGCCGAGGGACAGAGACGTTAGGGCCTGTTTAAGGTGGCTGTCCGCTGCACTGCGGTGACATTTAAACAGGCAGGACTCTCTTTCCATCACCTCCCCGCTGCATCTTCTGCTCTGTAATTTGAAGCCATAGCAAACAAGTAATCTCCGTTTTTTTTTTTTTTTTTTTTTTTTTTAGATGTCAGGTTCTGTCAAACCAGGCAACAGCCCCCCTCAGAAACTCGCCATCCGGAAACTTCTCCCTAAAACAGTCACAAAACAATCAGAAAGACATTCCCACTCTCAGCCGCTTCTGAGCCACAGGTAGAGAGCTTCATGGAGTTCTGTTTTTTATTTTTTATTTTTAATGAATCTCCGTTTAGGACACGCTCTAAAAAGCCCAAAACAAACTGGCGATATTAACACAGATAACTGAGCCAGACACAGTGCCTGTGACCTAAATCCTGATACTTCAGGTTTCAAGTTTTGTCACATAACGAAACATACAAAGTACATGCGTGTAAAGAAAAACCTTTTCCATCTGGTCCCTGAAATAGACCCAAAGGGAAAATGCATAATTGCACAATAATATTAAAAATTAAATAAAAATGAATAAATATCACAATGTAATCAAGACTGCCAACAGAGAGGGAAAAATGACACCGGAAAGTAGAAATGGCAAGAGAAGCGAGTCACTTACATCACAGGTGTCAAATACACGCGAGTCACTTACATCACAGGTGTCAAATACACGCGAGTCACTTACATCACAGGTGTCAAATACACGCGAGTCACTTACATCACAGGTATCAAATACAGGCGAGTCACTTACATCACAGGTGTCAAATACACGCGAGTCACTTACATCACAGGTGTCAAATACACGCAAGTCAATTACATCACAGGTGTCAAATACACGCGAGTCACTTACATCACAGGTGTCAAATACACGCGAGTCACTTACATCACAGGTGTCAAATACACGCGAGTCACTTACATCACAGGTGACACGCGAGTCACTTACATCACAGGTGTCAAATACACGCGAGTCACTTACATCACAGGTGTCAAATACACGCGAGTCACTTACATCACAGGTTTCAAACACACGCGAGTCACTAACATCACAGGTGTCAAATACACGCGAGTCACTTACATCACAGGTGTCAAATACACGCGAGTCACTTACATCACAGGTGTCAAATACACGCGAGTCACTAACATCACAGGTGTCAAATACACGCGAGTCACTAACATCACAGGTGTCAGACACACGACTGCGGTCACCGGCGGAACACAGGGTATGGCCGGCGACTTCAGATATGAGGCACTAAAACACACCATCCAGGGGCAGGAAACACTGACAACAGCATGTGTGCTGTGATGGAGCGGCATGTCATCTGAAATTAGGCCGGGAGCTGGGAACGATGCAAACGGCCGGTAAATAATTAAATTCAACGCAATCCCGATTAGAGCCGAACTAAATGCCCCGACTTCCCGCTGAGCCCTAAAGACACCACACCTATAACACCCCCCCCCCCTGCACCGGCTCCGGGGGCAGGAGAGCTGTGGGGGACACACCAGGCAAGGACAAAATAAAAAATAAAGTTTGTGTTGATACCAAAAGATACATCATGTGGTTAAAGCATCTTGTGCGAAGGGATGGATAGATAGAGAAGACACACACACACACACACACACACACACATAACCACACGGGGACTGGGGTGCACTCGCATGACAATAAGGGGAGATGGTAACTACACACATGGTGCTCGGAGAGAGCAGCGAGCGGCCGTCAGCGCCGTGGGGAGAGGGGGGGGAACGGCATGGCCTCAAAAAGCCCCCCTGGCATTTTCCAGCAACAAGTAATTATCCACAGCACGCGGCGCACCCCCGACCCAGCAAGAGGAGGGGAAAGTGGGCTCACATCAAGCCCGGGTGACGTGCTGTGGCTGAGGTTCCAGGCCGCAGACCAAACCTGACCCCCCTCGCCGGCCCATACCCTCCCCCCCTTCGGTGACAGGGTCCAGCCCATCTCAGTCTCAGTATGGTCACCGCTGGGGGAGCAGCCATTTAATAACAGGACAATGGTTCCTCACAGCAGAAGCCACATGTCACGAACACACTGCCCGGCGAGTGCAGATGGCACTTTCGTCTGGAGTCCCGCCCCGCTTCCCCCCCCACCCCCCCACCCCCCCCACACACACACACACACACACACACGCACCCAGGCACAAGCACGCACACACACACGCACCCAGGCACAAGCACGCACACACACACGCACGCAGGCACACGCACACACACACATGCACACACACACACACATGCGCACAAACACACGCATGCGCGCAACAACATTAACCTCCACGCAACTGCACTTCGGGGGGGGGCCCTCTCTGTGTGGATTGCTAGAAATGGGGGTGGGGGGGCATTTGAAAATAACTGTTTTGGAAGGTATACCTCATAAATATTCATAAAAGGACAGCCTGACATTGGTGTCCAAACACCCTTTTTAGTTGTTATGCTGGTGGAGGGGGGGGGGGGAGACATTTAAATGAAAAAATACACATGACGATGGTCT
Source organism: Paramormyrops kingsleyae (assembly GCF_048594095.1). Taxonomy (NCBI): domain Eukaryota; kingdom Metazoa; phylum Chordata; class Actinopteri; order Osteoglossiformes; family Mormyridae; genus Paramormyrops; species Paramormyrops kingsleyae. The sequence goes on from NC_132816.1 coordinate 17,516,029, forward strand.
TTACTGGATTTATTTATTTTTTTAAGTAAATTAAAAAAATTCAGTATTATTCAAAAACTGAAGACAGCACAGGCTTGAGACAGACAATACAGCAATTCAGTCACCTTCACCATGCTATGTTAGTCCAAAACAACCCCACCCCCCAGGAGGACAATTAGGCCCCGTTTCTGCTGTTAAGTGGCAGGGTAATCGACAGTGTGTCCATTACACTGGGAGGGCGTCGGTTCTCATCGACGGGGAGGGACTTCTTCCTGCTGTTAAACCCATCCATCTCATCTCATCGTTCCCGTTTAATATTTACTCGGTTACGACAACACGGATAACGTGGGAAGGGAGTCTGGGTGCAAAGGGGCCCAAGGGCAGCCCCTTCACCAGCCCATCCAGAGTAATCAGCCCCCATTGTCGACTTTCCAGAATCTTCTTCGGCGCTAATCCCCATTCCCCTACTTGAATCCGGCCTCCTTCAGCGCCATTACTTCCCCCGATCACCACACCGTTTGAGGCACCTCCCCTAACGAGGAACATAATTCAGACGGAGAGCCCCTGCCCCCCCCCCGGCGGGTCATCCCATATATATGGCTTATTAACAGAGAAACAGGCCGCCCCTGAAGTTATAAATGGGGACAGAGCAGTGGCGGGCACCCTTATGCACCCCCCATAGACTTCCGAAAGGGCGGGGGCACCGGCACCGCCATCTGTGTTTCCCGAAGGGTGTCGTGTGTTTTTTTTTTTTTTTTTGACACGCTTCACCTCTCCTAATCCTGAGCAAACCTGTTACGCCAGCACCAAGCATGAAGCGTGACGCTCTCACCAGGGGGAGGGGCTGGGTGGCGCGGAAGGGTCTCGCCTGGAGTCGATAAGACGCCCTCCCTGTGAAATTAAGTTGAGGGGAGATTCGACGGCTTAACGACTCCAGACCTAAGAAAACAACAAAAAAAAAAAAACAACCCACCACCATATTGTGCAGTCACACTTCCATCTCCACAGAGAGATTCAGAGTGGAGGGAAGTTCTAAGCACAGGGCCCTGTAAGCTGAGCAGGGGACCCCCGCCAACCATGGGGAGGGGGCACTCATGTGACGGCAATGGGGCCACGGGGATTTTAACAAAGATGCTTTTGGTCCTTCATAGGTGAAGTCTTTAAAAAAGAAGAAAAAACACTGGAAACAAAATGACATTTTGGAAAGAATTTTACGCCCCCCCCCCCAAAAAAAAGGTCGATGAGTCACATAAACCCAGAAAAAAGGGCTGATCTTAGGACAACAAACAATTTAGCTGCAGCAATGACGGCGGATGCTTGAAAATGCCTCCCCCCCCCCCCCCCCCCCACCCCCAGCTAGCATGCAGCCTGCCACGGCCTCGGGATAATGAACCCACCCCCCACTCCACACCCCGCCCTTGAACTACTGCGGTCAGGCGCGAAGTACATTCATTTACACCCCAGCACACTGGCAAGCAAGCCGGCGGTAGATTGATATTCCTGACACATCTCAAAAACGCCAGAAACGGGATCTGAATCTGTAAACATCTGCCATCCCTGTAATTCCTCCAGAATGTCGAGAAAGGATACAACGAGTCCGCGACCCCCCCCCCCCCCCCCCCCAATACCCATCAGCATCCCGGTGGCAACAGAGAGGCAGAGAGAGCCCAGCTCTGCCAAATCCTTGGGGGGGGCTGGGGGGCGGGGGTTAAATAAACCTGTGCCCTCCAAAATGTTCTACTATACTTAACCTTCCAAAGTCATTTTAAAATTCAAGACCGAAAAGGAAAAAAAAAAAGGAAACTTCAGGAAGATACAATGACATGGGGTTTCGCCGCATGAAGTAATTACAGGAGCGCTTTGGCGCTGGGATGATACGCTGTAATCTGGGATCGCTTACGTCTCCCCCATCATGCACCGCACAATCGAGCAGCTCCTTTCCATCTCGAGAGGATCCCTCCTCATAATTACAAAGGCTTTCTCTGCGGTTCGCCTTTCAGAAAATCCCTGGCGGATTACCCGAGTACAAACTCCGGAGAACAATTAATATGCGTTAAATAAAAGAGTATTAAGACGTTTATAGGCAGAAAAAAAAGGAATAATTAACGACAGTAATTGCCGGCTGCTGCCCGGCTCGACTCGAATGCCCGCCTGCTTCCACAGCCGTGGCATGCGCTCGTGCCACCTGCAATCTGTGCCCATTGCCCGGGAGTGCGAAGGACCTCGCTGGAAACCGGAGCCAAAGCAGGTCCATTTCCATCACAACCCCCCCCCCCCAATCAAATGAGCCTCGTTCATTTATATTGTTAATTTAAAATCCATTGAACAGCCTACACGGGTAATTCAGGTTAAGTACTCTGCTGAGGGGCTTAATAGCACCCTGAACCCCCCCCCCCCCCCCCACTACCCAACCGCCCCCAGAACCTTACAGGGACTAATAACAGCGGAGGACTAAGGGATCCTGCAGAAGCTCAGAGTCACTCTTATCAGCCATTTACCCGAAAAGATCTCCAAACCTCCCATTCCTATCAAAAGAGAAAGTGCACATGTGTCAGAGTGTTGTATATAATCGCACCCTAATTCCAGCTTGGCCCCTCCAACACAGAAACACAGCGAGCCTGACAGAGAACATGCCAGCCTTCACAAGAGAGCCGAGCTGAAGACCACAGCGCCCCTCCCTGTCAGCCTGGGTAAATGCAGGTCAGCGTGGGGCAAACTCGCATTGTTAACCGCTTCCCATTACGCAGAGCCCCCCCGCCCAGCATCAGGCCCTGCTCTGCCATAATTAATCCTGCTACTGCAAAGCAGTAATGAGCCCCCCACTCATTCCCCGCAAGCCCCCCCCCCCTCCCCCTCCCCTCCTCAAAAGGCCAGGTACTGGGTGGGCAATGACCACAGGAAAACACACACAAGAACACCCCCCCAAAGGCCAATTAGAAGTCAGCAGCAGGAAATGCAGGATGGTAACCCCCCACCCGACTGATTCCCACAAATGGGGGGGAAGGGGAGGGAGACCAACCCAGTACACCAGTAAACCCCCAAAAGATCGACTGCTAAGCGAAGGCCACTCCTGTGCCCCCCGCCCCTGCCAGCCACAAAATGAAGCATATACCGCTGAGGTATTCAAAACTCGACACATGGGGGGATTAACGAAAAAACGCCAATTAACTAATTAATTAACCGAGCTCTGCAATACCAACAAATGAGCAACACAGTGGCCCGAAAGCCAGTTGAAAAGTAGCGCGGGAACATGCCGCAGGAAGACAGTACACCCCCCCCCCCCCCAGTACCTGAGACAGCAGACCCGAGAGTACCCCCCCCACCCCCCCCCCAACGGGCCGGTGAGCCGCAGAGAGTGTCGTGTCTAAAGAAATGTGAGTGAGGTTCACTTCATTACTTCAAAGCAAAAACAACAGTACTACAAGCATACTTTAATACTGGGGGGGGGGGGGCATTGCTTCATCACAAAGTCAATGCCTGCAACTTTCACTAAGTAAACGGACTCAGGAGTTTCACTACAAGGGTAAGGCTCACTAACGCAGGCGTAGCAAAAAACAATGATGAAATAAAAATGTGAGACTGAAAGTTCCTCTCCACCCCCACCTCATGTTTTTCATTCTGACCCAAGGGAGCACAATGCCCCCCCCCATCCAGCACTCTTTGTATGAAGCGGTCTTGAAATATTTCCTCGACAATGGCCAGAGAAAGGGCAGATGTCCAAGCAGCGCACATCTGTAGCCTGCACCCCCGCCTCCCACCTCCACCCACTCCACCGGGGCAGCCAACCCCCCCCCCCCCCCCCCCCCCCCCACTCACTCTCTCTCTCTCTCGCCCTGGCACACAAAGGGCTCTTTCCAAAGAGCTCTTCCATTCAGGCGTCAAACATCAATCAATCACAGACCCAAAGATGTCCTCCAGCTTGCTGTCACAATAAGGTGCAAAGACACTTCGAGCTGTTTTATTGCATTAGTTTATGGGGCATCGTGTACGGTCGGCCAGCCACTAAAATCTCTTAATATTTACGGAAAAAACCTAAGCTGCATCTTTTAAACCCAGACAAAATTTCCTTTTAAAATGTAATTAGGCCTAATTTATTTAATGAGGTTAAACTCGCAGCTAGTGCCCTAATGTAACTTCTATTAAGCACGGAAAATATTTTTTTAATGTCGGAGTTAAATCATGTGTTGAACACAATTAGGAGATGTAAGGAACGATTTCATTAGGTTACCAAAAATTGAAGAGTAGTACAGTCCCATCGCAATTCATATCCAGTGCAAACCCTTTTAACAGATAGCCTATGTGTCCATCATCATTTGCGCCCCGAAAATGATGGGCGATCGGACTCGGATGTGACCGCCGTCAAAATCCTCTATTGTCTTTTGTCTCAAAAATAGCGGGGGATCAACAAGAGGAAATTGTAAAAGGATTTAAAAATTAAACCGTAAGACAAGCAACCGCAAAGAGGTGCTTTCAGGCGGACTTTTTAAATCCTCCTTCACTCTTAGCCGACTAGAATAAGCAAAAGTGTCCTTTCAGTATCCCGTAACACACTTTCCGTAACTGAACGAAGTGCGGAAACGATAGACACTAAGACACCGTGTGCAATTTAATGAACATTTTAAACGTGGCATACGGATATCTGCTAAATAAGATAATGACACAGTGAAGTTTTTCAAGCCTCGCAATTAAAAGTGTCAAATGTTCCATCTCAGAGTCAATATATATATTTCTTACATGACAGATTGCAGATCTGCAGACGGTAACAACTCGCCTCCGGGTGATTTAAACGCCCAGGTTGCCCGTACAGTTTACCCAATTATCCCCTCGATGTCGCCCACGGAAAACCTCCAACAAGGCGGGTTCCGAAAGCAAAACTGACAAATAAATATAATAATAAATATAATGATTATTATTTATCATTATCATTATTATTATTATAAACATCATCATTCCTTCCTCCGCTAGCCCGCTCTGCTGCCCATCGGTGCCCATAACCCCGACAAACGCTCCCCCGCTACCTGCGCCGCTCCGTGACGGACAGCAGGCGGTATCTGAGCGCTGCCCATCACTCCCAGTAACCAGATAACCGATTATCAGTCCTGAGACGCGGCCGGACTGTCACATCGCGGCGATATGTTAACGAGCCACCTCTGCATACTTCGTTGGGGGGGGGGTGGGGGGGTAGTATTTACCGCACCATTAACTATTAATCGCATTCATCCTCTTTTCTTTAATAGCGCAAGAAGAAGAGTGGAAAATAAAACTTGACAAGTCGGATATTTACAATGCGATCACTTCTTCCTACTTGCGGGGGCGAGCGTGGGACACTGCCTAAAATACGACACGCGCACAAATAAACCATAATCCCCAATACACTGAATTATGCTGATTTATTTATCCATTTCATAAAATGTAAGCAAAGATGTCTCCGGAACAGCGCGTCCCTCGTCCTTTCTCCTTCCCTCCCCACCGAGGCGGACGCACATGGACGGTGGAATAAATCGCCCAGGCTGGCGGGGCGGACGGCGCGGCTTCGCGGCGATCGAGCGCCTCTTACCCCGATACTGCGCTCTTTTTTATCGGCGACGGCTTCAGGCGCCCAGCAGCACCATCGTCCGCTTTCGGAGATCGATTCCTAGCAATCTTGTATTCGGGCGAGATACGTGATCCACCTTAAAAATGACAAAAAAACTTAATCCTCCAAGAGCTAAGAGTGTAACTAGGATGCAGGACGATTTCCTATGAGATATAAAATAAGCAGCGAGCGTAGCGGTTTGGGGCGCTGGGCTCCTTTCCCGACCGGTACCGCGTCTCCGAGCGCCGCCGCGCCGTTCACTCCACTCGGTTCTAACGCTCTCCGATTCTCCGCTTATTGAAAGGTGGGTTATGTGTGTGTTTTCTCTTTTCTTTTTTTTTTCTTTCTCTCGGTTTTTTTAAATAAGGCGGGGTCTCGGGTCGCACAAACCAATGACACGGACCCACATGAGCCCGCCTCGCCCCCCTACACATATCCAGTCTTTTATAGAGAATGAGCTTTTCTCCTGGGATTAAGCGGCCGGGGACGAGGCGCAGTCCGCCGCACGCAGAACGCCGCCGTGGGGCCCGCAGCGCCGGGACCTCACTCCCCCCCCAAAAAAGAGGAAAATTCACAGAGGGAGGGCGATACATCAGAAATAACATAAGGATAATAAAGTGATTATTTACCTTTATTGAGGCGCAGGTTGTGGGCGATCTCCATCACCGTTGGCATGTGACCTCAAGTTTATTTTATATGAAGGCTCAGTTTCAGGGGGGTGGATGGAGCGTTTAAGATGCATTTATTGATGTTAATATTTTAAAACACATATTTTTAATGCACGTTTGTTTATATTTACGTTGAAAGCATCACACTAAATATTGTGAGGGTGCAACGTTGTTGCGGGTTTGTATCAAATTGACTGCACTTGCCTTTGTCCCGCTGGGGGCGTCAGCACAGGCTGCACTTCAGTTTCGTGGGTCGTATGTGGGGAGCAGGTAGATGATCCGCGCCGTTTCGGGTGTGAAAATAGACGAGGTATGACAGCCTCCGGCTGAGAGGAGGCTGGTCGCTTCTGAACTTCGCTCGAACTTCCCGGTGCAAGGCGATATCCAGCGGGCCAATGCTGCGGGAATTGGAGTCCCCCCCCCCCCCCTCCGCATATCCAGGCTCTGGAGACACACCGTGAATTTGTAACAAGTCAGCCTTTCGCCGAAAGGGGCAAACCGCCAAGTGGGAACTCCCTGCAGCACATGCCCGACTAAATATTTAAGCTCATCCGCACGTTTATTGCGGACAGCAGAGCAGTAGTTGAGCGCGAGGCGCTAACGCAAACCTGGGGCGTTTCTCATAGAACAGGTACATGTAATGTCTCTGTTAATGTGCACTATACACTTACATATATTCGTGTTTGTGTTTCTGTAATTATTACATTGTGGGGACGAGATTTCCCCAGAATGTGGTAAAAACCTGTAACTTTTTTTTTTTTTTAACCATGTGTAAACATTTTTTTCACTCTCCACAAGGATAAATACAATTTTATAAAAATCTATGAATGCAATCAAAACACAAAAATGCCAAAAGTCTTGTATTTTGTTTGTTTAGGGTTGGGTAGGGCTTAAGGTTGTAATTTTAGGATTAGGGTTTTGCCCACAGAAATGAATGGAGAGTCCCCACAAAGATATGAGTCTGTGTGTGTGTGTGTGTGTGTGTGTGTGTGTGTGTGTGTGTGTGTGTTGGATATTAGCACTACTCTAATAGCCGGCCCCTTCTACGAAACTGAGATTCGTCTGTTTGCGGTCTAACTCAGGGAATTGCAACCACAGACGGGTGTCGAGAGTGACATGGCCGCGCCGTTGCATTAATTCGTCCCGTGTCGCGTGCAGTTAACTTGCAGGCATGTGGTGAGGCGCGCGCGATACATCAGCCACAAACCCCGCATGTGTGGACATTACAACACCGTCCTGGCTGCATGAAGTGGGACTCCATTTAAAATCAGTTTTCTAAAGTGATCTCGCATGCTTCATTTTTAATGTTTTTTTTGGTCACGCCCTCCACGTCCACCCATACATATTCTATAACCCTTTATCTACTATAGCGTGACAGTGACTGGGCATGCTGCAGAGGATTGCTATGTACATTTTGTAACTGGACCTGGTGGAAAATAGGGGTTACCTACTGGAATTATGGCCATATTCCAATGAAAATATCAATTACATATTATTGAAAAGCCACAGCGATGTGAAAATTACTGGTAATGGACACATTATATTGCAATATATATTAGAGATGGAATAGGAATATGAAAAGAATGTCCTGAATACTTGTCAGAACTTTTGGCTGAGTTACTAAAGTATTGTATTTTATAACTGATCTTAACAAAGGGTTTTTCTTTAGGCTTCAAACTATCATCGGGTTATTTTTTATGTTTTTGAAATGTAAGGCTGACTGGCACACCTGTAACAGAATCATAACGTTTTCTGACATTGTCTTCCTGGTAACAAAGCTTGTCTCCATGTCTTTGAGCATTGATCAATTCCATTGTTCAACCCAGTGCAGCCAGGCTGGAATGCTGGTGGTGTGTATGTGTGTGTGTGTGTGTATGTGGGGGGGTTCCCCAAGATCGGTGCTGGTCTGACTACATGTCTGTGAACACACAAAGGAAAAAGGCCTCTTTTTTTTCAAAGTGCACTTTTCATGTTTTTGATCAGTTATCCAAAAATGTGATGGTGTCGCACAGGTCCGGAGGTAAGGATGTCTTGGTGGGGGGGAGGGGGGCATCCCACAGCAGAGAGGCTCTGATGTCCCTTTCCATTCCGACCACCGCTGCCAGTTCTTTGTTTTTATGGTATCTGTCAAGACATCAATGGCTGCATTACTATAAAGAACAATGTCTTTCTATTGTGCTTTGTATCTCCGGCAATTTCCGTGTCCGTACTTTCCAGATCACCACTCCTCTCGTGCATTATAGCCCAGGCAGGTTTCGAAAGAGCAGCTCTGCCACAAACAGCTCTAGTTGAGGAACCTTCCGGGCTGAGGGGACCTGCCACAGACTCAGACCCAACATCAGGAAATGCTTTTGTGTGTAGGTGACTATGGTAATATTACATTTGAGATGGGCTGTCCCATAACAGATTGGCTCCTCTGCTGTTCCCCGAGGGGCTGGGTTATCTGGGGTTGGGGGGGGGGTTCTTTTTTTTACATCCCCGTTTTAAGTTTATCGCCTTGGCCACTACTGAGTTGTGCACCAGTCCTCCCCACACATTCACACTGCTTATACCTGGGGGGATTCTTGTTTTATATCTTGGCGTTGTATTCACATTCTGAGCTCGATATTGTCTCTCCTGGACGTTAAGGAGAAGGACTGGGGGGTTTTATTTCTGAAAGTGCACTGCCTTTTGCCGGGTGGTGTACATTCCCAGTTACATCTAATACCCCTTCCCTGTCCCCAGTAAAAATCCAAGGAGCTTAGTACCCAAATCGCTTCGGCAAAAGCTCACCATTTAACATGCCCTTCCATGTTAAAAATGTTACAGGCAGATTTTAGTATCCCTGGGGAGGTGTGATGTTGTATGTGGGGGGGGGGGGTGAAATTTGATACACGACCTTGGATCCCCCAGGATGCAAATCATCCGATCGATCCCAAGATGGACTATGGAAGGGAATCCCGTTCCTGATTTTTTGGTCTCGTTGTGTGATGTTTTCAAAATTAAAGATTAGAGTATGATTAGAAGATTTTACTAAATCTGAAATTGGTTCATTTATTTGTTTACTTCTTCCTGAGCTTGACACTGCATGTGGGTCACTATGAAGCATCATCCCAGAGACCAGCTGGAGGAGTTATAGCCTCTGTATCGCTCTACTTCATTTCCAGGCTCTCTCCTCCCCCCCCCCCCCCCCAACTTCCTTTGTACACAAGCAGCTTCCTGCGACGTGATTGACTGTGGGGCCCCCCGTCCCCCAAAACCCAGTTGACTGCAGATTCACGGCCTCCTTTGCTCGCTGCTGCCTTGACAGTAGACCCCGTCCACACCATTGTTGCCAGGTCATTGAAAGGGGCCATTGTGTTTTAGCTCCTGACACCCCAGTTTGACAGAGAGCCCCCCCCGGCCCACTGCAGCCCCTTCGGACTAAAAAGGCAGCATCAGAGTCACATTCAGGCAGGGTCCCACCGTGTCACCGGGCCGAAGCGCCTCAGGAGACTAACTGAAATCGATTCCGGTAATGATGCTTGTAATTTAGGCGGATAATGACATATGCAACGTGCTGGAATATCACGTCCGGAAGATTCTGCTCAGGATCAAGTGGGAAAAGCGAATGGCTCTGGCACAGTCACAGTCCCGTCGGTAATGAACTGGAAAAGAAGTGAAGGAGTCAGGTTTTGATTCAGTATGGATCCATTCCCATGCGGGACGAAAATAAAACCTGGTGATTATTTTGTTGTGTGAAAAGTTTTTTTTTCCCTTGCTAATAATTGCATTTGTTGCTTAGTTACACTGACATTTGCCGGCAAGGATTAAAAGGAGGAAATAAAATCGTCTCGTAAGAAGTCTCGCTTAGACCAGATGCCACCTGTCCTGTGCGATTAGTCCCGGAGAACGTGGAGATGGTAATCAGGCGCCGAGCGTGGTTTAGCCCGCGCTGTCGCGGCTGCTGCACCTAAACGCTTTGCGGGGAGATAAATATTTACAGTAGGAAGCGCAGAAAGACCCGGAAACGGGGTGATGTTAGTGCTGCTCCCTCGGTTGTATGCCACAGCCGTGCGCGGACCGTCTGCTGGGGGTGTCACTGGCGCCAAAGCATATAAACAAAGACTTGTGACTCTTAAACACCGGCACCGATGCCGCACCTTGCCTGCCCCACCCAACGGACACACCACCAGCATATTAACAGGAAACTGTCATGTGATCGATGTCGTGCTTAACGCACGTGCTTGTAACATGTCCCCGCCGCACCGCGGAGAGCATGCTCCGCCGTTGTTCTGCCAGCAAGCCAAAAATGTAAACATTCCTCCATTAGCATCTGCCAGGAGGCTTAAATCCACGGTTTTTAACACATGACTAAGCCGCCAACAGACGGAGAAAAATGTATTATCTCTTGTTCTTATCTGCTTTGTGCTGCGTGTGAGTTCTCAGATGGGGGGCCGCGTCTTAATTACACCCTATCGCTCGTGGGGGATCGAAAGGTGCCTCCCCAGTTCCTCGTTCTGGAAGGAAAATGCCGGCACATTCTTATTATGATCATGGAAATCTTTAATAGGCGCCACCGGTGTCCTTGAAATAGAAGCAGCTGTAGATATGATTGTAAGGGAACAACCATTTCCGCTTTGAAATCAGAATGTGAACAGGGGCACAAAAGGAGCATGGATGCCCTGGCAGATTCGGGGGGGGGGGGGGGGGGGGGGGGGGCAGCACTTTACTGAGGCTTGTGAATAAGTGACACTTTGTTAGGGGGCCCAGAATTTCTGGCTACGCCCCTGATTGTTATGTACAGCAGAATCCTCGTTTCTGCTGATTCAGTAACCGTAGAATCAGTTATCGACTGTTTACCACAGCCTGAAAATATTTAGCGGGAAATTCTGAAAATAAACGGTTCATCAGTTATAAATTCCACACCTTTCTGCCCTGCCATGCTTAATACGCAACTCTTTACCCTACTTACGCTGTCCTGCTATCCTGATAGCCAGTTAGCCTCCGGCCATCTTGGTGCACACATTAGTCGCCATAGTATTGTGATGCTCTTCGTTAAAAACACTCTAAACCTTCGCTAATAATGGCCCCAAAGTGCATCAAAGTGATGCTGGCAGTTCTTCAAAGTCAAAGAGAGATCACACTCACGTAACTTTTATTACAGTATATTATAATTGTTTTATTTTATTGTTAGTCATTGTTGTTGATGTCTTATTGTGTATAATTTAAAAATGAAACTTTATCGTAAGTATGTATGTACACAAAAAAATAGTTATGTGTGGTGTTTGCTGCTATCTGTAGTTTCAGCTATCTATGGACATAGGGGCACCACTATCTAAATTATGTACTATGGACTACTTTCATCTAATCTAAATCCTAAAACCTTATGAACATAGTCATATATCGAATAATCGATAGGATTCTCATTATTGAGAATTCACTGTTTATCATTTATTGTTACGGTGGTCACTGTGATGCATGTGCCAAACTCACGAGTCTTACCTAGTCTCCCCTAGACTCCCAGAGGGAGGGGGCGGGGGGGCATGGGCATCCTGGGAAGGAGTGAGGTTTGACCACAAGCACATTTATTTACTCTGCTCATGAGTATTATTAGCAGTCATATGCAGCAGTAATGTGTACCACCGCTCAGACATGCATTTGCATGGGGCCCTTGAGATTTGGGAGCCCCCTGTTGGCCACAAACAGTCACTGCAATAAGGAGAGGCAGAGGGCCCCGAAATTACTTATTGCGTGAAGCCCCAGAAACAACAGACCCGCACCTGAACACAGACCCTGATTCGTGAGCTTGTGTCCCTTTGTAGCCGTTTCCATGACACCCGTGTCATCGTTGTTCCCCCCTCCCCATCACTACATCAAACCTGTCTCCATCTCCCTGAAATGGAGTGCCCACTTCACCCCTACAAGCTCATGTAAGGCGTCTCTGCTCTCTGTCAGAGCCTGCGGACAGGAGACGGCTCTTCACGTGTGGAGGAGGCGGAGAATGGAGCTCCAGAACAGAGAAACACCTGAACATTTCTAGCCTGTATCAAACAAAGTGAAAGTATTCCAGAACGTTCCAGCTGTGTTCGTCAATGTGCTATCGGCCGGGGGGGTGGTGAAGCTTTAGACACCTGTGTGTAGGCATGAGGAGACACCTGGTTAATTAGTGCGTGTTGGGTTGAAAAGGAGGTTGAAGAAGCTGAAATATGTATTTACGAAAGAAGACAAAAAGATAAAAAGGCAGACAGAATTGATTACCGAGACAGCAGATCTAATGCAAAAACAAAAACAGGACATTTGACAGACATCTGTGACATTTATAAATCTGTTCTATCTTTCAAAGATTTTCATCTCAGAATCTTTTTTTCTGAATGGTTTACTTATTTTAACTGTGATTTGAAATAAGTTTATTTTGCTCAGAAATTTAGTTTGCAATGAAACCTGTAATACATCAATCCTTTGTCTTTCAGTTTTTGTTTCTATTTGATTCTAGAACTTAACCACTCGAATATACCTAATTAATTGTAATTTCTGGATTTTCGTGTGGCATCAAAGATCAATGATGGAATGGATTCCTGTGAAAAATTACACCATTACAAGAGCTTCACAGCCTGTAAGAGATGCGGTGATTACTTTTAACGCTGTCAGATTTCTACATCGCAAGAAATGTTACACCAAATTATCCAACGACTGATGAGCAGAGCCGCCATGGAGGCCGGATTCAGCCACCGTTTAAATAAAAACAAAGGCCTTTCAGCTGTGAAAATGCAGTGAGGAAGAGCTGGAATTACCAAAGAGCTGGACGGACCATTCAAATCCTGTCTTTAAATGCAATATAATAATTTTGACAGTCTAATGAAAATACTCAAATGAAATCATTAAATATTGTCTACTTTTTAAATGCTTACATACAGTTTCTAAGGCTCTATTTCGTAAAAAGCTCTATACAGCTATGTATTTGCCCCCATGTTGCAGTAATAACCCTTGAGCAGACATAAACGTGCATTCTCTCCCCTCCTGCTAGAGGGCACTATTACCCAAATGACACCTGTTTTCTGTTGTCTCACGCTGGAAATACATTTTATTTTGTCACTTCACTTGACTCACGGGGTGAGCACTTACCTGCCCCCTAAGCTGTCCGAAATGCCAAGGCACTTGAGGAGGGAGATACAGGACTGTCTCATAGCCAGAGAGTCTGTTAAGCTTCCAGGCATAATAACCAGAATGTTCTATCATGTTCTATACCTTTTCCATATTTAAGAACTTTAAAAGATCACTAAACATTCTTAAACAAAATAATCTACTGTCAAATAAATGCTGTAGTTACATTTTATTTCTTTCGCAGACACTTTTACCCGAAGCGACGTACATTTTTGAGAAAGTTGGGGCAGATGGGTATTCGAGTCTCATTCATAAACTGCTTCGTTGACCCCGGGACTTGAACCGGTAACAGGCAAAGTGCCTTAACCCTCTGAACCACACACCGTTGATGTTGGCAGCCAGACCTGTCTGTTTCTGTTTACATTCGAAGTCTACTTCTGGAGGAATGAGACGCTGTTCACTTCCACACCGCAGGACAAGCCAGTGGTAGCATTAGACAGTTATTGACTTCTTTATGGGAAACCATTGGTTTGGTGCGATAAGGACACCGGCGAGTGAGGGGTTACATATTAAAGTGAGATGCCGACTGCGATTGGCATTAGTCCACCGTTAAGCCCTGCATGTGGAAAGACTGAACACACAAGGGAGAGATTATATTTCTGCTGAGATAAGAACAACAAAACACACCAAATAATCTACATGTCCCCAAGAAAAGATTTTTTAAAGTTCACCTATTCTGAAAAACTGTCTCAAAAGCCTCTTGAGCAGGTCAACTCCAGCTTGGAAGGGTCATCACCCATCTAATTTAAATTAAACTTAAAAAACGGTAAAAGATATGAAAGATAACTACTGTGGGATGTGGAATGGAAACTCACTATTTGATTTCATTTTTTTTTTTTTTTTCATTTCGAACCGCTACTCGAGCCCTATGAAGAATGATTTAGTGTTTAACTTTGTCACACACTGTTCACCTGTGCTATGATCTCGAAATTGGGTTAACCATCAAAAAAAAAAAATAAAGAGTTATCTTCTGTTTCCAGCACCTTTCAGTCCAGCAGACTTTGTTTACATTCACCTATAATGGATTTTTCTGGAAGCCCCTGAGATCAGCTGGATAGCCGTCCTCCTGAGGGCAGGGATGGTGACCCCTGTCAGAGACTCATATGAGAAGGAATCACCTCTCAATCACTGGCAGGATATATCGAGTATATTGACTATCTGGGGCTGCCTGAAATTAGACTGGAGGGGTCTGGTCTAGCTCCTGGATTATTATAGGACTTGGAAATGACAAGGCTGAGGCTTAGGGCACTCTGTGGGTGTATGCCAGTCATTTCCATGAAGAAAAATTAGAAGATCTATCTATCTATCTGTCATGCCCTGCTTGTCCGATCCTCCCATGTGCCACGCCCCCTACCTCGTGTGGAATCCCTGTGTTACCAGCTGTTTCCCATTGTTGCTAATTAGTCTCGTGTATATAAGTCCGTGTTCAAGTATGTTTCCCCAGTCCGGTCGTTAACGTCATTTTGAGTTTATTGCCTGTTCCGTTGCCCTGCTTGTCCTCCCTTCGATTAAACCCCGTATTCCTCAGTCCGTGCCCTGATATACCATGACTCTATCTATCTATCTATCTATCTATCTATCTATCTATCTATCTATCCCAATGTTATAAGTATGTTTATTTTATCATACATCTATAAATAAGTTCATATGCTGGTTCTAGTAGGAGAACTCATGAGGCAATGATATCATTTCTCATGCTCTCATTTCTTTTTTTGCATGTTGTGATGTCAGTAAATGAAGTTCACCTCCCGCCCATCTATAAATCCACGGCCTGCCCCCCCACCCCAGGTATGTCACAGTAATGGGATCTACCCGTGTAAACCCCCCGCCCCGCTCCTCGTCCCCTGAGAGGTACCCCAAGCACAGAGGCATGGCCCGCAGCGGCCCTCTCTGAAAGTTGGATATGATCCGTGGCACGGTCGGAAACACGATCCCCCCCCAGGGTGTGCTCCCCGCAGAGAGTCCCGCTCCAGTAGGGGTACGCATTCTGGCTAAAAGGCGCCTTTCCCAAGCTGACTGTCCCGTGTTCATTCCTCGGAACGTGCCGGAATGGCCCTCAAAATAATAACGATTATTACAAAAGGGCTGCGGAACAAAACTGAAAAGTCTGGCCAAATTAAAGGCGGGTAATTAAGTTATTAATCATGCCTCAGTGCAGCAAGATGCTGGTCTGCAGCCACGTTCTCCCTTTTCCCTCCCGCAGAAGATGACACCTGCATATCAATGAATGTTCCCGTCTTTGCCGAAAGTGGTGGAATTCATTGCAGTTATTGTCTTTCTTCAGATTCAATGATCCTTTTTTTTCATGAGTGTGGGTGGCGAGGAGGGAGGGAGATTAAGGGGACGTCTTATTGTGCATGCTGTAAAGTGCACTTTGGAAAAGCATTTAACCACTTACGGTCGGAGCGGCGCTTTAGTGTTCAGCACTGCAGCCTGACACCTTTAGGGTTTGGGTGCAAAGCCCACCTCTGGCTCCTTCGAGTGTGTTTATATTTTAATTACATATGTTAAATTAACAGATCCTTTTATCCACAGTGACATATATTTCAGAAAGCAGGGTTAGACAGACCCTGGGGCAACTGGGGGTTAAGGGCCTAGGTCAGGTGCCCAACAAAGAAATCACTCAGCTGAACCTTGGGATTCAAACCCACGACCTTCTGATCACGTTCGGAACCCGCTGCGCTAGACACGACCCTGTGTGATATTTCTGTATCTACAGGAATTCTAGCTCCTTTCCATAAAAACATGAACTGGTGATCTTTAATGACTGAAAACCTACATTGCCCATAGAGTGTGTGCCCGTCCCTGGGTTTCCTGGAATCCCTGGGTTCCAGGTCCACCACAAACCTGAACTGGATACGTGATTATTTTCCTGTCCTGGTGAAAATAGTTCAAACGGTTTCTTGCCAAGCAACAATTCAACAGTTAAACCATAACAGATGCTTTGAGGAAACAAAAACCAGTTCCGAGCATATAATGAATGTAATGTGATGAATGTAATATGATGAGTATAATGAAAAGCAAATGCTATTTTAATTCCACTTCTGGTCTTCCCCACAACCCTAACTTTGCAGGACTGGTCCGTATATTGTCCGGAGGTTGGTGGGGGGGGGGGGGGGGGGGGGAACCTGAGCCTCCACGTATGTGGCAGTGGGCATTTTCCGCAAAAACGCCAGTGCACTTCACACCGCCAGGGTTGCCAGGTTGGGATCGAAAACAGGGGGATTTCGGTTGGAGGTCTGTGTGCCTAATCACAATAGCACCTAAACTGTATTCTTAACTCCAAGTACATCACAGTTATTTTGTATTTGTTTGGAACAAGAAGCAATGTCAAACTGGTGTGATGTCTAATTTGAAAGAATTAAGAAAAGAACGAACCAAAATGAACAATAAAACACCCCAGCCATCTTCCTATCTGACCCCCCGCACAGTCTGCGCAAAGAATCCGGGCTTTATCTCCGCAATACGTTCCACCTGAAAGATATACCAATACTGACTCCTCAGGTGTTTTCTGGGGACCAGAGATGTGGCTCCCATTGTCTGCAGCTCGGACCTCGGCCGCGATGCAGTTGTGCTCCACCAGCATGGGCCGGCACACAACTAAAAGCGTCTATCAAAAAAATTGTTACCTTGGCCCCCTCAAAATGGTGTACACATTATTATTTTTCATACTTTAGGCCCCCTAAAAAACTGCTGGGGCCCCAGAATCTGCCAGGGTATCTCTCCAATATCCTTCACTATGCATTTTATCCCTTATTGTCCAGCCCCCCTGTCTCACAGAGTCCTGTGTTTTGCACTTTAAGCACCGTGAAAGCCTCCCCTTGTCACTTTCCGGCTGCATGTCACATTGTGGGGACACTATTCCCTTCCACTATATACCTTTATATGGATGGTATGACAATAAAGCCCATTTGACTTGAATTGACCAGTATGTGCTCGGGATGGACATTCCACGAGGCATTCGCTGTAGTGTCAGTCAAATACAGCGAGAGGGCTTTGATCGACAGGCTCCGCCCCCTGGTGCTAAAAACCCCCCCACCTCCCCCCTCGGGGGACAGTCTGGGACTTTAAGCTGCTCCCCTTACATGGTTTATGGAGAGCTTGCCTTTAGACATAACATTTGAGTTTACTCCACGGGGGGGGGGGGGGGGGGGGGACGGCGACTGCATTTTACCCTGCCTGTAGGGGACTCCCAAACTTCCTTTGTTGGAGCAGCCCAGAGCTCTCAGTTCCCTCTGGCTGTGCAGGGTATCGCTGGGACTCAGGTGCGATGAAAGGAGCCCCCAAACTGCTTTAAGAGCATATGAATTACACAGCACCCCCTACAGCCTAGAGTGCCGCTATATATGCGCTTGTACATCACAGTGCACTGTGCAGACTGACCTCGCCTTTCCTCTGGGACACTCTAAACCCCTATTTGTTTATACGTCAGAGGTGGGTGGCTATACAGACCTACCTTGCTGTTAATATATAGGCCATATTCGATATTTTCTCCCCATTATATCTATCCTCTTCTCCTTTAAATTTTAAATACGTTCCACGTGTTCTCGCCGATTAAAAGGATTTCACGTCTTTCGCTCCTCTGACATCAGTCGGCAGGTTGGGGAGGGGGGGGTGGAGTGGGGTCTCTGGTGTCACGCCGTCTGTAATTTGTTTCCGAAACAGAAGCGAAATATTGCTGCACTGTCACTCCGGCGCCGGAGCGGCGCACCGCCGGATGAAATGCGCTGACATCTCGCAGGAAGAGCCTGAACCAGCGTCTTCTGAGATGGGTACAGTAAAAAAAAAAAAGAAGAACGTAGACGCAAGCAGAACTACAGCGCCCAGTTGTGCATTTGATCATGACCCGCTCTTGAAGCGCCCTTCCCGACTGCAGAAAAAACCCTGTCAAGAGTAAGTCAGTGTGGGGGAAATGCCTCATTTCATTAGTGCACAATCAGCGTCACTTATAGGAAAAGTGGAATGTATTCATTAATAACAATTAATTTTAAAGAATCAATAAAATTATTAAATTTTTCTAATCGTTCCAGGGCCGCTGGATAAATAGCGAACCCTAAACTCTGACCCCAAAATTCGCTCGTTGTGTGTGTGTGGATTAGGTTTATATTACATTGTGGGGACCAAATGTCCCCCACAATCTAATAAAAACCTGCTTTTTTTTGACGTTGTGGGGACCATTTTTTAGGTCCCCACAAAGAGTCTGTAAATGCATGCAATAAAAAAAAACTAAAAATGCCAGAAGTCTCGTGTTTTGTTTGGTTACTTATGATTAAGGTTAGGGCTGGGTAGGGGTTAAGGTCGTCATGTTGGGATTATGGTCTTGCCCACAGAAATGAACTACAAACCTGTGTGTGTGTGTGTGTGTGTCACAGGAGAACAAGATGGGGTATACGAAGATTGAATTTCATTTTACTTACACCTGGACAATAATAAAGGCAGGTTAAAAAGGGCATCGTATGAGTTGGTCGATAAGGTCACATGACAACCGTCGATGAATCATTTGCGAGACTTTGCTATTGTACGTGTCCACTGACCCTAGTCAAACACGCACATATACTACAGCAGAGGCAAGTAAATATTCACTAAATATCTACAATGCAAGTTCAGTTTGGCAGAACAGCTATAACTGATTGGCTGGACTCTATTCTTTTCTAACAGGATGATCCACCGTGTTCACACCTATTACCGGTTCTCATTTACGGCCATTACGTTCTCTGTTCTGTGCTATTAATGCGCAAGAGTGAAAAAAAACTGCGCAATTAACAGTTTAACCCTCTCACTTTGAGTATCAGAGCTTAATTTGTCCACGCTTCTATTGCTTTGTGGGGGGGCTGTAGCAGACGCACCAAGCACGTAAAAAACTGGCAGACAGAACTGAAGTATGTTATCCAAGCATATATTTATATAACCGAGGTCAATTCGAAGTGGATTAGTTTGGCCAAGTAGGATGCAATAGCATATTTGATTTTTTAATGCCTGGCAGGGATATCAAAGTCTGACCTTTTTAAAATGCAAAGCTATTCACAAATCCTGAAAGTGAGAAAGGCGACTGATTGTTGCGATACAAAATTTGAGGAAATTAACACTTCACATGGGGAGAGAGAAAGGTTTTTTTCGGCTCTGAAAAGCCCGACGACGCCCACTTTTGTACCTCCAAGACTAGACGTCCTCAGACGCGCTGTAATTCCAGCGCTCCCCGGCGTTTACACCCACTTTAATTAATATTTAATCACGACTTGGGCTCACTTTCCCGTACGGGTGCGTCACTGGCTGGCACTTCAGCGGCTGCAAAGAATTGTACATTAAATATGAAATAGAAGTAGGGGCCGGAGCATTGTGAAAAAGCGCAACTCGAACCGCGCCGCGGAGAGATAATGATCGATCCCCGTAGCCACCGCCAGTAAATGTTGAAACAACAACCTCCTTTGAAAAGTGTACCGGGGTGCAAACCATTTCCAGTACAGAGAAAGCGACATCTAAAGCCATCAGCCTTGGAGGACCCGGTAAACTTTGTGCCACCCAGATCATCTTTTATTATTACGATTATTAATTTTATTTTTTCGACGGAGCGACGCAAACCGGTACCACCTGTCGTATATGCGGTAACCTTTCTGTCTGTTTGTAACTCCTGCCACATTAAATGTCAGCTGTGACGGCTACAAGTCAATTAACCGAAAGGGCAGTGTTTTCTCTTCCTCTCTTTTTGAAACTTCAATGAAAAAGTGAGCCCGCTGTGCCTATTCTCGGAATAGCATTAAAGCGTCTATGGGCGCAAAGAACTTACCCGCTTTTCACTGCCGTCAGTCTGCAAAAGTCTGAGACAGTCGTAGAAAATTATATTTAAATGGTCTTCCTGTTGCTGTAAAACTATAACTTTATGTCTGTCAAAGTGTGTCAGCTTAGCTATTTCAAAATCTGTCCTGTAGACACCCCAGGTCCTTAGTCTGAAATACCGGCGGTAGAAATACTGATAGATTGCCAATTCACAGATTTTGCCCTTGGAATATTTTTATGAGTCTTTTTTGTGTGTGTGTGTGGGGGGGGGATGTTCAACCCCACAATTACCTATCTGCCTGGCAGTACCCACCTAATGCATGGCTGTAAGTCACGGGGGGGGGAGTGGTTGTAACAGTCCCCCCCCACCCCAAAAGTTCCACCCAAAGTTGCCCATCTATTTCTTGACTAGATAACTAGCATAGCATGTTTGGCTAATAAATACCATATCGAGTAAGTTCACTAGTTGATTAATATAGAACTGGTGGTCAAATTTAACAGATGTATGGCTGGGGGGTGGGGGGGGGGGGGGGGGGGTAGGGATGGTTTGGGGGTGTTTATCTAGCCATCCAACTGGATATCAATATGTTTTGGGAGAAAATCTTGTTAGTATTTATTGTTTTATCCATAATCTGCATATGACCTAATGTTAAATTGCGTTTTTTTGCTGTGCAAATATACACTTACTGCTCACATAATTAGCTTGACACGTTTTCTTAAGGAACTGCCTAAGACTTTCGCACAGTAATGCGTCAACAAGTAGGTGCAGTGATGGAGAGTCACTTTTAATAAAGGAAAACCAACACGTGACACAAAGCGCACCATTCACGCGCTTTATGAAACACGCGACGTCGCACTGATACACTTTGGAAAGTCAAAGCGCCTCGTAACGGCATGCAACAGGGTCCAATATCCGTAACCGATTTCATAAGCCTATAAAAATTGACTTACGTTTCAGGAGCCTCTGATTTCAAAAGTCATTATATGTTCCTGAGAAACAAAAGGCCACAATTGCAGTATTGCAGACAGTTATCGGTTTCATTAATTTTAAACTTGATTAATTATAGTATGGCAAATTAGTCATAACTTAATTTGATTTAAATCCCTTATATATAATAAATGACAAATTATCCATGTTATTAAAAGCAAATATCATTATATCTTGTTGTGGTTATCTTAGTACAGTCAATGGCATAGATAAGTGCTCTGCCTGTTCAATATTTTTAATATATAATTCTGAAAATTCTATTAATTGTCTATTTATAAACTAAACTTTCTGTTGTAATATGTTTGCATTTCTAAATAATTATTGTCATTGTTGGCTTTTGGCCTCATATGCTCCGAGTGGCTTCAGGACGTCCCGGGTGACTGACGGGTCCCTCTACGCCTTCTGGCACTTGAGGTGAGTTCATTGCTTCATGACTATGGCTTTAAATCGGGCTCCCGGTGGAGACCAAGACTGGGATTTCAAAGCAAGGATGACCAAGTCAGATTTCATAATTCCCTGTAATTGCTGGTGGATCCAGGCATGGCAGACTAGGTCAGATCAGCACAAGGGGGGGCAGAAATAGTACCTGCTTGGCAAAATCTTCCGAAAGGGACTCCTGGAGAAGGTAGATCTGGTCCTCCCTGTAATGTATTCTGCTTTGAAGCAGATGATCCACAGGATAAACTGGTACATTTAAAATGGCCACACTAGGCATGTTCCCCTTACAGTATTAGCTCCTCAACACCTAACACAGCCTGTCCCTTGGCCGAATAAAATAATTGAGTTTTACTGGCACAAAAATGTTCTGAGGGTAGAAGGAACAATGATTGGTTCAGAGAGATAACCAATCAGATTGTAGAGGATGTGGGTCCAAGCAACTAGAGAGGCAGGACCAAGACATGATTGGTTGGTTCTGCCTCTGCTACTTGCTTGGGCCCACCCCACTGAACCAATCATTTTTCCTTCTGCCCTCAGAATGTTTTTATGTAAGTAAAACTCCCATGAGCAAAATAATCCTGTATGTGACTCTGTTTTTATACAGAGGTGATACATACTACTTGAGTAGAATATCTCCCAACTGAAACCTGTCAGCAAATAAGTTCCATTGTGTTTGTTTGTCAATATTTAATGAGAATCTAATGCAAGAAGATTCCACAAATATGAATCCAGATAAAAGCGACAGATATATTATGCAGTAGTCATTTTTCAGTAACGGAGAAATTAAATTCATTCACTGAAAAATTTAGCTGAGATGCGTTTGTGGACAGCACAACGCACCAATTAGCTTCTTAGTATGCTGGGCAAACGAATAAAGTCAACAGCAGTCCGAGAAGGGCTGGGCATACGGCGGTAACGGACTCCGCCGGGGAGTTTGGGGGGGAGTCTGCCCCTTCTGCAGTAACCCACATGGCGTGATTTATCGACTGCCTGTGCGGCCCAAAGCCCAGAGGGGAGACCTTTGCGTGCAATAATGAGGACGAACAGAGACGGATTTGCTTGTAACATCTGTTAAAATGAAGGTGCTGGAATCTCCCTTAAACTGCGCTCACACCGTTTATTAAAATGTAGCCGTTAGACGTGCCTTAGCGCCAGGCGGTGACGTCCCAGGCTAGTTAGCGAGCGTGAACCTCTGTGAGCACTTCCTGCATTTCGCCCATTTGCGTGGACGTGCTGTATCTGCTGAAGGAGCTTTAGATGATGACGAGCGGCTGTTTGCGTTAAGTAGATAAGAGATATTGTCCGTCCTCTGAAAAACACACAGCCCTCAGGATTACACATCTTTTTTTCTGTTTGGTATGACTTACACAAGCTTCAGGAATGGACACAAGGGGTCAAAAAAGTTTCCGGGTGGGGGGGTTAACCTAATCAGTTCTACTGATGGAGAACCAAAGTTGGGTTGATGACCTTTGTTGGTGTGATGTAAAATCTCAGAAGGACCTTAGAAATGAATGCTTATGTGGGATATGTGAACGCTGAGGATGGCGTAGATCTCAGTGCCCTGGTACACTCAGAGGAGACGGGGGCCACACTCTTGAATATTCCCAGGCATCACTTCTGCGCAATACACTTTCAGAAGGCCGCTGTGAGGTCGCCTCAGGTCTAGAGCACAATCAGATTGACAGCGCACACCTCAAAGGGTCATGCTTCTGCCATAGAAACGGGCGGCTTTATCAAAGGGAGCGTCGCTCGCGAGAGGGCTGGTCTCCACGACAAACGGGGGCCAACGCTCATCGAAAATTCCTTCGCCTTTTCAAGAAGCAGTTAAGTTGATAGCCAGGGGGAAAAAAACAGCTCCTCTCGCATTGTTTTCTGCACACTTGCAGTGCCTGAAAGGGAGAGATTTATAAGAAGGAATGAGTCCTCTCTGAGAAAAGATAGCTGTATTTACAAAGCTGCGAGTCACCTTCATATCAAGGAAAAATCCACTGTCTCTTATCATGACTTTCTTATTTTATAAACCGAGTTGTTCGAAAGAGAGACAGCAGGATTATCACTCACTCCTCACTGAACAATAAAGACTTCAATACTACCCAAGTCAGCTAACAGTTCATTCTCTGACCTACACCCCAATGTCTATAACTCTATGGAACTTCCCATATGAACTGTGTTGGTTGTTAAACATTAAGGGAGGAATAGCTGTAAGGCCATCAAGGAACCCTCTCTGCTGCTCTCTCTCTCATATATATATAGTTACATACAGAGGTGGACATTTCAGGTCCAGAAAGTAAAAATCCAAACCAGGATTTTGTTTCAACCAACCAGCTGAGTACTATATGGCTGTGAATCTTTATACTCAGCAGGTTGGTTGAAACAAAATCCTGGTCTGGATTTTTACTTTCCGGACCTGAAATGTCCACCTCTGGTTACATAAAGTTTACCATCAAGGAATTTTCTCTCTTTGTCTCTCTCTCTCTCTCTCCACATATATATGATGTCTGTCTGTGTGTGTGTGTGTGTGTGTGTATACAGTTACATATTGTTTATCATCTCATCTCCTTCTGGCAGTTGGCTTACTGTGACCCTGTCCTACTTAAGGAGACATGGAAGATGCATGGAAATATCATATATCTGATATCATAAATATCACATACTTCCAAAATACCAGAAGAATATTTTAGCACCAAAATACAAAAGCAATTTCAATCTTCAGCAAAGTTTCATGAATAAAAAAACAAGTAGTGATATTAAGAATGTCTGGACATTTAAATTTAAATATACAAACGTCTTTCAAATGGAAACCCAATGGGCAGCTTCGCATACAGAGTTGCTGCCTCGTCCAGATTAACATTTTTGCTGATGCGTTGTAACTAACTGTTTTCATCCCAGTATCTCCATATCTCCTTGATGGGTCCCTTGTAGTGACTGGGAGAACACGAGGAACCTCATAGTAACTGGGAGAACGCGAGGAACCTCGTAGAGATCCAAGACCGGAGCTTGGGCTCATGCTATTCTGAACATATGAAAAGCCATAGACTGGACTTGCCCACCTAATGGGATTAAATTGTAGAGGGCGCAGTTTCGGAAGCGAGGCGGCCAGCGTGAAAGAGGCCGGATACAGATGTTAGTGTGTTCAGGGCCCCCCGTGCCGGAGCTGGCCGCGTCTGAGGAATGCATTGTGAACTCGCGTTCTGACAATATGGGGCTAATCCATACCCCTCTGCAGGTATTCAGAAGGTCTGTAGCTCCTTGAGCTGTAAGCTTGGGTTCTGTGCCAGCTGAAGTCATAATGAGTGAGTGATGGGGGATGGGGACATTAAGTTTTGGAGCATCGTTAAGAATGCAGTGATGAACAATAATGAAAAAATTAGCTACAAATGATTGAATGCAACCCGAAGAAACTAGATTAATGAAAATTATATATGTGTTTTTTTTAATATATAAACACAAGGTTATATCTAAGTATTTTAAAAGCAAATAGACACTGCCACCTGGCCACATGGGACCCTCCTTGTTCAGATGATTTCCACGGTCCGTGGGGGGAGATATGGAGGATGTAGTAGACGTTGCACAGATGAAAGATCTAAAAATATGCAGATTTATGATGCCGAAATAAATAAGAAGCTGTTAGTCACGTCGCCACGTTTGTCCGCAGAGCCGCACGGAGGTCGGCCAGCCGTAAGGCGAACGTCATAGATGATCGCTGTGGGGTCGGGAGAAAAGGTTCTACCACCATAATCCTGATTTTTCATACGTCCCTTCAGTGTCGAGTGCGGCAGCAGAGGATTAAAAAGAGACCCCTATCGGCCGGCTGTAAAATGCCATCTCTACAGGAGTCACGGGCTCAACCTCAGGCGAGAAGAACACGACCCGTTATTGACTGGAGCGTTAGCCAGTTGGGAGAGGGGAGGTCGCCTCTGAGAGAATACTCCATGAGGTACAAATAGCCTGTTCCTGCGTATTTATGATTGATCGCGGCTTCACCCACGGAGACAGATGCGACCAAACTGGTGAATGGGGATCGCTGGCGGCTTATTTTATCCCGCATTCTCGGCATCAATCGCTTAATTAATTAACTGTCGCGACCTGAGGATAAAGGGATCTGCTCTATACATGGGGGACATGCCCGCGAGGCGGTGGTTCCTAACGAAACCGGGGAAGGGGCATCGCGCGACACAAGGCGGCCAGTGGATGCCGTCCTCGCGGGCCCGGGGACGTCGTCAGTGAACGAAACTGTACATATCGGTCGATGAATGAACGCTAATAGCGCCACTCGTTTGCGGCCAGCTACCTCGTTAAACGTGACAGGTCTTCGCCTCTTTAAGGTGGCCTAGCGGGTCGGCTGACGGGTAGCGGCGGTGACGGCGATTCCCGGTCTCCTTGCTTTGAAATGAAATCGGAGGCTGGCAATCCAGCGTAGCACAAAACATCCTACCCCAAACAATGAGGTCCCGCCCTGCTTTAGTAATTGAGGCCATAATGGAGAGCCTGTCCTATTTTCTTTTGTTATAGCCTGTGGGTCTTCACGGTGGTGGTGGCGAGACTGGGGGTGGGGGTGCATGGCTGGATGGCTGTCACCCCCAGTTTTGTCTCCCTGTGACACAGTCGTCTCCCCTTTATGATTGTCTGCATAGATGCTCCCCCGCTGGCCTTTAATTGTCCTGCACTGTTGTTTGTTTCTATGCTGTGCCGTTGACTCGGAGCCACATAAATTGCCGCTAAGCAAACATGTAGACAGGGAGGGAATTAAATAAACAAATCATAAAACAAAAGACAGCTCCTTGAGAATCCATCCTGGAAATTCTTATCTGCAGGGTGAATTCATTTTTTTATGTCGCCGTATTGCATTCTTTAATAATACACTTATTCAGGCTGAATGGCATTTTGTTTAATATGGATGTTTTATCAGTTAGATTCACGGGGGGGAGGGAGGCGGGGTTAGGTGTGGGGGGGGGGGGGGGGGCGAAATGTTTTAGTTAGTTTTTATTCTCCGGCGAATGAACCATCAGCGCCCTTATCGCGCGTGCATCTGCAATGTAAATTAAATTGAACAAGGGCACTGCATTAGGATGCAAATTAAAGACCTTCCGAAATCCATTCAAATAATAACGGCGAATGGAGACCAAGGGGGTGTTTAGAAAAGTATTGAAGTTTTGCCTCAGTGCTTTTACGAGCCCTCATAACAATTTTCCCTGATAATTTACACAATGCTTATAATACGTTTTGTCAACATGTTGATTAGATGTATTAACTCCCATCCGTAAACAGTCTGTTCTCTCCATTAATCCGTACGATTAATGCAAATATTGACTAATTACAGGAATTACTCGCATGTAAGACCTACTATTTATTTTTAATGTAAGCAGCAGTCTATTTTATTCAAGAATCTATTAAGCGTTAAAAACGTTTTTTGTCTCCTAAGTATAGGTAGCATATTTTTGTTTGCTTATTTATTTATGTCTATTTTATTCAATAGATTGGTAAACAATTTATCCTCCGGGACTGATGTGTTAGGCTACTGAAAATGACGTGTGGATTGCGTGCTGTGGACCGAGCAGATTATCTAGATGGGATTTGAACTCACAACCCAACTGACCACAGCTTCTCACCCATACACGTTAGTTGATCAGTAGACTGAAAACAACCTACCTTTTCCTCATAATTCACCCAGTGCAGAAAGAGATCAAATCCTGATTTTTCTGAATGCCAGCTGGTGTAGTAGAGTGATACCTATTATTTTATCAGAATAGGTACTATATTAAAATGGCTGTAAAAAGGTGAGTATTATCCTAAATGAAAGTAATGCACTGATCGCGTGTCCCACCTTCCGGTCTGCCCTGTCATCCCTATCAGCGTCTTAACTGAACTAGGCTTTTCTGTCTGCTCCAAGCGCACCCACACGACACGCCTGTCATCGCTGTCACTCCCGGTAAGATGCCCTGAATGACTCTCGGCGTCACGCTCGCAGACAGGCGGAAAATTCTCCTAACCCCCTGTCCGTCAATGCTTTGGCGTAGCCGCCCCACCTCCACGCAAAACCCACCGTTACTCGCGGGGGCTTACCGGTGATTAACGACACGCTTGCTTTGGAAATGCTGCAGAACCTTCAAAAACAGTTTATTGCCGTTATTATTATTTTTCCCCGCTTGTGAACATTATCTCACAGGTTAGAAACCGCTACCGGGTCCGTACTGCCCGCGTTCTCCCAGTCAGGAGCATGTGAGTCTGATCTTATCCTTGACGTTACGGCTTAAATCTTGAGATTACCAAATACTCACGTATATTTGCATGACTTAATTACAGCAACACTCTGAATCTGTCTGATAATTATAGTCTGATTAAAGCCACGAGCAAATCGCTCTGCAAATTAAACATATTTAGATGAATAATTTCAAATGGAATTTTTTGTCAAGAGACCTTGTAATTTCATTAAATCTAATCCAATCCTTCAACAACAGAAGAGCTCTTGACTGGCAATGGATTCCTATAATGCTTGTTATGGAAACTTTTTCGTTATCCTTTTTAAATTGCACTTAATACATGTCTGGCACCACAATGACACAATAACTTGTTAATCAAATTTCAGGTATTGAAAAATATAAAACAAATAACATCTACAGTTAATTTTCAATGCTAGTTATATATAAATATAACAAATGTTTGCTCATATCCACCTATTAGATAGGCCTTGGTTAGCTTTTCTGTTAATGTCACCTGATTTGTGTTGGTACTGTTCAATTATTGCACCCCTGGTGGAACTATAGGCAGCGTAGTCTGTGCAGTTTCACTGCGGCCCCCAGAATTGGGGGCCCCACAGAGAGTTGACAGGGCCTTTCGTGGGAGGATCGTGAGGCTATTGATCTCTTTGTTTAAATTAGCAATGCATGTTACATTGCATTATGAGTCGCCGGACACTGAGAGATACATACCCAGATCTTGCACTGGGGTCCATTATAAGACACTTACACCATTGCATTGCATTCTTCAAGGCTGGTTGCAGCTGTGCATGCTAGTGGATGGTCTGGTGCACCCAGAGGCCATTATCTCCTTCCCATTTTGTCTTCCTCTCCCATCCTACTGCCACTGAAATTAAAATTAAATGATCCAAAGTGAGTAGTTGTGTTTGGTACACAGGGCTTGTTGGAAACAAGTTTATGGGCCAATTATGAGTGTGAAAAGTGTTTCTGAAAGGACATGACCATTACAATCCATGTATTACTCACTTTTAAACATGAAAGTCATTAATTGCCATTGTTAACACACCACAGCACAATATGTCCTTTGTGTTTAACCAATATGTGACAAGGGGGTACCTTGCTGGCCCGGGATTCAAACCAGCAACCTTCTAATCGCACCAGCACTTCCCTAACCATTAGGGCACCACCGCATCGCATACCATGTTATATGGTAATATAGGTAATGTAATAGATTATATAGTTAATTACTGTAGGAACCAAGAGTCAAACCAAGATCACTCCTGCAAAGTAGAACTGTTCTGCAGAATGAAAACTCCGGAGTCGTAAGTCAGAAGAGGCACCATTGAGGCACATGAGAGATGTCGTTCGCATCGCTGTCACGACACACTGCTGTAAGAAAGGAAAACAAATCTCAGCAGGCTTTTCACGAGATCATGCTGGATGTTCCGGAACTCAATGGAAAATCGCGTTTAGTTTGCGCCGCCCTGTTTAAAAGAGCATGGCTGGTGGGGGGGGGGGGGGGGGGGTGGTGGTGGTTGATTGCCAGTGAGAGAGGATAAATGTTGCCCCCATTGTGAGCAGTGGGCATGCCGGTGTGTTTGCTGTGGTTCAGTGAGGGTGTTCGGGCCCAGCTGCCAGAAACAGCGACTTTGGCAGTTCTGGGTTGACGGCTGATCTATGATTCTGGAGGAAACTCTACAGAGTGTCGATAGGTTCGCTCATTTCACTGCACTGCTTCTCGCGTAAATGTCTGCCAGTGCCCTTGGCAAAAGGAAGGGGGAGACACTGCAAGCTCGCGATAATACTGTCTGCCCTGCGCCGTCCTCGTGGTCCCACTCAGCATCACTGGACAGGCACAATTTACCTCACATTTAGGGATCCATCTTCTCATTAAGAACACCAGTGAAAAAATGTGCCTTTGTTTAATCAGAAAGAAAGTCTGCGTGAACTTTGGTAAAGTGCATACTGGCAGCTGCTTTTGGGGGGGGGATGCATTTGGAAACATTTATTGTGAAGTTTTATCATGAAAATGAAAACATATATAGATGTGACGATAGCAATTGTTTGAAAAGTGCAGGTCTTGAATGAGGGATTTTTAAGAAGCTGGTGATAAAACAGTTTATCTGCAGGTGTTAAGGGCAACCTAAGACAAAAATGAACAAAAAACAGTGGTTTTACATGACCGTGACTGGCTTACTGCTTTTCTCTGGCTCCCAATAGCGATGTTAAATCTTATGCAGGCTTGAGCTTAATCTGAACAAAACGGATGCAAATAAGGAATAAAGTTAATTATAAACTTTCATAAGTATTGTCAGACAAAGTGGGCAGGCGGTAGGTGTGGATATTCAGGTCAGGGACAAAGTCAGGCGGCGGCCACGTTCGGTCGGTTCACATAAGTTTAGCGAAAGATTAACTATGTTATTTTGCTAGTCTTTAACGCCGGAACTGAATTCAGTTTGAAGAAATTAAGATCCAGCAAAATAACAGCATTGTATTTTAAAGTTTTAGTACATCACCTGTAAAGCATTTCTGTTAATTATCAGTTTTGTTGTTTGACGGTTTGGTTTGAGCATGAAGGACATTATAATTATGATCAATTCAGAATGATGCTGGATCAGACCTGAAGTGGTTTAATTGTAAAGCCCAGGACTGAGTCATCTAATTAGCCCTCACCCTGGATGACCTGGTTTTCATGGTCAGAGAGAAGAATGACAATATACTCCCAGAGCGAAAGGGGTTTTGTCTGCATGTGAGAGCTGTTCGATAGATAGACGTACGGAATACGGCGGCTCAAACGGGCGGGGAAGTGATCAGTAGGACCAGCGGTCAGAGGGTACTGTGCCGAATTGTGTGCTACATCTGCCAGTGATGTTCAACCAGTATCGGAAGCTTCTTATAATGGGCCCCAGTTTTTTTTTAGGGGGGCTCCTTATTTCTGGACCCTTAACGGTGAAATGTTACAAATGTACCTTGTATGTTCATATACAATATGAACTTTCATAGCCTTGTCATGAAAAAGACAAATTCTTAGACACACTGAGCGATATAGATTTGCCAGCCAGATAAAGGATATCGTTTGGTTTCCAGAGGTTCCTAATGCCATGTAACATACCTTGGTAATTGTAATAGATCAATAGTTTCCTGATCCTCCCTGCAAAGGCGACTGTCGACCCTCCGTGGAGCCCCCTCCCCCGTTTCTGTGGGCCCCAGGGACACTGGGATACAGTTCTGCCAGTGCGCTCAAGGGCGCCACCTTGTGTGGGGGCGCGACATAGCAAGTCGATTTCACTCAGACGGCCTTCGACCGCACGTCTGCGCAGTATTTGTCTGCTGTAACATTAACCAAAGGATCTTCTTGGGCATGTATGACACTGGGCGTACCAGGCTGGGCTAAATTGTTACACGAGAAGTCAGTGTTATTTACCACCAATGCCTTAATTACGGACTTGCTGAGGGTTAAGTACCGTTCGCCGGACCAGAACTGATGAGATCTGCCCCGGACGGTCTAATCACAGCATGCCTCCTGAAAAGGGCTGTAAATGGGTGCGAGCCACAGGTGGGGGACGTACAGAAGGCAATGTCGGAGCTAATGGCTCGGAAAATGGTGCTGATGAATAGAGAGGGAGGGCATCGGCACGCTGTGGCGTGGAACGCCATTTCTCCGTCGCGGATGCTGAGGACGCACAGATTATCCACAGATGGCGCTAATAATGGCAAATCAGGGGTCTTGCAGGATGGACGGCGTATGGTCTTTGCTTTAATCGTGTGGGTTTAACTTGGTTTTGGTATTAAGATATGGAAGGGAATGGTTATCTCCTATTCTCAGAAACCACTTTCCCTCTGTCTTCTCTCTATTGATTTCAGAAAGAAAAATGTATGTAATGCCAGGAAACCAAGACACCCGAAGTCTTTGCGCAGGCAGTGTTGATGAGAGCGTATCCCCACATTTTATTTAGGTGTAATATTATATTAAGTCGTCCCATCTAGGGAGACCCTACCCTGCAGCCTCTAAATCCTGGGATAGGATCCAAGTTCTCTGCGATTCTTTACTGGATAAGCAGTTTTGGAAGATAGGAGGGTGGATTACAACAAGCTAAAACAATCCAAATTAGATTTCTACAAACTTTTTGTGTAAATTGATGCTGAAAATTTTGTTTTCCAATGATTGGATGAAGGGGCAGCATGGTGGTGCAGTGGTTAGCACTGTTGCCCCTGGGACCCGGGTTCGAGTCTCCGCCTGGGTTACATGTATGTTTGCATGTTCTCCTCGTGGGCTTTCCTCTGGGTACTCTGGTTTCCCCCCCACAGTCCAAAGCCATGCTGAGACTACTTGGAGTTACTAAACTGCCCATAGGTGTGTGTGTGATAACGGCATGGTGTGTGAGTGTGTCCTGCGATGGGCTGCCCCCTGTCCTGGGTTGTTCCCCATCTCGTGCCCATAGCTTCCAGGATAGGCTCTGGACCCCCCCCCCCCGTGACCCAGAAGGATAAGCAGTTTGGAAAACGGGTGATTGGATGACACATCATAATTAATTTAATTGCTGGTAAAATCTATTCATCTGCCAACTGTTTATCCAATATAGGGTCGTAGGGACTGACGTTAATATCCATTTTTAAAACACTAGCAGGCCTCTTTCCCAGTGTTCGCACATAATTGGAGGTTCCTGTTTTGTGGATCTTGCCAAAATGTTGTGTTGACCCTTGACCCCTGCCCTGGCGAGGCATTCCTGAATCGGTCCTGGTGGCCGCGTCCAACTGCTCTGCATCATTCCTCGCCCACCAGCATGGCATCACTGCCCCCACTTCACCTCGCCTGATTGTCTGGGTTCCGGAGACTCCCTGGGGACCGTCTAAGGCGCACAGACACAACAGCCCCCCCCCCCCCCCCCCCCCAGGCTCCCCTATCACCACGCCCACCAGTGGGTCACGCCTTCCAGGGAGCGATATTCATGCTGTGTGTATAAATGCGATGTTAAATAGTGCTGTGTAGAGTGCAGTGGGGAAAAAAAACTGACATATAGGCCGTCAGCACAGAGGAGAAATTATTACGCTTTGGAAAATGGAAAAATGGAAAATGCCGCTCGCTCGTTGTCCAAATGTGGATCTTTCACAGCACTCAGTGCTGGTCACTCAGCCAGCGTTATGGTTCAGCTGAAGCCATATAACACGCGTATCGCTAGACAGAATACTTGCAAGACCTGTATATAAAAAGGTAATCATGTCGACACGCATTGGATACAACATATGGTCCACTATTTATGACATTTAATAGAAACATCATAGCTGTGTGACATTTCACGCGTCACGCCCGTGCACAAATCATCGGTTTGGATGACGGCGTCCAAAAAATCCTTTGAAAACAGTTAGAATGTGCTGACTTTAATTGGAGATCACGGTGAATTTAGCTTCGGCAGCGGCTAAAGGAAGAGACGGTATCGGCTCTCGCTGGCGAACAACCGCCTTTCCCCTCCGATCCGACTGAGCGCTGTGTTACTACACGGAGAAGGAGGGTTACGTGGCTGTCTTTGTGTTGACAGATACAGAGCAACTACAGAAGGTGCCGTTTACACCCGCTCTTATTTGATTTATGAAGAAAGGGGAAGAGGGGAAAAGATACGATAGACGGAATGCCCCTATCGGAGCCATTAGTCTTGGTACCAGAGTAAACAATGAAATTCTATATAATGCTCTGGGACTTTATAGAGTCGTCGCCATGGCAACCCCCGCTTCCCAATCATATCTTTAATGAATAGGTAATGAAAGGGCCATAACATTCACAACTTCATTACTGGAACAAAGATCAGCAATAAAAGTGAATCACAAGCAATGTCGCTCCTCAGAACAGTTTCCGTGAATATTAGGCGGCCAACTTGTTTGCAGCAGTGATAAGCCTGAATTTGTGCATTGTGTTTATGCTAACGGGGGTGGGGTGGGGGGGCTTGCGGCCTTGCGGTCAGGTGACTTCTTCCAATGCTTTATTGGGGGGGGGGGGGGGGTGGTATTGAGACGGAGGAGTTTTCTCAGTACTCTCCTTTTCAAATCTGAAATCGGTACAGATTTATTCGCTTACCTAATTGGGGGTCTCTATCAACCGATCCGGTGGGATTTCTTCCCCCCTCCCCCCCATCCTTTATTTTTTTGTTTTAATGAAAAGACACGCTGATGAAAGCGGCGCTTCGAACGGGAATTATACTAAGTGCCTGTTTAAATAAAAAGAGGATTTAATTAGCAATGAAAATGTGACATTTTGCTTCTGAAAGCTGTCCAGATATTCAGGATCTCCACCACCAGTGGGACTGGCTGTCCTTCAAAGTGCTTTTACTGGCATGGAGGTACAGAGACACGTCTACTGGGATGAAGAGAATATGTGGAGAGAACAAGACAATAGCAGACAGGGAGCAGGATCAGAGCACAGCTGAAATACAGGAAAGAGATGCTTTCAAAGAGAAACATGCTTTTTTCATCACTGTTAAATATATATACATACTGTACATACATAAATACACAAATACACACATGCACGCATATTTTATTCTGGCAAGTGAACCTGTTTTGTTTACTGTGTTGGACATTTTCAAAAGGAAAGTTCTTGCAAGGCTCTGGCTGGGAGTTACTGTGGTTGTGAAACACAGAGAGTGAAGGTAGATGTTTGCAGATATTGTGACCGACATGAAAAATGTTTTTAATCAATAAATACATGTGATGCTATTGTGTTTTCGCTCTTTTAATACCAACACATGAAATATGGTTCCAGAATATTACAAAGATTCCTCCCGATATTATAAATAATACTTCACAAAAAGCCGTTCTCTGAACCGCTTTTAGCCTGAAAGGGGCACCAGTATGGTTTGGTTCGTTAGAAGTGGGGAAATCGTCACGGTTGGTCTAAAATAGATGCACCTTTCAGACAATAGATTTATTAAAGGTGGGGAGCTTCGCAGCTGAGAGAAAAACTGTGTTTTTTTTTTCAGTTTGAAGAGCTATGAGGAATGGTTCAAATGTCGGAAGACTCCTTCTTTGTAATCAACGATGTTTTTATCTTTTAGTGAATCACAGAAAGACGTTCCAGAGCCGGTGAAGGTTCTCCACGGAACTCTCCTTGCTAAATTTGTCTCAGTGAAATCTAGTGAAGCCGTGTGACCCTCGCAGATAGCTACAGCAGTACTCCTTTGAACCCCGCGTGTCTCTTAGAAACAGCCTCATGTCTCAGAGTTCCCCACATTCCCATGATATATGTGATGTGCTTTTTTTTTTTACGTATTTGTACAAAAAAAGAATTCCAAATGTTTGGCTCATCCCGAAGCTTGGTAATAATTTCACATTCCGCGTGTTTGTTTAGTTGAGCGGCTCCTTCTCTCAGGGCCAGCTTTCGGAAAACGAGATGCGCATCAAGACACGTCAGATTTGAATTTCCATCTCACCGCGGGATAATTCATATCCGCCGCGTCCCTCATTATCACAATAACCTCGCGAACCGAGAGCCGTAATGACGGCCGCGGCATTCCGAAGCCGGCTTTCCGATCCAGGTGATGTGGGTCCGGTGGACACTTATCGAGGGGCTCTTTGCCTTCGTCAGAACATCTCAAGCAACCCCCCCCCCCCCCCCCCCCAGATAATTACACAGAACCCACAGAGACCCCAAAAGGACATGTTTCCATAAAAAGCCTGACAGTGTATGCAGCTCCCCCACCCCTGTGGTGCCCCCCCCCCGCCTCTGTCAGCCATCCTCACGGTGCTTCAGTATAGAAGAGCTAAAGTTTGCTCTTACAGTATTTTTTATATCACTCTCCTAACTTGAGCTTACTCCAGTCCTCATATCCATCTTGCACCATGAGCAGATGTTCTGAGGTACCGCCGTCGTTCTGCCTTGCTGTCGGTCTTGGTCCATCCAAGGTGTCGGAGCCCTTCTGGGCACCGCGGCCCGGACAGGAAGCAGGTTTCTGGCTGGAGACTCGACTTCTCCTTACCGAAGTATAATCACTGAGTGAGCAAGTTAGATTCTGTCACAGGTCCAAATGTCTCACATTCATTCTGACAAAAGCTTTCAGACCAGGCATGAGAAGGATGTTTCCAAGATGGCCAAGCTAAGGTGGACCCAGATTATATCTTCATACAAGTAAAAATATTTAAATCTAAAACCATTTAGAGCCAAATTGTGCTTTTTAACTCTTTGGGCAGACACCATTCAGCCATTCAAGCTATGTGACACTCCATCTTCATCAGATAAATGCAGAGTTCACTACACCCATATTGTGTAAATGTTTTGGCCTCTTATGGCAGTTTTAGTGATGGAGCCCCCCCACCTCGAGCCGGGACAAAAGAGCCATCTTCTTGGGGGGGGTGGGGGGGGCGTGGGGGCACAGAAGGCCCCCTGTCATTGCAGGTCGATGTGGGGGCTGGATAAAGAGAAACTGTGTTTGCATCTGCTAATGAAGGTTGGAGAGTGTGAGCATGGTGGCCAGGCGGCCTGGGGGGGGGACGGGGGGGGCAAGCCGAATGGGCAAATCTCCTCCTCCTCCTCCTCCTTTCTTCTCTGCAGGTGCAGGATCCTTTTACCTCTCACATCAAAGGTGCCACGGCGCTCAAAGCCGTCTGCCGCCGGTTTTAATCTCCTCCGTTTGTACCTCTAAATAGAGGGAGGCGTAATTCATTTCCAAAGCGTCTCATTTCGCATTCGTGGTCATGCGCATTACGGCTTTGAGTGCCCAGTTTGTGAAAGATGTTTTTTTTTTGTTTTGTTTTGTTTTTGTTTCGTGCCTGTTCTTTGCGTAGATTATCAGGGAACGGGGGTGTAGTTTTTAAGGTCCCCCGTGCCGCGCACATCTGCCCACGGTAGCATCTCCTGCTCCTTGCCAGAGCTGAAATGCTTCAGAGGACGCAGATCAGCCCTGAGACACAGCTAGAGATTTTTCTGGGGCGGGGGAAGGGGTGGGTCTTAGATTCCCGAGTTCGTCACTCACACGGGTCTCGTCCGAAACGCCAAACCTGTAGACGTGGCGTATGGAGGGGTATGGCGCAGCAAAAATCGCAGAGACGCATAGAATTGCGAATCCCGACACGTGGCAGTGCTAATCTGGGAGTGCCGATGAGATGCAATATGAAGCGCTGCTTCATTAATATTCATGCTAATTATCGCAGGTAAGATGCCTTGGTGGCAAAGCAGGGATCACTCATAGCCTATCAATCATTTTATAGCGAATGTTTTCACTGTTTTTCATCGATATAGCTACACTGCTTCAGACAGACAGCAAACAGAAGAAGCAGAAGAGAGCGTAGCAGGCTTGATCTATGGGCGTTTGCAGTGGGGGGAGACTTCAGTGATGGAAGAGTGTTCAGGGGCGGGTTTGGGCTTGGGGGGGAGGGTCGAGGGGGGGGCTGTGCCTCGATCATCCTTGACCTTGCTGTGAACCAGACTCATTAGGGGCTGATTGCCACAAAGATTAAACTCGAGTCACGATGGGGCTCAAAGGGATCAAGGTGCGAAGTATCAAGTGTCTCATGCCAGCCTGCAAACGGAGCCTGGCCTGCAAACTTCGAAGCTGGCAGGCAAGCATGAGTCTGAAGCTGATCCGCAGGACTCGCAGCCAGAGAGCAGTACTTTGTTTCTCAAATACGTTCCTTCATGGCAGAGGTTGAGAGTTCAGTTCCAAAGTAAAGTACAAATCCAGACCAAGGTTGTGTTTCAACCAACCAGTTGAGTACTCTGTGAATATGACTCTCTATCCTCAACCGGTTGGTTGAAACAAAACCGGACCTGCGGACCTGAACTTTCCACCTCTGCTTCACGGTCCTGTACATTGGGCTCATGTAGATATTGGAGGGTGTGATGCTTTCACTTTGTGCGCCATTATCCGGCCGTAATTTAACAGTTTCTCGCTGCTCAAGGACAGCGCCATGCAGAGACTTTTTGAAGTCTGCATGTTTGGGTGGGGGGGGGGGGGGGGGAGTGGGTTTGGTTGGTCTCCCTCAGTAATATTTGTGTGATTGTCTGAGATCGAAAACAGGGACTCAGTAAAATTGGCCGACCGTGATTTGAAAAGCGTCATTTAGGGCTCAGAAGTGGGGCATTTTCAATCATACCCCCCCCCCCCCCACACACACACACACACACACACACACATGCACACATCCCTGCTGGAGAGTTTACCTGTCACCCCCTAACGTTTAAAAGCATTTCCACTAAAAGAGTACAATGCATTTTGCCATTTAGTATAGTTCATACTAATTTGTTTCTCACAGCTTATATCTGGGAATCGAAGAGAACAGCGGGGGTGGGGGGGGGGGGGTGTTCTCCTGTGCCTTAAGTGGCTGCTTTCGCTTGATTAAATGAAGTAGCCAATGAGGGTCAAAGGAAATGACAACACATGATAATCCCACCCACCTGAAATGCAAATCTTTGCTTCTCTCCTGGCTAGGCTGATATACCATCCCACCATCGCTGTCACCATACACCCCTGAGACAAGCACCTGCCTTCTGGGGCTGTGAAAGCAGGTCTTCCACCTGTTTTTGTTCACCTGTCCAGAATCTGCTCAACATTAAAAGCGTTGGTTCATTAGCTGCGCAGTCAGTCGGCGATATGATCTACAAACATAATTACCATGGATGAGGTGGCGTGGGGGTGGCACTCTGTCCTACATGCGATTTCTACGCCCAATATCGGATTAACCCCGGTATACGTAGGTTTTGGTCTTGGGGGCTCGTCTGGATGATCAGACCAGTCCAGATGAAGGCACAGTCATCGCCCATTTGTGTTCTACACACACCATGAATTCCACAAACCAGGTGTATGTGATTCTCACACCGGTACCGGGAGGGACCAGCGCTCAAGGGGGGGATGTTCACCCTTTTATAAGATACAGTTTAAAAAAATATTCTCCTTTTTTCTGAAATGAAGAGATGAGCTCCTCTGTTAGCTGTAAAGTCGCACATCCACTGTAAAACGCCACTGGACGCACTGCAACATGCTAACATTCACCAAACCTCTTTTGTATAGATGGGGCTCAAGGTCAGATCCGTACCTCTCAGTCTCCAGTGCAGTCAGTCTGAACCTGCTGTCGTCTTTATAGTAAGCATATAAGCCGGTGTTTTTTTTTTTTTTCCAATTAGTTTTCCAAGGAACCTGGATTTTTCTTCGCAGGCGTCAGTGACCCGACCTGTAGACGGTGAATGGTGGATGCGTTTGTCACATAAGTCTCTCTCCCGCTACTTACACAACGCACGTCGGCCTCCAAACAGTGGGCCGCAGTGGCACAGGTGCACCTTCATCTGAAGAGAAACACACTTACACTGCTCCCCCCCCCCCCCCCCCCCCACACACACACACACACACACACGCTGCTTCAAATCACAGCGATCCCTTTTTGAACCTACCTATCAGGGGTGCAGCAGGCAGCCCACCTTAATTCTTGTACCCACCCTGTATGACAACCAGCGATGTTATTGTCCAGAAATTCTAGGATCCAACCTGCCCCTCCCACGCCCCCCCCCCCCCCTTCCCCCAAGCCCCCACCTCCCACTCTCCGCCGGGTAATTGAATGCACAGCGTAATTATTACCACCCAGCCCGCAGCGTGGTGGCGTCTCATTTTCTGTTTTCCGAAATGTATTCAAATTTCCCGAATTTGATTCAAGGGCGAACAGGACAAATTACGGCTAACGGGAGCTCGCGCAGTCTGGCGCCCAAGGATTTGTGCGCTTTTCGGCGTCCCGTCTGTCGACTGACCGAATAACCAAGCCTGGAAGTCTGAAAAAAAAAAGATCTGACATAAATCTAGGAATCGTTGCGCCCCCTGGCAAAGTTCACAGGATGACGTAACAGCCCTATTATTCACCACCATAGTGACCACTGGCCAGCCTCCCACACAAAACTCGTAAGAGTCAGACTCTGAATCCAACGAAATCCTTCGCATTTTGCAGGTACAGCGGACACCCCGGATTCCCTCTTCCTATCCCGTTATTTCCCCATAAGCCGATCGATAACCAGGCAGCGGTAAGGAGACGGTGCTAATGCGGCCACAGGCAGGAGGCAAGAGACGCTTTCTGGCTGCCGGCGCGGCGTCAGCGCAAATTTCTCACTTCCCCGTCAGAGGCCGTTCCGCTTTGCGCTGTTCCATCAAGCCATACATTAAAGCATAAAAGTGAAATACCGCCTTATACCGGGAAGCTCATTCACACGTAAACACTAACTATTATAAAAGATTTTTTTTTTAAATCATTCCAGGCACATATTTCAAATACTTCAAATAGTGACCTAAATGGGAAAAAACCAAAAGTAAGATTTTTGCTGCCAGCAGGATTTAAACCTATTCAACAGTATAAATGTGAAATAAAAATATCCCAAGAGAATGTTCCCACGAAAGAAATATGTTGGTGGGAGGAAAACATGCCCCAAACTAAATTGCAAATATTGTTTCAGGATCCATTTTTTTCCCAAACTGATATCCTTATAAAATATGACTAGGTATATAGGCCTATAGCGTCTCAGACATAAGAGACCTTTATTTGATATAACATTCATAGACTACTTCGACGCGTTTAGATTCCTCCACGGTGACGTTCGCGACAAATGAGCATCTGAAAAAAGGAATCACTCTGAAGATTGGTTTTGTATTGTGCTCGCGAGTTTGTCCCCAAACAATACCCACATATCATCAGATAGGCGGCCAACACTGATTAACGGGTAAATTGCCCTGGATGGATGTGGGTGATTGATTTGATCGCCGCCAGTATAAGCAACCCGCCTACAGGGATGAGGCATCTGCCTGTTATCTTAAATCGGGCAAGTGACGTCATCCTTTGTGCTGGATTTATGTCTAAACTGAGTTCTGTCGCGTCCCATGTTCACAAAATGTATATTGCAATTTGTGTGCTAAACAGATGTATGACCATTTCTTATTTTTAGAAAGCATTTTTATAGATTTGTTTAAATATGTTTTCCTCTTTAATGTCATCTTCAAGCTTTTCCGCGCATACTAAACTCGAAAACTATCTCGTTGTGTGCTGTTTTTGTCTTCGTTATTTAATTATATTGAAATTCATTTCTAGAGTATATTTACTGTATGATAATTATTATTCTTAATTATGAGGGACATTTTGGTTTCCGCACACCAAGACACGGGGCACTTTTGATGCTACGCCCCATAGTTGCATAATTCTGAGACGTGGCCAGTAGTCATATTCATAACTGCTTATACAATTAGAATAAATTACTCAACGAAGTTTGGGAGCGCGGCGACGAACCTAAAAGGACTTTTTACGGCGCACCACAAAGCATTTACGTGCAATAACAAAGATCTGTTACTATGAACCGAGGAAAAAGAAAAAGAAAAAGATTAAATAGTAAAAAGTGCTACATTTCCCTTTGCGGTTACGCTGGTTTCAATTTTCCTTATACATACTGAGCAGCTCCTCACAGCCGTCTTGATCGAATAGGGTTTTGCATTGAACTCCAATTGT
This sequence comes from Paramormyrops kingsleyae, assembly GCF_048594095.1. Classification (NCBI taxonomy): domain Eukaryota; kingdom Metazoa; phylum Chordata; class Actinopteri; order Osteoglossiformes; family Mormyridae; genus Paramormyrops; species Paramormyrops kingsleyae. Next base: position 17,557,225 of record NC_132816.1, read on the forward strand.
ATAGACGCTTCATTGTGTGAACAGCGACGTGTCTATTGACCGGAGAGGGGAGGCCTTATTTGTTGGTGATGGGGCGGGGGGAGGAAAGGGGCTGGGGGGTGAAAGCAGGCAGTTCAGTGAAAGGTGAACCCCGGGAGATACAGAGCGAAGTGGGTTAGAGGTTTTCCGCATGGTCGCTCTTAATAGGCGCAGCAGTTAAATACGCGCTATTTGATAATGACTTTCCTCTGCGTCGCACGTCGTCTCGTTCTTATTTTTTAAGGAATGTCTCCGCGAGCTATCCTGTCCGGCAAGAAAACAGAGCGTTAGCTTAGCATTGCGGGGAAGGATCGTAAGGTTCATTCCGAGTATTGAAATCGCTGTGGAAAAAAAAAACTCCCCAGGGTCGCACCGAGTCAAGGTTTTCTGTCATGCGATGAAAAGACTTACGTACAGCCACCTCCATACACTGACACTCCCCCTCCCCCCCGCCACCTCCATACACTAGCATTATTTACCACGACGAAATGATTCAAACCAGACCTTGTCGCACACACATATGTACGAAGGTGTACGTGTGTGTGTGTATATATATATATATATATGTGTGTGTAACTTATACTGGTAAATTTATATGATTTAATATTTGTGCATTAATGACAAAAACCACACCAGAATATCCCTTCCTTATGCTGTGTACTTCCTGGGATAAGAGTCACTCATGTGCCGCATTAAAGGTTGGATAAAATGAATAACAAAAAGTTAGTATCCTACAGCAGACTGGGAAGCCTTGGGTGATTCTGCAGGATGGCATCCTGGTGGACAGTCCCAGTTAGAGATTCAGCTTTACAGCCTGATGCTTGTTGGTTCAAGCCCGGGGAAAATGGTGGAGCAAATCATTCAGATGTACAAGCAGGTGCAGTTGGTCTGGAAAGAACTGTGAGGCAGGCAACTAGATGTAATTAGACTGTGTCCAGCACACTGCTCCTGCTGCTGGGCACTGAAGCCCCTGGCAGAGATTTGGGCCCCCAGTCCAAAGCTGCCAGGGTTTTAACACCAGGTTCCTCTTCTCTTCATTCCCCATCTGTTCCACAGCATCCCTCTGTCTTCTCAGTGGAAAGTGGGAAAGAGAGCCAGGGAGTGAGAGAGAGAGAGAGGGAGGGAGGGACGGAGGGAGGGAGGGAGGAAAAAGAGAGAGAGAGGCTGACAGAGAGAGACAGGCAGACAGACAGACAGTGACAGAGGGAGAGAGAGAGAGCGCGAGAGAGAGAGCTTTATAGAGTGGGTGGGGGAAGGTGGGTGGAAAGAGAGGGTCAGGGGATGGGATGGGGGGGGGGGGGTAACAGCTCAGTGCTGAAAGGAGGAAAGAAAAGCAGGAATACTTATATACACTGTATACCTCTGAAGGTACAATTACTTGGCACTGGGGCTGTACCCTCAAAAGGTCAGCCAGTTGTACCTTAATTTTGTACCTTGGGGTACTCTTTTATCTGACAGCGTATGGAGAGATGATGAATGGTAACCCCCCCCCCCCCCCCACACCCCCGGCCCCTGACGGACATCCCCACCCAATACGAGTGTTATCCTTCGGGGGCACACCCTGCTTACTGGGTCACGAGGGAGCTGCCCCCCCCCCCCCCCTCCCCGTAGCACAAGTTCAGTTCAGCTTGAACAAATAGTCTCTGCATGCAACGCTAGTCGAAGCCCAAATGATGCCCTAGGCAAGCTTCACCCCCCCACCCCCGGAAAACGTCAATGGGGGAGAGGGAGGTCACCGGTGGCTTGCCAAGGCAGCGCCCCCACAGAAGGTGGTGCTCTAGACAGTTTCCCATGTCACCCACAGGGTTGTGCAGCCCTGTATGCACGAATGGCTCTGTAGCAGTCACAGAAACCTCCTAAGACGGGTGAAGTCTACATTAATGGATTAGAGGGAGGCGGCTCAGGATGTAGGCAACAGGAGCCATGCCTCTGCTTTTTCTGCAGTGTTGCAAAAAAGGAACAACCCAGGTACAAACAGAATTAATGTACCCCCAATGATGCAAACAGCATTAATGTACCCCAATGGTACAAAGAGCATTAATGTACCCCCAATGATACAAACAGCATTAATGTACCCCCAATGATGCAAACAGCATTAATGTACCCCCAATGGTACAAAGAGCATTAATGTACCCCCAATGATACAAAGAGCATTAATGTACCCCCAATGATGCAAACAGCATTAATGTACCCCAATGGTACAAACAGCATTAATGTATCCCCAATGATACAAACAGCATTAATGTACCCCCAATGATGCAAACAGCATTAATGTACCCCCAATGGTACAAACAGCATTAATGTATCCCCAATGGTACAAACAGCATTAATGTACCCCCAATGATACAAACAGCATTAATGTATCCCCAATGGTACAAACAGCATTAATGTACCCCCAATGGTACAAACAGCATTAATGTACCCCCAATGGTACAAACAGCATTAATGTACCCCCAATGGTACAAACAGCATTAATGTATCCCCAATGGTACAAACAGCATTAATGTACCCCCAATGATACAAACAGCATTAATGTATCCCCAATGGTACAAACAGCATTAATGTACCCCCAATGATACAAACAGCATTAATGTACCCCCAATGATGCAAACAGCATTAATGTACCCCCAATGATGCAAACAGCATTAATGTACCCCCAATGATAGAAACAGCATTAATGTACCCCCAATGGTACAAAGAGCATTAATGTACCCCCAGTGGTACAAACAGCATTAATGTACCCCCAATGGTACAAACAGCATTAATGTACCCCCAATGATACAAACAGCATTAATGTACCCCCAGTGGTACAAACTGCATTAATGTACCCCCAATGGTACAAACAGCATTAATGTACCCCCAATGGTACAAAGAGCATTAATGTACCCCCAGTGGTACAAACAGCATTAATGTACCCCCAATGGTACAAACAGCATTAATGTACCCCCAATGATACAAACAGCATTAATGTACCCCCAATGATACAAACAGCATTAATGTATCCCCAATGGTACAAACAGCATTAATGTATCCCCAATGGTACAAACAGCATTAATGTATCCCCAATGATACAAACAGCATTAATATATCCCCAATGGTACAAAAAATGTTCCTGATTTCTGTACCTTAAATTAGACTAAAAGGTCTATTTACTTACAGTTAAGGTATAACTGGCAGACCCTTTAGGGTACAGCCCCAGTGACATGTAATTGTACCCTCAAAGGTACAATTAAAAAGTGGTACTTTTTTCTGACAGTACATGTGACAAAGAAACAAAAAAAGGGGCTTTTTTGTGTTTACCTCTGAGGGAAGCAGACTGGAGGCCATCAGATCTGTGACTTAAGTCTGGCACTTTTAGTAAAGTGCTACTTGACTGCTGAGAGAAGGAGAGCGGGAATTTGGGCAGACCTTTCTGTGGAGTGAACGGCAGGTTGCGCATGCACGGTTCTGGCTATGGGATGGTTTACACATCACCTGCTTCAGCCAAAGCGATGTGGAAGGTTCATGACGTCCTGCGGGCTTTTTTAATTTCGCTTTTCCCAGCGTTAAGGAATTCGACGAGGGTCTGGTTTCTCTCAGCAGTCTGGGTGAGGAGGCCTTCGCATTTCCCAGCATGCACTTGGGCCCATTCCTGCGATGGGCTCCGGTCCAAAGGACACCCGCCATTTATCTGCCTGGGGTTCCCATGAATGGGAACGTGACTGACAGCTGTTGCTGAAGGAAGATCTTTGCCTGCCACATGTACTCTCTCCTTTCAAACACACACCCAGGGAGTGTGGAGTCTGTCACAGACTCACGATGTCAAATAGGAATCCACACTGCTATCACGTGATACCTCTCCCCAGACATCATTCTCGGGTATTTATTATTTATATGAAATGTGTTACGCATATGAAACTCTGTCACTATGAAATTAATATTTGTGATTTCCGAATCAATAAGAAGGTTGATATAAGGATTAAAGTTGTTAGTTGCTACACCTGGCGGGGGGGCATGCTGTATCTCGGCTGAAAAGAACGTTAACTTGGCATAGGTTTTGAAAATAGAAGGTCGATATGCAAACTACTAGTTATCCTCGCGACACTTAAGACCGACGATAAAAAATACGTTTTCAGGTGTTTGATAACAAACCGTTTAAAACATTGATATGAATAGGAAGCGGGCGCACTTTGTCAGCCGCAAAGGCGTCAGTCAGTGTTTTTCACTCTTAATCCCAACTTCTTGATGTGAAGAGCGTACAGAGGCGCATTTGAAGCGTGAATAGCGGATAGTTTATTCAGACACCGACTCCAAACCCAAATCCGCCATTCAAGGCAGGCTGAATTCAGCGCTGATTACTGTGGATGAAATGCAGAGCCGCATCCATAGGTACTACAGTCAAATCACAGCCTAATTCAATCCTCAATACCTCCATTCAAAGCAAGAAAAATGTAGCATTTTGCAAGTGTATTCCATTAAATGAAATCTTTCAGCGCCCATTTTGAGATGCAGTCAGAAAAGCAAAAGATCTGTCAGCTTTTCTTTACATCTGTGAAATAAACTGCTTTTTATAAATTCGGTCAGTAGTGTACGGAATGCACTTGGAATACTTTCTCTCACCCTCTCTCTTGGTCCGTGACAATAACTTGTTGAGACCTCGGAGAGGAAACCTGCATTAGTTAAAAACTGAAGAAAAAAAAAAAACGATTAATTTCGGTAACACAGCTTCCAGGCATGAATTCTGAGAGGTACACTACAAAGAAGAGAGACTGTAAACAGCACATATGAAATTACCTTAATGTAAACTGTGTATCAATTATTGGTGGGCATAATCACCAGTTCTGGCAGTCATTAACATGCCATATAATTACCTGCAGCTCCCCTAAATTAGTCAGACAGATGAAGCATAAAATTATTAGCATGTTCCTGTATCTGCTTTGCGTATAAACATTGCCGATCTATTAAACAAGGACTGAAAGCACACGGCACGCAGTGTGTAAATTAATCATTTACGATGCATGCCGTAACACCTGCAATAACAAATGCAAGCCCTCACTATATAAGACCAAAGAAGGTAACGCGGCTATTAAAGATTACCTATAATAACTTGTATCTTTTTTTTTTAACTATACCAGTCTCATTCCCCACTAGTTACCATGCCTGTGTGTGTTATGTTCATCCAATCGTTTATCGTGCTCAGTTCTTGTAAATGTTATACATACAGGATTATGCTTGTGATTTATTGTTGTTTGTTTGCTATTTACCTAATGAACTCAAAAGCCATACTCATTAAATAGTAAGCGAAGAAAATTCATGAAACGTTTCAAATAATCGTTTGAATCAGAATGCAGCTCACCAATGGAGGGCCGACCATCTTGAACTGGAAACGTAAGCATTGATGCTTCACGTAGCCTATATTAGTATGCATGCAGCTAAGTATGTTTACTGCAAATTTTTATGCCAGGCAGCAAAGAAATCAACACAACAGATTAGAGGGTGGGAGTATGGGCTGACCTATCGGCTTACATGAGCATGGAGAAAAATTAGAATCTACTCAACAAGTGGAAAGCACATCTCTACAGTGAACTCATGGTAAGCTTTCCCGGTCCAGCAGTGTAACATAGTGTAGCAAATCTGGGTTTGAACCATTCATTACCTACAAAGTTGTTCCCCCTTCTGGTCAAAGGTTGGAACAACACTTTCCTTTTTGTTTCTTAAAACCTGAACATGAACTATCGGTTACCAAGTCGCGCCAATTGGTAAACGGCAGGAAAACGTAACAAACAGTCGTAAAATTTCCATGACAATACACAACCAGCAGCCGTATGTTTAAAAACATTAATTTCAGACAAAAATCTGAAATCTGAACCAGAAAAGTCTGGTTTAGATTTAATGTCTAACGTCTGCAAAAGGCATTCAGTACATACATACACATACATGCATACATTTATTTTTATATAGCGCCTCTCAAAACAGAGTCGTCCCAAAGCGCTTTACAGGGTTGTGTTGTGATACATAAAACATAATTAGAGAGAGATACATAACAGGGGAAAAGGAAGGAAAGAAACTGAATAAAGAAAGAAGAAAGCCAGAAGACAACGGAGGAGAGGAACCAAAAACTCCCAAGTAGGGAGAAAACAAACCTCTGGAGGTCCAAGGTCAACTGGCCGCCCAACCCCCCCTGGGCCATTCTAACATTACCGAAAACAGAAAAAAGCAGACATGCTTGCTATAATGGAGGTATAAGCTGCGATTTACAGTTAAGACAAAGTCCATCAATGGGTCCGTTATCCACGTTGGCCTCTGAGGGGCGGCCAAAGTCTTTTCTCCACATTGGGCTGTGTCGTGTGGCACTGAAGGCTGCACCCATGATGATACAATTCGCATGGCCCATTTGCTATGTCACCCCTGCATGGGACCGAACCCACCCCGGGCACCCCCCAGGCACCACCCGGGCACCACCCGGACACATGGGAAGGCAGAGAGTGTGGATGGTCAGAACATGCGTTGACACATAAACGGACAGGCGTAGTAGATAAAAATGACATGTACAGCAGAAGCGACAGCCACAGTTATGTTGTGGGAAAGCTAAACTGAAGTAATGCGCCTTCAGTCGAGATTTAAAGACTGAGACCGAATCGGCATCCCGGACATAGACTGGTAAGGCATTCCACAATGTAGTTCAGTGACAGTGAAATAGACAGTTTAATGGAGCCCTGTGTGCTACTGCGATGGAGGTGCAAGTAATGTGACTATTAAGTACAGAGGAGAAACTTTAAGAAAGGGTGGAAATCCCACCCACCCCACTGAAATAGCGAGTCAGAGGCCCTACAAACCCACTAGGCAGAGCAGCTGCATTAGCCTATCAATGTCAAGGAAGGGGCGACATTACATTTAATAGACGACATTGCATTAAAGTGGAGGACACACCATGAGCCTCGGATGTCTCCCAAGGAGGTTCCCTTCCTCTGCCGTTTGACGGAATATCGAGCATCTCCGCTACACTGCAGCCGAGTAAACGGGGATGCGAGGGGGGGGGGGGGGTGGTATTATCTGGATGAGGCTCTCCATGGCAACTGATCAATAACCCCCAGAGTAATCTGATTGTTTCCATCCCAGCACCCAAATCCAGAATGGCCATTCCCCTCCCACTTAACAACTAAACCATGCAGCAAAAGACAGATAGGACTTCAAAGATTAACAAAGGTCAGATCTCAGGGCAACTGATTGGACTGGACAACATGAGAAAACGCACTGATAAACCCTGGATCAACACACTATAATAGAGTATATATATGTACACCATGTATGTGCCACGTCCTTGTAACTGCCTTTGTGGACTGCGCTGGCCATTTACCCATTTCTCCGTCTTTGACGATTAAATACTTGCTCCTTTTCACTGATACCCACGTGCTTCCATAAGAAGACTATAGTCCGCCCCGATTTAACACAGACACAAAGACGGTTTAACTATAAACACATGCACGGTACTCTATCGATATTACAGGCTTTATGCAGTTTTATCCAAAATGATGGTTTACTTGACAAATGCCCGGGGATTTATCCACCCATATATCAGGTAAATGAAGATATGGCGTCACCCCGCATAAATGCGATGTTGGATGAAGAAGGGATGAATGATGATTTTACGTTCCAACTACAAGTCAGTCTAATTAAACACTGCCCCCACCTGACTCTGATTCGCCAAAAAACGAAATTTAGCTTAATTAGCAACCCATCTAACGATGACAACTATTATCGTCATCATCCTCCTTAAAGTCATCTACATTGTTATTGTATCATTTAGTGGATGACCTTGTTCAGGGCGATTTGCAGTGCACGACATTAATTACAGTTTCCTACTGTGGTTAATATTCAACCGTTATCAAATTACGTCGCCCAGAAATCTGCAAGCGCAGCACAAAATGCAGACGCGGAAGAAAATGTTAATGAATAGGCACGATGAAACAATTACAAATCTGTCAATTACATTTGATTTAATTAACCTGTGTTAAATATCATTTAATATATATATACAATAACGTTATAAGACTTGAAAAAGAAATTAAAAATTAAAACGAAAAAAATCATAATTGATCATTATGAAAATTATGTATTTTCCAAGAATAAATCAGGAGATTGTGGTTGTGTCATTTCATAATTATTCAGTTATTTGAGTTAATTTTTATTTAATATGACATTGGTAACTCACCACACACACACAGAGACACACACACACACACACGCTATTAATAAGACTATTTAAATTTCAGTAACAGCATTAATTCAGGCTACAAGTCCACCTCCGTATCCACGCCAATTTACAGCCATGGTTACAGGTCTTACGTGAAAACTTCCCGCAAGTCTGGATGCTGCATTTATAATATAAAATTATAATTAGGCCCGATGCCTAGTCCTATACGAGTCGATTAGCTTTGCTCTTATAGCAAAACCCGGAGCTGCTTATGTTTTTTTTTTCCATCGATTTTGAGCATCTTTTTTGCTCGATGTGTTAAAAGTCAGTTTGGGCTCCGTTCAGCGGCGCCGCTGCTTGGATTTCGCGACAGACAAGACCGCCAGATGGAAATAGAAATTCTCATCAGCGTTATCTAACATTCACCTCGTACGTTTATTTTGGCTTTAAAGCATTCCTCTCAGATCACAATAGCTGTATTCTTTGGCAGGGCTTTTTAGTCTCTTTAGCACAGACCTGCCACGTTTGGCCTTCTAAGAATATCATTTCCAGCAGCTGGGTTACGAACTGCACAGTATAAATAGCTCCCATAAAATGCGTCCAGCTGTGGCCGCCTCAGCTGGCTGTTCATTTAGTTTATAACCCTTAATATGAAAGGGCAAACGTTGGAATAAAATAAAATGCGGGATTCGGTTTTAATTGCAGAATAAAAGTGTCAGGATTCAGGTTCGGGAAAGACAGCGCGTCTGTTTTCTCATAACTGTTGTATTTCTTCCGTGGCGTCGAAATCCAAACGTTTTAATATTAAATATGATGTGGAGTCCAGAATATACTGTCAATGATTCTAGATTGGTGACGTTTCTCCAAAGAAACTGAATTGACGGACCACGGTGTGGAAGTAACCCCCGATTCGGGGCTGAAATCTCCTGGTCTGGACCAAAGGTGCGGTATCAGTTGTGCGGTATCCCACACAAATTTCCCAAGAGCTGGGACCTCCAAGCAGGTTTGGAAACAGAACTTCTCTACTTCTGTTTTCCCTTCTTTCGAAACCACGGACAATTTCGTGTTGGCAGCTGGGGTCAAGCTTCTCCGTGGAGAGCGTGAGCCAAGCAAACACAATGTGAATGTGAATAACAGAAGAGTGGGAATCAATTCTTTCGCTGATTTAGCTGAGATGCCGACAGAGCGGAGACTTCTCGAGATGCTTTTGTAATTTATGTCGGTGAGGTTTGCCAAATTAATGCATTGCAGAAGTTCTCTAAAGCGTCTTCCGCGGCTTCATGCATTTTGTATGACGTTAACAAGCGTTTCTTGTGGATGATGCACAACCCATCCGACTGATCTTACAATCTGCTCGCTCTCTCTATGTTCTCTGCTATGTAGGTGAAGAATGTTTTGAAATGCATGTCTGTTTAGACTCACCCTTGTGTATCAGAGGAGGGCAGCCAACGCTTAACACACTCAGAGATGTATTATGGAGACCGGCTCTATGCAAAATTCTGTGTTTCATGTCAGTGTCGTGGTCTGTCGAATTGTGTACAACAAATAAGATGAAGATATACCCAGTAACCTGAGCTGCATCGCTCAGACAGGCAAGACTAAGGCTTTTCACGATGACCCTATAGTGTAAGTGTAAGCTGTTTCATATGATCGTCGTATTATCCAGAAGTCCAAAACCAGTACGTGTTTCCCAATCCGGTCCTCGGGGACCCACAGTCGGTCCACATTTTTTGCTCCCTTCCTGCTCCCTGCCAGACAGTCCACATTTTTGCTCCCGCTAAGGAGCTGGGTGGGAGCTAAAACGTGGGTTGTCTGGATTGGGAAACACTGTCCTAAAATGATTAAAAACAAACCATGTCTAAAATTTCTGTGTGATCTATCTGAAAGCAATCTTGTATTTTCCCCCTAATGCCCACCGCTGAGGGCGGCGTGGTAAATCCATAAGCAGGTGACGGCCGGCTTCGACTGGGCGGCCGGGGCCGAAGCTGCCGCCGTCCAGCGCGTGTCGGCGTGTCACCGGCCTCCCCCGTCCTCCTCCCCGCAATCCGTGCACTTTTATAATCCCTTTTGTAACCGATTCGCGCTTCAATTTATTAATTAATCCAGTGATGGGCGGTCGCGCTTGGCGTTTCACGCGCACCAGGAGTTTAATCATATAGATATGGTTAATAAACTGCTAGAACTCAGACCAAAATGCCTAATCATTGACTGATTTTTTAAATATATATATTATTATTAAAGAAATACAATGAGAAGACATTTAACAATCTTTGTTCTGTTTTTTTTTTTTTTTTGCTTATAACGTAAACTGGAAAACTATAGGTGTCTTATTTTAATATACCTGTTACCTCTGTCACTAAAACAATTCTTTTCCAAACGGATTATCGGAAGAGCCCTGAAGCCCAGAAAATGAGCCGATCATTACCGACCTCCAGCTGAACATCTTCTCTCTCTCTCTCTCTCTCTCTCTCTCTCTCTCTCTCTCTCTCTCTCTGCCCGCTCCTGTCGACATCGCTGTCCTGTCGGTGGCTCTATTACCCATGAGGCCCTGTGGGCCCAGGGCAAGTGGCGAACACCAGGACGCTGAGGAGCAAGCTGTCAGAGCACATGTTGTGGCTGCAAAACCCCATTGCACACTCCCCCTCCTGGGCCGGGGCAGCCGCGGACCTCTCCAAGCGACTTCTGCTAGATTTGCTGCCTGGCAGTCCCCAGGAGCCCCGGGGATCGGGGGAGGAAGCCCGGTGCCCAGGTTATTTTTTTGTTGTGGCACAGCGGAGTAAGAGTTGTGCTGCCTCCTGTTGCCGATAAAATTTTTCTGTGACCCAAGCCCTTATTTAAAAACTGGCAGGGGAAAGGAAGGGGGGTGATTGTTAAGCCTCTCGTTCCAAACCAGTTTAGCTCCTTCAGCTCTTGCATTTTTCATAGTTCCATAGATTCCTGGAGGCCACAACAGATTAATCCACTGTTACAGCAGATGGCACCGTCACAGCATCAAAATGTCTGTTTGAATCAGTGCCTGGCTTGTAAAATTCGAAGCATGTGAATTCATTAATCGAACAAGCAATACATTAGCATTTTAGACCTTGAGATCAAAAATCATTCACTCGTTGCACTGCATTTTTATGACCTCCGAATGTAAAATTAAGCATATCCAAAGGGTGTCAACATTAATTATTTTTCGTTAAATTATTTAAGTATTTCGTTTATTGAAGTCAATCCTGTTTTAATTTCGCTATTTCAAATACTTCAAATGCTATTTCATGTTGCATCCTTTTAGCGTGAGGCTATAGGGTCTCTCCTGTCCGTTTTCTTGAAAACAGGCAGCGTTCCTGCTTTAAAGGCTTATATATTTATGGATTGTTATAGATTTCAGACTTTCCAGCGTGTGAATTTACATGCCGGAGAGGTTCTTCATTTGCATTTAAGAGGTGCCTTGGAAGACGCTATCCCACGCAGAAGAACATTCTTGGAGAGTTAAAATTATAATTACTGGACTAATAGGATCCTGAGAAGTGTGTGGGTGGCAGCGGGTTCAGTTCGGGGTTTTTTTTGCAGGTCATTAATGGACTGAAATCCGTCTGCAAGACAATTGACAGGAGTCTCGCAGTAACCTGACACGAATGACGAAGCGGGTTATTAAGTCCTTACGGCTCCTTTACCGCGCTGACACCGCCGAAACACGTGTCCTTAATGCACTAGTTTCAAAGTCTCTGAGTTGCTTAACAAATAAGGCCAAGCAGGGTGACGGAGTACTTTATGCATTTGAAATGCAAAGGTGTCGGAGACCTTTGTGCCGGTGTTCTGACGAGTTGAGCTACCTATCGAGACTTGCTATCGGGCCTTTCTGCGCATGTGCAGTTCCACCGTTTTGGGATTAGGGTTAGGTTTTAGGGGTTAGGGTTAGGGTTAGAGTAAGGGTTTTAGGGGGTTTTGGGGGGTTAGGGTTAGGGTAAGAGTTAAGGTTAGGGCTATCGATTAGCACTACGGTAGCCTAACTCGACAAAGTAGCTTAACTTGACTGAACACCGGCTGTTTGTAAAGACCGCAGGATGCATCTGGCTGCCCAGAGGAAGGGTCTGGATGTAGTGCGTCATTGACTATATACATCCATCTGTATTTCTGTCATTTACTATCTGATATGAGGGATTAAACTCAGTGAAGAAAATATAATGTATTGGTGTGATCACTGGTGTTCTGTTGAAGCAATGTTTTATTTTAAATGTTTACTGTACATCGGTGTTGCGATAGCCGTGTTAATATCCGTTAGGCCAGTCTCGTTTTCGTTTGCTAGTAGCTAATGTTATAGCACCATTAATGTGACAATGGGCAGAAAACTAGACAGAATGATAATAATTATCGGATTGAGTCCAGGAAACCTAAAAATGCCTCTCTGGGTGGGCATTTCTGTAGCTGGTAATAATCACTGCACATGCAACAGCCCAAAATACAAGCAAAGATTAGACTAACCTTATTAATCCCTCAAAGGGAAATTCCGGCATTACAGAAGCAAGTTATAAAAAGGATCAGACAGTACACACAACATAAAGGTATAATGTAACATGAAGGGAGATTTTATACAGATCTCTGTATACAGACAAACACGTTTAAGATGGAAACGATAAATAGCAACTAAACATGCAAGCCCTAATACTCTGTACAGACAAACAAACAGCAGGCAAAGTTTAAGGCTTGAGATTGTGTAGTCATAGGGATGAGTGCCAGAATATCCATGTGGATTAAAGATCCAGGTGGATGTTTAATTTTAATATAATGAATAGTCCATTAACTATAATTACCAAGCAAGACAATTGAAAGTCCTGCCAAGTTGTCATAATGAGTTGTGACAACTTGGGTAACTGGAAATCAAAAGACCATTAAGAAACTAAGACCTAAGGGGGGGGGGGGGGGTTAACACAAAGTGCCACCGAGCTTGCAGTCGTGTTCAAATTTTTCTTATCTGTGTAGATGTGAAGGAGCCCAAATTAAAATGTTATTAACCATTTTCAGTGATTTCATTGCTAAATGATTAGTACAATAAAGATCATTTATGCCTCCATTACAGTGATAGGGGTGTTAGATAAAATGTATCCTATATTTTTCATTGATTTATCAGGTTCCTTTATCTACGATGAGATACGGATGAGAGCACAAGTGCATACGGCAATCGCAGCGAGCACAGTGTGTGAGCAGAGTAGTCGTGTTTGAGTCAAAGGTGACAGTGAGCTCTTGTGCAATGAAGCACAATCTGGGACAAAGAGCATTTCCATGTTGGACAGGTTGACTTCCAGATGGTCGTCCGTCAGGAGAGAGAGCGGAGTGGTGGGGGTTGGTAGGGGAAGAAGCTGCGATGGAGACTGAAGATAAAGGAGGATTTGCAAGTAAGTTCCGGAAAACCCAGTGGAGAGGCCATCCTCGAACGGCTGACCTTATTTTGTTTCCCAGCTTGTCCGTTCCTGACCCTGGGGCAGTAATGTCTGACATCTTGCATCTTTGCCCCCCCCCCCTCACCACTTCCAAAGCGGTACGTTTTAGGAGATATGGGAGTGTCTTCTCCGTCGTCATGGAGGGCACAGCGCTTCGCATGCTTCATAGCGGGAACCTCAGGGCCTCCCGTTTCCGTCTAGCTACGTCGTTCTTCGTCTTCGTGACATATAATAAGACATGAGAAAATAAATCGGAAACGTCATGCAACAGAATTCAATAGCAGATATTTAATGGCTGTTAAGGGCCGGTTTTCTTAACTGAGGTGTCTGGTGTGTAACTGTTACCTGTTACGGTCCCTGTCTGTATTGTTCACATTTTGTTTGTTTATTTGCTTGTTTGTTTGCTTACATAACCTAAAATGTCCCCAGTTGCCACGATTTCGTTCTTTTGTATCATCTATCTATGTGTCTGTGTAACATCACCACCTGGAAAAAATTTCCTTGGAAATTACTGTGAGTCTGCTTCGTGAATAAAATGCCATTTCTGTATCCTCCCCCCCCCCCCCCCACCCCAGTACTGGGTCACAGCAAGTCTGGAGCCAATGCCAGCAAATACAGGGCAGACTCTGGACAGGATTCCAGTCCATCACGGGCCATACACACACACACACACACACACACACACACAAAGGTTTGTAATTATATACAGTATTTGGGGGGGGGGACTCTCCATTCATTTCTATGGGGAAAAAATCTAATCCCAGCATGGTGACCTTAACCCCTACCCAGCACTAACCTAAGTAACCAAACAAAATATGAGATTTTTATTTTTCTGATTGCATTTACAGATCTTCGTGGGGACCCGAAAAATGGTCCCCACAATGTAACAAAAAAAAACAGGCTTTTATTACATTGTGGTGGATATTTGGTTCCCACGATGTAAGATAAATATAACCTACACACACACACACACACACACACAGCTCACATAGCTGCCCACTGATTTATATAGATGCCGCTATATTCCACATGCAAATTAGCATACTCATTTGCATATAAAGTAAAAATGAAGTGGGTTTTTATCTGCCTTTTCCTGCGCTTCTGACCAAAGGCATGTCAAGATCTATCTGTAGTGATAGATGTTCTCCACTAGGTGGCCTCATAAGGTCTGATGAAAATCGGCAAACAAGACAACAGCACCGGGCGGGTCAGTGTGGACGACCCGTTGGTCTTTTGACGCTCTTGGCTATCAGATAACTGTTCCGAGAAAGAGCCCCACTTGGTTCCCATAGCAACACACCAGTGGGGGGACTCAGGACATTCACGTGGGCATGGTGGCAGTTGGGTTGCTGGTAAATCCAATTTGGGCGGGGGGGGGCATGCAGTAGTCTTGGATTCTCTGAATTTCCCCCCCATTTCCTCTCTGGCGCAAAGTCGGTCCAGTTTGTGAGCTTAGATTGAGTGGGAGCTGGAAACAATATAGAGCAACTAAAGATGCAAGCCCTAAATGCCGATCCCAGAGACACCGATATCAATCCCCGTACAGAGCTGGGTGCGTCGGCTTCAGCTCCTCCATCAGGTGGGTCCCCTGGATGCGTGACAAAACAAACATTCGGGCTTTGAGCAACAAAAGCAGCATCAGGCTAAACAACTGTGTAATCCCGCGTGTCACGGTGTGGGCGGGGCCTGTCGAATTGACACGATGCCTGCCATGTGGGATGTGTTGGATGTGCCGTGAAAAAGGCGGCCGTCGGAAACGTGTGGCAGGCTACAAACGCCCAGGCTGTTGGGGGGGGGAGGTTACACCCAGCCTGGGGGAGCATCGCTGGAGTGCTGCCACGCACTGGCCCCAGCAGTGTCAGGCAATAATTTAGGAATGATTACGGTTTACTGAGTAAGTAGTAGGTGTGTTTTGAAGGATCGGGGGATGGGGGTGTCTAATTCAGTGGTGCACTTTGTGCACCCTCAGATCACAATTAGCCACGGAGAAGCAGCCATACTATGGTTTCCTAATAGTTCACCATGGTATATCTCTAAATAATTAACAACCAATTAGCAACCAATTTATATCACTATTTCTGTTGTATTAATATATTACAATAATTTGCACTGTCCTGTTATACCACATTGTGATTTTACTGCCTTACAAAGTTGGAGCTTTTCAAGGTTCAAAGGGTCTTTCCATGGACCCAAATCTTCAGCTCTCAGGTTGTTTATGCTCTTACCGATCATGCTGTCTGCTGCACGTATTATGCACTAAAATTCTGGGTGGGTGCTGCACACCGTTATGGTTTTTGTGGTGCATTTTCATTGGTCCGGCAGGGGCGGGAGACTTGGTCTGTGACTGTCGCCCCCTCTAGCAGTGGATATTTTTAAAATCTGTGCAGACGCTGTACGGTTTCTGTTGCACAGGAAGAACTGTTGACCGTACGGATGCATTCCATAAGTTATCGGGTCTTTTGTACGTGTTTAGTATATTTTTTTGTTTGAGAGCATTATTAAGAGAGCCGAATTTTTTCCCAAGGGAAAATCTCTTTACTGTAGATGTGTTTACCATACCCTGCGTATGTTAGATAGGGACGTTCACCTCTCCCGTATTTATCGTGGCTCCCGTCAAACGCGCCATCCACCGGCTCTCCACCTCTTATCTGCGTCGCAAGCAAGGGAGAGTCACAAATGAACAGGGGCTGATTAGCTAATTCGGGTTATCACCTAATCGCCCCGTCCCAAGGCTTCTGTTTAACACGGTGCGCTTTGTTGCACATTGGCTGCAATTATACCATCTCCCCTTTACGGCGGAGAGAGAGGCTTTTATTACCGCTGTCTGCGAGTTTTATCTTCTGTGTGCAAACGGTGCCGGACCTGTCAGGCAACAGACAGGATGTCGCACTGTTGTTGAGGTAGCAGGATAATGAAGTAGCGCTGAAATGATGATCGAGCAACAGGGTAACTGAAAAACTGTTATTAAATAAAAATAAATTCCCTCGTACGACCATTACGGGAAACCCCATGAAGTTGTAAACATGGTTGTGCCTCAGAACTTAGCTTTTAATGGGTCATTTCCCTCCTTTTCTCATGTTATCTAACTGGATTCATTTCCATTTTCCGAATACTGTGAAGTGAGATTTTTTTCTGATGGCTTAATGCTTTCGTACATCTAACTAGCATTTATACCCATTGTACACCCACTAAGCACATTACCTAGCTGGTACCGCCTGTAATAGTCAGTGAAGGTCACGAGGAAGAAGTGAGACGGAGCACTGCAGGCTGCCGCTAGGGGGCACTCTTCCACATTCGGCTTACCCCCCCCCCCCCCCACAACCAGAGCACTCCGATGGCACATTGTTACCATGACAACACCCACACTCAGGTTTCCCTCACCTTACACGCCACCTCCCGCTGTCCTCTTCACAACACATGTACACATCTTCGAAAGTGAGGAAAACACAGGTTTCCCCGCCAAATGCTGTAGTTAGTGCCCCTGACAATAGACATTCTCACACATTTCGCACCTCCATTGTTTTTTAAGTTCACTTTCTATATCATCTCAAACTACACTCCTACTTTAAGCGCAACAATGTGCTTCTGAAGAGATCTGAGTAAAAATAGCACGCTTCTCATCTTAGGTATATTACTACTCTACATAATGCCTGGTTATATAACAGGTATTATCTCGAAGGCAGAGGGTGAAACTTCAGAAAGCCATAAAATATGTACTGCTTTTCATAATTCAGCTTTATTTTTTACCAAGTAAAATGTCCTTATATGACATACATTTTGTCATATACTTTGTCATATAACACTGCATAGTGCGCGTCAAAAATTAATCTACACACAAATGTATCTACACAGAATTATAAACATCAGAAATAAGCAAAAGCATATGTTAAAGAATGAGGTCTAGCATCCAATTAAACGCACACACATTAATTGAATGACAGACCGGTAAGTCAAATAAACAGTTATTTGTTGTGTAAAACAGAAAGCCCATTATTTCATCTTTATTTCATTTAACCTTCATTATCTCGCAGGCGATAAATCGTGCTTTTATAGATCATGCCAACAGGCACTTGTCTTAAATTGGCCATGCTACAACCACGAGGAGCTGAATGACCAAACCGTTTAACGTCTCACACGACTGTGGAAATAACAAGCAGGGAGACAGCTTCACTATGAACAACCTGTATAACCCATGTATTAAGGTAAGATTACTTGTGCGCTAGTCAAAGACACTGCTGTATATCATCCTAGGAATTCTACTGAGCTATGGGCTGGTCTCTGTTCAGTCCTTCTTCTAAAACTCTGCCTTTACACCCAGGTATAGCACATGTTTCTGATTTTAGGCATGAACCTGGCAGCAGCTGTAAGGACTTTGCATATCAGACAATAAGGGGTCACTGACAGCCATTACCCATGGGGCCTGTTTGGTCATGCTCCTTGTGACCCTGGATGCAAGAGCTGGCCACCAGACGTGACCTGGACCTGATACTGGGGAAAGAAGCTCACAAAAATGACTGGTCCAGAGAAATAACCAATCAGATTATAGAGAAGGTGGGTCTAACCAACTAGAGGAGGCGGGACCAACCAATCAGATCTCTTGGTCCCCCCTCCTCTAGTTGCTTGAACTCACCTTCTCTACAATCCGATTGGTTATCTCTCTGAACCAATCATTTTCCCTTTTCCCTCAGAACATTTATTTTTGTAATCAAAACTCCCACAAGTGGGAAAGAACGGTTGATATTGCATCTGAGTCAAGGATTGAAATTATGAAAGTGGAATGAAGCGTTAGTCTCGAGACACGGACTGATTGAGACTGCAAAGGTTTAGTCTAGAAACATGAAGGTCCATTGAAACATGAACCGGATTAATAAGGGAATCAATTAGTGTTGGTCTCATGGGAAGGGAAGACTAAATAAGTTGCACAAATGGTCAAATGACCGTATCTCTCGTCAGCCTAACATCTTCAGGTTAGTTTTGTGCACATCGCAGATGTCGAACCACTGCTGGTCCACCTCCTTGCCTGGCAGCAGGCTATTTCGGGGGAGAGAGGGCTTGAGCCTCTGTTCCCGGGTGCCCAGGAGCCTCCAGAAGCGTGTGCCCTTCAGCAGGAAAACGGCATTATGGGTGTAAGACAAGTAGGCTGCATCCAGGTGGCCAACTGGGTGGTCACCAGGCACCAAGGCAGGGAAAGCCTCCCTGATCTTCTTTGGGTAGCCGCTCACCACGGCGTGTGTCCCCACGTGAAAGGCGTAAACCTGCGGGAAATTAGTCAGTCTGACCACCATTCAGCCGTGAGGGTCATGACATCATGATTGCCACACAGAAGTAAGAACTTCACATGCATTGCTGGAAAATCTGTGCACACAAAAAGACCCATATTCTGCGTGGTTCTTTAACAGACCTTGAATTACAAATGGCTCAGAAAATGTCTCCTTTCATTAAAACCTGAAATGTTGTCCTTACATCCTTGCCCTTGAAGAAATAGATTAGGGAGTCCCTCCTGTCATAGAAGGCGGTGTCAATGGGACTGGGGACACCAGGGAAGCCCTCAGAGATAAGCCGCGGGTACCTGCAGCCCTCAGAGTCCTCGGTAAACGCCTCGTCGTTTTCACCGTCGTACCTCCAGTACTGAGTACCTGTTGCAACCGATAATTTGTGCAGACAAGCCCGAGCTAAATTCTCCTTCAAGAGGCAAGAGGCACGATCCTCCAGATAATTTCCCAGTTTCCCATCATGCATTGCGGTGCATTTACCTTTAAAAAAGTAGGCGGCATCGGTGGTCCACGTCCACACGTGCACATAGGCATCCACGCCATTGCTGGGGACACCGTGCCATCCCATCTGTACCGCCACCGGGTCCCCGTACCGGGTTCTATTATTCCGGTTCTCATACATCCAGTACCAGCCGCCCCGCATGAAGTAGGTGTTGAATCGGACCACGACCTCACCATACGGGGTCCGCTCTTTCCTGATCCAGTCGAACACTGTGCTGAAGTGCCCTCTGCACCCACCTTAGGGAATTGCAGGAGGGTGAGCTCACTGTCAAGCACAGCTCCTGAACAAATTTAGTCTTGAGAAGCATTAACATAGGTCAATGTATTGGTGAGATTTACACAGTTGTACATTTAGTTGCGTTTAACATGAGCTGTTATGTGGACACTCATAGTAATGATTTCATAGGGATGGAAATATGCACTTTTTAAGCTGCTATTTTCAGGAACATCTCAGGAAAAACAGAAAACCTAAAGTAGGTCATTGTACACCTGCTGCCATCACAATTTGCTGCTAGGACAGTAATTATCTGCGTTTTAGGCCCAGGGAGACTCTGATAAACATTTAACGTCAAGAACTTTTATTGCAAATATGATTAGTGCTACTGTTCCACATCACTTATATTAACAATGTTAGATGTGGCTTCCTTTGCCTAAATGTATCTGCCGCCCACAGAAATAATGTCTAAATTAGTCAGAATAGTTCAATTCAGAACATGTTGATAAAACTCCTGTAGGGTTAAAATATTTTTTAAATCACTTGCATTCACTGCACAAGCCAACACTGGTAAGGAAAATGGATGGAAAGACTTTTGTATTTTTTCTCAACTAATTCAGAGGAGGTCACTGAAAACACTGAAAATGTGCAAGATGACAGAATATAATTCAATACATACCTCCTGGAAAATGAGCCAAAATATCTCATTTTTGTGTGTATGTATATATGTATAAACACACTATTTGTTAATCAATTCTAGGACAAGATGGACAGTCAGGTCTCACCATAAAGCTTCTGAATAGCTTTCCTGTCCAGCCAGTCGATCTCGAACCCGGTGTCCTGCGGGAGGTAGCTGGGCTGCATGATGGAACCTGGCCGGAAGATGTGCGGCAGACCCAGAACATGGCCGATCTCATGTACTGCCACCTACCAGACGGAAACCGAGACAAGATGGACACGGTTGGTCAATGCTGCATGGTCAACTGATTCCTCTGCCTAACATTTAGCCCCATCAGCTGAATTATATACAATTTCTCATCCATCATTTACTCAAAGTTAGTAAGATTCATTAGAACTGCTTGGACTCATCATCTCTGGCCAGATATCTTATCATGTCTTGACTCAACAGTTAGTCCAGCATTTTGTCGAGAGTTCCCAATTGAGTTGGGTTGATCTCACTGTCTGAAGCTCACCTTCAAAAGGCTGATTCCGTAGCCAGTGTTGGGAGCAGTGAAGTGTTCGTCGTCGTCAAAGTGAATGTCGCCCAGAAACCAGGCGTGAGCGAACTCCTGCCCAGCGCCGTCGAAAGCCTGAGTACAACCCAAGTGTCTTCCTGCAGGACGTTACAGATAGCTACATGCTCAAAAGGAAGCTCCGGTGTCATTCTACAGGTCTACATTCACAGAGTGCTGATTCACAGTGTGCTAATCTACAAACCTTTTGGCAACCAAATCAACAATCACAATGCAAACTTTAGTTGGTTGGCTGATGCAATTATTCAAAACAAATTTATAAAGCTAGATATTACTGTAGTTACAAAGCATTACAGTACGGCTCCTCGTGGGAGTTCAACCAACAATCTTTGGATTACTAAAGATGATAAGAAATTTACAAATGAGAGGAGGCCATTTGGTCTATCAAGCTTGTTTGAGGAGAATTCAACTAATACTTTAAAGTTGTTAAAATCTCATCTAGCTCTGATTTAACACACAACTGACTCACCAGTCCCAAACCCAAGCCTGATGTCAATTTCAGCCAGGGGTGAGTGCACGTCCTCCACAAAATCTAGAGGTGATACTTCACTCCACATCCGGAAGGCCAGCTTGAAGATGTACCTCTGGTCGTCGATGGACAGCTGGCTGCTGTAGCCCTCGCCAATCAGTCTCCATTTCAGCAGCTGCTTGGAGAAGGCTATCTGCCTGAGGTTGCCGGCTTCCTGTTTTGACCGCCTCTTGGACAGAAGGGTTAGGAGATGCCTCTTCTGTCGGGGGCTGGCTGGCTTTAGATTCCGGTCACTTTGGTCATCCGTGATGTTGATTGTAGCGTTACTGGCTACAGGGTCAGCAGGTGCTGAGCCAGTGGAATTGTCTTTCACAGAGGAGCCAGTGGAATTGTCTTTCACAGATGAGCCAGTGGAATTGTCTTTCACAGATGAGCCAGTGGGAGATAATCTGTCCGGGACTCCACACCTTGGTTTGTTCATAGCAGCTTTGGTAGCATCATCAAAAACGCCCGTTTCCGGCAGGCCAGACATCACCTGGAACTGTCTGAGGCCTGAGATGAGATCTGGGATGTTGGCACTAACATCGGTCTCAATCCCCGTCCGAGATGCGGAACGCCCTTCCTGAATACGCATATGAAGCCGCTCTCCACCTAGGATATAGTCTGCTTCTTTCGATTGGCTTTCGTCTAGTCTGAGTGGCTTCAAAAAGCCATACTTCGACAGAAATTGCTGAAAAGACAAAATGGAAATCAAGCCCTTTCTAGAAGGTAAAAGGCCCATGAGCATTTGTGAAAACGTGTACAGAAACACATAGGTATAGTTGAAATTAAACTAATGTTTCGCAGCTATGAAATTGTATTTGGAATCGGAAAATGATGGGGATAGTTTACGTTATCTTAATACATCACTGATGAATTAAATATATGCACGCGTAAAATAAATTTATTGCGCATCTATACAGGAATAAGTATTACAAAAGCCTTTGTATAATAATTGAATAAAAAATTGCAATATATATGGGTTTTCCAGTTCAGGGAGTTTTGAATGCTTACCCGTGCAGTATCTGTGTCAACGATGAGCTCGGCGTGGTGCGGAGCGTGCACGTCAACGTCGGAATGGTCTCTATTGTGAAATATCTTCTCGGTATGAACAGTAACGACGTCCGTCAAGAGGAAGATTGAAGTCAGCTGCGTCCATATCAGCATCGTGATCGCAATGTAATGTCGCTATCTTCTGTTCAGAAAACTTCGCTCACATGTATGCTGTCCAGAAAAAGGACCACTCGCCTAATAAGGTATGTCTGGAGTCATTGAGGGCGCCGCGATCTTTTATTTTGCGCACCCCTCCTTTTGCGGAGTAACGGTTTGGTGCGAAGTCTGCGCAGCGCTTTGGAAACGAACTGGGGCGTTTAGGCCTATTTGAAAATGAGATATTCGTTTGTGATCATGGGTTGCGGGTGAATAATACGCACTTTGCAGGCCTCCGTTAATTGCATATCACTTTGTTTCAGGTTGAATGTTCAGGTTGATACGGGAGCGTGCAGCGGTGACACGGGGGTGATAAAAGCGCGTCGGAGCAGCTGCGGACCGGCGCACCTGCCGCGGCTTCGCTCTCCGCTCAACAACCCGGCGATTTCGCACACAAGCAGCAAAACCTACACTTAAAAAGGCAATTGTAAAAATGGTGTTGGAAAGCTGATGCAAATTAATATAAAAAAGGCATTTGTCCGTGTGGGGAGTATTTTTTTACAGTGCACAAAAAAATCTAGGGAATGCACTTTGTTTATTCATATAAACGCTTAATTGTTGTTTTTTGTTACTACATCAGAATTTAAAATTATGTTTACGTTTTGCATAATTACATTTGTACTGCTTTTTAAAAATGAGGTGTTTTATGAATAAAACAGGCTCTTGGTCCTACATTTGAGTGACATTTTAAATATTTCGTTTGATAGACTTTTACTTGGCACCTCATCAAAGGGACACGCAACGCGCGTTAAAATTGTGTCATTTATTACACGTCAATACACTTTACAAAGAAGATCAAACATTTTGCATCAGCAAAATGCCTCACAAAAATATTTACTTGAAATACCATTGTTACAATATGCATTACATTAGCAGGATACTTTTGCCTCGTTAACAAAATCCTTTGCATGGCGATATTTGTCGCAAACGTTCAGCGTCAATGATATTGGTGACGTGCTTTCTTTGACATAGGATGATTTGTCTTGCAGGGATGAGTGGCCACGGTGGTCACTGTAGGACTTGCTCGATTCCATGAGCCAGATGCTGGGCTGTCGGCTTCTCCGCGGTGCAGCTGACTGTCAGGCCTTCCGCGACCATGGCGTCGGCCGTGGTGGGTCCAATGGCGGCAAACTGTGGGAAGAGACCCAGAATCCCTCTCTGTTCTGGCTGGCATCGGTGAGCTCGTGCGGCATGACAAAGAGAAGCTCTGCAATTACCACAACTTTAAATCCCCCCATTTTCTGCTCCGAGATGAACACGATGCAGACTGTGATCTGAAACTCAGCCACCTTTCAGAGTGAGCCGTCAAGTGGAGAAAGGTCAAATATCGGTAACGAAACAAGCTCCCTTTAATTAAGCTTGTTGGGTACGTCAAAACAGCATCCTTGAAAGAAGGTGTCTGTGTCCAAGCCTGCAGGCAGGAGATATCAAAGAGGCAGATCTTTTTATATCAACATGCACAAATTGTTAATTGTGTTGATATGAGGACCATCTGGCTGGCCTAAAATTAAACCTACGCCGTAGTGAAGATCTGATGACCAAGCTTTTTAAACCAACTTCAGAATACACCCTAGGCCACCAGGCTTATTTGGGGAAAAAAAACTGCAGGTTTGAATGTAAATTATAACCCAGAATTAATTTCTCCTTAAATGGAACTCATGTGTAATGGTTGATGGGTCCATGAATGCTCCCCGTTCCCACCAAGACTCACACCCCTCTTCTGCCTAAAGTAGTGTTTTTCCCAATCCGGCCCTCGGGGACCGACAGACAGTCCACATTTTTGCTCCCCGTAATGTGGACTGTCTGGAGGGAGGGAGCAAAAACATGGACCGACTGTGGGTCCCCGAGGACCGGATTGGGAAACACGGGTCTAAAGGATTCTGCCGATCGACATTGATTCTGCTCTAGTTTCAGTGCCCGCAAACTCTCTTACGTGTAAAATATCTCCCTCGCTGTCACCACAGCCGTGCACTGACCTTTCAGCACTCATACCTGTAAATATTTTCATTATTTGGTTTTTTAATTTTACTTAAATAATATGAGACAAATTATATACACTTCAGGCAGCGTGAATAATAAGCCTCAACACCAAACTCATAAAACTGAATTATAATTTATGACTTAGCTTCCGGCTACAGTGATACATTTTTAAAATGAATCTTTATTAATAAAAGTATATTAAGTTTCTGCCTCTTCTCGTGGCGGATATCGCACGGTTAGGAGTGTCTGGCTATCTCACGAACGAGCTGAAAACCTTCAACCCCAGTGACTCCAGTTCCTGATTCCTGACCCCTCACGCTGGGCAGATCGGGACCGGGCAGACAGCGGCCTGTATCCATCGATTAATCAATCGCTTCTTTCATTTTTTGTAAGAATGGGCCCTTTAAAGGGGATTAGGGCAGACGGTGTTTAATTGCAGGCTAGGAGCGAAGCACAATGAGAGGACTTTATTTCGAAGGTCTATTTAAAGACTGCAAAAGAGCACCCTTCATGAGGAAGGGATTCTGACCTGTAGGCTTGTGGAGGGTGGAGCCATTTAAACATCTGATTTAACGCTGAAACGCAGCATCCTCATCAAGCGTAAAGTGATTACTGGTTAGCCTGGAACTGTCAGACAGCAATGGCAGTCATCACTGCTACAACTAAATACCAGACTGCCTAACATTACATCCAGGGTGTCCCCTGCCTCGTGCACTGTGCTTCCTGGGTTAGACAAGTGAGACAATAAGCCAGGCTGTGAGAGGGTGTGCCAGGGTGATGGGGGGGGGGGGGGGGGGGTCTGCAGGGATGGTACCCTGTCAGACTGCTTGTAGGGCCCAAAGCGTTGGCAGCAGGTGAAGTAAGAAGCAGCAAATTTCGGGGAGGTTGACCAGCGCCACCTACAGGACGGCAGCGGAACAGGCGAGGCTAAAGGGAACGGCGTTTACCTTTATCCGGCTCAGGTCGGGGCCCGACAGCCTGCGCACCGTCTCCAAGCAGAAGCGGACTCCCGACGGGCTGAAGAAGGCCACGCTCGCTGGAACACCCTGCGCGTTCCCGGGAAAACGGCCCATTAACGTGTGGGCGGGGCAAGTCCAGTGGCATGCGTGGCAAGACAGGCGTAGCCTGGGGTTTTAGCGCTTTTAAAGAGAGCTTTGGCTGTTAAAGTACTGCTCGGGTTCTGTGGAGAGGATTTCACTGCTGCAGAACCTCTTCAACAGTTAGGCAGCGACTGGGGCAGACTGATCTGCCTTAATCTCCCCCCATGTACGCAAAGGCAGTGATTACCACAGAACACAGTGCTTCAACTTGTAATACTCAGCTCACGAAAGGGAAATTGGCAGACTCGTCTTGTAGTTTGGGGTGGGGGGGGGGGGGGGGGGGGCAGCTGTCTAAAACCCACAGTGTGCTGCTCCTCATTCACAAAGTCCAGAGCCCCAGCACGACGCCCGCAGATTTCCGAGATGCCTCAGCACCCACGGTCCTTCCCTCCGACTTACCTTCTCCGAGAAATAGCCTGTCAGGTTCCTCTCCAGGTCCGGATGCTGGGCCGTCTGATAGACAGTCAGCGTTTCCAGGGGCACCCCTATGGGCGACAGGCGGGACATGCGTCACGTCACGATTGGCTGGCCTGTGCTTACTGTTACAAAAGCCTGAACATGCACAAACACGAGGAAAACGCATTAACAGAACGGGATCTGAAAAATAAAATGGGTCAGATTAGGCTGCTGTGCATTCGATCAGAAGGTCGTTGGTTCAGATCCCAGAATTCCATAAGTGTGAAGTATGAAACTAAGGAGAGTTACCATGCTCTCTCAAAGTGGTAGGCAGGACTTCTCTTTTGATTGAGCCACAGGGAAAGAGGAAGGGTGATTTCTGGGGTTCATCTGCTGCATCTAGGAGACGCACACATTCCGCAGTCAGGAGATGTTCCTTTTCACGCCCCGTGTCGTGGCTACGGGGTGGAGAGCCCAGCAGCCCATGTTAAGGAGACAGGCCGTCCTTGTTAGACAGAGAGCCAGCACGCTCGTTTACATACTTTCCAGGATAAACCGCGAGAGCACGGACGCCGTTCCGGAATCTTCACCCTGCGGAACCAGCCCCAGGCTCCTCACTGGGGAAAAAACAAAGCGTTCGGACATTAATGTTTACGTGTGTCGCTATGACACCACCTTGAGTGGGCGGGACGGGCCCCGCAGACACGTAGGTGCGTCGGAGAGTGAGTGCAACAGGTGCTCCTAGGAATACGTCACACACGCTGCACTGCACTGCACTGGCGGTACTCAGGAAAGTACAGGATAGGAGATGGGGAGGTAATGTCCACCTGGACAGGTAAGCTTCTGCTTTCTGTCTGATCTGGGGCAGTTATTCAGCAGCTCTGACAGATGGTAGGGGCTCTGGGTGGGGGTGGGGAGGGGGGGGTGACTGACCATGTTTGAGATGATCCCAGGTGGTGTGAACTATTAAAAGTGTGGCCGGCGCCGATGGGAGCGATGTCACTTCCTGCGGGGAGCTCGGGCCTGTGACCCTTAAGGGCTTCGGCAGTCAAAACAGAGAGTGGGTGTTCAGCTTCGGACGAAACCGATTACATTTGATAAAAGAAGGGCAACGGTGCAGAAAACTGGCTCAAATTAAAGGAACGCAAATCAGACAGAGCCAAATATTAATTATTAAATAAGCGCCACTTAGAACAGAATTTACCATCGTCCAGTCGGTCTGCCTAAATACTGAAAGTGTGACACGTTGCTGGCTTCCTGTGTGAAGCTCAACCAAGCGCTTGGTCATGGTCTCAGCACAGAGGAGGTGCGCTGCTTCTGGCCCTGCTCCCCCCCGACCTTCTTTAGATCTACATCGCACCCGGGGGGGGGGGGGGTAACTGACACCCCTGACAAGCTGGACACAGGTTTCATTTCGACAGCAAACTGAGATTCGTGGAGGGCTGATTTCCTGCTTTCTGTGGGGGGGGGGGGGCTGTTACAATTAGCGACCCATCAGCTTAAAGACACAACCATCAGGGACCATGCAGGTGCTTTGGAGCTATACGGCTAAGCCTGAACAAAAGATGCCCACCCCCCCAATGAATCACCATCTCACCTCTCTGAACATAAAAGGAAAGGCAGGACCTATGAAATCCACCCCATCAGATGGAGGACATTCGTTTTATTCCGATAATACAAAAATGCTCTTAAATTCCCTAAAATCTGGAAGTGAGCGGGACAGAGCGGACACAGTGTAACAGCCGTGAAACCACATCTCATTATGCGATGTCTGCCCTACAAACGTCGCCGTGACTGGCAAGGTGCAGCTCTGGCTGTCTACACCATCAACCCCCCCCCCCCCCAGGAAGCTGCTGTGATATTTAAGCCCTCATGCTCACGTGCCCCATCACACTTCCTCAGTTCCCTCACCTTCCCCCCTTCACCCTTTTCAGAATCACCTCCCCAAATTATGAACCACTTTTATTCGATAAGATCGCTTTGTTGCGGTACGCACAGGACTGTGCAAAAGTCACAGAAAAGGCTTTGATGATCTTCATGTTAGTTTAAAGCTATGATGTTATGTTTGGCAAAGTGTGTCACCTTGGAAACCTCTCCATAAGTCACCCAACCATACATGTGTTTTTTGACTCAACCACTAACATTCCGTGTTTGGCTAATCAATAGCTGACTGAGTTATATAACTGAGGCGTTTAATTAATTGAGCTGGTGGCGAAATTTAATGAATACACTGAATGGCTGAGGTGCCCCTGAGGAGAGGTTTGGGAACTGAAGCGGTGTTCATCTAGCCATCCAACAGGAGATCAGTAACTTTTTGGAGAACACAAGAAGTTATTGCTAGCTTATATTGTGTTACTCTTGATATGCATGTTTTAATGTTAAACTGCATTTTTTCCTAACAAATATGCACTTATAATCCAGATGAATAGCCTTAAACATTTTACTTGACTCATTAAGACCTCTGCACAGTGCTGAATGTATGTTTTCCTTATATCTCGAAGGCTCTTTGGTTGCGCTGCCGTCTTTGTGAGTGAAAGCTGTCATATGGACTGTGATATGTAGGGCGTATACCGCCTCACAGGCTCCGGATCAGCGTGACGCTAATCGGCCAGCATCGGCGAAAGCAGACGGGCAGGTAACGAGGCCAGCGACGTACCCAAGGCAGCCGTGGCCTTCCCGACGACGTAGACGAGTCTCACGTTCCATCTGTCCTTCACCGAGGCGTCCCACTCTGCAGAACACAGCCGTCAGACTGTCACTGAAACAGAACGCGCATTCCCGAAAGGGCTCCTATACCAGCAATCGTCATGGAAACATACAACCGGGTGATGACACCCTATGCAGGGCATGTTACACTGTGGTTGCAACAGGCAGCGATGCACCAATACGAACAGGATTCACGCTTAGGCTAATATTGCAGTGATAGAGACCAAAGAAAAACTTATTATTAACTAGGCTAGGGAGGATATGTTTCTGATAAGACGCACAGGCAATGCACAATTTAGGGAAAAAATAAACTTTCCCCGCCACATTTCTTATGTTTGGATTTGTTTTCCTTCTCATTGCAACAAGGTGCACTGTGAAATGGAAACATAATTATTTCACATAAATTTACATGCATTTACATGCATTATTCCTAATACGACAGGAAGTGCACAGTTTGACAGCTGCTCGGTTCGTCAAAAGATGTGATGGACTGTTTCAATCCCCCTCAAAATGCTGGGCAGGAGCTTGCAGACAGAAAAACTGAGTCAGTCTGACAGAGCGTTACAGTTTCTGTCATCAAGGATCGAGCCGTTTGTATATATTGTTTACTGCTGCATGTTTCATTCTTATTTTATAAACATTTGTTTTCTAAAGGCATTAAGTGAATACTTTCATTGAAATGGAATGGGAATAATTTTCATATTTTGTCCAAAATTGGCATTCTGTGATTATTTTTTTGGTGTTTCAATTACCTCTGATTGAAAGACCTTAAACGGAATTCATTATCAAACTGCCTGCAATATGCACTATACTAAACAAAAACTGATGTTCTGATGCAGTGTAAATGACGGAATATTTTTTTAAATTATTTCAAACTATTTTTTATGCTCCTAGGGTTCTTTGATTAGCTCAGAGATTCACAAATAAGATGCCCATGCGTGGCACCTCCGGCACAAACTTCAAGGTGTCTCCTTAAAGAAAAGCTTCAATCATGTGATTGTACACAGCCTGTAATGATGGCTCTAACAAGAAAAAAGACAATTTCTGTCTCTCTTCTCCTTGAAGGAAAATGGGTCAAATTAAAGCAACACAAATCAGACAAACCCAACTCACTCGTTAATAATTAAATACTTAGGAGATAAACTTTCTGGTATTTTTACTTGTCAGAAACAAATCGTGAGAAAATAGAAAAACAGAAATTCACAAAAATAATGCTGTGGAACAGAGCAATTTGACTTCTTTCCAAAATTACGTATACAGTTAAAATGTTCCCCAAGAGAAGAGTGTCAGATTATACTGTTTACTGCCTAGAACAGGGTTATTCAAATCACGGTCCTCGAGGTCCGAGCACTGCTGGTTTTCCAGCCTTCCTTTACCTGTCAGTCAGGTGTGAAGCCACTGACCAATCAGTAATTATTAAACAACTACCTGGGGGAACTGAAAACACGGCCTGGATTTAGAATCGAGGTCTAGAGTTGAAGAACCCTGGCCTAGAAGGTAATTTCTGAGTTTTCCTGCTAAATCCTTTGGGCCATTTTTAAAGAAAACATTTTCTTTCCCAATTTTGATGAATGTCAGTATGGAGGTTATCAATAATAAGATGTAAATTATCATTCAGTACAGATGGAGATTTTGAGTCACATTAGGAATTCACAAGGATATACAACGTCAAAGTGCAGAACAATTTACATGTGCTATAAAGAATTGCTGGAAGTGTCCAAAAATCTAGGAACCTAAAAATATATATGCATTATAAATTCTTCTCCATTTAAGAATGACAACAGAAGGTCTGGCAGTTGATTGTGGGCAGGAAAAAGCCAATCTCAAAGTAACTGTAAACTTCTAGTTAATGGTGACCTCTATGGGACATTTACAGTCAATGCAGTGTTTCCAACTCGATCAGGACGGCGGGCTGGGAGTTCGCATTCTCATGTATATGTATCTACCTCTATGTTAATACCTGACACATTGTTTAAAATTAATAAGTCCACCTACCCTCCATTTTACTATGAGCTTCCAAACACGCCCTAGCAGCCTCCACTGCCCTGGGGCTGGTGAAGATAAGGCCTCCAAACTTCTCAGGCTGAAGAAGCTGTTCGAATACAAAAAACACATAAAAATTAATGTACGTATTTTCGCCGTTCCCACAATTTCACCGGAATACAAATAAGGGTAGAAACATGAAAAGGTTCCAAGATATAAGCATTTTGATGAGAAATGGAGTTTACCTTTTGACACAGTGTCTCGAGGGACACAAACGTGAAAGACAAGACTGGAATCAACGTAGCGTTGTGTCCAAGCAACTCCAACTCCTGGGGCCGCCAAGAGAAAAGTCAGCAATGCAGTTACACCACGTACATCAACATCTCAGCAATCAAGCAATAGTAAATATTACCACACTTCTAAATATGGTAATTTTGTTGCCTATACCTTGGTCTAAATGAAATGATCATATCACAAATGCATTTACCTCCATGTCAGCTTGTCCTTCCAGAAGTTATCATTTTTGCTTACATATACAAATGAATACATTAACACACAAAGTTATATGTTTATAGCTACCTTGATGTAAGGATCAGGACCAGAATCATCTTCTTTCGGTTCTTTAAGCAGCAATAAGTTCATCCTGACATTAGTTACCTCAAGAATTCTTAAAAATGAATGTGCAAAAATAAATACAAGAAAATGCCAAAACAACGAGTGACCCTGCAGGGAGGAACGTCACAGTGTAGCCACATTACAGTGTAGTTGAAGCTGACAATGCGGGTAAATGTAATGTGCACTAGGAGTAAGCAGGAGATCCACCCTGTACGTGTGATGAACACACACTTGTGTTGTGTGCTGATATGGAAATCCCGAAGAGTCAGGTCATCTTCTGACAAACAGGATTACCAGATACAAACGACAACAGACAAGCATGTTAAATAGCTTTAGCATTTGTTACCGGTCATGACACAAGGACAATATTAAATGTGATGCACACTAAAAATAGTATACAGAAAATACACTAGTGGCCAAAATTGTGGATACACTCAGCATTACGCTTTAAAAATTACTACACGAATACCGGAGGTAATGTTTATAAACAACCAAAGAGTGTTTACAAATGTCATATATTGGACGATTAAATAAGTAACTGGAGCAACACTTGGATAAAGTTCTGCAATCTCTAATAACTAGAAGTGTTTCCACAATTTTTACCCCCAGTGTCAATTAACTATTCCTAGCTGTATTCCATAAATTATTTAGAAAGTTCAGGGAAAAAGGACTAATATCGCTTGTTGTTAAGCACATACCTTTTTCGTGCCGTACATACATTTTGAAAGAAACGTTTTCTCAAAGCAATTAATGGGAATACCAAAGAACAGGACAAGGAAACCTATAAATATATACGGTAACTACAACTGTTTACCTTGTTGGAATAACGATGTAATACTAATCAATATAAAAATTCAGAGCTGTCAAGGAGCTTCAAAGATAACCAACATATAGCTTTGACAGGACATTTATAACCCCTTTAATGTCGTATCATGCCAGTATTGCATATATTATACCTGTGTACTGTTATTCTGCAGTCTCATTGAGCCACGCTGTTTTATAAAAGCAACTCAAAATGTGAGCAAAATTATGAGAATAAGCATGATCTCCCGAAGTAGACCGAGAAGAGCCAATTCTGACACCATAGCCCCTTTTCAGCTGAACCCGGAAGCTAAACTATGGACGCGTCTATGGCTTTAAAGAGGGTAATGGATGTAATGGATATCAGTTTAAGATATACTAGTAAAATAGACATTTGTTATTAAAACTTAAGGTAATTCAAGTTTAATTAGTTAGAGTTGATGGGTTTTTCGTCTGTTTGCAATTATATTGGCGATTCTTATAAATATGTTCTCCCCTACTTTCGCAAATGGTCTAGGCCAAATAGATCCCAGGAATCTAGCGGCAAGATGGCGCCCACAGCGGATTTAACGTGGCCTTTTGCTGTATATTTAGAGCCGTCATGGCGGATACAAGCGCTCAGTTACCCTGCGGTATCGGCACCGTGAATACGATGACCTATGATCTGTAGTTGCGTATCAGGCGTGTGTCAAGCGGCATGGCTTCGTCGGCGAAAAGGCGAGCAGTTGGAGTGCGACAGGAGCCCGAAGAGAGTGGAAGCGACTCCTCGGAAGGGAGCTTCGATGAGAGCGGCGACTCGGGGGAGGAAGACAGCAATAACTCCAATGAAGAGATCAACGAGGTAAATCACTTTTTTGCACGCATCGGGCCTACCCTTCCGAATACAGATGGACCGAAGTTGAGCAAACTGAATGAATATTTATATGTATAGAACTGAGTCATGATATAATGTACAAAGCAAAATGTAATGTTATTAATTTTACAGGAGGTTATAGTGGATTTTGAAGCCCATACCATCTCAGATAATGATTTCAACGGGATAAGAAAACTGCTCCAACAGGCAAGTATCGGTGTCAGGTCAGTGATGGGAAACATGACGTCATCAGAGGCGACCCAAAGTCATACTGTACCATGAAAGCAAGATAGGAGTTGATTTTATCAAGAATATTTAAAGCCGTCCGTGTGCCTGGATCTTAAGTAAGGGATAATGTACAGGCAGCCGGTAGTTATCGCAGAAATAAGCCCCGACAGTGTGATCTCCGCTTGTATCACACTGAAGGGGCTTATTTCGCGATAACTACCGGCTGCCTGTACATTATCCCGCTTATTACGCGGCTACATGCCACATAAGGAAAATGACATGGACATGAATATGAATTTGAAACATTTTATTGGCATATTTGTTTTAAAATAACATTTTTATCTTTCCGCGAAACGATATAGTACCACGTGACTATGCGTTATTACTTTGGAGCGGTCATTATTTGAAAATAACGAACCTGCAAATGTCTCAACTGACCAATCAGAATCAAGCATTCCAGAGAGCCGTGTAATAAGAGCTGATATTTGTTACCAAGCAGTGTTAACCAACATTTAAAAGTGACATCTTTTAACACAAATCTTAACAACTTCTGCATGGTCTGTAAAGCGGCTTGTGACAGTTTTAATGCTTTTTTTACTGAATGTTCTCTCCTTTCCCCACTTTCTTGTGAATCAGTTGTTCTTAAAGGCTAATGTAGATGTGTCGGAGCTGACTGACATCATCATACAGCAGAACCACATTGGTAGTGTCATCAGGGTAAGATCCATCAAAACATGAGCCAGAATTCAGAATGATGATGTGTCTGAAATCGACTTAAATGAATGAGCACCTTATCCTTCACTAATGTGTTTCATGCTTCCCTGAAATGAACCATTTACCAGTTATTATCAATATACCTTGGCAGATATAAGAAACAGGAGTGTTGCTGTATGAATCAGTGCTGCTTGTCTGACATTCTTCCATTTGCCATCAGCAAGGGGAGGTAGAGGACAGTGATGATGAAGATGATGATGATGAAGTGTTTGGATTCATCAGCATGCTGAACCTTACAGAGAGAAAGGTAGGATGTTGTGTATTTGTATAAACTAGAGCTCCAAACTGCCGAACCTTTCAGTATTGGACTGATCAAGTTCCTTTTATTGTACTTTTCTTTACAAAATCTGCTACATTTGTACACTGAAACCCTTTAAAACTCTTAGGAATAGTCCAGAAAGTACAGTGCTCACAGAAAGACTTGGAGCACTCGCTTAATTCAGTAAAATTATTGCAAATTTATTGGTGTTTTCTAACCAAAATCATTATTTATTTATTAAATCTTTGTATATGTCACATTAGAAACATCCAGTGGTTTTAACTAAAACATTCAAGTAGCAATACATTGAAACTCAAATCGTTCTGAGTTACAATGTTCATTGCCAAGCAATCTCATTGGGTGCCTTTTCAGTAATACTTTTGCAATAACAAAAAACACCAAACATTTGTGTTTAGTATCCCTTTGGGAGCCAGTGACTACAGTTGCAATTAATAGCAAAATGCCAAGATAAGAAGTTAGTCAGTCATAAAAATTATGTCACTTAATAAAATGTCTGTGCAGATATGTTAAACATTGCTGGTCAGTGGACTTTTGTTACGAAACCAATTTTTACTGAATTAAGCAAGAGTCTCAAGACTTTCTGTGAGCACTGTATTGTTCTCTGGTATCCATGGTGACCACAATGCAGTTTGTCTTTCAGCAGGAATTGTGATGGCATGGAGGCGGATGACGGGTGTGGTGCTTCTCTGCTGTGTGTTTGGCCAGGGCGTCCCCTGTGTGGAGCAGGTCAAGGAGCTGCTGCTGGCCCAGTGTGAGAAGGTCTGTCCCCACAGCGTGGTGGAGGAGCTGGAGAAGACGCTGAAGGACGCAGGCAAGCCGGTGGGGCTGCTCCTCAGCGAGCGTTTCATCAACGTGCCGCCCCAGATCGCCCTGCCCCTGCACAAGCAGCTCCAGTGAGTCCCATCGAGCTGGTCTGTCTTAGATGTGGGCCCTGAGTCTGGGGGCCCTGAGTCTTAGGGAAATTACTCACTCCGCTGGTTGGTTGAAGCAAAACCTTGGTCTGGCTTTCTGGACCTGAACTTTCCACCTTTGTTTTTAATGGATTACTTTTGCGAGTAACTTCCCAAACACTGCCTGCATGATGCTGTAGAAACATACCCCATAGTCGGGTTGCAAGTTCAGTTCATTGAACTAAATTGTTGTGTAACTGGATGGTCATTTCGCTCGGATAAGAATTGATCCTGTCACTCACACTACAGCACTGAATTCCTCTCTAATTTGGTCTTTCAGTAGAGCCACCAGGAGGGGTGCAATTATATAATTCCCTTCTGTCCTTTCAGTTCATTATTTTTCGGTATCATTACTGACTGTCGTTTTTGAATGCATGCTGGCACGCAGCACTAATGCATGATGTCGGCCACGGCCCACCTTAAAGAGAGAGTCTCTTTGTTAAGCGTAGCCTTGCCCCAAAGTAACCCTTCGGCTACATTCACACTACCAAGCTCAGATGAGTCAAATCCGATTTTTTGCCTGAATGTGAGATCTGATTTTTTTCAGGGCTGTGTGGACACACAAATCAAGTCTTTTCAAATGAGATTTGATTCACTTTCATATGTGGTCATAGATCGAATATGTATCCAATTTGTAGACATAAGACATGAATGTGAACGGTCGGGTCGGAATTCATGTGGTTTTTTTGCAAATGCGCATGTACTGAGCGTTTTTTGTTGTTGCAGATGATTCGTGTAAAAACATGAGAACTGATTTGGAGGACAGATGCGTTCACATTACAGTTAGGTACAGGTCTCTGGTGATTATGAATGTGAACCATCAAAATAAGCAAATCCGATCTGAGCATAATATTGGAATTGGACAATGAGGCTTGTAATGTTAAGGTAGCCTTTGTAAATGGAAATCCCCTTAATGCTGGTGACATCGTGTCACCAATTCCAGAGACGAAATAGCAGAGGCCCAGAAGACCAACAAGCCTAGCAGCAGGTGCCGTTACTGCCTGATGATCAGCAAGACATACATGGCGGAGAAGAAGACTGGGCAGAAAGAGGAGCTGATGTTCTGTAACGCAGAGGAGGAGTTTTTCTATGAGGTACACGTGGCTGTGATGTCAGCGATCTCCCCGGTGTCGTTGCCCAGGCAACGCACACGCATTAATTAGGAAGAGTTAAAATTTTTCACATAAAGGATGGTTTAATTTGAGAGCTTTTTGAGGGTCCCTGTTCCCAGCATTCTTTGCTTCGTGTCACATGCTAGAGTGACAGCGCTTCCTATTGGCTGAAGAGTGATGGTTTTAAATAAGTTTATCCTGTTGCAGCAAGCGACCACAAAGTTCAACTACTCAGTCCAGGAGGAGGCCGATTCCTGCCTGGGCGGACGATGGTCCTTCGACGACATCCCTATGAAGCCTTTCCGCACGGTGATGCTGATTCCTTCTGACCGGATGGGTGTCGTCATGGACAAGCTTAGGGAGTACCTGACTGTGTGAGCATGTCCAACACCAAAAAAAAATAAAATAAACGTCATTTATTTGCTCTTATTGCAGATGTTACCCATGTGTGGGAAATGTATTGTAGCCTCTGGGGTAGTCTTGTCAATAGTCATTGATTGACAGTCGGGGATCTCAACAGGAATGTCTTCGGCATACATGATCATATTAATTTTGTGGAAAGGGTATTGCCTTCAGCACCACTGGAAGTCATTTTAATCACGTGCACACGTGTTGTGAAAATTACTTTTCTCCATCTAGATACCTGTACATCTTTTGATATTCCGACAGATCACTGTCCATGTACTCCACTCTCCAATAATTTATTTCTTAATGAAGCATATACTCATATTTACAAACAGCGTGACTAACATTAATCTTAACTAGATTCCTGATAGTGCCTTCACCAAAGTTCACAAGGTTAAATGATTTTTGTGCTTCTCCATTGGTACATCTACCAAGTCCTGTGGTTTTTCTGCAATGTTCACGTCTCAAATCTCAATTTTTAAACTGCCTGGCGGAAGCATTGCCAAATAAAGCCCCGTGAACCATTTGCTGTACTTTTTTACCCCACTAGGTGGTGCTCTTGGCTTGCTTTGGGGCATGCTTTGAGCCCTTTTTTTTTTTTTTTGAACAGACAGCACCAACAAGCTGGATCAGAATATACAGCAACTGGTTCATGAAGCTTTACTTGGCCATCACTAGGAATAGTAAACTTTCAGTTTACTGTGTTAATGTCCTGCTTTTGTTAATTGCTGCAATGGACACTAATATAAATATGTGCCCCTACAAAGCTTGAGAGCGGCTGAAAGGGAAACTGTCCATTTTACTGTCTGGCCTACATCTCCACTGCGACTCTCCCTGTTCCCGTTGGTGCGGACGGGGCTGGTTGGACCGCCGTCACTGCACGACGCATCTGTCAGTCTGGTTCGAATCACCCTCATGCTGCTCGCCGTAAAGTGCGTTGGCCTCTTGCTTTCGGTCTTTGCGGTGGGTGGCGAGGTCCAGGAGGTGCTGCAGAATGTCTTTGCTCTCACTGTGGGGCAGGTTGTAGAAGAAGTACTGTGGCACCATCTCTGTGAATCTAGAAACAAAATCAAACTGTGCTTAATGGAATCAGGTGATTTCCTTATAGACATCAGTGAACACTGATGTAATGTTTAGTAGCTATTCAGCATTTGCTTGACTGAATAGAGATGCAAGCCACAAGTGTAATTACTCGCTGTATAATCTTTAATCTTTTGTTAAATTATCATTTGAATGTATTCATTTTTCAGTGGGTTATAAAGACGCACACGTTAGTGACTAATTTCGAGCACCATCTGGCGTGTTGGTTTGGCGGGAGCTTGTAGGGCAGCCTGATCTATAACAATAAACTGAACTGAATTAATTCCAGTTGCTTTTCTGGTCGAGGTTTGAGTGTCCCAGTAGCGAGGATGATTTCACCTATGGGGATGGATGTTTTTACTCCAAGGTCACCCCCCCACACCTCTGCAAACCAGACGAGAAGGGCGACTCACCCCTCGGGGGAGATTGCAGAGACGGTGCGGATGCAGTTACTCTCCGACAGGATGAACTCGTGGTACAGTAACCACTCGGGTTGGCCCAGCTTTTGAGGCCCGCTCCCGTACCTGGACGTGGGGTGGATCTGAGCGATGTGCTTGTGTGTCAGCATCAAGTAGTTTCCGGAACCATCCACGTCCCTGGCGATCTGAAGGACAGGTGGATTTTCCCTTTCAGAAACACTCAGGCTACTGAATCTACATCAATATATCCAGAGTCAGTGTTCCCGAATCGATAGTTATCAGCACTTGATCAAAATTTCCCCAAAGGAATTCAGAGAGATTACTCTTCAAGTGGTTTTAACCAAAGCCACAAA
Organism: Paramormyrops kingsleyae; assembly: GCF_048594095.1. NCBI lineage: Eukaryota > Metazoa > Chordata > Actinopteri > Osteoglossiformes > Mormyridae > Paramormyrops > Paramormyrops kingsleyae. The sequence continues at coordinate 17,595,832 of NC_132816.1, forward strand.
GTCTGTTTAATAATTCATCATGATAAAATTATTTTAAAACAGGACAGCCTGTGCCTGTTAAAACCCATTTAAATTTAATGAATCAAGGCGTTTTTTCTTAATTATTTGTTCAAATACATTTTTTATACACGTGGTAACAGCTACAGCACTCGAGTTCAGTTGAGGTGCAGTACTGGACACACCTATGAATCTGAATTATATAAACGCTGACTGTCCACCCCCCCCCCCCCTTGTGCCATGAAGCAGAACATGCTTCTAAGCTTTTCTCCCAGGGGGTGCAAGGAGAGAGAGCCCCACCTGCCACCCGTTACAGCCGTAGGTGCCAACCTTACATATACTTGAAAAAAAATACTCTAGTCAGCAACGGAATATTTAGCTGACCAGGTATCGGGGAGGTTGAGCTCCCACAGTATATTTTGCTGATCGGGGGGGAAATTAGAAGTTGTGTGCAATCGACTAGAAATTTCTCAGCGATCGACCTTTCGGTCATGATTAACCGGTTGGCGACAACTGCGTTCCAACCTATGCCAAACTGTAAAATTGTTAACAAATAGTAAACATTTACAATAAATTATTATTACACATTTATATGACTACAAGCCACATTTTCAAATATAACATTACAATATCAATTAAATTTTTACTAAACATATGTTCAAATAGCGTTTTCATCTGACCAGTAGGGGGTGCAATTGTGCCCACTGCAGACCTGCATGAAGAAGCCCGCCAGCAGTGCCTTCTTGATGTTCAGAGCGTTGGCCTTCGTCCCGAAGGATGGCTCCGACACGGGCAGCTCAATGCGCCTTAGGATGTCGATGAGCTCCGACCGGATAGCTTCGGCCGTCCGAAGCGCCGGGTAGCTGAGGAAGCTGTCCTGGCACCACTTCTCAATGCTCAGGTCTGCAAGGAGAGCGGGCCGGAACTCAGTTTCAGGTCAGTTTGAAGAACATCTGATGTCTGCCAATTCTAATTGCTTAGTAGATACCGTTTTTCCCAGAGGGACTAAAATGGGTTCTTCAATAGTACAACAGACTTGACCTTCAATCTTATGGCCCACAACACCAGTTCTCAGTCATGTTGTTGTAGCATCAGCACGGACACGATTAAACTATAACTGTTCCATTTATCCAGAGGTGGGGCAGGGCCTTGATGTGGGGCGGGGGGGGGGGGAGAGACTCACATGGTTCACGCTGGTTGCGTTTGAAGGTGTTATAGATGTTGACCAGGGTGAAGTGGTCCCCCTGGGGGTGCTGGAACTTGAGGTGACACTGCGCTGCCTCCTGCCTGCTTCCCGTGGGGTTCTCCAAGAAACAGCTGGGGGCTGAGACAGTCCCGAAAACAACCTGTTAGCATTCCCGCTATTGATTACCCTGCTGGCCAGCTCCATCTGTAATTTCTTAAAACATCTCACAGGGCCAATATTTAGAATGCAGAGCTGAACTACATCCTAATCCTGTACTAAATCCTTACCATGTTACTATCCATGTTCTAATTGCTTATCCAATGAAGAGAGAGCCTGAAGTCTATCCTAGCCTATCCCAAAAAGCACAGCAAGCAAGGCCGGAGACACCCAGGATGACATCACAGCACATGGCAGGAGGAACCATGTTTCTGGACTGTGGAAGGACTTCCACACAGAGTGGGGGTGCGGTTCGAACCTTAGCCCTAGAGATGTGAGGGGATAGTGTTGTCCATGCAGCCATCTTACCGCCCCCTAAATATGTAATATGCAAATATAGTTGGTTTTTCCTATAATGAGAGAAAGCAGAGGTATGATTTGTAAGGCAGTGTTTCCCAATCCAGTCCTTGGGGATCCACAGACAGTCCACATATTTGCTCCCTCCCTTGAGCTGGCAGGGAGCAAAAACGTGGACTGTCTGGCAGGGAGCAAAAACGTGGACTGTCTGGCAGGGAGCAAAAACGTGGACTGTCTGGCAGGGAGCAAAAACGTGGACTGTCGGGCAGGGGGCTGGGAGGGAAAAAAACGTGGAGTGTCTGTGGTTCCCCAAGGGATTAAGAAACACCGCTGTAAGGAATCAAGCCAGCGGATCACAGCTTACCCACGAGCATGGCAGCGATGGTCACCACCTCGTTCACGCAGTCGAACTCGCAGGACGCCAGCAGGGCCTTGGCTGTCTGAGGGTCCAGGGGAAACTCCGAGATGATGATCCCGATCTCGGACAGGTTGCCATCGTTGTCGAGGGCAGCCAGGTAATCCAGCTCCTCCAGGGCCTGCATCAGGCCCTCGGGATCTGCAGGGGAGCGACAGCACTCGGCATGTAGGCCCATGCGCCCAAACCACCAGCACACCTGCCATTTAACTGCATGGGAAGCAAACCAAACAATCTACCTGCTATTCATTATTTAATAACTAATAGTGTCCAACAAGCAGAATCACAACCGTGGCTGAAAATCAGAATATAAATAAAAGAAAATTGAAAATGAAGTTTGTGGCCTTTTCCCTTTAAATGTACTAAAAATGGATGAATTAACATAACTAGCAAAAACCATTTCTCAGAAATGCCATTTCAATTTTTGCAGCAGTCCAATCTGACCAGCAATTCAGGTGACCAAACAAAGCTAAAATCATTTTGAAAGCCCTGACATACACTAAACCGCTGCTGTATAATTATACAGACAGCTAAAATTATTCTGCTCATCACTGCTCTGCTTAAAATATATGCGGTTTTCTGGCCATCCTTATGTGAAAGTTCACAAAAATTTGCAGTTTCCCTTTGACTTCTAAACGTTGTGTATAACTCAAAAAAAGAAGGCAAAAGTATTTGAAACATCTTACTTAAATTCACAACGTCGGGGTAAGAATTTCTCAGGAATGACACAAAAGTACAAACTAATTAAATTTTATGCCTAACTTGATTAACTCCTTTAATTATGTACATTGATTCTGCTGTCTGTGTATATTTCTTTGGTGACAGTTTAACGACTCAATAAAACACAGGATGATGGTGCTCAGTCTGCCTTCTATTTCTATGTATTATGGTTGTGAGCAACGTGATTTTTGCTGATATTTACGGCAGGATCGCCTCCCATTTCGCCTCCCATTTCGCCCTCCACCTGGAGCGCTGTGTCATGAGGCTCCTAGCCCCCGTGCACGAGGAGCAGAGGAGACTTACTGCGGACCCACCGAGCCCCCCGCCAGCTTCCAGCTACTCTCCTCGGCGTTTGCCTCCCCCACGAAAGGAGTCGTGACGGACCAGGCACAAAAAGAGCCCCCAGCGGGGAGCTGCCAGCCCCGCTAAAGAACAGCTCTCTAACACCCCCCCCCCCCCCTCCAGTGAACCTGTCCCGTTTTCCTCCGCTGGCACTAAAAGCGCAGCACGTAGAGAAAACCATTAACCACCGGGTGGGTGTGGAAGAATATATGCACTCAGTAAATCCACCACGCTGGAGCTCTTTGGGTTTCTGCCAGAACACCTCCCTTGCCAAACAAACCACGGCTGACCTTTCCGCTTGATCCCCGTAGGTGCTGTTTATTGTTTTTTTTTTTTCTTCTTCAAATCACAAACCAGGATTACGCCCCGCACCCTCCAATGAAACAGCAACAGCCGCTGCTTCGGGCAGTCGGCCATCTCCGGCACTTAATCGGGCATGACTGAGCGCACTGATTACTCATGCTCTTCAGAAACACGTGTTTATTGTCATTAAAGTTACAGCACTTGCCGCTTTCGGCTCTTTATCTGCGGTTCAAGAGCGCAATTCTTCTGCGAAAAGATTTTCATTTTCATTCAGCGCAAACAAAATGGTCTATTACATCTTCTCTTTTACAGTTTGTGGGGCAGAAACCCACGCAAGGTTTACTGAATAAGATGTTGGGTGATTTTGGTTTGTTGGCCTATATGGCTTTTTTTGCCTCTTAGGTAATTAACAGTGATGTGTTAATTAACCTTCGGAGAACATCGATGTTCCAAAGTCTATGTCACATCCACAGGCACCAGTTAAATCACTCTTGAGCGATCACTCACCTGGCCGGTCGATGAAGTCGCAGTGTCCCAGACCTGCGATCTCCATCCTCTTCAAGAACAGGACGGTAGAGGTGATGTTGGACTCCAGTAGCCGTGGAGATGTTTCCTCTGGCAGTACGGTTTCCTCAGGATACAAGCAGAAACATTTACCTATGGAGTACACAGCTGATCAGTACAAAAAAGTCCTTACAATTTCAGCAACTTATCAGACTGCCTTACCCCAATCATAGTGTTGGTTACATGTAGTGAAATATGAATTTTAACGTATCCATAAGAAAACTGTAGTCATGGGCAAATGAAGCTTCATGAACCATTTGATGTATTTTTTAACCCCACCAGATGGCGCTCTTGGTTTGCTTTGGGAGATACTTTGAGCACTAATATAAACAGAGAGCACCATCTTGTAGGGTCAGAAAATACAGCAAATGGTTCATGAAGCTTCATTTCCCCATCAATGGGAAACTGTATTAATTGTTTTAGCAGATATTTGGAATATAGCATTGCAATGGGATCAGTGAAGCCCTTAAAATAAATGCTAATAAAAATTTAACTCCAGCTTGTTGAGCTGAAATTAGCACACAGTTACGACAAGAAAAAATTACTGCGAATGAAAAATGCAAATCTGATGATTTAAATTTTTGTAGAATACAAAATGGAATTAGACTTTTTTTCCGCCTCACACAGCTCTATAGACTGCAAAAGAGGACACCTTACCCGACGAATCCGTTAACCGCTTCCGGATCTCCGCCTGGCATTTACTGATGGGTCGTACCACCTCCGAGTTTGCCCTGATGCGCGTGTTGTACACCTGTGTCAAGAGAAACACAACTCCCATCATCACGGCCCTATCCTCCTTCCTGAGTATATAATGTCATCAACAGAAAGCAATTTGTCTTCTCATTGATCTCTCTGCTGCCTCACTCTCATCCCCCTTCAAGTTATACAGCAGTTACTTATTGAAGTTTGCAGTTTGATTTTTCTGTGCATCTTTTTAACAAGAATTTTTTAAGTCGTTCTACATTTGGACTGCACATACTACATAAGTGAAGATATGCTTATTGGTCTAGTCAGCCAAATAACCAGGTGCAAACTGGCCCGGTGACCAGTGTTTCCCGTCTCTAGCTCTACACCAACACAACCGGTTCAGCTAGCAGAGAACTTCATTATCGCACTGCTTCGATTACGTGTGTCAAGCTAGAAAAACTGGATATGAAAAATGCTCTTTGTAAGAGAAAGGAAGGGAAGATAATTAAACTCAAGGAGTATTAGTGGCAGGTGCGTACTGACAGAATTTGTTTTTTTCGGCTAGAAGTTGGAAGATCTAATGACATCACAACACGCCGGCGACTAAAGGATTTTAAAAAGACTTTAAATCATTAACATGTCAGTATTGAGTGACTGAAAACACTGGACCTGTAACCTCAAATCCCCCAAATAATCCCTGGAATATGCTGCCCAGTGTTGGAAAGTCAACCTTGAAAAAGAGGAAAATAATGAGGAGTCAACAGAGTAACAAGATAGTGAAAAAAATGAAACAAAAGAATCGCTCTTCTTCAGACTGACTGCATTAGCGTCCGCTGCGGTAAATACCTGGAATCCTAGGAATACTTACATCTCTCTTCTCCACGCCCACATCGATCACAAAGTTGATGGTGTCCACGGCCCAGAACATGTCTTCCCCTTGACTACAAGTGAGGAAAACTTTTCTACTCTTCCCTCGCTCTTCCCCCAACAGAGGCAGCCCCCCACCGCTCTGCGGAATCATGGCGATTGGCACCAGCTCCCCCAGATCCCCGTTTTTGAAGCTGGCCCCTTCTTGCAGGAGAATGTCGGAAGCGCAGTCGATCTCCTGCAGAGAGCAGCAGCGAGACGGTCACCTACCCAACATCTTCGGGTCTGAAACCACTATGTGCGTCATTCCCGGAGGCTAAAGGCATGATCACCTGACTAATGAACAATGCGTCTATTGCTTCAATAAGTCAACAGCTTTGGAGGTCGGTCAAGTGTCAGACTGACCACACAAGACAGAGGATCTATATTGATGGCGATAAAATAAATAAATAAATAAACCTGTGTCACGATTACCTGCAGCAAAAATAATTACAACATCTCCTAATTGTTACAAAATATTAAAAAATCCACCCATCACATTAATTCACCACATCTAAAAATGTCAGAATTTCAATCCAAGTTTCCTCTGCTGTTATCATTAATGTAACTCTGTACCCACCCAACAGACTATTCCAGCTAATTTAACTCATGGTGAGGAACAGACCTAATGATCCCAGGTTCAGTACTTTAATCACAAGAACCTCAGCAGGAAAAATCAGGACTGAAACCAGCAGTTTTCAGTCCAGTGTCTTTAAGCACCACATAGCCTCTTGGCCAATAACTTTTTAAATATATTGACAAAGTTATGTCTCGATTTTAATGTTTCGCTATGGAACCCTTCCCTACTCCTCCTGTCGGTTTCAGGGCTTGAGTCGTGGTGAGGGATGTGACCCCATACCCTACCTGTGATGAGGCCAGGAAGACCACCACGTCCCCTGCTTCCTTGGTGTGGTGGATCTCCAGGACCAGCCTCAGGGCGGCGTAAAAATAGTCCTTGTGGTCTCCGTTGCTGTAGACAACCTCGGCCGGGTGCAGGTCCTCCAGCCGCAGTAAGGGGGCGCCTCCGAAGTGGGCAAGCAGCTTAGCAGGCACGTGTGGTGCCGACAAGACCACCAGGCGGAGCTCAGGCCGCTGTGGCAGGACGGCCTTCAGCAGACCCAGCAGCAGATCGGTGCTCACCGTCCGCTCATGGGCCTGGTCGATGACCAGCACCCCGTAGCGCTCCAGCAGCGGGTCAGACATCATCTCCCTCAGCAGGGTGCCATCCGTGCAGTACCTGCCACATCCACACGGGGACAACGGTGACCAAAACAAGCCCATCTCACGCGCTTCACTACATAACCATCAAATCGCAAGAAAACTCCACCACAAATAAGTGACAGAGCTTTCACTTAATATGAAACCTGTGATTGTTTTGAACAAATATAAAAGAGTTCATTAGGACTTTTCCAAATCCCCAACCTGGGGGGGCTGTGCATTCTTCATGCAGCCTCCTATAGATGTGGGTGCTGCCTTCAGATGCAATTCAAATAAATAAAAAGCCACATCAGTGTTCATAATGCACCCCTCCCCCTCCATCCTTTACAGTCAGCCATTGTGTCCTTTGTTGTCATGCCGACCTGTGGCGCTATTGGGAACGTGTGTGTGGTGGTGGGGCGGGTTGGGGTCACAAGCAGCGTGCAGCTGCAGCGTGGCTCCTTTGAAGCCTCCCTCTCTTCAGATGGAAATAGCTCCTGAAGTGGGTAGGAGGGGGTTGGGGGTAGGTGGGGGTCGTGCTCAGATCCCGCACTTTGACACTGCTCCTCGTGGCTAGTTAACATCACTGCCTCGTGCGCGCGGCGTAAGCAGGCTGCTGTACTCGTTAATTTGCCAGCCAGTTAATTGATTTCGATGCTTAGCAACTGCATTTATCCGGTGCAGCTGATTTAACTTAATGATTTTACACCTGACTCACGCCGATGGCGCGATACGCTTGATTTTCTGGGGCGGCGAGTACGTCAGCGGTCGTACCGGAGGACGGTGTCCCCGGAGCAGCAGGTCTCCAGCGGGATGCTGTAGCCCACTTCGTGGCCGATGTTGACATCCATCTCGTCGGCCACACGCAAGGCCAGCTCCACGGCCAGCTGCCGGTGGATCTGTGAACAGGCCACCATGCCATGCTGGTACTGGGCCGACAAGCAGAACTCGGCGCACCACTGGGGTATCTGGAGAGCGGGCAGGCAGAGAAATCTGAAATGACCGCAATGTTTTTCCGCAGTTTTACATGAGCAAAATTAATTGCATGTAGAAAATAAACATTTAAATATGCGTCACGTTTTAGGCAGTTCCTTGATTATTCGAAGGAAACAACATCCACAAATCGATAGTCCTTTGCCCCGGATTACAAATAATTATCTCGGGAGTACCCACGTTGCTTTCCATCTAAGGGTGTCCGCATTGTGTAGCAACAAAGGCGCAAAATCGCTCAGACTAGAGGCTTTTTCAGCAGGGAAACACCCGCCCTTAAAAAAAAAAAAAGACGTGTTGTGCAGCGAACAGCTGGACCATTGTGTGGCCCGTCTGTCAGGCCTGTGACAAGGGGGGCAAACGACGGCATCTGCGGAGCCGGCGCTCGGACAGCTGGGAGGGACGCGATCCACTTTCGGAATAACCTCAAAAGGGACGCTGATCATGGAGAACGGCTGTCCCCGGGCGAATGCCCCAAAGAGTAAAAAGACAAAAGTACACAGATTTTTAGTCACCAAAAGAAAAAACCTTTGCTCATGATAAGGATTAATTTCTATAGAATTTAATTCAAATGAAAACCCTAGTCTGTCTCTCAACGTAATGATCGAGGCACGTTGGCGACTTTTCGGTATCACCTGTTTTCAATTTTCACATACCTCTTCAAACAATGGCTCTTTGAAAAGAAAAAAAAAAACTTTAAGTCAACGCCTATCTGAGCAACACGTGCCAATTCAGAGAACAGGGATTAACAGAGCAATATACATTCAGATGATTGACTTGACTATATAAAAATATAATTTGAGACCTATGTTTCAATCTCCAGTTTCGCTCTTTGCAATGAAAAGGTGTTATTTGCTGCACTTTAAGTGGCTTAATAGGGCTCCTGTTTGTATGCGGAACCGCAGTTCTTGCCGCAGGGTCTGGCAGTAAAAACTGACACTACCAGAGACTAGCGCCTCTTCACTGGGTCCTATATTTAGGACCATTCAACAGCTCCAGGAGGCCCAGTGATATTTAAGACACTCATCTTTGCCTCAGTCGAAACTGTAGACAAACGTACATGGGAAAATGAGTCCTCTTGTGTCAGGTGAATATTATCTTAGGATGAATGTAAAGTTTTGCATTAATATCTGGCCCAACCTAGCGCTGACGCTCGAAACAGGACCGGGGATGACAGGCTTGTATTACATGTAATGTATACTCGCTGTACAATACCAACAGAAGTATCGGGTAATAAATATTTTATCCAAGCCTTTTTTTTTTTTTAAAGTACCACCATAAACTTTCCTTCAGTTGTCTTGTCCTACTTTATGTCAGTTATATGCGGACGGGATAAAATCTTGCAGTCGTCTAAAAATAACACGAAAAACCCACATGTTTAAGCGTAATTTAAAACATCTTAAAATAGCAGGTAGGTTAAACCTCTTGAAATGTTAAGTTTTAATAAACATGAGCAAGTCGAGGTTATTTATGTTGCCCATTAAAAACCCACCTGCGAACTTTTCCCAGATTTTGCTGTGCCAGAAACTATGACGACCTGGTTATTAACCAAAGTCTCCATAAATTCAGACCGGGCTTTCCAAACAGACAAAGTCTTCCTTTCTTTGAGTAACGTATAATATCGAGACGAATAAGGCAACCCGTCGAACTGATTCAGCTCCAGATCGTCGCCGAAATCCAATCCAACTTCTCGCCCTTCATCCGCTTCGGAGCGCAGCTCCTCCGGCAGATCGTCGTCCGCCATGGCCGCGGTTTATAACATCAGATGTAAGAGGTTATTTCTGGGGAACTCCGGCAAAAGCATTGACGGCAGGGTTTGCTGTTGTCATCCAGAGTTGAGGAACAACTTCGTACAGAACACGTCGCTCCTTCCCTAAATTTGGGGGGGTGGAATACGGGAGATGGCAGTTTTCGTAGCAAAGTGTTTGTATCAAGATATATTCTAAAAGTAAAAACCCAAAAGTGAAATGCAAAGCAGCAACAAGTAAACTAAGTCACCCGGAAAAATATTTCATCCCAAATAGCTTTCCGGCGCGCAATGTGGCGTCTTTTGTTAAGCGCATTTGGTCCGTGAATGAACGGCAGCGGCGAGCGTCCATTGTAGCGCTGAATGTGGTCATGTGGCCCCTTTAATCCCATTATAATCTAATACCGGACTGGGAGGATGGGGACGCACAATGAACAAATACAGGTCAACCAAGTTATAATTAACACAAAGATCATTAATTCGCACCAGATTTCCAACATTAAGAGAAGATTAGCTAATGTTGTGTTTTACTTTAGAAAAATATACAAATAGTATATTTATGTTATGCTCTAAGTATTTAGAGAGCAATGTGTAGCCTGTTGATTGCTGAAAATAAACGTGCAGAGGCGTAGTTTTACGGCAAACAAGTGACCATGTATAGTTGTAAAGTGTATGTAAAGAGATACAGAATTGCAAAAACATGCATCGATAGGTCGTGTCGATGCGCCTTGAACACTGATTGCATTTCGTCTGGTCTTAGAGGGGGTTAGTATAGTGTCGCAAAAATCGTAACTAAATAACTTAAAAGAAACAATTCTGCGGCCTTACAGTGGTACGAAATGAAAGTGGGCAAAGTTGAAGTTTACCTTTACCATGACAACCACTGAATACTGCTGCCCCAAACGCACAGGGGAAGGTGGGCATCGTTCGCAAGCTTCTTTGCTCCTTTGATCGCTGTCATTGAGATTCCATCCATTATCTATCGATCGATGGAAAATCAAGGTAGATACTCTTTTTTTTTTTTAATCGAACTGCTTTTGTCTGTAAAAATAGAAAAAAAAAGTTACTCTAACGATATCCTAATTACCGATGGCTTGCAATTTATCACATTCGCCGTCCCTGAGAACGGCTTAATGGCCTACGTTTTAAGTTTTGTGTTTATGGTCTTTGCTTCTCAGGAAATTAAGAAATAACGACTAGTGACATTTTGACCACATGCAGACCGTCTTATTCTACCTAAAAGTAAAAAAATAAAGACGGTAATGCCCTGTGTTTTCTACATGATTCCAAGTCTACAACATCCTTATTTACTGCTTTGGCTGCATTTCCTGCGTACTTTCGCGACCTCTAATGGCAGTTGATGTTCACAGCAATTAACAGTAATTAATGGTGAGAGTCAATGAACTCTTTTTAAGAGCATCGAAATCGCTGGGCACCAGTGCTCCCTGTAATCGGGAAGGTGAGTCACCACAGCATCGGCTTGGACTGGAGCAGAGGGCGCGGGTCCCGGACCGGACCGCCGGAGAGCTGGACCCGCTTCTCCCTGGAGGTGGAAGATAACAAAACGCACGCCTTTGATACCGTATACAAGTACGTGGGAAAAATAATTAAAACAATATTTTTGCAAAAAAATCTGATATTTAACATGAATGAATACAGCATAGATTTTAATGAAATTTGTCAAATGAAGTACATTTAGATTATATTAATCTATTAAACAGACACTATCAAATGGGACTAAAGTGGCATGTCGCAGTGTTTCCCAAACACTGGACAGATCTACATTTTTGTTTTAACCCAGTTCCCAGAACACCTGACTCAAGCAATCAGAAGCTCAAACCCCTTACATGTGTGCTGGGAACTGGGATAAAACAGAAATGTGGATCTGTCCAGAGTGCCCTGAGGACTGGTTTGTGAAATACCAGCGTATCGTTTACATCGGTGAAACCAGGATGTTGTATTCTAACAGCTCCTGACATTTCAGTTGGCGGCCCGTCATAAGCACGTCCAGGGTCTTTACTGCCACACACTTCAATGCAGTCGACTCAGAGTTGAATTTCGTTGCCCATTTTTAGGGGCTATGGCACCACGCACACTGTGGCAGGTCTGAAGCCGAGTACCACCTACAAGTTCAGGATAAAAGTGGGCAATCTTTCTGGGGGGTGCACCTACAGCTCCATCGTGTCAGTTTCCACGGCCGGTAAGTGTGACGTAGCACTTTGCACGGCCTGGTCCATCTAAAAACATGTAGCATGCTAGTTTTGCACTACTTCACCTCCTAATTGGTTTACGGAAAATATTATTAGGATAGGAAAGGTATCACCTTCCATCTTCTGTTTGTATATCCCAAGCAGGCATATTGGGCCACTTTGCTGAAACATAAATACAGAGTTAATTATATCAGGAGAAACACAGGTAAAGAAACTACTGTCCAGCCACCAAATGTGACTGTAAATGGTGAGAATGAATGAGCCCTGTGGTATGCAGATATCAAATGACTGTACATTGCTATTGAAATTTCAGCTTTTCTTGAAATGTAGGTCAGAATCAAGACAAATGACATCAGACCATTACTCACCTTTAAGACCTCGAATCCAGCAATTTTCAGGTGTAAACAAACGGATGATTTTAGGTAAAGTGTAATCAAATTACTGACCGGCTGTATCTTCAAAAAAGCAGAAACTTCAATAAGGGGCGGTTAGACTTTTGCCAACCACTCCTGATAGGTACAACGTGGCGCTGAAACTTCTCACATATCACCGACTCAAGTGCAGGGAAGAAGTGTGGTTAGGAGGAGGTACACGGATATTACACTGGCTTATCGCGTAGGAAACCAACAAAACAAAGCATAGAAGGTTCCTGAAGCTTGTCATACCCAGTGATATTAGCTGGAGCGCACCTGAGACGTCCCGGATGGGCCCCTATGTAAACAAGCCCCACTGCCCTGGGTTTTCACCAGGAGAACCACTGAATGGGAAGGACCTCCATCAGGCTGTCAACATGAATGACCAGGAGCAGTTGGCCAAGGTGCTGCAGTCTGGGTAAGCGCTTACTATCATGTTAATAAATCCTTTTTAAAAAAATGTTCCCATTTGCACAAGTCCAAGTACAGGAATGCTGGAATTCGTATCTTCACCCACCCCAACTTGCTCTCCACAGCTTGGGCGTCACAGTGCAAGATCAGGGAACATGTCACGCCCCTGGAGCTGGGGGTTAAGGGCCTTGCTCAAGGGCCCAGGGTCATGTGACTGGTCTGCTGAGGCCGGGGCTCAAACCAACAACCTTCTGATCACTGTTCAATATGTGTTAATAGTGTTTAGTGTTTTATTAGACATGATAATGATTACAAATGTAACATTTAGGTCAACATTTTCTATGTACAATACATAGTTATCTGTCTTCAATCAGATATGTCCTTATATAAGTGTTTTGTGTTTTGTTTTTCAAGCACCATCGATGTGGACGTCCCAGACAGAATGGGCTTCACTCCTGTCATGGTTGCCGCCCAGAAGGGATATTTTAGGTACCTAACTGTTCCTGGGGATGGACCTTTAACCAGCTGTATTGCGGAGGAAGCAGTCAGGCTTAGGAAAATTGTGCTTAGATACATAACACAGTTTTATTTTCTTAATTATATACAGTTACTGTATATCATCACTGTCAGATTGAAACTGCTGTTGTCCACTTTTTATGACATTTTATCATTAATGGAATATGCCCATTCTTCTCTGTCTACTGATAGTGTTTGACATCTAATTAACAAATGAAAAGATGTTTTATAGTCATCTAATTATTAATTATGTTTGTAATATTTGTATTCCTGATGGGCATTTGTATGGGTTACTTTATATCACTAATTTTAACAAACTTACCGTTGATAATTAGCTAACTGTCAGGGTCAGCGACTGTCTGACACTACCATTCATGTCTCTACTCTGTTTGGCCAGCAGGTGTCACTGGCCGCCCTGCCTTTTCACACCCTGTTTAACCCTTGTGTGTTCCCTTGCTCCTTGGGCTGCTGAATGGCTTAGGGGGTTGAGTGTGTGACACAGAGGCTGTTTATTGATTTTTCTTCCTAGTGTTTGTTGTAGTTATTTTGCTTCTCTGTTTGGTTTGCCCTGTTTGTGTTTCGTTTAATTTTAGTTTTTGTCTAGTGTATTCGGTCCTCTGTGTCATGCCTCCTAGTTTCTGGTTTTGCAGTATGTTACGGTTCCTTAGTTTCATGCTCGTTTAATTGTAATCTGCCCCACCTGTTCCTTGTTGTCCTTTTTGATTTGTTGTTCTGATTATGCTTCGCACCTGTTCCTTGTTTGCCCTGGTGTCCCTCTGTATTTAAGTGTTTGCCTGTGTTCAGTTCCCGAGTGAGTCATTGAGTTTCTGCTATTTTCCTGTGTGTTGACTGTTCTGTTCCCTTCTCTGTTCTTGCTCTCATGTGTTGTCCTGCTCCTGGACCTTGTTTCTTAGTGGTTTCTTGTAATTAGTTGTTTTCCCCGATTAGCGTTTTGAACCCCTTGTGGTCCTTTTGTTTATAGTTTTACTCGGTGTCTTCAGTTTCCTTAATAAACCCTTTTTGGAGGGGTGGATCGTCACCCTTATTGCACAGAGTCCATGACCGCTAACACCATTGTTAATTGTGAATATAAAGCAAGATTAGTTTGTATCTTGTTGATACCGATATATTTGTCTCTGACAATCCACGCAAGTCCATTTAAAACATTAAACCTATTCACTGATGGCTGTGTTTAGAGGTCTCTATTTGTGGTGCTAAGGGGTTCTCTTTGTGTCGTTATGTGTTTTTTTTTGTGAAGCAGTTTCTGAGAAAATGTTTCTGTGAAGTTTAGTTCAGATTCTGGTGCAGCGTGGTGCAGATGTGATGAGGAAGAGCAGCGATAGGAAGGACAGGTGAGCAACTATCATGCATGGAATGCCATTGCATGCAGGAGGATAGGGGTGCGTTACTGCTGGCAGACTGACCCCCTTCTTGCTCCCCTGCTTTTGCAGCCTGACCCTGGCATGCTTCTCTGGCCACCTGGAGGTGGTGAAGTACCTGAGGGGGTGCGGTGCCCCCTGGACGTCCCGGGAAGGCGGGGGACTCACGGCGCTTCAGGCTGCTCTGCACGGGGGCCACCTGCCTGTCATCGCGTACATGATCCAGGATGGCTGTGAGGTGAAGGGTAAACCCCACCCACCCCACACCCCCACCTCCAGCATCTGAAGGCCCCCCCCCACTGGTTTTAAATAAGAGAGTGCAGTCATTATATAAATGATTAAAAATACCTCGGTAATATATTTATGAAACATAACTGCCGGTGACATATGAAATTTGACTTATACATAACTTAACAGTTAAACTAATGATAAAAAATAAGTATCAATTAAAGATAAGTATCAAGTACACTACTCTCATTGACATGTGTATCAGAGTATTGGGGCATAATCTGAAGGAAACTGCAGAGGTGCCAATATTTTTGGACGGAACTGTAATCGACTAATCACACTTCAGACAGAGGTGGGTAATTCGGGTCCAGAGAGTTTAACTGGCAAGAGGCAACTGGTTGGTTGAAACAAAATCTTGGTCTGGATTTTTACTACCTGGAGCTGAACTACTCACTTCTGCTCCATTATGGACTGGTAATAGGCCGGGTGGTTTAATGCATCGGCTATGCAAAGGAAAACGTCAGGGCCCCGCCCACCTTGGGAAGAGTGGGACGGTTAATTAAATCTGCAAAACCTGAGTGTCCCATGCTGATGTCAGCCTGCGGCCCCCACGGGGCCCCCAGATAAGTTAATCCTGGCCTGGTCTCAAGCTGTCACCCCTCCTCTTAAAATGACGGCTGTCATAAGCACACAAAGTTTCGATTCCCTCCCTGCTTCCGATTCCCGCAGGTAGACGGGAGGGACGGCGTTTCTGGATGGACGCCCCTCATGGAGGTCTCGGCGGTCTCGGGGAACGTGGCTGTGGCGGCACTTCTCATCAACGCGGGGGCGAGCGTCAACGCCGCGGACAGGAAGGGGAAGACGCCCCTCATGGTATGAGCTAACGGGGTGGGGGGGTGCAGGCCTGGTGCCACAGGGGGGCGGAAGGGGGCGTCGCACCCCTCAGACGGACCACCCTGCCCCCTCAGTGAAGACTAAGGCCTAATTTTATTTATTTATAATTCTCTTTTTAAATTACTAACGCAGAATTCAGCTTATTGGGTAGCCGTTGTGTGTAGTGGAGTCAGAGTTGGCAGCTTTCCCAAGATATTTCAAGATGGTTGCTAGCTTAGTTAATCGAGCTTTTAACGAACAAAATGTAATGGATTTTAGTCGCGTGTGTTTATTCACAGAGCGTTATATGGGTAACTTCACCTGGTGGTAGCTGCTTAATCGCTCATCGTTGGTAAATGTTGTCGGCTATTGAAATGAAGCCCATAGAGTCATTATCATGCGATGGTGTGTGGATGGTATATGTTTCCTGGGGTTTGTGGATCCGTCTGTGTCTGTGTGTGTCTGTGTGTGTCTGTGTGTGTATGTAGTGTAATGATGCACTAAACAATTGAATATCTGTGCGTAGAGTGTGTAATTTTTTTGGGTTAAGTCACCGCCCCCTCTTTGCTTTTTAATTGCCCCCCCTCCCCCCATTCATTTTCCACTGGCGCTGGGTCTGGAATCCTCCAATGCTGGCCTAAGGAAACCTTAGGGGCACCGACCCCCCACCCTCCATTACCATATGATTTGAATGGGAAATTTTACTGGGGCACAGCATATAAATACTGAGGCATGTGCTCCAGTAAATGGGGACCAGCGACGCTGATGTGGTACGTTGTGGCATCACGAGGTATCGTGATTTCATCCGAAGCTGGTGCTTTTCCCGATGCTAAATCTGACGATTGCTTGCTGGTAGTTTGTGACTCGTGGGTGGATGACACCCAGGAATGTCAAGAAAGAAATTGGGGGCAGACCAGCGCAGCAGAGTGTGTAATGAGAAAACTGGCCACGGATACAGGATTCCATGCATTTCATGCTTAATTTAAACAGTTTTTGAGAAAGGTGATAAACCAGCAGACAGTTGCTTGATAATTCATCGACTACTCCCTCTACAGGCGGGGTGTCGAACTGCAGCCCTCATTAGAATGTTCTTCACCAATTGAAACATATGCTAAGGTCCACCAGGAAATGAACAGGAGTCCCCTGATCTTCAGCACTTAATTACATAGATGGCACAGCTCATTAATTTGATGCAATGGAGTAAAGCACTTTTTTTTTCCAGGTTGCTGTGCTGAACGACCACCAGGACCTGGTGAGCCTTCTGCTACGTAACGGAGCAGACCTAAGTGTGAAAAATGAGGTAAAAGATGGGTGTCAGGCTACCTCTGCAGTCTGTGGGGTTTCACGTTACACAAGTGAAGGTCTTAAGTTTTCTGGTTTAATCTCAAATCCACTCATTTCCTTTTTCAAATGTAGTTTGGCTCCAGTGCTGCAGAAATGGCAAGAGCGTTTGACAGACAAGTGAGTGTTTGAATAATGGCATCAGTAAAAATTACTTATAAATTACAGTTTAAATTACAGTTGCTTTTTTTCCAGAAAATTTTACACATGTTGGAAGAGAAGGAAACATGTTAGGACAAGGCAGCAGTGTTGTGTCCTGGCCGCCAAGTCCACCTGACCTTCCTGTCTCCTCCCTAGCGTCACCCTAACAAGCCACACCTTTTACTCTCTTGTCTTACCTCTTGTTCCTAAGCCTCATGTCAATCACTCCAGCTGCCTCTCATTAGCTCCCTTCGTTAGTCTCGTGTATATACGTGCTTCCCGGTCCTGTGTTCCCCAGTTTGGTCATTGACGAACCTCCTTGTTGCCAGTGCCCTCCCTAAATTCCAGCCCTTTCGTTTGGTCCCTCGCAGTCCAGTTCACTTCCATAGCTAGTTCATTTAAGTCCAAAATAAACCCATTTTGTTTTGCTACAACCCCTGCCCTCAAGTCCTTCGTCCCTCGAGTCATGACAAATAGTGGATAAAATGTTTTTGTTATATTGTCCATTTATAAAATGTTTTTTAATTACATGGTTAATCGATTATTCAGAGTAACACTAGACTGTATTTAATAGTTATTTAGATCTGTGAATGATTAAAAAGATTAAATGAAATGTCTATTAAATTGCTCTTTAAACGTCAGTTTGTTTTAGCTAGTGGTTTGATTTTGTTCAGATGAAACTTTAAATAAGCATATTTATTGTCAGTAATTTACCATATTGATCAAATATGAATGAAAAAAAAATGGAAACAAGCTATTTTTGTAGAACAAATTTATTAATTTATTTTCTTAACATTTGAGTCCTTGTAATGCTCCAGATTGTCTCCAAATTTCAAAATACAAAACCTGGATAGCCAAAGTACCTTTCATACATGAGTATCTAATGCTCATTGCACTTAGAATTATTAGCTAATTGTTGTGTTTGCCTGCAACACTGTAAATGGTAATAAAAAAGTATACACAGGAACAATGTAAGAATACTGATGATAGTGTACATATGCAAGACATAACGACCTTCAATATTAGAATAAATTCACAAATTGACTGGAACGTGTCGATAAGACGATGGCGCGGACATTGCTTCTTGACTGTACTGTTTAACAGTTTTTATTTTTTTTTATATTTTAAACGAGTGTCTTCAAAATTGTCCGTTTTCCCCATTATCTTTTCAATGTGGCTGCAGAGCAGTTTTTTTCCCAGTAGAGGGCACTATGCCCAAATCTATTTACACGGGGCAAAGCTATTTAAAAGATCCGTAAAATGTCCAGCAGAAAAAGTGAACTGTTAAAGATATATACACTGTGTGACACTGTAAAAAATATTAATGCAAAGAGGTTAAGCGAAGGTTATTCAGTCATATAAATGTCCCAGACTCCCAGTTCTGGGGAATCATTTGCTTATAGGCAATCTGTTTGATGGGAATAACAAACCCAATTTAACTTGGTTCAAGTGATGTAGCACAGCGATAGACAACTTAGCGTGTAAACTGTATTTTTTTTGTCCCTTGTCATGCTTTCCTTTCCAGAGGCTGCCCAGCACAGCCGAGGTCAGTAAGCCTCCCTGTCCAACTCATTCTCCCCCGTGGTTGTAGAGCTTGGGCAGATATGCCTTAAAACCGTTCTTGTGTGACCCTGTCAACCAGATTCACCACTAAGTACATCTGGTAGCATCTTCTGTACAAAGTGTGCTTAATGGATTCTTAATTGTGCATTTAGGTTCAGGTCAGGAAACTTCTCAGTAGGCAATCAACCTATCGAACTTTAAGGTTCCAGTCAAATCTCGAGGAACAGTCGACATGCAGTGCAAAAGAAAAAAAAATGTGCATCCTATTTTCGAAAGCGGCCCACGTTTAACAGTTAAAGAAAAATAAAATCGATTTCATGGTGACTTTCCCTGAGGGCCGTCTTGAGGGATTTGCTCCATGGGGGGAGAAAACCTTGATGGATTCAAATTTATTTCCAGATAGTCATGGTTCCCCTTGGAGTCGACTCTGCTTGGTTGTTTTCTGTGCTGGGGGGGACGCAGACTGACATTGTGCAGGCAGGATGAAGGTCAGTGTGATCTGGCACGTCTTCTAGAGAGCTCGGCCAATCAGATTGTGTCGGCGCGCTCCCTCGCCATGGCGACCGCATGGCTTTTCAGTTAACGTATGATGCTAACAGTCGAGTTGTTCCGTCTCCCCCCATGTTCTGTTGCTGCAAACTTTTACTTATTATTTTGGCTTTTTTTTTTTTTTGTTGCCAGGCCACTGGGGGCGTTCCGGTTCTGGCCACAGATGAGTTGGGAAATGGGCCCGGTAGATTATGACCTGCTTGCAATAGCCAATGCCATCCATCAAATATAACAGCCAATAATTGAAGTGAATTTGCTGTTTTTGAAGACCGATAACCACAGCATCTGCCCGTCCTGCAAGAGGCTTTGATTTCAAGCCACAGCGCCGGGGGCATTTGGATTATTGTGTCTAACTCGTGTGATTCCATCTCAAAGGAATGATCCATCCATCTACCTTTTTACCACGTATCTCAGTCTGGGTCAGCTGGTCAAAGAAATGATCCACATCCTTATTTCATCACAAAACAGGCCGCAAGAACAGTATACTGGAGACTCGTGGTTGCATCATCTTGTTGGCTTGTCCCTATAATGTTGGCAGCATTCACGCTTCACTCAACCACAGGTTTTAAAGATTAAACTATGTAAAACGCAGCACAGTCCATCTCCAATCTGCGTGTCACGTTTCTCCTTGCGGGGAGCCGCTGACCTTGTTCTACGTATGGTGAAATGAATGTAAACAGCCATTTGAGGAGCAGATGCTCCTCTGTAAATCGTCGAGGGAACCATCTCGTTTCCGATCGACTCTTCAAAGGCTTCCAGTCACGCCTGGCTTCCACAGCCCCAGTGTTGCTGCTCCACCACATCGATGTCACAGATTTCAAACAGTGATATTCAGTTTTTTTTCTTCTTTAACCCTTCTCTCCTACATCTCCCCCTTCAAACAACACGACGTAAAACACCAAGGTAGCGAAGCACCAGGGCCACCTAAACGTTCCCTCAGTTGTGGCTCCGACACTCTATTTTTGCTCGTCAAAACAAAAAATGGACAACAGGAAATCGTCACCGAAGCTGTTGTTGAAAGTGTCCACCACAGTGCACTGCATTTTAATAAATACAGAACAAAAAATAATTTACATGTACCTGGACGGGCTGATCTATAGCACCTTACAGAGGCCAGTGCTCATGTGTTGGCCACTTTTGCAAACCTCGGGGATTCGCAGGGATTTTCCCAAGTTTCGTAGTGCAAACGAGTGTCTCTGCCTGTGGGCGGGGCTTCGGGTGCGAGCCTTCAGCTGGAGGGCTTGGTGTTGACCGGGACCCGCGGCTTGGGCTGTGTGGGGGGTTTCAGGGACGCAGGTCTGAAAATGACAGAGGAATCCATGAGGTTCATACCATGTTTATGACACAATCCGCTGAGACGGTTTCCAAAACCCTCACCTGCTCTTGAGAGGAATGGCCGGCAGAGGTTTGGGGACGGGAACGCAGGGGACATGGATGGGGACAGGGCCTGGGGAGTGGGCAGCGGAGGGGCTGCGGACCACCCTGGAGCCCCTACCCACTGGATCTGCTGGGAGTGGTTTCTGCGGCGGGCTGGGTCTGTCCACGTCCTGTGAGTGACACGGCGTTAGAGCCAAACGGCGCCATGCTGCCATGGCAACAGTGTAAGACAAGGATCCAAGCTGTCACTCAGGGTCACACGGGGATTGCCCTCGGCTGGGTTTGGAAAGACAGCTTGTCAAAAGGGATTCACTCTGTCACGTCTTTTTGTCCTGTTGAATTTTTGTCATTTTTCACAACCGAGTTTAGTGGAGATGGCCTTTTAATACTCTTTTTTTATTGTATACCAAAACTTACATCAATATATAAGGTATATAAAAGTCTTGGTCAAAGTCAAAGAAAACATTTAAAGCTATTTATCTGGGTAGTAAATACAAAATTGCTCAAAAAAAAAAGAACTCTTTATTATTTGAAGAAATGCAAATTAAGAGTAATACAATAAAAACCAACAAGATTTTCTTTCTGTTCTCCAAAATCTTGTTGCATGGCTAGATGATCATCGCTTCAGGTCCAAAACCTCTCAGCGATTCCACGTTAAATTTCACCACCAGCTGAGTTAAATAACATAATTATTTAAATAACTCAGTGAGGTACTAATTAGCTATACCAGCCGTGCTAGTGATTCAGTCTAAAAATGCATGTCACGTTATTACAAATACTGAGGCGACTATAGGAGAGGTTTTGAAATGGCTAAGCTGACACACTTTGACAAATATAAAATCATAGTTTTAGACCAACAGACAACTAAACATAATTTTTTCACTGCTTAAGACTTTTGCACAGCACTGTCTATTTAATGTAACAGAAACAGCCTCCCTGAACAACGAGACAAAAGAAATCGATGCAAAATGTTCCACAGCCACTAGGAGGCGCAGTCATCCTGCCGCCCATGCCTGGGTAGCCCCAAGAGCCGCGTAAACGTGATGCGACAGAGTGCTCTCATGCGTCCCTAATCTTCTCGGAGGAGATGAGATGGTGATAAACGTCTGGTAGTTTCTTCGCAGCTGCTCCACGCTGATTTGTGCGGAGAATGTGGGAGAACGCCATTTCCTGTCCGTAGGTGCCAACCTCGAGTGCAGCGAGGCATCCATAAAGAGGACAGCTTGGCACGGGTATCTGCTGGTCAGGCGGTGTTTGTTTATTTATTTATTTGTCTTCTGTTTTCTGCTCTTTGGGACAGACCTCTCAACCTTTACCGCTGCTTCCCGAATCGTCATTCCCAACCTTTTGCTTTCCCTGATATTCTGCACGAGCTGAGATCCGGCTGGTGTTGGGCCACGTCTCTGTCCCTCCGGAGGAAAGCTCAGGCACCTCGTCCACCTGCTTGGATGATGGGCACCGAAGTGGTGCAATGCCAGGGACGGCCGCTAGGGGGGCGAGACCGCTGTAGAGCTTCACCGGGGCCACTGCCCTCAGATCGCTGCAGTACTGCGATAACGGCATTTCGCCTCGGAATTACATTTAACCAAGGACACCAGTGGGCGGCTGGAGGGGGGGGGGGGGAGGGGGCAGCCTCAGTGTCTCACGTCACTGAACCATGCAAGTGGAATCCGGGGTGGGGGGGGGGTGTTGTTGTTTTCATGTAGGTGTATACAAAACTGCTGACAGAAAAATTCTTCTGTTATTCTTGATTTATTCTCTCTCTTTCTTCAAATAACCCTGATACATTGAAACGACAGCTTCCTGTAAAGTTCCAAATATCACCGAATAATGGAAATGTGCTTGAAGTATATTTACAGTTAACCGTAACGAGAAGCTAACGCTCTTCGTTATAAACCTGACGCTGACATCGTATAGGTAAGGGTACAACGCGCAGCGTGGCACTGACCAGCCTGCTGATTGGCACAAGCGTATCGACATGCCGTAATGTTGCCGTAGCTCCACGAGTGACTCTCTGAGCCTCAAATGTCATGAGGCTACATCCAGAACGTTGTGACCTGGGAGGAGGGGGCAGGGAATTAGCCAGATGGGGGCTGAGTATCAGGTAGGTTATAGCGTTGTTCGTGTTCTTGTTCGGTGAGTCCGTTTTCTGGGAACGTCTGAGACGTGAGTGGCCTCGTGCTTTTACACGCACGACAACTTCTCAACAGACACGTCACAACAATCCCCCCCCCCTCCTCCACCGACACAAGGGGTCCTGTGTGTCTCAAGTACGACGGGAGCATGGCAAATAAAGACTCGGATTAGCATGATTTAATTCCTGGGGGATTATGGGTAAGAATTGGGGGGGGGGGGTTCGCTATAGTAATTATCCAGCTGCATAAACAGACACGATGTGAAATTGCAAGCAGGGCTTCGTTTAAGATACATGGGGGGGCGGGGGGCAGCAGTTGTTGGTTCAAATTCCAGGAGGGGCCTTTCTGAAGTACCTTTGAGCAGAATATTGAATGTGAATGGCTCCAGTGCGACATCCAGCCATGAAAGTGAGCGAGAACCGTACGCTATGTTGGAGAAGACGTCAAAGCGTCTGCCAGACATCGAATGAAAACAAGCCGCTACTGAACTATACGAAGAGTGTCGTGTTGCAACTGCAGCCAGGACACTTACCATGCTGGCTCTGAAGGACGTCTGACACGGAAGATTCCGGAAGGGCGCAGCCCGAGGCAGAGAGCAAGCGTGGGAGGGGAGCACTCTGTGCGGCGGGGATGCGGCAGGCTGCGGCTGGGGGCTGGGATCCGGGGATAGGGGGGATGGGCGGCTGATGAGGATGGGCTGGTACTGGGGCAGACGGCGGAGGTTTTGGTGGTGAAAAGCGTGAGCCGGCAGGAGGGGCGGCTCTGTCCCACAGGGAACCGGCTGTGGGCAGACAAGACAGAAGCCACCATCAATCTCCTCCTCTCCCTCCTTCCAATCTCAGCATCCAGTTGGCCAAGTCTCTTTAAATACTTACAGATATTACCAGGTACCAGCATCCCGCTCTCATTTCCAAACAGAGGCTTCGTCTCATTTTGCTCACCGACTTGCACACTACCAGACTTGATGTGCACGTTCACTCGCTTAGAGCAATTATTCACGGGTGTCCCGTTCCTCAGATCAGCCAAGTACAGGACGCTTGAAGTACACTTTATCCACACTTTGGCAAATACTGCATGATTACGGCCCTTTAACGGCTTAAGTATTTAGACCACAATGCACTGACTAATGTTTACATCGCGCGAGGAAGTCCGGCAGCTTATCAGAGTCCAACATGCCTCTAAAGGAGTTTCAGTTTAAATGTGCAAAGTTGTATAACGACAAACACAGGCAACACAAATAACAACATAATTGTAGCGTGACTCTTGTTTACCTCTTCGAATATCAAGTGTGTCCCATTGCTTTCAGGAAATCCCCGCACACTTGGGCTATTCACATTCACTTGCACACTTTGCATCTTACATCAACATACATCATCGAAGTGTGTAGTATCTCAGTGCACTTGCCCTTAAGTGGGGTAAATGGGACACATTTACCCCACTTAAATGTTAAAATTGCACATTCAATACCCGCGGTCAATGAGTTAACCAGCCAGACAGAACGTTATACCCCTCAACGGAAACTTCCTGCATTTCCCAGCTGGAAAAGCAAAGGGACTCCACAGACTCCCCCGGGTGGTGTGCTCCGTAAGAGGCAAGCCTCCGCACCTCAGTCTACGTGCACCATGCACGCCTTCTGGAATATTCTCCCTTCCTGAGCAACATCCCTCCATCTGTCTGCAGCAGAAACTTTTGCAATGTAAAATTTAACACATGTAAAAATATTTCTGACATCCAGGCAGATTTTAGGGGACCATTTTCTACATCCTGAACAAACAAGCGAATGGAGCGGTAATCGCTGGATTAAAATGATCTCCAGTTCTGTCGTAACTCCATAAAAAAGCTAATCATGCTCATGGCACAGTCACTTAGATTTGAAAAGTTTAACCAAGTGTTTAATTGCACAATGCAAAATCAAACAATTGTACGACAGTCTAAAACAAATGGATGTGAACAAATGCATGCCATTCTAAAAGAACTCTATTTCACCTTAAAACAACTAAACAAACACACTGCACTCCAAAACAAATGTATACTATCTTAAACTAAACAAACATACTGTGGCCTGTACTACGAAGCGGGGTTACTGGCTTATCGGGATAACTTGTCGGATTTAAGGTACCACAGTTTAAATGGACTTCATATTCGCTCACTTACATTTTGCCCAGACTACCTTAAATCCAGCAAGTTACCCCGATAAGCCAGTAACCCCGCTTCGTAGTACAGGCCACTGAATTCTAAAACAAACGTACACTACTTTTTAATGTATACAAATGAACTACAAAATGTTAAACAAAGTAAACAATCGTGCTGTGCTCTGAATGAAATAAACAAACATCCGGCACTTGAAAAGCAAAGATATGCTACTTTAGAAAAAAGGTCCTATCGTTTGCATCGAGCAAATGGACTGAATCAGAATGGAAGCCGACTTTTAGGAAATGAGACCGAGACGGTTGCGGCGGTGACAGATGCAGGATTTAAGGCTTTTGTGGTGACCAGAGTACTTGTTAGCGCTCATCAGAATATGCCAGAGAAGGGGTTAATAGAGAGGGCGACTCGGAATGTATACGTGGATGTTCCCCCCCCCCCCCCCCCCTTACCACGCGACAGGGGAACATCTTTGTCAAATCTAGAGGGATGGTTTGTGGAGAACAGAGTGTGGGAAAAGAGTTTCCGAGATACATACCTTATATATGCTGGGACTCTGGGGTTTGCCTGGGGTCGGACGAGACGGGGAGGCCCGATACCCAGAATGCATCTGGCTGGATCTGGCTGACCTTTTCTGACCCATGGACCTTCACAGAGTACAGCCATAAAAAAACAATATATATATATATATATATATATGGATGGTGCTTTTTTACCCTCACACTACCGGAAAGCATCATAAATTCCTTTGTCTTCCATTCTCTTTTCAGGGCATGTATGAGGAGGTAGGTGATGCTCCAATCCCCCCCCCCCGGCCGTACCTCAGCTTCTCCATGGTGCTCTTCTTGCCGCTGCACAGCAGACCAATGAGGGCCCTCCTTTTCAGGCAGAGGACGAAGCCGCCCAACAAGAAGCTCAAGATGGCCGCCGGAACACCCACCGTCACTCCGTGGCCATCGCCTTAGAAACAGAAACACGCGTCACTACAGGAAACCTGCGCGATACTGACTTCCAAGTAATTATATAATCGAGACATAAAAATCATTCAATTAAGGGCTGCTTTCTGCAAATATAAAGCCTAATTTAATATCTGTAAAAACATGTTTAACAGGTGTTGCCGGTTGTACAGTCGGTAACTGGCTGGAACTGGAGCTAGATTCATATCTCAGGCAGAAGATTGCTGTTGTATCCTTTTGGCAGGGGCAATTCTAGGTAGGGGGGCATAAGAGGGGTCATAATTCATACAGAGGGGCCAACCCTAACATTAGCCAATGAAATGTTTTGAATTGGTGAGTGACAGGGGAGGCGGTACTATGGGGGCCAATCAGCTTTCAGCTAGGGTCAGTATCCCTGCCTCAGTACACCCTGACCCACTAAGGTAGAAATATCTTCTATACGGTCGGACAAACGTGAAGACAGATCGAGCAGTTAAGTGAGCCGAATATTGAGGCTTTCAGGTCCTGTTTCCGTGAAGAACATTCATGGACATGGGCAGACAGCTTCTCTTTGAGGTGTGTGTACATCGTCCCGCCCAGAGGTAAAAAGGGGAGAATCCCATTGGCCGTACCTGTCAGCCGCATGGGGCCGCTGTCCACGCTGCCACCAAAGCCTGACTTATCACAGAAGGGAGGGGACCAGTGCGCCTCACAGTGGCAGTTTTTATTATTGTTACACACCTGCGGGGACATTAGAACTTGTGTTATGGTTACAGGTCAAGCACAGAATGACACAAATGTCACTGTTACAAATCAGCTAAGTTTATTGGAACATAAACATTGCTGTTACGGACCAGCTATACAATACATCACCCTAGTTGTTGTTACGAAACAGTGAAACATGTTACAATACTTTGGTTTTTGTATCAGAGCTTCCAAAGATTATACAACACTGGTTGCTGTTGTAGACCAGTAAAACATGTAACAATACTCTGTTTGTTG
This sequence comes from Paramormyrops kingsleyae, assembly GCF_048594095.1. Taxonomy (NCBI): domain Eukaryota; kingdom Metazoa; phylum Chordata; class Actinopteri; order Osteoglossiformes; family Mormyridae; genus Paramormyrops; species Paramormyrops kingsleyae. The sequence continues at coordinate 17,622,617 of NC_132816.1, forward strand.
TTACAGAGGAGTGTTACAGTTCTCTGGGCGTTATATGATCCAGTCAAACACATCAAAACATACCGCGAGTAAGAATAGAATCCTAGTACTGGCCGTCTGGCTGCAGTCTTCAGTCTGGTGCTTAACCCCAATTTACCGCAGTAATAATATGCAGCGATATAAATGCATGAAGTAGAAATGTAAGACATGTGAGTCACTTTGGGTAAAAGTGTCTGATAAGAATCTAAATTAGGTAATTAATTATGGGATGGGGGATGGCTCATCGTCGTCACGGTGAGCGACTCCCCCTGTTTTTCACACGGTCACGACAGCAGCGCAGTGGGGGGGGGGGGGGGGGGGGGGTGAAGAAAGATTCCCTGTAAGGAAGTAATTAAGGCCAGCTGCAGGTGGTTTCAGGGTGACAGCGTTCAGTGGGGGGGGGGGGCATATTGATGAAAATGCTGGGAATACCAAGCCTGTTCCAGTAGGAGGCGCTAACATCCCCCCTCTGGTGACACAAGGACCCCTACGCCTTCATTGAAACCGGGTCACAACGCCTGCTCCATCTGCCCCCCCCCCCACACCGCCGCCACAATGATACCATTAACTCAGTTATTAACTAATTATCTCATTTACGGGTCCTGCGCCCATGCACCCCATCTCAATGCCTCATGCAAAAGATAACAGCCATTAGACATGAAAGACATTACAGGCCCCCCAGCCCCCGCCCCCCCCCCCCACACACACACACAATGTCAGCGTCAGAATGAGCAATGCTGCTGGAGACTTCGGCAAAGCGAGCTTGGGTTCGACTCTCCGTGCGTCACTAACCCTAACCCCCCATTCGGTGCCCGGAGGACAGTGAGTGGCTTTTTAAGGCAGACGTAGGCGGGAGCATGACACTGAAGCCATCAGAGCTCTGCGGGTAAAGGGAGATTAATGGGGACGTGGGATTCCAGTCACGGTAATTCGGGGCCTGACATGGCGTGACACACCCCCCCCAGCCGATTCTCCCCCCGGCCTCCGGGATCACTCACCCCCTGGCCTCCGGGATCACTCTCCCCCCCGGCCTCCGGGATCACTCTCCCCCCCGGCCTCCGGGATCACTCTCCCCCCCGGCCTCCGGGATCACTCACCCCCCCGGCCTCCGGGATCACTCACCCCCCGGCCGCTGCACTTCCCTGAGCACTCGTGCACCCCGAACACGCTGATGTTCTGGCACTGTCGGTTCAGGCACATCTGGAGCAAAAGGACAGACAGATTCAGCAAATGAAGGCCGGGACTTCAGAGGTTGGGGTCAGCATTCCTTCCTGCTGCACAATATCCCTACAGCTTTACGGGACCATCCAAGCAGTTTAAACGTAAGAAGGGATTATAGGAACATGATGTGCGACTTTTTAGAACGTGTTCCAGGCGCCAAATTCGGAATGAGTGTCTTTCCGAAAAAGCAATAAAGTTACTCTTTTTATTGTTTTCAATTTTAAAGTGGTCAAAGAGGATTTAGAAATCAATACCTTCTGTTTTTATTTGAATTTTACATACTGCCCAGGTTTGTGACTACAGAGTAGTTGAAAGGTGATTATTAGTCTAGGCAGGGGTCGGGTCACAAAGGCGCTGACCCCAGCGGAAAGCTGATTGGCCGCCGGAGTGCTCCGCCCCCTGTCACTCATGCTTCAGGACATATCATTGGCTAATGGTAAAGTCTGTCCCTCTGTATATGTATGGTTCTGGAGATTGTGCTCACCATGCTGTCTCCACATTTGGTACCAGCCAGTACCAGGCCTGGGTCTGGCATGTCGTCCCCCAGGTACACGTGCGTCCCGCGGCACAGGATCCGCCCACCTTCCTGCAGGGGGATGTTGGTCTCTATGGAGACGGCGTTCGTACCAATCACAGGCCGGGCAGCACCGCCCTGACACTGGATCTTGCCACACTTGGCATCGCTGCAGACACACACAATGGACGCCAGTCACAGTGAGAGGTACGGCATGCTGCCATCGCCCCAAAATGCAGCCCCCCCTCCTCCGCCCCCCCCCCCCCCCCCCCAAACCGTCACACTCCCAGCAGGAAAAGCATCCAATCAATTTGCCATTTGCACCTCTGTCGTCCCCGTAACTTTGAAGGTTTGTGGCTTATAAATTGACCGATAATCCATTTTGTGCCATTAAATTTGCTCGCCGCGGAGCCTCTCCGAAGCGTGAATGTCGGGATTCCGTCCGAGTATTTCTCTGGTTCTTGCTTATTACGAACTCTCATCGGATATGTTTCTGCTGCACGTGTTACTCACACAAGCGCTCGCTCACATCCTGTCAGATCCCACGTCATTAGGGCAATTACGTAAATGATGAGACGACTGATGAAAGATTTAAAGGATATGGAAATGAAAACCGTGAAAAAAAACTTCAAGTAAATCATCAAAAGCACTATCTATCCGTCCAAGTGAGAGTAAACTCGATCCGAAGGCTTCTTTTTCTGTTTTTGGGTTGTTGTGTGGCGCCCCCCTCTGGATGCCGTGGGAAGTTCGGCGCCCGGTGAGTCCTCACCGTGGATCGCACTTGGCAAAGGAGCCCCTGGGGTCCTTTCCACAATTCCCATAGGGGTCCCCGGCTGAGTTCACCCGCTCGAAGCAGATTCCCGGCGCCGGCTTGGCACCTGCAGGGAAGGACACCATGCATGTGGGAGTCAGCGCCACCTGGCACCCAAAGGTTGTTAGTTCCAGTCCCGGGAGGGAAACTGCTGTTAGACCCTTGAGCAGACCATTTAACCTAAATAACTTCTGTAATTTCTGGCTGTTTAAACAGTTAACTGTCAACAATAAGTTATGTAAGTCACCTGAATGTTATAAGTAAACATAATAAAATATCCAGTACAGGGCGGCAGTGGGACTGGAACCTACCCCAGGAAACACAGGCAGCCCTGCAAAGACGACCAGCCCATCACAAGTTAGGCATCCATACCATCAAGAACATAACAACTGCATGTTTCTGGAAACATTTGGTGTACTGAGTAAATCACATTGTTTTAAATGTTTTGGTTGTTTAAAATCTGTATCAGCACATTTAAAAAAAATATCAGTACAGTTCAGTAACTCTTAATAAAAAAATCACTATAAGAAACAATACAGGATGCTATGACAGATAAGATATCGCATAGCTCCCCGGTGCCTGAAGGGGGCGCTGTCCTCACCGGGGCCCCACAGCGTGACGCACTGCTGCTCGTGGGTCTGGCAGACGCCGTTGTAGCAGTAGCCGTCCATGCTGTGGCAGGCGTGCCCGTCGTGGAGGTAGACATTGGCGGGACAGTGAGGGCTCGTCCCTGTGCAGAATTCTGGCAGGTCGCAGGAATTGCTGGATTCCCTGCATGGTGTGCCCGCTGGCTTTAGCTGGGGGGGGGGGCAGAGACGGGGGGTGAGGCGCAGTCTAGGGCACTCCTCCCCTTTCTGGGGGCCTCAGGCATGGGGGGGGGGGGGTTACCTGGCAGTCCTCACAGCACTGGCCGTGCGCGCAGAAGGCACCAGTTTTCAAAGTGCAGGTTGTGGCGTTACAACAGGGATTCATGCACTCCTGTAATGGGGGGTGTTGTGGGGGGGGGGGGGGGCATAACAGAGACGACACTAGTTAGGGTACGAGGCTGCATGACCACAACTGTGATGTCATCACCATGAACCGCGCGCAAAGCTGTGTCAGGGGCGGCCTTCCCCAGGGCGGGGGGGCGGGGGGGCATGGGTCCTCAGGCAGTCAGCGGTAATCGGGAACCTCTTACTCAGTCTGCAGAGTGTGGGAACCCGCATGGGCGGGAGGCCATGGAGAAGACGGGAGGGGCAGGGGGGGGCAGGGGGGGCATGGCGCGGGAGCCATGATGTCAAAGGCAGACAGTCTGACCCGGCGGTGCCTGGGTGCCCTCCCCGTTGAAAGGGGAGGGGCGGCTCCCCCTGTAGGTGAGGGCACGGTGCTGCGGTTCTCTGAAACTTAAGAAGCTAGGGTCCCATTAAAGGGTGTGTGGGGGGGGGGGGGGGGGGGGGGGCTGATGATTCACACCAAATAGACTGAGAGCAGCCCAGATTTTAATGAGGCCCTTAGTGGGGCCAGATGAGGGCCCGGGTACCGGTTTTGGGGGGGGTTGTGGTTGGCTGTGGCCTCATGCAGCTGTCACCCTATTGTCAGTGACTAAGGCAGGGGCTAAAACCCCACAGCCACCGTTCATAACGTCCCACGCAGATGTCCGCCTTCGCCGGCGGGAAGGGCCCCGTTTGGCTTCGCCGTCGCTGGATTCCGCCACCAGACGTTCCTCAGGGCATTTTAACATTGATTTATTCACCAAACATCCAGCTGCACAGACGAATAAAAATGTTACATTTTCTGCGCGTATCCAGCGCGTAATGAAACACGTTCCGTCAACATAGCCCCACTGTTTGAGTAAAGAAGGCAGGCCAGAGAACTTTCTGTTGAGTCAGCTGGAACACGGCCTACTGTCACACCATCCGCCTGTGCAGTTTTGTGGTCGCCCCCCCCTCCCAGAGAGTCACAAATCAGAGGTCTTTGATGGACATTGTCTCAGAATGTGATCCATCATCTCCAATGGGGATGAAGGGGCTCAAGGCGACCGTCCCGATCGACCTGTACATCCTGTACCACTGAAGAGAGGCTGGAGAATTCTGGAAGGGGATGTTTCAGACGTGCAAAGGAGTGTTTATTTGCAGGACAGCACCCCATGAAGAATAAGGAGGGTCCTTTAGACCTGCGAGCTCACTGATACACTCTGCACATATGCTAATAAAGTTTTGTTTCCATGGAAATGTGTCGGTTTGTGCTCTGTTTGTGATGATGCAGTCAGAGTGAATCTTTACTTCATTATATCTTTATGGTTCACTGGGGACAAACTTGGGCAGGGAACCAAAATTTTATACTTATGTATTTTTTTGCAGATTTATATCCAATTTAGATATTTTTGGCGCTATATCAGACTTGACTCTCTCCCACGGGTCTGTCTGGCTCACCTCGTCCATTTCCACACGTGCCACCGGCACCCGAAACTGCTGACCTCCCTCTCCAGGAAACCGCGCAGTTTCCTGACTGGCCAGTAGAGGTCAGTGCAGTGGTCACCTAAGGTACCCCAGCTCATGTAAACCCAGCCTTCCTTGCCATAATCTTGCCAATAATGTTCCCCTGCGGCAGGAACTCCCGGTCTTGATGGACCAAGTCTGCTGTGCAACCCAATCAGAGAAGCTGGCGCACCCATAACCAAGAAAACTACTTCAGAACCGCAGTTAATGCTAAATTACTGGTGTACTGATCTCAACAAACTCCTACATATTACATACACATAAATTCCTATCTAAGGGATCGTAAGCATGTGACCACAAGCTAAATACTATAGTCAAAATCAGAAGGTGGCCCCGTTTCTGTTGTGCATTTGGGGCCCCTGGCAGGACCTTACCTCCGGCTCGCCGCAGTCGCATTCCTCGGCCTCCTCCACGTAGCCGTTGCCGCACTTCTGCCCCCCGTAGAGCACCTTGACCTCGGGCATGTTGAACAGGCACATGCCCACGCCCTTTTCCAGACTGGCTGCCAGATCCTTCTTACTGCAGCTGCTGAACACCGTGGGGAAGGGGTACCTGGTGAGGAGGGAGGGGGTGGGGGTCGAATCCCAACTCAATCACGTGGAAGACAGACTCGGGTCAACTTATCCACATGACCCAATAACTCAGGAGGGTAAAATTAGTTACAGCATCATGATGGGGGGGGGAGTAGTGCAGCCTAGTAGGTTAGGCCTCTGTGACTGTGATCAGAAGGTCGCCGGTTTCAATCTCATGCTTGCCTGAATAGTCACATTGCCAAGCGAGGGCCTTCAAAACCTCCTTCCCACCCCCCAAAAATCATCCAGGTCAAATTGGTGATCCAGCACCCCAAACCTTACTTGCATCTGTGCAAGTGTGTGTATGTCACAAGAAAGAGAGAGAGAGCCAAAGAAATCCTATGTACTTAGAGCATCATTTTGATTCACAATCTGCAGCTGTAGCTTTAAGAAACCCACCGAGATTCACGGAGAAAAGGCATTTAAGACTCTGACTGACAAGCAGGACAACTAATACCTGTCCATTAACAAAAGTTGGAGCTCGTGGGTAAGCTGTGGGTAATACTCCTTCCGGAAAGGCGCGTGTGCGCGTGCTGCTGTGTGGAGGGGGAGCGATTCAGCGCTGAACTCAATCTGCCAGGGCTTTGTTACAGACGTCAAGCTGTTCCTAAGGCGTTGACAATGGAGCATGAGGGCCGCGAGCCTTATCCTGTGTTTGCGAGGCGCGCGTGTGTCACTCCCCCGACGACGCAGGAAGCTACGTCCACGAGGTTCCTGTCCCTGGGACTCGCCGGCGTTCCTTCCCACCCTCCGGCGAGCATTTCCAGACCGGGAAGAGTATGACAGATGACAGCATCCTGGAACGTGACAGAACAGCCCGCTCCACTCACACCCCCAGCCCCCCCCCCCCCAGCTGGCACGTCGTCACACAGTCGATGCGGCGACTCGTTCGCTGTCAAAAAACAATCGGCGCTGATACATTTCCTTATTTTTCAAATGTTGCTCTGATAAGAGCAGCGGAAGCAGCTGGAGGCTCCGCGTGGAAGCGAATTAAACAAAAGCTTGTGGGTGAAGCCCGAGTCGTTCAGGGATATTATACTGAACGGAGAACAATAATAAAAACAAACAAACAAACAGTGGGTGAAAAAAACAGAGATTCTGTTTAACTTGTTTAGATATGGCCGTCAAAAAAAAGTTTTTAGTGTATTTTATGGGGGGTGGGCAGTACCCTGGAATCACTGTCAGCCTCTTCACTCTGGTACGAGGAGTGGGGGCTGTCTATGGCTGAATTTACCCCCCGGGAGTCTCCTGGGGAGCCATGAGGCTCCAGAACATGGGGGAGGAATAATGGGGGGCAGGGGGCTGATAGCATGCAGTAACCCCGCCCACTCGAAGCCACCACCGAAATCAATCCTTTCCCAAAGTCCTCTTGCCGTTGAGCTGTTGAGCCTGATTGTGACGGAGGTGCTTGGTGGCTGATGGAGATAAAGAAGCTGAATCCGGCGACCGGGAGGCAGGAAGTGGGGGAGACGACTCTTCTGCTTTTTTGTTATCAGTCATTCCCAGCAGGAGCCAAACGACGAAAGGGATCGAGTGGAAAAACAGAAGGAAGAATACGGCAAGCAGCCGAAGGATGAAAATGATGGACGAAGACCTCAAAGAGACAAACCGAGGTGGGATCTGACCTCTCTACTCCAGTGACAGCGCTGTCCGCAGGCTGTGACGCGCCACTACACCTCCGCCGCTGTATCTACCACGGTTCTGGGGAATGACATCATCGAAGCGGTTATAACGGGTTCTGTAGCCCGGGTCAGACTGGCAATTTCTTTACGAAGTGCCAATTCTCTTGTGGGCCTTTTTCCGCTGAGCGTAGAATACGAGATGATATTTTTTTATCCTCTGAAAATGTGTGAGCCACATGGTTAGCTGGCCCCTGTGCTATCATGCCGCTTGGTGTGTGTGTGGGGGGGGGGGAGGGGGGGGGGTTTGACATGCTGACGCATGACATCTCCGAGTCCCCTGGTCGCACGTGGTCAGGAGTGAGGTGCCAGGGCTGGTCTGGGCTTATCTCAGATGTTGCATCACAACAGACTGTTGCCCATACTGTCATGGGGGGGGGGGGGGGGGGGTGGACTGCGGAAGGGGGGGCCTTCCTTTCCACTTACACCCACCCTCCCAAGCTGCTCAACTCCCCCATCTCTATAATACGCCCTCTTCCAACTCCTGTCCTTCGCCAGGATATGTGTCCCACACACCATGTGTTAAGGGAAGGTGTCAGAGGTGTGTAATTAATGGTTTTTAAAAATATATATGAAAAAAATAAAATTTGGTGCCAAGCAGGCCTCTGTGTGCCGAGGTGACCAGCAGAGCTCCAGGGCCAGTCTGGGCCAACCCGTGGCTTACCGCTTGCCCAGAAAATGGCGCCCCCTGCTGGGGGCCAGGCTGCCATTGAGGGGTGTGTCAGCCCAGTCCACTGGCCCGCCCCATCCCGTCCATCACCCGCCCAACCCGACTCTGGAGGGGTATTCCGAGAGAGCCAGAATGCCCTACGGACTCCAGGAATGTTAGCTGACAGGACGGTGGGGGACGTCGGGAACGTTTCGATAGAGGTGATGTCCGGAAGCTACCAGATAAGGAGGCCCCGGTTCCATGAGCGAATAAGCCAATCACGATTCACCCCCTCCTTCCCCACAGAGACTTCTCAAAGGTAACAACAGCCCGTCCGGTTCACACGGCACCAGGAAGGAGGGGACCACCACCCCCCCACCCCCCCCCAAAGACCAGCCGTGAGGCTGGCCAGTGAAAAAACAACCAGAGACCACAAGAGAGTAATTTCAGCACAGCACTGAACGCCATGTTAGGTAAACATGACATCAGCAGCAGCCCATCTCCAAGGTCTTCCTGGTGTTGAAGATGTCTGAGCAGGATGTAAGCGGAGAGTCAGCAGGTCCAGGAAAGAACTCGTGGGGCAATTTATGCCATATTAATATTAATTTAAGCGTTTAAAGTCACATTCCACACACACGCACATTCTCGTGTTTACCATGCAGAGGCGGAGGTGTGAAATACAACGTTCCCCATGAAAACCATTTACCGTAAACGCAGATGTGAAACAGGCCGCGAGTGCGAGGTGCAGCAAAAAATAAAAGGATGATTAATTTCCTCAAGCGCCGTCGGAAAATGCGTCGTGACCGGCGTGACAGGGTGACGTAATGTGGGGACACGACCATGCAGTCGCGTCCTTTGATACTCAGGAAAAAAACACGTATCGGGATTTAGTGCCAAAGTTAAGAGCATCGTGAATTCATTAACTGATATGATCTGACGCTCTTCTCAGTATCGAGGACGTCTGAAATACAGATACACAACGGCTTTTCCGCTGATTTCCCCGGGGGATGTAATTAAACCGAGTGTATTATGGTACGACCATCATTTGGGACTTGAATCACGTCCACGACTTGGGATTCGGGGAGCTGATGGACAACCATTCACCTGGAGTAGGAACAGTGGCCCTCTGGAACTTCTACCAAAGTCTCCTTGGCTAATCGACTCAAAGTGGCCCTACTTGGGAATATCCTACTACCAGGATACTATGTATATATACCACTGTGTCCTGCCCCCCGTGTCACACTGTCAAGTGTTTTTTGCACTTTAAGTGACTGTGGGCTGCACCATGGTCCTGAAGGAACGTTATTTTGTGCCACTGTATACCTGCATATGGATGGTATGACAATAACGAACACATGGCTTGGCATGACTTGACTTGACTTGGCTTGACTTGATTTGTATTAACTTGACTTGACTTGGCTTGGCTTGGCTTGACTTGACTTGTATTGACTTGACTTGGCTTGACTTGACTTGACTTGTATTGACTTGACTTGGCTTGGCTTGGCTTAACTTGAATACTGTGGAGATGCTGTGTCTTTTACCCAGGATCCCCAGCAAAAACACAGCAGAACGGTGCTAAAATCACGCTAAAAGAGCATTACGACCGCAGCTCTACGCAACGACTCGGGGACTGCCAGAAATGTAAAGGCCCGTAAGAGAGAGCACCCCACTGGAAACACATCCAGTCCGATCTGGCATATGCTGAGCAAACTGGGAGCCCCATTAGAAAAACAGCACAACAGACAACAATAAAACACGAGCTGGGGCGTGATGTTTACCAGCAGCTGATGAATTTGGGGCTCGGTGTCACTGCGGTGATTTACAGCACTCCCCTGTGTGGTCCTGCTGCTGCTGGACCCGTAATAACAAAGGGGAGGGGGAACCAGTCCCCAGTGAATCCTCCTACACAGAAATGTGGGGCCCACTCTCATTTCTGACCTCAAATTAACCCAGAACCTCCTCTCCTCGACCAGAGACAGAACATCGAGCAACTAACTTTACTGTATTATACATAAATCGCAGGAAGTTTTTCACAGGTGAGGATTGGGACGAGGGCATGAGCGTGATAGGCTGAACTGCCACCTGGACACGGAGATTCTGTTCCCGATCCTCTGACTTAGCTGTCTCGGTGAATCCGTTGTCCACCCATGTTACCCTATCAAGCGGCTTTCCAAGACAGTGGGCTGCCTATTCACGCTTCTCTGAATGTTTTTCTAATAAACTGTTTGGAATGGAGTGGCAAGGTTGTTACTCCGAAAAGTCGGGAATTCACCAAGGATTAAAATAGCACATTTCCCCCTACTCACTCACTCATACACTTCCTCCTGACCATTCTGGTAAACAGAGGATTTCACCAGCACTAATGTTTTACGATCTGTGACCACGGTTAGAGCAGGGTGCCCGTGACCCCTCCGGTCTGTCCGCTGCAGGCTCCGCACACGTCTGCTCAGGACATTCTCACTTCTCTGCCTGGTCTGGAGGATTAGACAGGTCACGGGGTCACGCATCAGTATCAGGGTCTGGCAGAAATGAAATACCATTTAATCTGGTGTCTACACTCCCAAAAACATGACCACAGAATCCTTTTTGTACTGCATTTGCCAAAAGCCACAAACTTCCATCCCATTGCATTATATAATGTTTGCCAGATCACATGACCCGGGTTTTATTGCCCCGTCTGGATCGCAGGAAGCAGTCTCCCGCATGGTCACCCACGACAGCGTGACCGGCCGTGAATTAGCGGCGAGACGACACACAAATGTTTACACGCAGCGGCAATGAACTGACGGGCGAGTCACAGGCTGTTCAAGAACCGGTAGGAGTCACCCGGTGCAAGGTTAATGGATCTTTTGCCGTTCGCGGCTAGATTCTGAGCCGTTAGGATTTAAGACATCGTTTGTGGGGTCTTACGTAATGGGAGTCTAATGGGAACCATAAAGCCCTCACTTGCTGGCTGTGTGGGTCTGAGCCGAGCGAGCAGGAGTAAATCACGCAGAGTACTGCTCTCATCCGCGTTTCTGTTTATCTCCTGCAGTTGACCGTGTGTGTGTGGAATGTTCTGGATGTCGCCCCCCCCCCCCCCCACCCGCATCATTGGCGACACTCACCCTGTGGAGGGGGTCATGATGCACCCCCCCCGGTCCACTGTCATCCGGCAGCCGCACCCCCGCTCCGGAGTGTCGTGGTTCATCCCGAAGTTGTGCCCCAACTCGTGGGCCAGGGTCACTGCCGCCCCCAGGGGGTTTTCCGAATGATCCTGGGAAGGGTTACAGAGAGCGCCACCAGAAAGAGGCATCAGATTTCACTCTACTGAGATCGTCTTTTCACTTCTTCACCTTCGCTCACGTTTATCTGCGTAAGGCACATTTTCCGTTCCCGTTCGGCATTCCGTCGTCGTTGTCAGCGGTAATGGTTTCCGTCGCACCTTCACCCGACGTAAGACTCCCACCGCTATTGAATAATTGCCATTATTTACAAGCCGTAATTGGATTTCACACACGGAGGAAACAAGAAAAATGATCAATAAACAAAAACAAACAGGGAAGGGCCTCAACACACGCGCGCGCCGGCAAATAATTACATCCCTAAAAAGAAATCCATTTCAGGCACAGGATGGCAAGCGGAGCGGCACATCACACCGACCGCGATGCCGTTTGCATTCCCCGGGATTCGATAAATTATCTAGTTAGACTCCTGCTGGTCCGCAGCCATTTTTCCAGACGCTTTCATACTTGGAAAAATTGCGGTTGGTGGGGGGGCCCTCTCTTCTGCCCGGTGATGACACGGGGCGGAGGTGTGGTGGCTGATCGCTTGCGGACGTGCCTCGCAGCAGGGAGCAGGGTGAGGTCAGGCCACATGGATGATGCAGAGGTGGCCTTTTAGCAGAAGGTGACGCCAGGACTTCCGTCCTGCCGCCATCCTGCTGAAAAGGAGGTCAGGATTCTTCTGGGCACCATGGAGACTTCAGCCTGTGCCACCCCCCCTCCCCCCCCCACACCAATAACTGTGGGACAGCGCCCCCTACAGACCAGTCCTACCCTCTCTGGGGAATGAGCTAATCTATTAATCTATTTTCACTAATTAGCTGCTTCAGTCAGACAAGGAGACTACGGCCTTTATGATATGAATGTTTTTCCCATTCTGGGTTTACATTACATTTATTTAGTAGATGCTATCTTTATCTGAAGTGAGATACAATTAATAAAAAGCAGGGTCAGACTAGGCCTGTTACGGGCCTTTGCTCGGGGGCGCGACAGTGAAATCACTCTGCTAAGTCTAAGATTTGAACCAACGACCTTGCAAACTCAGGCACAGGACCTTATCCCGCTAAACCATGCCGTCAAACCAAAGAGGTAGATGATCTACTCATAGGATGAAGTCATGGTACAGCACTGTGCAAAAGTCTTAGGCAGGCAAAGAAAACATTTAAGGCATTTATCTGGGTAGTAAGTGTATATGTGCTTAGAAAAAAAAGACAATTTCACATTAGGACATATGCAAATTAAGAATAACACAATAAAAAATAAAAATGAATTTCCTCTGTTCTCCAAAAAGTTATTTATGATCTTGTTGGATAGTTTGGTTCTCAGCTGCTGAAATATTGGTGTGATTTTAGGGGAGTTTTTGAAATAGCTATGCTGATCCACATTGACAGACAAAATATCATAGTTCTACACCAAAATGAAGATCATTTACGCATCATTTTCTTTGACTGCATAAGACATTTGTGCAGGACTGTATTTTTCTAAAAAACATAGAAGTGTTTTTGGACATGAACAACACGCCACTGCTAATCTGTGTCATCCTTTGCAAGCAACATCCATCCCAGAGACTTAAAATTTCTATCCCCTGCTCAAAAACACCTTAACGTCTATTAGTCAAACTTATCCAGAAGGATAAACAGTTTGGAAAATGTATCGATGGATGGATGATGTTTACTTTGTGGAGACTGTCGGGGACGGTCTGGTATAGAAGGACAAGAGCAAGTTTGTTTTCAGAGCTTGTACTGATACTGTTACTAACTTTACCCCAGTGCTGCCAGTCACCTCGGAAAAAAAAAAACCTGGACTGCAATCCATCCATCCATCCATCCGTCCATTTATCAATCCATCCCTTATCCTTCTGAAGGTCGTGATGATAACAGTGATGCCTAATCTTTGTATGGATGGCAGGGACCAAGAGGAGCCTTCCTGGACACCAGGGCCACCTTACGATGCCAGTGTGTGTCACCTGAGGACATCAGAAAGCCTTGCAGATGTAGAAGACGCCGCCATAACGCTCTTCCTAACCCGCAGCCTGTAATCTCCGTGGAATTACGTGACCGCAAAACCATCCCGCGCTCTTCCTCGCGCTTGTCGTTCGAGCCCCGCACAGAATCTGCTTCCAAACTCGGAGACGCAAAAAAAAAAAAAAAAAGCAGGGGGGAAACAAAATGTTCTCCAGCACTTTCCGAGAGAATGCGATCCCCCTGAATAACACACGGACTGTGATAACAGACCGTACAGACCTTAAACCTGATACAGGGGCCGGCAATTGGCTGACGACGGTCAGACATTCATCACGAGCGAGAAGGAGGCAAACATCTGGAAACAAGCTTCACACATGGCATGAGGCTGTAGGGGAAACATACGTCGCTGTGCCAGATATGACTGTTTAAGCGGCACAGGAAACCGGACGACTTTGACAAGAGGTTCGGCCGTTATGCGCACATAGACGTTTCTTGCAATGGCTATTAATAATAGTTAATAATCTGGTGTGCTCTTTATTGCAGTACTGTGTGTCTCGATCCCTGTGACATAATTTCATCTGTGATCCTTTTATCGTTACTCATTAAAGCACTTTTTGCATCTTAATATTAAGTACTGCAATAATAAAATACATCTGCTTGCTGACTCAACAAAGAATACTATGTACAAATGTTCCTCAAAACACTATACAGCATAGTATAGTATAGTACAGTATAGTATAGTACAGTATAGTATAGTAGCCCATTTACTGTATTTAGATGGATGTCTGCTCATTTCAATGGGGTCGTGATGGTGTTGCCTTGGGTGTTACTCACCATGACGACGCCCCCTGACTGCTCTGCTGTGCACATGCTCATTATGGGTGCCATGCCGATGGTGGTGCCCTGGAAGTATACACCGCTGTAGACGGACACCACCATTAAGGGTTATTCATCAGGACAGCCCCCCCCCCACCCAACCATCCAGGCCACACCCACATGGATTGAAGCGAGGTCACCTGACAAGCTGGGCGTTGTCATGAGGCCTCTGGGGCAGCAGCTTCAGCTTCCTCCAGTCCAGGAACTCGTGCAGCGTGGTGAAGGGGTCCTGCGTGACAGAGCAGCGGTCTGCGTCGCTCCACACCTCCAGTCCCACCAGGGCCACGCGGATGTTGAGAACCCTGTAGAACTGGGAGGGGGAAGGCAGCCAGACTCAATGGGCGACAAAGCAGCTGAGAAGCCATTAGCTGAGCCAAACTCACCCAGCCAAACCAAAATATTTCAATATTCATCCGGCCACCCAAAACATCGTTCAATCAATCCATCCATCCATCCATCAATCCATCCATCCATCCATCCAGCCAGTCAGTCATCCATCCATCCATCCATCCAAGCACAAAACATCTCTCAGTTCATCCATCCATAAAAACATCTGTCCATTCATCCTCCTAACAGAACACCTGTCCATTCATACAGCCACAGAAACCTCTCCATTCATCCATCTACCAAAATATTTGTCCAAGTTAATAAAGGGCCCTGGGGCCTGTTATTGTAGTTTACATGGACTTTATCTTCGTTTAGTTACATTTAGCCCAGACTACCTTAAATCTGACAAGTTAACTGGCTAAGCAAGAAATCCTGCTTCGTGAAACAGGCCCCTGATGCAGGCGACATGAAAATAAGATCCCATAAGATTTAAAAGCTCCGCAATCAGTAGGATGGAGAAGAGTATCTGCGCCGGGGACCGGGGATACCTTGTCCACGTAATTGGCGATCTCCGCCAGCCTCTGCTTCACCTTCTCCACGTCCTTCCCGTGTTTCTGAAACTGAGGATTGGAAACGGCTTAGCGGCCCGGAAAGTCCCTAACGCACATCAGGAGCCCCTAAACGACGACACGTGTGCCCCCACGCGCCCCATCTAGACGTTACGGATTCATCCACCTATGCGCACAGACAGCGTAATTTGTCAAATGTGACGCTGCGGCGTTAGGAAAAACCAGCGAAGCCGGTTCAGACGTTCATGGGGATATTCGAGCTCCGGCTGGCCCGGAGTGCAAACATTTCAAGCGGGATGATTGTGGAAAAGTGAGTGGAGGGGGTTTGAGAAAAAACAGGACGACTGCAGGACCTCGGAAAACACACCAGCGGATCGTAATCCAGCCGGATCGCTTTCCACCGACGACTTCCTCGGTTTCCTTTGAGGTCCGGATGGCATTTTATGGCGTTCGCGGGCCGCGGAACCAGCTGTGATGGGATTTCCGCTAATTCCAATTGGAATGAGGATGCCAGAAGCGGAAAGCCTGCAGGGGGCGCCATTTCACACACAAGTCTTCATGTAGGGACTTGTCTGCTCAGGTCATCAATATATAAGAATATATGATGGTATGCGCATCGTTGGAGGGCCCATGTGGCACCCTAGGCAAGCTTCACCGCCGCCCCCCCAATCCAAGACAAAGTGGAACTGGCTTGGCATGTCGATACTCTCCTAGGAGACAGCGTCCTAGGCGGCTACCAATGTCACCTAATGGGTTGACTGGCACTGGGCTTCCTCCCAGTTTAAAGCACCATAACCAGGCTATTTTAGTCACATAGATAAGCGTGAAAATGACCTAAGCTGGCTTCCTCGAAAGCATCAAGCGGCCACCTAATTAGCATGATAATGTAGCACTCGCAGGCAGTGGCCCCCCCCCGGGGCACGGTGGACCTGCACGCCCCGGCCATGACCGTCCCTTCACACCCCCACAGCTCTGGCCCCACCTTTACGGTCCCACGGCCTCCACCCTCCATCCATCTACGTCCCCCTGGCAACGACCTTCATTTCATCATCCCAGAGCAGCACGTCCTCCTTCATGGTCCCACATCCTTGACCAGAGTTTATTCCACCATAACACACCTGTTCCCCTAGGGGGCGCCGCTCCCCCCCATTCCCTCCCACTCAATGCAGTTGTCCCCGCTGACTCTATACTGTGATGAAAAAGCCTTCTGGTCATATCCCCCCCCACAAGGTGCTTGGCTGATGGGGCTTTTGAAGGTCATGGACTCTCTAACACGCTACTTGAGATTCCCAAACGGGACACAGGCACTGCACCCCCGCAGCAAGGAACGTCAGCGGCCAGGACGACGGGTCACGCTTCCATCGCTGTCACACGCCCAGCACACGGGGAAGCTCTCTGTGGTACCTCTCTGTTATCAGCCACGATGATCAACTCCACGTACTTGGTGGTCTTCTGCACGTGCCTCTTGTGCTGCGGACAAAGAAAGGCCAGACAGTGAAGCCACTCCAGAGTACGAGAACATCTTCACTTGCTGAAAAAGGGGCCGTCTAAACAGCCACACCTCTCCCCTCCGCATCCAGCCTTGGGAAGGTTTACTTGCTCCCCGAACAATACCTGACTGAAGGAGGAACGTCTGAGCGTAACTGCGGCAACGGAGTATTCATGCATCTTTCAGAAGCGTTTTCCCATTGTTTATAAGCACATTGTCATTTAATGAACAAAGAGGGAACATGAGAAGCATTGCAGCACAGAGGCAGAGCGCTCGCTCTTCGTTATGATTATTTTTATGCTCCTTCTGATTATCTTCACCAAGAAAAAAAAACGCTCATCACTGGCTGCCCATTAAAATACACTTAAGCCGTCAGTGGTCTAAATATCCCACTGCTGTAATATCTTATCCTTCTATTCCTGAATTATGAATAGTACGTGCATGAAAAATTCTAGTGATGTTCCCTGGTATGAGTCCAGGCATCAAAGAGCGGTAAAGATGGAAAGGAGGGTTTTAAAGATAGCGTCCGTGTTTTGAACGATGGACCCATAAAGGCTCTGCTATAAGGTGAACCGCAGGGTTCCCCAAATTCTGACTGTTTCAGCCCAACAGTCAAATGGTTCAGTAGGTGTGTTTGAGCAGGGAAATCTGCAAACTGTGGTGCAGACTGACCCTCCGGGACCAAATTTTGCCAACCCTGGTGTATGAATTATAGAGCCGGCACATTCCAGACCACAGGGTCCCATGCGACACTCACCTCATCTCCCAAATATTACCACCCTACCATCCTTGTCTCTGTTCCCCTCATCTCTACTTTCACAGAATGTGTGGCCTCATTGATGCCTTAAAGCCGTTATTTAGATGAGCAACATTGTAAGACATCAGCCATCCATTAATAATGCCTGGGGCACACATCACGATGTCTTATCTGAGTGCACTCAGAGCAATCTGCAACAATGCATTGTGGGTAGGTGGAACAACATGATCATTATAATCTGGGTCACCTGAATGTACGTCTGACTGAACATTTGGAGCCTTGCCACAGCATTATTCATCAAACTATTCCTTAACTAACCTTAATTACACTTTAATTGCTAATTGCTTCATTTGCAAACCATTTCTCGTAGCAAATTGGTTAAAAGATTACATGTTGGCAGGCTCATAATTAGTACTTACCTATTGATAATAAGATTAATTATTAAATGCTGGCGCGTAGAGAGGATGACAAAGAGGAAGGACATCCAAAAAATCTGACTGAGGTGAGACCAGGAGAACATTTCCAGTTGGACTTGATTAGAAGATGGACACTGCTTGTTAATCTTTAGTACTTGCAGTAGGGGGTCTCTCTGTAACTAGTTGAGCTTCTGAGAATCTTAGTCTGATAGTTTCTGGCACCGTATTGCATTTATGGGCAACAGGTTCTGGCAGGGAGGTTCTTCACAGCAGCACTGGACTTATCAGTTCTTGTGACTCAAGCAGAACTTGTCAATGTGCCCTTGAAGTGCTTCACATAGAAGTACCAGTAGCTGTACAATTACAAGCTGAGTACTGTCAGCTCCATTGGATAAAAAAAAAGTTTGGTGACTAATGACAATTATAATGGACTCAAAACTAGGTGTACCTTTGCACTATGGGACTGCCTACTCATGCAAACCCTACGGGGACAAACCTCTCGCCCTTAAAGACAGTCCCTTGGTCTTCATTAATGCTGGTTCTCCACCCAAGGAATATTATGTTCCTCTCGTTCCTTTTGCTGTTCTGCCTCAGATTACAAGGCCTTCAGTTATCTATATAGAACCAAGCGACTAAGGGTTGCTTGATATATCTCCACACGAATCTTAGCACATCAACATCCCACGCCCAGAACTTTATGCAGGTGTTCCTATGAACCTGACCTTTGTTTCGGGGTGGGGGGGGGATGTTGGAGGTGTTCCCAACCCAAGCAAAGCGCAATGTCATCAGATAAGAGCCAGCGAGATGTGGTACGCAAACAGTCTGAGAGATACTTCCCGAGTGATCAAGTACAGCACATTGTGAAGAGCGTCATAAATCACAGCCATTACCGCCGCGCGAATGTGCTGATGGCGTCGCGCTCTTGTCGGGATACATTAGCGCGGGGGGGGTGGGGGGGGTGGGTGTGAATAATCACGAGCCTCTTTAACAATGCTCAATTTTACATGCCGCTCGCAAAAAAACGCGCTTATGAGCCTCACCATGTGATATAGGAAGTGAGGCAGCCATCATTTCATGTTAAGAAAATGCCCCCCAAGAGCCGGAGATCCAGGTGCAATAAGGTACAAAAGCCTTGATGAACGAGATCGCCGGCGTGTCCGTAAGGTCTAGGTGAATAAGCCGGCTGGTTCTCTCACACTGATGGCACTGTAATGACTTTTCATCCCACTTAGACCAAGAATTCTTTACAAAATCGGGCACGTTTGCTCTGTGAGGCCTCTTCCTCTTTATAATTCATCAGAGTTTCTAAGCGCAACGAACAGAGAAAGATTCCAGAGGATGAAACAAGCCTTGAGCAGCCCTGGTGTCTGAATCTTGGATCCTCACTGTGACTTCGAACATTTTCTTCTTTGCTCATTAATTTTTTTTCACGTGTTTTCTTTCCAAGCTGACCCTGAAATTTCCCTTATTTCTGTATGGGAAACTAAAAAAAAAATCCTTTCCCAACGACGATAAAGTGTAGGTCTCAAATGAGGCTCTTATAAAATTAATCATCCAAACCCTTCTACTACAGCTATGTTCAAAATGTAACTGTAAAATCTCTCATCATTATTCTTCAGATTTTATACACCTTTTGAAATACAGTATGATATGTTGGGAAATCAAACTCCTAATTGTTTTTTTTTTATCATCAATTCTGTTTGTTTTACTCATGTACTGGAAAGGAATACACAGAGCTAAATGATCAGACACCACTGAGATGATCTTCATTCACAAGAGCAGGAGTTTACAATATTAATGTCGCTTATAAGTGTTTATGTAGTATTATACCAGATTACTGAAGAGCTTTGCAGATGCTCAAAGTGTGGAGATTTGGCTGTAAAGTTATTTTAAATGAAAATATTACTTTCCTGACCGTGGGATCATTTATATCTTCTGCAACAGGCTTGGTGCCACTTGGACATTTTGTAAGCGTTTAGACTAGTTTGCTTTGGTCGACTCCAGCAGTATTTGATATAGTTACCTACCCTGGTGCTGAATGCTTGGAAGAGGCCGCCCGTCGAGTCCAGGGCGACGTGCGAAATGTTGAGTCCGTGGCCGCAGTCGCCGGAGGCCAAGCTCAGGTTTTCCGCTCGGTAAATCCGGTGAGTTGCGTTGCGAGGCCCGAATGCCGGCTCCAGGATGAAGGTCTTATCTTCAAGAGCAATGAAGCCCCTGGGAAGACAGAGGATCGATGTGGATGCTTACAGTCAAACTTGACCGAATGGGATGCTCGACAGTAGCTAATGCATCAATCTTCAACCTCAACAAAGCAACAATAATTCACCTGTGTGACCAAAATTGCTTTCACAGGAGAAAAAGTAGGGTTAAATTTAAATTCCAAAACAAATATGTCCTGTAAAAACGATTAGTACCATCTTCTGTTTTACTCATGAATAATAATTAGGCCAAATCGTTTTAGAGTTTCAAGGTAGGTATCAAAACCATAACCAATATAGATACATATCATGTGCTACATAAGGTGCATTCGCTGTACAAAAACCTCACACTGTAGTATGTGACTCTTCTTCTTGTCACCTCCTCATAAATTACTTTGAGATGCATGTTCGAGATGCTTTGTCAGTGTCCTGTGCTTCTAGGAAACTTCTCTCACGGACAAAGCTTGCATTAGCGAAAGCACTAAAGCGAGGGCATAATCCAGGATATTCATGAGATTGACTGGCCCAGGTCTCAGTGAAAATACTTAAAACCTCATAAACTTTCAGTAAAACCCCAAAGGTCCAATTGTGGCCAACCAAAACTTGAAGCAATTTGCTTTGGCGGTCAAGCTAAGCTTTGCAGCTCTTGTTTAAATAGATATGTACATCTATCTGTCCAGGAGTTTTAAAATAAGGTTACAGAAAGCTAAGAAAACTGCCAGCATCCAAGGAAAGCCTGATGATGACCAGAATCACTTCTTGGAGGGCAAATGCATTTATTGGCTGAATTGCAATGAAATTCCTCACGATGTCCAGCCATATTTTCTGGGAAATTATTACTGGCTTGACTCAACCAGCTGTTCCTCATCATTACATTTATTATGAGGTTACAGCCCATATAATAAATTAAGTGTTTCTCGTCGCATCATCTAAATACAGCTCTGGCTGCTGCATCTTGGGATGTCAACTTGGCTAAACTGCAGTTTCAAAAGGATCGTTAGTAGAGGTTAATGTTCATGTGAAAAGCAGGTGAGGAACTTGTACAGGCTTCGAAATAAAAGCAGAGAAGTGAAATCTGACCTCTTCTGTGGATTATTTAAGCAGTAAATGTGTTAAGACCACTTTGGTGTAGCATAAAACAGCTCTCGAAATGTCAGGCACTACGTCAGGTGTCTTCTGTCTCTCGGAGGCTTTCCCCAAACTGACCTGAGACCAGCACAGGTACTGAGGCTGACATCAGAATGAGAGTGCCCATGAACCTTGCCATGATAGTAGCAATTCACCTGAAAAAAAGACAAACCACATAAATTTAATGTATCTGTACAGCTGTGTATAAAAGACCTATAATGACTTTTAAAAATTAGATTTCAGATCTCAGAAGCTTACATTTAACTCCCACTTTTACCTAAAGTGACTTACAGTAGAGTGAAGCATTCCAATTTGCTCATGGGAGGATTAAACAAAAATGTTCTGAGGGCAGAATGAAAAATGATTGGTTATCTCTCTGAACCAATCAGAGTGTAGAGGAGGTGGGTCCAAGTATCTAGAGGAGGCCGGACCAACCAATCAGATGTCTTGGTCCTGCCTCTTCAACTTGCTGAGAATGAAGAATGATTGGTTCAGAGGGATAACCAATCAGATTGTAGGGAAGGTGGGTCCCAGCAAGTTGAGGAGGCAGAACCAAGACATCTGATTGGTTGGTCCTGCCTCCTCTAGTTCCTTGGACTTCCTCTACAATCTGACTGTTATCTCTCTGAACCAATCATTCTTCATTCTGTCCTCACAACAATTTTGTGTAAGTAAAACTCCTGTGAGCTTCATTTATGTGTCCTCTCTGAGATTTGAACCCAATAACGACCTTTTGCATTGTTAGCACAACACTTTACTGCATACTCTGCTACTTCTGGAGCCCGCGTTGTCCATCCATCTGCATCAAGGGCCATTTCTCCACAGTAAGCTGGGAGCCCTGGCCAATAGTGTCACTGCCATTTCTGTCTTTCTGCAACATCTCGACAATGACTCACTAGCTACCCTCTCGAAACAACGATACTCGTACTAGACAAAGGTCTTGGTTTCACTAACTTGTAAGTCAGTAAAATTAAATGTGCCAAAAAACCCCTGGAGCAAATGTCCTGGAAAGATCTCGGACATGTGGTGACCAGACATATTTCTGAGCTGGAATATCAGTTGCTGAAGCTTTGGCGTGAGCTCATGAGAAACACAAACGGATAAAATCCCATTAAACGCGACAAGAAAGATTTACACGGACACATACTGTGCTGCTTTTTGAGACGGTAAGGGACCAAATTTCTCAACAGAGATTTTTCCAGCGAGTGACGGATACGGGCCAGCATATCATAACACTTTTTCAGGATTGCCCCGTTGCCTTTTAAAGACCAGTATAAACGGAAAAGTTTTTATGTTTAGATGCATCTGTTAAGAAGGAATGAAGCAGAGCCTCGGCAGCAGCGGATGGCAATCGAAACTGACACCGAGTAGCGTTACAAACTTTGTGGTGTCGTGGTTAAACTCTTTACCACGCGTGGGAGGATTTATGCCGTCAGAGTTCTCAGAGGAGAATCAGGCAGTTTGTCGGACGCCTCTCACAGGGGGCTTGTGTTTAACATAAAACGTTTCGTGCCAAAAGTTAGGACACGAAAGGTCATAAAGCATGTTAAGTGAAAGGAAGGACTGTAAGTGCACGAGATGATATATCTACTCTTGCAATTCGCTGCGGCTGTCGGAAACCCTCCACTCTGGTTAATATTTGAAGTTTTTTGTCCTTGCCGGGACACCATAAATAAAGCATGTTATACCTCCCTTAATGAGGACTAGGTTGACTAAGCATGGTACTCTCACCAGGAGCTGGAGTTGCTCTACCTTTCTTGGGGCTGAGTGTGTTTGCTTGGTCCGACGCGAGTGTTAAGGGTGGCTATAAATCACAGTGCATTACCGCTAAAGCCCAGCACCGCCGAGCGACCCGCCTTAGTGCATCACACACCTAAATCAGCACACCGCCTTTGCATACGGTGAGTCAGTGACATTCTGTATGTCGGACAGGAGGGAGAAATCATTGTCCATTGTTTCCAGAAGCACAATTTCTGTTCCACTCTTCTGTCTGGATATGAAGCATCGATCTCTTTGTGTGTTTTAATGGCTCTGAAATTGTACATGCATTGTCTCCCCACAAAGGGAGAAAGCTTTTCCTTCTCTATTTATTTTAAAAGATATTTTAGCCTCCAGATGTCCCCCAAGACCATGACAGGGAAACATTTTTATTTTTCCAACAGGGCATGCGAAAGCCACAACAGACTACACCCCTACTGCTAGCGATTGCTAACGCTAATGTGATCCACAAACATTTGCTTAGATTACATGGTAGCTTTTGTTTTGTGAATGCTGAGGAAATCAATAACAATAGAAAAATATTTGCAAACTATGAATCTGATCTGGCCTGTCTTCTAGCATTGTTTGCTACATTGCGTCTTGGAACCCTGAAAAGTCCAAACAGCCCACTTATTGACTCATTTTCCCCCAAATCTGATGTATACAGCTGCGTTCCAGTCGAACTGTGAATTCATCTGGAACACCGACTTACCGTAACGTTCAGAGCGGTAGTGACAGAGCTTCCATTGTACAGATAGTGCGTTTCTGTGTAATGGTTTGCAAAGAGTCCCCTGCAAGAGATGTAAATCAAAAAAAGAAGTGATTAAACCCAAAGTTACTTAGAAGCCAACGTTTCTAAATGATTGCATATTTTATTTTAAAAAAAAAGCTAAATGTGATGACCTTGTTCAAAGATTTATCAGTTTTTTTTCTACAGTTAGCCAAGAATATTTGATCCAGATGATAGTGATTGGCTTCTTAAACTAAAACATTCACATCTAGGGGCTACATATCACATTAAGAAGCCAATCTAATAAGCTAAAAACTTGCTTTTTCTTATCCCAGGAGTCATTCAAATTTTCAAAGACATGGCAAAATGTCTATACATAGATTTAAATTCTAAGACTGGGTAGGCAGAGGGGGATCAGAATTTCCAAAAATCTGGGTAAAACTAAAGTGATCTGAAGTTATATCTGCCTAAAAGTAATTCTCTTTGACAATCAGCTTCACAAACGACGCGTGTTGTGTGTGCGAGTTAGGATGCTTTAGAACTGTGGTTTTCAGTCTGGGCTCCACAGAGCAGCAGATGTGGATCTCCACACATTTGGTGCATTTTGTAAAAACAAAAAAAACTGCATCATCAGCTGATTCATCCAAGGCAGAAAGTACAAAAGGGGGCTTAAGAGGACGGTTAGGGGCCCAAATTATTCAAGGGGAATCCCCCCGCCCTCTGCGACCGTATATCTTGTTACTCATGTGACCACGCATTTCTTCTAGGAGGTCTCTAGCTCTGCTCTCTTTTCATATGGGGGTGCGTGGCCTCCAAATGGTTGAGAACTCCCCGTCTTGGATGTTGGAACAGGAAGTCCGCAGGGGGTCACTTGCGCAAGGCTGTCACAACACCCTCCCGGCCCCCGCCTGCCCCCTTTCCATAACTCAGCCCAGGTGAAATACTGTCACAGCCACTGGTTTAGGGCAGAAAAGGCAGGCTGGTAAGTAGGCCCACGATGCGGAGTGCTGCTTACGTAACGGGCCGGGATGCTGGGCTAGACGAGAACATCTGTGGCCACTAACATCGGGGCACCAACCCTAAGTCAATGCCTTACAGAAAATTTCATTTCATAGACTGCTATAGATTATCAGGCTTGTGAATTAGCTACATGATTCATGCAGCTAATTCGTGAGTGTATTAGCTGACCTGGGTGACCGCTCAGACAGGCATATTGCTTGAGTATATCTGAGTAGCGAGGGGGGAGGAGGGGGCGGGCATTCAGAGCAGCAGCGCTGGCGATGGTAATGACGATGACATCATTAAAAATAGGAATGCTAATGAGTTCACTGTTCACAGTGTGTGCTGGGACCAGTACAGCGACAGCCGGCCTGTAGAACAGCAACACCGATCAGAGGGGCCAGATTGTCTTGGTGACATCACTTCTAAAAGATGGAGAACGAGGGTTTGGCACGTGCCAGTTACTTTGGTTCGCTCTGCACCTCATCTGCACCGGGTGTCATGACTCGCACCACGCTAATTAAAAGAGGGAGCTGGAAACGATCATGGATCAAAGTTTCACGATGGAGAGCAGATCAGCCTATCAAGGCGGCTTTTACGAGCCAATGTCTTAATTTGGACTGATGTTGGTGTTTGGACGGGCTAAGTCATGAACATCTGCCCACTGTTCGAGTGTGCTTTGCCCTGCCTTAGACCTTACATATTTGGGAGTTTCAAAGTAAAACTTTTTGACGATAAAGTCTATCGAAAAATAAAAACCCAACACTCCACAGGCACTCAATATATAGAACTTTGACGACACAAAATATTGAAAGATTTCAGACAATGTTAACTGTTTTTAAATGTTGCACTAACCAAGGACATAGGTAGTGTACTTACTGTACAAACCCAGAGCAGCTGGTTTAACACACACATGGGACCCTTTGAGAGATTTTCTCGACTGAGATGTGAAAACACAGCAAGAACCACGCAGCTTCAAAAGGCTTTCAGCTAATATCGACGTGTGACACTACTGCGTGTGGGGTTTGGAAGGAGATGTTTGAAGATAACAGGAAACAGTTGAGTTCATTCTTTGCGCAGAGAAGAGAAAGAACGCAGTGAGCGTGGGGCTAAATGAAATAATATTCGCAGACTCCATCCTCGAACATCTCACAGCCACCAAACGAAACAAACGAAATCCAGAAGGGAAACACAGAAAAGACCTGAACAAAAGAAGCCCTCACTTTCTGGCACCGGTAAACTACAGCTTTTCTGCTTTGTTCTCCTCCAGCACCTGCTCTCTGGTCCTCGTCCCTTGACACAGGTTCTGGTGAATGACACTTAGCCCAAGGCGACTTGCCCACTCCTGGTGGGGACAGGCGTACACCCCTCGAAAATGTCATTTAGCGAATGATGTCAGCTAATGCTAATGCAATTCTGTCAGACCCTTTACCCTCCTGATGGGAAGATGGAATATCGGAGGAGAAAAGGGTATGCATGATGGGGGGGTTTACCCTAAGGATAACAGACACGGAACAGAAAACAAAAAAAAAAAACCCAGCTTATGAAGGACTAGTGAAGTTTCACCTGGCCAATCGGATAAACTAAGAAAAAGATCACATGAAATAATTCTGAAAGCTACAGGTATACAGACAGTGTAAAAGCTAACAGAATTTGGATGAATATTCCTCTGTGTTATTCCAGCTGTAAGACGTGTCAGCTGAGCCTAAGTGGCCTCATATAACTGGCAGCCAACAGACGGTAACTGCGAAAGTCACCTGAGCTGCTCTTGACTTCCTGTCCTGAATTCCAGGCTTCGCAGCTCAATGTAGGCACTGGACCATCCAGTGAGCAGACTGGTGGAGTTAAAGGGGACCAGCCAATCCACAATGGAGGGACAGGGATGGGAAATTGGGGTACACTCTGCCCCGGTGAGCGAACGAGGACGAGGAATGCGATCCTCACTAGTTTTCCCTGGCCTTTAATTAGCCAAAAGAGATGTCACAGAAATAGCATAGCCAGTTAACAGTTTGCTGGGGATCAGTCGTTTAGGACTTGACGTCCTACTTAATAGGCTGAGCTCGGACGTTAACTTCTCCCTTCGAAAAATGTTCTTCCTTCTCAATGAGATTCACATATACGGTTCTTGTCAGTGGGAACTTATGTCACATATTTGGCGCCGTTGCCGGGAGTGTCCCGCGGCGTTGCCACAAGGCCTGCGGATCCACTTAACGTTATTTTCAGTACAGCTGCAGAGAACATGGCAAGCTGTGTAAGACAAAGAGCAGAACAAACGGAACAACGGCGGTGAGCGGAGCCCCTCTGGCTGAGACGGTGCATTACGGACGGGTGACAATAGCCTATTCGCAAAAAAACAAGCTGCTATGAATTACCGCCGTCCGTGTAATTGGAAAGGCATCACAAAGCCTCAGCCGGTCGCAGAAAAGTATGAGTCAGTCACGTCTACGGACCTTTGTCTTTCCATCCCCGCTGTATCGCTCCATCTGCTACAAAGATTTCGTTTTCTTCAAAGTGCTTTCACATTTGAGCTCAGAACGTTTTGCTTAGCGTCCAATCCACGAGAAAGTAACCGAATTTTTAATACGACTTGACAAGATTTTTCTTTACGTCTCTCCCGCCCGAAATCCAGGCAGCGCGATAGCCCTATAAACTAACCACATCACTTTTTTGTTTTTTAGGTCAAATGACACTTTTAATACAGTAGTTTTTTTCTACAAAATGTTTATATAGTGATCGAGGAGTTGATCCAGTCAGTGATCAAGCAGGTTTGATTCTCACCTTGGGCTTTGTGTAACTAGACTTTGCATATTCACGTGGTATTGCAGCTTTATCCTGCAGGCAAAAATCATGCACTTAGGCATCTCGAAATTGCAAAGTGTGTGTCTTGAATGGACTGGTATCCCATCCAGGGAGTCCCGCCTTCCTGTAATAGGATCCTGGCTCAACATGACCCTCTACTGGATGAGTGATTATGGATGATATGGGGGACATATTTGGTGGTGAAGGTGTGATGTCTTGCTTCGCAAACAGATGAGGCCTTTAAGCCTGAACACACCAAGCCAAGTTTCGGAAGTCGGAAGCTGTCGGGGTGTTGCTGAGAGTTTATGAGAGTCAGTGACTGCCAGCACCGACGCAGTCGAATACGTTTGATCCCCATCGGTGCTGTTTTAACTCATTTAGCATGTTGAATCAGTGCTGGAGCTAAGCCAGCCAATCTGAGCTGCCTGATTGGCCTGTATGTCATCTGTCTCCTCTAGCTGTGCTGACGTGTTCCAGCGCGCGTTTACACAATCGACAGGAGTCCGATGTCAGCCGGCTGTCCGTTCGTCCTGGTCAGTGCTAGCCTTTGACCGTCAGCTTGGGGAGTTCCAGACTTTAAAGGCAACCTGTTGGGTAAATACGCACAAACACAAAGCGACACAGCTAGCTAAAGCCGCAAGCGAACAGAAACACTCGTTAGCGCGATACGAAAGCCATTTCAACCTGCAGTGAGGTCCACCTCTTTTGCTGCGCGACACACTTCTGTCCAGCGTGCGATTCATCGACACAGCATTTTACACGCTGCAATGCGTTAACTGAAAGCAGCTCGCATTTGTGCCTCCCTCCTACTGGCTGTTAATAGCTAAAGGGAAATCAGAGAAGTGACTGGATCGATCCGGCCCGCTCCAGTTGAGCCCAACAGTGTTTTCACGGCCGAAGTCCTCTCTGAGCAAGACCCATTCCTGCAGAAATTACTCCTGTAATTCTTATATTATTCCTGATTATATAGCAGAAGACGATCAAACAACAAGAGATTTAAAAGTGACAGTAGACAAGGTCTAGTCATTTGACACAATATATCACATTCCCAAACAACGTTCCGGAACTAACAAGCCAGGATTCATCATTAATATCAATGTGTCCTGTAAGCCCTCTCATTAAATTCTGAGCTACTCCTCTCCAGCCTTGTGAATACCATTTCACAATCCATTAAACTGTCTTGAGTATAGAAGTACAATGGTACTCTGGTACTACCTAGATTTTTCTGGAAATCAAAATTTTGCTTACACTGCTTAAGCTCCATTCCCTCGTATAATTAGTTACCACAATTATTCCTATTGTTGCACAGATATCGTTGTGCAGCCACGAAGCAGAATTTAGACTCTTGACACCCTTGCATTCCTGAACCTTATTAATTGCATGTAATAAAACTGAGGTCAGAGAGTGAATCAAACCCTCCTTTATTTAAACAGACACTGTAATTTGAAGAGAATACAACTTGATAATTGTTTGTTTGTAGCATGTAAGAAAAATGGAAATTTACTGATTTTGTTCCTCTTCCCCAATAAATAGCTATACTTCTTTAGAATTCCTGCAAATAAATTTCCCTTAATACCAAAGTATTGTGCGCACAAAAAAAAATCTCTCTTCTTTTGATGATAAGAACAGAAAAACTACCCAAGGACTGAAAATATAAGAATAAAATTATCTAATAAAACATGATACATGCCCTATTGTGTCCAGTCCACTGTAATACATTAAAAAAATTGCAGCTTGAATAAGAGGCATAGAGGCCTTCAGCCAGTGGGCCTCATAGCATCTGGGCATTCGTGCCTCGAACGAGTTGGCATTTCCCTGTACCAGATTAACTTCCTTTCTTTATTGTTATAGCACACGTCAGCGCGACGAGATTGAGTTAGCGGCTCCCTGAGCAGTACAAACAAAAACGCAAAACAAGACATAGCCAATGAATATGTGCAGAAATATATCGATCGCTATCTTTTCCACCGAGATTTCATCCCCGCCGCATCGCGCTCAGGCTACAAGCGCCTACCTAGCAGTGTCTGCCGGAGAAATAAATAATAGGTGATGCTAATGGCTGTCGGCTGGCAGAGCGCGGCTTCCATCCGTAGCCCATCATATGGCCGGTCAGGGTTTCTCATGACGGCTCGCTTCAACCGCGCTCGCCGCCCCCCTCTCCCGTGGCGTCTGTTCGTTTCCTTCCAACTCAGACCAAGACCATCACGACTAAAAGCCTAAAAGCACGGGGCTCGGGATTAACTGGACCCAACGGGACCCGGGGTGGCGGGGAATGAGCGACGGTAAGCGAAATAGGTCGCGACCGCCATCCCAGGCAGGGAGAGCAGAGGCGCACACCTGCTTTGCATTTTCGTCTTTTTAAGCAGGGATGTAGGTCAGGTGGATATTATGAGGATGTCTGCAGCGATGGTTTCCACAGTGATGCCAGCAATACTCTGTGACGCCCTCCCAACTTCGCGATGAGCCTTGATGGAAGCCGTCTTTGTTTGGGCAGCAACGTGCAAATAGCTATTCTTAGTTTCTTCCCATTATATCGAAAAACCTTTCAATAATGGCTTGAGTACCGAAATAAGGCAGCTGGTCTGTGTATTCTTTGGAGGGATGCACACGCGGGAAGTCGGGGGCCCGGATTCCGTAACTC
The DNA here is from genome assembly GCF_048594095.1 of Paramormyrops kingsleyae. Classification (NCBI taxonomy): domain Eukaryota; kingdom Metazoa; phylum Chordata; class Actinopteri; order Osteoglossiformes; family Mormyridae; genus Paramormyrops; species Paramormyrops kingsleyae. Next base: position 17,652,472 of record NC_132816.1, read on the forward strand.
GCCGCTGTTTGTCAAACGTCGAATGACTTTTGCAGTCTTTCCTGGCATTGTTGTGTTTTTGGTAAAGTTAAGAAGAGACTAACACTAACAAGGCCAGGGACTTTTTCAGCGATAGTGATTATGTCATCCCCAGAAAGTCCTCCCCGTAGCCCTCTATCGCCGCGGAAACCATTCTTGGGCTACTACAGCCTAGAGTGGCCCCCTCTTTGAATTTTCCAAAGCCACAACCACATTTTCATTTATAGAGGCAGGGTTGGGGGACTGAAATGAGCCCGAGGATGCCTCTCTCGTCCTGGGGACAGCGTAGCCATCTTCGCTGAGACGGAGCCCTGCACGTCAAGGACGTGGTGACGTCTCGTTGTAAAATAAGAAACTGGGTCACGAACGCCTGCACGGTAAGATTTTCCGGTCTTTGTTCCCTCTCGAGCCCCGAGCCCACAGCCAGCCGACAAGCACTCGGATGAGATGCCCATTAGAGACGCCGCCACAGAATTACCCTCCTGCCTGACACTTCCGAGATTGATGCCGGCGTGCTATGGCGGCGAGACCGGCTCAAACCGACGGCACGCCCCGCTCCGGCAACTTCCTCCACCGATAATTAAGAATTAATACACATGATACCAATTTACGCCGCCGCCGTGATTGATATCGGTAAACAATAGCTTGCCAATGCTAATTAGGAAAGAAATACAATCAGTATGCTAATGAAGTGTGGTAATAATGGGGGGGGGGGGGTAACCGCCCAGGAAGGCAGTGATTGAAAGGCGGGTTTAGGAGGGGGGTGATCGCCTCATCAGGCATAGGATCTCTCATGCCCCCAAGGAGTTCCACGCCCCTCCCCCGCCGCCTTGAAATAAAGCATCCTTGCATTGCATCTGCCTGTGTTGTGCAACATAATGAAATCCTGGCCTTTTCTGTCAAACGGCGTGATTTAGAGACGCTGTACTTCTGCCGCCTGTCTGGTTGCTTTTAGTGATTCTTTGATTATAAGACAATACTGTGAATCGCAAGGAACATCCAGATAAATCCGTTCTTCACATATCATCTCACAGACAGATTTGGGTTCCTCTGATAGAGATTTTTTTTTTCTTTTCTTTCTTTTGTGTAGGACACTCCTGAAAAAAATACTTCTGAAATAACATGCAAAATGAAACCCTGATATTATCGGATTAAAGATGTGATTCATATGACTGACTTTGTACATCGGGAACAGATTTTGCCGTGTGGTGAAATGCTGTAAAACCAGACAAATACATTGAGCAACAATGGCCAATGAGTGCCTGGCTAAAACGGTGTCATGTGACTCTGAAAACCCCGAGTGAGATCGAAGTCTAGTGCGAAAATGCGAAGGCGGAGACACTGACAACGCAAACCCAAGTTCCCACTGCATTGAAAAGTTGCATTAAATCTAAGTGTTTTACTTAAGAGGGTGCACTATATATCAGCATGTCAACATAATGATACCATCTGCAAGTCTAAAAACCACAGAGGAGAGGTGTGTGTGTGGGTGGGTGTGGCGTTTGGGGTGGGAGAGTCAGATAGATGAGGCTGCTCATGCTGATTCCCTCCACCTGACCCCGTTAATGTCTGACAGTAAAAATTGATGTGCTCAGTTTTCTCTCTGCCCCAATAAACCCGGAACAGCCCCAGATGTTGGCCCTAAGTCCTGTAGTATCATTCTCCTTGCATATGACCACATTTCATTTGCGATCCTTTTTATTCTGAAACGGCCTTTTTCTATTTTTGCACGTGCCCTTTGGGTTGAGCAGCCCCCGTGGCCCTAAAAAGGAAAACACCATCTATAACATAGCTGCAATTCCAGCGATTCTTGCACCGATCCTCGCAAGGTACGACTGAAGAGTGAGGTAAAATTACCATGGTGCAGAAAAGGTGGGCGACTCTGAGGGGTGTGTGGGGAGGAAGATGCGCCCATCCTGAATCTTAAAGAATAAAGATAAAGAATCGCATCTGCTAACCATTCTCCATTATTCCACCCCCTTCAAAGAAAAAAAAAACAGAACAGACCACAAAAGAATCAGGCCTTTACCCAGAGGGCTTTGGGGTTGGCGACCCCAAAACCTACTGTCCTTTGGGCCACCGTGGAAGTGTTCCATTGGGGTTAGGGGAGTCCAGCCGGGTTCTTTTCCCTGCAGAATGTGCTTAGTGTCTGCTAGTGCGGCTTGCAGGACAATCTTAACATAAAAACAGGCAGGCTGGCTATCAACCCATGAAAGAGAAAGGTCAGTCAGATTCTTATTTTTTCCCAGGGAACATAAAACACTCATGCCTTTGTTGATGTAATGTAAGTGTATTGGACAACAACATCATTCTTAAATACCGTCATAAATGATTACTGTCAGGTCACGCCAAGAGGGCACCATCTTCCTTTAGTCTGTAGAATCTTACTCACAGGTCTGAATGGACTGTCTTTCCTTAAAATGAGCAAATAAGGCAAGTAAGAATCTTTATAAACTTTGTAAACTGATAACTATTCACCATAATACCACGTAGCTGCCTGAGAAAGCTGTCATTGTTTCCAGTTATCTTTCAAAGAAAATACTTATACCTAACACATAGCAAAAGATTATTTTAGGTGAGGGGGAGAGGGGGGTAACGATATCACTTCCTGGGACCTGGCCTTACTCAGAGATGAGTCCTTTCTCCTTCCCATGCAAAATAAATCACGCACCACAGATAACTCAATAATAATTATGAGAACCAGACAGCCGTATGTTATAAACAGCAGTATGGGGGATGTACATCTGGCTGGATTGGCTGGGAGCTGTTTTCTCTGGACTGTAAAAACACATTGGTGACCTAGCAGACAGTATCCAGGGGTGGGGGGAGTGAATCAGGAAGAAATAAGTGTTATGGAGCAAGCGGTGCTCGTGCCTCTGAAAGTGAGCGGGCATGCGGATCGGGCAGTCCCTGCGGGCATGCGGATCGGGCAGTACCTGCGGGCATGCGGTTCGGGCAGTACCTGCGGGCATGCGGATCGGGCAGTACCTGCGGGCAGTACCTGGCTCAACCAGCGTTCCTTTAGGTTGGCTGGATTGGGGAGTTTTTTGTAAGGACGGTTGCTGTAATGGGGGGGGGGGGTACACTCTGCTCTTTAATAACTGCACTTTTAACAGCAACCCAGTCTAGGAATGTCACAGATACACATAAAATACCCTGATTCATTTTGAGGTCCATCCAAGGTTTCCCTTAGTGGGTTCAGATGGTCCTTTTTAGCGAAATTAAATAAATGAAAGCTATTTATTCTGGTCAGGCATACCTAATACTGTACTAACGCTCTGGGTCAGCCAATGTCGTCCCGGTGTCCGAGTCCCAATGCCTCTCCCAGCAGCCCCAGAGCATGCTGGGTAGACGGCCGCCCTCATCTCAGTGCCTTTCTCAACCCAACTTTGTGATTCTATAAGATACCTGGGATCCTCAGACTTACTTTTCACCCAGCAAAAATGGAAAAACCGTGTTCATGTCCTGCCACACTTCAACCTTTCACGGGCTTCTGCCTCACCTTCATCTAGCCACTGCGGGACATTTATGGGGGGGTGAATATTTGGGGGGGGGAGGGGTGGCCCAGGAGCTAGAGCTGCATGTGTAACAAACATCTTCCTGAGGCAGCTACACTGCCTTGTTCTCTATGAAAAAAGCCCCCCGAGTCACTAGAATGACAGAATGGATAGGGGGTGCAGAGCATGAATTTCCAAAGTGTTTGGGGAGTGAAGGAGCGGGTCAACCCATTTCACTTAGCCAGCAAGGAACGGGGACGATAATGACTTGACATCAATCTGAGATCCGAGGTTCTGATTTGCAGCCAGAACGATCAAATGAAATCGTGCTGTCACGTTAAAGGTCATGCCATGCTATCAAAAATTAAAACGCTGCTCTTTAGCTTGCCCTCCGAATTCGTGTTGGGACTGAAAAAATCTCACAAAAACCCACGGCTGTCATGTTACATTAATGGTTCGCTGTCTTCCATCTTAAACGCGATGCACGCATACAAATTAAGAGCCATTACAACGTGAGCCTATTGAGTGCCACAATGAGCTCGTGGTCTTAATGCGCTAAATAGCCTTAGCGTGTTCCTAGGGGTCCAATGAAAAGCTGGAATGTGAAGCCAACTTTTCCCAGCATCACCGTCGCCAGACCTGCAGGGTGGGCAAGATGAAGTCAGGCGTTTATGTTTCTGACAGGATTCAGTTTATTTATAAAAAAACACGCAACACTGTAAAGCAAACTACATTCATGGTTGTTCAAAGGTTATATCTTAAGCTTCGCCGCTTCTGACAAGACTAAAAAATGTGACCTTTCGTCTGTTGCGCCGATGATATCCCTTCGTACCATGGCTACGGAAACCACAGCGAGGTTTATGTAACAACTCACATTTTTTGTTCACAGGTCTGAGGATAATTCAAGGATGATTCACTCAATCGATCTTGTCTTTGTGCGTTGGTACATGGATGCCACACCTACTGCGCTTAATGCTTTATCTTGTCGCGCTGATAAAAAACATAATGGCTTAAAATAACAAAACAGGCAGGCAGACAAAAATCATATTCTTCTCCCAGGTTTTTGTTTTTTTTATCAATCAAAGGTATCATAGCACTGTAACCAAAATCTATTTATTGCAAATTCCTTTTCATTCAATTTCATTCCCCATCTGCACGTTTTTAAACTGTATTTTTTATATTGCATATTTCTGTCCAATGTCCGTGTCTCAGTCCATCACGCTTAAATGTCTTACACATTTATATTACATTTATAACTGCGTCTTGCACTACAACCAATGCATCACATAGCTGAGGAAGACAATAAAAGCACCTCAGTGTGACTTTATCATTATTCGAAGTAGTCATGTGACCGTGGCTCGTTTGCAGTGATGATGCTAATTCCCGGCCTGCAGTCTCCTTGGAGACGCCAACCAGTTCTCCTTTGCTCTGTCCACGAGGACTGTGCTACCCCAGGGCTGCACAGCAAGCAGACAAGAAACTAAGCAAAAGACCTCTTGCTATGTGTTAGCGCACAAGCGTTCGGACTAACTGGTAATTGCTTGGGGGCGCAGTTTCATTCTGACGAATGTTTACCCTGAATTTTCTCACAGTAAATGACCGAACAGGACCGAGGCATCGCAGGAGCAGAGAGAGACACGGAGAGACACAGAGACTCACTAATATCCAAAATAATTATGGAACAAATGCCACGGATACCGCAGTCAGCTGGAGCAGCTGTCATTACGAGATTCAAGATTCAAGAACTTTATTGGCCATGTGCGACAGGTACATTGGAACACTTGCTTGTTCAGCCACAGAGGAGATTAAAGTGAGAGAAAAACAATACTGGACAGTGCAAGAACAAGAGAATATGCTGACAAAGTGACTGATATAGTGCAGTAAACAGTGCAGATGTCATAGACTGACTGATGCACGAACTGTGGCTGCTGGAAATGCAAATGGAATGGAGAAGAAGATGTTCTGAACGGTGGTCAGGGACGAGCCTGTCACTGTCGATTCTCTGGCGGTTATCGTCTGTACGAGAGGTGGAATGGAAATGCTGATAAGTAAATAATGACTGTTTTTCGTGTTTCAATGAAGCCATTAATGTTTCCTCATTCCCGGCTCTCCGGACCACGTTTTAATTTCCTCGTTAGAGGAAGGACCTCATTCCAGAAAGCCTACGGCGAGAGGGTCACGCTAATGAATCTCTTTAGGAGAAGCTTTGAAGTCATCCTATTTGCGCACATCTCCTGTTCACTTAAGCCGGGGGCCTCGAGCCTGGATGTTCACTGTCTGCACTCATAAAAGCTTCATAATGGAACTAATGAGTGACTCAGGAACTTCGAATAATCATCCTCCATTATTCCTTTAACACAACAAACATACCCGCAAATAGCATCCATCCAATTAATTTAACCTGTGTGCTGTGTGGCAAAGCCCTTTTCATTGTTCCTCTGCAGTCTTTTGCTTTGGTTTCTTTGGGGAGATTAGTAATTAGTTGGAATATACAATTTTCCCTCCTTTGAACTTCGCCTTATGTAAGTAGCTTTCTCACAGCTGTTCTGGTACATCATTTTCTACCATTGTTCCCAGTCAATGCTGAGGCAGCAGCGGTACTGGGGGAACTAAAGGTGTTTCCCTCCATACTGTCCAGCCGGTTCTACGTCGCTCCACGTCGTGACAGAAAATGAACGAGAGCCACGGAGCTCAGAGACCTGCAGGGGGCAGCCTGCATCGGGATCATGTCACGGGTCAAACAAGTACCATTCCAAACCAGTGGCGTCCGCCGGGAGGGACTGATTCACGAGGCTGGCCTGTCATGCCCCGTCCCTTTCCTGTGAAGACAGTACCAGAGGGCGCCGGACCAATGCTCTTCCAACAGCCACCCGCTCCGCCCTGCCCAACACTCCGGTCAAATGTACGGCCTCCCCCCACCCGACTCACAGACACACACCAACCACTCTTGAGAGAGACACATCTCTCGCCTTTTCCACACTGACTCCAGCATCCCCGTCCCCAGAGGAGGGGCATTCAACCCTCCCCACCCTGCTGAATGTCTCTAGCAGTCCATTTAAGAACCAGTTCTTCATCTCCGTTCCAGGGTGATTCTGTAGCGAAGGTCTCAGCATGTCGGCAGCAGAGATAGGGTCGTCTCTCTAAGAGTCTGGAAACAAACCCTCCTTCTTCCGAAGTATCAAATTAGGCCAAACTGTATTCGGAGTTTATCGGTCGAAACATTAATATTAATCAATATATAAATATCCCACTATTAATAGCACTCACTTTGTATTAAGACTTCTACAGAGTCCTGCTCGATTTCCCTCACAGAAAACACTTTCACCACAGTGGTACAGTCACCTTCTCTGTGGCCGCTGCCCCAAATAAAGAGGCAGTGTGATGTTTGAACGTCTTCCCCTCCTCTTGTCAGCAGGCTAACACGGTTGATCCTCCAAAAACAGGTTCGTTTGTTACGGAAGAGCGAACGCGGCAGCCAGAATGCACGCGGAAATCTGCAGGCAGGCCCGGTTCCTCTTCTCCCCGCACGCCGGCCTCCATCTGCCTGATACGGGAGGCTGGCTTCCTCTTTCAGCCCGGACCTTTCGGCCAGAGGTCAACGGGGTCAGCCGCCGAGGCATTGTGGTTAACAGGATGTGGGTCAAGAAGACGGAGGGCCCATTTCCTGTCGCGGTGGGGAGGCTTATTCAGGGGCAGCTTCAGAACGGCTGTCTGTGTGGAAATGGTGACTGCATACACCCCCCCGGCCACCCCCACCCCCGCTCCTCCATCACTGGAGCCGTGCCCAAGAGGTCGACGATCTCAGAACAGCGTTTGCATCCAGCGCACTCAGGAGACCTTTCCTGCTTAAGCCACTGCTTCCACTTTCCCATGGCCCGTGCCGATCTCAAATCTGACTGAGAGCTTCGGTCTGGAAGCGAGATGGGTCTGGGAAGGTCCTCAGGGCGACATGGAGCTGCCCGCGCTTGCCGATGCTCCGCGCGGTCAGAAACGTCCGCGGCCTGAACATAGCAGCCTCTCTGACGAAGCAGGGCAACGGGGCAAACGAGAACTGGAATGGTGTCCCATCCTGCACGGGGAGCCCCTGTTACACCTTTGCGGAGTTTCCATGATTCGAGTTATTTTATGAAATATCCAGCTGTCTGCTGCGAATGAAGGAGGGGGACTGTGGAAACCTCTGAGGCAGCTGAGAAATGTTGACTCATCAGAAAGCTGTACGCCCTTTTCCCTGGTCTACAGTAAAACAGCAACAGCAACATCGAGCAACATTTCAGCAAAACGGTTTGCTCATGATGTTTTCCCCATTATCTGAAGTTCTCCATAAAAAGCTACTTGGGCATCAGATGTCAGAATCCGCATTCTGGGTAAACATCTAAGGTCTTAACTTGCATTTCGACATTAAAACTCTCAGGGCTTTGGTCTTACATTTCTAGGGTTGCCCGTAATACAGATCAGGATCCAGCCTTGTCTGTCATTCCCCTGTTAGGCCAGCTGGTGGCGCTGGCCATCCCGTTCTGTCTTCCACTAGTGCCCTTTGGTTTTACTTCCTACTGTAATGTGTTCTCCGGCTTCCCATATGGCTAAATGGGCTAACTGGGTAACTCTGAACCTAGCAACTTTTATGTCACGGGTTCGAGGCTGGCTAGAGCGTAGCCTCACCTGTATGAATGTTTTTTGGTGCCTTTGTTTGAGTTTCCACTAAGTTATGTCCTTCTATTCATTCATCTATTTCAGTTTTGTTTTGTTGCTTACAGTCATACTGCTTTACCTATGCCTGCTCTTATCGAATCTTGGCAGCCAAAACCAAAGGCCACTAGGGAGATACAGAACGGGATTGACCAGCTGGCCAAACAGGGAAATGACAGTCAAGCCTGGGACAGATCCTGACAATGGACCTGTGCCCCAAGATGCAGAGGCATCCAGTCCAGGGTGTCTACTATCCTCTGTTTCCTATGACGGACGCCAATCTCGCAGCAACACTCTGCTGGATGAGATTTGATAGGAAATGGAGTGAAATCATACGTGATCGGTAGCGTAAAACACTTAAAGTGTGAAAGGCTTTGAGAAAAGCGTATGAACATAATGAGGGGTACTGGAGAAAAAGAGGACATCTTTCTGGGTTTAATCTGTTTATAACATTTATGAATCTGGAGACGTTATTGGTATTCAGAAGAAGAAGAAAGCGAGCGGCGAGACCGACTCTCTGGGAGACGTTTTACACAGCGACAGCTTCTGGAGGAGAAAATTGAACATAATACATCATTAACATTTATGGTCCAGCAGGATCCAAGGCGGAAACGAAAAAAAAGAAAATAAAATGGAAAAAAAAAAAAACATTTTAATATTTGCTCAGCATTCAGTTTGACCCACAGCAATAACAAACCTGTCTGCAGAACATTGTACAAAACTTTGTGCGGCAAAGTAAAGACCTTGGATTTATTGTCAGATGGGTTTTATTTGAAGGGTATTTTTTTCTTTCAGATGAAAATCTTGGAGAACCAGGAATAAGCATTGTGGTGGGTCCTTTAAATTACTCACTAATATCAGGATTATCTGAAGGTGCGCGTATCCAGTTTCGGTGATGTTTCGCACCCTTCGATATGGCCCAGATTATTTACCGGAGTGATCCGAGCCCCATGTCGCACTCTAGGGTCCAACAGCGAGGTCCCTTCTTCGGATTTGAAGCCGCAGCCGGCGAATCAGCATCCCAGCTCCATAACGACTTGGCCACCTGCTGCCCATATGTTAATTACAGGAAGTGAAGCGCGTGCCGGCGGCCGTGCTCGACCCGCGTCTCTGACGGGGTTCTGCTGCCAGCAATCGCAGTCTGTGGTTTTTCATAGTGCCCGTGGTGGAGGCTGCGGCGGCTCACGGCTAATAGCCCCCGCGGACGTCGGGTTGGGGGGGGTGTCAGAAAAGTCACCGAACCTCGCAATTTCTGGCCTCAGACTCTATGGAGTTCTTGCTGAAAACAGGGGGACAGGTAGTGTGATAGGTGGGGGGGGGGGGGGGTATTTTCAGATGGCAGGGAGCTTCAGACAATCCTGGGCCCGGCTGTCGGACCTGTGGCAGCGAGTGCAAATTCTCCGCCTGAACCCTGGACGCCGCCGTCACGTCAAGATGGTGTGACGTCCTGCAGACGTTGATAAACTCTTTCCAAGGACACTTGGTGACTTTGAGCGCCTTGTAATTAAGAGGAATGTTGAGAGGCAAAAACTGACTTATTAATTATGGCTCTAAGCTGGGAAATAATTGACGCTAGTGAGCGTGAGTGATTCCAAAATGGGAAGCTCATTCACTTAATGCAATTGGAACCACTGTGGGAGGGTGGCGATGACGGCCTACTTCACCGAGGGGAACTTTGGTTCCATTCTCCTCTTTCATCACCGAGGGGGTGGAAAGTCCCCATTGCAAGACTCCCTCCCCATTCCCCTACTCAGGGGAAACAAGGGTCATCAATATCTGCTGTGAAAGGGTGTTGCCCAATCAGCAACCACGGAGCAGGGGGTCAAAGGTGAAGAGAGATGGAGGTGTGGTGGGCCGCTCTGCGATGCATCACAGACATGAAGTTGGGGGAAACCTCCTCTTCCCAGGCTGCCTGGGAGCCCCTCACTGCAGAGGCCCAACTCAAGGCTACGCTGTTAGCGTTTAATCTGTCTGCTGGCCCTTTAAGAGCTTTTTGGGGTGAAAAGTAATGGAGGTTGGCAGGGTGGGACCGCCGCATTAGGCCCACGCTCGTCTGGGTCTCATTCCACCCAGCTTGACAGGCAGGGTCTAGTACCGTCTGCGGGCGCGGTCTTAACGAGCATCCGTCTCCGTGGCGGTAATGAGTGCGCGGTCGTCACGGCACGGGCCTGGCAATCCAGCGAATGTCAGCACTCTGGACGAACCCCTCGCTCCGTTCCGCCACACCCCAGGAGGTCGTAACCATAGGAACGCTCACCTCTGCTGGCACAGATGTTTCGCACCCCTGGTAGGCGTTGCTTTCACTTTCAATTTGTTTTGACAACCTGAAAATACCCACCCCGTTTCCATTCCTAAGAAAACAAATGGAGATTTCTCCGTTTTTTCTGTAGACCTGCTGTCACTGTGCCGGTTCGCCCAAAGCAGCTACAGGCAGGGGACTGTTTTTTGCATTTTGCTGTTGCCAGGTCAGGAGTCTGCATGGCTGAACCCAGACAGCTTTCCAAAGGGTTTGCTAAAGAACTGCCCCTTTCAAACAAATCTGCCCTTGTCGTATGCATGGTGCATCTCTTGCCAAGCTTGGGGATCGGTTCAGTTGGCATGTTGAAAGTGACGTCACATACCGGCTTTTGACCAATAAGGGAGGCCCAGGGTTCAGTCGCTTCTGTGTGAGGAGCCCAGTCTATTCCAAAAGGTCCACTAAAACCTTCCAACACTCGCGAGCAAACAGTGATCGTTTTTAGACAGTCCCTCAAGCCCAGTTACACAGGTGTGCGCTTTCTGATGTTTTTTAGGGGTCTGGGACTGTGAGAAATGTGACGACAACGAACTGGGCTGGTTGGCCATTAATAACGTGAGGTTTCTCCTGGAGGAATGCTTCCCAGCACCAGCTTATTCGGCACATTCTCCTCGGCTCTCCCAATCCTCAAGCGGATTCCCGTCCCCGGACTTTCCGGCCGTGTGCTTTAAAACCTCGAGATTAATGCGAGCGTAACTTCAATGGAAGGAGAGAGGAGCGAAATGTACAGACATGCAAATTTTAATAACACTCACAAAAAAAAGAAAAACATATGAACATGAATCATGGGTCTGGATCTGTGCTGGGTTGGTCGTTGCTAAGGGCGACAAATTAGCTGAACGTTTTGATTGGCCCATCTCTCCGCTTCGCCATGATGGATACCCCAGTATCTGCCAAAGAATAATGTGATGCATGCAATCCAACCCCCGCCCTCCCCAGGGATACATGTGGCTGATCCATAAAAATGGAAGACTTGAACCAGGAAGCTGAATAAGGTCAATGGGCCCCAGTCAGATGGGACAAAGGAACAGGCAACAATGTTTGTTGGAGACACTACATCTCACTACACCTTCAAGCTTTAAATTTGGAATAGCTGCCTAATCCGCCTAAAATTTCAAGAAGCACCTCATCTCTGCCCAACATGCCCCATCTCCTAGTTGTCTAGCCTAAGTGGCTTCCTCAACAAAGGCTACCTCTGCCAGAGACACTCCAGACATCATCAGGTCCCTGAAAAGGAAGCACCGCAAATTTCATCAGGTATCCACCACCCCAAACTGGAATTAAATGACGACAACGAAACCAGAGCAGGTTGATAGTTGCCAGTTCCTTGAGAGGAAGTTGCATGTCATTACAACCTGGTGGCGAACTCCAAGTCCTTAGCATCTGAGCCAGGGAGTGAAGGGCATTTCAGGCAGGAGTCTGATAGTTGCCCTCCAATGTGCCCGTCTGGGGGCCTAACTTTACACTCCAGCTAGAGGACTAAGCATCCAGGATCAATCACAAACTTCCAAATGAAAAATGGGGGGAGGGACAGTTTCATCTGTCTCAAACTTAGCCTCTGTCAGCCTCCGTAAAATTAATGAATCAAACAAATATTGTCATTAACATTGTCTATGTTTTTTTCCTGTTTTGTCCTATTCCAGACAAAAAAAAAAAAAAAGAAAACATTAAATCATTGTGTGTAAAAAAGATTTTCCACGTTGTTTAAGCGATTCCCCGCTGAAGTAAGGATCAGCCCTGCCGAGCAAAACTTTCTCAGGCCAATGGTTTCAATTTTTCCAGTTTTCATCTGACAGCTTTTGCACCACCCCCCAACCCCCCGCCAAACATTTGGCTGTGTTTTCACAACTGGTGTAAATCAGCCGTACGGAGCTGCCCGCCAACACTGCCCGTCCGCCGGCTCCGCATCCGACGCACGTGAGTCTGCAGCAGGCCGCTCCCCTCTAGGTCAGCCGTCCGTGCCGCTAATGGCATACCAGCCCATCTTTGCTGGGGAACCTTGGCCCACATTCTTTCCAGAACACGTTTCTGGCACAAGATATAAAGTATATGAATCAGAAATACCTTTTTTTTTTAATTATGTCTGCATCGGGAAATGCAATCTGGTCTCTGAGCCTCAAATGATTCTTTCCTTGTGTTTCTTTTTTTTTTTACCAGATTTTATTTTGGATTTTATTAAAATCTTTGAAGTAAAAAGAAATGAAACCTAAGTCCATGACAGTGATTTTTTTCCCCTGCACGCTGTGAAAAGAAAATCGAATTATAGCCAGTCGGATGTTTCGGTGTAAGGACATGCCTTTTTGAGGGGGTTTTGTCTGCGGTGAAGTGCCCCTGCTTCGTTCCCTGTGCTTCCGGGAAACCCTGTAGCAGCTACGGAAGATGGATGCATGAATGAATAGATGTAGCATCTTGACCTAAGAATGGAGTGTGTACACACTGTTCAATGGCAAAGAGTCTGACGATCAAAAACCCATAATTTGGGTGGAAATTGAAAGGAAGTTCTCAAAGGAAGGAAACAGAACGTTTAATTAATGGCACATTAATTGCTTGAATGCATGAGCGTGAAGTTGCTTCTCAAACATGATCTTAGAGGGGAAACACTGGTTCTGATGTGGGGTACCAGGAGCAATAACAGATTTAAACATCCTGGTGCTTTTTTATTTGCTTTTTCATCAGGCCATTCACATTTAAGTTTACATAATTTAGCAGACACTTTTGTCCAAAGCGACATACAAGTGAGGCACGCATTCATGCTGTCAAGAAGTCTGGGCAGCTAGTGTAGCTAAGCTAGTACAGCAAGGCTAAGGTAGCTTTGCTAATGCAGCCCCAGGTTAATGCAGCTAGGCTAATGTGGCTAGGCTAGTGTAGTTAGGTTAATGTAGCTTCGCTAGTGCAGCTAGGCTAGTCCTGCTAAGCTAGGGTAGCTGGGTTAATGTAGCTTCACTAGTGCAGCTAGGCTAGTCCAGCTAAACTAGGGTAGCTGGGTTAATGTAGCTTCACTAATGGAGCTAGGCTAGTGCAGCTAGGCTAGTGTAGCTAGGTTAATGTAGCTAAGCTAGTACAGCTAGGCTAGTGCACCAGGCTAGTGCAGCTAGGCTGAGCTTCCTATGAAAGCCCAGATACGAGTAAGCAGTACTGAAGCAAGAGCTACACAGCATCTTCCAAACAAAGTGAGAACCCAATTTAATGTATTGAAGGACCGTCTTTTTGTGGCAGTTGAGCCCGTGGAACCAATGTAAGGCGTTTGGTGCAGGCTCTGAGAAATTAACACCAAATGTGGGGGAGGAGATCATTCATGACAGGGGGCAGAGTCGGTCACAATGATCTGAATGTTCCATAATCATGCAGTTGCTTTGTCAACACACTATGTGACATTAGTGCAGACTGACCCACCTCCCCGGAACACTGTTTCATTTGGGCCTGCAGATCAAGTACAGATTAAAGATGCAGGGTTAGTTCCTACCTGTAACACGATCTGTCGTGGGTGAGTGCAGGGATAACTTTACTACCTTTAGCTAACTAATTAGCAAATAACTCTAAAAATCAGAGAGTAAAAAGGCTTTTGAGAAGCACAGCACGGCGAGAAGGAAACCCCTGGAGGTAACGCCCCGACATCCAGAAAGGTTTGTGAAACTTTGACATGGAAATAAGAGACACATGAAAGGGGAGGCTAATGTCAAACACCTCCTGTCATCTCTCACTCTGCGAGTCACTTAAAAAAAGGTGATTTAGAGGGAACTGAAAAACGGGTGGTACTTAAGGACTCTGTCAGGGGAGATCTGATGTGAGGGGTAGGTACCACTGCTGATGTTGCACAGAATAACTTCTGGAAGGTTCTGAGCTTGAACCTGAGTGGAAACAGACGCTGGCTTTGGTGTGGGTACCACTTCCACGAAATGTGAGTCCCAGAGAGTCCTCTACTCCCAGCGTGTTGGTTCATGGATCACGCTTGGTTGTTTGAGCTAGGAGATGGCTTTGGAATTCCACAAGAGTCGCACCGCTGGGACAGCCTGAGGGAGCAACGGTCTTTGAAGGACATGTTGATGGACTCCGACTGAGCCAGACCTCAAATACTGCAACACCAACACCCCCCACCACCACCACCCACCCCCACATTTCCTCCCATGTTGGTCTGGCCCAAAAGCAGTGAGGAGTTTTGTGGTTAAGGGGCTGAGAAAGATCGCCGGTTCGACTGGCAAGTAGAACCCAAGGGGATCTACAAGTAGGTGTTCGGCCTGAAATGCTTCTGTAAAAATATCACTCTGCATAATGCGATATGCCCTGCGACCCTGACCAAAATAAGCGGTTGCAAGATGAATGAATGGATAGATAATGCAATACACTGTAAAAATTGCTTAATGCTATATATAACGGCAAGGTATAATCTAGCATTAGCAATAGTGTCACATACATGACCAGCATAGGGGGAAGCATCGTAATGAGACCATCTCACATCTGCCAATCTAATTAGTTTTTCTAATCCTTATCTATTTAATAATGACTATCAAAAAGATATCTGTCTCATTGCTTTTTGTAAGATTTACAAAGTAATCGGCAATTCATTAACAAAAGTATCACGAAGACAGTTCAATTATAATCAGGTCACAGAATGATTACATATACATTGACCCAGACGGAGCCCGCACCATTAAAACATGCTTCATAAAAAAAATGAAATATGGAAACAAAGTTGTCCACAGGTGCTGAAATGTTTTTTTTTTCTACAGTTAATAGAAATCACTCTCGTTATGGCTCTAAAAAACACCAGGTGCATTCTGGGTAATGTTGTAGGCCATATATTACCGAACCTGTCAAAGTTACTAAAAGAAGCTGCAATATCTAGAAGGCACAGAGAGGGTGTGGGGATGCTTTTGGGATTGTAGTCTGGGTGTTGCCTCTGAAGATCTTCGACCTTTCTGCCAAGAGCCAGGGTTAGGCCGAGACACTGGGGGTTTGCTAATCATCGCTCGGCATCTAGTTTCATCAGCCTGGCCTTTATCCCCCCCCCCCCCCCCAACACTAAAAGTCTGCTCCACTATAATGGAAACATCCCCCACCCCATGAAGTCCGAGCCCTAAAGGTCAGCAGAGCTTTTCTTCACAGTGCTGTTAAAATGAGTTGTACTTTGGGCTGTAACCTTGGGCGCCGATCAGTCGCAAATGTGACGCCGAAGAAGGGATGACTTACTCGTTCTTCTCCAGCATCAGGAGCAGCTGTGTCTCTTCGGCCTCCAGTGATACCATCACTGATGCAGGATGGCTCTGGAAAAAAACAAGTGGGCCGAGGAGGGTGACATGAGGAACCCCAGTCCAGTGCCCCAAGGGAGCAAGATGATACATTCACATTACATTTTATTTATTTAGCAGGCCTCGCTCAGGGGCTCAGCAGTGAAGTCACACAGAGTCACACACCTCCCTCCTGTGATGATGGATGGGAAAGCAGGAGGGAGAATATTAACCTTCTGACTCCACGAACCCACCAGCATGAGCATGATCTGATATATCTGTGTGCATGAATCCATGTCTGTACTCCCCTTATTTAACCTGTTACGGTTATTTAACTTGCTCTTTCAGTAATGATCAATGTTCACCAGCCCTTCTGATGGATTTTGGGAGAAACCTAGATGACCTGAGGGCAGCACATAAGCCTCACAGGTTGGAAATAAGGTCAACCTTCAAGATGGTTGCTTTGAGTATGCCCCATTGCCAACAGTGATACTCCATTGACCGTACCTAGTTGTTCTCAGCGTCTAATGTTCTATCATGAGGAGATCATCCTCGCCATCACAGGATGAAGCTCTCAGCAGATACTGACACTCCTGCTTAGCACATTTTCATCAGCCATTTGAGGGATTTTCTTAATTTTTTTCAGTCTTTGGCCCCATTAATATCACCACAGCTTCAGACTATCGCAGTCATGTGGCTGCAAATGGTTTGTTGCAAGCGAGTGCGCGTGGGAGAGCTACGGTGGGGGGGTAGGAGTTACGGGGGGCACATTGCAGTGCAAAGGAATAGCGCAGATCATCGGAATTCAGAGACGTTGGGACACACATGTGGCCCCCAGGGACCAAAAGCGGCCAACCCCCCCACCTCTGCCCTGAGGGCCGGGGCTGTGGGGCCACACATTGTGTTGTAGAAAAGACTGTTTCCACGCAAAGCTTGAACACCAAGAGGTGCTGAAAGGCGGCCGTGTGCATTTAGGCCTAAATTTGTGCTCTCGTAGCAGACGTCGAAAATAACTCCCGTCAGTGATTGCACCGACACTCAGGATTCCACCCTGGCTGTTTAACTACAGCCCCCACCACGTGAACCTTGTGAAACCTGAGAATAAAATGAAATATATGTCAAAGGATTGAGTCAATGCGTTTGCCTTGAAAAGTTCTACATTACAACACGTTATATGGCTTTCCACGCGTGATTAATGCATTACATCCAGACGCATTACGCACTTCAGCTTCAAAGAGTTACCAAACTCCACATGTAAGCCCCCCCCCGCCCACCTCCTTGGACCAGCACTTCCTTAACGCAGGAAATAGCACAAACCCGCTCAGTTACTCTTTGGAAATAGGAGCCCACATGAATGATCCCCACTGATCCGAAACGTTAGCTTATTACGCTATTTCACTGAGTTCAAACATTTCACCGACGGTGGAAATCGGCATCTGTAGCTCTGTAGGACTCAGACCCCGACATTCGGTTGTGTGACACAGGACGATCCCCAAAGACCTGTTAGGTGTGTTGAGCACTGCAGAACATTTGAATATCCAACCAGGACCATGGATCCAACAATGCTACTTAAGTCCAATAAGCTGCAGTGATGGCCTATTCCAGCATTTAAGACAAGATCGCTCTCTTTGATAACTGGGTAACAGGCCTACTTTTCCCCAAGCCCCCCCAAAATCTAGCCTAGTTTTCTTTTTACCTTTATCTCGCTGATCAGGCTAAGTTCTACATCTCTTTCAGCCCCGGCTGTTCATATAATATATGGCTCTGAAGTTGAGGGACTTTTCCGCAGCCTGGCTATGCAGGACTGGTCCATGTTTCATTGGGAACAGAGGGGTTATTTTAGGGATGAGCTTCTATCATGTACCGGGCAGCGAAATCGGCAGAACTAAACAGAAAATGAGTTCCAGACACACGTCGTCTCTGATTATGCTCTTGAGTCAAGTGCACCAAAGTGCTGTTAATCCCTATGAAGAAATATAATTTTTCATCCTTTGCAGGCTCATCATTGGAGCCGCTCTCCCAGACAGATTGGCCCTCTGCGGCGGATCTGTGCCGAAGCGGGCTGGGTGACGTGTCTGAGGTACTCACCATGGCTGTCAGGAGGCTCAACGGCTGTCTCTCACCGTGCATGATCAGGAAGGGCTCTGTGGTGCTGTGAGCGGCAGGCCCGCGCCGCGACCCTCCGGGACGACCTCCTGTGGAGCACAGCAGACGGTGTCATTAACTCTGGGGAGGCGGGAGGCTCCTGTCCAACAATCCACTGGGGTGCAGAAGCACCTGCCGCAACACTGTAAAAACCCCTTCACACTTAAGCAGTACACACTGACTCTGAATATCCTTTCACACTAAAGTAGTACACACTGACTCTGAATATCCTTTCACACTTAAGCAGTACACACTGACTCTGAATATCCTTTCACACTTAAGCAGTACACACTGACTCTGAACACCTTTTCACACTTAAGCAGTACACACTGACTCTGAACACCTTTTCACACTTAAGCAGTACACACTGACTCTGAACACCTTTTCACACTTAAGCAGTACACACTGACTCTGAACACCCTTTCACACTTAAGCAATATACACTGACTCTGAACACCCTTTCACACTTAAGCAGTACACACTGACTCTGAACACCTTTTCACACTTAAGCAATATACACTGACTCTGAACACCCTTTCACACTTAAGCAGTACACACTGACTCTGAATACCCTTTCACACTTAAGCAGTACACACTGACTCTGAATACCTTTTCACATTTAAGCAGTACACACTGACTCTGAATATCCTTTCACACTTAAGCAGTACACACTGACTCTGAATATCCTTTCACACTTAAGCAGTACACACTGACTCTGAACACCTTTTCACACTTAAGCAATATACACTGACTCTGAACACCTTTTCACACTTAAGCAGTACACACTGACTCTGAACACCTTTTCACATGCTATCAGTAGTAAAATGGGTGTAAACTGTGGAATAATTTATGCTTTAACCATGACATCAGTTAGGTGTCATGCTGAAATCTAAAACAAAATTTGGAGAAATCTCACTTTCCATAAGAAAATTAAAAAGATTGTGTTACTTATGTCCATCTGATTTTTCCAGATTTTGTATGAATAAATACACATGCTGATTATTACAGTGTAAACTGTGTGTTCTCATTTTTGTCCCCAGATGGTTTAACTCTCTAAAGCCATGGATGGATCACAGCTAATTAGTGCTTTTAAGCTTTGTGAGATGGACACTTTCTTAATCACCATAATCATCATTCAGAGCTTTTTCTCAATATTTTTCCCTATAGAAACTGAGTCCCAGCCCTCTGTCTCCACATGTCACCATGGCAATGACATCATGCCCACCGGCCGGGGAACACAAGGGTGCTGGGGGGGGGGGGTAACAGCACAGAGGAGGTTCCACTGATGTACGTGTGACCTAGGGCTGGGGCCTGCTTCCTGTCCCTGCTCCCCCCCCCCACCCCCGCCTCTCTGTCCAATCCTCCACTGCAGAATCTCCCCCAATTCAAAGGGGTTGGGGCATGTGAGCTAACAGCCTAGTTGTTATAAACAGGGTTAGGGTTAGGGTTAGTGAAGCATGGCAGATTAGCGGGGGGGTTGGGGGGGGGGGGTCAACCAACATGTCAAGATCTTCCTTGAGGAAAAGCGGCAGGTCTCTTCAGTGCGATCCTTTACACTCTGTGGACACCCGGCCTGCTTCTCTGGTTTTTCT
This sequence comes from Paramormyrops kingsleyae, assembly GCF_048594095.1. NCBI lineage: Eukaryota > Metazoa > Chordata > Actinopteri > Osteoglossiformes > Mormyridae > Paramormyrops > Paramormyrops kingsleyae. Next base: position 17,671,931 of record NC_132816.1, read on the forward strand.
ATTTATATTTTACGCTTCACATATTTTTTTTGTTTTTTGTTTTGTTTTTTTTTTTTTGTTTTTTTTTTTAAAAAAGAAGCATCACTGTCTGTCTCTTTCCGAGTCTGAATGCAAAATCCTCGCATATGGGCCATAAGCAGAACTGCATTTGCATCTCAGATACATTACAGATGGAAATGACACCCCCCCCCCCATCTAAAGCCGCTGCTCCATCCCCTCCACCCAGTCCTGGCCCTCCTCCCCCTGACAAATCGCCCTCACCAGGTGAGTTTGCGCCTCTGTCATTCGCAGGAAACTCTCTCCCAGCCTCCTATGAGGGAGGGGGGAGGCAGGGGAGGGACTCTGGCTACACCCCCCTCCAAGGGACCAAAGGCCAGACCATCCCCACCCCCCAACAAAATAAAACAAAGACTGCGGCGGGCCCACAAACTGGTGACAACAGCGGGGTTGTTATTGTGGGACCAGAGGAACACTGTAGTGGGGGGGGGGTTCAGTTTATACTCCGGATTAAAGGCAGTTCTCACTTGTAAATGTTGCAAACGAGAGATCAGGCACAATCCAGTCTGTTTTCTGCGCCTCAGACCAGACGTCTCGTAATTATCCTCTTGGGCGTTTAGCTAATAACAATTCTGTGGGTTTATTTTAAATCTATAAAATGTGTCAAAGTCTTTTTTTATTTAATTCTCTGTCCTGACCCAGTGCTGTTTTTCTCTCATGTCGTAGTGATCAAATTTTACGTTTCGCCACTAAACGATGTGGAGTACGTGCTAGAAATCAAACGAGAGCTGTCACGTCTTCTCCCTGCCCCCTAATTAGTCCTCTGTGAGAATTCCATCTCTGCTGCAGAAAGCTGGACGCGTGTGATTATTCTCACGAGCCGCGGCGCGTCAGCTGCAGACTCTGGGGATTGCAGGCCGGCTTCCCGTATATCTCTGCTGGCAGGCCGCTCAGCAGGCCTGCCGCAGACCCCGTTCCCACCGCCGGCATCGCGGGACGGAGACGCTCCGCTGTGTTTTTATTAAGCCTGCAGGGTGCGGCAGCGTTTCGACAAGAACTCAAAAACAATAAATTCACTGCGGCTTTTGTTTTTTCTCCCCCCCAAAAAAGCTGAAAAGTGAGACAGGCTCTTTCCCATCGTCTGTCCCGTAAAAGAAAAGAAACAAAAAAATAAAATAAACAAATGTGAATGATGTCTCGCCCACACGATCAATGGGGAGGACTGTGAAAAAATGATGCTCTGGGCTGGGGGGGGGGGTGCAGCTGGAGCCAGCCCAGGTACCAGTGGCTCATTCTGACAGGTTTCATATTAAATTACCCACAGAGACCCCCCCTGAAGCTAGAGGTCCCCTTGCACACGATCCCTGATCCTGAAATACCCTTTAATTGGTTGCCTTTGACCAGCACTCAACTTTGACCTTCAAACACATGTTCAAAACACATCAAGAAAGTTCCAGAATGCATCTCTTCATCAATTTATGACAGTCACTGCGGAGAAGCTCCCAGGGCCTGTAATAAAGTCTCACTCTTAAGGAAAAAGGATTCAATCAGCCGAGTTAGACTGAATTAAATTGGATTAAAACAGTCACACTGGATGGGTAAAGAGACTGCAGAGATGGCTGGGTCTCTGGGGCAGAGCTGTCAAAGCACGCGGCCGATTCATCGCTCATCGTTACCTTTACGGCATCCGTGTCTCTCGGCGTCACACACGCGCCTTTAACGGACTGTGACACGGGGTAAACGCACCTTGCACTCCTGTGCACTCGCTACTGGGGGGCAATCCGTCCCCCCGTCAGACTCCTCCGGTCTCTCAACGCCACACTGCTCAGTCACGCTGCTCTCGTCTCAGTACAGACGCTCCCTGGGTTACGATGGTCCAGGTTACGATATTTCGACTTTACGACGGGTTAGTGTTTTTCACTTCCAGTACATTAATCAATACATTTCATGAGATAGTCAAGATTTTGCCCAACTGTAGGCTAATGCAATTGTTCTAAGCATGTTTAGGGTAGGTTACTGTAGGCTCTGATGTTTGTTAGGTTATGTGTACTGTATTAAAGTGCATTTTTTCCTTACATAACCCCATCGTAGCCCAGGGAGAGGCTGTACTAACTTTTTGAAGTGCCAGAATTTAAAAGTAATACACACATACACACCTGCACCAAGACACCGACGAGGGCCCAAGACCCCGGCACGTCAGAAATGTCTTGTTTGGCCCTAAAAAAGCGCCGTCAGACAGGCCTGTCGCGCAGGGATTAGCCTCCGATACTCTGAGGTGTATTTTATTTCCAACGCCTGTCGGGGAGTGTAAACTCTGAGTGCTTCAAAGCTGCGACCCGCACCTCCAACTGCCCCCCCCCCCCACCCCTGAGAGCTAAAATTACAGGTCAGCCACCTGAACTGGGCTGCTGGGATGGGGGGGGAGGGGGGGGGGGTCCTGGTCAGCCTGCCTGCTGAAGCCTAACGTAGCTGGACTGGGGCCCAGAGACATCAGCGAGTCTCCCAGTGCGGCTCCTGCAGATGTGCTCTTGGAGTCCGGAAGAATCTACGGGGCCAGTTACTGACCTATTATCAGTAGCCACTTATCCAATCAGGGCTGCTGTATGTGGAGGGGGCGTGGCCACTGCAGGAGCGAGGGTCAGGTGGCCAAAGTTTCGGTCCCTATCCAGTGTTGGGGAAGTTACTCATGAAATCAATCCATTACAGACAGAGGTGGAAAGTTCAGGTGCAGAAACTTTGTTTCAACCAACCAGCCCAGTTCACCGGAAGCACCCCCCTCCCCCAGAGAGTGACAGTAGAGCAGAGCATCATGGGAAGCCTGAAGCCCATACAGGCGGGGTCAGAGCCGGACTTAGAGCCGCCGTACTGGGGGAGGTGACAAGTGAGACTGTCTCCCCAGCGGAGTTACGGAGAGGGTACAGCCGCCCCCCCCCCACACACACACACACGTGCCGAGCTGGAGTAAACCCTTCCCATCATGCACCCCGCCGTGTTACATGACTCACCCAGGAAGAGATGTTTGACTCAACAGCAGGTGAGGTAATGATCTCGATTTCCCACCAGGAGAGCCACCCCCCACAGATAAGGAAGCAGACATGTCACAGCTTGCTCCCCCCCCCCCACACCTGTCACTGAGGTCGGCTGGTGGTCAGCCACGTGGTATCTGGGCCCCACGCTACCGCTGATCCCGTGCTTCTTCCGGCCTGAGCTAACGGGCTGCGACAGGCTCACTCATTTACTCCTTTATGCATTTATATTTGTATTCTCATCTGCATCAATCTTTCAAGAACCTCCCCCCCCCCCATCAAACACACAAAAAAAAAAACTGGGACACCGATGTAATTTTCCTAAAAGAATGTCACTTTCACAGAGTGGCTCCCTCTGCTGGAAGCCAAATTACTTACCGGTTTCCTGGTCCCCATAAGGGAGAACTCTATTTTATAGAAATCGGTGACTGCTATGAAAAAACTAAAAATGCAAAAACTCTTGTATTTTGTTAGGTTACTAATGGTCATGGTTAGGGCAGGGCAGGGGTTAAGGTTGTCATGGTTAGCGTTAGCATTTTTCCCATTGAAATGAATGAGCGGTCCCCATAAGGATATGTTTACCCTACATGTGCGTGTGTGTGTGTGTGTGTGTGTGTGTGCTGTATGTAGAGGCCCCTCAAAGGGAAGAACAAGCATCAGCCCAGACATCAGGTCTCCACAGTCTCAGTGTTGGCTACTGGCTCCTCCTAGCCCGACAAAGAACAGCTTTAAGCAGACATCAGCTTCAGGTTCCTGCTGACTGAACTTCCATATGTCCACCTCACACTTGTGCATCCTCAGGTGGTGCTTTTTCAAGTACCTTACCCATGAGCTCCACAACAAGGCCCTTCCTGGGAATGGACCCAACAACCCTCTGTCTTTTTTTCATAACCCTAGTCCAAACCAGGGTGCAGGTAAAAGAGACATTTTCACGTTGAGCTCTTAGACTGAGTGCTACTGCAAGGTTGTGCTGAGGAAAGCTGTGTATGGTGTATCAATGTATAAATAAATATTACAAAAGCACAATAATGGGGTATGAAGTACACATGCCCATCTGTTTTGGTACAGAATTCTCTGATGGGCCCTAGAGTCCAAAATGAAGTGTTTTCCATCTACAGCCCATAATAGCCTATGCATCTGTGTCCTCATGTGTTACATCATTTGCGGAATACAAATCCAGTTCTTTTTGGTCCCGATTAAGCTAGTTAGGCTCTTTTTTAATTTAACTAATCCTTTGGAATCCATCGTCTAGCACTGGTTTTATCCAACCGGACGCCATGTGATCAGTTAGTGCTATAGCAGCTAATCGTTTTAACTAGGCTACAGTCTGCAACTGTCGCACCATGCGACCACATCACGCCCCCCCCCCAGCCCTGCAACTATGGGTTCTTGATCATAACAGGAAAACAAACAAATCCCATCCCGTTCAGCCCCTTCTCGCTTGGAAGCAGGGTCCAAATCCTTCACTGTTGTGCCCAACATGGAGTTAAACACAGCAGCACCAAGCCTACAGACAGCCTCAAAATACTCTCCCTCCCACACGTGAAAGAATATTTTTTTCTCTTCATTGACACGCTCCTCCTCACTCCCCAGCCTGCGGCACCTCGGGGATCTAAACTTACTCCCCAGCATTGAACGGGGGGCTGATGGGCACAGCACGGACAGCCTGACTGTCACCCCACCCCCCCACCCCCCCCCGACAGACAGCAAATTAAGCGCGAGCACGTCGCTTCACAGATGTCACTCTGCTGTACTTTGCACCCCAGCTCCCCCCCCCATCCCGGTATGCGGATCAGGCCCTAAATGCGGCTGCCGGGGTCCATCCTGACAGGACGGCATCCTACGAAAATAAACAGAATTGCACTGGGGGCATCTGAGCTGTCATGACCCCCCCATTAATAGGACATGGGGTGCACGAGTGGCTGGATCACCAGTGCTGACCTTTTGACCTTTGACCTCGTCTGCATAAACATGCACGGGTCAGATTCCAAATGTGATAAACTGTAACCCCCCCACCCCCTTCCCCATCTTACAACCCATGGACACTCTTGCAACCTCAAAACCAACGGCTGACAGATGACTGGCCCCCAACATCTTCCAGACATTGCATCCTCACGCAGACGGCTGTGACGCGAGACTAGCCCAGCCCACGGGGTCCTTGTCTGGGAAAACGCCGGATAATCAGTTCACAATAAACCCATCAGAGCCGCGAGCGCAGTCATCCGCATGTGACACTTTAGCCCGACACGCTTTGCGTCAGTAGGACAGCCCCTTTACGCTTCCCCCTTTGCGTGGCATCTCGAAACACGCTCCGTGTACACAAGCCCACTGTGCAGAGAACAGGGACGGAGCACGAACCCAGCTCCCTGGGTCACATCCCAGAGGCCTCCTTATGGCCGCATCCATGGCCAGTTAAAAAGTGTATTAATAGCTGGAAGCTGCAGGTTGTTTTGGACAGAAATAAATAAATGTAACAAAAGTAGAAACTAAGACTATGCGTATATAATGTGGTGCAGGGGCGTCGTTAGGCATCATTAAAATGTTGTTTACACCCCAAATAAACATATATTTATTGGTTTAAGAATAGTTTGCCATCGCCCACGCCCCGCTAAAGACTCCCCTATCCATTCATCTCTAACCACGGCACTGATGTAATGCATGCATGTTATTTTCCATCTATGATCAATACGTCCTCAGTGAGAGTGGTACCTGTTCCTTGTCCTTGTCAGAGTTCTGTTAGAGCAGACTGATTACTATATGAACCCCCCCCCCGCGAAGGTCTGAGAGGCGGCGAGATCCCCGGCATGGGGCTGAGCCATCGCTGCTTTCAGTCAGCTGCTGAGCCCGGTGCCGCATCACAATGGAGCCCAATGGCACAATCCACCCCAAGCTGTTTGTTGCGGAAGCTGGGAGAGCAGGAAGGAAGGAGATCCAGCCGCCGAATACAGGCTTCCTGGCCTCCATAAGCGGCTTTCTGTTCCTTTCAGGTGTTTGCCTTGTTTTTTTGTGAGGAGTAAATGTTCAGCGCTACAGGATGGGCCCTGGGCTCAGAGGTCCCACGTGGGCCGACACGCCAGCCTCTACACCCCCGCATCGCTCACAGGTGAGCTCACCTTCTTTTAAAAGCGCCCCTTCTAGGCGTGGGGGGGGCAAGGACACTCCAGCACGTCACAGTTGGCTGAGACTTCACCCCACTGCGACCGTCACTTCCAGCATGAGACTGAACCGCTTGGCGCCTCAGACATGCGACGCGGCCACTGGACCGAGCCCCGGGAAAGTGGACGAAATTGCAGGACCAGGCATGGGGCAGGAGACCGCGACGCCCCAGGTGACAAACGCCCAGCTGCACCAACCGAGAAGCGTCACCCGCTGCTCAGAAAACTCCCTGATTGTCACCCATTCCTGACGCGTCCCCAAGACGCCCCCCCGCCCCGTCACCTGCAGGTGATTTTTACTCTGGAAACCCATTAACCTCACAGATCGTGGGGCTGACGTCGCTCGTAACCCCTTTGCGGGGCTTTAAAAAATCACCAAATGTTCCTTCACACCCAGCAAGCCAAACATTTCCACCTGTGTTTTTATTACAAGCCAAACGGCTGCTGTGTGACGAGGACAAAGGCGGCTCTGGGCCCCTTTTTTAAAGGCTGTCGAGTGAGCAGCATAGACCTTTCATGTTACATTAATGCAATACAGCGCATATTGTGTATTTTCACAGAAATATCGTTAAGGGTGCCCTTCTGCGTAGCTGTTCACGGTCTGATAAATTTACTCCATATAAATCCAGTATATCCCGGCTTGTACAAGGTGCAGTGTGTCCATGCTCCAGCAGGGCGGCGCCTTTCATCTGGACACCCCTTGCTGGAACCCGGATCAAATGGAAACAATGGAAACCACATAGTCAGAGACCCTGCTGTTGTGTCAACAGCCCCCCCCCCCCCAACCCACACATACACACACCGCCTTGCCCCGCCCCCTCCCTGATACCCCACTGCACCCCAATTCCGCAGCTCACACCACACTTCCTCCTTCCTACACTCTCACTCTCCATCCTCGGGAGAAATACCTGACCCCTGAGGTCGCCCTTTTCATATCCCAGACACTCTAGGCTCCGACAGCACAATGCTCCAACGTGGAATGAGTGCATAACAATCCGAAGACGGTCACGTCACGTTCCGGAGATAAAGCCGCCCTTTACAATTCGACATCATGATCCTACGTCATCTCGCCTATACAAAACAAAAACAAAAAAAAACTAAGACGTTCAGTCAATAATATCTAAAACCTCATAAATATACGTCTACAGAAACTAGACCGCTGAAAAAAAGCCAGGCCAACAGATGGACAGGAAAGCATCTGTTTATGTGAGATAAGATACTTCCACTTGTTGTTTTTATGAGTATAGGTATATAGAAATTCTTTCACATATCACATCTTGCATTCCTATGAGACACACAGATAATGATGAGAGCAAAGCCTGGGGTCACAGCACATGGCCGGCAGTTTATCCTTGGAACACTGTTCAGAGATAACGGCCCATCAGTAATATTATTGCTTTTCTGGCCATGGGATTTGAACTAGCAACCTTCTGGACATGGGGACAGATTCTTAACCACACACCACCCCTGCTAGAAAAACAGCAAAAGTCCTACATTTAAGTAGGTATTACTTTACTTTCAGAATGGAAGACACATCCAATGTGGAGAAATGGGATCCATTTGCAGTCAATTTTGGAAACGGCTTTTCAAAGCACTAACAGCGAAAACATTGCTTAAAGATAACACGGTGATTCCAGTAGGTATTTCATATTCAGTATGATTTTAAGGACTGTTAAAAACGCAGGCATGTAGAAACACTTGGAAAGAGTTTATCATCATACTTTAAGTAGAAACCACCCTGATGCAATCGCAAATTTACAGTAGGTTTCTTTTTAAGTTCCTTGTTTATGGACAATAATCATAAGACTGCGGTCCAGAACTGATCCCACTTCAAATGTGATTTTCCCTTTCCCGCATGTCATCCCCGGGAAATCGCGTGCCGTCAAATCCCTCATGCCGTGTATTGTGGGTATAAAGCTAAACACACTCAACCATGCATTGTAAAGTGGTCTGTCAAGATGAGCTGCAGGAGCTATTTATTACCGGCTCCCATTCAAGTGCTGGGCTACAAGCAATTTAACAAGTCAGGGAAACAATATAGGCGAGGCGCATGGTAATCAGCGGAGCGCCAAAGACGGTATACGACGGCCCTAATTCATCATATACCATTCGAGAACAAAATGTCACAAATGTGGACAAATAGATTAAACATGAGATGGAAAAATAAAAACACAAATAAGAGAACGGTTAATGCCATGTAGAGCACGGGTATCCTCAGAGGACGACCTTTTCGTCCCATTTCCTACATCTTTCCCTCACTACACCCAAAACGATCGGGTCACGCTAAATTTAACTCGCATCCACATATTACGGGAGTAATTAGCGGCGTAAACATTGGAAACACACTAAATAAAACTTTTCAAGTAGGCACGCGTCCGTCGGGCATTGAAGCTGTGAGTATGGTGTCAGTTGTAGGCTGGATCGCAGCCCACATGTGTCCGCCGTGAACCTGGGAATGACCCACCGACGGCGCTCGATCCCCGCCCTGTGCCTCTCAGCACCGCCGGCTGTCAGCTTCGTCTGAGCCTGTGCGACGGACCGAAGCACATCCGGCATAGATCTCACAGCATGTTATATACAGGCTAATGCATTTATACTTATATACATTTACCTAAAAAGTGCGTGCATTATAAATCAATAATATACATATGTTTAAGGATTCGGCTATGTTTACTCGCATGTATGTCAAAACAAAGGGTTACAACCAGAATTAATGCTTCTTTTTACATCCTATCCATTGTAGTAAATAAATAGTATACGAATAATTAATTGCATTTGTTTTATTTCACAGAAATTCCGGGAGGCGAGGATTTAATTTCTGGTGACATTTAATGTTTTTTAAGTATTTTGACACAGAACCACTAACACAATCCTGCTGCATTTCCAGGCTGACCCCAAGCAAAATACTCATCAAACCGTGCAAATTTGCATTTCCGAAACGGGCTGGGTGGTTCTGTAGTAAAAACAGACAAAACGATGCCAAAATGCTTCTGTCAGAAAACGCATAAATTACTTTCCCACATAACTCAAGAAGACATTGAAATCTGCCACCATTTATTCATCTTACGAATCTTTAAGAATTTTTACATAATGCTCGTTTCGCCCCTTCCATGCAAGTTAGTAAGGGCAACTTTTTCTTTCAGATTTCGGGATGAAAAATGCGTCCTTGGTAGAAAAATATCAATGGACAGTCTGACCGTGTGGTTCAATTTAAAAACGCGCATCTGTATATTGCTACCTATGGGACTCACATCAAGTTGGACTGGTGTAGTTTATAGAAATAAATAAATAACACTAGTCTCAAAACAAAAGAAAGCAAGGATTGACTTACACAGGAATAGAGACACGGTCCACGATAATCAGGAGAAGATTATTCAGTTGACAATAGAAGAACAACTTGCCGATCGGCATGCTTTGAATGTCAGCAATATGTCATCGCATATAGCCGCGGTCACACACGGTAAATTTCGTGGTATCGATGGACCCTTACCTCCAGTCGGGCTGGGTGGCACATCGCCACTGCTGCACCTCGCCGATAATGACAGGAGGTACAGGACAGTCAAAATTTCAAAGTTTTCTTTCCACTGCCGGATGGTCATATCGCCCGGCTTGGGAAGAAAATGCGATGAAATCCCTTCACAGCGGCTCCACCATAATATGAGAATCAAACAGCTGACGGGCAGGATGTACGAGACCCGCAGCTGGAGAGATCCCGCAGACACGCGGCTGCGTGCGAACTCATCAACTTTAATGTCAGGTCTAAAGTCCGAGGAAGAGGTGCGTGAGAAAGGAGGCGAAGAGCTAAAGAGAGGGGACAGCACGGTGCAGATGGCATGTGGCTCTCGCAGACATCGGATCAAGCTGTTTTTACAGTGAAGCGAAGTCATGTCTTCAAGTACGACCATGTGCGTTGTCAAAGGCGTCCGCGGGGTCCTAAAGCCGGTCACGGCACGTTTTTTTTTGGACTGATGTTGGCTTGTCAAAACTCTACATAAATCCAACCGTCTATCACCAACCTAATCATGATCATGAGGTGTGGGAGCTGAAACACAGGGCACAACGCTGGGGTATACCCTGAATGGGATGCCAGTCCATCGCAGAGCACATACATGCACACCATCACACGATACCAATTAGCCGAATTGTATTTTCTACACAATGAGAAACACCCACAGCCCCAGACGTACGAGAAAGCAGGAGTGCCCTCCAACTCAAATTCTGCAAATTGTTACAATCCAATAACCCTGATTTACGTAAAATTTTGGAAAAACGCATTTCATATTGCATTTTGTATTCAGAAATATGTCTATAACTGTTATGATTATTAGAGTCTATCCCTCAATTATTACTCCATCCATCCATCCATCGTCCAAACACTTATCCCGGCCAGGGCTGTAGTTGGGCCTGGTGTCTACTGCAGGCACTACAGCGATCAAGCCTGGGGTACACCTTGGTCCGGATGCCAATGAATCACAGAATCACACTCACACACACAGCGATGCACCACAGGCGAGTTAGAGGTGTTAATTCACCAGACTGCATGTCTTTGGCCGGCTAGAGGGTACTGGGTTACCTGGAGGACAGGAAACTTGCGCTACATGAATCATTTACCCATATTTCAACGGTTTATCATGGATAGGGTCACGGGTATTCATCTTTCACATTCAATTAAAAAACGCTTTCATAAAGCATGAAGCAGCTTCCTGTTTGAACTAACCAGCCACTGCAAACGTGCAGAAGTGCTGCGGAGCTCCTGGTGTGCTCAGGAGCAGCTAGCCGGCGCCCCATGCAGTGCACCTCCACAGGCCAGCAGATGCTGTGGTTCCACTCTGTTTAATACAGAGCTGCGTGACGTGACGACCGCATGGCTGCCCATTCTCCCACGTCTGGGGCTGAGCTCACACCTGAGGCACCTTGGAAATGGTGAAGATGGAGCGATTCCAGGGAGTATTGATTAACTCAAGCTTAAGCCACAAGTTAATTCACAACGTGACATCAAGTAAAAATTAATCACTTTATAACATTTTTTAATCAATTATATTAGAGTACTGCCCTGTGCCGGGTACCCCGTCCTGAATTATTCACTGCCTTGCGCCCAAACACTGCCAGGAAAAAGGGTACAGCCCTGGTACAAACAGCGTTAATGCAGCCCAAAGGTACAAGAATGTTCCTCACAGTCCATTTCTGAACCTTAAATTAGACTAAAAGGCACATTTACCTACAGCTATGGTACAACTGGCTGACCCTTGAGGGTACAGCCCCAGTGACAAGTAATTGTACCCTCGAAGAGCAGTGGGGTGGCACAGTGAGTAATGCTGCTGCCTTACACCTCCAGGAGGGGGCGCCAGAGGGGGGGGGGGGGGATACTCTGGCAGATTTAGGCTGCTGCAAAGGTTGCCTCTGCTCAGCAAATCGTACCCATGCTAGACCTCATATTTCTTTATATTGAAAGTGCCAACCTTGCTTTGGGGGGGTCAAAGGTGATATTTTGTCCTGGGGGGGGGGGTTCTAGGTTACCCCCTGAGTCACAGGCCACTTTGAACACTGCGGTAAGAGGTTCGAATCCCACCCCGGCTCAGTGTGTGTGCAGTTTGCATGTTCTCACCCTGTTCAGTGGGCTTCCTGCCGGCAGTCTGATTTCCTCTCACACTCCGGAGACTGGCATCTCTAAACTGCCTGTGTGTGTGTGTGAGTGTGACGCCCGGCCATGGACTGGCATACTTGTGGAAGATGGGAGGACTAGCTTTCGGTCCACGTGATTTGTGGGCGACTAGGGACACCATTTTAATGATTTCCAGCAAATTACCTCTAAAAGGAGGCGCAGATGGTTGAAACAACACAGACTCCTATCTATCCCCCGCAGTTCCTCTCCCATCCTCTAGGGGGACTTACAGAGTCTTTATGTCAAGAAGAAACTGACAGGTGGTAAGAAACAGCCACCCATTCAGTCTGGGTACGTCCATGAGAATCCAGTGAAAGCCTCAGCGGCCGCCACATGGACTGCCCCGGAGGGGGCTGCACCTCCCAGATGGTCAGTTTTGGCTGCTTTGGGTACCTGGGGGGCCAGTGACTGCCTGGAATGCTGTGGTCATTCATCTGACTCCACTGCAAATGCCAGGATGTAAATACCTGCTCTTCTATTCATAATATGCACATGCAGTATATAATACGTTGATGCTTCGTTACCACATGTACTTAGTTAGGGTACAACATCAGGCCACAGTCCTGATTAAAGATATAATTTAGTCTTACAATCAGAACCTAATGCACCTTCTTACAATCAGAACCTGTCTTATTTGTGACCGTTCCTGTAAACTTTGGCTATTTCCAGTTACAAGGTTGTCTTTCTGAAAGTTATTTGCCCTTTGGTGCAAACAGAAATTTGGTACAGGGGATATTTCATGGCTAACCTCCACTTTTGAGCTATTTGATGCTTGATTTCCTCCGTAATGGGCTGTATGAATGGCTTTCACATTCCCCTACTCCAAGATGGATGGACCAAGGGTAAAGGGTCAAGCCTTAGGTTAAGTCAGCTGCATGTTCCAATCATGTAGGCTGATGGTATCGCCCACCCAGGATGCCCCACTGCTTTAAGAACCTCATTGCAAACAATCATTGGCTGTTGCCTTAAGAATCACTCCAGAGGACACCAATCGATGTGGAAAAGTGAAACGCATGTCAGCGTGCGAAGCATCGGCTATGAAAGTTCTGCAGTTTGATCCTAACAGGAAGTGACATCGTTGAGTCTGTGTTTTTTCACAGGTCACTCTAGCAGCAGAGATGAAAAGCATCATAAATAAACCCGCAGCAGAAATTCGCCTCTCTTTTAATGAACATGAACTCTCGCTTTACATTTGGGCAGCGCTGAAACCTGACATCTTTGGGGAAACAATCGGGGAAGGGCATGACGGCGTATGCGGGCCGCGAATGTACCCAAGTCAGCAACCGTTTGAAGCTGGAGCGGCTGGTGAAAAGAGGAAATGGCAGCACGCCGTCTTGGGCGGTGATTACGGCAGTGAGGCACGGACTGGGGGGATGTCTGCTTTTAAACATGCAAATTAAAAGAGAACAAATTCCTTCTTCTGGGTCAAATCTTATTACTGGCCAACAGAGCGGCCAAAATGATCCACTCGTCAGGAGCGTTTGTGGTCATTGTAAATCTTTCCTTGTGGTATAAGTGGACTCTTGTGACCTCAAACGCCTCTTTATTGGCTCTAAACAATTGGTCATTTATCCCCCTCACAATTAAATCCGTTCATGCAAAGTAACGACCTGCGGTTTCACTTTATTGACATATAGGGACTCATTCCGACGTCACCAAAAGGCAAACGATTGGACCGTTTGCATAGAAGTAGGAAAATTGCATCTGTTTGGAGCGTACAGATGTCTTACGTTTTCTGCATGAAAATGTTACTTTTTCACAGAGTGAAATTGCTTCTGTGTTCAATCTGAAATGTCTATCTGAAAGTACAACCTTATTTAATTAGCTGTCTGCTAATATTTAGGGTTATATTTTGATAACTGCAGGTTGACTTGTATCTTCAGGCAACAAATTCAGCGCAGTTCCTCTTTCTACAGGAATGGCTTTGAGTCGCACAGAACGAGGACAGAAACGGCTCGACTAAAAATCCCGCTGTAGACCATCACGCCGAGCCCGTCACGCCAAACGCCGCATGTGCAGCAACCAGTAAAGAATGGATTTGAAGAGTCAACACCGTCACATCGTCTGAAATATCTCTGACAGTGTCCATGCAAACCATGGGTCTCCTGAGCGTCATTAACTGGGATTTCCTGCTCAAAAGAACAGAGCCCTGGAACTCCAGGGGGTGTGATAACATTGACTAGGTGATGGTGGCAATGCAACATGGCTTGTTTTGTTACCAATTTAACCAAGAAATAACCTCATAGAACCTATTCCTGAGTGTCAAAGTTTATTTTAAACGGCGTCAAACATGGTTTATTAACTCTAGAGGACATGTTACAGTAAATATACAAGTGTTCATCCATCCATCCCTCCATCCTTCCATCCCTCTATCCATCCGTCCTTCTACCCATCTTTCAGAACCCCTAAGCCCAGGATACACAGGCCATGAAGCAGGGGACCCCTTAGCTGAGAAGCCAGTCCGGCAAAGGAATCTGCAACCAGAGATTTGTCAAAGCAAACTTTAATACAGATACATCTGAAAGGACCACATTTTTTTGTGTAAGTTTGTTGACATGCTACACTCTCATAAGATCAACATTAGGAAGTAATCTTTGAACAGTATGAAGCACAAAAGCGCTATGCAACGTGGAGCGGATTTCTAGCAGATATCTGTGTATATTGACTTATTTCATCACCTTATAAACATCAAGAACCTTGCGTTGCTGAGCCTAGAAACCCAACCGTTCTAATCTGGCTGAACCCAAGTTGGTTACATTCTTTGCCATTACGAAATCACGGTGTTGTAACACAGCACTGATAAGCCAGACGTTTTAAATTTCATTCATCTGACCCCTTCATCCAGAGTAATTTACAGTTGAAGGAAGGGTCATCATTTATGTGTGCTCTGCTGGACTTGACCCCACAACCTTTGCATTATTAGTGCAATGTGCTCCTTGCGGAGCGACAAGGGCAAGTACAAACTATCCATCCACGTATTTTCTATAACCCATCACAGGACAAACTCACATACCATTCACTCACTCCTACAGGCAATTTGGTAACTCCAATAGCCTCAGCACGTTTTTTGAGCAGGAGCGGAGCACCCAGAGGAAACCTCACGCTGATACAGGGAGAACATGCAAACTCCGGACGTGTGGAACCATAGCCAAGACTCGAACCCTGGCCTCAGCAGGTGTGAGGCAACAATGCCAACCACTGCACCACCGTGCCACCTCTAATGACTAGCTATTACACAGCATTACATTAAGGTGGCAGCACTGGGCTTGCAGAGCTGCAGGCAGCATGACTTTGGGGACGCTGGCCCGCTGGTCTGATGCTTCTCCGTGGCCACGCTCCCCTAAAACTCCCCTTGATCTGCCTGTATCTAAACCCACAGGCGCCTCCTCATAATGAATGCACAACTCCTCAGTTGAATGGCAAGCGAGCGGCGACACAAAGGGAGTGACGGGATTGGCTGATAAAGTGCCATTAGCTCTATGCGGGCCTTAATGTCCCCTCATGAGTGCGTCTCCCTCTGCACGCGCCCACCGGTGTCTCACCCCTAATAACGCGAAATGACTCCTCAAAGGGAAAAGCGATCGAGGAACTGCGGCTGGCTGAGAGCCAGGTGAATGTGGCGCATCTTAAGGCCGGGTTTTCAAAGGGAATCCTGAATGGCTTGCAGGTGAAACCGGTCTGATCTGAGCGGGGGTGGGATGGAATGGGATGGGGGGACAGAGCTGAATCGGCTCTTTGGGGAGGGTGTTCGTAGCAGCAGTCCGTCCCCAGGTCCTTTCAGTCAGTCTTCCTCCGAAGAATCTGATCCAGTAACTTCTGCAAAAAAAAAGAAAAAAGAAAAACCTATTAAAACAGATTGTAGTTGAGAGCATGTTTTATGGCAGTTCAAACCTATTTCATATCCATGGCTCCATCAGGAAGCTCAGTTTTACGGTAATGGATCTGATTGCTAGCTGGCTGTCAGTGATATTTATGCCTGTTACTATAATATCAGGCGAAGGATGGCCATGGTTTTTTAGCGCGTCCTGTGGAATTATGTCGGTATAACTAGAGGATGAAGGAAAATACTGCGTACAGATGGCCGCCCAGGGGCTGAGCTGAGATTGGGGTTGATGAGCTGCCCATTGACCCGTCCTTCAGGCTGGGCTATTTTATTTTCTCTCTTGAAAATGCCTCCACCCCGAATCTGCTTCCTGGATAAATCTGCCCCCAGACGTCCAGTCTCAGATCCTGGCGTCCTGCCCCCCCCCCTTCTCATTCCCCCGCCCCCCCCGGCCAGTCCACCTGTCCAGTCAGATCCCCGTTCTGACGTCAGAAGGCCTGATGTCTGCCTCCACAAATCCCGGCTCCTCCCCTCCAAATGTCTCGGTACGACCAGGTGCGGATGCCGTGGGGGGGCTTGGGGCAGTTTTGCTGGGGGTGAGGGGTCGGACCCTGGCTAACCTGCCAGCAACGGTCCTCCAAGCTCCTGTGTGGGTACCCACCGCAACTTGGCAGCAGAGGGCGAGGGCTGGGGGCCAACATAGCCACAAAAAAAACCCACCTTCACGCAAATATTGAGCTTATATTTAGCATTAGCCCCCCCACCCCCCCACCCCCGGGTGCCTGTTTCAAGGCGAGCCAAGCTCACGGAATTCGGAACGACGTGTGTCTTTGAAAAAAGTCCGCTTGGCGGATAGATTCCCCTGGAGGCTGTCTCAGATTAGACACATCCTTCATCACAATTTATAAACACTGCGTCGTCTGTGGACAATTTCTCCGTGAGGATTCTTTCTGGTGTCAAACGCAGCATCAGGTGACGGGGTCAGGGGATTATGTCAAATCCTGGGTTTATCCCTCCATACATTTTCTATCCATTTATCCTTGTCGGGGTCATAGGGGAGCTGGACTCTGTCCCAGGCAGCATAGGGCACGGGGCTAGAGTCTGCCTTGGACGGGAAACCAGTCAACAACCGGGCACAAACACACACACAGACTCAGCACACACACTACAGGCAATTCAGAGATGCCAATTAGCCTAGCTGCGTGCCTTTTTACTGCAGCAGGAAGCCAGAGTCGCAGGGAAAACCTGAGTGATGCAGGACGAACATGCAAACTCCAGACACAGAGGAGGGACTCGAATGCACAACCCACAGTATATCCTCCTGAGACCCAAGGGAAAAAGTGTCCTTCAATTGTAGGTTATTTGTCTTTGGAGGAAATAAGACATCTTATAATTTTGATTTTTTCAAATTTATTCTTATTTTAATTTCACAGCATGTCCTCTTTAGTGCACAACGAGAATAAATACGTTTCCCAACATCAGTGAAAAAATAAATGCAAAAATACAATGTCCACTACAATGGACATAAATGAATAGGTCGGGTCTCAGGAGGATATCAAAATATAGCGAATACAATAATTGCAATGACAATACAAGCCTGTAATTACCATATCAACAGGACAAGGTCAAAATGACAGTAGAGGTATAATGTATAGGCAAAATAAGTCACGAATATGTAATTTTACACATTTGACATCCTTTCAGTATTTCACTCAGTAAGTGTGGGTTCTAAGAGGTAGCTGTGGGAGCCTCAGGGGGTCCAGAGATTGCCAAAGGATATCTCCAGTTCTGCCAGTTTGTCAGCCTGTCACAGGCTGCAGCCATGAAATCTTACAAGAAACCCTCCTCAAGAAGCTCAACAGTGACCTCTGCTGGACAGAAAGGTAATAAACGAATTATATGTGCCTCACTATCCAAACGTTCTTAATCCCTAAATAATTTGACTACTTGCCATTTTATGCATTAAATGTCCATGAATTATTTTTAAAAATATCAGGAATGGGGGTGTGGTGAATTCCAGCATACCTTGCGATGTAAATGGAAAAGTAATGAATGAATATATTTTAAATGACCAGATGGGGGCGACACCAGTTATAGGCAGCGACACAGCAGAGTTCACGGCCAGCCAGCTGAAGGCCAATCAGATGGTCATTCGGTCACATGATGAGCGGACAGGGACAGTGCACACTCACAACTGTTGGGAATGACGGCTCTCCTACCTCCTCTACAACCTGATTGGTTATCCCTCTGAAACAATCATTTTTCATTCTGCCCTCAGAATATTTTTGTGTAATTAAAACGCCCATGAGTTGGTCCCAGAGCTGTGATTCAACAGTGCTAATCCCTGCGCAACCATTGCGCCCCCCTCTGTATAAAATGTGTTATGTAAATAAAGTTGCCTTACCTTGAATGCAATTCATGCAACACTTAATATTTGAAAACTTTTCGTTGGCACAAATCCTGCTCATTCTGCCCGAAAGGAACCTAACGCAAGAAAGTCTACCTCTTGTGCCTGGTTGGCTGTTACTGTTCACGTGAAACGGAGTGGAATGGATTTACAGTAGGCAGTGAAATATAGACACAAAGATAAAAAAAAAGAACGGCTCTCAAGTACAACTTGACTCCTTTCATCATTAATGCCAATGAGCTCGGAGAATTGGATCGTAGGCGAGCGTGACATCACTACCCTGCAGCGGGCGCAGGTAGCCCTCTGCGCAGGAAACACGGAAATCACCAAAACTCCCGTATGTCCCACTGCTTCAAACTAACTGTGGGCTTTTCACATCCGACCATTTATTTAATAGTCCTATTTCTAACAGACAATTTAAAGTGTAGAGAAAATACTTTAAATATAACTATAAAAATGTATGGCTTTTTACTTAAATTGTAAGACCAATATAAAGGATATTGCTAATCTAAGCTTGTATTGTTTTATTACAACTGATGCTACTATAGAAAACATAGTTCGCCTGTAGAGATGCATTATAATAAATGTTCATAATGTTTATAAGTAACACACAAAGTGTCTGTGGATTCAACAAGATAAACAACACAAATTATAATTATTAACGAGGACAAGACTGTCAGCTCCACTCGGACCAGACGGTCTGATTCCCGGATCCACGCCGCTTATTTGGACCCTGATGGGCTGAGACGATCTTACCTTTTTAAAAATCTCTGCTCTCATCCTGTTGGTCTGCGTCATCACTCTCTTTTTTTCCTCCTCCTCTCCCTTCTTCTTGGTTTCAGACGGGCGTCTGTCATTCCTGTTAACGTTTGGAATCAGCGCAGAAGACTTCGTTTTGGAGGGAAAAGCTAAGGGTCTCTGTTTAGGGATGCTGACACTGTTCACTCTGACAGCAGCCAGGAGATTCTGATTTTCAGTTTCAGGTTCTCATACTGGTCAATCGTCTGGCACTTTCACCCTTTGAGGTGACCTAAGATTAGGAAGTTCCCCAACTTTCCTACTTGTTCTCCCAAGGTAGTAGACCTGGTCGCATGCCACAGCCAATGAGGTGTCATGCATGTGAGTAGACTTTCAGCCAGTGTTAAAACATTAGCAATTTTGGATGCAATACTATGTGCATTAGGATGTTAGTTGGCTTTGCAACTAAGGAGAAAAAAAACTGTTAGGAAAAAGATGATTGTGGGTTATAGTCTCATGTAGAGCTCTGATGTTGTACCCTTGAGAAATGTGCTAGATCTGAATTGCTTAACTTGTGAAACTGTGAATATGTAACTGGCTTTGCATAAAAGTATGTGCTGAGGAATTATATAAATGCAATTTGATTCAGGTCACTCAGAATACAGTCACAATTATACATTTCCTGATATTTTTGACAACAGTAGAGTATATTTATACCATGGCATTACTTTCCTCAGGGGTATAAAAGCAGGTTGCTTTGGGGACCTGATCCCATAACCTTCCGGTTCCAAGTGCAGGTCTCTGCGATAACAGCTACCTGTTGGAGTCACTGTTCAGGAATTTCATAGGAGAGGTGGTCCACATCTGGGACTCCAAAACCAAGCCTGTTTGGTGTGTGTGTGTGTGTGGGGGGGGGGGGGGGGGTATTGTCATTCAGCATTCATCTGCCATGACACTCACCTTCTGCATGAATGAAGCACCTTCTCGCCGCCGATGGCTCCTTGCTTGGGCTTTCGAGGGTTACCTGCCAACACACGCAGCTACGCAATCACACCCGAGGTCATGGAGATGCTGATTTCAAACCCCACCCTCTACATCGGAACAGAAAGCCTGTCTGATCATTATCAACAAGTGGCACATATGAACTTGTACTATGAACTTCCACAGTTGCTGTGCTTGTATTTTGTATATTTTGATACCACAAATAGTTAATTACAGGAAAAAAATAATTAAAAAAAAATCAGTGTAGCTTCTGGGATAGGCTCCAGACCCCTGCAACCCAGCATAGGATGGACAGGTACAGAAAATGGATGGATGGATGGTCCATTATCTGATGTTCTCAGTTACCTGTCACCCTATAGATGGTAAAACACATCAGAATATTTTTGCACCTTTTAAAGATTTAGGGAGCCAGATGGCAAAGGGGTTTGGTAAAGCAGAATCGTTTAATTTACGGCTAAATGAGGCCGATGGCACCAGGAGAGCAAAGATGCCAGATGACACTCAGCATTCAGCAGCTGCATGTTCAAAGATTCTGTCCCTGCTGCATTTAATCAAGCCTAATTACGCAGATTTTTTTATAGAAGACTTAATCAAAAATGATATTTCATAGCGAGCCTCATCATTTAACGTTGATTATTGGGGAACTGCTATCGGAAAATGGTGTTTGGCAATAACTTTTCATAGGACACGCTTGCAGTTGTGTGAGAAACAACAAAGCATTTGCTGAAATTAAGTCATCAGGGAGACACAATGCCGCTGAATTAGAGGTGTGGATGCAATAATACAGGCACTTAAATTTGGGTTTGATTGCAATTCTTTTTTTTTGTTTCACCCAATTCATTCGCTAAGTATATCTCAAGGATTCATAATTGCCCAACTTAGGCAGAGTAGAACGTCGTATTAGTCACAAAGGACTGAACACAGAGAAAATCACAGCTACATCAGACTTTCACACATTTAAATAGGATCTTCAGTCCTACGCTGGTTGGGCTATTTAAAGGAAAAGCGCCCAGGTTTTCACATAAGTGGCTTGTAATTCTCAAATTACATGTTTATTAGATACAGTTCTGGCTAATTTTCTATCACATCCTTGACTTGTTTTCCCAGTCTGTCTTTTGTGGATATGTAAAACTGTTGTAAGTTTAATAAACTGCATAATAAACAAATATATATATATAATATAAGTGTATGAATACATCATATAAATTTTTTTATCTAATTATAAAATTGAGATAATTGATGTTGAAATACTAGAGAATAGCATCACTTTGAAATGTTGTTTTCATTTAAATGAAAATTAGTTTAAATATAGTAAATCTACATTTACTAATGTATGATGTGCAGTTAAGTTATTGGAGATTGTAAAATCTATACAATAATGAAAATAAAAGTAATTTTACTGACTAACAGAGTGACTTGAATAATGCGTAATTTTACTAGAATAATGCAAAATATCCTCTTGAGCTGTCTAATAACTAAAATTTTAGACAGGTGCAGTTCAACACTATTCCAGCAGAGGGCAGGAAACACTACAAAATAACAATTTTTGACCACGATATACTAATGCTTGTATAGGAGTTGCTTTCCATCTTGGAGAAAGGCAAATTACATTATCAACTCACTTTAAAACCATCATGGTAAATGTCCTAATTGGCAGTATATATTGGTGACGTCTTAACCGCTAATATTTCTTTCCCCGAAAATGAATTTTAAGCTGGAACGCTGCCGGAAGCCGACACAAACGTCCATTTTAACTCGCGTTTTGTCCATTTAGACAGACAGCCACGGCTTTGTGCTGCGTCGCACACAACAGGCCAGACAGTGGCATGCTGCCACTGCAGCTGCAGGTGGACAATGGGGGCCGGAGCAGAAACGGGGGAGGGGCGGACATGCGCGGACAGGACAGGGGGCCTTACTGCGGAGCGGACTGCTTCTGGTGCCACCGCGGCCCAAGGTCTGAGCGGGGTCTGGACCTCGCTGAGCCCGTCTCTCCAGCGCACGCTGCTCCAGCTCCTTCTGCCGGCCACGGGAGCGACGGATGAAATCGGGCCGGAAACGCTGCAGGGCCTCCTGCAAATCGATTGGCCGGTCCGTCAACCAATCAGGCGACAAATCAACTAATTAACCAATCAATCTTATCTATAAAATTCAACCATCAAATCAATCATACCAAGTGTGCAAATTGTCAAGGGGGTATAAACCAAACAAGCCAGTTTGAAAATAAATGAAGACAAAAGAATAATAAGAACTATATAAATGTGGGAAAGACTTGCTGGCGTTAGTCCCAGCGCCGAGGCGTGGTAGAGATGCCCCCCCACACCACCCCCACAGAATAATCACACAGTCTTCAGCAGCTGAACTCACAGACACGGTTAATTTTGTGCTGGGGCTGGGTAATCTGCATCCCAGTATTATTTTAACCATATCCTCCGCAGAGCGTTTGAGGCTGAATCACAATCTAATAGGACACATGCAGCACATCACATTACTACTCACTTATAAAAGCATGAATAAATCGAAGGTCGGATCGTAACTCCTTACTGCAGAACTCTTACATAAAGACAGGATTTGTTTTTATAGTCATGGAGGCCGAGCAAGAGCCCAAATCGTACTTGCAGGGTGAGGTCTTTCTGAGGGCTGTCCCGCACCTCAGGGTGGGAAGGGACAGGCACCTCCTCAGTCATCCGGTCACTCCCAGCATCCTCCACTTCTGGGCAGGGTCCAGAGTGGTCTGCTCCAGGGAGCCCCAGACCTGCTGGACAGAGAACATCATTTGGTACAACTAAGCTCTCCCAGTATGACCAGAAGCAACCCACTCTTTCTTTAATGAAATATGATTTGCCATTTGCACAAGTACATTAAAAATATTTAGTTGTCACATACGCCATCATGCTCTTCTCTGAGACACATACACACACAGCCAAGCTGGGAGCAAAGCTGAGCATCCAAGCATACAGTCAGCCATTCATCTGACACCCCCAGAATCTTTTTGGGGGAGTTAAAGGCCCAACAGACACTATTCTGCCGACGATGGGATTCAAACTGACAACCTTCCGGTCACAATCACAGAGGCCACATGCCACCATTTTCAAAGCGGGTTTTGGTCATATCCTTAACTCTACAAAGCAAACTTTTCACCCGTTTGCCAGTTTAAAGTCCTGTCCTGTCCATGCCTGCCACCTTTACCATTCTAATCAGCTTCTGTTTAAAGGCTTGTGGCTCCTGTCGGTTTTACAGTTCGGAATGGCCCTCTGCCCCAGTCTTTGAGATAATAACTTTAATTCACACTTATGCATGGAGCCCGGGGGGAGACGTGACCAAAAAAATGTGAGAACAATGTCATATATTAAAGGGACGATTTAATAAGTCAGGAAACATTTTATGATCTCTGAGAACATTTTTATAAATCGGGGGAATGTTTCATCGTCTTACGGGAAAAGCCACTGTTTCTGCAGAATATTTCATCAACGTAACTATCTCCTTATGAAGGATCTCCTGTCCTCCAGTCATGGAGGATCAAGCTGGTCTGGGAATATGAAGCCATTACCTCACTATGGAGTATATTTCTCTGTCTGATGTCACTGATCAGCCAGTGTATAATAAAGTACTTAAGTGAGCCATTTATAGCTGTCTTACCTCTTACGCTGCTTCTCTTTCCTCTGAGTCGCTTCTCATTAGTATGAATTCTTCTGTCTTTAGCAGAAAACCAGCATAGAATCACCTGATTTTAACTGGGAGCTGTTTGGATGTCCACCATATACCCACATGCCTACTGCTACTAGGTAATGCAGACCAGATCATATCAGCTACCAACGGCTCAGTCTGCTAAATGTAGAGTTTCCAAGGTCCTCTGTACAGGGTGGGAAGGGTTGTGCCAATCAGAGCAACCAGAACAAAACGAGAGCCTAAGGCGGGATTGAAACCCAAGCAGCAGCTGCAACACAAATTTAGCAGACCAGCCCAATTGCCTGCAACCTGCTCAGACATCCTGCCTTAGGCATTTTCACAGGGGGGAGGGGGGGGGGGTTTGGTGGCTAGGCCAGGGTGTTATTACAGTGATACCACATATCATCAGTGTTGGGGAAGTTATTCACAAAAGTAATCCAGGTGGGAAGTTCAGGTCCAGAAAGTACAAATCCAGACCAAGGTTTTGTTTCAACCAACCAGTTGAATATAAAGAGTCACAGTCACAGAGTATTCAACTGGCTGGTTGAACCAAAACCTTGGTCTGGATTTGTACTTTCTGGACCTGAACTTTACACCTCTTCCCCAACGCTGTGTATATCATGGCATTTTTGCGAACACCCCTCCAATAGCATTAGCAGAATAGCATTGCTTTTAACATAATGTCCAAAATACCATATGCCACATTATAACAGCTGGACAGGAACAGTATTTAAAATCTGATGGCAAATTTTGCCAGTCAGGGCTAGAGGGAGGTGGCAAATACTGCCAAGCAGGTGGGACGGGATTGAGGTTCTTGCTGGCTGCTGAAAACGCAGCGACAGACTTCCACTCCCTGCCCATCATTCACAGGTGGCAGGGTGCTGCCGTCAGCTTCCGGGAGACGTCCAGAACGTCCAGGAGAGCTGGGAGCTAGGAAGCCTGCTTGCTAGGTTAGGCTGTAGCTAATTGCCAAGAATACAGTATTTACCACCAGGATGTCAGATATAGGAAATCAGTTACTGTAATACATTTAGGTTGTATATTAATATACAATGTTAACTCTAGTAAGGAAGTATTCACCTTGGGGTGAGTTAATTATACATTTAACACCGAGCTGCAATATTTGATGAGTATGGGTACGAGTATGGGTACGAGTATGGGCACGAGTATGGGTACGAGTATGGGTACTCCCTCGAATCAACCAATGAGTTTGCAGATCTGATGTCAGCAGGTTTTTGGCGAGGCATGCGGAGCGTTACCCAGAGTGCAGGCGGCGTGGGGGGGCACCTCCGAGCCCTCGGCCTGGGCACCAGCTACCATCTTCCTCAGCCGACTCTGCCATTTTATATTAGCTATAACCACAGCAGCACTCAAGGCGACATCCGGACTTTGGTATGCGCCACGATCTGGGGGGGGGGGAGAGAAGAGCAGAACCTGCTAGCAAACAGAAAGGACGGAGAATATCTCATCCGACATCCGGCTTTTAGAACATTGTGGTGGAATCTCTGCATGCTTTAAACGCCAGAATGATATGAAGAGAACATGAGTCACAAAAAAGAGAGACTGTCTCACTCTCCTGCAACCATGAAGAACCTCCATGTCGCTTCAAGGTCACCTGTGAGTCCTCTCTGCCTAAATCAATGTTGATCTAAGCGACCTGGAGCCAATGGGAATCCGGGCCAATCTTCTGATGGTATAACTGGGCCTGACCAGCGTCACACCTGGACTGGTCACCTGCTGACCTTAAGAACCAACAGCCACCGCACTTGTGTAAAGGGGGTGTCCGTAACACAGTCTGCCCGTCTGTTTCCCTTCATTTCAGAGATGCATCTTTATTTACTAATTATTAAACATTCATTTCAATGGTATTTGCACTGAACCTCTAACATTTATGCCGAGAATGACAGGCAGCCAAAACATTTTGGAGGGAGAGAGCTGGAGCCTTGCGAGACATTTACCAACGAGAAAAGGACTTTTATTAAAGTTTGAAGTTAAGAACCTTTAAGTGAGTCACTCATTTTCTTTAAAGTGGCACCTTCAGCTCCGACCTGGTTATTGAAAGCTGGATCCAAGTCGCCTCTCACGCCCGCTTTGTTCTCAGTACTCTAAAACGGTTTTGCTTCCCCAGTGGCTGCACGTGAGAGAGGCGTGTGACACATTGCATGCTGGGAAATGCACAGGGATGAGAAGCATGCAGGTGGCAGCACGTTGCTGCTCCAGTGCAGCGCTGCGGCATTTATCAACCGGGGGGGGGGGGGGGGGGTCAACACTGCACGTGGGGTCAAAGAGAGAATGCAGCACCGGGCACCAGAATCAGGGAGCAAGGCACGCGACAAAACCTGCGGCCAGTTAGTTAAGTAAGGGACGCAACAAAACCTGCAGCCAGTTATGAGAGTAGTGCAAACAGGTGGAGATGAGAGCGTGTGCTTGAGGAGAGTGTCCACAGCACGTACCTCGGGCTTCAGCGAGAGCCTTTTCAGCAGAGCTGTGGGGTTGCATGGGAGTGCAGGCCGCATTGCTGCATGACAGGCCTGCCGCAGAAGCGAGTGTGTCCATACTGCAGCCTGTCCCGCCGTGCCCAGGAAGCTGGAGGCTGGCTCGCCTCGGATGCAGCATTTCTGCCTCATACGGGCCTCCGAGTCCGAGGCCTCCGGCAAAGCTCAGGGGCCTCCTGGGGCGAACTGAGGCCTCCGTCTCCTTCCCTTCCAGGGCTGACCCTCTACCAACAGGGCTTTTTAGGTAAAGGCATAAGGTGGACCTGTGTACCGTCGGTTTGCCCTCCTGCGAGACGTCTGGGTTACTCAGGAACAGGGTGGGGCGGGCAGGGGGCTCCAACGCCTCTGGAGGGGCACCGGCCCAAACACCATGCCAGGGTGACGAGTCGTTTTGTTCATCTCCCCACCCGGCGCGGCCGTGCCAGAAAGCGGGCGGGCGCATGGCGGCGAGCGGCTGCGCCGCAGGGAGACTCTGCCTGCGACCGGTCACCTTGATGATAGTCGCCTTTCTCTGACTGGTGACCGGTTGCCTTGAGGGGTCCACAGGGGTGTCGCATCGCGCTCCGGTGCGGATGGACCTTGCAGACATGACGGGCTGGCTTGTGCCCGGGGTGCCAGTTGAAAGGGGCACCTTCCGTGAGGCGATCGTGATGGAGGAGAAGCCTGACCTTGACTTGGGGCGATTCGCAGCGCCGACAGCAGGTGGCGCCACGACGGCTGATTGCCCAGGTGAGCTCGCCATTCCATGGAGAGAGTAGCCACCTGAGAGCGCTTCCTGCCCCGCCCTGAGGGAGGCGCCCTGCCAAATTCTCTGCCGCTCCTTCAGCTGACCGGGTGGAGAATGATTTGCCACCGAAGCAGGACTCCCCTCCCGTACCTACATGACGAAAACACCGATTCAGCGACGCAGGCTCATTACCGCGGAAATTCTCCGCCACCCCCGCCATTCGGACAAAAGCCCCCTCCCTCAGTGATATCAGAAAACGACGGCCGGGAACAATCAGCACTTCTCTGTCACTGTTTAGGATTCCGGCGGTTAGATCGTAATGGGATGTTGTTACCATGGTAATGTATAATCCGCCAGGGAACACTTGGGCGCTGTGCAAATTAACCCGGAGAACGATGTCTTGGGGGGGGGGGGGGGGGGCATTTCTACGATAGTTAGCAGAACGTCTGCAGTTAAATGACAATATGCTCATGCAGGCGTTTCCATCTGGGTTGACAAACCATAAACAAGATGGGCCCTTTAAAAGCAGGACAAACACTCCATTATGAGAATAGGTGCATCTTTCTCTCCTAATCATTCAGAACAGAGAATACACCACTTTGATGGTTACCACAGTACTGGTATTTAAAAACAGTTTAAAAACCAGTTCACGTGCAACGACTGACCTACTTGCATTTGCGGCCACGTCAGTCTGGGACTGTATTATTTGATCTGACTTCAAAAAGGCAATAAATAAGTAAACGAACAGAAATACACACCAGAAATGTACTTAATGTAAAATCCTGTTGACCGTTTCAGGAAAAAAAAGACTTGATCACGTAATATAGGTGTAGATTTTTTTAGGTTAGGCGTAGATAGTGAAGCGTTACATATTCATGAATTACAGAGCGTCTACCTGGTCGGTTCGGACTGGAGCCGGACCCGGCGTACTGGCCGGCCCGCGCCAGCGGGGGCACGATCCCACCATCTCTTCACCTGCGTGAAAAACGGGAGAGGCGGGGGGGTTCATGGTGACACCATAGCCGTGCTGTGACATTCGAGTAGGTGCTCTCAGATATACAGCAAGCGACCCCCCCCTTCCACCCACCCCCTGCTAAGGCCTGTGATCTGGGTTTTTCGTTGTTTTCTCCTTCCTTTGCTGTCAATCATGCGGGATGTCGAGTCCCTGTTGCCATGGCGACGCGTCGCGATACTTCGGATTAAAGCGCGCGCCGCCGGTGCGCGGCGAGGTAGGAGCTGCACATGGCTGAATATACTCCAGACCAAAATAAAGAGAAAAGCTAGACAAACAGATCACACTCTCCACCCCTATGACAAACAACCACCATCCGCGAGAATGATGAATATGGTGCCTTTGTTTTGCAGCTAGGGCATTCACTCCTTTATAATACATACCGGAATACCGCGAAGACTTTATACATCTCTCTGGCTGTTTATTTGATTTTATAATACATTCCCACCATCTATGCACAAAGAGCACCTACTTACCAGACAGAGTTCCTTTGAATTTCACTTCCTCCGCAGCTGAGATGTACTCATTACGGTATCCGTATACCCCCCCCCCCCCCTTTACTGAGACACTGAGGCTTTTTCTCTGTACAAACACTGACCCGCCCGACTATTGCTGCGAATCGGCACCGTGACACCGCAGGTACCCGCGGCTCGGCACCGCCCCGCACCTGTCAGGTGCCCGGGGATCAGCCCGCGTCCGGCCGTAATCTAACCCCAGAACTCCTCCCCCCAAGATCATAAAGTCGCCCTCTTCTTTCTCAAGCCTTTCCTCGCATCCTATTGTCTTAATAATATGCAAACTGCCTTGAGAAACGTAACATGCATAAATTAATCGCCGCATGTTGTTTAATAAACGAATTCACTTATTCACCCATTAATTGGAGTAATTTTGCAGCGGGACCCGGGAGAAGCGAAGCTGCGCTCCTGGCGTTGATTTTTAACTAAACAAGTTAAACGTATATGAAGTAAATATAAATATATGGCGCAGGAATATTAATATAAAGTGCTTCATAAGTATTAGGGCTACCTTTTGCCTTCAGATCAGAGCCAATCCTTCTCGGAACACTGTCATATATGTCCTGAACTGCAGTGAGTGAGATGTTAGAGCATTCATCTAGGACAGAGTTCTTCAAATCTGGACATCGATTCCAAATCCAGGCTTTGTTTTCAGTTCACCAAGGTAGTTAGTTTAATAATTACTGATTCTGATTGGTTAGAGGCTTCCCACCTGGCTCACAGGTAAAGGAAGGCTGGAAAAACGGCAGTGCTCCAACCTCGAGGACCGTGATTTGAATAATAGGGCTCTAGGAGAATAGCAGTTCTGAAAGAGCCAGGAAATGGAAATGTACTTTACATTCTGTGCTGTCGAACTCCCCATAAAGGTCCAGTAATGTGCACATGGGGGAGCTGGGGGCACCATGGAAGGCGTGTGACCAGGGTGCGAAATACGGGCGGGTCCTGGGGGGGGGGGGTTCCGACACCCCTGATTAACCCATGAGATCCCCTGTAAGCCTCAAAAGCAAAATTTTAAGGGGGTCTCAAAATCGGTATTGCACGACAATAAGGAGATGGGGACCCCTCCCCCGAATATTGACAGGTATTTCACACACTGCGTGTGACATCATCGGGGACTCTAAGAAGCTGCTCTTCAGTCTGTTTGGGGGGGGGGGGTTTATGGTGCAGTGGATATAGCCTGTAAAATGACCTCATATTCGTGGGATGACCGTCCTCCACTGCAGCTGACAGCTGACATTGTGAAGTGAAGGCGTCCTTTTTGTTTTTTTCTCAAAACAATAAAAAAAAAAAAGGGTGAAAAGTGACTCAGCAGATCATATTACTCTTTGCTCCAGGGTCCTGGATCTGTGCTCCTTCATCTTTGTACATTAGCCTTGGATGCAAGTAATTTCTCAGTTCCAGTCCTGCCGTTAGCAACTGCTCTGCTATTTGGTGGCAGCTCTTTGGCCTCTTGGTGCTCAGTTAGCTGCCACATTGAGGTTTTGATTGTCAGGCCTCATTCCTAGCTGACACACATGCTGCTAACTGACATTCATCCCAAAATGACTCTGCCTTTGCGGTTGTGATTTACATACATCAGGGTTAAATTCCTTTTTCTGATATATTGCTCACCCCATTATATAGTCATCAAACAAGTCTAACATCAGGCAAGTGCTGATAATTGGCTGGTCGAATTGTGACAATTATTTTTACTATAAAGACCCAAACTCTACAGGAAGTTGCATGATACGTTAAACAAAGCTAATCTGTAAAAGTATTACAGGACAAACTATTTAACTGCATTTTTAAATTCCATTCATTCTGAACGCTCCCTTTAATTAGCAGACATATGCTTTTGAAATGCAGTTGCTTAACACCTTTACATGTGCCATGGGAAAATCGTGGTGAAAAACATTTCATACAAATTAATTGTTTTGTTTTGCTTTTGATCGTGAAATACCTTTCCTTTTGGCTTTCATTTAGTGTAAAAACTGGATTTGCAATTCTCTATTAAATCAGTTTGTCCCTTGTTACCCTTCTTTTGCATTTGAATTACTTTGGCCTATTCTGTTAGGAAAGGAGGGACACAAACAGCATATAATATTTTTGAAGTTATGATACTATATTTGGGCACCATTCCAAGTTATCCAAGAGCTCATGGAACAGAGAGTGTTGTTTTTCATTTAATCGTGTGGTACCTTCCAGTTATAGTACATTTCAAAACTGCTCTCTGTATCAGTGAAGACTATTCTGGACTGCAGGAAAACCTGTTTTTAATATTAAAACTCCAAATCGTCTTTACTGTATAATCCAATTGCTAAAACCTCTACATTTGTTACCATGACTACTGGAGCATAGACAAAAATCTATCTCTGCAATAAGCACGCTCCTTTTCCTAATCCATTGCTGGCGGATGGGCCGGGCTACACTGCAGAATTCCATTTGTGGTATTAAGAAGACTGTCAGGTGACGGCTGTGGAGCTTAGGGGTCTTGGAAGTGGAAGTCTTCGGGGGGGGGGGGGCATTCTTGGTTGTAACATAGGCCAAATTGCATTATTATATATCTGCCTGTACATCTATGCCTGAGAGGACTGAATATAACTGTGACTGGTGCTAGTTAAGACCACAGTCTGCCGTCCCTCAGGACTTGATTCTCTCCCCCCCTGTTAAGACAGGGAAGCCAAGTAGTAGCATATTATATGGCTACTATTCCTCATTTACCACGTTAAGTATGTATGCAAGGTAGTTATTTGGATGTTTACAGCCTGAAGTAGCTCAGATCCTGGAGGGAGTGTAAGATTTGTTCAATACCAAAATAATTCTGAGGTCAGATGGGGTCAGATCGGCGTCTGCTCGGCAATGCGGAGGAACTCGTGGATAAGGGCTACGCAGAGACCGTGGCACGGATAATGAAAGCAGGGAGGATTTACAAAGATTCACCTGGAGAAGCAGCACATAAGGTCTGTGTGTCTATTGTAGGTGTTACAACGGCGCCAGGTGTGGCGCAGGTCAGGAGGACATCTGGGGCTCCTGGTACCAGAGAAGTTCTGTAATACACCAGACTTACCGCCCAGGGTTTCGCTGCAGCAGATAATCACAGCAATATATTCAAGACTCCTGTCCCCCACCCGACCCCCCACTCTTGAATTTGGACTAACAGCTGGCTGTCCCTGTTGCAAACACAAAGTGTTTGTTTACAGGCTCTGGGGGGGCTGCCGGCCTCCAGGTCACCAGTGTTTTCCGTCAGCACCCAAGGTCTCAGCTTGGCAATTACTATGGGGGAGGGGGGGGCACAGGCAAAGAAATGCAGTCTGTTAGACCACTTAGATGCCCATGGTGTTCTACTCACTTTGGTGAATTTCAGTCCTGAAGTAACGTGTAACGTGCCTTCAAGGAACCGTGCATGAAACCTTTGGTGACTGGTACCTGTCAATATACACTTGTCTGTTTCTCTCCGTTTCCAAACATTTGACATGGACATTCAGGGAGGGGGGTGAATCATATACAGCTACAGCTGTCCCAGCAGTGTTATTATTCAGAGCAGACATATCGAGCTGTCGGTAATTACATGCCAATATTAGATCTATAAATACTATCCCTCTGTCCATCCATCCATATCACAGGGTTAGGGTTAGGGACATCGCAGAGCACACAGTCACATACATACCACCTCTATTTAGAGAAGGTAACTGCAAGTCTTTGGATTCCAGCGGGAAACTGGAGAGCGTGGAGATAATCTGTGCAAAGACAGAGAGAATATGCAAGCTCCCCCCACGACGAGCTGGGGGTTTGAAACCTCAGCACTACCCACTGAGACACCATGCTGATTATGCATCAAACAATGCATAATGTTCTCACGAATGCATAATACATTCATATATACTGTACAGGCATAGCTTCCGCAGGGAACAGGCGACACCAATATTCAATGTGGATAAAGACGGAGCTGATTTTTCACAGCAGTGCGAAATGTTACACCGTTCCCAGATATTTTTTCTGCTCCAGTCAGTAGCATTTTTGGCAGAGAACATTAGGTGCCTACCTGTATGTCCAAAAGCATTCTTTCTTGGGAGAGCTTCAGGGATTCCTGAGGCAGTGTTAGGATTCAATGTGGCCTGAAAGTCAGAAGGTTAAACAGTAAGTTGGTGGAAGTTCTGCTAATTACAAGACTTATCAGCCTAAATAGAATATTGAATTCATACTTGATGCATAAAATAGCATACAAAATTGTTTTAGCTAAAAAATTCCAAGAGGCCGTTCTCTTCTTTGATGAATCCTCAGGCCATTTTAAACAAAGGACTGGGTTTGTTTCTTTTGCGTTTATTTAATTTAGCACCTATTAGCAGGTGTAGGGTTCAGGGTACTGTTCACCTTTGATCACATGTGAGAAAGCCATGGGGATAGCGCCTAGCCGCTAGCTCGTTAAAATAGAAGGCTGGTTAGCGACGTGCTAACGCTAACCGCACACCTCCGCAGGTTCTCTCAGGTGGGTACCCAAACCCTTGCTTTGTTGGCAGCTTTCCCCTACATCACCATAACCGGTTGCCAAAGTACCATCTCTACGTGAGTGAGCAGTTCCCGGACTGTACCAAAGGACACCTTTCCCGGGGGGAGTGGCAGCAGCTGAGCAATGGTTTTGACCAAAGCAAGAGCATTTCAAATAAAGTGCTAACTGTATTGTCCTGAAATTAAACCCCATACATGTGGTACATGCTGGAAAGAGGAGCATAACAAACAACCGTTTGAAGGACATGCTAGATGAACAGTAGAATGTACCAAATCACACCATAATTCTGAGGAGGGTGGAGATACGTTGAATGGACTTGCCCTTTCCCCTCCTCTTGCATTTTTACATTTAGTTTCGTGATGCTGCACAGGGAGTCCAACACCCAAGCTCCTGAGATGACCAGCAGGTCATGCTGGCAGCCTGAAAATCTCAGACTCTGCTGTAACACAACACAGTTAGCTGGGCGAATGGTAAGAACTCAGGCTTTCTGTCCTTTCAGTTACTGGGGGGCTCTGCTGTCGAAACATAGTCAGGCTTATCTGTGCCAACAACGTTACTGGGAAGTTTTAAACTGCATCATAAGCAAAAGGCCTTCATTTATTTTTCAGGCACTATAGCCTGGAGCAATTGGGGGTTGAGGGCCTTGCTTAGGGGTTCAACAGTGAAATCATTCTGCCAACCCTATGCTTTGAACCTGCAACCTTCTGTTCACAGGAATGGTGTCCTGACCTGCTGAGCCACACACCTCCCTATTTAACAAAAAAGTGAGGATACTACCTGAAAGGCTTGTGTGGTGGCTCAGTGTAGCACCAGTGATATCACACCGCTAGGGTTGTGGGTTCAAATCCCATCCCAGGCTCCATGTGTGTTGTCCTCATAGCTGTGTGGGCTTCTATTGGGTGATATGGTGTCTTCCCACAATCCAAAGATGCCCAATTATGTGAACAGGCCTTTCCAAATTCTCCTCCAACTGTGTCCTGTGATGGATTTGCACCCCTGCTATGGTATCTTGTGCCCTATGCTTCCCAGGCTAACCTATGTCATACAAATGCTTGTTCAGGTGCTGCATTTCTTGATATGGCTTACAGATTTTATCCATTTATACAGGCTTGTTACTTTGAAGGGTCGATGGAGGTTAAGTACTTTAGAGATGCAGGGAGACCCTTGCATGATCTGGCCGTGATGGAGTTACAGTCTTTGCCTGCAGAATTCCTTCAGAGCCCGCCTGGGAATTGAACCCAACCCTCGGGGTATTGCTGGTTTTTCACTACTGCTGACCCACTATGAATGATAAAAATCCGTTATTATAAAACGCCACATGGGAGAATGAGCTTAGTGGATTTAAATATATTAAGAATAAATAACAGATACATGTCAGAGCCGCCTAGCAGGCTGGCCTGAAACAAATGCAGCCCTCACACACCAATGGGGTGTATAAAGTATTGTAAGCTGCTTTTATTATAGCTCATAGACCACACCCCCTACAGGCCACATGTTTGACGATCGGCGTCATGTGACCCGTTTAACACAGAAAATGTTTTACCCTTTCACATTTCTATCTCTCTGTGAACATTAGTGGTGGAAAACACCACAGTTGGGTTTCTGAGGATAAAAAATCTCTTGTTTTTTTGGTTGCTGTGATCCTGTGCTAGAGAGGCAGTAATGGAAAATCTTCAAATTGCTAATCTAGTCTGGGCATGGACATTTTGGAGCCTTTCCCAGACAGCTTAGGGCACAAGGCAGGGTAACACCCTGGATGGGACATCAGTCCATCATGACAGACACACACACACACACACACACACACACACACACGGGTTTGTAATTATATGTTTGTGGGGACTCTCCATTCATGTCTATGGGAAAAACCCTAATCCCATCAATGACAACCATAACCCCTACCCAGCCCTAACCTTAAGTAACCAAACTAAGTATGAGACTTTTGGCATTGTTACTTTTTTGATTGCATTCACAGATCTTTGCGGGGACATAAAAAACAGGTTTTTATTACATTTTTTGGGATATCTTGACCCTACAATGTAATATAAACCTAATCCACATACACACACACACACACAGCCACGAACTGTACAGTCACACTCCAAGGGCAGTTTAGAAAAGCCAATCTTTGTTTTCAATGTAAATGTCAAGCCCTTGATTTGATATAATGCACTGGTTAGCTAATACATACACATTTATCTAGTATCTTGTAACAGAACAAGAAACTAAATCTGGTTTCATTCAGAATCATGGGTGTGACAGTGGACAAATGTCTGATTATTATTTTAGCAGAGTTTTTGTAGCTAATAATAGCAACTTAATTATAGAAAACTGTAGCAATTAGTATTTAGCGGAAAAGCTTACATTTTGCAAGACTAAGGGTCACTCGGCTGGGAACGGCTGCAGTGACACAGCAAGCTCAGCTCGGATGGCAGGAACACGGCCAGATGGGCCTTTTAGCCTGGCGTGGCTCTGCACTCTTACCCAGCAGTGCGGCTCCTCGGCGGGGGCGGGGCGGCCGGGGACACTGCACACCGCCACCCTCTTCTGGCTGGGTAGCCAGCCGCTCTTAATGGCGGTCATGGAGCAGGGCCTGGCCGTCTGGCTGCTGGGGAGATCCTTCACGCGGGCGGTCTCCCAGCGCCCTAAGGCCTCCAAATTCCTGCGCTGCCTCCCAGCCAATAGGAACTCTGTGTCACATGGGCTGGGTGGCCGGCGGCTCGTGGCTCTCCAGGCGCCTGTCGACTTGGGTGCCAAATCCAGGACTGGCATGGACACGGTTTTTTCAGAGAGGAACTGCCCGACACTTTGAAGGGAGGTACTGTTCCCCCTCCCTGGGGGCTGTAGCCACCCTTCCAGCCCCCCTACAGCCCCCTCTATGCAGCTTTGTGGCCTCGAACCCCGGACCCGGGCCTTGACCTGGCTCTTCAGGTACTCCCTGTACCCCTCATCCCCAGATCTTCTCCGACCCTGTGCTTCTCCACGGTGATGCCCCGCCCAGGCCCAAAGATTGGGTGACTTCCACCAGCTCTCCCAATCCAGCGCCGCCATGCTGGGCTTTCAGGCAACCAGCCAATGAGATTAAAGGAGGTGTCCCCTTGGTTACCGTGTGAAATGTCAAAAATGTCCTGTTGGCAGGGTGGTACCTTCCAGGCTGCGGTGGACGGCTCGTTTTCAACCTAATAAACCTGCAAGTTACCTACCACATATCTCAAAAGAGTAAAAAAAAAAATACAGAAAGAAGAGTTAAAACGTTAAAACATTTACAGGCAAAAGGTGTTGCAGTCCAACACATTTCCCTGTAATCCCAAGTCTAAATCTGACATGTATATTCATCTGCTAAATTGCAGAATCGTTCACTTTTTGGCCTTATGAGATTTTATATTTTTGCAAACTCACACTGTATAATTAAGATGTATATTTGAATGCTGAAAGATATTCAGAGGTTTAACATTTTTCATAGTTAGTTTTTCATAGTTAGTTTTTAACCAAAGCTTATGCCTAGATCTCTAAAGCAACATGATTTGAAACACTAACATTATATTCATTATTCATCCAACAATAAGCTAATCATCTAGGAATACATGACTTCCACACATACATTGGCATCTTTATTCATAACACTATTTAGCTGAATTCTGTGCTATCCAGGAAACAGGTCGATGTTGACTTACCAGTTAATTGCAAATGAGTATCCACTAGCTTCAGATGCAACAAAGTAATTACGTAAAAAGCTTTTTTTGAGATCATGCTAAAGCGATCCACGTACTGAGTCTTGTGTGGAAGTCGCTCCTGGTACTTCCATCTCCAGTCAAGCAAGAAAATAGCTTTGCAGCCCCCCCTGAATGAACAAAAGAGCCACAGTGGGGAGAGGGCAGGAGAAAAAGTCAGCGAAGAGGGAGCGTGTGTTTAAGGCCTTGGGGTGTTTCCTTAGATTAAATGCCCCGTTTAGATGCTTTGGTCGCTTGCCCTTCCTCTCCAACAAAAGAAAACATTCTGAAAGTTACTGCCCCCCTTCTAAACTGTAGGTCGCACTTAAACACGGCAACAAAACCTGTGACTTGTTTTCAGATGCATTACGCATTTGTGTAATAGGTTTGTGTTCTCTTTCCGTTTTTCCGCAGATGGTTCGTGTTTTCTGTCAGCTCTTGTTTCTTTTGAGCCGTAAAAGCTTGTGGCTGCCCTCCACTTGCTTACTCGCAATTCTGACTTCAGTCAGATGTAAGACATCTAAACAAAAAAAAGAGAGAAAGAGAGATAATTATGTCACTTTTAGGGGTGCTAAAATAAAGGTGCCAGAAAAGCATCACTGGAAATCAGCAGAGATATTCACGTTTAGAAAAATAACAACACAAGGAAGACTGTTACACAAAGTAGCAACATGAGTAACACTGTAACATAATGTAACAACATGAAAAGGACTGTTACAGAAAGTGACAACACAAAGAGGACTTTTACAAAAAGACAGAAGACAGGGAAGACTATTGCAAAAAGTAAAAGCACTATGAGGAATGTTTGATAAATTCTGAACAGAATGATTAATGATATATAAATTACCAACAGTGAAAGTTTAACTGTTTAATTTAACTACGCTAAGGCCGTCATTGCATGAATTAAGGTCATAAAGAGTAAGATAGCGTTGGTATGGTGACTCTATAGGTTGTGCAAAGGATTACCGGTTCAAACTATTTACATGCACATGTTCATGAGTTTCTTCATCAGTCCAAATGTGGTTTTCAGGTTCCCCTGATTTCCCTCTCTAGATGTGTGTATGCATGATTACCCTGGGGGAACCACACCTCATGTTCTCCTCCAAGGGACTTTAGATCATTATGACCCTGTTGGAATAAGCAGTCAATGGATAGATGGAACAGTATTTATAAAATAAATTAGTGGAACATAGTATAAAAGGCTTGTTGCTTTTTTGGGTCTTGTTTTTTTCCCTTTAAGTCTTGTGACTCGTGCAAGACCTGTCATTTTCAGTCCTTGCCTCAGTCTCTGGCATGTGATACAGGCAGTGACTTGTTTGGGGAGCCTGTGCAGCATTAACTTCCCTTGTTTTTGCTGGTATTGGGACGACCCCCACGGTGTCCTGAGGCTTGGCTTGGTATGCAGATGGGGAGACGCCACTCATCCGTGGGCCCCGCCCCCCTACCCCACACCTCAGACACGCTCCACAACACATCCTCTCAGTCATGCAATTTGTCACACTATCCGCCGTTTAATTTGCTCATGGAAGGAGAACAAAAACCACCCCTTGTGTTTAAACAGGCTAATGTACTGGCTTATACTTAAAGCTGGATCAACTTTGAAAAGCCCTCTTTCCCAAATCAAAATGTCAACATTCATTCACTGGCATAAACAGAATGCACTCATGCATTAATAATCCTGCAAAGGCTGGATAATTATCAGCTATCTCTGTTTAAAATAAAATAACTTTTCCCTTTTTTTTTTTGTTTTGTTGTTCTAAGAAGATGTTTTCCAAATGAATATATCTTCAGACACTCCTTGTGTCGACTGGATCACGGGTCAGGCGGCGCTGAGAGCCAAACACGCGGTCCAGACGGCGACCTCAGAGTTAGAGAGCACCCTCCAGCGTGACTGTCTCACATCGCAAAAAACTTAATGTCATTTCTATAGGCAATCACTGAAGTAGCAAAGGTGTTTGTTCTGGCACTTCTGTACTAATTAAACTGATTTTCTATTCTAATTAAACTGATATAGGGAAAGCGACATAATTAACGGCCACAGATTCACCTTATACTGTTCCTTGGTCTGCGGGCCATTGATGGTCAAAGAATTAATATTGTGCAATACCATCACATGCATAATAGCTCAATTTAAATAGTGTCTGGTCTTATAGGAATTGCATCAGTGCACTGTATTTACTATCAGAGAAAAACAAATGATTTTAGACATTTCTCACTGTGATACCTGAAAGTCTGTGACCTACATAAATGTATGGCTTCACTGTAAGGACACTCTGTATGTGTAGGCCAGGTGAATATCATTTACAGAAATGTATGAAGTGCAATATTGTGAAAAGACATTGTTACCTTTGAGAATACTGGGTCTCAACCCAATATTCAGACCTCAGCCAGTTCACGTTTTTTGTTCAGTTCCACCACCTACACACCAGATTTTATGAAGCAAATAATTATCAAGTCCTTAATTACCTGCTTCAGGTGCAGGTAGTGGGCTGGAGCAAAATAATGTATTGAAAAAGAAATTTCTTCATTGAAGGTAACTGTATAAATATATCTGTATAAAATGGTAATACTGTGAATAACTTTGGGCAAATATATAATAATAATGCTGTGAAAAGGGGATTAAAATACTTCAGTAAATAATGGCCGTAAATAATGTCATTTTTAAGGGGCACAGTGAGCAGTGGTCTCTCCAGGCTTTTCCCATAAATAAGAAAAATCGGATGTATCAGACGAAAGACTTTTCTTACAGTCTTAAGGGGGTGAGAGAAATGGTTTAATCATGAGAAATGTAAGCAGCTTCAGTTGGGTCGAACTGTTCACGGTACTGGAAATATTAATAAAAGTCAAGTTTAGCAACGCCCTCTGGTGGCCGTAGTACTGAACCATGTAACCCTGGCGCTGCCCTCAGTCATTCTACGGCAAATGTTTCATTTTACTACACTGCAACCTTGATGAAAACCCTACTGTTTTTACAAAAGAAAAATACGCAGCAAAAGGCAGCCTTAATCTGAAAAGACTGTCATTTCACTGAAGGTTCATTACAGCTTTTTTATATTACTACTAAAATCAGCAGATCTCATGGTTCAGAGACAGAAACAATTGTGGTAGTAATACATGCATGCATGCGTCCATCAATCCATCCATCCATCCATCCACCTTTCACTGCTTATTCTGGTCGTGGAGGTGGGGGGGGGATAATGCCATATATACTATACAGGTGTTGAAACAGAAATGTATTTATTTAATACATATCTATTTTGCTTGGAAAATCCTATTAAGAGTGCAGATACTCTAAAAATACACACATACACAGACACCCACATATACACACACACAGATACGGATACACAAGGGCACCAAAAAGTGTGTGTGTGTGTGGCGGGGGGGGGGGGGCACAGCAATATTCTTTCATGGGGCCCAAATCCCTAGTGCTGCTCCTGTGTATGTATTTCCTTGGTTTGTGGTTTGTGCATCTGGAGCCTTTCTTGGTTTTTTCATTGTATATATCTTTTTTTATATACTGATGTAAAAATAATCTGGTATGAGAAAATAGGCAATAATGCATGTTATTCTCCACGGTTTGAAAAACAGTCAAGGCCAACAGTCCTCATGGTTTGCGCTCAAAAAGAATATTTATGATTTATAACAATTTCTTGATAGAAAGGACATTGACTTGATGGAGAGGTTTAAAAATATACATTACAAACCTCAATGCTGCTTCAAAGCCGGCTTGATGAAAACAGCAGAACACCATTAGTTAGAAAGATCATAGTGAGAATAGTGTCAAAACATGCAGCAGATGGTGGCGAATGAAATGGAAGAAATCATTACCCTTTTTATTATTAAAGAGTGTATTCTGAAGGAAGTACTTCGATATGCTACATGTAAACGATGTATTAAGTTCAGTCACATTCAGTTGTACAAGATAGCTGTCTCGATCTTTTTTTTGGGTTTTCTTTCGGGGGAAAATGGTTTGGCTTCATGTGATACATGAAATTATGACTCAGTAGACATTGTTTTGGTGCATTCCAGCACAACAACGCGGAGACTTTAGGGAATGGAGAACTTCTGTAAATAAGCAGCCCCGCGAGCCACATTTCCGCTCAACCCTGTGAAGGCGACGTCAGCCTGATGCCGCTTCTGATATCGGTGAACGTCCTTCACCGTGGGAAGCAGTCAGACGACGTGAAAGAGGCGCCCTCTGCCTACCCTGAAACTCCGTTCCGTGCTATTTGATATGAGTATATTCGAGCCACGGATAATAATTGTCTGGGGGTGGAGTCCAGCATCCCACAGTCTTCCATTTAACCCACTATGAGTCCATCATGCATCCAGCCATGGATAGACATACCAGGCCCTAACTACTTAATGATATTGTTTCCAGAGCGAACTCATGGTCTTCGGACAGAATAGAAGAACCTGAATCGCATTACACATTTTCTATTAACATTTACACAAATTAAAATAAAATGAAATAAAATAGTATGAAGCGGAATATCTGTACTGTGACTACATCTATGATATTTTATTTTATTTTACTTGCATTTGAATGATTACACTAACTTTTGAGCTGATCGGGTTATTGTAGAAAGGGTTTTGGTGTTTTTAGGAGTAAAATAGTACTCAGAAGTTATGGATGTAAGTACAGGTGTGTGCTTAGGTAATGCATGCACGTGAAGCAGCGGCCGGGACCGGGGCCGGGAGCGCGAGCCGCCGGCTGCGAGGCTCGCGGCCGCCGCGTGACGCCCCGAGGCCACATGACACAAACTTTTCTTTTGCGCTCATTCGGGGCTTTGCTGCTACTCGCGGAAAATGGCGGCGCGGTGAGCTCCGGCCAGGCAGGAAAAAAGTGGGAAAATAAAGGGAAACAAGTAAAAGAACGGGGGAAAACGCGGCGGCTTTGTCCAGCGGACTCAGCGTATAAGAGAGAGAAGTTTTCTTTGGTAGTTTGCGAGGATGTCCCGGTGGGTCCCCACTAAGAAGGAAAAGTACGGCGTCGGTGAGTAACTTGGGCGTCCCAGCTCTCCGGCCGCGGCGGAGCTCCGCTTTGCGACGCTCTTCTCCCAAACTTCGCAAGCAGTCGGCGGACAGCTTCCGCTGCGTTTTATCCTCACTTTCTTAGCAGTTCGGCATTTTCTCCCTTCGCACGGGCAGCACCAAGCGACGGCTGCAGAATGGGGTGCGGCGAAGCCCGGCGCTTTGTAGCGGGACGGCGGGGGTCCGGGACGCCGGTGGGGGCGCGCCTGGCCGCTACCCCGTATCCACAGTCACCGGGCCCGCGGCCGGGCCGCCCGGAACGCGCAGCTCCCCGAGCACAATTAGATGGCAGGACTGAAGCGGACGGGCAAGACGGTCCGTTCGCCTTATTAACCGAACGGATGCCCCCGGTGTAGGGGCTTATGAATAA
Source organism: Paramormyrops kingsleyae (assembly GCF_048594095.1). Taxonomy (NCBI): domain Eukaryota; kingdom Metazoa; phylum Chordata; class Actinopteri; order Osteoglossiformes; family Mormyridae; genus Paramormyrops; species Paramormyrops kingsleyae. Next base: position 17,713,759 of record NC_132816.1, read on the forward strand.
GTGCGGCACTCTGATTTTTTTTGGTCTATTACGTGTTATTTATTTTGTTTTATTCTGCAAAAAACTAAGAAAACGGTTTGTTTGTTTTTTTGCGCTTTTATCTGAGTGTAAATCCTGCTGACGGGAATCAGCCTGATCCTGGCGCGTATTATCGATCAGTTGGACGCACTAACTCAGCGCTGCTCCAGGAAAGTCCCAGCGCCGCTTGGAGAGCGAGCCGGGGCCGCATTCTCGCAGCCGCCCGCCCGGGCTGCAAACGGAGCTTTAAACTAACCAGTGTGCCGAAATTTAGTTCAAACATTTTTGTCAGACTTACTAACTAGTCCATACTGTGCAAATGGACTGTACGCTGTGCTTCAAGTCATGCAGGTGGTGTTGGTGGACTGGACAGCATGCGTAACTAGCCCAGACAGCGCCGGCAGAATGAAACCAAGCTTAAAGCAGTCCTGGGGGTGCCAGTGGGCTGGACACCATTCTTTAACCCAGGGGTCTCCAGCTCCATTCCTGGATGAGCCCCAGCACTTCTCATGTTTGGGTTTCATCTCATTTTCAGGTTCTCTGCTAATCAGCACACAGTTCTTGTGAATCAGGTGTGGTGGAACAGGGAGAGAACTAAGCTGTGCGGGGCTGTGGTTCTCCAGGACTGTTGCCGGAGACCCCTGGTTTAACTAGCCCAGGTGGTGCTGTTGCTCATGTTGTGCATCGATGGGTGGTGGTGTTGTGCTGCTTTACCACAAATTATTTGCACTTCCTCCCCTGTCCCCTGTCCCAGCCTTGGCAGCCGGTTGGGGGAGAATGTCACAGACGCTATATTCCCACAGACAGCTCAGTCTGCTAAGATACCTGCACATATTTTGCTATGAAGATGGGAGGCACTCTGACTTTGCAGGCAGGATGGGGTGCGGTAACGTGACGGGCGCCTGACGACAGGGCTGAACGCCGACTCATTTTAAAAATAAGGCCTCTGTGGTCATCCTGTACGCATCAGTGGCCTTTGAAGTCACGTTGAGGTGAAGCTGAGCCGAAGCCGCTGCGTGTGAGATATGTCAGGCTCCTGCCATAGACTTTTTACAGTACTTTGCACCTCTGGCTACACTTAATTCATCCTGTGCGTCTGCCCTCATTGGCCTGGAAGCCACCCGTGGTTCCAGCTGTCAGCAGCTACGTGTTGGAGACGTCCCCTCGTGTCTAAGCGTTTGTTCGAGGTGTCCTGCGGAGACGCTCGAGCCTCATTTGCAGCCGTGGCTGAGGAGCCAGTGTTTTCTCTAATGCTAAAAGGAGAACATTATTCTCCCCAGGAAGTGTTTCCCGGGCTTTTCAGATGGGTTTTCTCCTTGTTAGTAATGGATGATTTTTGCCTCCTGGTTGAAATTTAACTGCATTGTAGGATATTTTGCACAGAAAAAAGGTCGTTGGACATTAGAAAACTGTGACAATACATTGTTCCTCAAACAATTTTTATTTCCCCTCTCAAATATTTTGTTCTCGCTTCTTCAAAAGGGGGATAATAGTTCCTCACAAACTGACAGACTACAGGCAAAAATACATATAATTTGCTAAGATCCTTAGCTTTGTCTTAGTTGTGGTAGTTGAGAATATTTCTTCATCTGTCCCAGTTGTTCCCTCGATTTAGAAAATCTTTCTTGTGTTGTGGATTTTCAGTTGTCAGTATAAAGTTGGTGTGTTTTTGAAGTTGAGAGTGATCTTGTTAATTTAATTTGGGAACCAGACTGAGGGGATATTACACTCAGTGTTTAAGTTCCTACAGTAATTGTACGGTAGTTTATTGAAGCTCCCAAACAATGTGACAATGTTATTAGCCGTTTCATAGCTGCTGCTGTTAGTTCTGTGCGTTTGTCTGAGGTTTCTATCCCGTCTCAGTTTGCCTAAAGCACTTCCATCATCGCATTGCTACACTTTTGGGATATTTTGGGATTTTACTATCATGGAAATGCAGTGATACCATAAGAGTTGTTTTGTAAATCAGAGGAATTTACACCTCAGTTTCCAATCATTCCCCGGCGAAAATTCTGCTGTTTTGAAACGAGGATAGTAGCAGATATGCCGCTTGTGCATTCAGGCCCTTGCCAGAAATGCTTCTGAGCCGTGACTTTAAAGGGTGACTGCTTCTAGAGGGACTTTGCATCATCTGCACGACAAGCAGAACCAGAGGAAGGACTGGAATTCTACTCCCCCCGCCCCCTCCAGGGCAAAAAGCACTTCCTGTTACTTTGTATGTAGTAAATTCCACTAGCATATTTAAGATTTTGCCTGCGGACTGGATTTCCCTGCTTCCAACCCTGTATGTCCACCAGGGTCCCATTGTGATCTGTCCTAGTTGTGCACAGGCCAACTTGGGTATTAAAGGCTGTATGTCGAAACACGTGGGTTTTGGTGTTTGGCTGTCCTGCCCCGTAATATAACGGTGTGGTCGTGCGTAGGTTACGCCGTTTCTCCCGTCTGTCTGGCTGTCAGATGTTTGCAAACATGTTTATGTACGATTGCTCGTAATGCACTGAACAAAAGAGAAATCACTCAAGCAAACAAACCTTTTGTAAGCACCATGCTTCAGACATTTACTGTGGGTGATGAATTAATTTAATCTGCATTGATAAGCTTTTTTGTGCTGTGTTTTTTCCTGCAGTGTGTAATGCCTTGTCAGTAATGCCCTTGCCTAATACAGTTGAGGCTACTTTGAAGAGAATGGTAGATTCTCATGGAAGATAACTTTTAAAAGCCATTTGTCTGGGAGCCTTGACGGCTGCAGGAGAGCCTGTCTGCCCTGAGACTCTCATATGTTCCGTGGTGCAGAACGCCGTAGCGATTACAGCCATGGTTTTGTGGCCCAGTGCTGCAGTTTCACAGGAGATAAATAGCCCTGTGTAATGCGTGCTACTTTCATTTAAAAGTGAAAAAGTCACTGCACATTAGGTGAGCCGGCGAATGGATGAGAATATGACGGGAAACTGCACTGCACTGAGCAGCGGTTTGTGAGTGCCGGCAGACCTGCACGTACTCTTGGCCAGCATGTTTTGGTTTTTTTTTTTTTATGTTTTGAGGTTTGCAAGATAAGGAAATGCCTCTTCCTGCGGTTGTGTTTGCCACTTCCCTGGTCACTGGGACATTGTCACAAAACTGGGCCATTGTTATGAAGTCATTAATATCCTTACCTCTCTGCTGCTGTTGACTGTTGTGCTCTGAAGGGGTGGGCAGTTGTGCTGCCTTTGCAGGAGGTACAAATGTACACAAAAGGACTTGGGGTTGGGAGGGGTGGTGGAACACTGTGATTGGCTGATTCCGTCTGGTGACGACCTGTGCTTTTGGGCCAGTTAGACGGCTCTGGAAAACCATCCACACCCAGGCAATCTCCAAAATACTGCTGAAATTGTTTTTGGTTATTAAAATGTATTTCTTTAATTTGCTTTTTCATGTTGAATAAAGATGAAACTGCTTAGTATAAAAATATGAAAGGCAGAACACATCATACTATTGTACTCGGTATACGATACGTCTGTTGTCTTTGTTCCGGTTTTTCCCTCCATTCACGTTTTTGGCACTTTTTTCTTTTTTGCATCTTCTCCAAGGTCTTAAATTGAAATTTTTCACGAAATTCGAAAGCTAGTGACTGTTTAGTGAAACCCTTAATATAGACACCTAAGGAAGGATTAAGGAAGATTAACTCTTCGGAGAAAAAAGGTCAAATTCACAGAAATTCTTTTTCCTGTCGAGGTACCTGGTAGGAGGACGTGTATAAATAACAAAGGACTCAACATTTCTATCGGGGGGGGGGGGGAGTGGTTTGATTAGCCTGAATTCTCTGTTAAGCTCATCAAAAGCTCCTAGCTTTATGGTAGGGCTCCGCAGACCCAGTCCTGCAGGGCCAGGTTGCAACACGGTTTGCAGAGTTCCCTACTCAGACACGTTATTCGGCTCACCAGCAAATTGCCAGGTTTAGCAGGTTTGTTTCAGCACTGAAATCTGCAAACTGTCTCAAACTGGCCCTCCTGGACTGGATTTGGGAGCCGCTGGCCTATGGTAGCCGGGGGAATGTGTTATCCTTTATAAGAAAACACGCCGACCATTCTCTCATTTTTGTTCGCCCAGTGTCATTTAGTCAGCCCACATTCACTACTAGCCTTTTGCCGTGTGCTGTCATTCATGCAAATATGGTGGCATTTGTAGTGGCTGATAGAGCTGATATCTGCAGAGCCGATCTGCGTGATTGAGATTACGGGGGTCGCGGCCCCTGCTGGTGGTGCGAGAGATGCGCATACAAGGGCATTAGCCGGCCGCATGGTTTCGCTTGTTGCTGTGACTAAGCTGCTTTGCCGATGAAATTCTGGTTTTACCTGTGATGCTGGGTGGTCAGACTTTGTGAAAATTGGTGTGTGGCTAACAGTGACGCTACTGGAGTGCTGCCTTTGGGGCACAGAACAGCTGAACTATAAACCCGTAACCCACTTGTTCATGCTTGTACCTGTATCTGGTAACCTGTTTGACCCTATTTTAACCCGAAGCGATTAGGCGTCTAATTATGGGACATGGTGTACATATGTAGAAGGAAGCCTTTAGAGGAGGGCTTTTGAAGATTTTACTGGGGTTCTTTTCTCTTAGGTTGCAAGCTCGAGACGGCAGGTAGTACAGCCTTTGGGGAGCTGGGCATCTGACCCGAGGCTTGTCGATTACGCTCTCGTGTGGGACACTGCTGTTGTACCGTTGAGCAGAGTACTTGGCCTGAATTTCTGTAATAAGATATTTGTCTAATTTAAAATATTTGCTTGTTTTAAAGAGTAAAAATAGTAAGTTGCTTTGGATAAAAGTTAACACCTAATGAAAAGCATTGGATTGTTGTGGCTGTAGCCTTAAACGGTTTTGTTTAATACAAACACAAGACTGCAGGGAAGTTATTTTCTGAGTAATCTGCAGGCTAGCTCTTCTTCATAGTCTTCCTAGATACTCTGCTACGGAACATGTAGCCTTTGTACTTTGTAGCAGGCGGATGTGTTACTGCATGCAGCTTATCTTGCTGGGTGCCTGCAACTTTTTAATCAGGTTCTGTGCCGGCCTCCCATGACACATGGGAGGTGTTGGGTTGTTTTAATAGCAGTGCTTATTGTGTATTCCTCAAATGGGGCATTTGGGCTTGCCTCGCTCTGGTTGCCAGTCTGCTAGACCTATTTGTGTGTATTTTGTGTTTTGAGAAGGAAGTACAGTGACAGTGACATTCTGTTTATTAAATTTCCTAGATTACCTTTTAGGGGTGAAATACAAATTGGTTGACTCTGGTCTTGTTGTCCAGGTGCCCTGTCCAGTCTGACCAACAAACCAGTAGTTAGTGTGGTCCTCCTGGTTCCTCTTCATTGTCCCTTGCATGTGCGTTCTGCCAGCTGGCTCCTGTGCCGTTAAAGACTCTGCCCGTCGTTCTTCAACCACGGGGCAGATGGCTGGACCGGTGTTCAGAGTCAGTGTGGACACAAAAGAGCGTGACGCTGGAGCATCTTTCAACTCGCACATCAGTTATCCTTTATTTGGATAGCTTTCTTATGTCAAGTTGTATAGTGCTCATGCTGTGTAGACCTTCTCTCTTTTTCTCCCTCCCACCATGTCTTCCAAAGGTCTTTGTCGGTAAGGTGAACCATCTGTTTCTCTCCAAGGCCTACGAAGGGCTTTTCTTTATCCGTATGCGCTGCTCTGTGCTCCTGGCTCAGCCTTTCCGCTGCAATTGGCCTCTGCGGGACAGGCCTGTGCTCCCAGTGGATCTCACTTTGGCTGTCCATGCAGTCGCCCTCAAGCATCGCCACATCCAAGAGCCGCAGTTGCCTTCTGTTTATGCTGCATCCCAGTGCCATGCATTGTTGCAGCAGTTCACGCAGCATACATCTCTTCTTTCTTTATACGATTACTACGTTGCATCTGTAGATGTCATCATAATGTGACGTACAGATGTTTCCTGGGGCAGAACAATATAGAAGAATTTCAGATTTACTTGAATTATAATATCTGCAAGACCGCATTTATTCCTTCTGTAGACAATGCATTTAGTCACTGTGATTGTCTGCATCTTGTTCACTTGATTTGCTGTTTAAGTTCACAGAACAATGACATTTTAAAATCTATATTTGTGTGAGGAACACGTGTGACTCTTTAGAGTGGTGGTGTGAGGGGATTTAAATTGAATTCTTATGGAAACGGTGAAATTGTGGGTAATAAGCAGGAATACGGAGTGCAAGATACTGGAAGGATGCACTGCTATCTTTTCATTTAAAAAGTCTCTGTTTTTGCCTTTCATCCACACTACCCTGGAGTTTTCAGCCCCCAAAAATGGAGACTTCTGTAAAAACCACTCACAGCCATCTACTTCTGAAAACTTTGTTTTAGCCTTGCAGTATGGATGAGTGACAACGGAGACTTTTGGAAACGGAGACACTATGAGTGTCCTAATTGGTCCTTACTCATCACGTGACCCAACTCTGATTTGATCCCACTAGCTATGACCTCTCATTGTCATATTTATATTGTTGCTGGCATACCTAATGTAGGCTTTTAGCAGCGTCATGCACATTTTTGCTCGTCTTAGTGTGCATGGAAATACTTTCTTAAACGATGTGAAAATGCCCGTGTGGATGGAGATTGTTTTTGATTGAAAACAAAGACGTAGCAGCGTGGACGTAACCTTACGCAGCCCGTGATTATGCAACGGTGGTGAAGTGGTGTTTACAGCCAGCAGACGGGGAGTGCACTGGTTAAGGTTAGAAAACCCAGCCGAATGACAATTTGATGGTGGTGGAGGGCTGTCAGCATGTTGTCCAGGGTGTTGAAGCCACAGGAAGAGAGAGTCACTAACAAAATGGGTTTTTCAAAAAAAAAAAAAAAAAACAAACAAAAAATTGTCACCCACTGTGCTCACCAAGTCTAAACAGAGCTCCGTTTCCTGCATTCCATCGTGCTGAATGTCTTCCGCAGGTGTTGCCGTGGAGACGGGTGAGGCTCTCTCACTCAGTCCTGGCCGACAGGGGAATCGTGAGGTGTCTGCAATGAGCTCTGCCCCCGCGACACTAGGGAGATATCTGTATTAAGTACCTTTCTTCACACCTCCCCTCCCCCCCCCACTCCAAATGTGGTTAGCGCTGGGACTTTGCCCCCCCCCCCCTCGTCGCTGTGCTAAGACGAGCCAAGATGGTTTGGAGGGAATGGGATTGGGTTAGTTCATGCTGTGTTTAAAAAGCAATGCACGGCCTGGTCTGTGAAGCAGGCTGGTCTTGTTTCCACCCCTTTTCTCGTGATATATATGTATGCAAAGACCTTAAGAGTGTATTGGCAGTGGGGACAGGGGCTCACACGACATACCCCAGTATCTTTCCTTTGGCACGAAACGCTCTTCACATGGATTGCTTCTGACCAAAAGCCTCTTCTGCTCCTGATGAGATAAGGTGTAAAAACTCCCGTGACAGTGAAGAAACCAGAGTGAGATGGATGTGATTTCTCTAGGAATGGCTTAGGCGTGCACCACTCGCGCGAAAAAGCTGCAGAAATGAATGTCTGGCGCCCGCAGATCTCTGCGCCTGGACTTCTGTGTCCGCCCCGCGGAGATTTGTGGTTCGGCGGCCTTTTGTTTGCATGAAGCTGTCGTTGGATGCTGGAGTTGACAGCGTGGACAGTTCTAAACACCAGGGATGCTTTACTCTGATTGTGTCCTGAACTATAGCGGTGAATCTGGTGTTTTTGTATACGCAGTTCGCAAAGTCCAGTCTTTTTCCTCGCTCTTTGACGTAGGTTGACAGGTTTTTTTGCCATTTACACATGGTGCATTCGTTGCATCTACTCTGTGTGAGATCTTTGTTCCTACAATTTGTTGGTGTTTTCTTATGTTTCACGGTTCTGCGTCACCCCCACGCTCCTGTTCCTGTTCTCTGTGTGCGTTGTTAAGGGCGTTAAGGCTAACGCTGCTAACTTCATACTTCGTAGCTCTGTGAAGCGTGAGTTTGCCTTCAGGTTGTGTCCTGCCCGGATCGTGCTCATCACAGAGCTGGATTTGGAAGCTGCGCGTGATGCTGGTTGCTCGGCCGGTATGAAGTTATGTGGAATTTTTTTCGTATGCGATTTTTGCATGTTATATCAGATCTTGGATGTTTACTTTTAAAGCCATTGTTCCTTCTGTGTTATCAGGAGAGACTGCGTACATCATGCTGCTCTATCATCCCGAAGGCCATCATACTGGCTATTTTGCTGAGATTCTGCCCGGGATTGCAGCAGTGAGGGACCCGCGGGCTCTGAACCCACAACCTTTTTGTTTATACTTTCAGTTAGTGCTTTTGTGTGTGTTTGGGCCTGACTGGGTCTGGCATGTGACCCTACTCAAGGTTGTGAGCCTTTTTTGGCACCTTGTTACTTCACTGGATTGCATCACTCATGGATCAATCCATGATCGACTATATCAACACATTTGACAGTACTTTGACAGCTTTTTTTTTTCTATTATTTTTATTATGTTTTAAAGTAATTTTCCATCTGTCCACACATCTGTCTCTTGTGGTCCAGTGACTCAGTGCCTCACACCATAATATAGGCGGTTCCAAACCCACCCCTCGTGCTGGGTTCTTGTGGGTTTGGTGACTTCCTTCAGCTGCACTGCTCACCTGCAGACTTGGAGGCTGAAAAAGCATGCAGTTAAGCCAATTGCCATCTCTGAATTGCCCCAGCCTTAGTCTTCCTGGGACTCCTACCCCACAACCCAGACCAGGATAAGTGGGTGGAAGGTGGATGGATGAATGAATTAACATGCATACATAATTGAAAGCTGTGATCTACTGCATTGCTTCAAGCATGAATACATCGAAGTTTGTCCTCACAATGCATGTAAGACATGTATTTATGTTCATTGTAGCAGATTGAAACTGCTGTAGGCCTGCTGCTCCTCCCTTCCTATGGCAGGTACTGTACCTCTCATGTTGGTATCTTGCACTGAGAATCGCTAATTGGCAGGTGTCAATCTAAATAATCTAAATCAGGACCAGTGAAGAGTGCAGCGGCGTTCGTGCTATAAGTTTGCACCGTAAATCGTGGAGAGGGAAAAAAAAAGAATGACCCGTCTGTTTTTGTGCTTTTCAGTCATAGTCACTTTTACGGCATGCATGATGGACTGCTTCCCGACTCCCATCTGTGTGAGGAAGGCTAATCCCTTATATCCATTGATCCGCCTTTAATTACTGCACTGACTTCTGGGAAGGCAGCGTAAAGCACCTCAGTCAGGCTTCTTTATTGCAGGCCAGTGGCAGAAGTGCCCCGTGGGGCCTCTGTGCCCAGTATCGCTCTGCTTTTCGTGGCGTTTCGGCTGATTATCACAGTTGCGCTGCAGTCATTATGATTCCAAAGCCAGTTGCACGGCTCACCTGCAGACAAACTTTTTTCTGTTGGAAGTAAATAAACTGGGTCTCCCTCTGCTGTGTTGGGGGTTCGGCAAGAAGAGTGAGTGAGTCCGCGTGTTTGTACGAATGGTGTCTCATGCAGATTGGCCGTATAGCATGTAGGCTCAGTGGTGACCAGTTGCATCTTGGGGTGCTGGCTTTTGCATTAAAACGCATGGAATTTTCATCTCTTGCCTGGGTGTTTTGATGCCCCCCTTCCTGACCTTTCTTTTGGGCATGGGGGGTGGGTGAAGCCCTGCATATCCAGTGCTGATTCTCTGCCCAATGTCCCCCTACGGGTGATGAGATCTTTGCTGCCTGTGAACTGACCCAAGTTGGTTGTGTGTTGCTGGGAGATTTAATCAGTTGCGTTTTTTCCCCCCAGATGTTTTCCTACCTTGTGTGGTAGTGTAGCGATTTATATTTGCGGTGGAGTCTGCATATAGTATTGAAATAAGGCAGTGAATTGGACCGTGTTTTTCCGGATGAAAGTGAGGGAGTGTCATTTTAAAAAAAAAAAAAAAAAATGTTTTGTGTCCTCTATTGAACGGTCTGATAACAGGAAAAGGCCTTTGTCAAAACAAAGGGGACACACCTTTGGGTCCTGAGAAAGCCAGGCTATATGGAGAGTGGGTTAGACAGCTGCCTGTCTGCATTTTTGGCTTTCTGGGGACTTGGGAGCATTGAATAAAATTGTGCTTTTCTGGTCTTAGCATTGGGCTGGGGGTGTTGTGTCACACAGAGATACATCCAGGAGTGTGCAGTCCTGAAACTGACTAAATATCAACAGCCTGGTCATTAATGATTGATTGAGTGTCCAGAAATTGTTTTGAAATGACCTGCTTAAGTGGATCCTGTTTGAAGTTTGATACCTCATGCACCTCATATTGACATGTATGGCTGTTTTTTTGTTGCTGCTGCTGCTGTTTTCGCCCCTCCCATTCATAAAGCTGTACACGCATGAATCTGTGTGTGGGCATTAAACTTTGGTGGTTCCTTTTTCATGTGAAGCTTTCTGCATCTGTCCGGGAGATTTGCTGGTAAAACCGGACTCCAGCAGATACTTTCTGATGAATTAGAGTGTCTGCATGCGTGTGTGTTCTTTTGTGGGTGGGGGGTGCATCACTGTTCTCATGGCCTACTAGACTCTGCAAAGCTCTAAACACTCCGTCGCCCCCCAGTGGGGAGGCACTGCCAGCGTACTTTTTTTTTTCCCCCTCTGCCCCGCTAGCTCCCTTGCTCTTTCTCCTCCCTCTTCTGTTATCTTCTCCCCCTGTTCCTCCTCTTGTCTCCCACCTCTAACGTGCTAGTATCCTGGATCAGCTCTGGCCCTCACTGCCCATGCCACAGAGCACGCCGGCGTGCCATGTGCCGGTGCTGTTGAACCATCCGGAAGTCTCCTTTTGGTGCTTCTCCTTACAGTCCCGTCGGGGCTGTGGCCTGTTTAATTTTGGGTTAATTGCCGTGGCCCTGTCTGCACTCTTTAGGAATAAACAAACAGGCGGGTCTGCTATATGTAATAGATTTCAGAGAGACAGTATGGCAGTCTTTTAGTGTGTGTGGCCCTTTTGTTCCTGTACTGTTCCTAATTAAAATAATCAGACCTCTATCTCAGTTGTAAAGCCTCTGATTAAACCCATTAGAAAAGGACTCAAAATTAATTATAAGTTCCTCATACTGTTTTCCCAGCAGGGCTGCTTCCGCACTGCTGTGTGGGTTGAGTAACTGTACAGTCCTCTCTGGGGGCCTTAGGGCTGGTGCTCTGCTTGCTGCTGTGTTGGGGTGTGGGGGGGGGGGTCTTGTGGACAATGAGGGAAGACCTTAACTGGGAGCTGGGTTCGACGGCCGCGCTTCATTTTTGTGGTTCTGTTGGTGAGCTGGGTTGTGATCTTCCTGTAAGCACTTTGCTTCTGTTGCCTTAGCAACCGTTAGCTGGTCTGTATAAAGGGCACTTGTGAGGACCTGTTTGCACATACTGCCTTGTCCTAGATGGTCTCGGCAGTTGTCTGCCTTCACCTGAATAATGCCGGGTGGTTTACGTCTTTCTTCCTATAAATCCTGCCTCAGAATTCCTGCCTCGTCCCAGAGCCCCCAGTCTAGTTGCGCAGAAAGTAGATTGGACTCTGTTATGACAGAACATGGTCGACGCCCCGGCTCTCGCTCAGACAGTCACATGGGTGAATGTGCGTGTTTCTTCATGCCGCTGCCACCTTCACAGAAGCTGTTATCAGGGTAGGAAGTCAACTCGAGCTGAATTGACACAGCAGAGTTTGCACTTAGTCCAAGTGGGCCAATGTGGGCCAATGTGATCTCTGTCCCAGCACAGTCCAGCGGGCTGTCGTGTTGTTCACTGCTGAAGTCAGCCAGTCTACATGAAAATGAGAGGCCTACCCTTGGATCAGATGACGGCCGCATGTTGCAGAAGCGAACAGGACTTTGGGATTCAGGGTAGGAAAGGCTGAGCTGCAGTCTGGCTTCCTGTTTGTTGTCCTCATACTGCGGTGAGCAAGCTGTGGCACATGCCATATGGGCCACGCCCCTACAAGTCAGTGTCCAATCAGATGCCAGAGGCTGCTGAATGTTCCTCTGGAGCCCTTTCTACGGTATTCCGCTCACTTCCTCTTCTGAGGGTCGTGTTTCAGTAAATCTCTGAGGAGTTGAGCCGAGGACTTCTTGGTCCTCCTGGTTTTGAAAAGGAGCTTCCCGATTCTATTGTGGCTGATGAACTCTGGCCCTTCATTTGCTTGTATTTCTAAATGATGACTCACGTTGCTGTTAATTCTTCTAATGTAGTGTCATTTGTCTCCCTACTGCAAGACGTCCCCCACAATTACAAGCCATCCTCTAATACTGATGGCTGGCGGTAAATCTGTGTGGATATTGAATTACCGTGCTTTTGCATATTTACATATTTAATAGACACTTTTGTCCAGAGACATACAGAGTAAAGGTCCTTGCCAGCGGGCCCAGCGATGAAATCACTATGGCAACCTCAGATTTTGAAGCAACAACCTTCTGATGGTGGCTGAGGTATCTTAACCTGCTGAGTCGTGCACCAATCCATCACTGTGTTTACCTGCCTGGTGGATTCTGTTTGCTGTTTATGTTCATGGCACAGGAAGCGGATGCTCTGAATTCTTGGCGCTCTTTCAGTCGTGCCTTTACATGCACGTTCAGATATGGCTGTTTTTGCCGCTGTCCGTCGAAGTCCCTCCCACTCCACTTGGCTTGTCTGCTGAAGCTGTCTGCGGTTGCCGAGTCGGTGCCGCTTGGTCGGTGCTCCTGGACATCGGACCACTTCTTTCTTCTGTGGTCATTAGTCAAAGCCTGCTGTCGCCGGTGACCCCGTTATACCGACGTGCAGGAAATGTATGATTTCCGAGATCCTTAATCAGTGCAGTGATCTATAGATAGACGGGATGTGTTTAATCTACAGTGTTTCAGCACGGTTAATCAGATTGGAATGCAGCGTTTTTGGCCATTTCTTGGAAATTAATCACAGTTATGAAATAATTAAATTTCAGGCCGTATGAAGTGGGTGAGAACTGCATGTTATGTACTCTGTCTTCAACAAACAAACTATTTTCTTGGAAAGGGTTTTTTTTCCCCTCTTTTTAATGAAGAAATGATTGTCACGGCCGGCTGCCTTAGATAGTATTAGACTTTTTTTTTTTTTGGTTATGAATTTTCATTAAACTGATACAATGGTTTTACATATATCACCGCTTAAGCATTATTCTTAATATTCCATTTCAAATCTCTAATATCTGAGGTACAAGCTCACTCCTCTAGCTGACAGACAGCAGGAGGGATTTTTCCAAGGAGTGCTAAAGCTACAGGGCCAATTCTGGTTAATTATGAATCTCAAGCCACTGGATGCTGTTGCCGAGGGACGGAATCTTATTGCCTCTGATTTTGTGATGAGCCGTCTGGGTGAGGAGTTCATCCCTGGCACTGAGGAGGGCCAGCTCTCCTGGAGAACACTGCTTTGCTGCCGTGTTTTTTTTATAGGCTTGCTAGATGCATGAAATAGCTGCTGATATGCTCTCACAAAGCTTTTCAATTTTATTTTAAGAGTTTGATCTGAATAACTTGGTGTGTAGGCCGCGTGTCGGAAGATGATAATTAAGATTTCACTGCTAAGCCCATACTGTTGTGAAGTCGGGCCTTTTTTGGTCATGAGTGACCATTGTGTTATTGCCATTTTTGGTATTTCTTTGGTGCCTGGTTTGGTGCGTATCGAGTGACTCTTGTGAACTGTGATGAATGCACGCATATCTTACATCAGCACACAAACACGTGCTTTTCTCCCAGGCACTCTCCCCAATTTTCAAGCAGGAAATGGGTGCATTACCCACTCGACTTACTGGGCGTGTGTGTGTGTGTGCGTGCGTGCGTGCGTGCGTGCGTGCGTGCGTGCGTGCGTGCGTGCGTGCGCGCGCGCGTTTGCCTGGAATGGACTGGCGTAGCAGGTTACACCTGCTAAGTGTCTTGCTCAATCTGGTCAAAGCTAGAACACTTGTCATGCTGTACAGTGCAGACCCGCTGCCGTCCACTAGGTGACGATGTTCTGCTTCTGCCACCGAAACAACATCCGGGCTGAGAGGAAACGCCACAGTGAGTGATTAATGGGCTTTATTTGATCGGCCTGGCACTTTTCTTTATGAATTTTTAATCGCTTGGGTGACGGTGGCTTCTGATGGAGATTAGGTCATGTTTGAGTGCGGTTGTCAGTTTAGGCTGCTGTCTCACTGGCTTCCCGGATACCTGCTGCTTCCACTGGCACCTCGGTGCCCCTGCTGTGTGCCCAGTGCCTGTTATTAGGTATGTGACTTAATGAGTGGCATCTGGACTGGCGGTTAATTCGGTCAAGACCACGCGCGCCACACTGTGGGCGTAGGTGAGTAATGGTACCATAGTAACAAGAGCTGTTGTTTAATTGGCATCTGAGATCATGTCCATAGAAGCTTCTAGAAATAAATTGATATATATTGATAGTTCACCTGGCTGCACATGTGGTTCTCCAGCTGTCATCTGGCTGAACGGTGCCTCTAAAACCCTTCTGATTGGGTCCGGCCGTTTGTCATTTGGATTCCAAACAAAACCCTGAGGTGGATGGGCGTGATCAGTCAGACGTGTGCCAGCTGGGGGCTCCCTCTCCGCTGTGGGCGAGTCAGATCACATGAGTCCTGCCAGGCAGCTCCCAACCCCCCCCCCCCCCATGCCACCAACTGCTCAAAGTAAGGGGGGTTGCCATTGTGGACAAATCAGCCCACAGCCCACGGGTGAAGCAGTTTATCGGCAGCTGAAAGTGTTAGCTCATGGGAGTTTGACTTGCACAAACGTTCTGAGAGGAGAATGAAAAATGATTGGTTCACAGAGGCGACGAATCAGATTACTCGGACCCACCTCCTCTACAATCTAATTGGTCATCTCTCTGAACCAATCATTTTTCATTCTGCCCTAAGAACATTGTTGTGCAAGTAAAACTGCCATGAGCAAGGTGTTAAATTGGCGCAGTTCCCATTCGTGATGCACGTAAGAACCAAAAAGAGGTCTATTGTAGTTAAGTTCTGAGTCACAAAGCACATTCTGCCATTGCTTAGGGTGCCCAGCTAACCCATGAGCTTACCACCTTGGGTATGAACAGCTGTGGTTAAATGGACTACTCTGGCCTCTGCGGACATGCTGGGTCTGTCCGGAGCTGGCATTCCCCTTATGAAGGTTTCCCCTTCCCTGTTTGATAGGAGTGTGACTCTTAGCTTTAAGCTAATGAGCACACGGCAGGCTAATTGGGTGCCATGGTAATAGCCCTAAAAGACCACCTGCATCATTGTCCCGTGTTTCAGTCGTGTCTCCTTATCACCCACCAGCAATCTACAACTATGACGCCAAGGGACCCGAGGAGCTCTCCTTACAGATTGGGGACACCGTACACATTCTGGAGACGTATGAAGGTGAGTGAGGAGACGTCCCCTCTCTCGTCATCCCGTCAAGGGACCGCATGCGATATTCCAGAAGGCCACTGGTGGGAGGCATAGATTGGGTATTGATACCTGTGGCCTGTGTGCTGGGTGTAGCTGTGAAGCTACTTTGGTTTGTGACGTTTGTGACGTACTCCCCCCTTCTGGATTAATCACAGCAGTAAGTAACTAGTGCTCATACTCCATATTTAGCACGGCAGTGATCTGGATGGCCGGTTATGCAGTGGCCGCCCTTATTGGATATCCTCCCTCGACAAGGTCGCTGATCAAATGAAGTTAATTAACTGCATATAATGAAAATTTTTCAGTGCCCCCCCCCACCATCCAGCCATGTGGAACAATAGGCATTTTCCAGCCATATGTAAATAATGACTTTAAAGGGCTCTAATGGTCCAGCTTCTTCACAGATTGCTGCCCCCCCACCGCTCATTAATGATGAGTGTTTCCTCTGATTTCTTAGGCTGGTACAGAGGGCACCGCCTGCGTAGGAAGACAAAAAAGGTGAGTGAGGAGGATGAATGGAGTGAGTGAGGAGGATGAATGGAGTGAGTGAGGAGGATGAATGGAGTGAGTGAGGAGGATGAATGGAGTGAGTGAGGAGGATGAATGGAGTGAGTGAGGAGGATGAATGGAGTGAGAGAGGGAGATGAGTGAGTGTGGTGGAGTAAGAGAGGGAGATGAGTGAGTGTGGTGGAGTAAGAGAGGGAGATGAGTGAGTGTGGTGGAGTAAGAGAGGGAGATGAGTGAGTGCGGTGCAGTAAGAGAGGGGGATGAGTGAGTGCGGTGGAGTAAGAGAGGGGGATGAGTGAGTGCGGTGGAGTAAGAGAGGGGGATGAGTGAGTGCGGTGGAGTAAGAGAGGGGGATGAGTGAGTGCGGTGGAGTAAGAGAGGGGGATGAGTGAGTGCGGTGGAGTAAGAGAGGGGGGTGAGTGAATGGGGTGGAGTAAGAGAAGGGGATGAGTGAATGGGGTGGAGTAAGAGAAGGGGATGAGTGAGTGCGGTGGAGTAAGAGAGGGGGATGAGTGAGTGGGGTGGAGTAAGAGAGGGGGATGAGTGAGTGCGGTGGAGTAAGAGAGGGGGATGAGTGAATGGGGTGGAGTAAGAGAAGGGGATGAGTGAATGGGGTGGAGTAAGAGAGGGGGATGAGTGAGTGCGGTGGAGTAAGAGAGGGGGATGAGTGAGTGCGGTGGAGTAAGAGAGGGGGATGAGTGAGTGCGGTGGAGTAAGAGAGGGGGGTGAGTGAATGGGGTGGAGTAAGAGAAGGGGATGAGTGAGGGGTGAATGAGGTGGATTAGTGATGCGAGTGAGTGAGTGGGGTGGGTGATTGTGAGTGACGTATGACGATAGGAGCACCAGGCTGGTGTAAAATGAACACAAGTTGTTTCCTCGTGCTGTGTGGGTTTATCTTGCATGGTGATGTTGATGTTTTTTTTATTATTGGAAGCGGTGTCACAGCGTGAGTGTCTTTGGATCTGGGCGACAGGCAGACGATTATCTTTAATCACTCGATTTCTCTTTGCAGGGCATTTTCCCCGTGGGTTACATTCACCTGAAGGACGCCGCCATCGAAGGCAGCGGGTTAGTCCTCTTTAAACCCTGTCGCCTGCTTGCTCTCTGCTTCCTGCCAAAGGGACTGTTTTTATAGCCCCAGTTGACATGTGATCGATGTTTGTGAGGCCAGGACCTCGTTACTTAGCAGGACGGACCCCCTTTTCTCTCCGTCATAAAGCTCAGCGCATCGTTCCCCCAAACCCTCAGAGGGCGTGATTAATGGACACATGAGCCCCCCCCCCACCTCACTCCCACTCACACCCCCGCCTGGCTGATCTCGCCACGCCAGGCTCCGTGTCCTTGGCTGTGAAAGCTTCTGTCTCCCGCCGCTTTACGTGCATCTTCCTCGAGATGAGTACGGATATCCAGCTAAGTCTGCACATCTGAAAGCCGGAGATCAGGAGATGGGGCCGGCGTTTTGGGGGGGGGGTGGTGGTAGTGGGGTTTTTTTTCCTCAAGGTGTCAGATTGTCATGCTCTGTCATAGTCCTCATGCTGTGCATCCATGAAATGACACAATCGAGGCAGCCTCACTTGTTATAAAAGGTGAAATTAAACTAAAATTTCATCGATGGAGAAAAAGTATCTGGACAGTTAAGGGCAGCGATAATGGGGGAAAAAAATTGCTCTCTTTGGCAGGAGAGCAGATCTTGATGGGTTGTGTGTGCGCACACGTGTGTGTGCACCCGCCTTCTCTGCACTTCCCACCTTTCTGGTCCGTACCCCTCAGTCCTGTCTCTGAGCCTAGTCACCTGATATCCCCACTGCCTGTTTGATGGACGCGTGAGACGGACCCCAGGGCAGTCAGTGCGAACCATCTCCCCACAGGCAGAAGGAGACCGTCATCCCCATCGAGCAGCCCCTGGTCCACGAGGTCACCACCACGTTACGAGAATGGGCTGCCATCTGGAGGGAGCTCTTTGTGGTGGGTGTCACCGTCCCCGTGGCGACCACACAGATCGGGACATGTTTGCAGGCACCCTACTTAAGCAGGCATGCTAACACACGAGCACACAGACACAGGCTTTCAGGTACAAGTACGAATAAACAAGGTAGATCTTACCATTAGGGGATCTCGTCAGCTTAAACAAGTTCTGCTTCTTTATCAGATGGTCCAAATGAACCTAAGGTACATCAGCCTGGCCTAGTTCAGTCTGTGTCAAACTGAGGCCCAATTCCCATCCGCTAGGGGGACAAGCGGGAGACCTTCAACAACGTCCGCGACATGATCTACGACCTCATCGAGTGGCGGTCCCAGATCCTGTCCGGCACCCTTCCTCAAGACGAGCTGACGGAGCTCAAGCAGAAGGTCACCTCGAAGATAGATTACGGGAACAAGTGAGTGTGGGGGGCACACCCATCCCGTGTAGCGAGCCACAGCCCCACCCATGGGCTGCTTTGTCACCCTGTACTCCCTGAACAGAGATGCATTAGTCTGCGATCGTGGTGACCGCGATTCAGGCCATCACAGCGACCAATATACAGCAGAGAGGGACAAATGCATTGTGCTCAGGGCTGAAAGCCCGTTCGGGAACAGGAGGGAAGTAGAGTGGCATTTACTTTTGGGTCTCGAAATATTGCCTTTTGAGAGGTCAGGGACATTATCTCTCCTTTGAGGTACATGCTGGTACGTCATTTTTTTTTTTTACGCTGCATTACATTTTACTTAATGGTAGTCTTACCTCCCACAGTCGGGCTTTTCCGTAACAGCACTCGCTCAAAGAAAAAAACATCTTAAACTTTGTCAGGTACCTGGGCCTGGACCTGGTGGTTCGGGATAAGGACGGGAATATCCTGGACCCAGACCTGACCAGCACCATCAGCCTGTTCCGAGCCCATGAAGCGGCCTCCAAGCAAATAGAGGAGAGGATACAGGAGGAGAAGGTAGTCTCTGCCTGTCCTGACAGCCTTTTTCTGAAGTGAAGTGAAGGCTGAAGTTCAGCTTGAGTACACTGCTCCCTTTATAGGAACCGACTCCAGCCTGTTCTCACGTATCCTGTTAGATATGATGGACGTTTTGCTGCCAAAGCCTAGGAATGGAGGTGAAGAGTGTTTCCTCCCGGAGAATTGTGTGGGCCGAGGTTACATAAGAGAACTTTCCTCAGTTCAGAGAGCTGAAGCTCGCCGCTCGGTGCCGTGGCTCTGACTTGGTCCGGCTGCTGGATGGAGCCCAGATGAGCACCGAAGCCCTTGAGCCAGACTAAATCTCGAGGGTTTTTATCAGCCGCTCACTGCGCCGTTTTCTGTGCCTGTTAGAAACGTTCAGTCAGCCTCCCGGTTCTGTCCGGACCCCGGCGAGCCGTGGGCCATCGTTTGTTTCCCTCAAGGTCACTTAGCCCTGCTGTCAATCATATGTTTCAGGGAAACTGTAGTTTTTGTACAAAGACAAGTTTTCAATCAGTGTGGGGGTGTCAGATGTTACAGCAGATGTTCTTGCATCGAGGCAGGATGAGGCCTTATCTCGTTTCGGTTCATTCCGAGTGTCAGAGGTAAGTCATTTTTAGGGACTTCACTGGGCTGCCAGGAAGTTTGAGGCTGGTGGTGAGTTACCTTTCAGACCAGGGGCCTGTTTCACAAAGCAGGATTACTTGCTTAGCCAGATAATTTGCCAGATTTAAGGTAGTCTGGGCTAAATGTAAGTTGATGAAAATAAGGTCTATTTAGCCCAGACTACCTTAAATCTGGCAAATTATCTGGCTAAGCAAGAAATCCTGCTTTGTGAAACGGACCCCAGCTGTCCATGTACATGTGGGCTTTTATTTTTAATTCCCCCCCCACCCCACCCCACCCCACCCTGAGATAACAGCACAGGGGAATCACAAAGAGCTGGCATTGACGGCATCACAAAGAGACTCGCCTCTTTCTTTAATGTCTCTCGACTGGCCTTTGTGCCCTTTGTTTCCTGTGTACGGCTGCAGTTCGCATCTGCACCCGACAGTCATCTTCTGTGATAGCGGCGAGTTCAGGTATCCTGATTATCTGATACACATGCGGATCGTCGCAGTTGTGTCACAATCAATGGCAGCACTAGCCTGGCCTATTGCTTCACCAGTTATGTAATGTTTGGCCCTTTGTTGGCATCTGCCTGGAGGAGAATCTTCTGTTTTTGGGAAGGCCCGTATGCACCGGCCGTGAGCTTGAACGCGATGGCTGCGTCTGCTTGCTCCGACAGTCCCAGAAGCAGAACCTGGACCTCAGCCGGCAAGAGAAGTTTGCCTCCACGCCTTCCTTTGCCTTGTTCATCACCCTGAAGAATGTGGTGTGTAAGATCGGCGAGGATGCGGAGGTGCTCATGTCTCTGTACGACCCCGTGAAGTTCAATTTTATCAGGTAGCCTGGTCCCGTTAGCCTCGCAGCTTCACGCAGCTGCAGAAGCTTTGATTCTCGTCTTCTGTGACGTCTGTTTGTGTGACCTGTGTGTGTGACACTTGATGAACACCCATTCCTGCCTATCCACTTGGAACTTGACTGTCTGTTAGTTATGCTTTGATGTGGTGTCTCATTTTGTGGTTCAGTAATATTATTTAACTTTTAAGATGAAATTCGCCTCCCCCTCCCCCCCCCCATAGTGAGAATTACCTGGTGCGATGGTCAAGCTCCGGATTGGTGAAAGACATCGACCAGCTGCACAACCTGCGAGCCGTCTTCACTGTGAGTGTTTGGCCAGCTGTGCCTGATTTCCAGCTCGCGTGTGGATCTTCACCCTCCCCTCTGCCAGTGTGATTAAAACCAGGCCATCCATCCATGGCCTCAAATGGGAGTTTGAAGCTCTTCTCCCGAGGCCTCCTATCATTAAGCACCTGCTGCTGAGTGTGTCCGCTTTATGGAGTGCATTATGAGGGTGCAGCCTGGAGTCAGACTGGTGTTTAGCTTGAAGCTGTGCTTCCCAGTCCAGTCTTCGGGGTCCCACTGGCAGTCCACGTTTTTGCAGAGCTGGGAGGGAGCAAAAATGTGGACTGTCTGGCAGGGAGCTCGGAGGGAGCAAAAACACGGACGGACTGTCGGTCCCCAAGGATTGGTTTGGGAAACTCTGGTTTAAAGCACCTGTAATATGGCCTTGCCCTGTCTTGGCAGTCAGTCCCGCATAAGCATCTGCCATCTGTGGACTGTTAAATGATGTCCAGCCTTGGACATGGTGACTGATGAGAGCCTTGAAGCAGAGGTGAAAACTTCAGGTCCAGAAAGCAAAAATCTAGATCAAGATTTTGTTTCAACCAACCAGTTAAGTGTGAATATGATGTTTTTATTCTAATCTGATTGGTTGAAATAAAATCTGGATTATTACGTTCTGGACCTGAACTTTCCACCTCTGAGTGACTGGATCCACGGCCCGTCTATGGTTCTGACCCTCACCTTCTCTTCGTCTGCTCAGGACCTGGGCAGCGAGGACCTTAAGAGGGAGAAGATCTGCTTCGTCTGTCAGATCGTGAGGGTCGGTCGCATGGAGCTGAGGGACAACAATGCGCGCCGGTTGACCTCAGGGCTCCGCCGGCCTTTTGGAGTTGCCGGTAATCCTTCTGTTCAGTCACACTTCGACCTAGAGTGGCACTCTAAATGAATACCCTAACAAAAAAAAATCTTCCCAGATGCATTTTTTTTTTAAGAATTGTAATATTCTGTATTGCTAAAGAAATAGCTGTACCCTCAACTGGAAGGTTGTGGGTTCGAATCCCCTGGCCAGTAGAGTAACCGTATCACCATTGGGGTCTTCAGAAGCTGCTCTAGGGACACTGGCTGGTTCTGCTCTCCGATCCTCACTTGCATGTTGCTTTGTCCCACACTCGATAAATAAAAGTGGATGTTTTTCTTTGCAATTAATTTTTTTTTTGAGTTGAAAAGATTATTTATGTTTTTGTTCAGGCAGCTTGGCGGACGAGTCGTTTGTCTGCCTCGTTGAGTAGCCTCATCTTGGACAGAAACCAAAGGGTTTTAGCTCAGGTTAATTCAGAGGAATCGTCGTCTGATCGGCCCCTGCAGGCGGAATGCTGGCTGTGTAGAAAACTAATTAGGCTGGCTCGGTGCCCGGGGTGTGCCAAGATCTACGGCTTGCTCCAACCCCCCTCCCCTTGTGTTCTGGCTCACATGAGAGATCAAACCAGCTTCCTGATGCATGATACTTTATCATACTGGATTTTTTTTTTGTCATCTATTCTGGAATGGGCCCCATTTTTGCATAGACCTGCACAACGTATTCGCTTCCGAATTACGTGATGGTCGCTTACACAGCCGGGTGAATGTACGTTTTAAGTTGGGTCGCGTGCTTCCTTGACTCGCAGAAGTGCCCTTGTGTGTCGGCCAGGAGGAATCGAAGCAGGTGTTGCGTGGAATCCGCCGTAAACGCGCCCGTCGGCATCCCGTAGGCTGTCTGAGGGCTCACCCATAAAGTCGATTTCCAGCTCCGCTCCGGATCAACCTCTCTGTGAACGACCAGCTGTTTAGTTTTCTTATTTATGAAACAGGAAGATGGCGGAAAAAATGACCGCGGTCCATTTGCGAGAGACCCACAGCCCGCTGATTCACCGCTGTATTGTTTCCTAGTGATGGACGTCACCGACATCATCACGGGTAAAATGGACGACGAAGACAAACAGCATTTCATTCCGTTCCAGCCGTAAGTTGACACCAACGTTGTAATATCAATCATCTCCTAGCTGTATTTTAAGGTTTGCTTTAGTATGAGGGGGAGTGAGAAACTACACATGAGTAACTTTGAGTAGCATCACATCACTGGTTGTATTTGAATATGTTCCCCTTTGCCCATGTGAACAGGGAGCGGTGAGCAGGAAGTTGTCATTTCCAAAGAGGAAGTGAGCCCTAATGACATAATTGATTAAATGTTTTTTTTTTTTTTTTTAAAGTGCCTTTAGGGTACGAACTGCATCGCCCCAGACGTCTGCAGTAATTTGACTTCTCTGTCATTCTGAGCTGGGCCTGGTTTCCCCTGTAGACCTCCCCTAGAGATGAGTGTGATAGGAGCCCCCCCCACACTGCATCCGCGCACTGTAATCACATTCATCCAGGCTGCATTGTTGATGTTATGTGATACATCTCAATGTATTTCACTAATGCCTTAAGATCTGTACTGGAATTAAATCTCGAGAGGTTACTCGCCGGTCAATAAATGATTTGCTATTGTTTCTAATATAAAAAAAAAAAAACATTTAAAGCTAATTTTGGCCGATTTATTTCATACTTGATTGGTTAGTCTTCATCTTCGGCTTCCAACGGGAACCTGGACACGGTGAAGGGGGTGTGGTCAGTGCCAGCCGCACAGGGCATTTCCTGCGTGTTCCTGTCGCTCTTCTGGTTGGCGCGCTCGGTGATTTGGGTCTCTGATGCTCGTCGTTGAGGAAACGTTCCAGGATGGGGGGGTGAAGGGGCTTCCTAAGCTTCTCTTGCTATAGCGTAAAAGTGAAAACAAGCTTCCAGACTCTGGGGTTCGACCTGGCATCACTCACTTAAACGTTCTTCTCTCTCTCTCTCGTTACCCTTCCTGCCCCACTGTTGGCTAACAACCACTTTGTCTTTGTCATGGAATTTGCATCACTGTTTTGGTACGTTTCCCTCCCTGTCTCGTCTACCGCCACCCCCCAACCCCCACCCACATGCCCATGACCTTCTGCTTCTCTGTGCCCCCACCCCCTGTCTGCCCCTGTGCTGGCACCCATCACGTACATCCTCCAGGCTTGCCTTGGATGACGCCATTCGCCACAGGCAGCTGAACATCTCCCGTTTTTCACCCAGGGTGGCAGGGGAGAACGACTTCCTCCAGACAGTCATCAACAAGGTCATCGCTGCCAAAGAGGTCAACCACAAGGGACAAGGTACCGAGGGTCGCGTGGGGACGTGCTGGCTTTCCCGCTTTTCCCGTCAGCGCTCGCCCGTCATTATGCCATGTCCATGTGTCTCCTCCATTCCATTCTGACTGCTCTACTCCGCTAAAATTGCTTAGCATTGCTACCTTGAGTTGCCTTGATTTAAAACCCAGACTTCCGACCCTCCATCCTGGTCACGGTCACCGGGGGAAGGGCAAGATCCTATCCCACAATGCACAGGGCACAAAGTAGGAATGCACTCCGAATGGGATGCTTCTCCATCACGGGCCCACGTAGCCGACCACCCGCTACGGGCAGTGTTTAGAGTAAGCCTAATTGCATGTGTTTGGACTACAGGAGGAACCCACTGGCAACCCCGAAATCTCAAGGGCAGCTTGCAAAGCCTACACACACAGAGCATGAGATCCTCCAGTGCTGGAGGTACAATGGGAACTGCAGCACCACCCACAGGCCACGGTTCCAAGTAACACGGGGGCTTTTTAAAGTTTAAGACGTTTCTTTACGTCTTTAAATGTGCCTCCACATCTTATTTAGATAAAGGAGGTTATATCATTTTTACAGCTGTTCTTCTGTAATTAAATCTGAATCGAAGCACACGACTATCAACTTACCATTAACCTTTAAGATCTTTCACCCACCGTTTATGAGGGGCGTTCATCTTTCTTGAAACTTGCAGGGGCTTTGACTAATCATTTAGCTCATGCTGTTCGGGAACTGGGTAAATTTGCAGACTGTCCCCGACATACGACTGGCTTGTCAGTGATTATTTATTTCCCCTCTAGACTGCGGTTGTATGTGCGAGCCGTCATAATTCGGGGACGGTCTGTAACAGGGAAATAAATTAAGTGATAATGGCTTTTTCACATCAGTGGGGATTTCAGGCAGCTCGCTTCTGCTGGATGTGTGGAACGTTTCTCTGTTAAATGCTGTCGCTGTTTGAATTTCCATAATATTTACCATCTGATGGCAGCTGACAGGCGACTGTCAATGACTGCTGTCTGTCTTTTGAGGCTTCTGCACATGATACCAGCAGGAGCTCTTATTAGCAGCGTGTGTGTGTGTGTGTGCGTGTGTGTGTGCGTGCACGTGCAGGACTCGCGTGCAGAAACTACAGGGACCTTAGACGAGGGCCATATTCACACTTGTCCCAGTTGTCCCCAGTCCCCCACTGGTCTGCACTCACATTGCGCTTAACGTTCCGGGCCTGAGCACACGCTCGTCGTCACCGTGCAACTTTCCGGGTTACAGAAAACGTCGGAAGAAAAGTACAAACCCGCAGCACATGGAGTTTATAATTAATATCCTTATTTTGTGGCTTATTTGGAGTCGTTTTGGGCGCGATGACACGCGGCCCACTTATAGATTTATTGACTATGCAGCGATTTTTTTTATTTATTCTTGCTGCGTGTATAAGAAGGTAACTCCATATATTACCTGATGTCTGAGTTTTTGTTTTGTGTATCTAGTTGTTCCCGGATACTATCATCAGCCCAGATTTCCAGCAAACACTGCACCTCTGCCGCAGAACAAAGTAATCCCTGACCTCCATGTTTATTAAATGTTAGCTGAGACCCGATCTGCATGCAACACTTGTTTTTGCAACACAGTTTTGCAGGGGGGGGGGGGGGGGAAATCTGTACAGCCTACGCCATCAGTTCCTTCCCGTTCCGCTTCATTTATAATGTGCATGCGTGCGTCTGTAGTATCGCTGAGGTCATGTCTGTGTTCCATGCCCAAAGCACGGTTAACAGTCACGCTAGTTGTGTCCCACGTCCGAGTACAGCTAACCGTGGCTGGTCCCAGCTACACTACTCCAACGAAGTAGACTTTGGGGGTTAAACGTGCCCGGGCACGATGCGGATCACCCGGTGTGAGTGCACCCAAAGATGTCGCCGTGCCGCAGGGTGTGTGTATGGGATTGTGGGGACGGGATCACTGAGGCCCAGAGAACGACGCATACAGATGTCAGCGTTGTAAAAATGGTAGATGGCGTCATTGAGCCTGGAAGGAGCCCCTTTTAGACAGACTCTTCAAAGTTCTGCGGTGTGATGTATCTTCACCTTGGGTCGAACGTGACGAAAGGAGGGAGTCTGCAGTTCTGTCCCTGCCTCTTCATCTTCCCGCTCACACGAGTACCCTTTTCATTGCTCCGTTGTCCCTTTGTAGGTCCACTGTGCTGATGCTCTTTTTTTCTTCTCTTTTAAAGAGAGGACTCTTTAGAGAAAATACACTTCTGTACCTTTTCTGTCCTTTTAATATTTCTCCCTCATTCCTGGCCTCACTCTGAAGATGGTTTTTAAAGCCTGAACCTCTTGGGTTCAGACACTGGAATTTTCTCTTCCTCCACACGCCACTCCTGTCTCTTTTTTTACAGGTGCTGGTTTATTTGGGCAATTCTAGTATTGTGGAAGTGGCCTTTAGACTCGTATCGGTAAACAAAGTGCTTCAGAGCAAGGATGAGCTTAGTATCAGCGAGTCAGTTTGCGTATCTATGCATGTAACCTCTTGGGTTGAATATAGAAATCCTGAAATTGACATATTAATTTACATGTTGGAAATACTTGGCCAAAAGGGTTATGGATGTGACATCAAACTGACCTTTGCATGGAATTGCCCATTTAAGTACCAGCAAACTGTATGCTGTCATCCATAATGAAATGATGTGGTGTTACTCAGTTCCAGATTTTACTTCACACATAGCAGACCGTTCATGATGTCCTCACAGTGTTGGGTTGCGATCGCTTAGCTGATGGCCCTCACCAGCTAAACAGCTTAGCTGGCCATAGTGGATAAATGCAGTTTTCACCATGATAATGTCCCTGGCAGGGTTGTGGGTGACTCTGAAACTGCTTCCTGGAGACATCCATCAGATCCGCAAAGATTTCCCTCACCTAGTGGATCGGTCAACGGCTGTGGCCCGGAAGATGGGATTCCCCGAAATCATCATGCCAGGTGGGTCTCATGAAGCCAGAGTTGTAAGCGCTCTTGAACTTGCGCCGTTTAAGCTCATTGACCAACTGTGGGGCCCTGCGGTTCTTCAAGGTGACGTCCGCAACGACATATATGTGACGTTGGTCCAGGGAGACTTCGAAAAGGGCAATAAGACCGCATGGAAAAATGTGGAGGTCACCATGTCTGTTCACGATGAAGATGGCAAGAAACTGGAGGTAACTGTCCTGGGCTGCCTTCTCAAATGTGAGTTTAGTGGTGCATCATAATGTGTGTGTGTGTGGGGGGGGGGGGGGGTTGCATAGATCACACTTGAGGACCAAATTCTCCCCAAACCTGAAATTAAATTAAGTAAAACCTGAAATTTCCCTACTTTTGGGGACATCTTTGGAGGTCCCCATTTGGATAACCTCAGTTTTATAAAAATCTGTGAATGCAATCAAAAAAGTAAAAATGCCAAAAGTCTTGTATTTTGGTTGTTTACTTATGGTTAAGGTTAGGGATGGGTAGAGGTTAAGGGTGTCGTCATTGGGATTAGGGTTTTTCCCATAGAAATGAACGGACGGTCCCCATTTAGATAGGAAGACTAACTTGTGTGTGTGTGTGTGTGTTTTAACGCTTTAACATGAGGAGCAGTAGCAATATCACATTAGGAATCCAGCTCAGACATTTCTCGCACAAACATGCGTTGGATGCTTTGTAGAGTGTACACTGACCTTGCTTGTCTAGTGAGCTGAAGGTAACTGTTATGTTAGTTACCCTCTCGCAGAATAGATTGGAGCAGCTTTAGTGCTGTGAACTTCATTTTAGTCATTAGTGGCAGAAGTGCTTTTTCTGACTGTCCTTTAATCAGTGTGGGAAAGATCAGATAGCCAATATCTTGAAAGCTTCAGAGTAAGATTAATGCCCTAATACTCATCTGTGAATCTGAGGCATCGTGGAAGCGCTTGCAGAATCCGTGATTTATGACATGACACTGGTGATGATGTCGGAATCACTGTCCCTTTAATTCCTCTCCTTGCTGACAAGCTGGAATGTGTGTCCGTTAATGAATACGGTGCTATATGTAGTCATTTAGCCCAGACTTGGATCCGGGACGTGAATACAAAGCTCTGAACTGCGAGTGGCAATCGTTAAGGTGTGTTCTCTGCTGAAACATAGGGGTGGCTTTTCAAACCTCCTCTAATCTGAGCTGATGAACTTTCTGAGACTCCCTGATGTCCCTTTGGATTGATTAAACTCAACTTATGGGTCTGTAGGAGTTTCACTTTAATCTTCCTGTTTTATTCTTAGCAGCAGCTGTATAATTTAGGGAGGGTTTAGTTTTTTGCTGAGAGTATTTATGTCCGGGACACATCTCTGTGCCGATCTTCAGGGAACTGCTTTGTCCTTGATGATTTGCTGCTGTTTGTTCTTCCTAATGGTCCCTTACAGGTTTCAGGTACAGCATCGTGTCTTGATTGCTGTCTTTATTAATGTTACTGTTTTAATTTTTTTTTGCGCTCACTAGTCGTCCCCCCCCCCTTGGTCCTCTTGCTCTAGGGAGTCACTCGGCATCCAGCAATTGTACACAGAGAAATGTGCAGGATTCATGTTCCGTTTTTGTTGGAGGTCATCCCAGAAAACCATTCACCTTGTCCTAAGCAGCTCAAACACCAGCGGACCTGCTGTCATGCGTGTCCTGCAGCCTTAACATGGGTCACAGGATCCTAACATCAGCCTTGTTATAGTATAATAATTCCTACAGCTTTGTCAGTGAACTTCCTCTTCTGGATGCTGGATAGCGTTCTGGACAGAGGCTGATGCTTTCCCTGTTCCTGCTACTGACTTATTTTCTTTGAATATCCTCTTTTACGTTTGCATCCTCAACTCCATTAAGTGAATGTGGTTTGATTGTAACAGGTGCACAAAAGCGTCACAGCACACTGTGATATTATATGCACTGTAATAGTGATACAGTGGTTCAGCACAGTTACAGGATTATATACAGAAATAAACATTAGGTAAACAAAGGCACCAATTCGCAGAGGTGCCCTTTCAGACACGGTTCAGGTTCAGTTTTAGGAATCAGCCAACCAACTGTGTCCGAGGCAAAAAGGATAGAAACGGTACAAAGAATGTGAATAGAGGGGCGAATGTGCGGATGGTTCCCCTTTCTTTTAAATGTGTACCATAAAGGAGGACACATCTTAATTTTACAGCATGTTTGTGGGCATAAAAAGTAACAGCGACCCCAGTGGTTTGGAGGGTGCATTACACCCCATGGGTTCAGGTTGCCTCTTCCTGTGTGGCTTTTTGTTTGAGGTATTGGCGGATTTTACGATGGAATCTAATTTCCTGTTAGTGGCCTGGAATAGGTTTCTTTATAACAGTCAACAGGACCAAGTGTGGTCTTCAGTGCTGGAAGGGTTTGCCAGAGCGGTAATGAACATCACGGATGCTGCTGTGTCACATTATATTGTCGTGAGGCTCCGGGAAAATCATCATCGTCGGAGGAATTATTTATTGGTGAAATCTTTTTAAAATTGAATGCCCCTGGAGATGTTCAATATGACAGACTTTCCTCGAGGCCCGTCCTCTGAATCTTAAGTGCGTATAGTTGGTTATTGGTGTCTTCAGTCTCCTGCTAGCTTCTCATTAGCATTCATCGTCCAGCTGTGCTGCTCTACATTAGAATGAAGACCAGGGGGCTGAACCTGGTTGAATGGATGCATTCCGGCTTTTGGGCCCATTGAACGAAACGCATGATTGTAAATCCGTCCCTCATAATGACTAAACTTGGTAATTATCTTTCATGTCAGTTTCACTGGTCACTCGTTGAGTCAATGAATTCTTCCCCAGAGCGTACACGTACACGTCAACCATCGTGGCGGCGATAGGCCTTCCATAGTGAATGTCTGCCTGGTCTCCCGCTCCCAGGGTGCGATTAAAAGCACACTTCACTCCCTCTACAGGGAGGGACATCTTCCGGACCGCCGGCTTGGCTCGCCTCCAAGCATCGCTGTCTTAATTACACATCTCTTCAGAGCAGGTTCTCTCTGGGGGGGCTGTATGTAGAGGAGAAATGCAAGTGCTGGATATGCGCCCCCCTACCTGAGAAGCGCTGGCCGTGTTGACCTGAACTTCCTCTCGTAGAAGGACCCTCCACATCTTTTGGATTTTATGTTCACTACGTCATAAATGTGTGTGGTTTGTGGTTCACGGCCCACGTGTCCCAGGGATCCAGGTCTCCTCCAGGGACTAAACGACATGAGTACATTTTAGCTGGAATGCTGCTTCGAAGTGCTGGGACTCCATAGTGCTAGAAGGCAGGATCTTGTCCTTTCTAGTCGAGACTAATTGAGTCCTATCCCGAATCATCCCGGAGCTGTCCCTAACGTCCCGGAGCTGTCCCTAACGTCCCGGAGCTGTCCCTAACGTCCCTAACGTCCCGGTCTGTCCCAACACTTTCCCTAGCTTGTTTTTCCATAATTTAGAGGTGTCAGAAATAGTTATCTTAGTTAGCCCAGAGAGGGCAGCATGTGTGCATCTGCATGTGCCCCTCTGTGGGGGTGGGGGGCACTTGTTTCACATCGAGACCTAGACCTGCTACACAGCTTGGTGGGGAGTACTAATTGCCTCTTTAGCCAGGCAAGTGATCAGCCCATTTTTTGTCGGGGGGGGTGTGTGCCTGTGTGTTTTTATTCAGTAGCTTGTGGGAGGTGTGGGCACAGCCTTCAGAAATTCGAGCTTTTATATTTAGGAAGCTTATTCCATGGAGTACTACACTGCATTATTTCATCGTTCCCCTGAGTGGGACTTGCAGCACAAAATCTAAGGCTGGATTTTTTTCATGAAGGCATTGAGGCTGACCGTCTTGCATGGGAATTCATTTATACATTTTGTTTTCGAATTGACTCATGCTTCCAGGTGCCTTAAACACGGACAGAAGGTCATCAGCCAGCACAGCCTTATGCCTCAGGTTGATCTGCCTGTGAATTAACAGGATGATCACATGCAGTCAGCAGTAATTGGATTCTCTTTAACCAACTATCTGAGGAGTCTGACATTTTAAACGTGAAAAACTGAACGTCCCTTAGGTTTGGCGGACAGTTCTGGGAAGGTTACTGCACAAGGCAAATGGAGATAAATTCACAGGTTTTCTTGAGTGCCTGCAAATGTTCAGGCCTATCACCTGTTCCCCATCCTACCGTCTCTAGAACGTCATTTTTCCTGGTGCTGGCGATGATGGGATCATGGACTACAAGTCTGTGATCTACTACCAAGTGAAACAATCACGCTGGTTTGAAACGGTCAAGGTGAGTCTTGAGAATTTTCCATCTGAAGATGCGTCTTATGCATTGTTTACCAGACGGGGCCTTAAAGTGCAGATGAATAAATGAATCGGAATTCGCTCTAAATATAAATGATTTGGGTCTAGTACGCTCTGACGAGCACGTTAGCTTAAGGCTTTGAACTCGCGTGTCATCTGTGAGTAGGAAAATTGGTTAGAGGACATTGCTGTCAGGAGGCTAAGTAATGAATTATTCAGAGCTATTTACTTAGTCTAGGTTTGTTTCAAGGGTTGGTGACCTGTTATAGGTCATGCAAGGAGAAATTATCATCCCACTGTCTTAAATAAATATTCATTGAGATTTAGTGCCTTCCACTGCTCACAGGCCGTCCTGATTTTGGTGCTGATATGTGATGCCTGTGAGCTGTCTGTAGGGGGCGCCCTTAAAGCGCCTCTCTTTTTTTTTTTCGTTTCCAGGTGGCTATTCCCATCGAGGACGTGAACCGCAGCCACCTACGCTTCACCTTCCGCCACAGGTCGTCTACGGACTGTGAGTACAATAATCGGCCTCGACATTGCCGTCCTGTGGAGGGTCGTCCTGCTTGTGTCTCGGTCAGGAGTTACCATGTGCGCTGGGTCACAGGAATCGTGCTGGGGAGGGAGGGTGGATGGTGGCCCTGCGGGAGGCGCCGTTCCCCGGGAAAGGTCACAGCGGCCCTGAATTGCTGTCCCTCTAGGACATTCCTCACCGCTGTAGGTCTATGCTGACCTGGCAGGCTGGGGGGGGGCGTAAAGGGCAGCATTCCCTGTCACGCTCCGCTTCCCGCCGGATTATGCTGCACACCCACTCCGAGGGGGCAGTGCCAGCGACATGAGGTCATCCCACAGCTTTAAACCCCCCCCCCCCCCCCCCCCCCAAGTCGGTGGGTGGGGCCTTTAGTGTTAAGTGATGAAGATATTACGTGTCAGTCTCCAAGAGACTTTGGGGTGTTCAGACCGGGGGGGGGGTCAGTTTAATCTGGACCCCCCCCCCCCCTCACTTTTTAGAACACGCCTGTCACATGCTTTACTCATACACAGCCGGGACGTGTGTAAATGGGACGGCTGCTACTCGCCCTTCAGCGTGGCTGCATGCTGCTCTTCCGGGGGCTGTGGGCTGAGGAGGATATAAGCCCTATTCTCCTGGGCAGCTGCTGTGCTAACGATCCGGGCCCCTTGTGCAGCGTGATTCTGTGCCCCCCCACCCTGCCAGGGGGGCCTCTAGGTATTGATGACGACATGGTGTGAGGTTTTACTTGTGCCGTTTGGTCGGAACGGTCCGCGGTAAACAAACCGCATCCCCCGGGGGGCGCGTTTCCTGCGAGTGTCCGAGCCGGATTTCGTTAGATAAACAAAGCGGCCTGTATCTCGCTGGCTCCCTCCTCCCCGCCCCCCCACCCTGACTCCCACCGCTCTCCTCCTATCTACAGCCACTCGCTCCCCGTCAAGCTGAATGATTATTCAGCTAGCTGGGCCTGCCGGTAGAACCCGCGCGTTCGGATGCACCTCTTCGTCCGCGGCCCGTGCCACTCCGTCGGGCCTCTAACTCATCGTCTTGCCGGGCCCATCGGGTTCTGGTTCCGCCTGATCCTCTGTGAGCCCCCCACCGCCCTGCTCCTAGCTGTTTCCCCCCCCTTGCTGTGCTCCGGCGCTTTGAAGTGTGTTTATCTAAAATGAGCATTTCCTGCCCTCCAGCCCCCTCCCGGTGCCCCTCGTTATCTACCCCCCCCCCCAGGAGATAGGTTGCCGTCTCCTGGTAATGGAGTATAACTGAGGACCCCACTTGTTTCTGTGTCACGTGACTGGAGTGGAAGGGGGTTGTGGTAGTCTGCATACATATGTGGAAGGGGGGGTTGTGGTAGTCTGCATACATATGTGCACAGGGTCTCCACCCCCTTCCGGCAGGGCAGTCATGTTGCTTGTGGTGACCCTCGCTCAAGCTGGACCAGCTCTGTTGGCTGAACCTATATCAGGCCCCAGTCATTTATCTTCAGTAAATTAGAAGCTCTCAATTTAATTCTTCATTTTTTTTTGTACGTGCTGAGTGGAATCAATGGTTGAAGTCTGTTTCCGTCTGGGTCCCAGATGGGGACATCCAGGGACCGAAGAGTGGCCCCCACCATGACAGTTGCCCTAATCATCTCACCACCTCTTTGTCGCCTATGCAGCAAAGGACAAGTCGGAGAAAATATTTGCCCTGTCATTCGTCAAACTGATGCGGTACGACGGCACGACACTGCGGGATGGGGAGCACGATCTCATCGTCTACAAGGTAAAAAGTCTGTGGAATCTTCCAGAAAGGTTTATCCCGGGAGAGTCGTGCGGCCACCTCCCTGAGCGTCCCGGTGTTGCAGGCGGAGGCGAAGAAGATGGAGGACTCTTCGCTCTACCTGAACCTCCCTGCCACCAAGATGGAGATGGAGGAGAAGGGCTATGCCACAACCAGCAGGAGCATGCTGAACCTGAGCAGCTGCACCATCAGCAAGGACTGCTTCCAGATCTCCACCCTGGTGTGCTCCACCAAGCTCACGCAGAACGGTAGGGGATGTGCGTTTGAAAGTATGCAGATGTCATTGGTCTGTGTGTTGGAGGTATTTCGGATGATGTCACTGCTATTTGTTTTGGAGGTGGGGCTTGTTGGCAACAAAAATCATTGGTCTGTATTTTGGAGGTATTTCGGATGATGTCATTGCTATTTGTTGTGGAGGTGGGGCTTTTTAGCTGGCTCACCGTAGCGAGGGCGCAGGAGGGCACTGTTTGGCATTTTATATCTCAATCTGCTCCACACCAGGCCCCAACTGAGGCCTTGCGGTCGCTCGTGCTTTTCAGGACAGGCTGCGTACATGTCCTCTCCAGCCTTAAGAGGATTAAGGAGTTTCCCGGCAAGAGAAAGTGACATGAAATCCTGGCCTCGGCGTGCGGCCACTTTCCCGTGCCCGTCTCGGCCGGCTAATGTGCTTTGCTCCAGTCCAAATCACATTACACTGTTTATTGTTTGTAATGCCGGCTCTCTTACCTATTTTTACGGCAGGATAAATATCGTGGTGGTTCAAAAATAAGTACCGTCCTCCGCTTATAGTTTTTGATGGCGGGGGGCCGGTGGAGGAAGTCACTTCAGTTACTCCGCCGATGGCAGCGTCTCCGGCTCTGCGTGACAGTTAGCGCAGATGTCCCCAGACAGTCACATCTCAGTCCCTCCCCTACGTTGGGAGGGACAGCAATAAAAGATAAATAGCAGGATGAAGTGACAGTGCAAATGGCTGTGCGTGACGTGAACATTATTTTACAGGGAGAGGCCTGTTTACTGCAGGTTACTTGGGTGGGATCTCTGAGTGTAGATGGCAGCGTGTGGCTCGGCAGGTTCGGGCGCCGTGCCTGCGATGGGAAGGTCGCTGGTTCGAGTCCCAGACTCGGCAGCGTAACTTCACTGCCGTGCCCCTGAGCGAAACCCTCAAGCCGCAGTAACTCCAGGGATTGACTGACCCTGCATTTTCTCAAAAAAGAATCTCATTGCATAATAGTATCGGCTAAGTAAATATGATGTAGATAGATAAATGCAGATGGTATTTTAGTATCATAATTGACATTTTAGCAGCTGACCGGAGGGAAGAGCGAAGTGGGAGACCTTGCATGCATTCTTATTCACGCAGATACGCAGGAGTCCCCTGCCACAACTGAGCATTCTGCTCTGCTCTCCAATCCGACGTTGTTTTTCAGATCACAGATCTGTAGTCTTTTGGCTGAGCGTGACGGGAAGCGGTCTGGTTTTGTTTGCGTGTTTGTCAACGTGACTCACACATCGACTCCGTGCTCGGGAGCGGAGGGATTTGGCTTTATGAAGCTGGCAGATCTGTGCAAAATCTGTCTAATGTAGCGCGATTAGCTGAGGCTTAAGGACCAACCGGTGCATTAGTGTCATCTTCAGTTTTTCCTAAAAGGGCAGACAGAAAGCCCCTTTCATTGTCATGGAAAATTACTGCTAATGCAGAGGTATATCGTCAGGTGACATGCAGCTCCTTGCTGCTGTTCACCTGGGTTTCAGTGAGACGTGTGCTGACTGCTGTCTTTTAAAAGCCGGTAATGAGACTGAGGATTCCGCATTGGCTCCTGCGATGTTTGGCATGAAGCAGGCAGTTTCCGTCCTTTGGAAAGTCATTTCCACCGCAGCTTGACACGCATGTGCACGAGCATTTGTGTGAGTCAGGTGACTTACTGATGAGAACTGGAATCTTATGTACGTTTTGTTTTACTGTGGTATATATACTAAGTATTGTTTTGTTTCTTTTACATCTTCGATTTTACTGGGCACCTTTATTCATCCATTTATAGTGTGTGTCCAAATTTTTCTGCTTCCTGTCGCTAAATGACGACCTTGATTTTGGTGTGACATGGCCATAGACACTACTTGATATGACATTAAACTTTCAAATTACCTACCTTCTTAATCAATGGAGGTCCGCTGCCCCCAAGGTTTCGAGGAATCCTCAGCTGGACGGGCGTCCAGGGGAACTGGCTGGATGACAGGCTGGAATCGACCACTTTGCTCCTTTGTGTGACTTTGAGCGAAGTATCTTAGTATTTTTTTTGTTCAGTTTGTTCGTTCGATGACTTTTGGCAGTTGGGACTTAGACTCACATCCACTGCCACAGGTTTATCGTACTAAGCGGTGGCTCGGCTTAAGCGGGGGCGGGGACTGGGAGGGGGGGGTGCCCTGCAGCTCGCGGGGGCTGCGATTCTCCACCCCACTGCGGGGAATCGATATTTGCACTTCTGTTCGAGGCGGTAATTTGTGGATCCCTGGAAACCCCCCCCCCCCCTCCCGCTACATAAAGCTTTGATTAAACAGACAGCCTGGGGAGTCTCTCCTGCCATCGCTGCAGAAAAGGCCAGGTTCCTTTTAGCAGAGGGGGGTCACCGCTTGTCCACTCTCGCAGCTGACTGGGTGCGACTCCAGCCTCGCTACAGCTCGGTTCGGCGTATATGTCAGTGTCCAGAGCAAAGCTTTTACTTCCATAGTGAACTGACACTTTTCATAGGCTTGATGCAAGATCCTCAGGAATCAGTGACGCCGAATAACATGAGGTTGCAATAGTTGATGATCTTTGTTTATGCGTAACAAGCCAGTGACACATGATTCTGCTTTTTGTCATTGTCACTTGTGGGCAATCAAGGTTGACGAATTATGCTTCTGGTGTTCCCCAGAGCTCTGTCCCATCTCGCCAGTATTACTTTAGCAGTTAATTTATTGTTTACAAAACTAGGCTGCAGGATACCTGCCTTTAGTACTATGGAAATTGACTTCTGAGAAATCTGGGAAATGTCACTGTTGACTGAGAGGTAAGATGCGATGTCGTGGATGGCTTTTTGCAAGGGCATGTGTTGTACTGTAGATGCCAGTATAGATGCTGGTCAGCACGGTGCAGCACCTGTTCTTCCGTCCCTCTTCTGTGGATAGGTGGTGCAGCGTATGGCTCTCTGCATGTTTTCCCAGGAACACAGAGCCTAAGAACGAGAACGAGAACGGCCCTTTCATCTTTTATTGTATGTTATCCAGCGCAGAGGTAGACAACATTGTTAAAGGCATTACATTTGTTTCTGCTGGCTGCATGTGACAGAAGATGTATAGCGCTTGCAGATTCGTGCTGTGCTCGTGCCCTTTTGTCTGGTTGTCATGGAGCACGCCGCCCTGAAGGGGGCAGTACTGTTAATTTTCCCCTGCATCCGGCACCACCCGGCCTCCCCCCCACCCTTCAGCGTGCAGATGCGTGCTGTATTCTACCGTGCCGCGTCTTGTGATTTTATTTTCAATGTACTTCATTTGTCTTGCTATGGTGAAGCCGTACATCTAAAAAAAAATAAAAATAAAAATCTTTATAACTGTTGACTGATCTCTGGTCTGCAGAGTCTGTAAATTCTGTGCAGGTCGCCAACACGGCAATCAGTCCGGAACGTTCTTGACTCCTTCAGTCTTTCCACTTTGAACTTCTAACGTACGTATAAATGTATTTAAGGAAGGCTTGAGTGATTCTGTTAAGTCCCTGATTCGTAAAGGCTGCCTGAATTAAAGGAGGTATTTCCTGGTGTCCCGCTGTACCAATTAAAGTAAAATGACTTTGATCCCAATGCCATAGTGGCAGATTCCTGGGCTACGGCTGGGTTTGGGTAGCATCCAGCCTAAATTATACCTGAACTCCCAGTTAGGGAGCCCTGTTTTTAAGTGAGGATTTATTCAAGAAAATCAATTAACAAGATGGCTAATTTGCCCTTAAACACGGCGGCTGAGGTGTTTACTTTGATATTTCCCCGCAGCCACTTGCTGCTTTTCCAATCGCCACGGTAATTAACTCCATGCTAACTCTCCTTCTCCCCGCTGTCCCGTCTGCTCCGGCCTGCCAGTGGACCTGCTGGGTCTCCTCAAGTGGCGCTCCAACATCAGTCTCCTGCAGCAGAACCTCCGGCAGCTCATGAAGGTGGATGGAGGGGAGGTGGTGAAGGTGCGTACCGACCCCCCCCCCCCAGTGGGAGGCAGCTGGAGTCCACACGAGGGAGGGAGGAGGGGTACTTCAAACATGAAGGGGCTGGATATTCCTGTATGTAATTCCAGCTTTTATTTTCCTGAAGCGGTTCTTGCCTGAAACGCTTTCTTCATAGTATAATTGGCCTGGGGAATGAAGCGATACGATGAAAGCTCTCGGCCTGGCGGGAGAGAGACCCCCAGAAAAAGGAAAGGGGGGGGGCACGAAAGTTAGCCAGCGGTGTGAGGTGGCCAGTGTTGGTGGGTGATCGATTCGCGCGCAGTCCGGCTTTGCTCTGGGATTAATTACTCGTAACGAAGTCTCTCAGCGTTCCGGCAGCCTGAGACCTGCACTGAAGAAATCAAAATTACGTGCCGAGGTTTTGAGGTGCGGTGGCGGAGTAGAGACGTCCGGCTCTTTCTCCAGCGGCTCAGGAGCCGAAGCTGAACCAGCACATGTCCGGACTGAGAGTTCGGAGTTCATTACAGGGGGCTTTGGCGGGTGGATGTGCAGAGATCGCCCCCTGCAGGACAGGAATCAGGACAGCCAGAACAGGCTAAGCCTTTCGTGTTTGACAGGAGCAGGAAAAAGCGGGAAATGTGAAAAGCAGAACCGCAGAGCTGTAATTGGACTAAAAATCTAGTTCCCCCCCCCCCCCCCCCAAGTGTAACAAAATCATTACATTTTCTGTGTAATGCAGGTATTGATTTAATTTTTAGTGCTAAATAAGTAGATTGAATTTGAGATTGTTGTGGTGTAGTTTGGTGTTTATAAGGAGTTTTGATTGGGTGATCATTTGTAAAGCATTAAAAAGCTTAAAAAGAATTATATGACATTATTGTGCCTAGTGTGGCGTGCATGAGACATAGATCTGTTCAATTTAGTGGTGCTGGAGATGACCCACTGCTGTGTGTGTGTGTGTGTGTGTGTGTGTGTGTGTGTGTGTGTGTGTGTGTGTGTGTGTGTGTGTGTGTGTGTGCATGCATATAAAAACATAAGGTGAGGGTTTGAGGAGGGGTATCTGTCTCCCTGCTGTGTGGTAAATTGTTAATTTTATCCATGTATGTGTAGCAGGAAGGGTTTGGGAGAGTTGGTTTTTGTTAACAGGAGGGTTTTCGGTTTTTACGAAGGAAGTGTTAGTTTAGTCTTTCTGTAATTGTGTGCGAGAGCAGAGGCGGCCTGTCCGGTGACCGCTGACCGGTGTCTGGTGACGCGGGGGATTACTTCAGCTCTGCTTGGCTCTTTCTGCTGTCCCTCTCACTGCGAGCTTTATCATTTGACGGGAGCTGAGTTTTTGACAGCTCGCCGTTGGGTCATCATTTAGAGTTTTTTTTTTTTTAATGCTGTGTGGTGCAGCACTTGAACGGGGGATGGGTTTGGGGGGGGGGGTGCAGGTATGGAACATTCCGGCTCCAGTGCACGTCACCGGTGGCCTTCTGAAGTCCTCGCATCCTCTTGCTCTGTTCCTTAAAGCCACGTCTAAATCTCTTCCAGTTTCTGCAAGACACACTGGATGCTCTCTTCAACATCATGATGGAGAATTCGGACAGCGACACGTTCGATACTCTGGTGTTTGATGCCCTGGTGAGGAGGAGACACATTTATGATGTTAAATGTTTATATTTCAATCTCAGCTGCGTTCTATCTGTCCTGTAAGACCCTGGGGTTACTGTTCCCTCCCTACCCCCCCTACGAAAATGCTTCAAAGGGTCTGACAGTGTCCCTACTGGTTCTGTAGGGGGCACTCATGTGTAAGACAGACAAGGCCCTTTTTAGCGAATGCCGGTGGCAGTGCGGGTAGTTGTACTCCAGCATTCTAAAAAATATCTGTAGAAGGATACCAAGTAAGGGGTTTTTTTTTAATACTGTTGTGAAAGTGACCTGGGCTAGAATTACTTATGTGAACTGATGTCCCAGTTATCAAATATTGTTTTTAATTCAATTTAAATATCATTTTCAAATACTAAGTGTACCTGTGGAATGTTGAAGTGACCTTAGTGCAGTAATTAACTGCTGTTAATGTACTGGTAATTATATTGTGAATGAAGCATTCATCAACTGGCCTCACATGACAGCCCCCAAAACCACCGTCACATGATCATAGTTGCACCAAGGAGTGATTTGTCGCTAAAGAATCTCCCACGCAGCCTCTGTACTGCAGCGCTTGCTCATTTTATCCCCCGCAGTTCACTCGAGATATTGTGAAAAATTGGATAATTTGACTTCTGATTAAGTAAAATGATGTTTTGTTAAACCAGCAAGCCCTAATTAACATCATAATGTGTTACCTGCATTCCCCGTTTCCCTGTCTGGTGCAGCCCGCTGTCAGTAATGCAGGGTTCCCCAGTTCCGGTCCTGGAAATCCAGTCTGCACCACAGTTTACACATTTCCCTGCTCTAACACACCTGCTGCTGAGCTGAAAAGGCTGTGCTTGAGCAGGGAAATATGCAAACTGTGGTGCGGACCAGCGCTGCAAGACCGGAACTGGGGAACCTTGCCTTGGTACTTTTGCTGCTTTTTTCTGCTGTGAGTCTTTCCCTGAGCAGATCCACCGCCCTGCATGTCTATCAGTGTCGCCTCCCGTTGGTCCTTCCCCGGCGTCCCTTTCTAAGCTGGCTGCGGAGATGGCCTTGTGTCTGACCCCCCTGCAGCTAATGAGTGCCTCTGCTTCCTTCTGACAGGTATTCATCATTGGGCTCATTGCCGACAGGAAATTCCAGCACTTTAACCCTGTCCTGGAGACCTACATTCGCAAGCATTTTAGTGCCACTCTGGCCTACACGTGAGTATGCTTTTTATTTAATTATGAGTTTACTACACTTTTCACATGCTAAGAGCAACAACCTTTCCCTATAAGTAATATAAAAATTTATAAATGCATATATTTACATGTGTATATATGTATGTATATATGTATGTGTGTGTGTATATGTATATATATGTGTATGTGTGTGTGTGTATATATATATATATATATATATATATATATATATATATATATATATATATATATATATATATATATATATATATATATATATATATAATGCATATGTAAATAAATTCATCCACAGATTTAGTATATATAAACATATACAAGAAATATTTTATGATGGAGTCCTTTTCTCTACTTTTCTGGGAGTCTGTTCATGAATGACGCATCATGCATTTTAACACACTTGCTGAAACTGTCCCTTGTCTCTGGCTGGATAAATGAATGGCTTTCAGGGACTGCCTGCACCCCCCTCCATACCTAATTGCGTAGCTGTGTGCTGGGAAGGCTATTAAATCATGTATAAAAGTCACAGAAAGCGGGAAATGGGGTGTTTATGAGTGTGTTGGCTGCGGGTTTGCGTTTATCATTGTGAAACGCAGACCGTAGGCCAACAATGTTATACGGCATATGGCTGCCCTTTGACAGTGAGCTGAAATTGAAGCGTACAAGCTGACCAGAGGCGGACATGCTAGCTGTTTATGGGCACGGCGAAGGGACTGCCTGCGGTTTCGTTTTGTCAGAAGACTGGTAATGCTGCACCTAAACAACATTGTGTAATGTTTTCCAGCCTGCAATGGCTATACAGTGTCGAATATGGGCAGATAAAACAAGAAACTAGGCTTTAACCCCTTTAAAGGGTAAAAAAAAAAAGAGAGAAAATAACTTTCAGCAAAGAGCATGGCTTTGTGTAACATTGTCACTGATCATAGGGGCTGATCAGGAGGCCCCAGACAGAGAAGATGAACACAGAAGCCACAGTGCTGTCCCTTCCAGTTTTGCTTATTGCGTTATGGTTTTATTGGCTGGATAATAGGCTTCACACCAGCTGCTGCCAAAGTGTGGAGAAATGGCTGCGATTCAGGCTTGATCATCATTTCACCAGGATAATATCGCACCCAGCCTGCTTACCCATATGCTAGTAACATTTTGCACATGAGGTGTGGCAAACAAACCCCTGTATGAGCAAACAACCTGTCAGATTCTTATTTCCTTATTGCGCAAGAGCCTTTTCTAGCCCTGAGAGGAAAAAGCCGAACTCTGGCCATCAAAATAAATGCACGCGTGGGTAAGGCAGCGTTCCCAGCGCAGCTCGTATTTTCAGTGGGTGTGTCTATATTTACTGCATGGCCAGGATCACAGCTGACGCTCACATTAAATAAGCGTAGGAAAGCATCCAGGGCTCAAGGGGTAGTGTTAGGGCAATTTACCTGTGATTGGAAGGTCCCTAGTTCAAGTCCCATGGCGGCCAGAATTATGGGGCCCAGTTACTCCAGAGACTGGCTGACCTGACTTTGAATAAATGTAGACGGGTATGGGGACACTGAAGTCTCCAGTCGATGGAAATTTTAGCAGCAGACTGCATTGGTGCTGGTTGCCGTGCATTGATTTATATGCCTGCAGTGTTCAGATCAACCACACCTCGCAGTATAGCTGTCGTTATAAAGGATGCTTATTTTCACGGGATGTAACTGCAGGTCATTTCTGGTGGCCGGTCTTCAGACCTTGCATCCCCAGTGTGGCGTGGAATGTTTCCCCGGCCTTGCGGTGTGGGAGCTGAGGGTGTTTTCCCTGTGCAGGAAGCTGACCAAGGTCCTGAAGAACTACGTGGAAAATGCGGAGAAACTAAGCGACCAGCTGCTGAAGGCCATGAAGGCCATGGAGTACATCTTCAAGTTCATCGTCCGCTCCAGGGTGCTCTTCAACCAGTGAGTGCCGAGTGGTTGTGGCAAGGCCATGGGGCTTGTCTTCCGGGGGGGAGGGGGATGTGCTGGTAGAAGCTTGGTCTCCATTAGAGCCTGGGAAGAGGGGGAACGGACTGACATACTCCTGCTGACCCATGAGTAAGT
This sequence comes from Paramormyrops kingsleyae, assembly GCF_048594095.1. Lineage (NCBI taxonomy): Eukaryota > Metazoa > Chordata > Actinopteri > Osteoglossiformes > Mormyridae > Paramormyrops > Paramormyrops kingsleyae. The sequence continues at coordinate 17,756,152 of NC_132816.1, forward strand.
GATGCCTCTTAAACATTGAAGTCGTTTTGAACTCACCATGAGACCCACATGCTTTTCTTTCACAGAAAAACATAGTAAATTAAAATGATGCAGTTAAATCTCCCACTGCATGATCCTGTTGGTGTTGTGCGTACGTATCTCCCTATCGTTCGTAAGCTGTTAGCAGGTTATTCTGGTTGCTGTTAATAAGTAGCTTGTCAGGTGAGCGGATTCTGTGTCCTGCCTCCTTGTTTAATAAGCAGTGTTAATGCCACTGTTTTCCGGCTCTACAAATCTTGAACGTGACGTCTCTAAGTGCTCCTGGAGCAATCTAAGGTGATGGAAGGGGTCACATTTGCATACGCACTGGGTCTGAGTGCATTCTTGTTGCGGGGATGAGAGCGGTCGCATTTCTGAAGTGTATTTTGCATAACGGTGTTTAATGCGAAGATGCGGCGGCGTCCACGACTGCCGGCGATGTCACCCATAGCTCGATTTATCTCCCGTCTGTCTTCTGTTTACTTGTTTATTTATTTATTTGGATTTACCGCGTCTTCAAATCACCGACAGAGCTGCCGGCAGGACACTTCTTTACAGCCGTAATTACTCATAATTTCGCTGGTTTCTGAATATTTTAGTCATTCGAATGCAGGAATTTTAAATATTCATGCCGATGTACGTCTTGCGATAATTATGACAGAGAGCTGAGTGAAGGTAGCTAAAGCTAGGAGCCCCGTGTTATCTCACGCTGCGCTGGAACTCATGGCAATTAGATGCTGTAGATACGGCAGATATGGCCTAGTGATCAGTAATTAGCTTTTTAATTAATTTGGTTGTTGCTTAGCTGCCAGCCCCAGTTGAGACGTGAGTCTTTCAGCACGTTCATTCAGGCTGTCTTTCTCAGAACTGGAGAAACGGGTTATGTTTTTTTATTTTTGATGGATTTGCTTTCATAATCAGTGACTTTAGTGAGTAGCAGAGGTCAGTAGCTTGGTTGTTCCCTCTGTAATCCTGGGTTACCGATTATTGGAGACATTAGCTGAGGCCTACTTGCGCGTGACGGACAGGTGTAATAGCTTCTCCGGCAGAGGGGTGCTTATAACGGACGCTAGGTTAGTAAACCTGCAGAGATCCCAGGCAGATGAATGGCAAAGCTCGATTTGGGGTGATTAACGATCGGGGCTGTTGCCGTGGTAGAGAGACGGCTTCTCTGCTGGAGTGGAGAACAGCCTGTCGTGACCGTGACAGTGCTCCTTACTCCCGCAGCACTCGGCAAAGAGGAACGCCGGTGGTTTCATGCGCTCCCGTCATTGTCCGGACACCACCTTGGGTCCGCAGGTCTGTGGAGATCCCCGACCGCCTTTTGCCGCCTCACAGGAGACGCGTCTGCTGTTGAGGGTGGTAATCGCTAAACATGGCTGCCTCCTCCCCCGGGAGTCAGAGTGGTTGCTTCGGCGTCTCCACCGAAGCTTGATGGACCATTAGGTGCAGCGCTCTGCAGGAGCCCCTCGCCATGCCCAGTTAGCGGAGATTCATGAGCGTCTTTGTAATCTCAGGCCTCTGCGTTGTCTCGTCTGTGTTTTTGGCAGGAGGCCAGTTTTGTGCCATTTTAAAAAGAAAATGTTTTCCTAATTGTTTTCTGTTCAGCGTTCTCCAGTTTCTGACTACAGCGGTCGTTCCTCAAGGAGAAACGTGTCACGTTTTGCCGATAGCAAGGGTCACACCGGTGTTGGCATGTGAATGTGTTTTGTTTTTCTGTCTTTAGGCTCTCACCTTGGTTACGTTTCCCAAAAGCTCCCGTTACATAGTTTGACCCATTCAGTCGCATGGTTCCAACTATATATGTTTGTAACATAGTTATCAGCTGTGCTTTTTGGCAATGCGCCCCTGCACCGCGATCGTGTTCCGCGGTTCTTATCCCAGCAGGAAGCATTGCTGCCTCTAGCATATTAACATGGTCATAGTCCCCTGGGCTATTTTCCAACACGATAAAAGTTGTTGACCTTGTGGGGGGGGTTTAAAATTTAATTAAACATGGTTAGTAGAGGCCCCAGGGCATCAGCCTGTGCATTAAAGCACCCCCCTAGCTGCAGGCTTCATGCAATGACGTCTGTGTCACTGATGTGTGGCATTTGTTTCCCTGCCATTGCTGCCCTCAGGGTTCTTCATCCACCTCGTACTGATCAGGAGTCCTTTCTTTGAAGTGGATGTTGGGTCAGTGTTATGGTGCGTTCGTTTTTCTCTCGGAACTCGGAAATTCCGAGTTGAGTGACATCACGTCCGACAATCTCCCGTTCGAGCTACCCACATCTCGGAACAAACATGGCTGCTTCCATGAACACGTTGCTGTGTGTTGTTGCTTTATATTTTAGCAGATTTGGAGTTTTCCAAATGGAGAAAATGGAGATTTTTCCGAGAGACAAACAAGAAACACGAACCAGTCAAACCACATTAAAAGCTTTTATAAAATATTTTAGTACATTCATAGCGATATTCTTTTTTCGATCGGTAAACAAACTACTAACAAACCAAGTCGCCAGGTTGAAATTACGTCACAGGGGCAACTCGGGCAACAAAATCTGGTCTGACTTCAACGTCATAAAAGGGGCGTGTTTCCGACGGGAAGTGACGTTTTTCGTGACGCTTCGTGACGTTTTCATCCGAGTTCCGACTTGGAGAGAAATAATCGAACGCACCATAAGTCTCCCCACCCCCCCCCCCAGCTGAACATTCATCCGGCAGCAATCTGGCTGAGGAGGGGCGTGTCCGTGTGCCTCGAACCCTGTGCCGCGCACAGCTGTGGTGGATGTTTGCCGGGCATTTCTCCTATGGAAGCTGCTTTGTTCCTCAGGGCTGCACATCTCTGTTCCTTCAGCTCGATCTGTGTGTGTTTTTTTTTTTTTCCCTTTTTTTTCCTTTTTTTTAAACCTCTGCTGTTTCTGAAGTTGGTCCATTAAGCAGAAGCTGGGTAGTTCTTTTTTACTGCATTATTTAAACATTATCTATAGCTGAGTTTGAGCCTATGATTACATACTTGTGTAAGGTTTTCCTATTCCTGTAAGCCCATTGTGATTCTGCCTGAGTATTGTACAGTGTGGTTCTTCTGTGCCGTGTGAAAACGGCCCGTGGGTTCCGGCGCTGGTACCAGTGCCATTTTGCTCGCTCTCTGATCGTCGCTGCGGCAAAGCCGATCTCCCGTGGCCTCACGGTGAGAACCACGGTGCCGTGTCGCATGCCATAAAGCCGATGTGTGTTTTCTCCCCGCAGGCTGTACGAGAACAAGGGAGAGGCCGACTTTGTGGAGTCCCTGCGCAGCCTCTTCACGTCCTTCAGCGACATGATGAGCGACGGCTCGGAGAGCATCGACACAGTCAAGGTGCGACGGTCTGCCGTCTTCATCACCGCCCCGGCCCAGTGAAGATGATGGACTTCACGTAGCGATGCCTTTATTTGTCCTGGGATGTTTGGTGATCTGTGACCTACTTAACCGCAAGGCGCCAAGATTAGCTTGGTCGCGATCTTGGTTGCCGCATTGTTTTCTCGACAGTGGTTAACCACACCTTTCCCTTTTAGTTCTCCTCTCTTTTTTTTCCTGCTGAACTTCCTCATTCTGTGTCCTCATCTGTTCCTTTCTCATTGTCTCTTCACCATGCAGCCTGGAAGGGAACTTCTGTGTTCTTCCTGTTTAGCTTCTTCTCAAAGAATCAAAGCCGCTTTCCTGTCCTGTGCTGTGCGTCCTTCTCCTGATCCTTCCTGCCTCCTCCAACTCCCTTCTACTCCTGATCTTGTCTGTGTCCCATTTGTTATTTATTAATTTTTTTTTAAGGTGGGCGGCATAGGAGGGGCTATAATTTATGTAGAGGAGCCAACCACATTGTTAGCCAATAACATGTTCTGTATTGGTGAGTGACAGGGGATGGGGAATGCTGCTGGCCAATCAGCTTTCAGCTCTGGCCAGTGTTCCTGTGGCCCTGCCCCTGTTCCTTGTTACCTTAATGTTTACGTCTTTCGCATCATTATCACCCCTCGGAAGGTTGGGCATAGGGCTCCGGGTTTCGGTTTAATTAGCAGACAGCTGCTATGCTATTTGGTTCATTATTAGCAGACCAGCGCGTGAAATCTGACCTTGTGGAATGGTTCTGGGAGACGGGCCTGGGTGCTGAGCCGGTCTCCTCCGCCGGAGACGTTAACCGGTGCCAAGGAAATGCTCCGCGTCCCATTGTGTCCCCTACAGCTGTCCCTCCCTCAGCAGGCTAGGCTTATGGTCGTGCAAATGGCACTCCGCGTTCCCTCCGTCCATCCGGCGGAGATCTGCTGGACAGCTGTCGGGGACAGTTGCTCCATAAATATTAATGGTGCAGAAAAGCAAACTTTCTGGGCTGAGGAGTCGAGCAGATGAAGTGCTGACGAGAGTAGATACTCGCACCCGGTAAATTAATTCATTTTGCCTCGCTGAACTCGTCCTGAGGTATCGAGTATAATCACCGGCAGGCAAATATTTGGGCCTGTGGGGTGTCTTGTGATGTGCCGGTGCCCTTCAAATCTCCCAAAGATCCACAAATTCATACGAAGTCTTAGTTCAATAGAAGCAGGACTGCTCCAGCCGTCCCTGGGAGTTATGGGCCAGATCGTGAGGCCTCACTTAACCAGCAGTTTGAAGGACAAGGAGTGAAGCCGCCATTATCTGACAAACAAGCTTCAACAGGATGGGATAAATGACTGTTGGGGAGCCGCTAGTGTTTTCAGGAAGGCTACACCGCACCGTTACCCTAGCGATAAACAATCCAGGGCAACCCCATCTGACCCTAACTTGAACAATCCAATAGCTGTACAAACAATTAAGGAAAGGACGTCTGAGTGCTGGAAGAGAGTGGCTATATTAACGGCTGATGTCGGACTGGAAACGAATTAACAGCTCATTAGGAAAACGTAACAAATCTAGTTTTGCAATTAAATAAATGCACTGCTTAATTAGGCCCAATCTATTGGGTTAAGATAGAGTGGGAGGCATCTGGGGTTTATTTTAGTGACGCCAAGGACTGCCGCGCGTGAGTCATGTTTCCTAAACGCAACATCCGACTCGTTTGACATTCCAGCCGCGTTAAGCCCAGGCTGCTAGGTGTGCATCTGGAAACACACGCCGTGCCCTCATGCGGCCTGGTCCCGCGAGGCAACGGGCCGCCGTCGTGTCCCATCTGGCGCCGGCGCTCCATCCCAGAGCCGCTCCTCCGGCGCATTGGGACTCCTGATAAACGCATTTCTGCCTGGAGGGCGGCCAGAAGTGTTAGTCTGGCAAAATTCAGGCGTCTGTGACCCCAAGGCTATGCCTGATGAATCAGGCCGGCGGACAGAGTGGAGCGCACGAACCGGCGTCATCCATTAAACTTGGACTCGGGGGTGTCGTGGCTTGCTTGCGACAAAAGTGTCTCCACATTAAACCCAAAGCAGAAGCGTTCCCTGTTAAAAAGGCAAAAATGGCAGCCGTCTCCCATGTTACTTAACACCCCAGGCCTGAACTTTGGATGATTTGTGGCTCCTTATAATCCAGAGTGGGAGTAAAGGTTGTTCTTTCTGTGACCCGCTCTTCTCTGCTGGCTCACTGTGCACAAGCCCTCCTTGACCCTCTGCGCTCCTTGACCCCCTGCGCTGGTTCGGTGCTGGTCTCTGCGGTGCCCTGGCTCTCGATTGATCGGCTGTCATCGGTAGCACAAGCACTCTAAACATCACCCTCTAACGGGGGAGGCGGTTTCAAACAGTAAATGATTGACACTGACGAAAGCCAGATGCCATTTTTCTGACACTTGCTGTAATTAACCCTCATGGAGTGTCAGGAACCACATACCCTGCAGTTGTTATAGTTCTGGGATTTAATCCTTAATATTTAATAACAAAGTGTAAAGTCAAAGCCCTTCTCCGGAAATGGCTGTCGCTGTGGATTGCGGCTTTCTGAGAAACACTGCGCTGCCTGAAATCTGACGATGCTACTGATATTCACCGATCTCCAGTGTCTCTCCTTGCAGCAGACTAATAGACGTGTCAAGTCACTGCATTGTGTCAGCTGGCACCAAATAGCACATTTCTTCTCCGCGTGGCCCTGGCTCCAGGCACAGAGTAATTAATCGTCATTATTAATGGTTTTAATCAGCCGGGCAGACTGCTGATGTGCTGCTGATTTCATCTCCCTCTGGGTGCAGCCGTTGGTGGGATACGTAGCAGCGTCCTGCTGCAAGTGTGGATCACCGTGCACTTCTGAGGCGCAGTTCATTATCGCCTTGCCACCGATCAGCCTGATTACTTTAATGTTGTGTTTTAAAGTGTGTATTTAGTGTTTGTTGGTCATATGTCCTTTATATTGTGGTGCCATATTAAAGACCCCCTTTTCTATCCCTGAACTGACCTTCAGAAGTTGCTGACTCCGTGGTCACTATTAATTGTCGTTCATTGTTCAACCGCGGAAGGCTGGTTCTGGAACACTTTTGATTAAACCTCATTCTAGAAACTGCTCTCCATAGCACTGCTGCATTGACTGTAGCTTCTCAGTTGATTTTTTAACCCACTGTATTTCTTGAAAGCTTCTCTTTTTAAGGAATAAAAACGGGAAAAATTAGGGGCTTCGCCTGAGCCTAATAAGAGCTGGAGGTGTGTGAAATGGAACTAAGATAGACGTGCAGTCAGATCCAGGAGACCCAAATGACTGAATGGGCTTCAAACCCGGACATTTGATTGTATTCCGTATGTAGGCTGGCTCTGTTAAAGAGGAGCGTGTGATGTCACATCCTGTTTGGATGAAGTCGTTTCCTGCTCTTGTTTACATTACATTAATTATGGTTAGAAATACTCAATGTGGACCATTGCTTTTTTTTGTGCTGGATGGTACCTTTTCATCTTCAGTGGGCTGCAGCTGTTCTTCTGTGATTCAGATCTCTCTCTCTCTCTCCCCTCCAGAATGCTGCCCTGAAGTACGTTCCCACCATCGTCAATGACGTCAAACTGGTTTTCGATCCGAAGGAGCTCAGGTGATATCTTTGTTTCTCTGTTTTTGCGCCTGTCATCCCTCGATCTGTGCGACGCTGTTCCTTAGTAGCGTTTTCCCTCTGAGTAACCGTAAGGCTGTCACTATTAATTGTCGTTCATTGTTGTTGTTAATTGCCAACCCCCACCTGCGTCAGTCTTGAAAAGGCCTGACGCGCGTGTTAGGCCCCGCGGAAGGTTCTGGAACACTGATTAAACCTCATTCTAGAAACGGCTCTCTGTAGATGCGGTTAATATAAAACTAGGTGCAGTGCTTAAAAGGAAGGGGTGGAAGCCCCTCTTTAACATTTTGGGGGGGTGGTAAATTAGCCTATTGAATGAAAATGAACGGCTGCTTGACTCTTAGGTTGTGCTCCTTGAAAGTCATTACCATGTGCCTCTAGCGCTGGTAAACAGCCGATATGACCACGTCTTCCCGTGGAGCGCCTGCTGGTTAATTACCGCGGTTGTCTCATTCGGAGACCTTTATAGTTCAGTCTCCCGGATCAGGGATTGGCCGAAAGCTATTGGGTTGCCTTGGAAACCCGATGAAGCTGCCCCACAAATGTGTCTCATCTGCTCGTTAATTTTCTTTGACATGAATATGATTATCGTGCAATTACATTTGCTTTGTAATTACAGTAGATTACGTTTCAGATCATAGACGTGTCTGTTAAGTCGTGGGTTGCTCGTGATTACTTCAGTGGCCCTGCCGGTTTGAAAACCATGTAGATTATAAATTCTTGGTAATTCCCAAATAATTGCGTTTGTCTCCCTTACACGCACTTGTCTTTCTGCTTTGTTTGCCACATTTTATTAATTCGGATAGATTTGTTCCAGTTTTAGTGGTAGTAATGAGCGCCGTCATTTTGAGGGTGATGAGTTTGTTGACCGCGCCGTTTCTTCAGCGCCGCTTAAAGGATGCCGGCTTCGCGGGCTCATCTGCATGTTTCCGTTTCCCAAAACTGATCTCATGGGGTTGGGGGGGGTTTGTTTCTGCCAGTCAGTCTGGCTGACTTTCGGATTCATTTCTGTGCCAGTTTGTAAGCGGTTTTGGAATATGCCCAGCGCTTCATGCAGCAATGCGCATCACATCCTGGAATCTTTCTGACAAAGTTCGTTGAGCTTTTGTAAGGTTTACGAGTCCCGAATGCAAAAGATTTGAATTTGTGTAAGGATGTGCAAGGCCTGCAATGACTTAAAAGTGGCTTCTATAGAAAGGCAGATGCATAAAGGTAACAGGTTACCCATGTGAGTAGTTTTCAATATTTTTTTGTTTGTTTATGCCGCTAATTGGCGCATCAACAAAGCAATTTCGTCCATCAGATATCCCTGTTGAGAACCCGTCATCTCCGTAATCATGGAGAAGCCTCAGTTTAAGTGGAATGAGGTGAATTTTAGCTGCTTTATGCTGGATGTTGTGCTGGATGTGCCTCGATTGTGATCCGTGCAGCGTGATGGGCCAAGCTCAGGCAGAGAGTAGCTCGTACCCCACAGCCCCTCTCTGCACTGGGAGGAGGAGAGGGGGAGGGAAAATGGAATATTTTTTGGGAGTAAGGCATGGCAGAACTTCCGTGCGACGGTTCAGAGCTGTCAGCGAGAATGCTGCACATACCAGCAGTGACCAGAGGGGGGAGTAGTGTCTGTCCGGTGGGAAGCAGCGGGGGGGGAAGCCCTATGCGGTACTGTGGGGGGGGAAGCCCTATGCGGTACTGTGGGGGGGGGGGGGGGGGGTGGGGAGTATAAACTGGCTACTTTTTCTTTATTTTAGCATTTTTTTTTGTTTGAGTTAGCAGGGTCAGCCAGTCCCTAGAGCGATTAGGGGTTAAGGTCCTTGCTCTGCATCCCAACGGTGACATCACTCAGCTGACCCCGGGATTCGCACCGGCAACCTTCCGATGGCAAACCGCTGAGCCTCGCACCGCCCCCGCCATCCACTTTCTCCGTGCCCTCCTGTGTGATGAGGACGTCCAGTGCTGATGGAGGCCTGATTCCTCAGTCTCAGCTTCCCTGGGGGGGGGGGGGGTCGGGTCACATGGTACGCTGGTACATTTCTGACCGCATCTGCCGTGGACTCGCAGGCCGGAAGGTCGGAACAGGCAGCCACTGGCGTCGTCGGGGACCTCGTCCTCTTACGAGACACCTTCAGCCCCCCCCCCCCCGCCCGAGCGGGGAAATGCCGCGATCTGCCGACACACAGCTTTGCCCTCGATTCTGAAGCTGTATTTGCGTTTTGTTTTTGCGTTATGTGTTTGTAAGACATGGCTGCACACACGTGTTTGGAACACGGATGGGTGATCACACCGCTCCCTATGAAGTGTCTGTCAGCCCAGAGCAGTGCGTCGTGTGGGATGTTCTGGGGGGGGGCTGGGGTGGGGGGCTGTTAGGATGCTGCTCTCGTCTTCCTGGGACTCACATCCTTTCTCTCTCTCCCCCTGCTACATCAGCAAGCTGTTCATTGAGTTCATCCTCAAAGTTCCTCTGGGTCGCCTGGTCAAGGAGAAGCTGTACTGCATGATCGACATCGTCCACAGTGACCTCTTCACTCAGCATGGTAAGATTACCCCCCCGTCCTTCATTCCTGGGATGTGCGTGTCAGAGGTCAGGTGACTGAGCTGCCATGGCAACGTGATGGTCATCGCTTAGGAAGGCTGCTGTGTAAGTGTGTCTCAGCAGTCCCATGTAATTTACACTCGGTGTAATTCTGCAGTGGTTGGGGGGGTGGGGAGGGGGGCGGTTGTGGATGGGGGGGATGTTGTTAAGAATGGTCTCCTAAAGGTATGTTTCTGTTTGAGGGACCTTTGTTCCTGCGTTTAGTGGAGCAGTAAGGTTGCTCCTTTCCATGATTGAGTTTGTCACGTCAGTCACAGTAGAGCTGTGAAGGAGAGCGGCTTTGCCGTGGGCTCTGGACCTTCCTGTCCCTTTCAGGCAGCTCAGCTTCACTCCTCACGTGTGCGAGAGAGCAGTAACTGTCAGTCGACCTGAAAGCTCACATTTGAGGCTCGTGGGAGTTTTATTTACACAAAAATGTTCTGAGGGCAGGACGAAAAGTGATTGGTTCAGAGAGATCATCAATCTGACTCGAGGAGGTGGGTCCAAGCAACTAGAGGAGGTGGGGTCAGATATCTGATTGGTTGGTCCCACCTCCTCCAGTTGCTCGGACCCACCTCCTGTACGATCTGATTGGTTCAGTCAGTTTTCGTTCTGGCCTCCAAACGTTTTTGTGTAAGTAAAACTCCCACGAGCATGAAGTTGGCGAGAGCCACGTTGGAGCTGGTGGACGACTCGGTCCACAGCAGACATTTGCATTTAATTGGCAGACACTTGCTAAAGCAACGTACCTGTCAGGCAAATTAGTCTACCACGTAACCAAGATAATGTAGCGTGCTAGCCGGCTGTAGAGTGAGTTTTGGGCCTGATTGACAGAGGCTCATCGTAATAATACAGACGCATTCAGGCAGGACTGGCATCGGCTCTCTAAGTTTTAGGATGTTTTTTGTGTGTTCTGTCATTGATTTATTAAGAATAAGGAAATTAACAATTGATTTATTGACAATAAGTTTGTCCCCATTGGTGGGCTTCTGCATTACCTGCACACCGATCATTAAAGATTGATTCAGCAGTTTTAATTGCACTTCCTCCTCTAGCTGCTTGATGAGCGTCCTGGCGCCCGTTGTCGGCGCCGGGGGGGGGGTGGCTTGAGGCTCCCTATAACCGTCGATATTCGCTGCCTTCACAAGCTCTCAGCCAATGCTTTGCTCAACAGGATTCTGTGTTGGACCTGCTTGGTCTCTGAAATCCAAGTCCCACAAACTTAAGAAATACTAATGAGGCAGAGTATTAATTTGTGAACTTCTGTATGAGCAGCTCTGAGGTTCTGCATAGGGAATATGTGCATCTAAGAAAAAACAACCGTGGTCAGGTTGAACGGTCTCGGTGAATCTTTTAACCTGTATGACGTTTCTGGAGTTAGACGTCTGCCAGTCGAACTGAGCCGTGAATCGACCGTTGCCCTGGGTGAGGCACATCAGGTGTGGGTTTCTCCCCAGGGAAGAGCTCATATGATTCTGATTCCGTGACCCTGTCTATGTTTATCGCCATAAGGCCTTTTTCATTGCACTATGCCCCCCCCCCCTCCACCCCAGCTGTTCCAGATGTGAGCCTTTTCACTCGGCAGGCCTAAGGAGAAATGTGACTCGAATCTCAGAGCATGTGATGCCCAGAGTGGCTTCCAGCTTAATGTGCATCTTTCACGTGAGATAATCATCTTTTGCTCTAATGCTATTTTCAGATAATAAAATCAATCAATAGTGTGTAGCTCTAGTGTGTCCAAGTTTCCCCTTTTTTGGCATTTATAATAATATACTGCAGAATTAGGACCTGCTTGTGGGGTGTAAGGATATCATGCAGACCAAATCTATGAAGCTTTGAATTATTTACAGACTTTTTTTTTTCCATATAACCTTTCAATTCCAAGACTCTGCAGGAGCAGCCTGGATAATTTCAGCGGAGAGTAAGTGCAGGCTGGCAAACTGGAAGAAAGATTTCATTTTTTCCCTCTTTTGGTTTGACAGTCACTTTCTGTGTTTTTTTGTTTCGTGACATTCCGCTGGTGGGGTTGCTGCGTCGCGTGTCGGTGGGGAGGCTCCCTCTCGTATCACAATGTACCAAACAGATCTGTGTTTTCTTCCAGTTGGGGTTGAGAGATGGAAGCATCTTTGCATAATTTGCTCTCTTAGTGCTTAGAGAGCTTTCAGGGCAGCGGCAGACCAGCCCGGCAGTCTCTGGCTTTGCTGGGGGGGGGGGGCAGGGCTGCCCCCCGCCCTCCAGGTTGTGTCCTTTAGGTGGGGTGATGTTGATCTCCATCGGGGGGGGGGGAGCTTCTCCGACTCGCTCTCCTCCGCGGCCCACGTTCAGGCATACGGTTGGGGGTAACTCGTGGTGCCCACGCTAATATAACCCCCCCCCCCCACGGTGAGATATACAGCCAAGTGTGGCCGCCGCTTCCCCTGCTGAGCCATATTGATGGTCACTTCCCTGGCCTTCGGCTCCCTGTGGGTTTAATGAAAGCGCGGTAATATGCCGTTGGCTGCAGTGGGCTCTCTGTTATTACTTTCCTGCCTAACCCACCCCCCCACCCCACCCCATACTCATCCCGTCTATAACGACTGCAGTGATTTCAGTGTCCTCTCTGCTGCTCTTGCTTGAATATTAGGCTAATTATCTAGACACAGCCAGGGGGCTCATTTTGGGAAGATCCCAGATGAGGATTAATGATACGTGGATGCACTGGTTCTGCGTCTGCTGCGTGGCCCAGTTCCCCGTGGGGTCGAGTCCCGCTCTGTCCTCTCTCAATCTTCCGCTGTGTTCTTTTGGCTTTTTGCCACTGAGCGCCTGCTCGCCGACTCCTAGAAGTTGGGGAGTGACTTCCTGTGGAATTTCACTGGGAATATTCCGCGGCGGCGGTGCCATTAAGCCTTTTGTTCCCCCCCCGGTCGCAGATTGCCGTGAGATCCTGCTCCCCCTCGTGACCGAGCAGCTGAAGTTCCACTTGGAGGAGCGGGAGGAGTTCGAGGCTTGCTGTCAGCTCCTCAGCAACATCCTGGAGGTGCTCAACAGGAAGGATGTGGTAAGTGCACGCTCCCCCCCCCCCCCCCCCCACCACCACCACCACCTCCAACAGCTCATCAAAGCTTTCATTAACGAATTAAAGGCACTTAGCCTTGGATATTTGACGTCTCTGATTGGCTAAGCTCCAGCTGGACACTGTGTGATCTGGGCTCTAATGTCAACGTCGTGTCCCCCGGATCTGATGAAATCCCACCCCCTCCGTGTCCCGCTAATGGCCTCTCCGCTTTACGGCCAGCCCAGCCCCACCCTCTCGCTCGCTTGCTCTCAAACTGCACCGTGTAGATCCCCTCCGTGCCAATTTCTTGGCTGGGGAGGATCCTGGGGAGGTTTCTGTGCCGCCAGTCGCTCCCTCGCCGTGGAATCTGTCTGCCCTTCTGTGCCGTTAACAGATGCTGTTCTGGGTGCTTAAAAATACAGCGTGTGGTGCCATTTTTCTGAAGTGTCTGTGGATCATTAAGCCGTTTGGTGACACTGTACGCTGTGATTCCCAATTCTGTGTGGGGAACTGCGTTGCGTTTGAGTTTTTTTTCTTTTTGTGTCTTTTACAGGTATTTACATAAATGTTTTTATCAGACGCTTTTATCCAAAGCGCCATACATTTGAGAAGACAGGGTCAGCCAATCCCTGGAGCTGCTACTTAAGGGCCATACTCAAGGTCCTACTTTGATGGTTTCTTGCTGAATAGCTATGCAGCTCTTTAAAGAAACACCTTGCTATCCCGACTCGGGGCCTGCATCACGAAAGTAGGATTTCATGCTAAGCCGTGTTAACTTGTCGGAATTAAGGTACCCCAGTTTAAATAGACTTTATCTTTTGTTCACGTACGTTTGGCCCAGGCTACCTTAAATCCAACGTTATCATGGCTTAGCATGAAATCCTGCTTCATGATTCACGCCCCTGGGTACATGTTAGGACAGTGTTGCGTAACGTAATCATCACACGTGTCCTTGTGATGTAGACAAGTGTGGCAGTTAGGGCACGTACCCAGAAGGGGGAGGTTTAGGAGGACGGGGGACTGGGAGACGCACACTGGCAGGTCTGTGACGGCCTTTTCTGAGCGGCTAAGCAGGCCTGCCCTCATGACGATGTCGTTGTCGTCCCCGTATCCCACAGGGCCCCTCGCAGTGGCACATTCAGATCATCACCGAGAAGCTCCTGCGCACAGTCAACAGGACGGTCATCTGTATGGGTCGCGAGTCCCAGCTCATCGTAAGTGCCGGGGGGGGAGTGGGGGGAGCACATGGCTTTTAGGGACGCCCTCTGTCAGCCCTGATTATTGGACCCTGTCTCGCTGCTGTAGTCCAATCCTCTCCCACCTTGTATAAAGTCTGATTGGTCACCTGAGCGTGCGCTTCTCCCATGATGTGTAAATTTTCCACGTCCGCTCCATGCAATCGGCCAGAACCGCTTCATCTGGAGTCTGATCGCAATTAATGCGCCGGTCGCTCCCTCCGTAAGTTTGCCGTCACGTTGAGTCCCTCGTGAGCGGCTACAGTGAACAGAGACCTGTTTTGCCTCCTGCAGCCGCCGCGTCGTGCTTTAGTTGTGTGTCACAGGGTTTGTGTGGAGCGGAGGATGTCACTGCACTCTTCCCTCTACTTCCTATGTGAACCTTTTCAGCTTTATAATGTGGGGGGGCTGCTTTGCTGGATTCATGTGCCTGCCACTCTTATTTTGCCACTACATGCCATGCTCAGGTTTGGGGGGTGGACCCCCTGACCTTCTCCTCCCCCCCCATTCCTGGCCCTGATCTGTGGTGGGGGAGTGACAGGATCATTTAAATAAGGTGCCACATTTTTCCCATCTCTGGCACATCGAGGATCCAGCGCTTAATTAAGTTTCTGTGTCTCGTGTCACGCGGCCGGAGTGACCCGTACTCTGTGGCCCCGGTCAGACCTCCTCTGCACGGTGGCCGCACTGTCCCTTCGGGGGTCCCTTCCCGTGTCCTGCCTCTGTGAAAGCGCTCCGTCTGGGCCGGCCCCTTGTCACTGGATGATCTGTGAGGCCATGGTTGGACTTTTAAAGGAACTCCGACGCAGTTAGGATGCGGGCGGGGGGCACGGCGTAAGCGGCCCTGATGATGAGGGGGCTCCACGCTCAGCGCCCCCCACCCCAGGCCCCCGCTGCCGCCACCACATACCAGCCACTGATTGAGATTTATGCACTGACTGCTGTCCAACTCCCCTGCCCCCCCCTTTGGCTGGCGTGAGGAATTCCGATGCGGAGTTGCTGTCGGTGTTCACGTCATCAGCACCCCGCTTCATACACTTTCCATCACCCCCACCCTCCAATTAGGCCCGGTCAGCTTCGCCGGTCTTGTGTCAGTGAGACAGAGAGACTTAGGCATGGACGTATATGGGGTGCTGATCCCAGCTGCAGAGGTGTTTTGTTTTAATGTCCCCTGCCTCCCCTTAACTGTGGTTTGGACAAGAACCCAGAATCTGCAGTAGTTCTGCCCCCGCACCCCCTCCCCCCACCCACATGTTTGTGGAGGCGGAGTTCTGTCACTGCTCATTTGGTGTGTGTGCAGCGGCAGCCCTTTAAGCCCCACCTTGACAGCAAGCCGATATTTATCATTAATCCCCCCCCCCAAAAAAAAATCTTATTGCCGCATCCATTCTGCCTCCCCCCCAAACCTGATTAGCATGCTGTACTGCAGATGTCCCTGTGCTGAATCCCTTCCCCCACCCCCACTCTGGGCCAGGTTAATGGCAGTGGTGTGTGTGTGGCGGAGGGGGGGGGGAGCCGTGTGATTCCCCTGCTTCCCTTTTATCTTGCACATCTGTTGCCTTTCACCTGCCTGCTTTGCTGGGGGTGTGGTTCTGGAGCCTCTGTGTCCTGAATGACACGTGGCAGTGATGGGATGCTCATGTCAGGCGGGGCGGGGGCTCTCGTCGGGGCGGGGGCGCTGGCCGGAGCGACGCTGGCCTGTTTGCTATCGGCTCAGTGTTCAAAGTGCCCTGGCAATGGTTGGATCCGACGCCATTAGTTTAGGGGCTCATCCCCTCTCCTCCCCAAGACACAGTGACCTTGAGATGTTCTGAAATGTTGAAGCAGATGTTTTTCCTCACGCTGGAAGGCGTAAAGCCCCTGAATGCTCAGCTTTGTGTGGCAGTGGTGCGTCTTGCGGCCGCCCGCTCGTGTCCCCACTAATGGGGGCCTCGTGGAGTCCGGCCTGCCGACGGGGCTCGTGCCGCCGGTGACGCTGCAGTCTTATTCACTTCGGCTGCTTAGCCGTCCCAATTTAATCAGTTTCGCTCACAGGGGAACATTTAGAGGGAGATCCTGTCTTTCTGTGAGTGCACCACCCCTGCCCCTGGGGGGGGGCGTGTGACCAAGGCTGGCCTGACTTTTGGCTCACTCTGAGGGACTCACCGGGGGGGTTCTGATGTGGCTCCGCCTCCCCGCCAGAACTCACCCGCCCCCCACTTTTGGATAATGCACTCGATCGCAAGCTACATCTGATGGAAGGTTTTATTTTTGTTTTAATAAATGCTTTAGTCTCGACTTATAAACTGTAAAAAATACACAATATTGCACATATTAAATCAATGGCACTTCTTTAAGGTATAGATAAATATCTACATCTCTTTATGCTACAGCAGTCTCGCCAGGATTCCAAACCCCTCACGTACGGGAAGCGTGACAGTCTAATGATGTCATGTACAGAAAGCCAGGGCCCATTGTTAAATTGTGACTTCATAACAAACTGCTGTTGCCAGGATACGTCTCTGGTTCGTGCTGGACAAGAATGCGTTTGGCTCCGGCCTCCGTGAAGCTTTGGCTCGCCGCGTCGTTCCTGT
The DNA here is from genome assembly GCF_048594095.1 of Paramormyrops kingsleyae. NCBI lineage: Eukaryota > Metazoa > Chordata > Actinopteri > Osteoglossiformes > Mormyridae > Paramormyrops > Paramormyrops kingsleyae. Next base: position 17,772,576 of record NC_132816.1, read on the forward strand.
GGCGGCGCCTTCGATTTGATCAGTTGTCTGGGTGGTCGGGCCGGCTGGTGACGGATTGCTGATGGATGCAGACACTTATTCACCTTCTGCAATGGAATTAGCCCTCTTAGGATGTCTTCGATGCTCAACTCTTACGTTGCCGATGGTGTATTAAGACTATGATGCTGGGGGGGGGGGGGGGGGGTTTAATCATGTCTTTCACTGGGGTGGGGGTTTCTAGGGTTCTTCCCGGCCCACACCCCCGTTGTAACGGACGCTTAACCCTTTTAGATTCATGGGTTTAAAATTCCGCATTACTGAGCGTGGTTTCTGCAGTGTGCAGCAGAAGCATCCCTGTTTGCTGGATTTGCACGATCAAATCCAGTAATTGATAGCAAACTCTGCTTAAAGGATAACAAAGTTGATAGTGGTAACAGACAGATGTACCAGTCAGTGTTCTAAATGGTAGAAGTGTAGTGTGCAGTCTTATGCCCTGGTTACTTACCCTTGGCCTTTATATTCTACTTAAATATCCCACCCCCCCCAAAAAAAAAACAAAAAAAAACTTATGCACCATTTTCAGCGCTTCCATAACACCACTCAAGTCCTTTTCACCAAAATACTGTGCCGTTTAAAAACGGGACGAGTAATCTAATTAATCATTATGTCTGTATAGTCCTCTAAAAAAAAAAGAATCACGTTGAGATGCCTAGCTTAACAAATATTCCTAGAAAAATATCTGCCTCATTATTTGTTTTGCAAAGTGGTGCCAGAAGCGATAAAGTCCATAGTGCTTGGCGATGCGCAGAGAAGATCAATGCTGAATTCCGCTTGGGTTTCCTCTCTCTCCGATCCGTCACGCACACGCTGCAGGGGGGCGTCCCCGTCTATCATATATGTATATCCGTCACGTAGCGGGAATGCCGTCCTGCGTGGAGCAGTAAAAAAATGCATCGTGATCATTTTAGAAAAGGTGTTGTGCTTTGCCAGTTTGCGCTTTTGCCTCCTAAAAGCACTTCATGCTCTCTGCTGTATCCGAGGAGGATCCCGTCATGGGTGGAGCAGGGCTGGGGTTGGGGGTGGCAGGAGAATCCAAAAAATGTAAAAAAAAAAAAAATCCAAGTCACTTGTACAAAGGTGACTGAAATGTCTCAAGTAAATAAATAATGAAATGATCCTTTTTCGACTTGGGTGAACGGAGCTGACCATGGATGAGTAAATCCAATTTCCTCGCTTACCTCGTTCATCCACAAATAAATCAGCATGGTCGCAATTTCATGCCCCGTTTCTGCAGATCAGTCTGAAATGTGTTTGAATCCTTTTCGGCGACGGTGACAAAAAAATAAAATAGAATCACTCTGCTGGTTATCGGCTTCCGGCGTAGATCACAAGGGACGTTTCGATATCCAGGGATACTGCAGCGTCGGGTCATATTGGTCCATACAGGTGTATAAAAGAGCTGATTGGCTTTAAGGTCCTCGAAGGCATGGGGGAAATCGATGTATCATAGAAACCAGAGTTTCCAGCGGGCGTGCTTTTTGGACTCTGTTTTGGACTTGCGTTTGGGGGTGGAAGTGAAGACTTCCTGGGCGTAAGGCAGCAACGGAAACTGAGCCTCCTCGTCGGGACACAGTCTCTTCATCAGGGGTAGGAGCTTATCCTCCTGCTGCTTGAAGTCCAGCTCCACACTGAAACAGGGGGAGGACACAGTTAGGGTCCCGGTTAGTGCCCCCCAGAGGTCGTCAGGAGCACCGCAGTCGTGTGTGATGTTAAGGCTGCATACCCGGCACTTTATTCGCTCTGTGTGTTTGATACACTACAAATGTTACTGCAGAAGACATTAAAAACACACATTAATAAATTCTGAGAGTTCGCCTTTTTTGGGAAGGTTTAAGGTGCCTTATTACTTTGGAAATAGGTGAATGAAAGACTGCAAATGGTTATCACATCTTAACAAGCGTGATAATGGAAATTGTGGAGCTTGATTCTGGTTGGTTTGCTGTTCTGCTGCCTTATATGTCTATTGGGTTATGAGGTTTTTTCCCTTTAATTTCAAGAGATTTAAATGAAATTTCTACATGTTTGGGGATTCGCTCACTACTTTGTCGTTAAGGACTGTTCTGAAGCTGTGTTTGGTGGCGCCTGACTGTTTATTACCCTGCTGTGTGTTCCCGGGGAAGGTGAAGTCTGGACTGGCCGTGTGCAGGAAAGCTCAACGTCTTTAGATTACGCTGATTCTGCTGCTTTCAGACAATGAGAAATGGTTGCAATAATGCGTGTTTAGCCCCATTGTGACCCTGCCCTTTAATTAGCCAGACTACAGTGTTTTTAAATTATAGCTGTTTTTTCCTGGAGGTTAAAAAAAAGCAACATTGGGGTTACTAAAGATGTGCCTTAAAGGTGCGAGGTTTGCGTCTCCACATTCGTCAGCGAGGGCCTTTTGTGTTGACATTTGTGCTGTGATTAATTAGTGCTCCCAGCTTACCAGTGCTTATCTTCTTAAACTGTACAGTAATTTCTTGCCGCCGATTATAGCGCACAGGCTGTCTGCTCTGCTGGCCTGCTTAGTCCCGGCTGTGTGCACAGAGCGATTTCTCTGTGTCGAGTAAATAATCAGAGTTCCGCTTCCTCCACATCTCGCACAGACATCAAATATTTAAACCAATCTGGCGAGAACCAATGGAAGCTGGACAAGCCTGGAATCTTTGCATTGCCCATATTCTATGCCGTGTGTGTGTGTGTGTGTGTGTGTGTGTGTGTGTGTGTGTGTGTGTGTGTGTGTGTGTGTGTGTGTGTGTGTGTGTGTGTGTGTGTGTGTGTGAGAAAAGGAGAGCATGATGGGATATGTGAAAACAAACATTCTGACTACATGTGACTTATTGCACAGAGGCTTAGTCAGCTGTCATGCCCCCCGCCCCCCCAAAACTGTAATTCACTCTCTGATGCTTTCATTCCCTAGCAGTGCTGGAAACATCTTCAGCTTCCACTCATAATGTATCAACAACCGTCCTCTTTCTGGTCTCCAAACTACGTTTTGTTACAAAAACACACACGAGAAGTGACACGGAACTGTAACTTTTGTTAAATACCTCTACCCCAAATGCTCCGAACAATTGAACTTCTTGCACCTTTTTAAACTCCTCTCCCAGGGTTTCCCCTCACCCTGTGTCTTGCACTCTCATCGCCTGTAAGTCATCACTGCATTCATTGTCTGTCACAACTGCGTAGGTAGCCTGCGAGATATCTGACAGGCATCTGCGATGTATCGGTGACTGTCCGGTCACGTCCTGGAACGGTTCACAAATAGCGATCGAGTGCTGATTTTGTCAGCGCCAAGTGAATACGATATGCATCTGATCTGGTGCTTTTGTTGCCGATCTCCACAAACTGTCGGTGAGCAGAACATCAGGCCTAAAATTGTGTAGTGTGGAATTAGTGCAACCCGCTTCTTTGTTTTGAAAGATAGGAGTGTTAGCCCGTGAGGGCTTTTCGCTGATCATAAAATGCACGTAACGGCTGTCTGCGCTAATGGCTAATTATTTTGTTTTCAGTAATTCCCCAGTTCATTATTTCTTCCCCATTTAGGGGCAGCAGGTGGCCCTGTGTTTAAAGATGCCGTCTCCTGCCGTCTGAAGTTCCCGGAGGGGGGAGCACTTCTCGGAGACGTTTCTGAGCGTCTGAATGCTAACGCCTTCTGTGGCTCGTTAAACAGAGTGCCGTTTTATGCTGCTTCTCCTTACCCGTCGCAGAGCGACTTTGCAGGCTGCCTGTCTGCAGTGTTGATGGGTAAATGAGAGCAGTGTTATGCAATGAAGGAATTTCTTTGCCTTCCCTCATAACGGACGGGTGTCTGTCTGAAAATTAGGGCCTCAGCACAGGTGTTTCAACACGTCTGCGGCCCCAAAATATTTGTGTTTATATTAGTGCTTGGAATGATCTCAAAAAGTAAGTGTTTGCAGGTGATGACCCACTGCTTTGGGGTCCTTTTGAATGTGTGTCTGTATTGTGCAGTTTAAGGCTCATTTTGCTCTCTGAAAGCTGCTCGCTCCCGTTAAAGACCATTAAAAATCGACACGTTCTCCCCTTTCACCTGGGGGGTGAGAGTCGGAGGTGTCCGGTCGCGGCCTCATTAAAACGGGACACGGTGAAGAGGTGGCCGTCGTGCCTTTTGTAAGCTCACCAGCGGCCTTTAATGAAAGGCTCGTTATCCTCACGGATGGGTTATCGGGGTCTCCTTGCCGCGGTTATCAGCCCCTCTCGGCGCCCCGGCTGCCGTTTCTGCTTCCCGCGGCTGCGAGCCTTGCCCGTTAAGGACGGCCGATTGAGACCCTCGTCTTTGTTAAAGGGACGGAGTTAGCAGCTCGTGCCAACCTTCTGGGCCATGGCGCAGAGCCGTGCTCTTGTCCTCGCCTTCATCTCTGTGCGCGGGTTCGAATTGCTGGCCCCTGACTGTCACCGCACTCAGAAGTTTAACGTGGTTCCATCTTTTTGACGTTGTGGGATTGACATTTCTGATGGACCAAAGCCAACAGCGGAATCAAAGATGGCTCGTGATGTGACACAGCTCCCCTTGTTACCTACTCTCCACCAAAATGAAAGGCCCTCGCTGCCCTTCTGACGGCGAGACACAGAGAATGCCGTACCGTATCCGCGCTCCCCTCCCCTGGCGACTCGTATACTCAGCCTGTCTGACTAAGAGCAGCCGTCGCATGTAAATAAGAGCGATTCGCTGAGGGAATGTATGTACTTCGCCTGCTCCCTCCTCCAGCCCCGTACCCCATCTGCGCCTCCTGTTTAGCACCTTTGCCGAAAGCGGCCTCTGACCTCTGCTGCGCCCCCTGTCTGCGAAAGGTGCTGTATGACGCCGGCTTGGTGCGACATAATTGGATTGCAGGCTTTCCAGGACGTGGCGCTGCAGCTCTAGTGTGTCTGCCTGGGCCGAGGGTGTTTACCTCGTCTATCCTCTTCCGCGCTGAGGATATACTAGCCGGCGGGGGGAGACTGACAGTAAAGCTTTCTGCATGTCCCGCCCCGTGTCCCGTGTCCCATGTCCCGTGTCATGGGTCTTTGGGTGGACTGAGTTGGCAGCCATTTTACTCGTGTCACAGGAGGTAGTGTTTTGGTTTCGCAGCACGGGGGTGGTTCACGCTGGCACTCTTGGGAGAACGGCTTTCGTGCAGCTAGGTGTAATTTAATTGCTCGCCCCGAGGCTAGCGTGGGAACCGAGCGGCTTGATTTGATGCTGAAGTGTTAGCTTGTGTGCTATATGCAAATGAGCTCACTTAACGCTTTGAAGAGAGGGCGCTCTTAGCTGATTGGTAGGGGAGGCAGGTGGGGGTGGGGAGGGGTGTTTAACGTAGGTCACGTGACCTGTAGAGGTCACCTGTACGAAGCCTGGGCTCAGCTGTTATACCACTGGACATGTTACCCACAGTGCTGTGATATATAGGTCCATCTGCATAAATGCATCGTCAGCTTTCTGTATAACGCACATGCTGGCCTGATGAATAGTGTCAGCCTATATGCCGCGTGGGTCACATGCTCACACACGTGATCTAAGGTTCCCGTGTGTTCTCTCTGCATTCCGTCGTCATGATTCAAGCTGTGCAGGAAAGTAATGGAAGATCATCTGGTCCTGGGGAGGCAGCGTGAGCAAAATGAGAATCGCTTCTCTTATCGAGCAGCTTGGTGTGGAGCCTTTGCCAGCCCTGTAGGGGGCACTGTTGCGGTCTCACAGAAAGGGGAGGTGCTAAAACCATGGTGGTGGTTGTTATGGCTCTTTCAACCATTTGTCTCGCTCGATAATTTATAGGAGCAGCTGAGTGCCTCTCGGTTAGAGGTGGAGTTGCTGCTAGTGTTGGTGCATCTTGGTGCATCTTGGCGCATCTTGGTGCATGCCATGTCGTGTGTGTGTGTGCATTAGGTGTGTCTGACTTTTGAGGCTTCAAAGTGAGTGTGAAAGTGAGGGGGGGGATGGTGGAAATATCTGCGACTGGATTCCTAATGATTTTTTAAAGTGCTTGAAGCAAGAATGTTGTTGGATTAGGGCCGGCTATTTTAATAGCATCTTTTAGTCTGTGACCACTTTATAGTTCTGATTATTGCAGCATATGATCAGTTTTTGGCTCTAATGTTTGAGAGGGGTTCTGGGTGTGATCCTGAAAATCCGCGCCGTGCCGCAAGCCCCAGCGGTAAGTGCAGTCACGCTTCCCTCCTGCCGAGGCACTGCATTTTTCATCAGTGAGTGCTGATCACGGATGGGGGGAGAAAAAGCTATCATTCTCCCGGCAGTCTTCCTGCCATGGGCTCTGGGGGGGCATCATCCATTTAGCCCTGCCCGGGAGCCTCCGTGCATTTGTGATACTCATCTACCTCCCCCTCTAAAGCCCCCATCTCTGTGCCAGTCCCCCACCTCCCCAAAGGCTGCACCCCCACCCCCCCCCCGAAGAACAGTAACCTCGATGAGTGGGACGGCGGATCCATGTGTCACGGTTCTAGGTTTCGGCCGGTTGGGTTGCTCCCCCGAACCCAGAGTACGGCGTCACGTAACGTTCGTTTGTCACGACGGCAGTGAGGCGGGACTGACCTGTAAATAATGCAAGCGCTGTTTCGACAGGTGTCGCAGTTGGCCGTGTCCTGTCCGGTCCGGTACGAGAGGCTGGAAAGACAAAGAGCACGGATGAGTGATTGAGGGAAGCCTCTTGGGCGCCCCCTCTGGTCATGTCTCCTTAGCGTGGCCTGAATCAGGATAAATGTTGTTTCCTGAACGTGAATATATACACCCTGCCCCATCTCCTTCCTCCACTTCTCCAGAGCTTGTGTGCAATAGCGATGTCTCTGGATTTTGTGGTATTATTCTGATTTAGCTCACAGGCATGGACAGATTCTCTCATCCTAGTGTTCACTGCCATGAACAACAAGGTGATGATATTTTGGAAGCCATGCTTAGCCTGGGTCCTGCTTCTAAATGATCTACCGAAAAGTTTGCTTTGCGTCCTCCTCTTGTTTGGGGCTCGTTGTGTATTCTAGATCAGCGATTGGAGTCTGGCAAGCTGTAAATATTGCATCTCCAGGCAATTCTTTTATATCGTCCTTTAAAAGGACGTAATCTATGCCGGGACTGAATTGTGCAGTCAGCAACCTGCACTTCTCTGCCGCTGACTGTTGAGTGCGCCGATGTTTTGCCCTTATAATTAAAACCCATGAAAGTGGATTTTTTTTTTTAAACCAGATCAGACTTGCGTGGGTCTTGTGATTTTGTGTCTTGGCTCTTTATATGTTTTTCTTTTTAAACTTTTAATCAGATTGAGGTTTGTTTGGCTGCTGTGCTTGGTCGTTTTTGTGTGTGACATGCCCAAGCATGATTCTTGAAGCTGATGGATGAGCCACACGCGTTTCATCCTGCCGAGATGGAGAGCGCCCCGTGACTGGTCATCTTCTGGGCACTTACCGCCTCTGAAATGTATTGCGTATGCTCCGAGACTAGTCACGCTCCACCTGTTGTGGATCAGACGTCAGTCGCGTGATCATTTGACATATTAGTACAGCAGAGTGGTTGTGGTTGATCTCAGTGGGGTTCCCTACTTGGGTATGAGAATTAGCAGGGGGAGCTAATCCCAGCGAGAAACGGGACCGAAGCCGGCAAAGTAAAAATGAACTGGGTGGGAGACCTATGTCAGGTGGGCTGAAGAGTGCCCCCTGCTGGCGTGCTGGCCAAGCGCGCCGCCTAGCCCCCTCCTTCCTGAAGGCTCGGCCCCTCTCGAGTCTCTGCCCCTGCGGTCTCATCTACACCAGACGGCATCGCTGTGGCTGGTATCAACACGGTTGTCCTCCATCATGTTGGGTTTGCGACCGGTCCCTGCCGGTGTGTAATTACCGGCTGTCGCCGACTCCCTGATGAATGATGGGAAGGTGCGGTGACCCCCTCGCGTCACCGACGAGTGATGGGCCACCTCAGCCCTGGGGCGCCTGCAGGCACGAATCGATATCCGACGGGAGGGTGTTTGGGATGCCCTCTGCTTCCCCCTCATCCCCCCCCCTCATCCCCATAGCTAAAAACAAACCTGGGGGGCGTCTACATGTAACTTTCCTACAGCCTGCTGTGTCCCTAAGTGCCCGAATCAGGGTTAGGGTTAGAAAGATTACGGCTTTCTGAGATATCAGACGACATCTGATTAGCTAATGGAACCAGCGAAGCCACAGTTATTTGCCAGTGACACCCCCTCCTGATAATAGAGCAGCCAGGGGGGTGTTTCTGAAGGGCAGACTAGCTGAATGCTTGTTGTGTGATGAGTGAGGGGAGAGTACACTTAGAAAAGTAGAAATTGCACTTGAATTTTTAAATATTTGAGAAAAAAAACAAAATACCGTGTTTCTCTTCTCACAATATCGGTCATTGACTGATATTGGCTGACCTTTTGTGGTCTTTGTCATCATTCTCCGTTAACAGGTGTGTGGTCTTGCTCTTATCAGCTGAATCGCTTCTGTCCTGCGACAGGAGGTCCGGGCTGAGGTGGTGGGTGCGTCTGTCATCCAGACCTCTCAGTGCCGTGTCTGGGGCCGACGTGTGAGCCCCTTGTGTCACGGGGGAGGGCAACGATCACACTGGGTCACGCATCTTCTGACATCTCTGCCCTGAACCTCTCCACGTAGCAGACGGGGATCTGTCGCGTTCTAGGCGTGGCACAGACCTCGCGAGCCTCTACTCGAGATTCTCCTCTGACTTTAAAGCGGTGTTTCTCAAACCAGTTTTTGGGGACCCACACACAGTCCACATTTTTGTTCTGGAGCAAAGATGTAGGCTGCCTTGCAGGGGGCCTTGGGGGGGGGGGGCATCTGGGGGTCTCCAAGGAAGGGGTTGGGAAACGCTGCAATAACGGATTGTTGTCCTTTTCCTTTTTTTTTCATTTTCAAATCTATAACGTTTTTCCTTCGCTTAAATCTGTGCAGCCAGCCGCGTATCAAGTTTCACATCAACAAAAGCTGTGAGGAAATTACTGACAGTGTGAGTGAGGCACCCGCGACGCTAACTGGCTCTTGTGGTCTGAATGGAAACCGTGCCGTTGTGTTCTACCACCACGCTGCTTTGTGTGTCGGCAAGCAAAGCTAACTCAGGGAAATCGGCTGTACAACGCAGCCTTTGTGATACAATGCCGATAACATTATTGCCATTTTGGACACCCCCTCCCACGCCCCACCTGTCAGCGCTCCATGCTTATTAAAGGTTGAATGTCTTCCGAAACGGAAATGAAATTCCGATGTTGACACGGGATTCAGTACCTTCGCAGAGACCCCTGCGCTGTTTTCGGATTCAGATTTGAAACCGGAAAGGATCTGCCATCGAAAGCCCAGCCAAAAAGGTAATTATCCAGTATGGCGGAACGAAAAGGTTTTATTTCATCCGGAATGTTGTTGTTTAATCTTCCCCAGCGTGTTTCGCAAAGTGTGAATCTGCATGAATCGAGGGTTACGGCGTGGATTCGAAATCCCAGGCATGCCGTTTTGGGCCTTGTTTTGAGATGCTGCTTTGGGTGGAGGACCCGGCATGTCCTTCACGGTGCCAGCGAGGTTCTGATTGGTCCCTGCATGTGCTTCACGGAGCCGGCGAGGTTTTGATTGGTCTCTGGCGACCAAGTGGGGAAACGGATTCCCAATCCTGGTCGTGAATGCCCCTCTGAGCCGCAGATGAAAGTATTGCACAAGCAAATGTGTTTCCTCTTTTAGAAAGGAAGACCGAGTTCTGCTTGCACCCTGTTTATGTGCTGAGCCGCTGTGCTCGTCTGCAGGACAGCAGCGCCTGGCTCGAAATCGGGATCAGAATTCACCTAAACGTGAAGTAGGTCAGTGTAGTTTAAAGCTGGAAGGGGTGCATGAGACTGTAAAACACTCCCAGCTAAATCAGCACCCCCCCCCCCCCCCCCCCCCTTCTGGCTGCTCCCCCCCCCCCCCCCGACAGATGCTCATCAGGAACCGAACATCTGCTCACAAGCAGGGCTTTCACCTGGCAGCCAAGGTCCAGTCCCTCTTTTTGTGGACTTTAGTTCTATTTTTAATGATATGTTAATGGCTTTTAAGGGGGTGTGGGGGTGGCAAGGCGCACAAGGCTGAAAGCCCCCCATGGTGGATGGATGGACTGTTCTGCTTCGCAAAGTGATTCTAATTTGGATTGGGTTGTGATTTTGAGCAGCGCCCCCTAGTGACTGGCCCCTTAATGGGTGGTGGGGGACACATAGATAACGCAGCCCAGCGGCACCTCGCAGCCGTTTGCTGGAGTGCATCTGTTTATCCGCCCTGACATACGGCTTGTGGCTGTGTAATACTTAACCATTGGCGAGATTAGAGAAACATCATCTGTGTTTACATTCCGTGTTATTAATCACATCCAACGTGAAGAATCGCGTGTCGGTAGCAGCCTGCCAACCAGTATGTTCAGCGATGGCAAGACACTCCGATTAAAAATGGCTAAATGTTGAGAAGATCTGTGCTTCCTGTGCCGAAGTCCAGAGTAGCTGGGGGGGGGGAGACATAGTCACACGGCGGCTTAATCGCACACACAGACGCCGGTCTGAAATTCAGCCACCATTTTCAGTGCAGTTGAGTGTGGCTGCGGGGGTGTGTGTTTTTATTTAATGTAAGGCCTTCATCTTCATAACACCCCAGCCAGCTGGAGCAGATGCTGGCGCTGGCTGCTTAGGCAGAGAGCAATAGCCAATGTGACCCCCCCCCCCCCCCACATCCTGAATATTCCTGTTTACCTCCTGCACGGAAGCGTGAAACAAAGCAGATTCCGAATGAGAGGCGTGTTGGACGAGCTGGAAACGGCGTGCGTGAGCTACTCGCGCGGGAATCGCTCGGCGCGTAAACGGACAGACATCTATCTGGGGGAAGTTGCTGCTCGCTGCGCTGCCCCTCAGAGGCGAAGCATGGGAACTGCGCTGACACAGACTGACACGTACTGCACGCCCGTGTGTGCATTAGTTGGATAAATGGGAGTGTATTTGTCCAAAACTGAGCACGTATAGATAGGGAAATTAGTCACGAGAGAAAACAGTGCCTTAGAGACCCAGATTTCGTCATTAGTCAGTTTTGATGAGATAATAGTTATTGAGACTTATGTTGGACCCACATGTTTCGGTGCCCAGAGAGCTGGGGGGGGGATTAAGGGCCTTGCTCAAGGAGCCGCAGACATGGCGAGGCTGGGCTCGAACCGGCGACCTTCTGATCACCTGCACAGAGGTTTAGCCGCCTGAGCCACATGCTGCCCTAGTTACGGTGTTTTGCAGTTGTGGGGTGGGGGAGTCGGGCAGGCTTCCCTTACCCTTCTCGGTGAGCTTCTCCCTTCTCCAGCTCCTGGATGACGCCCAGTAGGACTTTGATGGTCTCCTGGCTGGAGCTTATCAAGCTCTCCATCACCTGCAGCTGCGCCTTGAGGTCGCCGTCCTGAGCCACGGGTACGATCTGCCGGCAGGCCTGCGGGGCGGCGCCCCCTGCTGGCTTTGCCGCATTCCCGACGGGGCGGCGAGCAGTGTGGCACTGCGCTGGCAGTCCGTTGATGCGCGCCCCCTTCTTGCGCTTGCCGCGTGCAGACGGACTCTCGACGCACTCCACCTGCGTCAGCGAGTTCCAAGTGATGGGCCCCGTCACCCTGGAGCCTGAGTCCTGTGGGGCACTGGCCGGGGGCGGCCCCTCCGGGCCGGGCAGCTGCCGCTTGGCCGGCGGGGTAGAGTGAACCTCCCCAGCGGGGAGCCGCACCTCCTTTACGCTGCAGATCTGGAAGTCGGCCTCCACACTGCAGTTGGAGGCACAGGTGCGGCTGGCGACGCAGCCGGGGAGCAGTGCATCGTCCAGGCAGTTCCGGGCCGGGTGGGGCTCTACGGTGGCGACGCACTGCGCAGTGTGCAGCAGGGCGCGCGTCTTCTCCACTGCCTTCCCGCCACACCGCGCCTCTGCCGCCTTCTCGAACCCGCCGTCGCCGTGCCCATCGCAGGCCTCCGCTAAGGCCGCATGCCCCTTGGCACTGTGCCCCTTCTTGCGCTCAAACGGGAAGGTCTGGTAGCGCCTGCACAGGTGTGGTGACGTTTGCACGCCGGTGCTTCGCGTCACGTTGGGGATGGAGCGGCGTGCCGGCACCGTCATGTATTTGCGGTACGCCGCTCTGCGGGCCGCCGGCCGCCTGCCTCGGCCGGCCGCCTCGCGCTGCTCGTTCTGCGCCTCGCAGATGTCCTTGAAGCGCACCTGCAGGGCCTTGTTCCGCTTCCTCACCTGCCGGCCCGGCTCCGCGCCGCACCGGGCATCCAGGGCCAGTGTCGGGCCGCCCTCGGAGTCGGACTCGGAGTTGGCGATGGCGCCCTTGCTAGCCTCTTTGCTCCCCATGGTTCCTGGAAACAAAGGAGGGGGGATTTCAGTGGGGGGTGGGGGGGCAGAGCCACACACACATGCAAGCACAGCCTCAGCCGCCAGGTACGCTGAGAGCCGCCTGGCGGTTTCGGATGACGAGCAGCTTGCGTGACGCTTACGTTTGTCCCATTTGCTCTGAGCAGTAATAAACCATGATGATGATAAATAAATGGTAACAAATGGTGTGGCTGCCAGATATTTACCGAGCTGGTTTTTTTTTGGGATTTTATCCTCGAGCCCAAGCCCAGCAAATTCTCTGCTCTGCTCTGTACGTAATTTAAACGGTCTGGTAATCGAGTGTAATTGTTTGAAATGCACAGTGCCTTTTAATGCAGTTCTAGTGCAGCATTCTGAAGTGTTCCTCTTTCGAAGGCATTTTGATGCGATCCGAGTCGAAACAGGAAGTGCCTGGCCGACTTCCTGCGTGCCGTTGACCGCATGCCGAATGCAGGGCTGATGCCTGCGACCCGGTTCCCTTGCGCACTGCTGTCGGTGACCGTGCAGAATGTCACCGCCCTAGGGGTCAGTTGTCAAGGGCATGTTTAGAAATGCGTTTAATGCGCTACGTTTAGCAGTGACAAAGGTGCCTTGGTGACGGGGGCACGCCCCTCTGCATTTCGCCAGTGTATCCTTGGTTACCTGCCTGACGTGCATTTGCTCTGCCTGAATCTCTGTGCTGTGATTCCCGCACGTACAGCTCAACCGTAGGTGGCATTTGCCTGACCATTTTGTGCCTGCAGCTGTTTATTCCCTGGGGGGCTCCGGTCTGGGGGGAGGGGATGAGGGCATTTGACCATCAGGGGGGTTTCTCCTCACTTATGTAAGTCGTCTGGCTAAGGCCGTCTGCCAAATGCCGTGAATGTAAATGTCCTCGGTTCTGTGCTGCCGTCGTGTGTGTATGTGCGTGTATGAAAATGGGCTTGCATGATGAAGGTTGTGCTTTAGCGTGATTTAAACATCGCTACAGCACATGCGGTCACACATCTGATGTCGTGACACAGACCCCCGTACATAGACCGCCAGGTCAGCACCTCCAGAGCCCCATTCAGCCTCATCTAAACTGCAGGAGCCGGTGATACTGAAACTCTTTATGAAGGCCTTATCCTGCTTTTTGTGACATCCAGGATCCAGAACCGCTTTTGGTTCATTTTGCTGTGTTAGTAAAGTTTGTCTCAGTCACTCGACAGCAGGCCTGGCAGCAGGCCTACCCGCAGGCCGCGAAATCACATTAGGCAGCGCAAGGATAACACAGCTGCACGCATCCAAAAGCAGAATCTGCGCGCAGTGCGGCATTTCATGCGTGAGACCCTCCGGCATTGCGCGTGTTGTGGCTGCTTCATCGTCTGCATCGTGGTCGGGATCTTGAACCCTCGACCCAGACGGCGCGCATCGTCGTATGCGGGACCCACACAGAGAAGGTGCCGTTTCACTCGCGTGTCGCAGCCGTTCCTTCTCATTTCAGGATGATTTCACGTTCGTGGTCAGACTCTGGAGTGGGTTTGACCGGGCAGTTCTGGATAAGAGCTGCCGTTGCGATCAGACGTATCAGACGGGCTGTGAATATTCTGAACTGTGGTGCCACAAAGTGAATTTTGCAGATTTATTTATTTTTTTCCCCTTTTCGGTGTCAGGGTGGTAAATGGGTCTCGGTGCACGGTTCTGTGATCTGCAGCAGAGTGCGGGGAACGCTACATTCAGACAGTGATTCCCGACAGGGGTGGAGGTTCTAAGTGTCTGTCAAGTTGCCGCGGTGCTGTGTGGCCCCTGTCGTGATGATCTGCGAGAAGCCGTTACACGACGGCGTCGGGCTCTGCAGTGGCAGCCAGGCAGGGTGCCGGTGCTCGTCTGCTTCCGCGGAGACGGGGGCCCGTGTTACCCCGGGAAACGGTGACACTGAGAGCGCGTCTGCGTGTCTGTAGGGTTGTGATGAAGTGGCCTGCGAGAGCAGCCCTAGTCCAGACGCTCTCGCTGCGAGTGTTTGTTTACTGAACAGCTCATAAGCCTCCGGAATCAATAATATCAGAAACCGGAGCCCAAAGCCGCACTGATGGTTGTAAATTTCATTTCTCCCTCCTGAGATTCTCTGAATTTGGGGTTTCTTAGCAACGCCTGGGATGCCTTCCCTCCATCAAACTGCACTGCTTTTTTTTTTTTTTTTTTTAAGGTAATTAACGGAACGATCTTGCAGTTATCGTACCAGTATCGATTCCAGCCGAGTTCTTTGTGGCGCATTTTTCAGGGTTCCTTCTCTCGGCCGACGCCGATACCAGCCGCAGACGCGCAGGCAGAGAATGCAGTCAGCTGAAACACTCGGCGAGATCTATAAAATCAGGCTGCGCTCTAATGGTCTCTACCCTGGTGGCTTTCTTGGGATAAAAGCATTAAACGCTCAATGCGAGTGAGTAAAATGCAGCCCTGTTGTGAAAACAGGTCAGGACGCGATTTACCGTCAGCTCCGCGGCGATCGCCATGTTCAGACGCCGCCTTGATTAATTTTTTCCTCGAGCTGAATTATGCCTCAGCTCTGATTAATAAATGCCTAAGCTTTATTGATTATTTCTATTTGGGAATGCGGTCCTCCACATGAGGGGATTGAGCTTGTGGGAGGTACCATACGCTTCACTGTGGCCAGTGTGGATATCACAGCGAGCCCCAGAGCCCCCCCCACACACACACACACACACACACACACACACACACACACACACATCACATGGCTCCCTGCCTGCCACAGCCCAGGTAAATTTCTCCGTCTCTGGTGATAATGCCCCCAGGGTCCGCTGACCTCTGCAGTGCCCCTCGGCTGAGGAATGGGGGCGCTGTCCTCGGGAGACGCCGCTGCCCGGTGAGAGCGCTGTCCTCGGGAGACGCCGCTGCCCGGTGAGAGCGCTGTCCTCGGGAGACGCCGCTGCCCGGTGAGAGCGCTGTCCTCGGGAGACGCCGCTGTCCTCGGGAGACGCCGCTGTCCTCGGGAGACGCCGCTGCCCGGTGAGAGCGCTGTCCTCGGGAGACGCCGCTGCCCGGTGAGAGCGCTGTCCTCGGGAGACGCCGCTGTCCTCGGGAGACGCCGCTGTCCTCGGGAGACGCCGCTGCCCGGTGAGAGCGCTGTCCTCGGGAGACGCCGCTGCCCGGTGAGAGCGCTGTCCTCGGGAGACGCCTCTGCCCGGTGAGAGCGCTGTCCTCGGGAGACGCCTCTGCCCGGTGAGAGCGCTGTCCTCGGGAGACGCCGCTGCCCGGTGAGAGCGCTGTCCTCGGGAGACGCCGCTGCCCGGTGAGAGCGCTGTCCTCGGGAGACGCCGCTGCCCGGTGAGAGCGCTGTGCTCTGTGGCTCGGGAGTCGAGCTTCCGGCTGACCGCTCAGACATGGCGATTACGAGTCAAACTGCTTCTTAAGACGTCCAGGGTTCGTTCGGGGCTCCTGACTGCCTTCACGGTGTGGTCTCTGCCATTCATCCGCCTGTGTACGCCTGGCCCGCCCCCGCCCTCTCAGACCGACTGAGCCTCATCTGGAGGTACAGTATGGGAGGGGGTGCAGCCAGGATTATCTGCATCTGCGTCACTGGGAAGTCACTCGGCCGCAGCACTTCGGAGCGCGTTCACACTATTCTGGGGAAGCTGAAGGATTTTTATAGGTGTTCGTGTCCAGGGCTGGTGTTTTTCTGGAGAGCTCGGCAGAGCAGGATCTGACCTTGTGAGAGTTACACAATCGCGGTTCATACTCCATCTCCAAGGCCGTGTTGTGTCCCTCACTTTTTTCATTCTTACACTGTGAACGTGCCCCTCCCCCTCCCGGCTGCTCCGGCTGCTCTGAGTCAGATCATCTCCCCCCAGGTCGTG
Source organism: Paramormyrops kingsleyae (assembly GCF_048594095.1). Taxonomy (NCBI): domain Eukaryota; kingdom Metazoa; phylum Chordata; class Actinopteri; order Osteoglossiformes; family Mormyridae; genus Paramormyrops; species Paramormyrops kingsleyae. The sequence goes on from NC_132816.1 coordinate 17,788,787, forward strand.
GCGGCCTGCTTCCCCATCGCCTCCTCAGAATATGTGTTAATTTGTGCCTGACTGATAGCTGCCTTTGTGCAGGGAGTGGGGGGGGGGGGGGGGGGAGACTCACTGTTTGTGTAATTAAAGTGAGAGCCAGTGCTGCGGGGTAGTCGGCATGGAGTGCCGCCCTCAGGGTCGGGGGCTGGGCATGGCCGCGACAGGCATGCCAACCCGCCGGAGTGCCCTTGGATCCGGGTCTCCTCGCAGGGCCACGTGTCAGATTAATGTCATCTGCCGTCTTCCCTCACGCCGCTTCCAGATGCTCTGCTCGCCCAGCGGAGCTCACGTCCGTGAATCAGACAATGGGCTCTGAGATCCTATTTCCCCCCCCAGAGGTCTGGTGGTCACAGACACAGTGCCCCCCCCCCCCCACTAGCTGACCACTAAATAATCAGAGAATCTTCCCTGACCATTTGGTGCTTAGGGAGCTGAAGGATTACGGACGATGCATCGGCTCAAATCGCGGCGGTAATCCGGCAAAATCTCCTTATACACTCAGGAGTGGATCGGCGTGCCGCCGGACATGGGCGACACTGTCCTCATGCCTGACCTCCGGCAGATCCGGTGGGGGCGTCCGCCGGTTCAGAGACTAATGCATTTCGACTGTAGCAAAGTTGTTTGGACTGCCACAGCCGAATGTGGCTCTTAAGGGTTCCCGTTTGTTTATTTATAACCCCTTCCATCCCCCGCCCCCTTGAACCCCCCACGCTTGAAGCTGGGGCTTAGTGGATTATCCTCCGCGTCTGCCAGGGTCCCCAGCATGCATGCTCCACCGATGCCTGTCTTTCTGGCGGGGCAGCTGTGGTGCACTGCAAGGCGGGCTTTTTTGGAACGGAGCGGGTTGCCGGAGAAGCACTCGCCCTCTATCTGCCTGCGTACGCATGGCCAGAACGTGCCGTAGCGGCGAGGACAGCGTGACATGGGAGGCGTGAAGCCGTCTGCGGATTTTCCTCACTCTGGCGGCCCAGCTGCTGCGTCGTCACATGCGTCTGCATCTGAGCGGGACCCTTGGGGATGCCGTCCCTAAATAACAGCCTGGAAAATCAGGCCTCGCATCCAAACCGCCACCTTCCCCCAGAGAGCGGAATCCACCTCTCCACGTACAGACGGTGTCTTTTTTTGGGCCAGGTGGTGAACCGGCAGCCGTCCGTGTCCCACCCTCCCGTTGCATCTCCACCGTCTGCGCGAACGTCATCCGGCCTCTACGCTTTGACGCTCCTTTTTCCGAGATGTGTATCTCGCACCTGGCGCGTCGGAAAGGTCGCGCAGCAAGGTGACGCGCGGCCCGCGGCCGCCGGCCCGGTTCCCTGATGGGGGTGCACGAAGCACCCGGTGACTTGTGAAGCCACACCTGTGTGTTCACGAACAAGAACCAGGCTCATTTTATCCTCCGTGCTCCCCAAGCTTGTATGACGGCCTTATCTAAGCGGCGAGGTCTGATCCCGGTGACCGATATGGCCTCCATCTTAGCGAGGCACTGGCCACAGATCCCCGCTTTTGTACCCGGGACCGCAGACACACATCAGGGACCCGTGTCCTCGTGCGGGGGGATGCCACTTGCCTCGCCTTCTCCTTGAGGAATTACCAGACGCCATAACAAGGCATGACCCAGAAAACAAATTAGTCCCTAATTCCGCTGACGGAAATCCCCCCTCCCCTAGAGCATGGCTGCTTGCGTGTGACGTTTGTGGTTTCGTTATACGTTCGTTTAATATTCACTCCTGTGCAAAGAGTGTTTCTCGCTCGTTTGGCTTTTTCTGTAGATCTACAAGCAAATCCAGCGACTCATATGATGGAAGACCCATCATTAATGTCGTCATAAGGCATTACAATTCTAAAACATGACGAACAAGGACATTAGTGCCATAGCATGCGAGTAATTGCACTGTAATCTAAGTGCTGTGTGTCAGTTCTAAGGTATGCGTTGCAAAAAGGCTTTTGTTTATGTTTTGTTTGCATGGTACCATTGATTGTTTAACAAATTATGACCGTTCCATCTCTGTGGTCACTGCCAGTAACACTGCCATTGTTTTTGAATGTTTTACTTTGTAAACGGGAGAGTGAGAAATGGTTTCAGTGACTGGTTTGTTTGGTATGTGTGTTGTCATTTTCTCAAAAGAGATGTGAGTTTTTGTCTTTGTGAATGTGGAATGTTTCTCTGTGGATGTAGATTAGATGGCCTAGTCGCAGTGTCTTGTTTTTATTCTAATACTCATGCTAATAAAGTCGTGCAATTAGCCCTTGTAAAACAAAGCCCCCCCAATTAGAGCTCCATTGCAGTGAGCCTTAGTGGGCCCTGATGGTGCCCCTCAATGAAAGCTCTCTTACCAGGGGTCCGCGGGGGTTCTAAGTCCACTGTAATGACAGAGCCCCCTGCTGGAGGTTTTTTTCTTTGCATGCAGCAATACTGAGCTATGCTATTAATGTGAAGTCACACATCGGGCTCAGTACATCATTCTGTGAAAATCACTAGCCTAGAGAGGGCGAATAAACCCCCCCCCCCCACCCCCCCCTCAGCCTTTCATGTTTGTTTCATTTCGTCTAGTGATTATGATAGTCACGCTGTCATTTCAGTGCCTGCCCTGTTACGGCTCCGTGACCCCGTGACCTCGCGCCTGTGTTTAAAGGAGCCCTCAGCTCTCCCCAGGCCTCCCCACCCTCTGCTCCACGGGACCTATAGCGCTGGGGTCCCAGGTACGGGAGAGAGAGTGGGGGGGGGGGGCTTTACCAGGTGTCTCTGCGTGCCTTGTCTGCGGCGGCCATTTCCACAAGGGGCTGGGATACAGATAAGCAATGGCATCGCAGCACCTTGTACCCGGGCGCCGCCCCCAGAGCATCCGTTGCTTTCTTTGAGAGCGCCCCAAGAGGATGAGCCCTGAGTTTTGGGTTTGAAGTTGCCCCCCCCCCCCCCCCCATGCGCTCTCTGCATACAGAGCCCGACTGCCTTTGAATGTTAAGTGTTCTCCTGCAGTAGCTCACGTCAGTCTCGCATCCTTGCCGTCCCTGTGCGTCTCCCATGTGTCTGTGGACTGGCCGGTCTGGTTCGGCTTCTCACAGGGACTCTGCGCGTCACGCCACGAGCCTGTCCCCGATCTCTGCGTCCCCATCCCCGTGCCAACAGCATACACGCGAACCGCTCTGGACAGAGCCGGCGTGACGTGCGTCAAGCCGGCAGCTGCGTGTAAAAATGCAGCATCACGCTGCGTGGATCATTACCACCAAAGCAGCCCCCCGCCGGCTCATCTCACCGCCGCCCAAACCCCCTCCTTAAAGCCGCCACAAACTTCAGCATTTTTTCCTCAAACTTCTTAACCGTAGCCCCCCCACCCCTCTTGAAACTTAGCGATTCTACTGCGTAACTGCGCCTCAGCCTTGCGTGAGATGGACAGCACATGCGTCACAGATGCTTCCTGATTCTTCTCATGCCTGAGCATTGATAACCTTCCCCCACCCCCCCCCCCCCCTCACCGAGCTCCCATCTGGGACGCTGCACTACAAACTCCTGCCCCCCCCCCCGGCCCCCAAATTTGCTGGAGAACAACACACTTTAAAGCCACCTACGTATCAGGGAGTCTCTCCCCTCCTGCCCGAATTCACCTCGCACTCCGTCAGAGAGCCAAAGTCACAGCGACTTACCTTCAAAGGGGTGGGGGGGGGAGGATTCACCGGATCACTGACAGGAAGGACGAGACCCCCACCTCTGCCGGCGCATGTCCGTCGCTTCAGCAGCGTAGAGCGCTGCGCGGCTCTGCCATGCTGGTGGCAGTTCCAATAGTTGTCTCTTGTTGGGAGCGCTGTTACGGAGAGAGAGGAACGAGCGAGCGGGGGGGGGGGGGAGAGAGAGAGAGAAAGAGAGAGAGCGCGCACCGGAGCCCCAGTGAGCCTCAGGCTGCCCGTTCTGCCCCCCGTGTCGGTGCCCGTCCGTCTGGCGCCGCTCTGAAAGCGCTCAGCCGAGGCAGCCGGGTGCATGGAGCATCCCCACAGTGCAGCTGCAGTCCCTGCGCGCAAATGTGCATGTGTGCGAGCATGAGGTGTGTGTGTGTCTGAGTGTGTGTTAGTGTGTGGGAGATGGGGAGGAGGGGGTGGGAGAGAGAGGAGGAGGGAGGGAGGAGGCTGGGCGGGAGGGGGCTGCCGGGGATATCCAGCGCGTACGGACTGCAGCCGCCGCTCTCACTCGCACGCTAGCTCGCACATGCCAGCGGCAACGGCGGCAGCTGAGAAGCCCCTCATCCCGTCAGCTGAGCCGGTATCCTTGGTGACTCCATCGCCGTGGAGACGTTATGTAAGCCGTACGGCTGGGGTCCTTGAAGGGGAAGCTGTGAAGCTGTAATAATGCATCAAAGTCTCTTAACCGGATGCCGGCTGCCCACGTCGAGCGGCGAGTAGGAGAGCGGCTGTGTGTGTGTGTGTGTGTGTGTGTGAGGAACTCCTCGCTCAGCGGCGCCACCGCGAGACGCGTCCCAGCTTAACTTCCACCCCCCAGCAGGCGTGTCCCAGAGATGGTGGGGGCGCTATGCCCCACACCCATCCTAACTAATATTCTCTTTCTCTCTGAGTCCCCTGACAGCCAGCATCTGTCCAGGTGCCCCCCACCCCCCCCAAAAAAATGACTGCTGTATGCTTTTAACCTTCCCTTGGTGGGTTTTACTCCTGGGCTACACCTGCAGTGTGTTCTTTCTAACTCACTGGCTTAACTCGCACCTTATTATGAATGAAAACATCACCACACCTGCCCCCCTCCCCCATTATGTTACATACTGTCCCTGTCCTGTAGGGGGGCGGCAATTGCGTCTCGGGGCACCTTCCCTCATAGTCCTTCGTAGGACAGCCAGTGAGAATTAAATAAACCCCGCCCCATGTGTCATTCCGGTTCGCCAGCAGGTCACCGCGCTGCCGTGAGGAGGGGGGGCACGTCGTCAGGCTGCCCGGTGGCTGCCAGCCTGAGGGTTGCCACCTGCCGGGTCCTGACACCCCATCCTCGACGCTACAGGCAGCGGCACGGACACCTGCTGTCCGTAGCTCCCGGGTCCTTAATTTCCCTGCTCTCCCGCTGAGGTTTTAATGTGTCAGCTCTGACAGCCTGAGATGTCTCCCGGACCACGTGAGGGTAACTTCCCCTCATTCACCGTGCTTCATGACTGTGCCGTTTTTCTGGCCACACGGGTCACGGTGTGTGCAGCTCGTCAGTGTTCGTGTTCCCCAAATGTCCCCAGCAGTCCCTCCATCAAGCTTTCGGATGGGACCCCAGAACAATCTGCTGAACGTTCTTATTGATTTTTATTTATTTATTTATTCGTTTGGGTGTTTCGTGTGCCACGTACTAATGCTCAGGCCCCGCATCCTGTGATGCCTTTTGCTTTATGCCCTCCCCATTATGATTCATATCCACGTTCTCGCCTGCTGGTCATAGTGTTCCAGACGTTTACAGAAGGAACAGAGCGACGAGTAGGAGTAGGTTTTGTGGTCACTGTGTCCTCGCAGCTTTGAGGAGCCCAGAAGATGCTGAGATCTTTGCTCTTTGTGGAGGAATCCTGTGTGTAATCATCCCCCGCAAAGCCTGCTGGTGATTTGCATTTCCGGAGCTCCTCAGGAGAGACACCCTTATGTTTTAAAAAAAATACTGGACTACTTTCTTTCTTGACGAGATGCATTGTTTATGCGGGATCCCTGCCCTTTCATCACTCCAATCAGGTGAGGTTTTTGATGGCACTCTCGTCGTTCCGCCAATCTCCATCATGGATCCAAGACCGTAAGGCGATCCCTCATTGGCTGGCTGGTGCTATGGAGATGGCAGCCCTGCTCTGTCTCCTCCCGATTTCAGAATCACGTTTCCCCTACTCCATCCCAAGTCGGTGTGTAAATACAGCGCCTTCCCCACGTCTGTGTACGGGGGGGGTCCCAACCCTTAGCATGTGTACCTTTGTGCGCTGAGCCTCCTCCAGTGAAATGATGTTCGTCGAGCAGTAAAATCTATTTCCTCCTCCTGAATAATGGATGTCCTTGTTAATAGAGATGTAATGTTTCAGACAAATGGAGTATGGAGAGGTTTCTGCAGCTTGCGTAAGGAGCCGAGGAACTGGCCGATGCCGGGCCTCCTCATCCACGGCCTCAGACCTCCAATCCAGACGGCGGTCGTACTGTCGTTTTACGGTATTTTCTCTGATAATTCTGCACATAGTTTCAGTGAAAATCAGATTTGTTTGTTGAACTGCATGGGAAGATATTTCTCAGCAGCTTCCCTGATTTCAGAGCGCTGTGGTCAGTCGTGTCCATACATGCCGTGCTAATGTCTACAGTGTCTCTGATGGGGGGGCAGAGCATGTGTGCGTCTGTTTGCATGCATATGTGGCTGATGCAGGTCTCCCTGTCTGCATGCAGGACACATCATCCATGTTTTAGAATTGGAATCCCCCTCATATTTGGGCATATTTGTCATGCTCTAAAATGTCTCTCATGCAGAAGGTGTGTCACATGCTTCTTTACCACCTTACATGCCAGCCTCCTGTTCATTATGGCCGTCGCGCTCAGGCTCTGCGTTCCCGGCACGGACCATTTCGGGTGCCGTTCCGTGCGGGGGCGCGGAATCTGAGCCGCTCGGATCCAGGAGGGAATCTCATAGGAGAAACGCCATTAATCGGGCGTGCCATCTGACCCCTGCCCATCTGACCTCAGCTCCCCTTAAATGGAAGCTTAACATGGCACCTACCCCCTGCGATGAAAGGGGGTGTTATTAACATGATTATTATTATTATTATTATTATTATGCAAAGGTACATGTCTAATGGGATGCTTCAGAGGGGTATCAGCTGGTTGGGGGGGGGGGGGGCAGATACAGCTGAAATCTGTTTACATGTCTCCTTGTAAACTGTCAGCAGCTTTAAATGTGTCCTCTTAAGCCCCCCCCCACCGCTGCACGTCTTGCTAGAGCTCAGTGTAAAGTGTAATTAGATGTCTAAGTCTCTGGCGACACGGCGGATCAACACGAGTCACTCACGCTGCCTCAGCTGCCGGCGGAGGTTAATGTCACCGCGGCTTCGCAGAGATCCTATCTGAGCACGGCGGCCGCCGGGCCGTTCATCGATCGCTTCTCATTGGCCTCGTATTTTTATTTTGATAGCGTTCTCTCGGTTGAGAGGTTGGTTATGGATTCCAGATGCATTGATAAGCCCTTCATTTCCCTCACTGCGGACCGAAACCTCGTCTGTCTGGTTTTTAAATGTGAGCAGGAAAGCTGGTTGCGCGCTCAATGTGCATTTCGTTTTTTTTTTTTTTACCGTTGCCGTGTAAATATTACAGCTCCTTGAGTCACCCCATCCGCACCAACCGCTCAGATAATGATTTGTATTCATTCAGAGTTTTGGCATGTAAGGGTGCACTTGTGATGCTGCTTGACCGTCCAGTAGTGCTTTCACGAGGAGTGCTATGTATGAATAATTACCTTTTTATGTCGTATTCTCAGCAGCTTACCCTCTACCTTCCATAGCGTTTGCTTCCTCTGTACAATGCGATTGAGTTTAGTGAATGAATTGTCCTTCCTTCAGCAGCATGCCTGGGCATTGTAGCAGTTGAAATAGACATGTCGTCTCCTGTGGTGATTCATGGTGCTTTGCAACACTGGCCAGATTTGAGCCGATTGAAGTGTCCCCAAACTTCATGGAGTAAAGCAGGCATGTAATCAACATTGTCCGAAAAATGATATGGATGGAGATGCTTCTGACTGGCCTGTTTGCTCCCTGTTTTCTTTACAGTGTGTCTTTACAAGTCATTTGGCTGTGGTCTGCTCTGTAATTAAATGTAATTTTGTATATAAACTGTTCCATCTGCAGTGTACCTGCTTCAGTCAACATCTCGATGGATGTTTGACAGATCGGTGTGTGCGTCTGCTGCTGGAATGGCATAGATGTGTGGAAGTGGCTGAAGGAGAGGTTTGAAAAGCTCTGTCCTGCCAGCTTCTGTGTGCGAAGACCAGAACCTGGCTGGGGTGCTGGACGAGCCAAGCAGAGATACCTGAGTGTTCAAATACTCGGTCCCAGTCGGCTTAATTACAGCCTAAAAGCTGGACTCTGTCTATCTCTGTGTCTCTGAAGAGCAGATGCCAATTTTGTCTGTCATTAGCCTGAGACTATTGCTAATCCATGCAGAGGAACAGTGTGCCGTCTGTGCATGGCGAGTAACATGATCCTTTGTTCCATCATATTTGCATTGAAAATCTCATGGCTGATTGCATTAACCAGTCGGAATTGTGCAGTCTGCATTTATTTAACCCTTCAGTTTTGCAGGGGTCTGCATTTTTTTAACCCTCCAGTTTTGCAATGGTCTGCATTTATTTGTCTCTTCGGTTAGGTAATGGTCTGCATTTATTTGACCCTTTGGTTAGATGGCGGTCTGCATTTATTTGACCCTTTGGTTAGATGGCGGTCTGCATTTATTTGACCCTTTGGTTAGATGGCGGTCTGCATTTATTTGACCCTTTCGTTCAACGGTCACCATTACTCACTGCTAGTCAGTTTTTTTTTGTTGTTTTTTTTTTCCCCTCCCAGATAGATTTTTTTGGCTGCTTTCTGCATTTTCCTATTTTGAAATGTTTATTTTGTTTATGACCTTTCCCTGTACAACACAGGGGCAACAGGATGAATGCAAACAGACAGGTTTGCTGGTGTCGCATCTGAAGGAGGAGCTCAACTAGCCTGAAGTCAGTGCTAAATATGAGCCTGTACTGTATGTGTGGGCTGGGAAGATGCGTCCTTTCAGGGTAATGAACTAATCTGTCAAATTATCAGTAGCGGCCGCCGTGATTGGCAAGCAAATGGAACCGGGCCGTGATAAGACTTTTATTATGATTTTTTTCCCCCCAGTGACATATGAAGTGAATCTGGGGCAGCTGCAGGGCTTCAGCCACCGGTCAGGCAGTTTCCTTTTACTGGTGTCCTCAGGCACACGATGGGGGGGTGGCCGTATGGATGTGACCACATCGAGGGGCATAAGATTTATTACGATTCATTTTGATGTTTACAACCCCGCTGTGAGCGGACGCCCATCCTCCAACACGCATGCCCTTCAGCTGCCCCCGGAAACCACTGTAGCAGTGACTTTGTAGCGATATGATCAGGGGCGGGGCCACAGGCGCACTGGTCCCAGCTGAAAGCTGATTGGCCCTTGGAGTGCTACCGCCTCTGTCACTCACCCATTCAAAACATATCGTTGGCTAATAAGGGTGGCTTGTCTGTTAGAATTATGTTCTCACCTATGCGCCCTACTTTAAAAAAAATCCTACAACCCCCCCCCTGCAAGATGGAGTACTGTTGGATCATGCAGCTCTGTGGCATGGGGTGGGGGCCTTCATAATGCCCTGTTACCTATCCTGGTGACATTTCCTGACCGAAGCAGAATAACAGGAAACAGAAACACTAATTCATTGCTTCGTTTGTCATTCCGGCTCTGAAAGGCCACTTTAAATGTGCCCCTAGTTCTTTTCCGGAAGCCTGTTCCTGTCTTTCTCTTTATTTAATATCCCGCCTGTTACATATACTTCTGTCCCGCACAGTGACATTAATAAGGTAAATGCCACGGGACCGGAACGCGGCGCACTGAGTCGGGATGCCGGCGAGCGATGGATCTCTGCTGGCTCTTCTAGGGAGGCATTGCTGGGTCTGCACAGAGGCAGTGTGTTGTAAGCTGCCTGTTTGTTTCCTTCGCTGCCGTTTCTATGGCAACGTTCCCTGGTCCATCGCTAAGTGAAAGTGAAGAGATCAGGCCTTTGAGGACAGGAGGCGTAATCTACTATCATGCAGGACGGCGTTTAAAAAACTTATATGTGTGTAAGTTATATATATGTGGTGTGGGCTCTGCCCTCTTGCTTCTGCCTGCCCAGTGGTTCTGTTCAGACTGGGTAAACCCCATCCCAGTATTGGAGATTGACCCGACCCGACCAGCTGGTGTGCACCAGAGCCCCCAGTCCTGCTCGCCGCATGGTAATCGTGATGAGGCGGCAGCCTCTCTCAGCTTTAATTCATCCTAATGGGTTTTTTTCCCTCCATTAAGGAGCAAATTGGTAAAATAGCAATTACTTGTGTTTGGCGGCATAAATATCATTCCAAGCTGGGCCTAATGCTTCGTGAGTAAAATTAACATTTTTGGCTTTTGGTGGATGTTATTGCAGCTGGCTATCGTTGGGCTTTGAGCTCCTCAGCTGGCTATCGTTTGGCTTTGAGCTCCTCAGATGGCTATCGTTTGGCTTTGAGCTCCTCAGCTGGCTATCGTTTGGCTTTGAGCTCCTCAGCTGGCTATCGTTTGGCTTTGTGCTCCTCAGATGGCTATCATTTGGCTTTGAGCTCCTCAGCTGGCTATCGTTTGGCTTTGAGCTCCTCAGATGGCTATCGTTTGGCTTTCAGCTGCTCTGCTGGCTATCGTTGGGCTTTTAGCTCAGTTGATTATCGTTGGGCTTTTAGCTCCTTCGCTGGCAATCATTGGGCTTGTAGCTCCTTCGCTGGCAATCATTGGGCTTGTAGCTGCTCAGCTGGCTATCGTTGCCCTTTTTGCTGCTATCGTTGGGCTTTTTTGTGTTTGGGGACCAATCTGCTTCGAAAAAATTTTAGTCAGGATTTGTACTTTCTAAACCTGAACTTTTCTCCTCTGGTTAATTGGGTGAGCTACCATTAATGTTTTATCGGGTTACGGGACTCATATAACTGGACCGTTATCTGAGTGAATGCAAGCCTTAGCGAGCTTTAGCTGTGCGAGCGGCATGCATGCAGCTCATCCCCAGTTTGAGCTTACGATTCATCTTTCTCAAAGAAGCTCGCATCAGATAAGGACGCGACTGAGAGAGACCGGCGCCAGGTCATTGTTCCTTCGGAGCTGCCGCTTCCCAAGCCGCTTCAGATTACTGCTCCGAATAGAGACTTCGCCGCTTTGTCTTATGTCTTGTTTGCTCCTCTTCTCTCTGCCAGGCGGTTCTTTGCGCTCCCCGAGTGCCGTAATTGGGAGGATTTGTGGCGATTTTCAGACAGCTCAGGGTTTTCAGCAAGCTGTGTGGATCGTGTCTGGTGGTCACAGATCTCCAGATACCTCAAACTTATGTCCGCGCCTCACAGCGCCTTTTCACACAGCAGTTCCCCCCCCCCCCCCCACCTCCCTGAGCTACGCTCTGTCGCCCCTCCGTTATCGACTGACTTGTTTTAGCTGGGAAAATTTTGGCTAGTGATTCTGGGGTTACAGGTGCAAATCCTGGGTCTGAGTCTGGGGGTGGGGGGTCAGGGGCAGGGAGTCCATATTAATCTCCCAGTTGTGCTGCCTTGGATAAATGTTGTTTTGAGGCAAAGGTGCTTCTTGGCAAATAGTAAATCTGAATATAATGAGAGGGTAGTGTGATGCAGTGACCTTTTCCTGCATAAATTGGAAGGGCTTTTAGCCTGGCTTGCTAGCATTTAAGGTGCATGCAGATTATCTTAAATCACCAACGCAATTAATCAATTAATATTAATAACGCTTTTGGCTCTACACGCTCCCCTGGTCAAATGAGGAATGTCTTTTAAATTAAAAGGGCCAATTTTATCATTAGCCAATGATAGTTGTGAATTATGAGTGACAGGGGGCGGGCACACTCCGGAGGCCAATCAGCTTTCAGTGCCCCTGTGGCCCCGCTCCCTGTATTCGGCATTGATACGATGGCTTCTTTAATAAATAAGCGATGGTAATTATTTTTTTTTGTGCTCAGTTCACGCTGCTAGTGAGTCCTTTTGCTGACACGTTTGCCGGAGACGCACGTAATCCCGACGTGCATTCTCGCCTGCATTGTCCCCATCAACGCGCCCGATTTGGTTTATGTCGGCGTCCCTCCTCCCCCTTATTGCGCCGCAGCTGCCGTGACTCCCGCCCGGTCCGAGGCCACAGGAGTCTGTTTCTGTACCATTAGTTTGCAGTAAGTCTCCAGCTATTAGTGATTATCAGATGCTGGTTCAAACCACGGGATGCATTTCCTGTTTTTTTTTGTTTTAACACCCTGCCACCTTTAATCACCCCGCTTGGCATACGGTACCTGCTGTTAAAGAGAGGGACCTCTTGTGGCGAGTATAAAATAGAACAACCGTGAAGGCCACATTCAGCCTGCGAGTGAGTCCGAATGCGGGGCCCCCGTTCCTCCACTCCTCTCTGCTTTGACGCAATCTGTTCCTTTGGGGCCTTGGCACAGATGTCGAGCAGAGTTATTGATTTTAGTTACAGCGTTTGTTTGTCTGTTCTCCCTCTCCCCCCTCCCCCCTCTGTCCCCGTCCCCTAGGGCAGCTTCGTGGCCTGTATGACAGCCATGCTGCGGCAGATGGAGGATTACCACTACACACACCTGATCGGCGCTTTCGGCAAGATGAGGACGGACGTGGTGGTGAGTGAGCGCCGCCCCATGCCGCTGCTTCTCTTGTTCCCCTCTGGATCAGCAGCCCGCGCAGTAAATCGCTCAGCTGGCTATGGGATTTTCTTACCTGCACGAAAATGTTCTGAGGGCAGAATGAAAAATGATTGGTTATCTCTGAATCAATCAGATTGTAGAATTTAGTTTTAGGATTTAGTGATCAATTGTCATTGTTGACACACCACAGCACACAGTGCACGACGACGAAATATGTCCTCTGCATTTAACCCATATGTGACAATGTGACATAGCAGGGGGCAGCTAATTCAGCACCCGGGGAGCAGTGCTTGGGGGCGGTGCTTTGCTCGGGTTGGTTCTGTCTTCTCTGGTCGATTTGACCCACCTCCTCTACAATCTGATTGGTTCAGAGAGAGAACCAATCATTTTCCATTCTGCCCTCAGAACATTTTTGTGTAAGGAAAACCCCGATGAGCCAGTAACTTGCTCACTCGCAAGCCCACCAGCCTTATTTTTCTACACATTAACTCAAATTAACGTTCCCGCTCCACTCCTTAATCGCATCTACGAGCCCCCTCCCCCAGTCGAGATGCCGGTGCTGGGGAGCCACCTTACCTTCCGGTGAGGGGGCGCACCTGTCGATCTCCTCCCCGGGCACCTCATCTTGGGTTCATGGCACATGGTTACCCCTGACAACCGGTCCCATGGCAGCACCCCCACTTTAATGAAACACAGACTTATTACCCTCACAGTGCTGGCTGGGTCAGGGCACGCCAGCGCGAACCCCTGGACACTGTGGCTGTAGGTATCCTACAGCTAGATCTTTCTGGTCGGGGGCTGCAGGGACGTTAGGGCCCCCAGACCTGGGCTTGTCCTGATTGGCGTGCCTAAAGTAGCCAGACTGGCTGCGGCTGAGTGGCCGGTTCCGTAATGCTCTGCTGCAGCGGAAGAGTGCAGGTGATTACCATGCTGACTGGGGAATTTCGCTGTTCTGCGCGGTTTTGTGTGTGGGTGTTTCACGGATCGGAAGGCCGCCGGTTTAAATGCCAGGGTCGGCAGAGTGATGTCACTGTTGGGTCCTTGATCCAAGGCCTTTAGCACTCAGTTACTCCAAGGATCGTCTCACCCTGCTTTCTCATGTTTTTCCAGTATGTAAATATGTAGAGGCATGATCCTCCCACAGGGTGGCGCCGGTTCTGATTCCCTCCGAATAAACCCGTTACCCACTCCAGGCTCCGAGATCAGGATCCAAAGCTGCCACCATCATCTGAAACGGTTCCCCCTCATTTCTACTGCAGGACTTCCTGATGGAGACCTTCATCATGTTCAAGGATCTCATCGGCAAGAACGTTTACCCTGCTGACTGGGTGATAATGAACACCATGCAGAACAAGTAAGTGTGGGCCTTCTCTTGCCCTGCACCCCCCCACGCCTCCGCGTTGCCTAGAAACGACAGATGGGTGGCACGCTGTGACGCTCCCGCCCTCATGATGCCGGCACGTTCTCCCGCTCCGCATCCCCTGCCATCGCCCAGAGAGCTTCTCCTTCGGCGGCTGGCAGCCGTTCCAGCCTCCAAATGTAGCGAGGGGGGCCGGCGGGGGCCGGGGGCCGCGACTCTGTCCCCCGCAGCCTCCAGCTCCCTCGCTCTCTGAAGGATGCTCCTGCTCTCTGCATTCATTCAAAGGCTCGTAGCTGCAAGATTTGTTCTGGTGATGCGTGCGTGAAGCTTCTAGGCAGTTTGGGATCATTTCAAATGCGCAAGAACATTTAAAGTGCGTAAATGCATAATTATTATACGGCTAAAAGTGTTTTAAGAAAATGCTGTGGACGCACCTGGAGGGAAGGGGGGGGGGGGGGGGGTATATAGAGGGGCCCCAAATTCTGTCCACTGTGTGTGATTTCTGCTGGGGGTGGGAGCATGGCTTTTGTTTGCCTGTAATACCCCTCTATATGCGCATTGATAACAGTTTCTTGATGGAAATATGTTTTTCTTGGTCATGAGTTAATGAGATGGCTGCGGGCTGCGCGGAACTGGGTTGTTTGGTATTGGAATTCGGAGAACCGGCGATTCTGGAGCTCCGCACCCGGATGGCCTGGCGTGTCCCATGTCTAGGGCCGGCTATGAGTGGCCGTGGCCTTCCTGGAGCAGGAAATGGGTCAAACACAGTATCACCCAGGTTCTTCACTTTGTCCTCCTCTTATGTGTTTGTCTTTCACCCGTCAAACAGTAGGGGGCGCACTCTACATGTCAGCCCTCTATTGGGTTTGTCTGAGGAGCTGTGGGGGTGCTTCACAGCATGTTGGCTGGAGGGGGGGGTGGCATATGCCGGCAGGTGTCTTGACCTGCATCTCTGCCCCTTGTCATCAGCTCAGCCTGGTGGCAACCAATTAGCTCACAATAACAAACGGCCAAGGGTCCTTTTGTGTCTCTGGGATTGGGGGGCGGGGCAGGGGTGATAAGGGCGCCATAAGGGAGCCCAGACCATCTGGGGGTGTGGTGAGGCCGGCTGATTGGCTGAGGATCAACGGTCAGGCACCGCGATGGTCTGTCCTATCATGCAGACACCCTGGTGCCAGAGGTGGGAAACTGAGATCTTCTGCGTCTGACATCACCCCCCGTGTGATGAGTCATAAGCTGGGGAGGTGTGATGTTGGGAAGCGATAAATATGTTCCTGTTTGTCTGGCCGATCAGTTGAAACAGCTTGATGTTTCAGCCGGAGGATCAGAGACACGTACGGTGTTGTTGTATTTATGGGCTTTTCTGCTGTTGGTGGGTTAATGCTGTTCTTGATCACACAGTTGTAGGTTGTGTGTCTGCACATGCACAACTGTATGACAACTGTATGTGTGCATGTCTGTGTGTGTGTGTGTGCTTGCGCATGCGTACATGCGTGCGTGGGTGTGTGTGTATATTGGTGTTTGCATGCATGTGCGCATGTTTACGTGCGTGGGTGTGTGTGTTTTTGTGCGTATGGGTGTGTGTGTCCCAGGGTCCCACAGGTATATATTACGAATGTATTCCCGTACTTAATCAATCCTTGATACCCTTTGCGGTCACACTGTGACCAAATCGCTCCCCATGTGTGTCACGCAACTCGCTGTGCCGAGCGGTGCCGCATCCCAGAGCCGGCCATTTGTGTAGCCAGTCTGACCCCAGCCCGGGGCCCAGGGGGGACACCCAGGCCATTCTGCTGTGGCACAGCATACAGACTAATGGCCCTTTATTGGCTTTCAATGTCTTGCACCGTCGTTTTTCTGCTTCGTATTGAGTGCTTTGTCCTTTCGTGGGTACAGCATATCTCACCCACTCGAGATTCTGAGATTCGTTCTCCAGTGTTTGTCCAAAGCTTCACCCGCTGCTGCTGGGATCATGGGGGTGTACTGTAGGTAGGTGTGCCCCCCCCATCCCCCCCCCGGTCAGTAGGCTTATTCTGCTTGTTTTCCAGACTTACCAGACTTAACACTTACACTCCATTTTATATCCATCAGACAAAATCCTGCTAAGTTGCGTCTGAGTATTTCTACACGGGGAGTCCTTGCGCGATTTAGTTTTGGATTTTAATTCTTCTCTTTAATTAGCTTGCACATCATGAGAGGCTCCCTTTTAGGTAACAGGAACAAGGGACACCGAGGAGACCGTCTGAAACAGGACACCTGTAGATATCCCTGGAGCCGCTTTGGTGGCTCAGGGAAGGTCTTTGAGCTTCACTTTATTGCCTGGCCTCCTGTGCCATGAGTATTAAAACACGACATCATCAGGTCTGCTATGATTCCGGGAGCCTGTTAATAAGAAGCCAGTGTCACTCACAAAGATAGAGATGGCACTGTGGAGACTGACACAAACCCTCTCCGAGCCGTGATGCACATGTACAGTAGCTGTGCCTGACCGCCGTGTTTGATCAGAAGCTGCTTCCCTGACCGCGGAACCAGAGTCATGGTTCTCATTTAATGGGCGTCTGGACCTCACGACTCGGTCCGGCTTGTATTGGTGTGCGGGGCCGTGGTCATGTGGAGGTTTGGGGAGGAGAGTGTATGAGCACCAGTCCTTTGTGCACCACAGCAAAAGAGAGAGCACTGCATTACCTGTTTGTGAATGCTTACAGAATAATTATCTGAAGGAAGAAGGGGTATTTGTGTATGAATATATGAATACAGATGATGGTTTTCTAAAACGAGAGATTCTTTAAAGATTTTGTAATTAACTGTGCGGAGTCTGAGATGGTAGAAAATGGTAGACTTATTCAGAATAGAAGCATTCATTAACACAGGAGTGTGATGGTGGGATTATTGTGTGGTGTTTGGGGGGGGGGGGTGGGCACTGTGGTCCACTGATCAGTTTAATTAATCATTGCGCGTGTGCGTGCGTGAGCACACGTCTCCGTATTCGGCTGATTGACAGCCTAATAATCAGTGTATCTGCAGGAATGTGCCACATCCCTCAATTACCACTCGCAGGTTTTCCGTGGGACGCACTCCCATTCCTGCTACAGGAATTATTTTGCATCATTTGCAGATCCCTCCCTAGTGTACTTCAGATGCATTTATAACCTGTAATTTATCGTTTGGATTTAGAAAAAAAATACTTTAATTGGACGCTTACTTGGATGAGCATTAGAGTGCAGAGCTCCCTCTCTTTGGCGTGTTGGGCTGATGGTCTCTGCCTGGTCCTGCTTGCCAACACTTCGCGCTTCACATGGACCTGTCCCGTTACCCTAATCCTTCAACGCCAATTACAGCTTCATTTGGTTCCTTGAGGCTGCAGTAAATGCAAACCGTTTAATTGTCCTGCAAACAATGGCTGCCTTACTTGCCCCCACTGGCCTGCTGGACTTTGATCTTAGCTTCATGCCTGTAGCGTTTGTGGTTTCAGTCACACATTCAAATTAGTATTTATTTTCTTTTTTTGCTTCTGACCGGAGAGATCTGTCCAGGTCAGACAAGTTTTACATTGCAGAGCAGTATAAGCATGTGTTTCGGGATGTTTATAGATTGTCTCTTGTTCTTAAATGACACCCGCACGTTATTAGCAGTTAGCATTACCAACGAATTGCTGTCGACATCCTGGGGAATCGATTTGTGTTTTTGAACCGTGTCTGCGGGGGATAACGGGCAGGCGTCGACACCCATGGAGCGGTACGACATATCCCCATATGCCGCTAAGGCTATTCGCACTCTCTTACCGCCATTTAAACGCTTACAGCATTCCGCTTGGGGCGCGCCATCGCCGTAATTTTGACGAATGGGGTTTCCGGAGGAGAATTCCCAAAGCTCATTAACTGATGAACTCCCGTTGCCGACTCCGTCTAACCAGTCCACCCAAGCGCCCCCATGCCCGTCTAATCGTGACTCTGACGTCTTAGCGCCTCCTAGTGATGGCTGGTGACTGCAATGTGTTTATCACGCTTTTCTTAAACGGTAAGGAGGGCTCTGTTCGCTGTTAGTGCTCCTTTATCTGTGATCCGCGTTTCTGTGATTTATGTCCCTTATTTGTGCTGTAACCCGACTGGTTCATCATAGAAGAATGCCAGCTAACCACTGACCACCCGTTAGGAGAGACTCCCCCAGACATTGGGGTTTTTATTATTATATAGCTTCCCATGGTGGCATTAACTACAACCCGCCCCTGTGGCTGCTCTTCGTAGAGCAGCTGTCCTCAGACCTCTTTGCACTCTGCACCATCAGCAGGATGTGAATCTGCTTGTAGCTGCAGCTCTGAGTGCCGTCACCGTCCCTGGAGTCAAACCCGGGACCCGAGCCGTTCCTGACCGAAGGCCGTGCCGGGCTTTACTCTGTGCCGGTACGCATGGAGACTCTGTAGCAGGCTGTGGCACCTTGGCCCCCATCCATTTGAACTGAACATTTGGGTCAGCTTCATAAAACCGTCCCCCCCCCCCCCACCCTTTAAAAGACAGCTACGACTTAGACGTGATGGTCAGGTGGTCCTGTAGCCGTGTGGCATTTAGAAATGATTTGGGATTGATTCGCTTATGGAACAAAAACCGCAGTGACTTGATCTCTCCAGGTTACTCTTGTGTGTTGCCCCCTCTGGTCTCGTGCTGCCTACCCACTCTTGTGTCGCCTCCTCGCGTCATGTGACTTTCATCCTCCGCAAGCTATTGGCCGAACCCCATCTGTTCTTGGGGTCCATTTTACCACGTGAGTCATATGCTGTCTGCAATATGTTTGTGTATCCCGATGTGATGCGGCTGCATGCATGGGAATGCGAGTGTGCCATTAATTCCGCAGTGGGCTGAACATGCAAGTAAACGGCTTGCATCATGTTACTGTAACGAGGCTTAATGACCTCAGATGATAGTTTAGGGCTAGCGAATAGTGTGTAGATGGAGCTGGTAATGCTCTGCAGCCTGGGCCACCTGCACAGTCACCTATTAAATGCACCCCTCCCCCCACCTAACTAATTGGAGCCCTGGGGATCCATGTTTCCTTCATGAGGGGCGGACAGGTTGCATTTTGATGCAAGTCGCATGCAGCTGAAATGGCAGGGGGGACAGTGGCACAGCGGACTCACAGAGAATTTTTCAGCAGATACGATGTATCTGTGTGGAACCGGTGTGTGACTCAGCAGGTTTGGACACTGATTAGAAGGTTGCCAGTTCATGGTCCCTGGGTCAAGAGAGTGATGTCACCGTTTGGCCCCTAAGCAAGGCCCTTAACCCCCAGTCACTCCAGGGACTGACCCTCCATTTCTTAATTGTACATCACTTTGGATAAAGGCATCTTTTAAATGAACGGGATGTGTGTCAGAGGGAAAGCTGTAGGAGAGAGAGGGGTTGATGAGAGATTGAAGGGTGGTGGACATGATGAACCATGCAGAGAGCTATCGGAGCATGTGTCCGGTGATCTCACCAGCCCAAAGCATTCAGCAATCTGATTGGTTCATTTATGTATGTAAGCCACGCTTACCCCTGAGCTTTGCCAGGGATCACGCTGAGCAATTTGGGTTCCTCTCATTCAGGCAGGTGGCCCTCTGACCTCGCTGAGCACAGTTCTTCCCAGTTCCGTAATGTATGTTGTTTTTGCTTCGTGAGACAGAAACCATTGATCTTGATCTTGATCTTGATCGTGATCTTGATTAAATTCTTGATCTGTCCTATACAATCCCTGTTTAAAACACAGCCGTAATGTGTGACTCACTTTACAGTGATTAGTGCTTTTATGATGCTTCCTGCTATATGAGTGCTTCACAGGTTATTTCCTGCCTCTAACTGCCAGAAATTCTTCTTCTTGAAAATGGCATCTTAACATTCGGATTCAATTGCTTCACTTTCCTGTTGGTCTGAGTGCAGTAGTTTACATCTGAGAAATGCTTCCCGTTCCTTTACCTGGGATTTAAACATCAGCAGTATGGGGGAAGGTGACTGTCATGTGACGAGCATGGCTGGTTAAAGCCTGAATAAAGTGCGTCATGGTGGGAGCAATTCATCAGTAGTTTCTCTTGCTGGTGTCATTCTAAAAGTTCACGTCTGCCTTTAATTACCCTGTGTGGACGTGCATGACATCCAAGGGATGTGATAGAGGAATGCTGCCAAGAAGGTCTGAGAGAGTGCAGGTATAGACCATGAGAGGCCTGCCTCTCTAAAAGCATGCAGGTACAGACTGCTGGGGACCTGCCTCACTGAGAGTGTGTGGGTGCAGACTGTGTGAGGATTCTGATAGTGTGCAGGTACAGTCCACGGAAGGCCTGCCTCTATCAGAGGGTGCAGGTGCAGACCATGGGAGGCCTGCCTCGCTGAGAGTGTGTGGGTGCAGACTGTGTGAGGATTCTGATAGTGTGCAGGTACAGTCCACAGAAGGCCTGCCTCTATCAGAGGGTGCAGGTGCAGACCATGAGAGGCCTGCCTCTCTAAAAGCATGCAGGTACAGACTGCTGGGGACCTGCTTTTCTGAGAGCATGCAGGTACAGACTGCTGGGGACCTGCTTTTCTGAGAGCATGTGGGTACAGACTGCTGGGGACCTGCTTTTCTGAGAGCATGTGGGTACAGACTGCTGGGGACCTGCTTTTCTGAGAGCATGTGGGTACAGACTGCTGGGGACCTGCTTTTCTGAGAGCATGTGGGTACAGACTGCAGGAGGCCTGCCTCACTCTGAGTGTGTGGGTGCAGACTGTGTGAGGATTCGAATAGTGTGCAGGTACAGTCCACGGAAGGCCTGCCTCTATCAGAGGGTGCAGGTGCAGACCATGGGAGGCCTGCCTCGCTGAGAGTGTGTGGGTGCAGACTGTGTGAGGATTCTGATAGTGTGCAGGTACAGTCCACGGAAGGCCTGCCTCTATCAGAGGGTGCAGGTGCAGACCATGGGAGGCCTGCCTCGCTGAGAGTGTGCGGGTACAGACTGTAGGAAGCCTGATTCTCTGAGAATGTGCAGGCACAGACTATAGGAAGCCTGAGCCTCAGAGCCTGTGGGTGCAGACTGCAGGAAGCCTGCCTCTCAGAATGTGTGGGATCAGTCCATGGAAGGCCTGCCTCTATCAGAGGCTGCAGGTCCAGACCATGGGAGGCCTGCCTCGCTGAGAGTGTGCGGGTACAGACTGTAGGAAGCCTGATTCTCTGAGAATGTGCAGGCACAGACTATAGGAAGCCTGAGCCTCAGAGCCTGTGGGTGCAGACTGCAGGAAGCCTGCCTCTCAGAATGTGTGGGATCAGTCCATGGAAGGCCTGCCTCTATCAGAGGCTGCAGGTCCAGACCATGGGAGGCCTGCCTCACTGAAAGCGTGATGGTACAGACTACAGGATGGCCTGCCTCTATCAGAGGGTACAGGTACAGACCGCAGAAAGCTTGCCTCTCTGAGAACATGCAGTAAAGCCTGAAGCTCAGTGAGCTCCCCCCCTCCCCCACTGGCATTTACACGTTAGTACAGATGGTCTGTATTGTAATTTTTGCACAAAAAAAGCTAAAGTGGCAACTCAATTACGCCTCTTTCTCTCCCTCCATCCATCAGAAGCTTAATTAAAGCTCACTGTGCGCATAAGAAAGCAGCCATTCTCCTCCGCTAAGCCGCTAAGCGTGTCACATGCCCCGGGAGCGAGGGCTCCTGAAAGCGAGCGCCTTACACTCACTAATGCTACACGGAGGGACCACAGGCAGGCCTGTTCAGCCCGATGCCGCGGGCAACGGCCTACACCTGCACTGATGCCACTGAGTGCGAGAGATTAATCCTGTTTATGGGTAATTAACGGGGCCGGTCAGTTTGATATGACTTATGACGAGATTAACGTGTTGCGGTGCTTAAGGTACGTGGTGCCGGGGTTTACATGGCTGGATTTTATCTTAATTAGCTGTCTTTCAAAGCAGTGCTTCTCAATCCAGCCCTCAGGGACTCCCCGTCTCCCCCCCCCCCCCCCCCCCCCCCCACACCTGTACCAGGTATTCGGTGTTCTTGATTGGCGGGAAGCTGGGAGGGAGCATAAATGCGGACCGGCTAGGAGTCCTCACGGACTGGGATGAGAAACGCTGTTTTAAACTAAAGCAGGAGGGTATAAAAACTGGACCCAGTGGGATTTAACTGGTGCCCTTGTGCCTCATGTCCTGTTTCATCCTTTTTCCTCTGCTGTCTGTTTATTCTCCTGAGATCCCGCAGTTCTTTTTTTGTCCTCTACAGAGGACATCATTTTAGCTCATATCTCTCATATGTACATGCTGTTTGGTTAAGTCCTGCTGCTCCTTAAAGTGGACGCTTAGAACTTTAAGATGCTATCGCATGTGGGGGTGTGTTCTGGCCAACTTCCTCTCCATGTCAAATCAAAACTGTAATCGATATAAATTTTTATTTATTTAGCCCCTGGGTCTCAGGAGGATCATTCAGTTGCTGAGCTCTGCTGTAAAGCCTGCTTGTGTCCCAAAGATTCTCTGTATCTTCTCTCTCTCCTCATCCTTTAATTCTACCTCTGCCTGGCGATGTGTGCCGGGCCCTTGTCCATGACGAGCCCGCTGTCAGGTAGCCATTAAGGTGAAATGCAGCCAGAGTCCAATTACAAGGTGTTTTTTTAAAAGAGGAGAAATCTTGCCTCATTGTCATTATTGTTTGGGTTCGGTTTCCGCTTCATTTCCCAGTTAAGTGGCTGACAGTGGCGGTGACGTATGGCCAGGCTCGTTTGCATGAGCTTAATGGCACGGCCATTCTTTACTGTGATTCACTGCTGTCCCGTAACGCGCTGCCTTGTATTGCCGCTCGCGTGTGTCTGACGCTGACGAGCAGGACGCTAACAGCGAGAACCTCTGCTGTCACGTGCCAACCATCAGCAACAGGTTGTGGATCTGCATTATCAGATCTGCTGGAAAGACCCACCTTCTGGGAAGTGAGTCAATCTGCCATTGAAAGTTGCCAGTTAATGGCCTCAGTATTTAGAGTCCAACTTGTCTTCAAATGACTGAGTTTGAGTGGCTTCGGGACAGATTTATGATTCAGATGTGGATGCACACCCCTCTATCCCGCCGAAGGAAACGGCCTATCCTGGATCTTCTGTCTTGACTCCTGGACTATACACTGTTATACTTTATAAATCAGGACTTCCTTTCCCGGCCCAGGAGGTTAGGCTCCCCGTATGAGTCTGGTTCCTCCTAAAGTTTTTCTGCCCGCTGTCACCTGACTTGATCTCATGGGGCTTTGGGGAGGGACGATGTAAAGCACTTTGAGACAGTGTAATATTGTGAAAATGCACTATTTAAATAAATTGAATGGAAAGGAATGTGGTGTGCAGGGGAAAAGCAGGTCTACATGGTGCTTATTGAAGGGTAACCACCTTCAGAGCCAGACTTAAAGGCCGATGATCTGATGTATTAGGGGTGGATGGCGGGGCAGTGCAGAATGGGGAGGCCTGTTCCGGCGAGGCTGCCTCCCTTCCCAGGGCCATTATCGGCGGGGAGCTGTCCAAGGTGGCGAGCGTCTGGCCGCTGCCCTGCTGCCGCTCCGATTCTGCAATCTGCCCCCATCTTCTCATTAAGACCCATCCGCTCCTTGCCTCTTGTCTTCTCCGGTGCCTCTGAAGCCTGTTTCTTATATCTCTGCCAGATCAATTGGATTAAATGCCGTTTCACCCCCCTAAACCCCCCCCACCCCCCCCCGCCTCCCCCCAGCGCTCCCAACCAAGATGGGGGCTGCCTGACAGCTTCTGAGTCCCTCAGCATTGCAGAACCCTTTTAACAGTGGCTTCTAATTCTCCGGAGTGTTTCTCTGTGTATTGAAATGTTGCATGCATGAACTTCAATTGTACAAGATAACCGCAAATTTAAAAATAGGTCTTTCTGGCTGGTTGCGATGATCTTTGAATGGCTACGTTACATTTAAAGACCCCCCCGTCCTTTTGTTTAATGTCCCATGGCGCTGATCCCTTTCTTCCTGTTACCGCCCGCCCCCCCCCCAAGAACTTCCCATCCTCGACCTCGAGCAGCTCTGCTTTCTCCCTGCCAGCAAGCAGTATGGAAACTTCGAGCCTGTGAGTGAGTCTGTTTGAGCGGGAATTCTCTGTGAAACTCGAGCACTGCCCAGGGAGGCTGTCGGAATGTCGCCGGCCTCCGCTGCGACCCTGCGGGACAGCTTGCATAAGTTCATGCATGGGTGCAGAAATCGTACAATGGACCGCGGCACTGGAGATGTAGAATGCAAATTATAGCCTTGGAAGGGAACACATTTAAATGAGGCTTATCCTCCCCACCTTGATCTTGGTAAGAAGCTTTTCTGGGCTTGTATACAACCTCTTCGGACCCCCAGGTCCATCTGGGGGCCTCACCTGACCACAGACCCTGTAGGCATCACGCTCAATCCGAAACCCCGCCAGTGGACCATAAACCTTCCCCAAAAACACCCCAGTCCCCTTTTATCAAGCGTTTTACCTCTGGCCCAATCTATTCGACGGACAGACACCCAGACAATCTGTAGATCCCTTTAATCGGATCAGCAGGTGATGCAGGAAGAGGTGAGTGGCTGGCAGTCTGGTCCAGTCCAGGTCAGTGAGGTGCAGGAATCCCGGTCCAGTCCAGGTCAGTGAGGTGCAGGAATCCCCATCTCTAATGACGCTGCCACGGCGATGGTCAGAGTCCCGCAGCTTCGCCCCCCTGCTCGCTCGCCTCCACATTAGTATTCGCCGTAAGGGGCTCACGTGGAAGACGAGGGGGGATGTTCCGGAACGGTCCAACGGGAGAAAATTGCTTTGAAACACACGGATCAGCAGTCAGGTCAAGGTCAGAATTAAACATGCGTAGCCTGGTGCGAGGAGGGAAGCAGTTTCAGATGTGAATAGATAGAGCAGGAGCCGAGAATACTGGCGATCAGCAGCGTGATCAGCACCTGTTCTTGTTTCATACTTAGGTCACTCCGCCGACTGGCCGCGCGCATGAGAATCAGGACAGAATATAGGATCCACACCTTTTTTTTTTTAGCTCAATCAGTTAAACTGTCGTCATGTATCCAATCAGACTAAAAATCTTCTTGTGATTTTCTTTGTGACAAGCCATCAGCCGCGAAGGTGAGTGTGATGTGGCAGAAAGAGACGGATGATCGCGGACATGCCCTGCCCGTACAGCAAGCCTCAAGTTATATTAGCAGTTCAGGAGTGTGACCGACCTGCCTCTGTCTCCTCATTTTCCCCATTATTAAAAAATTAAGGTATAAAAACGTAAGTTGGTGTAGTACGATGTGTGCCAGTCGTGTTTTCACCTGAAAGTGTGTATAATGTCATATAGAGCCATGCAGTAGGTAACCAAAGGCGTGTCGGTCTCTTGTGGGGTTATCAATATTCAGTATTAAATCAATGTTAAATATTCATATAAATGTTACACGGTTCCGGTGATTAATGTTGCAGGGAGTGTGTCGTTCAGGGTAGGAGCCTCCCCAAGCTGAGAGGGGGGGCGGTCTTCCCATAATCCGCCGAAACAACTCAGAACCGTAGGATTTCCCAGCCGCATTGCACCAGAAAAGCCCCCCGCCCCCCCGCCATCAAAAGCATTAGCATTGAAGTATTGACCTCTAACCTTAAACGCAGGCTGTTGCCTTACTCGCCCCATGAGAAGCCGGTTAATAATTCAGCTAGCGTGACCCTTAGCGCAAACTCTCACGGAAACGCTGAGTGTGAAAGGTGTGCTACGGAGCAGCTGAAAAGTGACTGGAGGCTTCCTGTATGATGATTACCCAGAATGCCACGGGTACCCGTCACCTCAGACGGCTCCAAATACATTTCCACATTGGGGTTTTTATTGTAAAAATCGCGTCCTGCAGCCGCCTGCCCCTGGGTGCTTAGGTCTGTCTCACCATCGTTTAGTTAGCCCGCCCCGCTAATCGCGCCCCGCTAATCGCACTCCGCATACGGCTGTCGCTGGCATGCATCTAGTCAGGAGCTGAGCTGTACGCCCCCTTCGCCCTCCCACTGAATGGACCTCCTCTTCACTCATCTTTTGTATTTATTTTTTTCCCTTGCAGGATTCCTTTTCATCGCCAAATCGCTCATTACCACCATCTGTGTTCGCTGTATTTGGCCTGGCAGGTGGGGCAGGCGCTATACCTTCTCTGCCCCCCCCCCCCCCCCCGGCGAGCCAGGCTTTGTCTCAGAACCAAACGCGGTGGGGGTGTTTCTTTGGCCAGAGGACTTTTTCCCGCCTGCTTTAATCTGCCAGTTATCTGCAGCGCCGTCAGAGCCGACGTGTCGCGCATCAATCCTCGTAGCCGTCACTTGGTGGGAATGTTCGACGGCTCCAAGGGCCCAGGGACACCCAGCCTGCTACAATGGAGCCATGCATCCTAGTGGCCTGATTGATGCCTGCTGTGATGTAATAACACAGGTCACCTGATACTGCCTCGCCGAGACACTATTAAACGATAACAGAGCTGCTGGGGGCGGGGAGCAGTTCTGTTAAACCTCTTCTTGCCAAAGTAAACGACTAACGGCTTTGCCAATGAACCATCTGGAGACCCTCGCTTGCTTGCATCGCAGCCCATCCCTGTTTACCGTGTGCTGCCCGGCCGCATCCTGGCTGTAAGATGGGTAACGCCCCAAGTGAACGTCCCCTTGGGAGCGTTTTAGAGGCATTAGCCGTCAGAGGGGGCCACGTGCCCCTGTCTGATTCGAAGGCGAGGCATTCAGGTGCTGTTGCTAAATCTGTGGACTGAGCGCGCCTCTTTGTTCCAGCATGTTTATTGTCGTGGTTGTCAGGACCTCTCCAGAGTTTGTCGTAAACGCCGTGATCTCAGTCAGTGAATACGATACACCATTCTGTACCTTGTTGTGTGCTTATTATGGATCCAGGTGTGTTCCCAGTGTCCCTCCCAATATGGGCCTTTCGGGCGACGTGTTATCACAAACTAATTAAGAAAGTACCTACGTTCGAACAGAGACATTACCCGCGCATCTGTTTATCTGTCCTGTGTGCCTCCACAGGTGTGTGTGAGTAAAGCCACTCTAGAAATCGTATAAGAGAAAATCAATGTCTGGGTTTTGGCTCTCCACCAATAGAGCATAAGCGGGCTTTGGTGGCGACAAATCAAAAAGCCTTCTCATCGGTGCATGCCCCGCCCCCACCTCCCTACCTGCTTAATCAGTTGTGGTCCAAACTCATTCATCACTTAGTTAATGCCTGCCCACTGTCAGAGCGGCAATTAAGTTTATTATCTGTGTCTTGTTCAAATCGACTGCGTAGATGCCCTTTGCGCAAAAGGGGCTGTTTTAAGGAAGCCCGGGTCGACTGCGACACATTGTTTTGGAGTTAATTAAGTGTGTTCCACTTGTTCGGCGCGTAACGCTCAGTGGCCCCTGTTTTTAGGGAGGTGGTAAACGCAGTTAATGCGGGGCTGCGGTTTCCTGCACCATTCGTGGATGCAACGAAGATGCAGATGCCAGGCGAACGCCGCCTGCCGTCGCTTGTTTCCTGTCAATACTTCAGTTGTATTGTAGCTTAGGGTGGGTCTTCTGGCAGGCTGTATTGATGGCATTCACCTCCGCAGGCATTCCGTTGCATTCTGCTGGCCCCCTTCCCAGCTTTTTTGATCGCTGTTTGTTGAGTCTTCCTATCTGTTGGAGTTTTAAGGTGATCTGAGGATGTCTTGTGCGGTGATGAATAAACATGATCGTACGCGGATTCATACCCTCCCTGGGCTTATCATGGGGTTCCTGGAGAGCCTGGCAAACTTTAATTTCCGAAGCGTACCTCTGAAGCGAGCAGGAAGCCCTTGTGGATTCCTTGGATCAGTACATTAAGCAGGGAATTAGACTGAGACAGGTGTCCGTCTTTATGCTGGATAACGGCTCTCAAGCTGCCAGAGGACTGGAAAGGGTCTAAATCCAGCCACCCCCCCACTGTCTTCCAGAGTCTTCCTGCGGGCCATCAATCAGTATGCAGCCGTCCTGAACAAGAGGTTCTTGGATCAGACCAGCTTTGAGCTCCAGGTAAGCTCCAGGTGCCTCCCTGCTCCTGTGCTTCTGTTGGAACGATGGGCCTGGGTTTCTCACGGAGACATGATGCTTTGCGGTTTTAGTCATTAGATCAGTGGAAACCTGTGAAAGACACATTTGTCTCACTTTCATATGGATCTGCACGTTCTTTCAGGTAGAATCAGCCTGTAGAGCCTTGTGGCTCTTCTGGGTCTCTAGGGGAGTTTTCCTCCTCGTCTGCTGGTGGGTTGAAGTGATTAAGGCTAGTGCTGCTGATACAGTATGTGCAACGGCTGGTTTCTACACTGTAGTTACCCAGGATCCCTTGTCCTCTTCCCTTTTCTGAGGGAAACACAATATCACAAATGTCATTTTTGCGTCCCTGGCAACGGTACACGTCACCAAGGGACTCGGAATGGAGTTCCCAACAATAAAACGTAACCTAAAGTTCAGCTGAAGTTTTATGGATTATATTGAAGGAACCGGCCGTAGAGAGGAATGTGAGGTTTAAATGCCTTGGGGCCGATATTTTCCTACTCCAGTGCGTCCCCAGAGGGCGCCGTGGTGTCCCGAGGCCCCAGGGTTTGAAGTTCATTCTCTGCTCCATCTTCTTACCTGCCTGCTATAGTATGGATAAGGCCAAGCCTCAGCAGAAGAGAAGAGACAGTACGCAGTTTATGGTTTTATATGCCAGTTTTTGTTTTGCCCATTCATGGACAGTGTAACTAGTCCCTTGTTCGCAGTTTCAGTAGGTGCCAGGATCCCTGTAGTCATTGTGATATTTGCTGCTTGCTCTTAATAGCCCTGGGTAGTGTGTGTGTGAGAGACGGCGAGAGGCAGAGCTGTGTGAAAGGCACGATAGCAGGGCATTATGGGTAAGTAAGTGTGCCTGTCATTCTGAAGTCCCCCTCTTCACCCTCCCCGTGCCTCCTGCCTCTCCTCAGCTCTGGAACAACTACTTCCACCTGGCGGTGGCCTTCCTCACCCAGGAGTCCCTGCAGCTGGAGAACTTCTCCAGTGCCAAGAGGGCCAAGATCTTCCACAAGTGAGTGTGGTCGCCGCCTCCTCTTGGTCTCCGCGCTGGCCGCTAGCCGCTCGCCGCCTTCCTCAGCCCGCTGCCGTTCCCTGTCGCAGCCCTGCTGCGGCGCTCGTGTTAAGGTCACAGCTGTGTGTGAAGCTTTCTGCTCTGGGGGTGCTGCTCCTCGTTCTGTTAGCTTTGGGGAGCTCCCGTATTGGGCACTCCGACCCGCGACCCGGCCGACCATGATAAACGGGGGCCGATTGCGCCTCGCTGGCTGCGCGGTCACGTGCGATGTCGCATTCTGCATCTATGCAGCACTGCCATGCGTCGGAACCAGACCAGCCTCCTTATTGACTCATCTGAAGCCTCGGCTTTTCCACCTACTTCAATTTATCGTGGTACGGTGCACCCGCTTCCCCCCGACGCCCGTCGCTAAGGACCCGTCACCGTGTAACACACCTCCCTTCGGTGGTCTAGGTCCCTCCCGCCGACCACAACCCATGGTTCTTGTCGCACACCCCTCCTGTCGCCCAGCTTCAAAGCGGCCATCAAAACGGCCATTAAGATGTGAGAAGGTCACCTTCTTTCGGTTTATCCCCCCCGTTATTAGCGTACACCCTCAGGGCGCGGGGCGCTGTGGCCCCTAGCCAGCTGCGAGGCTGCTTTCCCAGCGCCGCTACACGCCTTACTGGCCGGAGTAGAGCACTTGCATGCTGCTGCTTAAGGTGAGATCCCAGGTGCCGTTTGAGATATCGTTTCTGTGCACTACGCTGTTGGGCTTCTTTGTTCAGTGTGGAATTTTAATTTCATTTTCATCCTTCGGAATCGCTAATTTTTGTTTTTGTATAAGTAAAGTCTGTTAGTGTGAGCGTTATAATTATTCCCCCCCCCCTAAAATGCACATGGAGTGCATAATTTAAAGACAGCCATGTGCTGGGTGCATGCAGATGACACACAGAGGGAGCCACGCCCCCGCCTTCAGCTGTCATGGATTTCAAACACGTCACCATCATGTCAGCTTCTTGCTATTTATATAAAGCACAAACATGTGCCAGCCCAGTCCAGCCAGCCCAAGACATCAGCGAGGTTCTCACATGCAGTAAGGCCCAGTGGCCATCCTATGCATTGCAGTGCATTTAACACTGCATGCGCTTGTCATTGACACCTTTTACAGGGGACCCCCCCCCCCCTCTCACACACACCCAGCTCACTTATTGAAAGGGACCCGACAGAGAGTAATTACGCTAAAATGAATAAGGCAAGGAGATGGCTTTTAATATCCCTGTCAAATCGTGTGCCATATTGGCTGAGAAGCATAATGGGGTCGTATCAATTCATTATTAATTTGTTTGTTTTGAATGTACGCGAGTGTCAGTGAATGCACAAAAGCACCCGTCTGTCGGCCATTATTATTATTGCTATACGTGTTTCAGGGCCAGATTGCTACAGAGTTAGCTTCCTCTCAGCGAAATTAAGTTTAATGTGCTCCTCGCCATCCATCTGACCGGATCCCAGCATTGTTCTGGGGACAGGAATCATCTGAGGTGTCAGGATGCAGCTGTGGGTCTCAATTGGGAGCGGGGGGTCAGGGGTTATTTATAAAAGTGATGGGGGGGGGTGTCATTTAAATTCCCACATATCATTCTTTTAGTATTTTTTTTTTTCTCTCCTCAACCGAGCTGGGTGCAGCTGAAGTGCTTTGACTGGTATTGGGCTGTCATCTGAGTGATGCGTAGGGGAGCCGATTGCCGGGTGGGTGGGGCCATCTGCCCCCTGGGGCCTGTACTACGAAGCGGGGTTACTGGCTTATCATGGTAACTTGTCGGATTTAAGGTAGTCTGGGCAAAATGTAAGTGAACAAATATGAAGTCCATTTAAACTGTGGTACCTTAAATCCGACAAGTTACCCCGATAAGCCAGTAACCCCGCTTCGTAGTACTGGCCACTGGGCTCCAGGAGGATTCTTAAGCTGGGGGGGGCTGATCGTGTGAGCCTGCGAGAATAACATTCACACTCGCCCCCCCCCACTCAGCACTCCACGCTCTTTTATTCACTTACGTGATTCTTTCATCTTTTAGGTACCAAGACATGAGGCGGCAGATCGGGTTTGAAATCCGAGACATGTGGTATAACCTGGGTAAGCCTGGTCGTCCTCGGCCTCATCAGTATCCGCTGTTACGGTATCAGGAAATGTCCGTCCACTACTCTTCCATCTGCTTTTTTGTTTTTTGTAATCAGTTTTTCTCACGTGGGATTTGAGGTAAGCTAAAAACTGATATATATAAAGAATTAATAGGGTCCAAACCATATTTGTACCTGCAGCAAAGGGCTGAGCATGTCAGAGAGAGAGAGGCGTGTCATGCTAAGGTTCCTGGGAGGGCCGGGCCGCCGTTTCACCAGCGGCTTCTCCTGTGTGGGCAGGGAGGGGGGGCCTAAGGGGGGGCTCCCTCCAGCTGCATGATCCATCTCATGGTCGTGGCTTTGCTCTCACACAGGTCCCCACAAGATCAAGTTCATCCCGGAGATGGTGGGGCCCATCTTGGAGATGACACTGGTGCCGGAAATGGAGCTGCGCAAGGCCACCATTCCCATCTTCTTCGACATGATGCAGTGCGAGTTCCTCATCACCCGCAGCTTCCAGCGGGTCGGTTTCGGCGTCACCTTCACGCCCTTGCTGTCCTGGGGCCCCAAGACAGCTGCTTAAGGGGGTTCTGCTGGCGTGGCGGTTTGTTTGGGTCACGTCCCCTGAAACGAAATCAGTCAGATGACCTGCAGTTGGAGGTTGTGCTGCACGCTCTGCAGTGTTCTTCAGGGAAGCCAAATCCCCATGATATTGGCCGTTTTCTCTGTGCTTATTTCCCCCGTTCAGCTGCCTGCACGTGAGATGCCGTCTGATTGGTCAAAGCCCTTCTGTTATTGAAGTGCATCCCGGGCCATTAATGCTCTTTGCGGCATCTGGTAAAATTAATTCCAGCCCGCCGCCTTTACCGTGCGGATCCTGTAGTCGGCGAGGCCCCGCGCGGTTAATTTTGAGCGCAGGCCGGCCCCTGGGACCCGTCCGTCTTCCTCTCAAAGGCAGGATTCCGGATCTCGGCATTCCGGAGCCAGCAGGAGAGAGTCTTTGTTGTGCGATTGCACTGTATCCCTGAGGCGGCCTTAGTGGGTTTCCCCCGCAGTCGCATGCAGTTGGTTTTTCATTGGATTGACCTCCTTTCTGTTACAGACAAGCCTGTGCCACCTCCTTCACCCCCCCCCCCCCCACCATGCAAAATCCACAGCTTGCCGGATACGGCACTGCAGCCATCTCAGCACGATGCACCAGCATAGTGGGAGGGGTGTTCAGGAGGGGGGCGTAAAATGCTTTATTTTATCCAGCTTACCACTACTGGGCTTTCACAAATGTGCTTAATAATTGGTTCATTAAGTGGTGGAGGGACACGGCCCCATCACCTTGGCAAAGGCGGGGAATCACAGCTGGTTGTGGCCTACTGTCCTGCCCACCCCCCCGCCACCTCGCTAATTCACTGACCCAGTGGGTACCCATAAGTGGAAATTAATAGATTAGCCAGAGCTCGTGGTCGTGGCACCTTAAAATGAAGCGGAGCTGATCCCATCCCCGTCTGCCTGAACCCAACGCTGCCCCAGAGACACGGGCAGCGGGTAGCTGCTCTGCCAATGAAACGGATAACGAGCCCGGCTGATCATTTGCACTCGCTCCTCCTAATTGCAGTTCGAGAACGAGATCATCACCAAGCTGGATCACGAGGTGGAGGGTGGCCGCGGGGACGAGCAGTACAAGGTCCTCTTCCAGAAGATGTGAGTGTCACTTAATGGCTACGAACGGGAGGTGGCGTGCCACATCATTATAATTGCGCCATGGTGCCCCTTGGAATAATTAGTGTAGTAATGAGCTACAGGAGTGTACCCCCCCCCCCCCCCCCCCCCGATTTGTGTTGATGTGGCGCCATATTCCCCAGCCTTCAGGAACATTGTCGCAAGCACAAGTACCTGGCCAAGAACGGGGAGACCTTCGTCACACTGGTGGTGAGGCTGCTGGAACGTCTGCTGGACTACAGGACCATCATGCACGACGAGAACAAGGAGAATCGCATGAGCTGCACCGTCAACGTGCTGGTGAGGCCGCGACCAGAGGCCGTCGGCACCCGCACACACCTCAGCCGACTTCTGTGCGTCTGCCCGACTGCCCGGACGAGCACTCGGCTCTGTCCTGTGTGAGGCTCTGTGTTCCTGCCTGAGGTCTTCAGTTGTTTAAGCACCACCGGATCTGAAAATCGAAACAGTCTGTTTTCTCTTGGAATTTGGTTCCGTCATGAGTATGTGGGCAGTGAAGCTTTTGGCAGGATTGAGTTGGTTTCCATTGTTTACCATAGTATTCACTATCTTGTTTACCCTCCTTTTGGTCAGCTTCCTTACATTTCACTTTTGTATATTGTGCATTAACACTCTAATACTAAAAGGTGTGTAAAATTCCACACATTCGCACCTTTCACCTCCTGGTTTCTAAACTTGTATCCATGCCGTTGCACTCTTCTTCTTGCACAGATGCACTGGTGCCCTTTGTACCCGCTTCATAACCCTGGGGACTGAGACTCCTGTTCCTCTCAGCCTGGTCCTCGGGAACCCCAAGACAGTCCACATTTTTGCTGCCTCCCAGCACAAGTGAAACCAAACCAATGTGAATGAACCAAACAGGGCTCTGAATACCTGGTAGAGGCAGCTGGGAGGGAACAAAAACGTGGACTGACTCGGGCCTCATGAGGACCGGGCTGAGAAACACTGCTGTATATCTCAGTGTGTGAGCAGAGCTGACCGCAGCCTCCGTGCCCCGCCTCCGTCCCCTGCCTCCGTGCCCCTTCCTGATTTGCCTGTCCTCACTCTGGGCATTCCCCATTGTCCCTGGGCGAAATTAATTTTCTGTTCCTCACAGTAAGCGCCGTGCTACAAGGTAATCAGATCTGTAAGAGGTCCATCTCGCCAGCCGCCGACATTGATTCTCTTTTGTGGAAGCTGTTCTCTGGAGCGAGCTTTTGGACTCGCGTCTGCGTTTAATGGCCCCTTTTTCCCGTACTGCAGTATAACCGATTCGGGGAAATGCCCAGAAAGGCGGAGTTCTTGGCATTAAGAATCAATGTAAAAGACTGGGTGTGGGGGAAGACTGTGGGGTTTTAAGTAGATTTTTGGTCAGTAACCAGTGGTTTGGATTAATTCTGTTATGCTTTGTTTACTGCAAAAATCCAATAGAGATTTAAACAATAATCATGTTAAAATACTTGTCATGTGTGGTGATGAGTTTTGTTCTTTCTCCAGAACTTCTACAAAGAGATTGAAAGGGAGGAGATGTACATAAGGTATGAAAACTTCCCAATCTGTTTATCATTGACGATCGTTCATTTCCTTTTGGACGGCTGTGCTGTGTGTGGCCACAGGGTGGTGCCCTCTTTAGTGTGGGCAGGCACCTGTTAATCTGCCCGTGTCCATGTGTTTGATCAGTAAATGGTCGGCACTAGTCTGTAGTCAGCCAGGTGATTTCACACTCGGCTGTGATTGGCTGCCTCTGCTCAGAGAGAGGAATGCTTTGTCGACAATTACGCATCACTGTTACCGAATGGCCAGTTATTCAGCATAAGCCAGGTGCTTTAATTGGACTGCCAAAAGCAGTGCTTCCCAATCGGGTCTTCGGGGACCCGCAGACGGTCCACGTTTTTGCTCCCTCCCAGATCGGTCCCCGGTGTGGACTGTCTGGCAAGGAGTTGGGAGGGAGCAAAAACGTGGACCGGATTTGGAAGCACTGGATTAAAGGAATCCGGGCTGGTGTCTCTCTATCCTCCACTATTGCTGGTACAGTTCATACTTTGTTTTAGCCTCTCCTGAATTTCTGTGATTGATCTTAGTAAAAATAGGTGACCGTTGTAGAGGAATCGCCTGCAAATTTAAATGTGATAT
The DNA here is from genome assembly GCF_048594095.1 of Paramormyrops kingsleyae. Lineage (NCBI taxonomy): Eukaryota > Metazoa > Chordata > Actinopteri > Osteoglossiformes > Mormyridae > Paramormyrops > Paramormyrops kingsleyae. The sequence continues at coordinate 17,823,548 of NC_132816.1, forward strand.
CAGAGGGACCATCTAAGGAGTGAACTAACACCATGTTGCACCACAAGACACACTCAGTATTAGTCTTGCTTGTCACACCTCTAGCTGTTAAAAAGAAATAGTGGGGCGGAGTTATTAAATGCAGTCGGTATTTCTGCATGCCTGCTGCAGTTATTTCTGAAAACACTCGGGCATTCCAGGCGAATCTTGGCTCCTTAATTTTTTCTTTCTCGCTCTCAGGTACTTGTACAAACTGTGTGACCTCCACAGAGAGTGTGACAACTACACAGAGGCTGCCTACACGCTGCTTCTGCACGCCAAGCTTCTCAAGGTCAGCCCTCGTGGGGTCCTCACCGTGCCGTCCGCGGCGCTGCCCGCGTCCCACTCTCGCTGCCTTCCTATCCACTCCCTTGACCAATGCATGTCTCTTCGGCGTCACCGCGACCTCCGCTGTTCGCAGTGTGCATTTGCGCGGCGCAGTTACACATCCAGATGTGCGTGGGCCGTTCCAGCTGTGGTGTCCCCCTTGTCATTCCCGGCGGGAGTTGTCGGGGGGGGTTGTTTTGCACAGCCCCGTCACCTGCCGAGACATGCTCATGGAGATGTGGGACACCGCTTCATCGTAAACAACAAGAGCAAGTCGTAAGAAAAAAAAACTTAATTAGGAAGTGGGTTTGAAATATAAGAAAAGCAAAGAACTGATGAGAATTAACTTTCTCTGATGTCTTTGGGGGAAGACTGCTATAAAAAGGTCCCTCCTGGATCTCAACACCCACAGCCTCTGCGTCCGTCTCCCCTCTGGAGCAGGAAGCTGGGAGGGGGGCAGGCTGGGCCCGAGTCGCTGCCGCCCTGCCGGAGCCCAGTGTCCTGCAGCGAGCGCTTCGGAGTGTAAGCATGGCCTATTTTTAGCTCTGGTCCATGGTGGCGCCGGGATTCCTTGATGGAAGCTGCTCTCCACTCCCAGGGAGACGTGCGGCCTTATTATACTGTAAAATTAGATCAGTTGAGGAGTGAGCTCGGGGTGTGATCTCCCCGTTGCGGGCCGGCTTCACGGAGGGCCACCAAGACCGCTCCCCACGGCGGGATTTAGGCGGCCCGTCGGAAGGGTTACGTGACATACTGCAGAAATACTGTGTGTCAGTTTAATCTCCCTCCTTCTAATATTGTTTTCCAGAATGTTATTGATGACTTTATCCTGTGTGGGAAAATAAATTAAGAACGGCAAAGCAAAACCCTGCATGTGTTCCGGATGATTCCTTTGCTTGTTTTACACCCCCCCCCCCCCCCATACAGCTCACTGTCAGTCTCCGTTCATCATTTTCAGAGGTGCTTTTTCTCGCACCACCCTAATTACCGGCTCATTTCTGCACGTCCATGTCTTTTATAGCGTTTCATAGCTCCCACAAAAGATGGAAATGTTAATTATGTGCGCTGGGAAATGAGCTTGCATTGATTTCATACGGATATGTGTCCTCTGGGTCGGCTGGGGCACAGGGCACAGGGCACAGGGACGCCAAGTCACCCCCACTGTCCCCTCGCCTCTTCCCTGAGATTTGCCATTGATGTCCACTGCTTGACCGCATGGTCACATGACCTCACGATCACGTGATTGGTTCATGCGGTTCCATTTCGATGTGCGACTGCACGTGTGGTTTCCCCCGTGCGAGGAGGCGTGGCCGGGCCACGGGCCGCCTTCCCATTGGCTCACCGCCACCCTTCTCGGTGTGTCACTAGTGGTCCGAGGTTCCGTGTGCCGCCCACTTGACGCAGAGGGATGGCTATCAGGCGGCTACGCAGGGACAGCTGAAGGAGCAGCTCTACCAAGAGATCATCAGCTACTTTGACAAGGGCAAGGTCAGTGCTATCGGTGGGGGCCCTGGGGGTGTTGGGGCCACTGGGTGAGGGCTGGGGAGGGGGGGGCCTGTTTGGGTTGAGCCCCGTAAGTAGGGGAATATGGGCTTAATTGACAAAGGCAGGTTGTTCATCATCCAAAATCAGAACGTGAGCATAACCCATGCAGCTCGTTGTAATCCCCCCCGCCCCCACGCGCAATGGTAGACGAGGGGGCCGGGGAATGGCGAATGGCTCTTTAATGCGACACCCCCCCCCCCCCCCACGGTCCTTTCTGACAGCCTCTCCTTGCTGCGTCTGACTCGCGCTCCCCACCTTCTGTGCGGTGCGTGGCTCCCTGATGCCGTGTTCCTGATTCACAGGCGGATACTGCGGATGGGGGGGGGGGGTGCGGAGTGCAGAGATGTCTCCATCTACAGGGAGATCTCCCATCCAGTGGGGGCTTTGTACTCTCTAGGCTTCCCCATGGGGGCTGTCATCTCACGGCTGACGCAAAGGTGCTTAGCCAGCCGGGGGCCACTCTGGGAGCTGAGGACAGGGTGGGGTGAGCTCCGGAGTAGACCCCCATGCCGGTGGCAGCTGTTCTGAGAACAGCGTGTCGCAGACACTGCCAGATAGAATCCGCTGCCAGACAGATGTGAGGTCATGTTACCTCATCTTAGATCGTTTTCCCTTAAACCCCCCCACCCCCTCCCAAATTGGCCTCTGTAGAACCGCCGATCGAGGGCCGTTCCTGTTTTCCTCCACCCACTCACGTCATGTGATCTCTTATAACCTTGTTATTAATAAGCGCGATTCTGAAGACCATCTTGCGGGAATAACTGATGCACCCAGGTAACAGGGAGTAACGACAGTGTATTAAGGTAAATTAAATTTGGGTCTGGAGTTCGCAGCTCCGACGGGGGGGCATTTCCCCCTCACGATGCCGGGAACAGACGTGATTCCCAGCAAAAATCCGATAAACAAATGCAGGCGAAACATTAACATTCGCTCCCGTCTTAGGCGGCACCTCCGTTCCCGTGAAAAGCCTCGAGAATCTGTGAGAATACATCAGCACGCGCCGATCCAGAAAGCATCTGCTCTCTGCCATCAGCATTTTAACATCTTTTATTTATCTTCGCTTTAGTGCGGAATAAGGGAATGTTTTTGTTTTTTTCCCCCCCGTCTGCAGTTCTTTGTCGCGCACAAAGTGGCTTTTGCCTGAGAACACGTTGTCTTTCGGAAATGTAACGCCGGGATTCGTGCTGTCCTTTCCGCCGAGCAGATGTGGGAGGAGGCCATCATTCTGGGGAAGGAGCTGGCGGAGCAGTACGAGAACGAGATGTTCGACTTCGAGCAGCTCAGCGCCTTGCTGGTGAGTGACGACTCCCTAGACAGCCGGGGCTCCGTTTGTTGTTTTCCGGTGCCCCCACTCAAGAATTATATTGGGGCCCCCATTCCCCCTTCAGATGTTTCAAAAACTAAATAAATAGCTAGTGGGTGTATTTAGTGTAATATATATTATTGAGTGTAGTGACTGCTTGTGGCCAACAGGGGGCCCCCAAGGCACAAATGCGTGCTTTGAGTGATGGTAAACACGGTCACTCTGGAGGTAAATGTGGCGGCGCAACGTGCCACTTCAGCTTCCGGATGTGCCTGCTCACTCCAGGCTGGTGCCCCTGTTCCTACAGCGCAAGCAGGCCCAGTTCTACGAGAACATTGTCAAGGTGATCAGGCCCAAGCCAGACTACTTCGCCGTCGGCTACTACAGCCAGGGATTCCCCTCCTTCCTCAGGGTAAGACTGGGCCTCGCAGGACTGGAATGAAAATGTATGCAATAGGATGTCATTAAAAATGGGCGTTTAACATCAGACACAGCACTACCAGTCATCAGGAAGTAGCTTTAATTACATTTGCTTTTTTGCTTTTATATGGTTGCTTATATGTTTTTTTTTTTTTTTTTGCATATATACACACGGGGAAGATGGGCCGTCGGTTGTTTGTGTGGCTGTTGGTGTCTTGGTGCTATAGAAAACCGCAAAAACAAATTATGTAAAAACCCATAAATGAGGAAATGTGCCTCCCACTCACAGCATGACTGTTTTTAATGGGGCCTTTATTTGCCAGCGGGGGCTAATTCGGGGTCAGCACCCACGCACAGAGCTCTCACATGTGGCAGACATGCATTAGGGCACTGGCTGGTTTGAGGACTGGGGAGATTTCAGGGCAGAAGGCTTCAGTTGTTCAGGTGAAAATGAGTTTACTGCAGCTAGCCCAGGATGCACAGCGGGACAGGTGTGGCAGTGTTCATCTTCATACTGTCTGTGCTCGTCAGAGTACTGAGGATTGTTTAAATATTATACATTAATGACACATAATGCCCCAGAGAGGAGGGACTAGACTCCTTATCTCATGGGGCTTTCTTGAATGAGACTGAGGACTCCTGATATTCTTTTATGCACTCAAGATACTTAATTTTATTGAAATTAATCTGTAAAGTTAATTAGGGGGACGCACTTCTCCTTTGGAGAGCAAACCCACCCGCCAACCCCCCCCATGGAGTGTCCAGTGTGATGGCCCGGGCGCAGTGTGATGGCCCGGGCGCAGTGTGATGGCCCGGGCGCAGTGTGATGGCCCGGGTGCAGTGCCATGCTGGGCTCCCTGTGGTTTGTAGGGGTAAAATGGGGACCAGAAGCTTGTCACTGCTCCCCTAAGCCATGCAGTGATGCACATGCAGTTAATGTTCTAATTCCACGCTCTGAATCCCATCGCGACACTAAACATTACAGTCATCGTCAGCAGTGGACCGACCTACTGCGGCTCGTTCGGTCTTTATTTTAAGATATATACTGTATGTTATGACATAAGTATCAGCTCTGAGAGAAATCGCTGTAGCTCTCTGATTTATAAGCTCTGGGTTTTCAAATTAATTGGCATGGTGGCACATAGCTGGTGTTTTCCTAAGAAAATAATAGATTATATGAATAAATCCTTAACACAGCTTGAGAAACTATTTTTGTTCCCCCTGTTCAAACTGATTCGCAGAGAAAGTGCCTTATTCAGCTACCAACATCTACTTACCGGTATTTTCCCAAATCTGTCCGCATATGTTATGGCAGCAAAGTGCCTCGTTCCTACTTTACACGTCCCAGTTTCGAGGGCTCCCTGATTTGATATGCTTCTGTCAGTGTGTCTGTGCAGCTACAGCTGCCTGAATGCGGACAGTAATCCAGGATTAGTGCTGCACTGCCAGGTATTACGGTTCAGTGTGAAAAGCGAGTGAGATCCATCAGTGCGGAGCCAGTGTCATGCATGTGACTAATAATTCCTCATGAACACGGACTCAACAAACACCGTGCCGCCAAAATACAACCTCTTTGCAGCCTGACTGTCACTGAACACAGTGACGCAAGTATAAGGAGCCTTCAAATCCTGGAAGGGGAACTTCTGTTGAACCTTTGATGAAAATTTGCTGTGAAATCCCAGGTAAATTGCCTGGGGTGACAGTACCTGTAGATGCTTCTTCCAAGCCGTAATTTAATTCCACACGTAGCTGTGCAAGTTATGCTGTCTGAGAGAGATGCTGTGAAATTACATCTCATAAAATTTGCCTCGGAAACTTTAAATAACATTAAGATCCCTAATGTGATCCGTAAGAACAGACGCGTGGCTCTCACACTGTAAGTTCAGTCTATTACTATGAAAGCAGGCTGTACGAATGCAGCAGTTCTCATATTTAATCTGTGAACCAGAGTTAATTGTTTAAAGTGTAGTCATAAATTCAGGATCGGGCACTTTGGAGAGCCTTGTCCTTTAAGGCAACAGTTAACCGAACGGATAGCGCAATAACTGCAAATATTCCCGTATAGCTGTGATGCATATTAATTGTAGCTTTATCTGCGTGACTCGACTAGCCAGTTTTGCGAGGGCCTTACGCATTTCATTACGCATGCAGTGTCATACGCATTTCAGGTGATGACGGTAAATACTAAATGCCCACTGCTGCCATCTGGGTATTCAGATGTGCTCATTTTATTTCCAAGGCCTTCCTACTCGCTACTGATTTTATTTGTGTCCAGATGGATTATTAGTGTGGAGTCCTGCCTCCTGGTGGACGGTTAATGACGGGTCAGTCCGGGCTGGGTCCCCCTTTTTGTAAAAAGGCATCCCCTTTGCTCTCCAAGTAGCTCTTCCTACCAGTGCCAGGCCCCGCCCCCTTTGTACCATGTGACTTGGGGTGTGATTTCACATTCGTCAGTCAAGATGGGTGAGGGTGGAGTTAGAGATGTTGGTAGAACATGGTGAAGGCTTGAGTTTGCTTTGAGATCGTTATGAAGGAACAGGACGGGAACTTGGGAAACAGCCATTACACAATGCCGTCCAGCCTTAATGGTCTCAGCAACCACAGGGGGGCACTCTCACTGGCTTTGAACGCACCTCGTCCCTCCGTTCCAGAACAAGATGTTCATCTACAGAGGAAAGGAGTATGAACGTCGGGAAGACTTTGAGGCAAGGCTGCTGACCCAGTTCCCGAACGCGGAGAAGATGAAGACGACCACGCCGCCCACGGAGGACATCAAGAACTCCTCTGGACAGTGTATCCTGCACTGTCGCATAGTGCACTCTCAGGCAGTCCCTGTGGGCGGGGCCTTACAGTGAGCCGTGCCCATGTGGGCGGGGCCTTTGTGTGCCGTGCCCATGTGGGCGGGGCCTTTGTGTGCCATGCCCATGTGGGTGGGGCCTTACAGTGTGCCACGCCCATGTGGATGGGGCCTTACAGTTCGCTGTGCCCATGTGGGCGGGGCCTTACAGTTTGCCTTGCCCATGTGGGTGGGGCCTTAGTTTGCCTTGCCCATGTGGGTGGGGCCTTAGTTTGCCTTGCCCATGTGGGCGGGGCCTTACAGTTCGCCATGCCCATGTGGGCGGGGCCTTACTGTGTGCCGTGCCCATGTGGGCGGGGCCCATGTGATCATTTCAGCTGTAACTTAAAGAGCTATTTACCTGCAATTTCATTACATATACAGAATCATTTTATTTCTTTATTTTACAGAAACGTGAAAATATCTTTGCCTCCCCCTGATAATTTATTTAGGTTTCCAGTCTTTAGCTGTTTCACTTGCTTCAGTGTTTGTATTCTTAAACGAAACAGAAAAATCCTTAACTTTCTCTAACAGACATCCAGTGTTTCACCGTGAAGCCCAAACTGGAGCTGCCGTCTAAGTTTCAGAACAAGTCGGTGTCAGAACAGATCGTCAGGTGGGCTGTCTTCTCTGCTACGACTGTTTGCCTGTGTGGCGACTAAGCTTGAGGCTGAAAAATCCATTCCTTCGATCTGAATGTTTCCTTTTGAGAATCCACTGTAATGTTAACATTTATTTTAACCTGGTACTTTAAATGTTTATTTTGTCATAAGGAGCGTAACATAAGCCACTAACGGGTAAGCTAGCCTTTAAGGTGTGAGACGGGGCATAATGATATGAATATCGGTATCGGCGATAACCACCGTGGTATTGGTTTGAATCAGATGAAAACGAAAATCAGTGGTAGACCTATTGCCCACTCCAGTGATCAGCATGCAGCGCGAACCTCGCAGCCAGGGTCCTCAGACAATCAGTGCTCCTTCCACAGATGATGTAATGCGAATGCTTTGTTTATCTGGGGTGTTAAGTGTATTAAGAACCTCTGTATTTCTCTACTTAGTATAGGAACTGTTCTAGTAAGATGACATAGGACAGATACACAAGAACACAAGTACGGTCACATATGAGTATTGAGAGACACCCCCTGACCTTATTAGTGAAATCACAACCCAAGAGAGATAAAATCTGCACATTGTAGGAAAATAAGTGAATACTAATATAATTTTAAATTTGGATTCTCTCCTTTAGTCATTTAAATCGTGCGTGAGTGGTAAAATTTTCTTTATGTTAAGTGGCACTTAAATTTGAAGATGGGCTAGCATGGGATTGTGGATGATGGAGTTTATGTGAAGTAGTTAATACGACAGGGAGGCGCCTAAATGATCAGCATGTAAATAAACACGGCTGCTATGAAACACGGGAATGGCGAAACGCCGTCATGGGCCGGTTTGTACTGGTTCGGAGCTCCAGCAAACAGCCGTGTACCGGGGTCGATGATGTCCGGCTCGGCGGCTCACGGTCCAGTCTGACCGGCCGGGCGCTTGTGTAAACAGTGGACGGTGTTTGCTCCGAGATTAAAACGCCGGAAGAGTATCAACAGCTGCTGTTTACCTGTGCGATTATGTGAATTTGCCGTCGTTTTAATAGCCTGGATTAAGCGAGTCTGCGCGGGGAGACGTGAAGGGCGCGCGGGGAAACTCCGCCTCTCCAAATCACAGGATTATATCTCAGTAGCTAATTGGAGTGCAAACAGCAAGCTTAAAAGAAAAAGTCATTAAACCTATGTCTGGCTCACACCTCGGCCTCTGCTCCTATGAGTATTCTTCGGAAATGTCACGTTTAGAATACGTTTAAAAAGTGGTCGTGCGTAATGGGAGCAGTGTTGCCAATTTAGCGACTTTGTTGCTATATTTAGTGAGTTTTTAGACCTCTTTGGCGACTAGTTTTCAAAAAAGCGACTAGCGACAAATCTAGCGACTTTTTCTGGTGTTATTGGAGACTTTTTGGAGACTTATAGTATAATATATAAGCGCATCGGCTGTATTTATGATGATGCATTACTGATGCGGCTCAGCAGTTACGCCGTCTTTTAAACGGAAGTGACGCATCTGTAAAATGCGATGGTTGTAGATCGTCAGAAGGACCAGTGCCCCGTGATCGAAGTGCAGAAGGAATGCTGGATGCAGACCGACGACCTACAGGGCCGCAGTGCTGATGCGCGGATTTGTGGCGCCCGACCTTGAGCCTCCGCACCCCGCTCAGCCTGCTCTTGTGTCCTTTCTAACTGTCCTTTTGCACTGGTCTGGTGTAGAGTAAATTATCTTGCCTGTTTTGTTAAAGCAGGGGTAAAACCAAAGGACCGCCAACCCTGTGTACGTTCTGGCGCTAAATGATGCTGTGTGATCCGGTTTATAAAGCATGTTGTGTATTTCATTTTTGGCTTATTTTATTGTTCTTTTTCCTTATAGCTTTTATACGGTGAATGAAGTCCAAAAGTTCCAGTACTCCAGGCCCTTTAGGAAGGGAGAGAAAGATCCGGAGAATGAGTTTGCAGTAATTATTATTTTTTTATTTGTTTGTTTTATGTCTATATGCCATAGACTTGTGATGCATATTTGTTTTGCAGATATTTTGGTTCGACCTCAGTTCGCATTGTAAGATTTTTTAAATATTTGTAAATTGCCGAATTATTTTTATGCTTTGCTTTGTTGTTTTTCGTGTAAAAATTAATTGCTCAGTAGCAATAGTATCAAAAATATAAATTTGCATTCAAAAAAACTCTGCCAAGTGAGACCACGAAATGTAGGGTTGTATTTGAGGGTGGGTTTCATTGTGGTCCATCTGTGGGCTTCTCGCTGGCCTTGTGTCCCTCATTGTGCGCTATGGGCTGCTAAGGGGGTTATATTCTAATAACCTGAGCACTCGTCACCAGGGTAATAAACCTGCAGCCCATAATAAGCAGAAGCAGGAAAGGGCTACATTGAAAAAGAGACTTTTGGAAATCTACTGTTTCTGGCTGAGTCCCTTCCTCTCTCTCTCTCTCTCTCTCTCTCTCTCTCCCAACCCCCCCAGAATATGTGGATCGAGAGGACCACGTACGTGACGGCGTACAGACTGCCAGGAATCCTGCGCTGGTTCGAGGTGCATTCCTCCTTCACGGTAAGCGTGCCGTGCACAAGTGGGGGATGGGCTTCTTCATCATTCCCCTGTCTGGTTGGGTTGGCGGCGGGGGGGGGACCCGGGGATCAATGGGATTTGCCCACTTAAATGCTACGCGGGCAGGCTCATTAATGAGCCTCACGCCGGGCTCTCTGCAAACACGCGGCTCGAGCAGAGTGGTGGGGGCCAGTGGGTGGGGTCTAACAGCCTACTTGACTCATTGATTAATGCCTCACTGTGGATTCCATGCGGCTGCAGCCGGTGGAAGCAGGTTGAACAGCCTGGCCGAGGCGCATGTTTCCACGGGTGCATTTTAATTTGGAGGATCTGGCCCCTTATGCGTTTCTGTATGGGGTCACAGTGTAGGGGTGTAGATTCAGTGTGTCCCAGTTCCTTAGTATCGTCCTAAGTTAGGATCATTGTTTCTGGTAGGTAACTGTTATATCAGCTGCAGTCAAAAAACTAAAAATGTCAAAAGACTTGTATTTTGTTTGGCTGCTTAAGGTTAGGGCTGGGGAAGGATTTCCCACAGAACTGAATGGAAGGTCCCCACAAATACAAACATGTGTTTGCTTGTCTGTGTGCGTGTATACCGTTAGTTGAAATGCTGTTAAATTACCTTCTTGTGTTCTTATGAAACCAAACATAATGAGAAATATCTTTCAGTTTGACCAAACTCAATAATAACTATGATAAAGAATTGGCAGAGGAGAATATTTCTGGAAAATCCAAGTTGCTTTATGCTGTTCTCATGAATATTAAAAACAGAATTACTGTCTAACATTATACAAGGGCTTGTTGTATTGTTTATAGGTAGGCTTTTGAAACCATATGCAAAATTTATGAACAGAAACACAATTTAAGTGTCTTTGCCCAGTAACAAGAAACAATCACTTGTACCTGTTTATATAATGACCCTTTTTCTGGAGTTCCGGCTTGGGCTGCAGTGTGCAGAACTTCCCACTGCTCTTGGTTTGCTTCCCACCCTTGTGAAGCTCGGTAAAATGGCACATGGGGTTTGCACACGGGAATATGTCGGTGTGCTGACTCGGCGTTAACGTGAGTTTAATCTCCAGGTCCTGCGACCTTATACAGTCCAACGGGTCAGCAATTGGCACCCGTCGGCCAGACCTCGTGTATCACAGGTTACCCAGATGGTTACTAAATTATACCGGCAACCTGGTAATTAAAAAAAAAAAGCTGGCCAGTAATGAGAGGATTAATCGCTGAAACTGACTAGGCTGGTCCATTGTGGTGCCGGCTGCTGGAGGGCATCTGTTTCGGGCTCCGTGCCCAGACAGGGACGGTCAGCCTTCCAGGGTGCGAGTGGGCTCCGATCCGCTCTGCTGCTGGGTGTGAGCTCTGCTTCCCGAATCCCCAGCTTAGCTCTTTTAGCCTCAGCCCCTGAGGGAATCTGCCGTAGGTTGCATTCAGTTCAGGGGATGCAGGTAACATTGTTTATGGATGGTTCATGCTCGTTTTTATTAAGTCTGCCCAAGTTAACCAGGTTAAAGGGCCAAAGATTCTCAGGAGGTCTCTGAACAGCAACCTCCATATTATTGACATATTTGTGTGTGTGTGTGTGTGTGTGTATATGTATATCCATAAAGCACACCGACATCAAGTGTTCAGTTTTACTGCTGGTGTTCCTTTAAGGCATTCTGTTGCATTACCCAAGAGTCGCCTTGCCTTTGAAAACATGCAGGCTTTTGCATTTCATTAAGTTTGGTCTTCTGGAGATGAGTTGTACTCCACTCCCCTGGCATTACGCAGTCAATTATAGTCCTGCTGCCAGAGATCCTGTGCGGCCCAGGATATTAATATTACCCTGTCCCGCACCTTACTGTTAATATGCTGCACTTGCTTGGTGTCGCTTTCCTCGCTGAAGGTCACCCAGGCTGCCCATCGCGGGATTGACATGCTGTAATTATCTCGTTTGCGGGTGTCTCTCCCATCTGTGGGAACATCTTGCTCTGAAGCACGAGGACAAAAGAACTGAACATTTCTGCTGACCAGAACCGTGCTGTGATGCCTGTTCTGTGTCCTCACGTGATCTTGTTTGTCCCTCTTTGTGTGCAGGAGGAGGTGAGTCCTCTGGAGAACGCCATGGAAACCATGCAGCTGACGAACGAGAAGATCAACAACATGGTGCAGAGGCATCTGAATGACCCCAACCTTCCTATCAACCCCCTCTCTATGCTGCTGAACGGCGTCGTGGATCCAGCCGTCATGGGAGGCCTGACCAACTACGAGAAGGTGCTCGCCTTGTGAAACTTCTCCAGAACATCTTCCAAAAGTAAACACGAGTGGCAGTGTGTATGGGCTTACAGCCAGAAGGCTGCGTGCTCAAGCCCCAAGAAGGGTCGTGCTCTAGGTCTCCTGCTGAGGTGTTCCTCAAGAACTTTGGTCCAGCCCACAGATACCAAAAGTGCTTTAGACAAATGTCCTGGGTCATTATCACGTAGACCATGCTGGTGAGTGCAGTCAGCATCAACTTACGCTCCCAATTATAATCTCTACGAAGCTTTGATCGGAGTGTGGCCTCTGGGTCTGCTCCCTGAGAGGAGCAGGGATGTCTCCCATCCTGCTGCGTCATAACGTTTCCTCTCTGCTTCCGCCTCCCGTTTTGAATGTGAGGATCTCCACATCTTGCATTCCTTTCCCTGGTGATCATGACCGTCCACTGGTCCTACAGGCTTGTGTGAATCTTTCCATCACTGTTCACCAAAGGTGGACATTTCAGGTTCAGAACGTTAAAATCCAGACCAAGATTTTGTTTAGACCAACCATATGAGGACCCTGTGAATGTGACTCTTTATACTCAACTGGCCGGTTGAAACAAAGTCCTGGTCTGGATTTTTGCTTTCTGGGCCTGAAATGTCCAGCTCTGCCGTGGCGAGAGGGGGGTGTTGGGGATGAAGGGCTGTCACTTACAGCTGTCTCTCTTATTTCCTCTCCTCCAGGCTTTCTTCACAGAGAAGTACACGCAGGAGCACCCTGAGGACCTGGAGAAGATCGAGAAGCTGAAGGACCTGATCGCCTGGCAGGTAAGGACGGCCGTGCGTGTTGGTTTTGCCGAGCTGTGTGGCCTGTCACACACGCTGTCATTATTGGCCGTCAAGGCGACGTCAGCGCTTGACAGCCACAGTGCTTTCCATCTCAGCGTCCCCGCTTTGCACTGGGTCGCCCGCTTTCCCAGTGCCATGTTCTTTGTTGTGATGATTGTCTATCTCGTAGATGGCCGGCAGCCGCCTCATCTACTTTTTACTTCTCCAAAGCAGCATGGTCTCCTGCAGTTCTGCACTGGGTCTTCTCACAATCTGTCCAGAAGGGGATGGCTTCCGTCCGGTTGTTTGTGCTTCAAGTGAAAGTACTTGACCGTGTAGCCGTATGTAATTTGGCGATGAAAACTACTCCATGCTTTTTGCCAGAAGACGGTAGAAATAATGATTATCTGAAGATGAAACCAATCAATGAGGACTGAGAATGGAGAGTGTGGGGACCCCTGACCCAGATTGCTTCAGTGAGCATCCTGACCACTCAGATGGGGAAAGGGTTAAGCTGTAACCTGGCTGTCAGATGCAGTCCTGCCCCTCAGCGCCACACTGGGCTCCACAGAACACTGAGTGTGAGGGTCCGGGTCTGTATGCAAATGCCGTTCCATTCGAGGCGTTAGACATAAGAGTGCGCTGATGTGTCTGCCTTTGGCTGCGCTCTGAATGATTTGTTTATGCAGACAGTTATGTGGGTAAGCATTATATTTGATTAGACCATCAATTTAACCTGGCTCTGGTGGCTTTTTTGTATTTCATGTGTGTGATTTAACGCTTGTATTAGATGAGTTTCCAAGCCGGATCGTTCCAGGAGACCTGAAACAGGTAATCCGTCTGCGTTCAGAGCTGCAGCCACTAAATGGGTTTAAGGCCGAAACTGGCACGGCTTACGTCCTGGAAGGCGGCCAGGTCACGCACGTATGTGGAGGAGCCTCCGGAATCTCTCCCATAATACATCTAGTTGCATACGTTTACTTTTTAATTCATTTATCTGATTTGTCTACTCCCTGCGATTTGAACCCGCGACCTTTGCGTCGTTAGCGCTGTGCTCTACTTGTTGAGCTACACGGCGTCAGTGTGCTTACCGGTAGCTTGAGAGTCACTGTGGATAGAATCGGTAACCAAATGAAGGTTAAATGCTGGCATTGATGTGGCAGGTTGCTCAACTTCCTGCTGATATAACCAGGTCGGCTGCAGTACGAGTCGCAGCCTATTTGCATGTTTAGTGCTGTTAAATTCAGCGTAGCACGACGTTCCACTTCATGTTTGCCCCATGTCACTCCTCAGGGCTCAGCAACCATTGGTTTCTGCCTCGTACCAAGCCCCACCTCCAAGCCAATCAAAGGAACGCAGTACATTGTGGGCGGGGTCACATGAAACAAGAAGTGACATCGCTCGTTATTAAACTCCGCCCCCGGTTGTCTGATTGGATAGGAGCGTGACCCCTGTGCTTCCTGATTGGCTCGGCTCAGAGGCAGCCCCGGCTGAGGTGGTCCCTCTCCTCTCATGCAGCAGCGCGGCTTATGGGTAACCGCCAGTCCTCCACGTTTAACCCCGCCCAGGCAGCTTCCTGGGTCAGCTGACTCCTTGGATTCATTTCAGTCAGCTGTGGGTAGCAGCGTGTGAAGGTCTTTTTGCAGTGATGTTTTTGGTGGGGGAATGCGCCAACTGAATCTCTCTCTCTCTCTCTCTCTCTCTCCCCCTCCGCTTTAATCAGAAGTGCATGTTTACCTCGTCCGTCTGAGTGGCGGGTCAGAGACGCGTCACAGCGGGCCGGAAACAGGCCACGAGGACACCTACTCTCCTCCCACACATTAACCAAAGAGATGTTTAATAATTTAATGATTAATTCCACCTTGGCCTTGGGGGTCTTTTGGGTAACAGTAGGGGGCGCTCTGCTACTGACCAAGTGCTTGTGAAACTGCACTCCAAACAGTGTTCTTGTATTAAATAATGAAATCATCATTATTCAAAAAAAATGCAGCTTTTACATCAGCTGCTTTCATGATGTGACTATTGTGCTTGTGGACACAAAATACACTGCACACACCCTCCATCTCACCCCCCACCTGCTACCAGGGCAAATTTGGTCCCCCTCCCAGTGTCAGACTCCTTCTGATGCCACTGTCTGTGGTTCATCTGGGCTGACACACCCCCCACCAGAAGCACGTGTGTCACTGCCTCACTAGTCAGGCAGTTGACGGCACCATGTCACCATTCAGTCTGAGTGAGCCCCTCTGGTTGTGACACGCGTTAAAAAGAACGTTTAACGGGGGATGGTGCTGACCGACCCACCAGTGACAACACCGACGGGCGGCTTTAAGGAGGGATTCCACCTGGAAAGGGAGACGGCTGCTTGCTGTTGACCACCCTGTAGCTCGCGGCTTTGTGAACAGGCAAGGGCGCCCCTGCTTTAAGGGAGCTTGTGGGAGTTTTTCTTACGTAGATATGTTCTGTGGGCCGAAGGAAAACTGGTTCAGAGAGATGACCAGTCAGATTAGAGGAGGCAGGACCAAGACATCTGTTGATCCTGACTCCTCTGGTTGCTTGGACCCACATCCTCCTCTATAATCTGATTGGTTATCTCTCTGAACCAATCATTTTTTACTTCGGCCCTCAGAACATTTTCATTTAAGTAAAACTCCCAAGCAGAGGAGGATCTGCAGCCCAGAAAAACAGCAGAATCGATGTGCGCCAGGCCTGTGGGCTCCCATTCGCAGCTCTGGAGTGCAGAACTCTCTTTGGAATCACTAATGTTAACGTTCTTTGTCAGAGTGGAGACGGGAAACTGCCTTGTCATCGCTGTCAGCTCTGAAATTATTTGCCACTGGGTTCAGTAATTATGACAAAGGTTTTGAGGTCATTGCTCTCATTCCCCAACAGCTCCTGATCCCTCTAACCGGATTTGCCGGGGCAGTACAGGCCATGACATTGGCTCATTGTGACCGGCGACCCCTAGTGGCTGAGAGACTGTTTCGTTCCGCCGAAGGTGGGCTTGGTGTCGGATGGGCACCCAGCCGCCTCAGATCTCAGGAGCCTTTTGGTTAGCGGTCAGCGGGGGTTGGAGTGGGGAGGGGATGTTCCCCCTTCACGCTTAACTCTGTAAAAAGCCGTCGCTGGGGGGCAGATACTGAACCGGAGATGAAAAACGGGCCGTAAAATTGGGCCGAAAATAGGAGCGAGCACGGATGAGCAGATCGTTGTGGGATTGACTCGCTCTGCCTCTCGACACCGCGCCGTGAGACGGCACCTCTGAAGGCGCATTCCGAAATCGCCCCTGACACCATAGTGACGCTTCGGAATAAACCGCTTTGGACTGATTTGGGACAGACGATCGGTGCCGTTTTTTAACCCTGTCACGCCATTACTGGGAAAAATCATCTCCTGATGTGGAGATGAGCACAGCAACAGCTTAGCCTGTCGACGTCACGCAGTTCCCCTTTAAAGTCAAACAGCTGGAGGTCTTTCCAGGTGGCCTTTCAGAAAGCAGTAAGGACCCCCCCGTCTGTGGCACCGCCCCCCCCCCCCCCTTCCCAGTTAGGCTGCCGATATTCAGCTCGTCAGAGTAACACTGCATCATCCCCAGGTCTTTGGCATTATTTTTATTTCGTAACTATAAGTATTGAATCTGCGCATGCTGCGAACTTTGCCTGCTGCGTTTTCCAGTCACACTGCCTCGCGTGGGTTCAGTGCCGCTCTTAACGCACTTAATGTGTTTTTGGATCCACATTAATATTTTCTGAACTATTGCTAATACATCCTTTATTTACTGCAAATAGGCCATGGAATTGGAAGATTAATCCACTAGATTCAGAATTAGCCGCTGTTATTCCTCTGCTGCTCGTCAGTCTCCTTAATCATCTTCCTCCTGCTTCAGCAATTTGCGCAGTGGAGCTGTGACAGTCTGCGTTTGAGGGAGGGGCCGCTAGCGGGCGGTGTAGGGGGCTGGTGAACCCCGGGCCCCTCTACGCTCCCCACCGGAGCCGTATCGGGTGCGAACGGGGCTTCTTAGGTTCTGCCTGCCAGGTGAAAGCTACCCGGTGCTTAACGAGCAGCAGGCTGCCTCTTACTCGCACGGAGCCCGCATCCTTGATGTCTCCCAGGAGACAGGATACCCGTCGGAGGCCCAGCTCCTCCTGACGGAAATCCTCCTGCGTGTGGGAGATGGTTACAAACCGCTCCTTCACCTCCTGTTACAGCAACGCGAAGTTCAGCTCGCCGCTCTCGCGCATGTCAGCTGTCGGAGGTGTCGCTGTATCTTACTCCCCGCACCCTGATTCTCCCCCCCGCCTTGCCCCTGCTCTTGCTTTCTTCCCTCCCATTTGTCGGCCCGGTTCTGGATATCTGCTCACCCGCCGGATCCCCACGCTGCGGCCCGGTCTCTCAGACTCGTCACGGCGGCGTTGCCCCTTGTTGCGTCAGTCGGAGCCGCGTGCAGGCGAGCGGCGTTCTGACGGCAGGGGGGTGTGGGCGTGAGCGGGGGGGTGCGGGCGTGAGCGGGGAGGCGGCCTTACTGCCCCCACTTGCCTGCCTGTCTCACCATTACCAGCTGCCTTCTGGCCATACAGTTCGGGGGTGTTTTAGCCCAGTTGTGGGACCGCATCAGATGGTACAATGGCTGGACTGGAGGATGTTCAGCAGGTACTGGGGAGTCCCCCCCCCCCCCCCCCCCACTCACACTCCATAACTCTCTCTATCCCTTTCTCCATCCCTCTCCCTTCCTCTCTGCCTCGCTCTCTCCATTCCTCTTTCTCTCTCTCTCTCCCTCCATCCCATTCTCCACCCCCCTACCCCCCCCCCCCCCCCCCCAGCATTACTGAAAGTGGAACCGTCAGAGTCTTTTCATGGTGCCCTTTTTTTGGTGAGGCTTTTCAGGGACTCTTTCTGAGTCACAGCTTTTCAAAAAAAAAAAAAAAAAACCCAGTGTCTGAACTGAGTCTCCTCTGCACTGATCTCTGCTAAATTGAGATCGGCAGGTCGTGGTTCCGGTGCGGCTCTGTTGCCAGGGGTAACGGTTGGGGGTGGGTGGGGGTGCTGTTCTTCAGTGTTGGCTGTGTTCGGAGTGCCTCTCTCGGGCATAAATAAGCGTGATTGGTTTTTGCCAAGCATCTCGCTGCTGCCTCTTTGCCTGCCGGGGCAGCCCGGCGTTGTGCAGAGTAACCGCAGATTTAGTGGCGTCTCGAGCAGTCAGGCCTTTCCTGTGGGAACTGGGATAAACGTCTTTATTGATTCCCCCGCCCCCCGCGGATTACAGCTGTGTGGACTGGGCTTGTGAATTCATAAATATCACTTCATCTCTCATTTTCTGCATGTGGTGTGAAACCACTGTTGCCTTTGATCGTCCTTCCATAACGCTGGCTTCAATGAATGGGCTGCGAACACAAACAGGCCTGGTTAAGGGCTCTGAGGGGATGCTGGTTGTTGGGTCGTACCTGACTAACGAGGCTGAGTGCTAATGAGTGGATTTGTTAGAGTAAATCTCATTTGCATGTGTGGCTTTGGACTGAGACCGCCAGCATCTGAGCCTGTACAGTCAAGCGTGTGGAGTTAGTGGATAAGCATCTCGATCTGGAAAGCGGATCAATCTTCGCTCTTCCGTCCTGCGTGCCGAAATCTGGGCTCCCCTCTGCCGGCTGGGCCGTTTAATCGAACGCCGCATGTAAACGATTTAGGGAAATTACATGCTGATTCGGTAGACGACCTTGTGTGGTGCATGTGATTGTTGTCTCTCTTTCCCCAGATTGCCCCGTTTTCCCAAAGTTCATAAATATATTTAAAAATACCTACATACATTTTAATGCCCCCCCACCGTGGGGCAGGACCTCGATTAGCGACTGGGCTCCCGTGCGTCAGCGTTCCATCTACAGTCTGCCAGAGCTCCATGGCCTTCTGGTCTCTGTCACTGAGCTCCATCTGTACACCTTTGACTTCCCTTCTCATCCCTCTGCCCTGCACCTCCTCTGCCCTCCCCCTCCTCTGCCCTCCCCGTCCGGCAGAGATGCAGGCCCACTCGTGCCCCCTCAGCCAGCCTGTCCCTCCCGCTTCACCCGCACGATCCTCCTCCTGTCACCTTCATCGTCCAGACTCCTTTTGAGAAGCGGCGCTTGTGCCTCCTGATCTGGCTCTGACCTGACACCCATCTGTTCTGTTCACTCTGTCCCCAAAATAAGTCCCCGTGCTGTCTTCCGGTCCTGCTGGGTCTCTCTGCCGCCCCCTGGAGGCCACTGCCCCCTGATGCAGGCGGGGGCGTGTCTCCCGGGAGAGGTGCTGATGCCGTGTGTGCTTACAGATCCCGTACCTGGCGGAGGGCGTGCGCATCCACGGCGAGAAGGTGACGGAGGCACTGCGGCCGTTCCACGAGCGGCTGGAGGCCTGCTTCAAGCAGCTGCGCGAGAAGATCGAGAAGCAGTACGGTGTCAAGACCCTGGTGAGATTCCCCACGGCGCCCCCTACAGGCTGGCCCCACAAACTGCTCCCTCAACCCACCCCCCCCCACCCCAAACACCCTGCTGCTACTGGGGAGTCTTCTGGCAGCTTCCACGTCAACAGCTTCATCCTTCCTTGATTTAAAACGCTCCAGTCTCAAAAATAGTAACGGTGAGGAGTGAGCTGTGTACCTGAGTGAAGATCTCCGGGGGAGGGGTGGGGGCCCCCGCTAACGAGCAGGCTGATAGCACCCCACCGACGCTCTTAAATGCCAGCGGGGGCCACGCTGCCTCTGTCAGCCTGCACGCAGTTAAGATGTTTATCTGTGATTTTCCCCACTTTGAGTTGCCTTGTTTGCTCGCTCTACCATGTGGGTGGGCAAGCAGGCTGTGCTGAGCGGGGAGGGGGGGCACAGAACTCTGTGACACCCCTCCCCTCCCCCGTGCGTTCGTTTCCACAGCCGGTGGTGGAGGAGCGGCGAGGCAGCCGGCCGCGCTCTATGGTGCGCTCCTTCACCATGCCCTCCTCACAGCGCCCCCTGTCTGTGGCCTCCGTGGCGTCCGTCACCTCCCTGTCCTCCGACAACTCCCCCTCCAGGCCGGGCTCCGACGGGTACGTCACACCGCCCGCATCCTTCCTCAGTCCTGCATCAACGGCAGCAAACATGGCTGCCCGTTTCCCAGCCGATGACTTTGATGTGAAGTGGAATGATCAGCTGGGCTGCCCCCCACTGGATTCTGGTGGCAGCAATTCAAAATCCAAATAATAGAAAGATTTAAATGAAATATTTATAGGCCCCGAAAAGTATAATTTCATTTCAGCGACATGTCCTGATTTCCTCGCCTTATAAACCCGGTTTTCTTGTGCTGTAACCGACTACAAACACATCTAGCGATTTTTTCCATTCTCCTGCATTTTCTGCTCTGATTAATCTCATTATGATATTAACAGGAATGTTCCTCTGAAACAGCTTCCGCAGACTTTTTGACTGACTTGTTCAGTAATGCTTCCAAAAGCACTTCACGGTGCGTTGTCTTTGGGCGTTTGGTGTGTTAGTCGTGCCGTTGCGAGGTATCGTGCCTCCCGCACCGCCCATAGCCCAGCCATGTGCCCCTTTAACACACTACGTTCCCAATACTGCCTCCTAGAGGTGGATAGTAACATGGTACATTTACTCAAGTTACTCATAGAGGAAAAAGTACTTGTTTGAATCGTACTCAGGAGAGTTACTTTTTCAGGAAATTACTGTTACACTGAAACATTTTCCCACCTTTACACTTTTTATTTTTGTTTTGTATCTGTCTCAAAATCCCAAGCCTAGGTGTCTTGCACACGCGCATGTCTCCACTGCCAGTCACGCTCTCAGAGATGGTAGAAGTAACGAACGAGCCAGTGTGAGGTTATGGGAGGGGATTCACGCTGTTTCCATGTGAACACCCCCCACCAGCTTCGCCCTGGAGCCCCTCCTGCCGAAGAAACTGTACTACAAGTCCCAGGACAAGCTGGACCGCGATGAGCCCGAAAAGGAGCGCAAGGAGAAGGACAAGAAGAAGGACAAGAGGCAAAGCAAACACCAGGAGGCTTTCGAGAAGGACCTGCGGGTCCCGGAGGCCCCGGCCCCAGCCCCCGAGGCCGTCATCCTGTCTGAGACGGTGAGAGCCCGGAGCGCGCCGTTAGCGCTTTAGCGCGCTAACGCTACTGCTGTGCGCTTACGATCAGGTGCCAGAGTACAGTCTATAGAGGTGGGTCTCCAGGAAAAGAGCAAAGGGGCAGCTTAGCAAGCCTTGCTAACCTGCTAAAGGAGTGTGTCTGAAGCGAGGCCTTAGCATTAGCGTTAGCGACCGTGGCGGGCAGCAGCCAGGCTACCGCTGCCGCGGGGTCCTTCTGGGGGAAGAGCGCCTTGGCTGGTCACAGCAAGTGCAGAGTGATCCGATTGCTGTACTGTGTCACTGTGCTACAGCTGCTTGATGATGATGGCGGTGGATTTTTACATCTCTGCGTCTGTCTGGTTAGCCTTGGTCTTTCACAGCTTCCAGTTTACAGTGAAACTTCAATGTCGTGCCATTATGTATCTGTTGCAAAATGCCCGTCGGATAGAGTGTAACTCGATTCCCCCGCCACGCTGCCTTCAGATCAGCCCCCTCAGGCCTCAGAGACCAAAGAGTCAGCTGATCAACGTGTTGCAGGGAGACCGCCGCCTCTCTGTGTCCCCGGCGCCCTCGGCGACCCAGGCCTCCTCCGCAGCGCCGCCGGCCATCGCTCCCCGGGCCAAGCAGGGCTGCAGCCTGCTGTCGGCCTCCAGTGAGTAAGCGCTCCTCTCTGGCCCACCTGCCAGCAGAGGAAGCGTGTTCATGTACAGATGTGGGCCCTGGGTGTCCTGAGAAGCGTCTGAAGCTCCTGTGACAGAGGCCCCAGACCTTCTGCCTGAAACCACATCATAGTGAATACAAACAAAACAGCTGAACTTCTAGATCTGCACAAATAAAATTTTGGAATGAAATATCTTCAGGCATCACCACTGTATGGACAAGAAGCACATTTGCCTTGGATCAGAACCAGCATAAGCATTATATTAATTGAATAGCATGGCCTTTATGTAAATTGCATCTCTCTTTCTTGTTGGAACAAATAGCAACAATACTCATAACCCCCCCCCCCCCACTCCCTAAACCGCCTGTGACGTATCCTTCTCCTCTGGCCACAGATCTGGAGCTGAACGGGACCGCCGCCTTGGAGAAAGGAGAGACACCCCCTCCGCTACCAGTCAAGGGCAGCATGGCTGACTACAGCAACCTGGAGAGCCAGGATCCAGGCAGCCCCACCCTGCCGCAGGCCCCCTCTCAGCGGGTACGTCTGGAGAAATGCGGCTTCTGCGTCCCATGGCAGAGGGGGTGTCTGGCCGGCATTATTTAAGCTGCGGCACATCAGAGTTTTACCTCTCGCCCCCCCAGTATTAATCAGACCATGTGGGCCCGTCTCGCAGCAGGGAGACCTTGCCCCCCCCCTGCGCCGTCCTCCTCCTCCCCAGTCCGCCACCACATCTCATTTATCCTCAGTCTCTGGTGCGGGACGGGTTGGGAGATGGAAACAGACGTGCGTGTCGCCACGGTGATTTAACCGGAGCAGATGTTCACCCCCCCCACCCCTGCCCTGCGGGGCTTCCCTTCACAGCCCCGTGGGGGGCGGAGGTGGCCGTCTGCAATCCTGGGGTGACAATTAGCTCTGACCATTTGTAAACATGTCAGCCCAGGTCCCTTTATGGCACTCAGTTCCCGGTGGATGTCTAGAGCGTTTGGCACCTTCTGACTGAACGGCCGACCGCACCGAGCTTCCTGACCGCGCCCGCTACCCGCTGAAGGGCGCTCAGTGATAAGGGATCAGACCTGCGGCCTTCAGAGTGGCAACGCAATGCTGCTTGAAGTGTGGGATGGCAGATGGTACGGGGGGGCACAGGGTAGCAGTGAAAAGTGGCAAGCCAGTCGCTTGTCGGACGTACGAATGAAACCCGTCAAAAAAAGCAGTTATCAGGTTGGTTCCTGGTCTTACCGCCAGGGGCAGATTAATTCATCTAGAGGCGCTACACTGGCATCAGCATGGGCACTCAGGTGTTGCCATTTCTCCTGAGGTGGGGGCAGAGCCCAAATGTCTGCTCGGGCTATAGCCTATGCATTAATCCACCCCCTGCTCGCCAGCCAATCAGAAAAGTGTATGCCCCGCCTCTTCCTGTTCCACCGCAGACCGTTTTAAAGTAACGGGACAAGAAAAATCGCTCCGTGAAATTAGGATGTTTTTGTTTTGTTTTGTTGCAGCATGTGCCCCCACCTTTGCCCAGCAAGACTCCGCCGCCCCCCCCACCTAAGAGGAAGCAGCCGTCAGTCGATTCGGGAATCGTACAATGAGCGACGGCCGAGAGCGGCGCTGTGACGGTCTCGTCCTGCCAGCCCCTTACTTTCCTTCCTCCTTGGCGACTAGATGAATACCTCATTCAGTACTTTTACGTGCTTTTTTTTTTTTTTAAGTTTATTCCCTCCCTCCCTTGGCCCCCCGCGACCTCCCCGGAAGGGGAACCCCTCCTGCTGCTGCAGATCGCAGGATCGTGGCCCGTTGGGACGCCACTCGCCCATCCCGCGCCGGACGAGTTCCAGCTGACTGGGATAGGAGGCTGCAGCCGGATCGGCAGTGACCGCGTTTTATCATAGTGCGGACTGTTGAGGAGACGACTTCTCTGCCTTCCCACCCTGTACAGATGTCTGTATATATGATTTTAAGAGTCTGTGGGTTTTATTTCTGTGCGGTGTTTAGAGAAGCAGATTTTTAACTGTCGTTTTTTAATTAACACTGCATTGGAGTAATTGGCAAATACTCTGGAAAATGGCCACTGGGCTATGAAATGACAGGGAGCATAAAAAGGTGTCTGTGTACCGTTACTGTTCCATGCTGAGTAATATCCCGGAAGCGCAGTGTACCAAGCTAGTTCCTCATAGTATCTTTGTATAGGATTTTATATCTGAAAGCTATAACCTCGGACTTCACTCTTCCAGATCCACTACTGACTTTCAAATAAACTCAGTACTTGTGTATTTTTAAGCTTGTTTTCGGGCTGCTTCAGACCGGTGCTTTGTAGACTGGGGAGGGGACAAACCAGCCAGTGAAAAGCTGTCACCAGATCTCACACCCCAGTGTCCAAAGACTCCTCAGTGTGGCGGGTTCATTAATTTCCCGTTTTGCAGGGGAATTGGGAAGAAGGTGCTTTTAAGTTCTGGCAGCTGTTCTGCTTTTATTGATCACTCTTTGCATGCCATGATGTCTGTTAAATTTTATCCGAAACTCTCCCTCTCCCCCCAACCAACGTTCTCAAAGGCTTCTTGCTAGTAGTTAAAGAACAGTAGTTATTCATGTTGAGACTTTGCTGGAATCTGCTGAATTTCATCCACTGTCTGAACTCCCGGTTTAATGCACCATGTGTGTCTGTTGTACGTGGAAAGACGGCAAATTAATCCTCACCGCAGAAACCGTGTGTTTTTGCAGGGAGAGTGTTTGAAACACTCAAAACAGTGCGCACCCCCTCCTGCCCTGCACCTCCCATCCGTCTGCTCTTTTCCCCGGGAGAACAGCACAGTCACATCATGACACGTCATTAGGCATCGGGCTCTAAATGAATCCATCTCTCTGCTCTCCTCACATCAGCGTGCCACTTTATACCACCGATAAATCACCCGCTAACCTGTTGGTCTGGATGCATGAGGGCCTACACTCCATCACATCACCTCACCTCACCTGCTCTGGCTCCCGGTCGCCCCCGGATACCCAAACGATTAAGAAAAAGCATGCTGAGACCCAGAAAAACTAGGGTGTGCAATTTTAGTTGTCCAGCCCAGAGTAATGATCATTCATTGCCGCATGCCTTCAGTTTTGTGAATGAAACAGGATTATGTCTGTCTGTCTATCAGTCCATCTATCAATCCATCAAAGTTCTGTATAAGTCATTAAAACATGTCACATAATGATCCCAGCTGCACTGGAGATGGACCCCTATGCCTGCCACTGTGTGGGACGTGACCCCCCCCCCCCCCCCCCCCCCTTCAGCAGCAAGGTCCATCCCTTGGTTCTCATTTCCCCGTCGCACGTGACTATTCCAGGTACGACTACAGCCAAGCTCACCAGGTACCCCAAGCATTATTCTCACCTGTGTGTATGCGTGTGTCTGAAAGGAGAGCATGATGGGATATGTGAAAAGAGTCAGTGTCACTAGTCAGACTTGTACAAATGGCAAATAAAGCAAAAAAAAAAAGTCATCGAAGGTGGCCTGGGCTCTGCCGGCCGGTGCCTGGGCTCTGCCGGCCGGTGCCTGGGCTCTGCCGGCCGGTGCCTGGGCACTGCGACTGAAAGCTCCAGGTCCTCGTTTAAAGGCGCCGTGATCTTTTCAACAGTGTCAGTGTCTTGCCTTTAATCCTCCGAGGCTCTTCTTGGATCCCTAGACTCTGCTAACTCCGGCTCTCCGGGAGACTGTTGAATGCTAATATGGTCTTACAGGAAGCTAATTAAAACACGGCTAATGAGTCTAACTGTGATACTGAGCCATTATTGAGCAGTGTAAAGCAACTTTATATTTAATTCTGCTTTTTAATTAATTGCAAATTGTCCTTGACTGACGAGAAATAGATATATACTTATCAATTAAGCTTTTAATAGTGTTGTAGTAATTTAGTTATTCTTGACTCAAACTTAATTTTCATGAGAATGTGAATGTCTTCTGTTGATGTGCTGTGTGTAATGTGTCCCCTGAGAAATGCTGTATTTGAGAAGCAGGAACAGATCTCGGTTTAAACCCACAGCACTGACAAACAAGTGGCTTGTACTGGTTTTGAGTATTTTTCCTTTGTGCTCCCGCGATCCTTCATTTTCAGGCTTGTCTCACGAAAACGCTGTGTTCTGACTTTCTGAGAGGACAGAAACCCGGGCGGGAGCTTGTCAGGTAAGATGAAGGGCTGCTGGAACAAAGTGGCTGGCACGCCGACGTGGGGAAGCGCTTGGCCGCGGCCGCCGCGTGGAGGCGTGGGTGTGAGCCAGCGTGAGCTCCGGGTGCATGGAGAAGCCGCCTTTCTGAAGGCCTGAGTCACAGGCGGGTGGCGCACGGCACCGTAAGAGCCGCCGCACTTCATGCTCGTTCATGATGACGTCGTGTATAATGTGTCTGCCCAGAAACGTGGCAAGACTCCGCTGCCGGACATTTTTTTAGAATCCGCTTAGCAGCAAGGTACAGCTGCTGGGATTGGAACTTGCAACCTATTGCTCAAGCAGTTTTTCACCTGCTAATACCTGATTGGATAACTTACCTTCACAATATCTCCCAATGGGAACTGAATACTTGGCTGCTATTTGCACCAAGGTGTCAGCAGGCCACGCCCTGCAGTCCTTGTCAGAGGCTCTGTTTGCTTTGGAATGCTAGCTGGTCTCTGCACTTGGGGGGTGGGGAGGATCGCAGTTGTCTTTTTTTTTTCCCAGAAGCCAGTTTGTATTCAAGGGTCAAGATGGAAGGTCCCATCCAGTCAGAGGTCCTTCTAGCAGAAAACCTGTCCATTTATCAGTGTCTGCCAATCCAGCCCTCGAGGATCCACGGAGGGTCCTCCTCCAATAATGTGGACTGTCTGCCACGGAGCTGGGAGGGAGCAAAAACGTGGACCGGCTGTGGGTCCCGGAGGACCGGATTGGGAAGCACTGCATTTACTGCTCTAAACCTGATATGTACAACCTCTGTCGCTGATGCGTTTATCTCGTTCTTCCTTAACAATCTTTAATCCTTAATCTCCTGACGTAGTTTGGAATACTCCAGGGATTTATTGCTATCCGTTGGCTGCTGAGGACATTTTGACCTACATTCCTTAGTACGATGACGTGGAAAAGCAGAAATCCTGAAAATATAGCCAACCTGCCTGTACCACGGCGGCTTTTGCCAGCCCTGTGACCAAACAAATTAAAGTGTAATTGGAGTTTATCAGTGTCTTAATGCTTTGGCGATAATGGTAGTTTCTGCCATTTTTTTTTCTCATATATTGGTGGGTTAATGAACTGGTTGTAAAAACTTTAGAAAAGCCTTATTAATGGGGGGGGGAGGGGCGGTTTCACAGCAGTGCGACGCATCTAATGAAGCACGGGAAGGTGAGCATCTCGATTGTTAATCGTCAGGATATGAAACACGATGAAGGCCGTTTCCCATCAGCACTGTCAGTGGTGATGTACTGCGGCTGTCCAGTAAAGCTCCACGGTCCGGCCTCCTGGCCCACTGCCTTCCCAGTAACCTTGGTCCCAGAGGCCGCTGATATCTTCTCTCTCCACTGTGGGCATTTTATCTTGCACACAGATTTTTTTTTTCGCCCGGCCAATCTCGGAGGCAGCAGCCTTGATCTTCACAGGCTTTTATCACGCAGTTTGAGGCGGAGGGTCGGGCGCACCGTGATGGTGTTCGTAGCATCTGTATGCGCGCGTCTGCGCACCGTGATGGTGTTCGTAGCTTCTGTATGCGCGCGTCTGCGCACCGTGATGGTGTTCGTAGCATCTGTATGCGCGCGTCTGCGCACGCACTGGGAAGCTTGTATGTCTGCATGTGCCCCTGCGCACATTTAGTATTTACATACTAAAAGTAAAAGCTCTATTCAGAGATGCTGCTGGCCAAAAACAGGGTCGGGGGGGGGGGGGGGGTCATCCATTTGCACTGTCTGCTTGGCGACAGCTGAAATTTCCTGTGACCGACCAAATGAGGCTTTGTCCTTCCCCAAACATTTATCTGTAAATGATACATATAACGCTACTCAGTCAGGTTTGTCGGGAGAAGCTTCTTCAGAGGTCTGGTATCTACTTTCTGGGACAAGCAGAAGAGCAGTGAGGCTTACATATTTATGATGTTTTGCCTCCTTTGCAATATATTTATTTTATTTAAAAAAAAAACAAAAAAAACATAGGACTTCAGTTGTCCATTATTCATGCTTTATCTGCTTCTATGCATCACCACGACGTGCCAACTCCCAGTAACAGCCTCACACTGAGCATATGGACCAACGATAAAAGCAAGCTTTGAAATACGATATTACACGCACCTCTTCGAAATCTGTGAGCTTGGGCCCTTTCTCCAGTCCAATAGCCTTTGAGTCCATGTCAATCGCTATACTACCTGCTGCCCATCGCCCCCTAGTGTCTGAAAATCTGTAAAGCTTATGGAGCCAAATGCACCTGTACGATTCCACTAGCAGCCAGCGCCTGGGAATTCTGCTCATCCAGTGCCTGATCCCTAAGGGGAAAAGCGTCCGGTGACTGATTACCGCTCCCAGGCTTATCACTGACTGATGACTCATAGCGAAACACAAAGGAGGCACCAAACAGCTCATGACTGGGAAACACAGGGCGCTTACTGCGACGAAGCAGCGTTGCTCAAAGCTACGGAATATTTACACGGAATAAGACGAACCGAGAGAGAATAGTCGATGAAGCGGTCAGGCTATCCGAGGAAGAGCACATTGCATGGAAAGGCACCAGGAACTTGGCGTGTTGCAATATTTACATGCGAATTTGCGGCGCACCTCAAAGGGCTCTGTCTGTCGATGTGTCATGTTCCTCTTCTCGACATGACAGCTACTGCTACTTTTCAGACATCGGAATCTCTCCGTACGTCTGCGATGTGTTTTCTGTGCTTTTCTCAGTTGGCGGTCACAGGCTGTATGAATTCGTTTTTTTCGAGGGAAAAATGAAAAGGGCGTTCAGATCAATTACTCCAGTGAAACGTGTTCTGAGGACCTTAGCGGCTGCCTGCCTGGGAGCTGGGGGCTGTGCACCATCACCACGCCTTCTGTCACGCAATTACACCCTAAGACGCCTAAGAAGGCCCGCTGGCTCACCATGATTACCCCCCACCCCTAATTTCATGTTTGTGCGGTGAGTGAGAGTTAAACACAAAATGATTATTTGACCAAAATCACACACAATAAATCAAACATAAACAAGTAAAACACAAGAAAAATCTACATGTGCAGTTTTCCCGGAGCCTGTTGCTCAATCCAGAGTGACGGCAAGCTTTGTGCCGCCTCATGAAGTGTAGGGTTCGAGACCAGGCACTGAGTGAATGGTTACCCAGCCCGCCACTGGGGGGCGCACATATGCACACAAAGAGCAATTTGGGAAGAACGGAGAACCTAAATCGGAGGAAACACAGGGAGAACAGGCCGACCCCATCTATCTAATCAGCCTCCATTCCACCCATCACCAAGTCAATATACAGAGCTGGGCCAAAACACTATGACCGCCACCACATGACGTGAATAGCATTGAGTATTTAGTAAAAACATGCACGCCAGGGTTCTAGATAGTAAGCCAACATTTGGTGCCTGACTTGATGAGATTTGGCCACCTCACGCGCTGCTGGCAGATTGCGGTTCTTCCCTCCTCAGAACCCTCAGAGGTTCTCCCTGTGGCTGATCGTGAGGTGCTTCGAGCATAGTGATATGGACTTTGTCAAGGTCACTCAGATCTATCCCTGCCTATTTCTTCTGCATTCAACATGTCGACTATGAGTACTGAATGTTAGCATACTGTCTAATATATCCCAGACCATGACACGCACCATTTTTACTAGATAGTCAATATTATTCAGAGGTCATAGTCATAAAACTTTGGCTAGGAGAATATATATACAATATATGGACAAGTATTGGGATCACCTCTTAATCACAGAATTCAGGTGTTTCATTCAGACCCATTGCCACAGGTGCATATAATCAGCTTCATGCAAGCCTCACATTGGCGGGAGTCGGAGGGAGTGGTGTACAGGTGGAAGCATGTTCTGCGGAGTGACGGATCACACTTCTCTGTCTGGCAGTCTGATGGACGAGTCTGGGTTTGGCGGATGCCAGGAGAACGTTACCTGCCTGTCGGCATTGTGCCAGCTGTGAAGTTTGGTGGAGGAGGGATTATGGTATGCGGCTGTTTTTCAGCCCCTTAGTTCCAGTGAAGAGAATTCCTAATGATTCAGCATACCAAGACATTTCATACAATTCTATGCTTCCAGCATTCTGAGAAGAGTCTGGGGAAGGCCCTCTCCTGTTCTAGCATGACAGTGTCCCAGTGCACAAAGCACGGTCCATAGAGACATATTTAGGTGGAAGAACTTGATTGGCCCACATAGAGCCCTGACCTCAACTCAATCAAACACCTTTGGGATGAACTAGAACAGAGATTCTGAGCCAGGCCTTCACATCCAGCATCAGTGCCTGACCTCACAAATGTTATTCCGGATCAATTGGCAAAAATTCCCACAGACACTCTCCAGAACCTTGTGGAAAGCCTCCCCAGAAGAGTGGGAGCTCTTATAGCTACAGATGAGGGACCGACTCCATATTGATGCCTATGGATTTAGAATGGGATGCTATAAAAGTTCCTGTGGGTATAATGGCAAGGTGTCCCAGTACTTTTGTCCATGAGTACTGTATAAAACATTCAGGAGAGGAGATGCTGGGGCATTGACCTTCTACTGAGCAAGACATTCATGTGTCTAAGAGGTTAGAAGATGAAGACTGAATGAGCCCCTGTGAATTACGTTCTGCTTTAGGTCTTGCTCTTGTCATCACCGAGTGAGCAAGCAAGTCTAATGTAATGGAGACCTTAATGCAAGGCCACACCTGCTCCCTGGGGGGGAAACGAAGTCGCTTTTCCTCAGATGATGGGAAGAGATATTCAAGGTCACATGTGCTTATGGGAAACAAGACCGGCGGTTGCCATTCATCCACCAGGTCACTGGCAAACAGAGAACACAGAGGCTCAATCAGCAATCAGAGCTACTTTCTCCAGCTGGATTAGGCCCTTCTGTTGTAGTACTGAACAGGTATTTCCCAGTTTAATAAACTGGGATGACCTTGTAAAACACTTTATGTATACTGCAATTCGGTGATTAAAATATAGGCATAAACTAGCAGTTAGATTTACACGGTGCCTTTGAATAGCCCATATCTCACTAATCGTAGCAGATGTGCGTTTTGAAAAGGATGAGCTGCATAAAAATGGAAAATCTTTTTTGTATTGTTTGTTGTGCCATTTATATTTCTTGCTTTAAAGGATCAAATCTGATAAATTAAATTTTTGTTTTCCAAGACCGGATAGGCAGATATAACCGTGTTGAGACATCCTTGTTGAAATTTCGCAGACAAATTGAGCCGGGGTGATTCGATTTTGGTGCCCCGGTTTGATATGAGATTTCGGCGTGTCAGAGTTACTTATCTCCACCTGCTGGAGGAGAACCCCGGCGATTCTCTGCTCAAGGTCACTTATTTCCCGGTGGTGTGAGCGCTCCGCCGCCGCACTAATGAATTTCTCTGACGGCTCTAGGGGGCGCCAGGCATTCAGCGCCGCGGGGCTTCACGGCTGATTTACCCGCGTCTGCGGGCTGGAAAGCACAGTGGGGGTGCCCTCTTAGACGGGTTGCTGACACGCCATGAGAGCTCTCCAGCACTCCCACGGGTATCGGTGTCTGTAATCTGTCCTCCAACATGAAACTAGCTCCCTCTACGCTCCGCAAAACGTCTGACGACAAATTCTATACGTTTTATTCCGTATGCCACTTAAAAAAAAATCATAGGGAAAACAAGCGGAATTTTACATTTTAAGACTATTTGGGCCGTTAACATTTTAACATCTAAGACAGTTAATAATTTCCTCATCCAGCAGGACTTTTTGTAATGTTGAGCAATCTAGAAAATTGGGGGGAAAAAATCAAACACAAATGTTTCTTAGATATTCCTTATAAGCTTACTGTAATTTTAGTCTCTGCCCCCTGAATCCGCGAGGAAGCAGTGATATCGTTTGAAGACCTGCAGCTCTGTATTCTGGAAACTGCCGAGAAAAAGAAGACTTGACAATAATAGATGCAGACTGACCTGCAGGGGGCGCCTGATCGGGTCACCAACCTTTTTGAAACTGAGAGCTACTTCAAGGGAAACTGAGCCATACGAAGGGCTACCAGAACAGATTTTACCTAAACTTATCTAAACTTCATGTATAATAAACATGTTTGAAATGCTTTTTTTTTGTATTAGATATTGTCATTTTCTAATCTATATAAATGCAAATGTGATTAAAGAAGAATAGCAACAGGATAAAATTTTTATTTTTTATTTTTTTAAATAAGCCAAGAACAGACGATGTTTGGCCATTTATTAGAAACCATAATTGCTTTGGAGTAAATCTTTTTTCCATGATTTTTTTGAGTATTTTTTTTCGTATGAAATTAGACGTAAACAAAAGGCTACAAACAGGAAGTCCAGCCTACTTCTCGGATTTTGCCCTCCCTTATCCCGTGTGTTGAACAAGGTCCAGGTTGTTCGTTTTCCCTGGAGCTGCCTGGCCGCCTATGCACCGGGTCCCACGCTGTCACCCGCCTGCCAGTAGCCCTTTGCTGAGGCAGCCGAGCCCTTAGGGCCCGAACGCGGGAACAGAGAAGTCGGCGGTACTTAGACGGCATGACCACTACTGCTACTGACGGATCAAAACCGGGCAGAGATTCAGCCAGCATCCCAGTGGCGCTTTTAGTGTCACTGGGCATCGCTGCAATAAATGCACCGCATAAAATATGGAATGACTACTGTTCGCGGAACCGGGTTTTGCTGAGTCAGCTATTCGCCCAGCAGACCAGTACATCACCACCGGATTGATCGCTGCGCGTCACAGCCCCACGCGGGGGTGCTGCATGGCGTGACACCTCATCTCAATCTCCCACTTAATCTATAATCTTCCAAATGGAAAACAGAGAAGTTCGCCAAACAGCTGCATCGACCCAAATGTGTGTAAATATGCACTAAAATCATTTGAAAGATTTGTATTTTAGAAAATTAGTTTCGATGTATCAAAAATTTTTAAACTCAAACACTGTTTAGGCTTGTAAAATGGTGCTGTTTTTGGATCACTGATAGAGCTTTCCCTGGACATCATCGTAAAATAACATGGATCTGTCAATTACATGGTAAAAGCGACTCATAAACATGCATCATTTGATCTGTATCTAAACAGTTGTGCATCGCCAAAGAATTTTTTTTTATAATTCCCCTTTATGATTTGTTTTCAAAACATATAATTATGTGTATTAACCCACACGTTAACATATGTTCTTTCACGCTAAATACATGGTAAATTATCCCATTCAAGCCCGTTCCCACCACATACATCTGCAGTCTTGTATCTCATCTCCACTCATCCAGCTAAACAGAGCGTATCCTAGCAACCACCCCCTGCTGCTGGGGAAACACCTGCAGCGTATGATGATCCTGCCAAAGGGGGTCACCCTCACGTTATTTTATGCAACTTTTATACAGTGCGAAATGTCCCATCTGGGCACAGCGGAGAAGTCCCGCTTGTGATGGCGAGCAGGGTGCGCGCTTGTGGAGCCCTGGTAGCGGGGGTACCCATGCGCGCGCAGGGAAGACGGACACGCGCACCGTGTTGAGGAGCGTGAACGCGATGTGCGTTAAAATCCCCATTTAAGCGCGTCCTTCTGGACAGAGCGAACACCTGCGCATCCAGCACCGGCGGCTGTGGGAGTGATGTGTCGGGCTGAGCTGTACAAGACGTCGTATCTCAATGTCCGGACTGTAATTAAAATGAAACACATTCAGAGTGTTGAATGAGGGTGTATTTAAATGTTTGCTTTTGTAGAGGCGGAGCTGGAGCATTGCTGCCCCCTGCTGGTTAAGATTGAATAAAGCCCTCTCTTGTACTTCATCACGCCCACAGGTCCAGACTCCATATATTTTGAGTTGCAGTGCTTGATCGGGAAAGCAATTTTTATGTATTGTATATCACATCTAGAGCCAGACGCAGTGCGTATATCTATTTTATTTCTAGGTCTTACGTGGGGGGGAGTGCCATGTAAATGAGAGGGGTGTGCAACTAAGGAATATGAGATGTTAAAATGAAGATTCCGGGCACCTTTGATCAATAGCAGAAAATGGGCTAGACGCAAGAACATCTGAAGTGTGATAATCAGCATATTTTTCATTTTAAGAAGTCACTGATGTTGACATTAGATGTTGAATATCATTGCAACTGCCTTAGCACCATCGTAATATGAATTTCCTTAAATCCAGTGCTTAATGGTAATAGCTACAGAACAGTCCTCTGCAATGACATACTTCTCCGTTATAGGGCTATGGAGAAGGCAGAAGGTATAGGGTTTTGGATCCGCAAGTAAGCGTTTTTTCCCCCCTTAAGAGCTCTGCAAATTATAAGCCTGAAAATAATTTGTCAGTCTTTAATTATTTAAGTAATCAGCCCCAGTGGCCGATGGGGGTAAAGTATCGAACTACAGGCCAGCGTCAAAGCGATCTTTGCCGGAGCACAGAACGGATTAAACATTTGACGTGAATATAAACGCAACAACTCCTGAAGACGGGTCACGGGGTCTGTCCATGTCTCTTAAAAAGCTCCCCAACAGATGTACAGTTACGTCATTGGGGCATAATGCGTCACAGTTCCGGAAACGCTGAGACTGAACGCATGTTGTCCTGCCTGTGACGCTCTCCGCGAGCATGCATGTCATATCTGTGCAGACAGTTGTATTTATGATACTCCACACTTGGTTAGAAGGAAAAAATAGAAACCATGACAACAAAAATTGAGCTCTTGGAGGGAAAGCCTTTAAGTAACATTTATACCAGACATCAGAGATGGATTCCCAACCCATTCCCAAAACCATCACAAAGGGTTTTCTTTTTGTGACTTACATACCAACAGTTTATAAATGGGGTGCCAGTAGTTATTTGGGTAAATAAGTTATTTATTTACGTTTTCTTACTTTATTAACTATGACTTGAACTTTTCACTTGTGGTTGTATTTTTGCAGAAAACACGGAGCACAGAAGAAGAGTAAAGGAGGATATGAATTCAGAAGCAGAGATTATAGGATTCATTCAAGAGGTATAAATAACTCCCCTGGGAATTGGGGTGCTCCTATCTGCACACTGACCGCTGCTCTCCTAGATTGAAATGCCATTTAAAGTCTTCCCAGCCATAGTAATAAATGTTCGTGTTGACAAAGGATGATCAGTGTAGACAGTAGGCCTATGCACCCAAAGATTCACCATAATCGCCATTCAGCTCTGAATCCAGCAACTAGGACCGTGTAGAATCAGATTGTACTATGTCTTTTTGTCTCTGTCACAGCATAATGTTCTCATAAGGTCCACAACACAAAATACACAGAATCCATCCATCTTCCATAATTGCTTATCTGGCATGGGGTCATGGCAGGTCTAAAGCCATTTCCGGAATCACAGGACATGAGGTAGGGGGCACTGGAGTGGATGCCAGTCCATCACAGGACGTGAGGTAGGGGGCACTGGAGTGGATGCCAGTCCATCACAGGACGTGAGGTAGGGGGCACTGGAGTGAATGCCAGTCCATCACAGGACGTGAGGTAGGGGGCACTGGAGTGGATGCCAGTCCATCACAGGACGTGAGGTAGGGGGCACTGGAGTGGATGCCAGTCCATCACAGGACGTTAGGTAGGGGACACTGGAGTGGATGCCAGTCCATCACAGGACGTGAGGTAGGGGGCACTGGAGTGGATGCCAGTCCATCACAGGACGTGAGGTAGGGTGCACTGGAGTGGATGGCAGTCCATCACAGGACGTGAGGTAGGGGGCACTGGAGTGGATGGCAGTCCATCACAGGACGTGAGGTAGGGGGCACTGGAGTGGATGGCAGTCCATCACAGGACTGAGGTAGGGGACACTGGAGTGGATGCCAGTCCATCACAGGACGTGAGGTAGGGGGCACTGGAGTGGATACCAGTCCATCACAGGACGTTAGGTAGGGGACACTGGAGTGGATGCCAGTCCATCACAGGACGTGAGGTAGGGGGCACTGGAGTGGATGCCAGTCCATCACAGGACGTTAGGTAGGGGACACTGGAGTGGATGCCAGTCCATCACAGGACGTGAGGTAGGGGGCACTGGAGTGGATGCCAGTCCATCACAGGACGTGAGGTAGGGGGCACTGGAGTGGATGCCAGCCCATCACAGGACGTGAGGTAGGGGACACTGGAGTGGATGCCAGCCCATCACAGGACGTGAGGTAGGGGACACTGGAGTGGATGCCAGTCCATCACAGGACGTGAGGTAGGGGACACTGGAGTGGATGCCAGTCCATCACAGGACGTGAGGTAGGGGGCACTGGAGTGGATGCCAGCCCATCACAGGACGTGAGGTAGGGGACACTGGAGTGGATGCCAGTCCATCACAGGACGTGAGGTAGGGGACACTGGAGTGGATGCCAGCCCATCACAGGACGTGAGGTAGGGGACACTGGAGTGGATGCCAGTCCATCACAGGACGTGAGGTAGGGGACACTGGAGTGGATGCCAGTCCATCACAGGACGTGAGGTAGGGGGCACTGGAGTGGATGCCAGTCCATCACAGGACGTGAGGTAGGAGGCACTGGAGTGGATGCCAGTCCATCACAGGACGTGAGGTAGGGGGCACTGGAGTGGATGCCAGCCCATCACAGGACGTGAGGTAGGGGGCACTGGAGTGGATGCCAGTCCATCACAGGACGTTAGGTAGGGGACACTGGAGTGGATGCCAGTCCATCACAGGACGTGAGGTAGGGGGCACTGGAGTGGATGCCAGTCCATCACAGGACGTGAGGTAGGGGACACTGGAGTGGATGCCAGTCCATCACAGGACGTGAGGTAGGGGGCACTGGAGTGGATGCCAGCCCATCACAGGACGTGAGGTAGGGGACACTGGAGTGGATGCCAGCCCATCACAGGACACACATCTGGCTGTATAAGAAAAGCCTGTCGTTATATTACACTGCTGTCATACAGTAGGTAGCCAGATTGTGCCGGACGCTTCCATACGGACAATTAACGTGTTTCTTTCGGCTGTTTGGCTGCTTACTGTCTTAGAGGCAGCTACGCTGCGATAGTACACTTATCCCATTTCGTAAATTAATAAATAGCATCATTTTTCAAAAGTATGTTTACACGGGCCATTTAACAGAGATGCAATGAATAAATCACCTAGAACGGCACATTCTACAAACACTCAACTGAATACGACTAAGTAAGAGCATTCATAAATAATGAAAGGATGCAGCTCCTTGTGAGTATGGCGTCTTATCAGGGAGAGGAGACTTGTCTTCCTGGATTTTTTTTTTCACCTCCTGTCAGGGTAGCCCATGGCAAACAGGTCCCAAAAGAGGTGCCAGACAAAACCAGCCACCTATATTATTGGCTGGCAGTGAGCCGACGGTCATTGTGGTGACAACGACAAGGGCCCTATTTCAGACTGTGTGGAAGAATGCGACGGTAATTCACTGGAGGACCATACAGAGAAGGTCTTACGGATGGAGATGCTGAATCAAGTACAGTGCGGGAAGATGGGTCCTCAGGTCCCTAAATGTGCCTCTGAGACTCCTCAGAGTTTGGCCCAGGAGTGTGACATAGGTCAGTCAAAGCCGTGTAGATATCTGGCTGCCTGTCTCGGAATATGGGATGGATGGAGCGTAAACCAAGGAATGCTGGACAGGGCTGTCAATGACTGACTAACGGCAGATTTCACGGATGCTCCTTCCATATGAACGTTATACAGGCCTATGGTCTAACAACTAATGCTGGGAACTGAAAAATCTAACGGCCTGGTTCAGGCTAAAGAAGAGAAGACGGGCAAGAAAAACAGTGTGGAACTGCAAAGCTGGAAGTAATGATATTGGTGGACAGTCGGCCAGTAGCGACTTGGAAGCAGAAGCGATGCAGCACTAATCAGCATCTGTGAATCCGACAACCTCTTCGTTGCCAATACATCCTTCAAGCAAGCAGAACGTCCTTTTTACACCTGGACATTACCAGATGGAGTTCACAGAAATCAAATACACTGCA
Source organism: Paramormyrops kingsleyae (assembly GCF_048594095.1). NCBI lineage: Eukaryota > Metazoa > Chordata > Actinopteri > Osteoglossiformes > Mormyridae > Paramormyrops > Paramormyrops kingsleyae. The sequence continues at coordinate 17,861,047 of NC_132816.1, forward strand.
CTCTCTGTGCCAAATGCTGGGACAGCTCATTCCTAATAGCTAATACTTGGCTTGGAACAGATTGTGGAACAGATCACGAACAGATTAGAGCCCTACATAGAGAGCGAACTGCCAGATGTCCCAGCTGGATTGAGGAAAGGCCGAGGAACAAGAGACATCATTGCAGACGCACGGTGTACAATTCAAAGATACCAAGGAATATCAGAAGGAGGTCGTTGTGTGTGTTATTGACCACAACGAGGCTTTTGACTCTATTGACCTGTGCACCAGAGCATCGCATCATCATTATGAATAATCTCCACACTGGAGAGGAAGCCAGTCAGAGGGGAGCATTCAGGAGTGAAAGCTGATTGGCCCTTGAAAAGGCACCCTAGCACGCTCAAGTTGGAATATGGAGAAAGTGATTGGTTGTTTAAATGTAATTAAAAAAGGCGGCAAACTATCACCATATCTATTGAAATATATGCATCAGGACCAGAAGGAGATGACTATAGACTCAGCAGTGTTGGAAGACACATCCACAACTTTCAATATGCTGACGACACATTGTGAAGAAACCAATGGATACAGCCCCAGAATCGGCAGCCAAATTTAGTCTTGGCCGTGAAAACATAATTGCCTATAGACAGATTTCGCCTTCTTGGAACAAGCATCAAACAAACAAACAAAGGATTCAGCAGTCGAGTAACACGTCTCAGGCTGACACTTGTCAGAGTTTTGAAGAAGACAAATGTGGATTTTTCAAAATTAAACTTTCATTTGAGTCACAAATGACAAGAAACAGTCTTTCTTTTGGCAAAATATGACAGGAGCTTGAAAGTCCGGGACAAATGCTGTCTGTATGGTTGCCAGCAATTGACATTGACTTGATAGCATAGAAGAAGAAGAAGAACAACAACAACAACAATAACAACAACAACAATAATAATAATAGATTGGTAACATTTTACTTGAGGGGGCACAAGTAACTTAGTAACTCAGTTACTACTCAAGTACAAATCATGAACAGATGTAGCATCTGCATGAAATACACGAATCATAATGACTGATTAATGATGAGCGAACATGTAATCAGCGTGTAACAAACACTTAAATTCTGGTCAATTAGAACATTAAGTAAGAAAGTACCATTATATTATTTGTGCCCTGTCAAGTGTCACCAATAAATTACTCTAAAAGCTAACAAAAATCATAATAACTAATGAGGCAATAAATAACTGATTCAGTTACCTGGACAGGGTACTGGGCAGCTAAGCTCAAGGCTTTTCTCTTCTGGACTGTATGATATAACCGGATACATTTATTCCAGAAGCTTCAGTGAAAGATAGGGAAGGTGCCGGGTGGGCATTTTTATTACGGGGGTGTAAGATGGGGGGGTGTGACGCTTTCACCCAACACACAAGGTAACCCTAGCAACCGACTCCCATATTTACTGATCGTTTTTATCAGACCATTTAAAAGAACTAGATTTGTTCAATATAATAAACCAGTAAGTCCTTCCAATAAGACACGGGTGTCAAACTCCAGTCCTGGGGGGCCGGAGCCCTGTGTAGCTTAGTTCTTCCCCTGTTCCACCACAAATGATTCAGCTTATGAGCTGTGTGGTAATTAGCACAAGGAGTTGAATCAGGCGTGTTAAATGAAGGTAAACCCAAAACTGGGCAGGGCTCCGGCCCCCCAGGACTGGAGTTTGACTCCCCTGCAATAAGATGTGAGCATGCATCCATTAGAATCACAGTCCAGATGCAAACTGAGAATAAAAAAAGCTACTCGGATACTTAATCCTTCCTCGAAACAGAGTGTGAAGATCAAACACCAAGATCATGCCACTATAAAGGAAAATAGGCACCGTAAAAATGTTTTACTAGTCTTATTAAACGTTAAAACATTTCAGCTAGCAGTAATGAACTGAAACCGTAAATGTTTTATCATCCAGTTGTGTGAAATAGGCCAGTCATCAGCATTACTGTGTGCGTGTGTGTGTGTGTGTGTGTGTGTGTGTGTGTGTGTGTTTCACCTTTTTTAACTGACCTAAAAACTTTGCATCCAAGAATGCAATAAACCCCCCAGGACTGTGTTTACGAGAATAACCTCAATACAAACAGAAGTCACAGCGAGAGCCAAACAATTCACATTTCGCGTTATTTAATGTGAGGGAAGCAGGACGCCAAGAGGAGTTACTTCAGTCCCGACTATTTTTATCGTAACGCTGTTTAATCTTCCCTTCATATTTTCAGGACTGGTGGGAAACAAATATTGAGGCCGGGTTGCCAAGAGACACCTTTCCCTGGCATACATTTGGCACGGCCAGGTTTCTGGGAAATATGAAAGCGGCCTCACAGTCAACGGCAAACAATATGCGATTCGAGTAAATAAACAGGAAGCTTTTGTAGTTGTTGTGTCTATTGCAACCTCCAATAAGCAGAAACACACAAACATAAACCAAAGAGAGGAAAACCTTGCTGACTCCCTAGCTGTCTACAAACATGATCAAAGCTAAACCCAGGGAAAAAAAAAAGAAGGAAAACGTGGCTCACAGAGATAAACATTCTCTCCATTCCAAAAAGAATGTCCCATTTTGACGAAAATGATTTGTGCGATTCGGCCAAGTGTTTTTTTGGGATGGATGTTAAAGTTGTGAAATGTGAAACAAGAACGAATCCTTGCAAATGTGTCTATTATGCTGATAATTAAGCGACCTTTTGTTGTGTGTCTTTTTCCCACCGGTGGACGCAATGGGGATGCAAATTAATTTTGAATGCTGCTTGTGAAATGACCAGCTGGATTCGTTTCCCGTTCTCATATGTAAATACCATTATTGAATATTCATTCAGGAAGATTATCATTGATGCTACGGAGCGAAACATTCTGGATGAGTTCTGCCAAAATCAGGAGCAAACAAAGACTGAGGATATTAATGGAGTCTACTGGCACGCTCCTTGCTGGAAAATAACATCTGTACAGATAGCATAGATGTATAGTGAGCAGATTAGCACATTTCCCAGAATTCTCAGTAAGCATGTAGCGAAGCCAGCTGATAATAACAATAGCTACAAAGTTTTCAGAATCAGATTGTGTTATGCATCCAATGAATTTTTTTTTTTTTGTTACAGAACACAATAAATACAATCCTATATGAAATCAAATGGATACATCTCAGCATTGCACTAATACATTGTACTAACAGAGATTAGTGTCCAGTTCTGATGAATTAGAGCTACGTCCTGCAGAAAGAAGCTATTTGAGTGGCAAGTTGATTTCATTATTATGGGCTAAACGAGGGGGTGGCATGGTGGTGCAGTGGTTAGTGCTGTTGCCTGACACTGCTGGGCCAGGGTTCGAGTCTCTCCCGGGATCCTGTGTGTGACGTTTGTTCTCCCAGTGTCATCGTACAGTTTCTTCCAGGTATTTAGGTTTCTCCTCACAGTCCAAAAACATGCAATAATTAAGTTGCCCAAAAACACAGTGAGGTTCACTGGAGTTGCCAAATTGCCCATTGTGTGTGTGTGTGAGAGAGTGAGTGAGTGTATGAATGGGGTGTGCCCTGTGATGGGTTGGCACCTCATCCTGGGTTGTTCCCTGCCTTCAACCCATAGGCTTGGGATCCCCTGTGACCCAGAAAGGACAAGCAGTTATGGATGGATGGTCCAAAAATGTTTGCAAATGGGGAGCTTTTGGAGCAGGTCATGTCTGGGGTAGGAGGAATCATGATTTTCCCAGAATGCTTCCTTTCCCTGGATTCATGCTGCACCGACAATCCTTTCCGCAGATCGATGACACGCTGCAGTTTCCCTCTGGCCTGGGTTGAGTCAGCACTGACTCAGTGCCTGAGAAATGCAGCTTGGGCTCGGTGATCGCAGTGCAGGATTAATAATCCTCTTAAAAGGCTTTTGATGAAGTTCCACATAAATGAGCAGCATTAAAAATCCACCTCGCCTGCCTAGGCCACGCCTACCTGTGCTGTCCCACCATCTGACTGCATCCCCCCCCCCCCACTAATTTATGTGAACTTGCACTGTCAGGTGCCCACCAGATGAGGGCGCACTTCCCCCTTGAGAATGCTTTCTCTCAAAGTTTCCTCCTGGCTTCTCCGTGCCACTGTGGCCTCAGGACTGGGACTCCTAATATAAATAAAATAACTTCAACTTGCCCTTCATTCGGTGCCAGTGTGATCAACAAAAAAAATCACAGGGATCTATTCTTAGACCATTGTTCTTCTTACTATTTAATGGCATAAATTCCAGCATATCTAATAAGATTGGTAAATTTGGTAGGCACTGTGGGATAAAAAGAGCTGGGATGATACAAGAAAATGAAGCCTGGATCCTTCCGGAAACTAATGTTCCGCATGTGGACAAATCAACTCAGAAATATTAATGCAGGAGGTTCCTACTGGAGAGGAGATACCCACCATGTTTAAGAACAACATCCATGTCGATTCGTCATGGCAGCGGGAGGAAAACACGATCGTTCGACAAACCGAGAGGTGCGGAGAGTGGAAGCCAGAGAGGGGGGGGGGGGGGGGGTCACCCTGACGCTGAGTGGGACTCATGTGAAATGTAATCTAACAGCTCAGGTCACTCAAGAAAGCCTGAAGAATGACCTCCAGCTTGGAATGAAATAAAGTGCAGGATCCCGAAAACTATTTAATCCCAAACAGCACTGAGCAAGGAGGCAAATAGGCCAACCCTAACATGAACAGGTAAGGTCACCCCCCCCCCCCCCCACTGAGCCCCCCACACACCATACAGGTTCGAAAACCATACACCAGTGACATCACAAACCAAGAACAGATTTACCCAATTCAGCTGAGAATAAGAGTGCCTTGGATTTTCAACAAATTTGTATTGTGATGTTTCAGAACTTAAATGAAATCCATCCATCTTTCAGCTGCATATCCAGTATGGGGTCTCAGGGGTGTGTGGGAAACCCCACAAAAATAATATTCATATTTTTTATGTTGAACTTTGTATACTGTAAATATAGTAATGACCTATTTTAAAAACATTGTACATGCTACTCTTTTTATAATAATCATTATTATTATTCAAGAACCTTACGTATATATTTCACACTTGCTAAACCAAGCAAGATCAGTTATTTTAGCTATGGAGGCATTTCAGATATTTATCTCTGCTCATCATCAGAATTACATCCTTGATTGCAAGAGTCTAGGTTTTCCAGACGTTAATTTGTGCCTTGCATCAGTAGAGTGATTTGTAATTAGCTCTGCAGTGTCGAATGCTCAATAGGTTGTGTCCACGCAGTACAAGAAAAAAAAAGCAATTTCCTTTCCGAAAGGTTTACTGATTGCCCGTGGTGCACAGGCTAGTGTCCTCAGTGTTTTGCCATGGAACCGCACAATTAAACCAAGGTCATGCTGAAGAGGAATTTTCTGCTGATTAGCTGGGATGAGATGAACGTGTCTCACAGGTCTGGTTATGGTGCGATTTACCGCGTCCGGGAAGCGTGGCACGCACCTGCTTTTGAGATGGGAATCGATAGATCCTATTGAACTCCTAAGCAAGCCCTTGACATATACAGTACATCCCTGGGCATTTGGCTAATGTTACCAAATTAAAGCAAGTGGTTCCTGTAATATAGAACTATACAAAAATATTCTGCAGGCTGAAACATTAAGAAAATAAGACCAGACACAAAGACATGCATTCAACCAGATATTAAGTCAACAAACAAGAGGTACTTGATCTGCTGCAGGAGTACCCATGTGAGCCATACAGCTTTAGTTAACTTCATAACTTTTGGTTATGTTGGTTATGTTATAATATGGGGTTATAATAAAACTCACAGACCTTTGAAAGACAATGAATACTGAACATAAGTACATTTCATTCAAAGAATAAACACGCAGCACTAAATCTTAATTCTACCATTTTCAAAGTCTACTATAACCCTGTAAAATCCTCATTTAAATCCAGAATTGCTCCCAAAAGTTTCTTTTCACCAGCATCTGACATAAAGTAACAAGATGTAATATATAGACGACCTGTTACATCCCTCTTTGGCCTTGTGGTGACACTGTTTCCTGTTTTACTTTGGGTTAGGCTGCATTTTGGGTTCTTTCAGTCTGCCGGTGGTGGTTTGTTTCTCCGAGTGACTTTATCCGTAACACGACCCTACATGATAAGGATAATACTAAGCGTGGTGATGTTTGTGTGCTTTGTGATAAATAGATCTACATCGCTGAGTTTAATACAATATTTACCAATATTTATAAATAAAAAATGAACAACTGACGAGAGGTGGAAAGTTCAGGACCAGAAAGTACAAATCCAGACCAAGGTTTTGTTTCAACCAACCAGTTGAGTACTCTGTGAATATGACTCCTTATGCTCAACTGGTTGGTTGAAACAAAACCTTGGTCTGGATTTGTACTCTCTGGACCTGAACTTTCCACCTCTGCAACTGACTAATGTGTCATGATTTATCGGTCTGCCGTCAATACAGCGAATGACTTTAGCTGAATATCGCTTCATGATTGCTTCAGTTGGCCTACGTATAATTCTGACCTGCGCTGATTGTTCCAGAAATTTCAGAAGACGCCATTATAAAGCACACAGGTTTGGAAAGTTCTGGTCCAGAAGGTACAAATCCAGACCAAGATATTGTTTCAACCAACCAGTTGAGTACTCTGTGAATATGAGTTTTTATATTCAACTGGTTGGTTAAAGCAAAATCTTGGTCTGGATTTGTACTTTCTGGACCAGAACTTTCCAAATCTGAAAGCTCACGCAGCCCAATGTCTAATGTTCACTGGATAAATCGTCCTTCACTCGATTATCTGCTGCGACCTGGAGATTTGCATTCTGTATTTATCTGAATTTGCCATTACGGGACCGTGTCCAGAGCGTCAGCAGGCAAACGTTTGTGATTCAACTATGCAGGAGAATAATGAAGGTATCTTGCGTTCAGATATTGACCATTACAAACAATCACTGTCTAAGACAATAAATTATTGAGGCATAGCAGCCTGAACGATAGATTCAGTCTGCCGTATAAAATTATGCCTTATAATATGATTTGGAGTTTGGGCTGCTTAGTTATTTCATGCTTCAGTGTATCAAGGCAACTACAAAATCGAAATGTGAGCTCATATAATTACAGATTTTGTCATTTAAATATTGATAGGCCGCATAACGTGTTTTGGACAGTAAACAATAGCAATTAGATTCCATAGACTACTTGAATGAAACAAAACCGAGACTGGAAAGGTTATACCGTCGAAAGGATTGAGTACGAATGCCTTTATTTATTGTGCGCCATTTTAACACCACAGCGCAATGCGTGTATCTGGAAGAAGGAGACAGACGTCGACTGCTCGCCCACTGAAACAGAGCATCGATGAACTCAACGCAATTTTCAAAAACAACCACTAGAGGTCAGTCTACGACTCTATGGTATTGTAGCCTTCGATTTCCTTTTACTATGAAGTATGCAATTTATAAACGAAACATTTATTTCTGCAAATAATAATAAGAAGAATAGATAATTTTACTGTAACCGCCTACAACGTCATTTAAATACAAACGCCTCGAAATCCACAAGGAGTTTTTAAATAGTTTATAACCGGTCAGGTATACTTAACTATAGGCTGCTTTCCCAGGTACACGTAGGGAAAAAACAAAACTTCAGTGCAGTGAACTTTGAAACTTGGTGAGTTGTTATTAATTTGTCTATACCGAATTTCACACTTGGGATCAAACACAGGTACCTATCTATCTGCCCCCGCGCTATTAAAAATCTTTCTGTCAATCTAATTACAATTACCATAATTTTGGATCTTTGGTACTTGATATAAATGGGCATATCTTTGATTGTCCACAAGGTGGCGGTGTATGATAGAAGCTGAATGCGCTGTGTTGGTTGGAAGGAAAAGTGCAAGAAATGATCAGGAGAGAGATCGATAGTGATACGAAGGGGAACGTAACATATTAGTGATGAAATGCCTTTACAGTCTCAGCAATACAACTCCACAACTTTTACGTCGGTAAATGACTTTTAGTGCTTTTCATATCTGGGTAAATTATGTTGATTCATTCAAAATTCCACATATGAAGCGCAGAACTAGACCCATAAATTAAAAAATAATAATAACATATTGAAGCGACACCACACTAAACACACGTGCTAACCTGTTAAAAAAAAAGGTTTTTGTTTTCATCACGTAGTTCTTCTAAAATATCTAGCCAATTTTTATTTGATTTTTTATCTATTTGTTCATTCGTCATTCATTCATTTTCTATACCCGCTCGTCCTATTCAGGGTCTGGGGGGTCTGGAGTCTGTCCCGGAGGCTGGGAATAACCCAGGATGGGGCGCCGAGCCATCGCAGGGCACACTCACACACCAATCACTCACACTCACACACCAATCACTCACACTCACACACCTACGGGCAATTTGGTAACTCCCATGAGCCTCAGCGTGTTTTTCGACTGTGGGGGGGGAACCTCCACGACAACATGGGGAGAACATGCACATTCCACACACATGGAGCCAGGGAGACTCGAACCCAGGTCCCAGGGTGTGAGGCACATCCATTCATTGATTGATTTGACTATTTATTTATTTGCTTCCAGCACTATCAGAAAAAAGAGTAAAAATTTGTACCTTTTCTTGTCACCCTTGTAATTGTACCTTTTATGGTACAGAAATGGACTCTGAGGAACATTCCAAAGGTACAAACAGCATTAATGTACCATCAATGGTACAGAAATGTTCCCCAGAGTCCATTTCTGTACCTTAAAAGGCAAAATTATTTACAGTTAAGGGTACATTTGACAGACCCTTGAGGGTACAGCACCAGTGACAAGCAAAGGTACAAATTGGTACGCTTTTTTCTGAGAGTGCAGAGGTGTGAGGCACTTCAATTAATTAATTGATTAATTAATCAATCAATTGCTTAATTAATTAATTAGAGTGTTTATTTGTTTAGTTGATTGATTGATTTGGATTAATTATGTATAACTGGATTACAATTACGCTATGTAGTATAGTTCAGTATAGTGTTCATTTTAGGCGTCCAATATGCCAAAACCAACTATTGTAATAATTAATAACTACTACATACGACTATATTAATTGATTAAAAGTCACATTTTTTGTTGTCAATATTGAATAAATGTCTTTTAAAATAGTTTTCTATCATAACTTGTAAATTGCTTGCTCCATTTTGAAGTTGGTGGCTGTTTTCGTAATGTTTTCGTCGCTAGGTTTCTTGTGTGTCTTTTTTAAAACTTATGACAAACGTTGATGTAGATGCTGGTATTTATTTTTTAGTTTTTTTTATTGTTACTAAATTGAGGTGTAATTAGTTGTATTAAAATACAACTAAACACAAGTAAATAGTAAGTTGCTTATATTTTTCCACAGAAAATCTAATTCCGATTATTTCGTCTTCCACTAATGCACCTGTGCTTTACCTTTGTTCATCTGTGCGAATGAAACAAAACGCTTTTTTTTATAATAAGTGTAAAGCAATTGCATAGTCGATATTTTAGCAGTACCCAGTCAAGTAGATAATATTTGCCTTGTGTTTATAGGTTACTCCTGATAAGTATATTCAAGAGAATACCGCTGTGTTGTTTTAATTTTATGTTTTGAATTGAAGCTATCAATTAAAACAACCCACACTGACCCCGCGGCATGTTTTTAAGCATTAATTTCTTTTTTAAGAAATTAAGTATTAACTGATTGTAGGATGCAGTTTAAATTATTAATGTTAAAGAACACTTTTAAATTGTGACTTGCTTAGACCGACTGTCAATGACATGAACAACAAGTTTAAACATGAACAACAAGTATAACTGTACTTCACATTTGATATATGAATCTTTACACCTCGTTCCAAAAAGTATTTGAAAGTAAATATCATATGTGGAGCACTGCCAACTGGAACAATATTCTCTAGATTACCACCCGAACACAGTATTGAAATGTAGTATACCTTCAAAAACAGGAGGGGAGACCCTTTCATGCGCTCGCGGGGGGAATCCCCTCTTTTAAACCCTGCTTAAGACAATACGAATGGAGCGTGACTTCGGGAAAAGGGGTGTTGCCCAAGAGCCCATTGAGCACAAGGTACTTAGCTGGAGGCTCTCTCTCGGTCTTCAGAGCCATTAGCTACCTTAAATACTCCCCTGCAAGCCTTCAGACTTCAGTCTTCGGTGAGAAACGGAGATAGAAACACCGAGCGCCGCCAAATGTGGATAATCCTGCGCTGCTCCGCATTCGTCACCGATCAGAGCGGATTATGAACGGATTTGGACAGCAGCCATCTAACCCTCAGTCTAGCCCCGTTCAGCATCACAGCGCGCAGGAGCTCCTGGACATGGCCGTGTACTGCGACAACCTCAGCATGTACCAGCAGAACCTGCATCACCACCACGGCCAGAGGCCGGCCGCCCACCCTCCCGCGTACGGGCTGGGGGAGTACAACTCCCCGAGCAGCAACCCCTACCTGTGGCTCAACAACCCGGGCATCAACTCATCTCCTTATCTCGCTGGATCCAACAGCACGTCGTACATCTCGTCGGGATACGGGGCGAACCAGAGGCAGTTCCTGCCGCCGCACGCGGGATTTGGAGGGGCCGACCTCGGGTGGCTCTCCCTCTCCAGTCAGCAGGAACTTTTCAAGATGGTTAGACCTCCGTACTCGTACTCTGCTCTCATAGCTATGGCAATCCAGAACGCGCAAGATAAGAAGCTGACTCTCAGTCAGATCTACCAGTACGTGGCCGAGAACTTCCCCTTTTACAAGAAGAGCAAAGCCGGCTGGCAGAACTCCATTCGCCATAATCTGTCTTTGAATGACTGCTTCAAGAAGGTCGCAAGAGACGAGGATGACCCCGGTAAGTCACCGGCATAGTCGCGTGCAGGGTGCATGCATGCAGCCACCTGCAATACAGGCTTATAAAATTCAGCAACAGGTGACAAGCAGGAAACTGCAGGAGTGTAAAACCAGATGGGACATATTCCCTGTCTGTAATACATCCAGTATCGCTTATATAGTTCCGGAGTTAGAGGCACGAGCGGTCGGTCTGTTTTGTCGTATTTTTAATTTATCTGATTTTCTTTCGTGCATCAGGGAAAGGAAACTACTGGACTCTGGACCCAAACTGCGAAAAGATGTTCGATAACGGTAACTTCAGAAGGAAAAGGAAAAGGAGGGCGGATGCTAGTCAAGGCAACGTGTTATCGGCCAAGTCTGAAGAGGACAGCGGCGGGATAAAGCTCTCCGACACCGGCAGCATGCTGAGCTCGCCGCCGCAGAGCCTGCAGGGCTCCCCGGTGGGCGGCGACACCAAGCCCTCGCCGTCCCCCTCGCTGGAGCACAATCCCTGCTTCAGCAGCTTCATCTCCAACATGAACTCCGTACTTGCCGGGCACCACAACGGCGTCGGCGGCGGCAGGCAGTACGGATCAGGACTTTTGGCGGATCTGACGCAGAACAGGGAGAACCTGCCCGGACTTGGCTCCTACTCGCCCACGAACGGGGCGCTCGTGAACTCTGACTCCGGCCAGCATCCCAGCCGCCTCGGCTACTATTCAGCCAGTCAGAATACCAGCAATCTGGCCAGTTCGCTGACGAACCATTTCAGTGTAAACAATTTAATATATAATCGTGAAGGAACCGAGGTCTGAAATGAATTAAAACACGACCAACAAGAAACTACACACAACCTTATGTCATTGTAACGCCTAAGTGCCAGAATATATTGGTATCAAATAATATCCTTACTTATAAACGTTTTTCCTCTGGCTTAATTGACTTGGCCTATTAAATTAGATCATTTGAACTATTTGTTCAAACTTTGCATAACTTTGTACGCACAATGTGTTTAAATAATACATCTCTGTTGATCAGCTGTAGCCCCGTCGTGCAGTAGGTGACCCAGATATCACAAATACGGTGAAATGACATTGATTCCATATCAGACAAAAAGGTTGAAACAACGCTGATATTCAATCTTTCACTTTATATCAACATTGAATCAAGGTTTTGCCACCATCAATGTTTCAGTATTGAAAATCTGACCAAAAATCAATTCAGTTTCAACGTTGATAATGTAACACTGACCATATTTCAACGCATTTAACTATAATTAACGTTGAAACAGTAACATGATGCTGTCTGGGGAACCTGCGACCTGACGGCGCCTTGGAATTAGCGTGTCACACATAACGCACCTGTTAAGCAATAATTTCGTGATATTTGAAAAACGATACTTTGTTAAAGTGCCTTAACATGTCTGCTTATAAACATGTTTTTTTTTTTTATTTAAAGTGCACTCCTTTTTTTAGGATGTTTTAAATAAATTGTCTTATTTGAAATCAAACAATGGAATATATCAATTTGTAGGCCTCTTGTAAAATTATCTGTATTTTGGCGGCGTTCAATTGCAGAAAATATTAACTGTTGAGGATGTGAGCATCACAAATGAATGAAAAAAATCACGTGAAACATTTTCAGTAACAATTCACCCCTCGATACAGGACTTCCTTTAAGAGAGAAAAACTTTTTCGATTATCCTACATTTTTTCCCCCGCAGTCTTTTTTTGGTTAATTATGTATAGGTTTTACCTTACGAACTGTACATTAAACACTTTCGGGTATATGAGGATCGCCTTACATAGCGATTTTAACAGCAAGACTAATCTGTCCTTTGTTGAGTTTATATATAGATGCAAAAATCTCAAGCGAATTCGTAACTGGATCTTTATCCATAAAGCTGTCAAAACTTACTAGATAATAAAAATGCATCGTACAAGGAGATACTCCCAAAACACCAATTAACCATCTGTTTTATGTCTTTTCTCTGATTTCCAAAAAAAAATGAGTAAAACTGACAAGTTTCATCACAAGCTTTTTATTTAGATACGAATAAAACACAATTTACAATGTTATAAGTCGGTTACTAATTTGTATGACGAACTTCAAGTTTAACCGAGCGTTTGAAATAATCCGCCCCCCTCCGTGCGCCCCCTTAATTAAATTGTTCAGACAGTCAGGGCCACAGATATTTAACTCTTCATATTCACCCTCAGATTACGTGAGGAGTCTTATAAACCTGTATTGGATATTTAGCATTTACCCTAAGAATATTTAAACCGCGATTCAGAAAGATGGGAAAAGTTTGGACCTTGCGCCCCCCCGCCAGCGCTGATCTGGGTCCTTCGTCCATTAACTCCGGAGTCTCTCCTCAGCTGCGTGAAAACACTATAGGTGAGACTGAGACATTTTCCGCTTGTCACTTCAAATAAGCCTGATTTCAAAGAGTCATCGCCGCTGTATTTCCACCAGGTTCAAGAGTTCAGCTTTTCGTCTGGGGCGCTTTGCTTATACTCCGCTTATTTTACGGTGTATGAAAATGTGTCTTTTCGGACGATTTCTCCGTTTCTCTCAGGTCTCCAGGTTATACGCTGCAGCTGTTTTCTTATATTGATTGGTAAAGCTGGGGAGGATTTTACGACGACGTGCGAGGATGTTTTTCGTTTCGATTTATTTTACCTATGAGCGGTGAAACGCCCCGGAATAAAGGCGGGCGATTTATCAGAGCGCAAACCGGCACGCAGCATATCTGTCCTGCAAGTGCAGATAATCCCCCATCGAGGGCAGAAACAAACGTAATGTTGTTCCCGCTCTGATTTAGAAAGAAAAAAAGTACTAAATAGATAGAACCTACTCATAAAAACGCTTAAGTGCTTCACGTATTCGGAAATATAATTTTGTTATAGTTGAATGCATTTTTGCCTCCCGTCGTCTGGGACAAAGTAAAGTAGGTGAGATTTAGGTAACCGTGCCCTGACACAGAGGGTGCTGCCATTATGTGGGGTCCCCCCCCCCCCCAACTGTGACCTAAGATCTAGGGCAAATTATATCACTCGGAGCACATTTTCCTCTTATTATCTATGTGGCTGGGCCCGTGGTGTAACAAAGACTGTATTTTGGGATAGGGCAGACACTAAGACAGTCAGGCCATTGACTGGGATCACTAGAGCCTAAGTATAGTATTTGTAAACTCAAATAGTGCAGTTATGTCAGTCTCAGTCACAAACCTGAACCATCACGATTGGGGAATGGGTTGAACTTTGTTTCCCAGTTAGGGGCAGTAAAGCTGTTTCCCCGCACGTAATCAACATGTGTTGGATCAGTGTCTGTTGCAGATGCCTTCCAACAGAGAGAAGTTTTGCAAAGCTACTCTACCTGGGATCTGTATTTATATCGAAATGAATAACAGCAGAGCTGCTGCCTCAAGACGATGGCATATTTGTAGCATCTTGTCCGGTGTTTCCCAGTCCAGTCCTCGGTGACCGACAGACAGTCCATGTTTTTGCTCCCTCTCAACTACCAGTCAGGGGGGGAGCAAAAATGTGAGCTGTAGGCAGGAAGCTGGGAGGGAGCAAAAATGTGGACTGTCTCTGGGTCTCGGAGGACCGGGTTGGGAAACACAGATCTAGACCAACAATTGTAGAAAAAACACTTCATTTATTGAGCAGATACATTTATCCCAAGAGGCTTCTTTTTGAGGAAACTGCAGGGCAGACAGTCCCTTGAACAGTGGGAGCTCAGGTCCTTGCTCAGTGGCCCAATGGTTAGATGACTCTTTTAACCCTGGGTTTTGAACCGGTGACCTTCCGCTCACAGTCCTAACGCGCCAAGCTACACAATACCTCCTGTTTTTCTAAATAAGAAGTAATTTGTACATGAAATATTTTAATATAATTAATTACAAGATTTCTCCTTAGATAAGTTATAAGTCCTGTGATTGGGTAAGTTTACTTAAACTTTATTTGGAGTTTTAATGTTTAAATTCTCCAAAAACAAAACAAAAAAAAGTTTAACCAGGAATTGAAATGGAACAATTCCCACAGAGTAATTCCATGATTACAGGTGATGTGGTATAAATTTCTGGATATATATATATGAACTGTCAGTCTTCCACTATGTGCTGCTATAAGCAACGTTGCCCTTTTGTCATTTCCAATGACAAGAAGCAAAAGAAACAATGACAGCCTTGTTATCTGTGTGATCTGGACAGTGAGGTGTTAATGGAAATAACCAGTGGCTGCACCTGGTCCTGGACTGAAGAAGAATATCTGTGGTATTGGGTTCCTCTGTGCTGCATCATGGCAGGATGCCTGATTGTCACACGCCCGGCTCCCATCGACACGCTGCGATTGCGATCGCGCCGCGCTTTGTCACGACGGCTGGGTCCGGCCTCCATTAGAGACGGGCCGGGTTTCCGTACAGTAATTCATCAGTCCCACTTAAGTCTTCAGCGGCACCACGCACCAGTACCCAAAGCTGGCCTCAGGCGCTGGTTCACCTCAGCGGCCCCGGGTGTCAGCTGGGCCCGGCCAGCTTTTGGTGACAGACCCCCAGGGGCAGGGACTGGCCCCTTATGGCCCCCCTCTTCCCCTCGCATCCCCTGGCCACTGCTGCCTAAGATCTTAATGAGGGGTTTCACACTCGCTTGGGGTCGCGACTCAAAGGGAACCAGCTCCAGTAATTAGAAGATCCAGACTGGGCCTGAGTTTGGAGTTGGATTAACTTAATCCCGTTTTCCCACGATACCGGAAGAGGAAGCATCGCTCCCCCTCCGTCAACGGACACCCGATCTGGTGTCTTTAAGACCTTGGAAAACAAAAGGAGTTAGGGGGTGGGGGGGGGCGTGTTTGTCAACAGCGCTGGGGAAGTGGCCTTTCCTAGTGCCCCCCCCCCTGCGTGAAGACAGGGTGTCAGTCTTCAGTCACATCTCCCTCGAGCCAAAGACACCCAGCATATTTTGCTAATGAGGCGACTGGCAGAACCATAAAAAAATTGTGTACCGGCCTTTTAAAGGCCAATCAATCCGAGACCAAACCATTTTCACCCTAAAATCACAAGCTGTTTATGAGCCTAGTTAACAACATCGTTATTAATCTCTCATTAATCTGGCCAGACGCACAGAAATATTCAAACCGGGCATTTCATTCCGAGCTCTGTTGTGTCTGCGTGTAGAACCTTAGCAGCGGTAAGCGTTTGGAGAAGGGGGACGCCGCGGAAACCTCGGAACCCCAGGGGATCATGTTGCCTGGAAACGGCGGCAAAGCCCTGGGGCAGAGCGGCCGCTCACTGAGTGACACGGCAGCAGTGATGAATTACTGCCGTATAAAGTTGCACTCAGCAAGGTGTGAAACATTACTTCCTTTAGCCATTAGGAGATCCTCTTACCTGACGGTGGCAGGAAAAGCTGCTCTGTCGCGGCCAGGAGCCTGCGGTCCGGTGAGAGAATACTCGGAGAATGTGGATGTGGGGCTATCCCGCTGTGCTCAGTCTTCTCCCACAGCCGGAACCCCAGGTTTTACGTTAGCTCCTGTATGCTAATTATCCCACGGTTATGGGAAACGCTCTTTCAGAAGTGAAGGTTAGTAACCTGTCGATTGTCGTTTCTGGTGCCTGGAAGCTCCCTGTTGTTTTTCTATTTTATGTTGGGTCAGATATTTCATCCAAACTAGAATCTTTAGCTGTATAAACTGTTTCAGATGCGAATGGTGTGTGGCTCAGTGGCTTAGGCCTCTTTGTCTGTTAGCGGAAGGTGACTGGCTCGAATCCCATTCTCTGCAAAATACTCTCACGTCTTCCCGGGCCCCTTGACCTCCCAAAATTTTCATGTGGCGCCCAATAAATGGCTTGGCCCTATGTCCGCACCCGAAGCTACGTCATAGACTGTAGCTGTGTCCAAATTCGGGTGCTGGATCCTTTGAAGCACGTTGCTTAGGATGATGTTCTTCAAAGGTCAGATGGAAAGTGTCAAAACGGACGATCTGGCCTACGGATGATTTCCTATTTGCGTCACCAGCTGTTCCCGTCGTTATCCTTGTTTCACAAAGTGCCCTTACTATTGTCTAGCCGCGTCACGCCCGACTTTACCTCTGCGCAATGAATTTTGGGATATGTTTGACTGCTAAGGATCCACTGGCTGCGTCCTCCGTGACGTGGTGAAGGGAGCCTCGCATACAGGACGGGCTTGTCAGGCCGCTGTGGCGCGTTCCGTCTTTGAATGCGACCTTGGAAGAGCGCAGTACCTGAATTCGCACACAGTTGGTGTGTGTGGGTCATGTGTGTATTAATTTTATGGAGAACAATGTAATACATCACAGTGATGACCTCAGTTTTATTTAAATCTGTGAATGCAATCAAAAATACTAAAAATGAGGTAAGTCTTGTATTTTGTTTGGTTACTTATGGTTATGGTTAGGGCTGGTCGTCATTGATGGGATTATGGATTTTCCCATAGAAATGAATGGAGAGTCCCCATAAAGATAGAAACACAAGTGTGTGTGTGTGTGTGTGTATTTTGAAGGAGTGCATTATGGGATTTGTGAAAAGTAGTATTCTGAAGTGCCTGTGCAAATGCCAAAATAAAGCAGCGTTACATTTTTGTGGCTAAGATAATTAAGCAGAAGGTGGTGGGGGGGCATGGTCAGCCCCCTCAGTGAGCGCTGATCCGCCACCTAAGGGGTCCATTCCCAGGGTACGGGAGGTACCAGAACTGGAGGCACAACGTAAACACCAGCAAACCGACTCTATTAGAGTCAATGAGGTTTTTGTTGTTTGTTTGCCATAACGATTTCTCAACGATGATGCGAGATCATTTTTGAAGGCTCTTAATATCAGCGCTGATCTTTGATGATGTCTGCATATTTACTGTACATTTGTAGAGTGTTTAGCCAAAATAGGTATCGATACGTCTGGCTATGACTGAGCTTGACTGCACGTTGCAGGAGGTCCAGTTGTCATGCCTGGTGTACTGAAGGATTATTTCACTAGTATATTTTTAATACCATGGGTAGACTAAAATAAAAAGGAATAAATGGCTGTACCACAAACAAAAAACAGAAGCTGGCCAGCTTCATACAAGGCTGGATTAGCTGTGTGAATTGTCAGAATTACCCCTGAGATTTGGGCAGCAATGACTGAAATGATCATTAAGTCACCACTGTAAACACTGCAGCATCTTTGGTAAATTAACTGGAAAATGGCCCTTTCAATTAATTTTTAAAAGGACTGAAATTTCATGCATCTTGTCCACTCGCATTGCTGAGGAACTTGGCGAAGATCCTGCAAATCAGCTTCCAGGCGATGCAGGGCCCCTGAAATCTTTACATCTGTCTGTGCCGGTCAACTAGGAAACTACAGGCACACGGCTAGTGTTACACTTCAGTCTCACGTGGAAGTTAAATATTAAAGCGTACAGTTAGATGACAGCCACACTGTAAAAAGATTAAGCATACATTCGATAGCTGAGGCTAATGTCCGTCTATTGGCATGACCCAGGTAACTTTCATCGGCCTGCGTACTGGGCGTGAAGACTGAGCGTGTAACGCATGCAATGATAAGTGAGCATGATCTCAGACCAGGGGATGGCCGTTACGATGATTTACATTCGTGGCTATCCTACCGCTCTCTGACAATCGTCCACAGACTACTCCGAACCGTTTCCAAAGCAACCGATTGTGTCCCAGTCACATCAAATTAAATGAAGTCACTTTGTCACACTTGGTAAGTGCAGATGAGTGAAGAACCTGCCTGCAAATTCTCACAGCAGCAATGCAAATAAAATAGTAGGAAGTATACAAAAAATGGTAATATGCTGCACTGTATTAATAAATAGTGTGTAAATTAGAACCTCTCGCTGGGCACGCACACAATTTGGGAACTCCAGTTTGCCTCAGTATGTTATTGGAGGGGAAGCCAGAGCATTCAGAGGAAACCCCATGACAACATGTGGAGAACATGCAAAGTCCGCAAACATGGAGCCACGGCGGAAACCCAAATGCAGGTCTCAGAAGCGTGAGGCAACGATGCTAATCACTGCTCCACCATGCCCCTCGGTCAATGCTTTTTGCTAATTGCTGATTAGCAAAGTCATAAATGGATTTTCTTCTTGCAGATCCATTAATATGCTGCAGAAGAGACATAACCTTATACGGCTATGAAGTCAGCTGTAAATAGTCTGTGACTCTTTTTGGTCTCGTGATCATTTGATAAAGAAGGAATATGGCCGACAGGTGCTTGAGTAATGATCGCAAACAAAGGGCACTTTACCCCTCGTCAGGGATTAAGCGACCTGAACGGCGCGGTGAATCCAAAGTCGTAACCTGTCTTCACTTGGGTCCCACTGGGAGACTCATCCCCGCAGCGATGTAGCATATCCTCGGGCAGTCTGGTGCCGGAATATTATTTTGACAGTTTTTGAGAAGGAAATAGCCATTTTCCCACAATGCCAACTGTGGGCAGATCATCCTTTATCTATGGTTTTTGTCCACACTCATGGTGCTGTGGTTTCATGGCGCGCCAGAGACCCCGCTGAGGTGAATCAGGAGGCCGGACCGTCACTTGAGGCTCAGCGCTAAGCAACAGGCCGTCTGTCTCCGTGGCTTTGAACCCTTTGAGGTTTGTGATGGGAAAACGGCTGGCTAGTGTTTCATCAAAGTCCACGCGGAAGTCGTACCATTTGACCGGGGCGTATTTCTGCGGGGGTGCCCTTGCCGGGAGATACCACGGGAAACAAAGAAGGGGATTCTCTATGACTGACTTGACCTCATTTCTCTGTGCACTGCAGCAGAACGTATGTTCAAGCAGCAGAGCGATTTCTAATTATAAGAGGAGCCTGGATTGAAGAGGGTGGAGGGGAGTGTTGTGCTGTCACATGACTGTCCTGTGTTGGGGGGGGGGGCATCATGAGGAGCACTTTGGGCCGATGGCCTTGGCAGGGGAGATTGTGGTACTCACTGTCACATGACTGCACATCGGTCAATGGGAGGCTGGCAGGATGAGGTCAGGGGAAGCCATCCGACTCAACTGCGTTGACGGCCGCTCAGCATCCCAGCTAGGGTGGCCGGAGCCTGGCGAACAACATCCTGCCAGGAACACCTGGGCGCTGTCATTACCCTGCCATTACGGACAGGAAGTGATGACAGACGCCAGAGGAAGTCACCACCCCGGGGAGCCCAGTCTCTCAGCTTCTCAAAAGTCAACATAGAGGCTTTGAAGGAACGTGGTGCGACTTGTAGATCCTTCGCACCTTTAAATGGGCCACAGATTGTAATTAAAGTGCGTCAGGTAGCTGACGGACAGCTTTCAGCGGTATGATGGTTCTGGAAATCCGGAGGGTTCATAGGACATCATCTCAGGGTGACACTTGGCAGGTTTGCCTGAGAGAGGACAATGACAAAGGGACCGTGGGGTTAATCTGAGTCCCAGGAACAGTGGTGTCAGGGTGTCATGGAGCAGGGATCAGCCGATAGATCCCAGGTGCCCCCCCCTGAAGCCCAGGAACCCATGAGCTCAGATCTGGGGGGGCTGTACTTTCGCCTACGGCTCCAGGCGCGGTGCCGAGGGGGGGGGGTGCTTTCAGTGACTCTCTCTGCGGTGTGTGTAACGCCGGTGAATGTGTGTGTAAACCACCCCCCCCCCCCCCCTCACCACCACCTCCCCTGGGGCTTTAATGAAGCTTAGTGCCTTTTGTGTGAGACGCATACCTGTAGTGGGCTTCAACCCCCCCCCCCCCGTCCCGTTCCTTCACACACACACACACGCTCGCTCTCCCCCTGCGCCGGCAGACGGGCTTGCAGAGGTAGCCCACCGCCCTGCCCTGCCCTGCCCTGAGTGTCCTGTGTCCCCCCCCCCCATCAAACAGTGGCCCTGGGAGCAGGAGGGCGACGGCCCTGATAGGAATCTCCAGGCCGCCAGCCTGCTCTGCAAGCCGCGGATGATCCACGGCTGAAGGCACTGAATGATAGGCCTTCAAAAGGCCTGACATTCACTCCGAAACCTGCCTTTGTGCTCCTCGCTAATCCTGCCTGCGCTTTAAGGCCCGAACCTGCTCTGGGAAAAGCTCCCCCCCCCCCCCCCCCCCCATTTTAGAAAAGATGACTTTCTTCTCAAGGAACTGCCCCCCCCCAGTACCACCTTGTAAAAATGACGTCTCAATAAGATTACCATCCCCTACATGTCGTCGTGCTGGGTCCAATTCCAGCGTCACACATCAAAGGAGGGCGCCGGGCGCTAATTTTCACGTCGGCCTCCGCGCAGGTGCTAATCAGGCGGCTTTCCGTGCGCCTGCTCCTGCTCGCATTTCAGCCTTTAGCATGCGTGCGGGGGATTCCTGAAACGCCAGCGGCCGTGTGGCGGACGTTAATCCGAGGGCCAGACCACGTTCTTGACAGCTGGCGGTGAGACAGAGGCGAGGCAAGGCCCAAAATGAAGCCAGGGAGAGGGGGAGAGAGAGAGAGACAGGGAGAGAGAGAGAGACAGGGAGAGAGAGAGAGACAGGGAGAGAGGGAGAGAGAGACAGGGAGAGGGGGAGAGAGAGAGAGACAGGGAGAGAGAGAGAGAGGGGGAGAGAGAGAGACAGGGAGAGGGGGAGAGAGAGAGACAGGGAGAGGGGGAGAGAGAGAGAGACAGGGAGAGAGAGAGAGACGGGGAGAGAGAGAGAGACAGGGAGAGAGAGAGAGACAGGGAGAGAGAGAGAGACGGGAGAGAGAGAGAGGGGGAGAGAGAGAGAGACAGGGAGAGGGGGAGAGAGAGAGACAGGGAGAGGGGGAGAGAGAGAGAGACAGGGAGAGGGGGAGAGAGAGAGACAGGGAGAGAGAGAGAGGGGGGGAGAGAGAGATACAGGGAGAGGGGGAGAGAGAGAGACAGGGAGAGGGGGAGAGAGAGAGACAGGGAGAGAGAGAGAGACAGGGAGAGGGGGAGAGAGAGAGAGACAGGAGAGAGAGAGAGACAAGGAGAGGGGGAGAGAGAGAGAGACAGGGAGAGGGGGAGAGAGAGAGAGACAGGGAGAGGGGGAGAGAGAGAGACAGGGAGAGAGAGAGAGACAGGGAGAGAGAGACAAGGAGAGGGGGAGAGACAGGGAGAGGGAGAGAGAGAGAGACAGGGAGAGAGAGAGAGACAAGGAGAGGGGGAGAGACAGGGAGAGAGAGAGAGAGACAGGGAGAGAGAGAGAGACAGGGAGAGGGGGAGAGAGAGAGAGACAGGGAGAGAGAGAGAGAGACAGGGAGAGGGAGAGAGAGACAGGGAGAGGGGGAGAGAGAGAGAGACAGGGAGACTTTTTTTTTTACTTTTAACCCCCCTTTATTTATGCATCATTAATAACACAGGCACAATCACCAGTTCACATGTAGCACACCTGTTTGAACAGAAACAAAGTCTGCATTAACACACCACTTCTTCTCAAAAGCAGTCACATTTTTTGTGCTTTCATAAAACACAAACTCAGCTCTTATACGAGTTTCCACCAGAGCTTTGAACAGCCGAATCAGATCTGTATCCTGCCCCTCCGACTTCAGTCTGAAAGACTTCCACACAGCCAGCTTCGCCTGCCCCACTAAAAAATTAACCAAGACGCACTTAGAGCGGTGAGTCTTAGAGTATTTACAGCCGAAGACAAACACAATCACGTTAAAACACAGGTTGAAACCTCTCAGAACTCGGCTCAGGAGCTGGAAGAGTGGGAGCAGTCTAGGACAATCAGAAAAAGCATGTACCACAGTATCAACATTATGACAGAAAACACAAAAAGGGGTCACATCAGGGTTGAATTTTGACACGAAAGCATTAGTACCCAACACACAGTGCAGAATCCTCCACTGCAGGTCTCCCGAGCGCTTGGGTAAAGGAGCTTTATAAAAGAGTCTCCAGGAAGGCCGTAGGCCCTCAGGAACAGAGAGGTGAAACCTCCACCTGGTATCAGGCCTACCTCTCAATTCATTAAAAACCAGGGATCTCAAACAGCTCTGGTACAACACCGTTTTACCGGCTTCCGAAAAGGCCACGCCCTGCAGCCCCCTAAATGAGAGGAGGTGCCCCTCAGCGCCTAAACTGGCAACAAATGGGGTGATCTGCAGTTCTGGGAAGGGGACACACGCAGAATTACCGGACAGAGTACCACTAATAAACCCCATTAAAACCGGGGAAAAGGAAGATCTGAGCTTGCCAATTATACTCTGCACCGTTCTTTCAGATCGCATCCCAACCCGAGCCGTTAGCTCCACCTCTGAGCGCCACTGGCCCGTGCCCAGATCTATCAGATCCCTGACTGTCGTCACCCCTGCTCGAGCAAAGGCAGATACTGTGCTATTACAGAAATTGGTCTGTCGTGAAAAATAGACATGTAAAGGTTCATCCAACCCATAGTGAGCCTCATCTTTCCTCACCGCATGCAGCAGCCCCCATGCCTTAAGCACCGAGCCATAGAACCCAGCCACTGCTATCCCGTTCATGGCACCCTGGCCCAGTAAAAAAAGCTGTCTATCATAGCCAAGTCCACTAAGGGACCTGAGAGCAGCCAACCCAAAATGTACCCATGGGGGGGGGGCCTCTTGGAAGAGCAGCTTCTGTGCCGCCAGCAGTCTCATGGCCTTCACCTTAGCACCTTAGAGACAGGGAGAGAGAGAGAGAGAGAAAGAGGGAGAGGGGGAGAGAGAGAGAGACAGGGAGAGAGAGAGAAAGAGAGATACAGGGAGAGACTTGACTTTGCACCAGCCTTTATTTTGTCAGTCAACAACAGAAAAAAACCTTACTGCGACTTCAAATCACAAAATGGGTCGTTATCACAAACTCAATCAAAACAAAAACAAAATTAAACAATCAACCAAAAGAAAAAACACAAAAGAAATTAGCCAGGGCAACCAACATAGAAACACAACCAATACAATGGGCCCCAACAAAAAACCATATGGCGGGTCAAACAATCGACACCATCAACACCAATACTAAAACTTCAAGAGTAAGTCTCTCCCGGGGGAGAGAGAAGGGGAGAGAGAGCTGGCGTTCTGCCTCCGAGTCCCGATAAATATGGGACTGAAAGAGCAGTGAAGTGGCACAGGAGTAGCGTAAACAGCGGTAAACGGCGGCGGGGGAGGGGGGGATGTGACCAGCTGGCCGGACTGTAACACCAAAACAGCACCTATGTGTCAAGCCCAAACAAAAACAACCGCGCACGGCGCTGGGACCCGTGTATAGCCTTTCGTTTTGCGGTCCGCTCACGTTTTTGGCCAGAAGTGCTCCCGGCCAATCACACGCACCTGACATCATCTGGCACCTGACATCACCAAACGTGTGATATCAAAGCATGTGACTGCTCAGCACCTTCACCAGTGTTTGGGGGGGGGGGGTCTTGCTCTGGGGTCCACATACATGTCCGGCTATAATTAAGGACCCTGGTTTGTCAGGGTGGGGGGTGAGGGGGGGGGGGCGTTTCTCATCACAGTCAGACACCCTGTGATTTACCAGGGTACAAATATGCAAACCTGGGTGGTCTCCACTCACACAAACACGTTTCAAATGGAAGTTATACCCTTGTAAGACGAGTGTGTGATTCAGTCATTTTGACGGCTGGGGCAGCCAAGATTTTTTGACGGGACATTTTTCTGGGGGGATGTGGAGGGTGGGGGGGGTTCAGCAAAGAGCCGCAGTTTCCCTGATAATCCCTTTGATGCCGGCTGCCTTTGTCAGCCTGAATGCCACAAGCTGACCCCACCTCCCTGTCAAGCTGACCCGGGGACTCGACAGGGACAGCCAGCTCAACTGCGGCCTCCTCGTCTCCATGCCGTACAGCTGCATCGTCCTCCTGAGGCGTCGGCAAAACATACAGCTACTTGCAGTTATGTTGCTTTTT
Source organism: Paramormyrops kingsleyae (assembly GCF_048594095.1). Taxonomy (NCBI): domain Eukaryota; kingdom Metazoa; phylum Chordata; class Actinopteri; order Osteoglossiformes; family Mormyridae; genus Paramormyrops; species Paramormyrops kingsleyae. The sequence continues at coordinate 17,885,735 of NC_132816.1, forward strand.
AAAATTCACATGAAAGGAGAAAAGTTGTAGATCGGCTGTTTTTCTCTTGATACTAAACCCTTATCTAGCTATCCGGTACGGCCTGAACGGGCAGCTTACCCCAGACAGCGTAGGGCACAGGGCAGGGTGGCATCTTAGACGGGGTGCCCAGTCCATGACAGACCTCATGCCTTCACGCTTTGAGTAATTTAGTAATGCCAGTTTGCCAAACCGCATGTCTCTGTAGGAAACTGGAGAAGCTGGAGTAAATCCACACGAAACTGGGCCAAACTCCGCACACATACCGAGCGAGGGATTCAAACCCAAACACTGGAGGTGTGAGGCGACATCGCTGCCCACTGGGTCACTGCATTGCCCTAAAATGCATTTTGTCCGTGTATAAAAATGAAAAAGCTCACAGAGGCCACGAGGAAAAATGAAGGGGACTGAACAATTCCAGGTTCAGAATTACGATAAACGTGGATGCGGGCGTAGATGGAGACTTCTGGGTGGGTCCTGGGTTCCTGGATGACATTTGCAAATGTTAGTGCCCCTCCCTCCCTGCCTCTATAGATGCCCTAATTAGCCCTTTCATTGAGCAGCCCTCTCTGGCCCCCTAATGGAATTCCGAGGGAGGTGTCGCTGTCTTATCATTATGCAAATGCAGCCTGAGACCAGCAGTTAAATCACAAAAGGCGGTGAGATGGAAACCATCAGAGCAGCCTGCCTGTCTGCCGTGGGCCGCCGAGGACGCTCCAGCCTGTCTCCCGGCTAATTGGGGGGGACGCATCCCCAGAAGGGTGACTGCAGGGCCTGGGATGTGCTGCAGAACAAGTCCCCCGCCGCCCGGGAGAGCCCATTTATATACTAATGGGGCAGCAAGGCGGACATCTGCAAAATGACCGACACTTCCTAGGATGGCCAGTAGGGGGCATGAGGTGCTGTGCTGCGGTGCGTCAGCCCCACCATGCATTATAATCGATGGAGGGTACCTCCGACCTACTGATCACTCTGGTGGGAGATTCCTTGGAATTCCGGCAGCATTTTTAAGTGGTTCCAAATCGGTTTTTGGAAATTATGACTTTACTCTTCCGTTGTTTACCCCTTTACACTAGCAGGTCCAACAGATCAATTGGAAAGTATTATTTGTCCCATAACCACCAAGTAATGACTTTCCCTTTTCTCCCACCTGGTCTGTACTGCTTCTTACCTTGTAAATACTGATTACTGTCTCTCTCTTGTCTTTATGACTGAAAAGAATGGAAGAATCCCATAAATGCCCAGTACTGACTCTCTGCTCTCCTTACTTGTCCCATAAATACACAGTACTGACTCTCTGCTGTCCTTAGGGCTTCCCAGAATGGATTCCCGTCCCATAAATACAGATTATGACTCTCTGCTGTCCTTATGGCTGACCAGAATAGATTTTCTTCCCATAAATACCCAGAACTGACCCCCTATTGTCCTTACAGTGGAGCCGTACCTCATAACCGCTCAGTTCTGACCGCTCATTACAGCTGGCCTCTGAGTCAGACCAGGAATTTCAGGGGGGGGGGCACAATGGAACACCTGTTGAAGGCTTGGAATGACGCCGATGAAGGCGGTCGGGGGGGGCGGCCATTTAACATCAGTGGGCTCTCGCGTCTAATATAATATAATGATGAGACGTGGTGCGGGACGCAGCAATTAATGATATCAGCCCTGACAGCGTAATGGGGGGGGGCTCCTCGCTCTGTTATTACCAGATCGCGCTTTATGTAACGTCTCTGTACTTAACCTTCCTGCCGCAATCTTGTGACTCACAGATTACCGGCTGCCCTCCACTGGCCGTCGTTCCCGTTTAATGAAGAGGGCAATCAGCAGTCATTCATAGTTAATGAAACACTTACCTTCCAGGTGGGGGGGGGGGGTTGTATGGTATTATTATAGAAGTAAGGCAGATTTAAGAGTCACATGTTGTTATTGACCCATCAGTGTGAGGATTTAGATGCGGGGGGGGGGGGGGGGGGGGGGGGCGCTTGTGCTGAAAGAAGGTACTTAGATCGTATTGGAAACAGACCTCAATAATATTAATGCTTTATTTTTTTGTGTGAGTACAGGTACTTTGGAATGTATTTTCACAAACGAACTCACAGAAAAATGCAGAGTATGCTGGTTGTGAAGGACATAGAGAATATGGGGTGGGGGCAGATGGGCAGGAAGATTCACAGTTAGTGGTAGGGGGGCAAAAAAATAAGCTGAGTATAAAATAACGTAGCGACTGTGGTGGTGGGGAGCGGAGTGGGGGTGTGCATGGTTAAATTGCAGCGGCTGATCCGAGGAGGGCTGCGGTCATGGGACAATGCACCACTCATTATCACACTTCTGGAAGATTCCGTATCGTGTGACTGGAAATGTCCTGACAAAGGCCCCGGGCATGACGAATCCAAACAAGCAGCCATTTGCCAGTCGGGAGGCGATGTGGAAACGCGACTGAAATTCGAGTCCGGGCGCTGAGAGCTTTGCGTCGGGAATAATCCGACTGTCCGCCCCACCTCCTGTGAGGGTGGGAGGTGAATAGTCAGGAGAGCTTTCTGGAGCAGCTGAATTCACATGTGACAGATCAGTGGAGTCGTCCCTTTCGGTTTGAATCAGGTACCACCGTGTGCCAGCGCTGTATACGTGGCTCTCGATCCCGACGCGGCAGGATTAGCAGTTGGCACAGCAGCGGGGAAACTAAACGTCCGTCCAGGGGGTTGGATCTCCGAACGAGACCCCCAACACGGACCACTTCAACAAAGCACCTAACTGTATGAATAAAAAGCTGCACCAACCAAAAAATTTACCGGCGTTTCTGCGTTCGTTCAGACCAGGTGCATGAAGGGAGAGTCACTTGGGCTGGAAGCTTAATCTCTGGAAATTTACCAATCGCAGAGAGTGAGGTTTACTGAAGATGGATAGGAGGTAAAATTTCCCACTTTCAGCCACTTTCTCCATACAGCATGAGAGAAATAATAAACGGAGGCATGCATATTTGTTTTGCCCGCCCCGCGGTGCTACACCTGCCGTCCACGGCGAGCCCCGCGCCTGCTGTTTACTGTCAACATGCGCTGATGCAGGACGTGCGGGAGATCGGCTGCAGGCAGCTGCCCTTTCTGATATACAATAATAATAATATTTTGCCTGGTCAAACGCGGCCTGTGCGGGGAGCTGAGGGCCAGTGCAGGGATGCGGGTTCGAGGCCCGTGATCTGGGGGCCACGAGTCAAAGTCACGTAGCTAAATGCTAAAATTCCCCAACTCTGCCATTCTTTGATTCTTTTTCTGTCTGTACTGCACGTGTGAGACTCTCCTAGTGTGTTCAGGGCTCTGGGGGCATTCGGCCTTTCGTACGCAAGGCGACTCACAGTTCAGGGAGGTGTGGTGCATGATCGCTGACTGTCTGAGGCCTGCTTCCGGCCCAGAGAGATTCCAGCTCATTATTTTGGTGGCTGATGGTGACAGAAGGACCTTGTCTCAGCGGGGGACGGTCACCTCGCAGTGAAGGAGCCTTTGTTAAGCATATGTGTCACACGTCCAGGAATAAGGAGCATATGAAGAGATGCTGGAATGAAGTATGAAGTCAGTCACTGAGATGCCCCCCCCCTCAGTACAAACCCAGCAGTGAACCATAACTTGATTTATGAGATGAAATTAGCAGTGTTACTTCCACAGGGGCTGCTGTTACGGCAAAATGATCGCCTCAGGATTAATACCTGGGCAGTGAAATATCAGATCCTCTGGTTTGTCCTGCTAACAGTCCAGCAAGTGGTTTGAAGAGACTGCAACTGCTTTACCTGCAGAGTAGCTCGCTGTGCTAAGAAGCTGGAGTATCGTGAGAAGATTCTGGTAGCTGAAGGATAAGGATGTTTTTATTGTTATTCCGAACATGTTGTACATAAAGGGAACGAAATGAGGTCCTCTGGTCCAGTGTATAGAAGCAATAATAGACACTGGTAGCAGGATGACTCTCGTTCAGTTACCCTGTAAAAACCCCAGACTTCAGTCCTCTTGAAGGTCCCCTGCTGTCAGTAGGCATCAGAGAGCTCAGTGAACTCTGCCGGGATGGATGACAAGGCTAGGCGGACAAAGCAGGAGGAGATCTGCTCAACGCAGCCCCTGGCTGCAGCAACATCCAAAATGAAGTCTGCAGTCCTGAAAACTCCCAATGAAACTTTGTCTTGAGGGGAGCTTTTCTCATCAGCAGCGGGTTTGGGCCCTATGCCCTTGATGGGAAAGTCGTCAGTTCAAATCCCAGGGTTGGTTAGAGTGGTTTTACCCATGGACCTTTGAGCAAGGCCCTTAACCCCGAGTTGTGCCAGGGTAGGAGCAGACTGGCAACAAAAAGAAACCTGGAAATTTTGAAGTGTTGGGCACTTCAGGTCCAGAAGCTACAAATCCAGTCCAAAATTTTGTTTCTACCAACCAGTTGAGCATAAAGAGTCACAGTCACAGAGTGCTCAACTGGTTGGTAGAAACAAAATCCTGATCTGGATTTGTAGCTTCTGGACCTGAAATGCCCAACACTGTTTGCCGCTGACTGGGCTTGGTATATGTAGATGATCACAATCAGCCATTTGCCCACCAATGAAACCATTGTCCATTAATCTCCCGCGATCAACCTGGAGACACGCTGAGATTGCCCCCCCAGTATAATGGATATATAATGCTAGGGGTTGGGGAAGAAAGAAAGACTGATTCATTGGGAAAATTCCAGAACTTTCTAATGGCCAGTCTGCGCCTGTTCCAGTGAGCATCTGACCACGCTCAAAAAATTTACATAGCTTTGGATAATAGCATCTGACAAATAAATAAGATGTAATGTTTCGATATTCAGGTTTGTAACATTCAAGTGTGTGTAAATTCACTGCAGGAAAGATTGAAATATTTTAATACATTTAAAAATCTGAATGACATGAATGGATGGCTTCGGATGAGAGTGAATCCGTACGAGGTGTCATGACACGTCCACCTGTCTTCGCTGGACACGATGGAGGCCTGACTTGTTTGCAACGCTGTGTTGACGTCACCCTTGTAAAGTACAGAAATCTCCCAGATCGTGAGTGAAAAGTGCTGCCTTTTAAATGTCATGCTGAGCTATGCGGCTCCCTCTTCCGCAATGAATCCAGCTGTGCCGCAAAAGACAAACACGACAATGACAAAAGGACGTCACTAATTTCTCATCGGAGAGCAGAGACATCAACTCGTTCGGCATTGTATCGGGATTACTGACAGAAATGAAGAACTAAGCACCTTTCCCCGTTTATAAACTTCTTTGCTATTATTATGGTGTTTGTGTCATTTTTTTCCAAGTGATATTAGCCGAGTTTCTCTGCTGAAATGTCTGAAGAAACAACATCATTTTCCCCGCTTCCCATGGGACGTTTCCATTCGAATCCTTCCCGTTTGTGGCGGAAAGTGCTCTGTTTGGAAGGAGGTGAAGCGTGACAGGATAAATCACCTCCTGGCTCTCGGCAGGGACAGTTCCCATAATGTGCTTCCGATTCGTCCCTCGCTGTAGAGCCCGTGGCCAATTGTGTGGGGGGGCTTGTCGAAGAGGATTCTGGGAAACTGGTGGAGAAGAAGAGGAAGTCCTCAGTGGAAAAGCACCCATGTGGACAAAACAGGGAACAGCAAAACTATTCGGTTAGATTCATAAGGGCTCGGATGGTACTGTGCAAACACCGAGCAGAAAGGAGGCAGCTGGTCACTCGTGTGTCACACGTGAAACCTCGAGTCCCAGCACATGCGAGAGTCTGCTCTCACCACAGTCCAGAAACCAGAAAGAGAGAGAGAAAAGGCAGGTTAAGATGGAGGTGGATGGAGGGGCTGGGCGGCTTGTCCTCAGGGCAGAAATTCCTTCATGACTTAAAGTGTTTTCCTAGCGTATCAGGCTAAATAGGTCCCAATGCCATTCATTCCCGCCTTTAGCGTAAGTGCCGTTAAAAGGCATTCGGAATGCTGTGAGAAATACACTGAGATATATCACTGGCTAGGGAGAGACCAGTAAATCACTCACTAGGCAGGCAGCTTAAACACATAGCGATATAGCAAATAAAAAACTCCGAATTGTCATTATTTAACCGTGAGTGAGTAACATCACCCCAAGGTGGTGGATTTATTAATTTTTTTTTGTTTTGTGATCAACATCATTTTATTTCTTCAGAACACTGTAATCAGCTAAGTGAGAATGGGCTGCATTATCTCTTACTTAAAATGAAAGTTTTTACCATGATTATTCATGTGTTTTAGTCTTTGCATGCACCCTGTTGCATTTACTGAGATACGAGGGATAATTTCACTCACACCTGTTGGACTGTATTTCTTGATGCTACTTTTTAGTTCATTCACATAAGAAATTGAGTTTTGATATTTAATATTGCGCTGAAAGTGACAGGTTTCTACTATGGCATTGATTCATCATGCGTTACGGTAAATTCAGGCACCCATGTTAGGCGAAAATGTTTGGTTCATCCTAAATGCTTTCCACTTTCAGGCTAGGCCTACAGTACTTGCATTAATCTTAATTAGCTTAACAGAGGTGCAGCGTCAGAAGCCGTGTGATGTCATTAAAATGCCACGTGGTGATGTCATACACCTGGGGTGGCCAATCGTAAGCTGAAAGGGCCGGTGTGTGTGCGGGTTTTCGATTGGCTGAGGAGTCCTCACACCTGGGTTTGAGCAGCTGACCTAAAGGTTACCCCTAAAACCTGCGTACACACCGGCCCTTTGCGGGTAAGATTGCCCACCCCTGACCTAAACCCTGAAATGAGAATGGAAATTTGTGAGGTGGTTGCCCACTAGCAGACTTCGTACCGATGGCTCGTGGTGCCGTAACGTGCACTAATAGCACGTTCAGCTTGGCAATCGCAGGCCGTGTGTTTGATTGACATGTTGTGAATGTTTACCTGTGGCCCCTGTTTTGTCAGAAAAAAGACCTGAAACTCCTCTCTGTTCAGGTTCAGCTCCCTTATTTTTTCTGCACAGGTTGTGTTACTGCAGCCATGCATCACTCTGACAGGGGGGGCTCTCTCCTCTTTGGGTCAGTGTATTGCCACCCCCCCCCCCCTCGCCGAATCGCTCAACGTGCATCGGTAGTAAACAGCAGAGCTGCACGACTGAGATGGACCATCTGGCTTCACACGCCAGTCCTGGTCAGGAGAACCACGGTTCTATGAGAGGAAAATGTACAGTTATGTTTGGTTTGGCGACCCCCCCCCCCCTCCAAACGGGCATAGGGGATCCACCCATGACCTGGATGGTCCTGGAGTGAGGGTGAGAATCAGGAATGTCAAGGGAAGGGGCTTTCCCTAAGGCCAATTGCTCATTTGGTGGTGGGGGGGGGGGGGGTGCAGTTGGAGGAGATGACAATGGAGCTGAGGAGGCAGCAGCCTGGGGGCACTTTGGCCCCCACCAACGCACCAGCTCAGGTGGAGCGCTAAGTGCATTAAAAACTGATCCTCAGAACGGATTTAGCCAAGGAACCCCACCCCCCCCAGTCAAACCGACGTGCCATCGCACGGCACACTGATAGGTGATGAATGTTGGGGGGGGGGGTCGGGTCCTAGCTGCTTCAAGCCACGACTCGCAAACCGTCTTCTCCGATACCCTAGTGCAAGTTGGCAGTAATAAAAATCACCCCTTTGCTGCTTTGCCCCCCTATGTTTACCACCCCCCCCCCCCCCCCCCATCCCCAAAAAAAAACACTCTGCACAGTTACCCGAAAGCCAGCGTCTCCAGACTCCTGCTGACTGATGGTCCTCCTGTGTTTACGAGGCCAAATGCCGGCGGCCTACATTCATCTTGATGACGGGGCTGCCCATTCGGCACAAAAAACCGTTTTGTTCTTACTCACATGAACTGACATGTGCTTCATGCGTAGGAGGAGAGAAACCATCCCATCCATGTAAATAATGGCCCCTTTAATCATCATTTACCTGTTTGAGTATTTATAATGTTCAGGCACTGGGCTACAAAGTTTCATTACTGACTGATGGGATCGCTGTCGGAAAATATTTTTATTAAATCAAAAAATTCATTTATGACTTTTTTAAAAATGTGCATATTTCAGGTGTCGGAAATGTATGTTCTTGGCAAGAGGTCAAAGTTAGGGTGAAATTCCCTTTATAAGCACCACACGAGTTTTGGGCGTGAAATGGCACTATTTCCTGGTTTGTTAATTTTTTAAACAATATTGGATCGGCTGACGGGAGGTGAGATTATCGTTAAGGTTGTACGTTTCGTGTCTCACCGATGTCAGCGTTTGACAGCTTCATGGAGACGCGCTACAAATCCATTAATCAGCAGCCGTTCCGTGTTGCCTTTTTCTCTAACGCCATTAAAGTTTAGCTAATTAGGATTTGGGTAAAAACAACGTTGTTTATGTCCGAATACTTCACACTTAGTGCCGCTTATTTTTCTACGTATCCGACGTTTACTTTTTGAGAAGAATATTATGTATTTTCACTTAAATATGATCCTTTGCAGTCTTAAAACAAGAAAATATTGCACGAGAGGCTAATTGAAAACTGCTAGCCATCTTTACTGTGTAATTACTGCAAGTACGTGTAATTATTTATTTGTATTATTATTATTATTATTATTATTATTAATGACCAATGAGAAACTGATACTGAACAAATTTGTGTTTTTGTTTAAATAAGGTAGTTTATTTTATGCAAATTCATTCGGTGCACCTTAACTTCACAAGTCTTTTATAATCTGTCATAACTGCGGGCTGAGTTGCGTTTATTTTAAGGTTCCCTGAAAGTCCCTTTCAGTGCTCTTGTTTATAAGTGCGGGCCCGCAAACACTGCAACCTGTGTGACAGGCATAAGTTCGGATATTTTTCTGCTAGATATAGTTGAAAGAAAAACTGAGATTAATGGTACCACACAGTGCGCGCCCAGCCGGTCTCTGTATGCCGAAAACGACACAAGAACGAACGACACGAGTTTCACGTAGATACCGGTGGTTAAATCCTGCCACCACCTGGACAAGCAGTGTAAATACAGTCACCACAAACATTTGATCAGTCAGGAGTTCTGTTCGGTGGGGTATTCACTTTGCCAATAAATTACAATACAGATAAATAATTATTTTTGAGTTATTTATATAAATATAAAATACAGAAATGTTCTCCCCAGACCAATGAGTCCCAGTCATGTCAGTAACTTTGAAGAAGTATGTATTATAAAAAAATAATAAAAAAATGAGCATGTAAGCATACACCTTCAGAAAAAGCCCATGTGGGTTGATATACCAGGAAGCTTGGATGTGGAGCAGTTTGGCGGCAAGTTACTTTTTTCGTTTTAACTATTAGCTGGATGCAATCTGCAAGGAACTCAGCCGCGGCAGGCTGGACATTCAGTGAAAATTCGCCCCCCCCAGCAGGCCTCTGGGAGAAGGTGTCAGCCCCCAGAGTCACTCAGGCTTTCCTGGGTAGCTGCTTCATTAGAGCATTAAGGCCTGTGGGGTCCGGCTCACTGAATCTCTCACTGATTCGCTGAGCGGGCCCAACGTTTCGCTGGAGCCTCTGTGCTGTAGTTGTAAATTGATGATGGTGTTAGTGATCGCACAGCCCTCCCCGGCTGTCCACCCCCCCTCAGATTGATGGTGCGTCAGAGCTGACAGCCGGCCCTCCATCAATCAGCCGGATCCCAGACCGATTCCCCCCCCCCCGGGAGAAAGTGCCATGGAGTCTCCAGCGGACCCGCTGGCGTTTGGGCTGAATTCACCACCCCGTGTGGGGTTACTGAACTGGGTCCCAGTTTGGGGGGGGGGGGGGGGCAAACGAATGAGACGCCTGCAGGGGGGGCTCGGTGAAGATTTTATCACCTATTAAGGGAGGGATGGTGCTGTAATGGAGTGGTGGGGAGTAATTACCCCAGTCACCTCCCATCAGCTCTGGCTGACAAATTAAGATCAATGGCAGAGATAATTCTGGTCTCTGCCTGCCTTTTCAAAGTCAGGGGTGGGAGGGGGGGGGCTGAGGGATACCTGGACCAGAGAGACATGCTTGTGTTGGCGGGGGGGGGGTCGGGTGCCCGCTTCCTTTGATATGAGGGACCCCAAAAGATCAGCCATGTTGCCATAATGCTGACCGCCTAAACACGCCTGGCTCCCCCAGGTCTGTCAAGAAGGTTCCTGTGAAACTTCCTGTGCCTGTGATCGGAAGGTCGCCAGTTTGAACTCTGTCCTCGGAGGAATAGTCACATCTCCATTGGGCCCTGGTGCATAGCCCTTCAGACCCTGTGTGTGTGTGTGTCTCGTCTCCAGAAGGAGCACAGTTTCTGCACCTATGTGAGTTTTACATGCGTGTGTTTCTTGGGATATTATAAGATCCTTTTCCGGGCAGTTCCCTGCCCCGGATGCTCCTACGCACCCAGGAGGTTGCTGTCAGTGCAGCAGGTCCCTGACTTTTTATTTGCGACCATAGAGAACGTGCATTTTGAAACGGTCCCTTGTTTTATGGCGCTTAATAGGTGTGGGCTTATCGCCTCACTGCCAGTTACGTTAATGGTTTCCTTCCACAAATAAGTGACTCACTCTAGGAAACAGCCTGGACTCTTTATATATTTGCAATTTCCGCCGCAGCGTAATTTACAGGGATCGCATATTTAAAACCTGCAACCTTGCACATTACGGCTGTTGATTTGCAGCCAGAAATCATGTGATACAGTTCCCTCAGTGCACATGGCGTGTTATACTGGTGCAAAACTGGATTCTTCTACAAAGCTCAGAAATACCAGTCAGCCGTGGTGCACTCAGGATACAGACAGTCATGTGTGTTGGGCTCCCTGTGTTGTTCTGGGTCACACATGTGTGGAAATCCTCTGAATGATCTGACAGATAGCGTCGGCAGTTCTGCAAATTCCCGTTTTACACAATGAGTGACTTGAAAAGACACACAGCTACTTGCTGGAATTAAGACGAGAAATGCGGACGGAGAGCAAGTAAAGCATATTACTCATGTTGACTGTCTTGTTTGACCTTAACTGTTTTGCACCCCAAAGTAAATTCCTGATATGTAGAAGTACTTTGGGATAAATAAATGATTCTGATTCTGAAGAGGCAGACACTACCATGTAAACTAGATGAAACAGATTCCAGTAGTCAGGGATGGAACTTACTATGGAATTACTAAGAGTGACAATCGTTGTCATGGATACAGAACCTGAGCACGCCGGTGGGATGAAGGGCTACGGTGACTGAGATGGGAAGCTGTTACACTCCAGGGCGTGGAGGCCTGTCTCTCCTGTGGAGACCCAGCAGACTGCTGGGAAGATCTCCCACGTCGAGCTGTCAGCACTGGAAGCCTCACAACGCAGAGGTCGCTCCCTGCGCAGGTGTCAGGGAGGTGAGTAGGTGCCGGCGGCGAGGACGTGTGTGACACCCGGCCACCAAGGACGGCAATGTCTCTGGGCTGAAAGCCGTCCTTCGTCGCCGAACGAGAGGAGGAGAAATCAGGACCTGCCCACACCTGCTGTACGAAAGTGTCTGAGTAGATGGAAGGCGGCTCTCCACAGACGGAGGACGGGAGGGTCCCCTGGGGGGGCAGCATCACAGGACACGCCGGACACATCGCCACACGCAGCTGCCATGCAACGTCAGCTTCCGGGGACCACGTGTGTGGATCTGGGACCCTGTCGGTCTGTGTCCACCACTCCCTACCCCTTCACCCCCCCCACCCCACCCCAGGCTCTGGTCTCAGCACTGGAGTCCTGGAGTCACCCGAGTCACAGGTGTCCATTTCACAGTGTGCTGTAATGTGGACCTTAAAGGGATAGAGTTACCGGCGGACAAAGTCTCCCCTTTAACCCCGTAAGGCGGGACGAGGGCTGGGGCACCGGAGCTCGGACCTAATCCTAGTTTTATCTGCACCAGAGCTGGGGGAGAGGAAGAGATTAGTGTCTGCCCCGGACTTTATTCACTCTGTTGGCCAAACAAAACTTAACCAAAGCGGTAATTTTAACTTTTGCTGGTGTAGCTTGACTTGTCACTTAAATAACTGGCAAGGACACACACAGCTCATTTGCGTGTGGTTATGTGCTTGCTTGGCACTTGTTAATTTGCAGGTAGGCAGTATTCATTTATCGGTTTCTGCTAAATGCTATTTTTTTTTGGTTTTTGCTTGACCTGCCCTCCTGAGGAAGTCGACACTAGACACACAGTCGATATTGTAGCTGTTGAATAGCTATTAGCCCAAAGGGTTGACTTAAAAGCTATTTGTTTTTCAGTTTGGTTTTGTATTTTAATAGACTCGTGGGTGGTCCCCACAACCCTGAATTCATCTCGCATTAATGCTCGTCCTCACACTTTGCCTTCTCGTCTTTGGAGATGTCTGGACTTTGCTCGAATGCGGTTTGGATGTTGCGTGGTGAACTATCGATAGTTCGTGGCTCTAACGCTCATTGAAAGTCGCAAGTGAATATGCAAACGTGCGCAGGAGAAATGTATCACAACTATCTGACGGCCCTCAGCGCTATTGTGCAAAAGCTTGGTTTGAAAATGGATCACAAGCGAATGGGTTCCATCGGGTCGCTGTTGAGTGCTCTCTCCTCTCAATTGTCTTTTCTTGGGGGGGGGGGGGTGTCAATCACACAAAGAGTGCAGCTCATTCTGTCCCCCCCCTAGGCTCAGGTGGGTCACCCAGGCTTTTTGTCACTGCCCCCCCCCCCACCTTGTCACCACCCTTTAACAAGTCACTTCTGAAAAGGAGTGATCCCCCCCCCTGCCCCTATGGGAGGTAGGGCCATAGCTTTGTGTCACCACTGCAGGGCCTTGAGGTGCGGAAGAAGTTTGGGGTGGGGGGGGGGGGGTCAAATGGATTCCACAGGGTCATCGCTGAAAAGCCAAAGTGAATGGTATCTCATTCATGTCACCTGTCCTGCTGCCACCTATAGGGGTCCTGCAGTCCACTAGAGGGGTGCAGTGTAGTATATAAGACTCAAACCCTGCACCCCCCTGGAACTGCAAGAAGGGACACCTGAAGTCAGGGGCCAGGGCCGGCCACATGACCAATCACAGCCAATCAGAATCATGTCGCCACACATTGCAAATGACTAGAATGGTGAGAGAGGATTGAAACAATTTCATTGGTCAGATTGGGCAGGTGTCACACCATTAGGCTGTGAGTACTGACCACACACACATATACTAGCTAAAGTAACAGTGGAAAAAGGATCTTGGTCGAAAAATCGTTTTTAGTAACAAGATAAATCTTGGGATGCAGATAAGCACTGAAAATTAAGCTGGGGTGCGAACTTCCTGCATCGAGATTGAATGTCGGCTTGTGGCCTCTTATCTCAAGCAAAACGGGGCAAACAAGCGCTATTGCCAGCATTTCCTCTCATCTCACTGCCAAGGGGGGGTGGGGTGGGGGGGGGGGTATCATGCCTGAGTGATTCCTGCCGCGTTTCTTGTGGTGTCTGATTCCTTGGGGGGGGGGGGGGGGAGGAAAGTGGTTCTTTTGACAGGGAGCCATCGGGCGTCTCGGGCAGAAAGAGCCGTGAAGAAGGACGTCTGCAAACAGCCTGGCAGGGGCCCGGTGTTGAAACACAAGCCTGGAGAGAAAGCACCCCCCCCCCACCCCCACTCCACACGAGCCCCCACCGCGAAAGAGCCCAAGATGGTGATAAGCAGAGCCTATGAGAAAAGCACACCTCTCATTAACGAATTCTCCGTGCAGCAGTACTCCACATGCTGCACCCACTCACTGCCTAGCGCATTAAATGCGACGCAGAGACTATGATAGAGCCGGGCTGAACTTAGCACCTTGGTACCGGTCAAAAAACTCTTGGACCTGGCTCTATTCATCAGTCATGGGGCACCTATCCAGGTTGGTTTATTTCCTGGTGGTTCTGCTGGCTGTGTGTGTGACTCTGATTACTTTATTTTTTTTTATTGCGTCTGTTAAAATGCCTGGTCAGATAACAAGCTAATACTGCAGCGCATATTACTGATGCAGAGTAATGCAGATGACTGTCCATGGTGTTTGACTAATATGATCCACAGTATAGTACCACATCACACAACTAGCCAAATAAGTAATTATTTGGAGCGCAAAAGTCATTAGAAGAGATCATCTGTTGTAAAATTATAGTAATGTTACAGAAGGCAAAATGTGTTTGATAGAAACGGAGTCAAAATAAACCATTTGTACTAACGCACTTTAACCAATAGAGGGCGGAAAAGATTTAGATTGATAATATACTGGGTGTTTCACGGTATTTTATTGCATGCTCTCAGAAAATAAAACATAAATAAGAAAACAATCAGTGGAGCTAGCATGTCGATAAATATGGAGGGACGTATATAATTAATTACAACAAAGAACATATATAAAAATGAATATAGCATATAATTGGATACAGCATTAAAACTATATATATATAGTTCATATTGAAGATTCCAAATCATATAGCATTGCTTCAGCTCAAGATGTTGATATAATTCAATATAAAACAGAAGAGCTTTACAATGAGACTCTATGGTGAAGGTTTTGTGTGTTTTTACCGTGATTGCATAAACATTTGTGATCGTTTGCTTCACGCATCCGTGGTTAGGCAGGGCCGACTTAATCGATTTTCTGTTCAATAGACGCAAAATATAACATCTAAGTATAGCACAATTAAATTATTATTATTTTTATGCAGTTCCGCCTGGGTGGAAATTAATCTTAAAGGGGAATTTTGACACATCTGAAAAAACAGCCATATCTGCTTAAATATTTTCGGAAAATTGTACAGGTCCTGCTATGAATTTGTTTCCTTCACACACATTTTATACATCGCCGCTATAGCAATGCACGTAAAATATTCATTTATGTAGCTATACCTTTAAGGTCCCATTCCGTAATCTTGTACTGCTAATCTTAACGCTATAAACTTTACAAAGGATTCGGAAGTGGTTTTCTTCCTACATATCTGTCTCCATATCTGACAAGTGAGAAATGTGTTATATTTATCCAGAGGCGTTTTGTGGATTTAAATAACGCGCTTTACATCCTCAGAAACATTTGTACGCCTGCTCTGAAGCGTTACTTCGGGACATTGGCGCTAGTACATCATGATCTCCTTGGGCGCGTCCTCCGTGGGTCTCTGTTGCTCCTTTTGGTGTGTGTAGGCAACGTGCTGGTACAGGACGATCACCACTATGGCCAGGGATGACGTCACCAAGAAAGGGATCAGGAGGTAGAAGCCAAGCCGCATGGACACTGTCACATTCCGAAGGTTCACTTTCACCTCATTTAGGACGATGGCCTGCCACAGGTTTGTGGCGAAAACGTTCACCAGAAACAGGACGAGAGCCAGAAAAGCGAATATGACTGAGGGAACAACAAAGAAATGGTTAAATCCCCTTGTTAACACTTAACTAGAGCTGAGCTCTTAAGCAAAGCGACTTTTAATGTAACCATTCGGGTCATGATTTAAAACTGCGACGATTACGTGTTTTAAGCAACGCATAAAAGGTCGGTGCGTTTTCAAGGTTATTTTCCTGGTTCTGATGTCAACTATTATTACAGAGAAATTAGTAGTGCTGTCATACATGTTTGCATGATGGGGAATATTTTCGTTCTCAGACATGAAAATGAACTTAAACGTGTTTCCGTCCTAAATAGGCCTATGTAACTTAAATGTACCTACAACCCTATGTCTGAATTATATAACTTAAATGTCACTTCAACTGTCAGTCTAAAATGTTTAACTTAAATGCCCCAACAAACTCAATCTAGATAATGTAGGCTACCGTAAATGTTGCTAAATGTCTCCGAAATTAGACTTAAACAATTACATTACATCCCAGTTTTTGGTAGTTATCATAATGGTCAATATTGGTACATCAAGACTGCATGTAGGGTGAGTGCATATGGATGGCAGTCCGTCAGTAACTGGGATGTCCCGTCCAGAGTGGCTCCCTGTCCTGTGAAAAAGCCCACCATGACCCTACACTGACTAAACGGTCATGAAAGGATGGATGGATGGACGGATTGATGGATGGATGCATGTATTCATTTGCTAGAAACTCACCGCTGCAAGCACAACAGGTGTACACACCCGAGGGCCCCAAGTGTGTCTGGTAGGGGTTGCTGACACTGTTGTAGAAGGTGATGAAGATAGTCCCTGCAGAAGTGATCAAGCTAACGAGCAAGAGCGATATGACGAGGCTGTGCAGGATCAGCGGGGGTCCGCCTATGGCTTCTAATTTTTGGAAAGCTACAGAAAAACAAACAGGATTTAATGCCATTTCAGGAGCAGAAAACGTCACCTGAAATACTGAAATGTTGTTGGTATTAATATTGCACACTGTCCAGCCGTTTAAGGTATTACAGCCATTTTTTCAAATTCAGTACAAAATACCCGGCCTTGCATTGTGATGTCATCCAACACCAGTGTAAAACCAACACCTTGAAGTACTGTACTTTTGGTGCCTTCTTGAAGTACCAAAAGTACAGTACTTGGTGCAGCAGAAAAGTGCCCTTTAGTTGAGCGGTGAATTGGACAGCTTTACAGCGCTGTACATTTCGTACATGTTGTACATTAGGGGTCCAACTCCGGGCCTGGAGAGCTACTGTCCAGTACATTCTCTATCCTTACCTGGCTTCTGATGAGCCACACCTGTTCTCAGGTAAATACCAGAGCCAGGTGTGGCTCATCAGAAGCCAAGTGGGACAGAAAACCCACTGGATAGTAGCTCTCCAGGACCGGAGTTGGAGACCCCTGTTGTACATCCTCTGCTATGTTCCATGGTTCTTCTGTGTACTGGCTTCTTTTGTTAGAGTAGGAACTGGGCAGGGAACTGGGGCGCATGTGCAGAGCGCCTAGGCCAGTTTGAGTGCGATTGGACGTATACATCCAGCAGCAAATCGACTCCCAATCGCGTTATCTGGGTGTCTTAGTCCGACTAAGAGAAATTTGATTTAGTACAATTTCAGTCAGACAAACATGTTTACATTTACTTTATAAGTCCAATTTTAGTTGGACTAAAACAGTAATGTGATTTTATGTAAATGTACTGTTTCCATCACTGTACCAAATGAACCATGAAAAGCAAACTAAGACAATAAGATCAAGACAAGAAAGTGGTTTTCACTCTATTCTTATATAATATAAAATCATGTTCTGCAAGGTAGACGACGAGGTCAGAATAAAGGAGGAAGACCCTACTTGCATATGTATTGGTCGCCCCGAAGCTGGGGCAGCTGTCTCTGGACACCACCATGGAAAACAGTCCAAAGGAGATGTCAGCGGTGCCGTTGTAGAAGTCGGGGCTGTTGAGGTTGTTGCTGCCTTGCGATGCGCATTCCAGTTTGCTGGCAGCCCAGGGATCCGACATTCCGAACCCCGTCAGCCCGACTCCCAACATGGTGAACAGGCAACCACCCAAGAAGTGCAGAACCTTCTGTAGGGACGGCATCGTGAGTCTCGGGTCCAAATCTGAGCCTGGCGCCCAGGATTCACGCAAAGCGCTCTGCTCTTGGGAAGGGGAACTCTTCACGCCCAAGGCTTCTCGAACATAGGGGCCAGGAAGTGAGGCGGTGAGAGGTGGACGTTGAACCGAAAGCTATAAAAATTGGAGTCAATTGGAAGGGTGACCTTTGATCAGGGGAGTGAGAGCTGCTGTCGTCCCTGGCTACCTGAATGATACCGTTCTCATTCCCAGCTACAGTAGCAGTGTTTACCCTGCATCTGTGTGGGGCTCCTGAAGTTGTGGGCCCCCTGTGGCCAAAAAGGGTAAAATTGTCCCAATATGGGGTCCAGGATCTTCAGCTGCACCAGTGTCTTTGTCCAGCAGTGTGTAGGGAAAACACTATAGGGACAAAAGTATTGGGACACACCTCTCAATCATTGAATTCAGGCCCAGTGACACAGGTGTATAAAATGAAGCCCGTCGCCATGCAGTCAGGTTTACAAATATTTGTGAAATAATGGGTCATTCTGAAGAGCTCAGTGGATTCAAGCTTAGTACTGTCATAGGATGCCATCTTTGCAATAAATCAGTTTGTGAAATTGTTACCCTGCTAGATATTCCACAGTCAACTGTAGGTGGTATTACTGCAAAGTGGAAGCATTTAGGAACAACAGAAATTGACCCACAAGGTGGAAGATCATGTAAAGTAACAGAGCAGGGTCACCGAGTGCTGAGCTGCGTAGGGTGTAGAAGTCGCCAACGCTCTGTTGACTCAGTAACTGCAGAGTTACAGACTTCCTCTGGCATTAACTCCCACACAGAAACTGAGCACCGGGAGCTTCATGGAATGGGCTTCCATGGCCGAGCAGCTGCATGCAAGCCTCACATCACTAAGCCCAATGCCAAGCGTCGGATGGAGTGGTATAAAGCCCACTGCCACTGAATTCTGGGGCAGTGGAAATGTGTTCTGAGGAGTGACGAATCACGATTCTCTGTCTGGCAGTCTGATGGATGAGTCTGGGTTTGGCGGTTGCCAGGAGAACGTTACCTGCCTGACTGCATTGTGCCAGCTGATTGGTGTAGGAGGGATTATGGTATGGGGTTGTTTTTCAGGGGTTGGGCTAAGTCCCTTAGTTCCAGTGAAGGGAACTCTTAATGCTTCAGACATTTTGGTAAATTCTATGTTGTTTCTGTTCCTGCATGACTATGTCAGTACAGATATTTTTGGGTGAGTTTGGTGTGGAAGAACTTGACTGGCCTGCACAGAGCCCTGACCTCAACTCAATCAAACACCTTTGGGATGAACTAGGAAAGAGATTCTGAGCCAGGCCTTTGTGTCCAACACCAGTGTCTGACCTCACAATTGCTCTTCTGGATGAATGAGCAAAAATTCCCATAGACACACTCCAGAACCTTGTAGAAAGCCTCCCCAGAAGAGTGACAGCTGTTATAGCTGCAAAGGGGGGACCGGCTCCATATTGATGCCTATGGATTTAGAATGGGAGGCCATAAAAGTTCCTTTGGGTGTAATGGCCTGGTGTCCCAGTACTTTTGTCCATATGTTGTGTCACCAGGGAGTGTCTGCCTTGAGCTTCAGACCAATGATAAAACTGATTTTTAGATATTACTAAGATTCAGTTTCATTTCTCTGAATCAGATTCTTCATAAGACAAATTATATAGCCTACAAGTTTTCCATATTTGTGTCGTAAATTTTTATACCGTGGAAACAAAGTCCCGCTCTCACAGCTGTAAAGCGATTGCCATAAAGCGACGATAGAGATAAGACACAGTCTTGGTGGGAGGATTGACGTACTGCACACGTACTGACAGTGAAGGCTGTGAAAAATCCATTTTGCCGTATTGCAGCTGAAAATGATGTGTCGGACATGTACGTAATTCTTGTCATTTATGTTTACGGCGTTTTGCACAGCTCCCGACAAAGAAAGTGTGCAAAAGAGTGTGCACAACATCCTCTTTTCAACCCCTGTGTCTCCTGTCTGGCTAGTCTTTCTGCCAAAGCTATGCACCCCCCACCCCCCACCCCCACAACAGTCCAGGGTTTTTCTTTTTCTGATGTTTGTCAAATCCTACACCCTGCTCATCTCCTTCTACTGGCTTACAGCTTAAGACTTAACTACAAGACCTATACGTTTCTGACGGATAATCTCTGAAATGCAGGAGCAAGTTAATACAACTCAAAGAAACCGGGGAACTGTACCTTTAATCAGAAATGAGCAGGTTTAAGTCCAAACGTGTTATACCCCTTGTGCGGGATCTTTTAGCTTTAACTGCCGTAACACATGCGAACTCTTAGGGGCTGAATTTTTTCACGCTTCGAATCAACCACGCCCTGGGACGTTTTGCGCAGTAAAAAGATATCCGAAGGAAAAACATAGCAATCGGCTAAATCTTGTAACCAGGAAAACCTTGTTTTCAAACTTATGGTACATCATGAACATACATCTCCCTTAAATAGAATATTAACCACGAGCGCCTTTATAACTTCACACCTTCTCAATATTTT
Organism: Paramormyrops kingsleyae; assembly: GCF_048594095.1. Lineage (NCBI taxonomy): Eukaryota > Metazoa > Chordata > Actinopteri > Osteoglossiformes > Mormyridae > Paramormyrops > Paramormyrops kingsleyae. The sequence continues at coordinate 17,905,669 of NC_132816.1, forward strand.
TTTTTTTTTTTAACACCTTCTCAATATTGAACATCATTCGTGCCTGACAGAATGACGTTCTGAGGTCAGGTGATTTGCTGATGCGGGTGTTTTCATGGTTCTAAGGAAGTAGAGTGCAAGGGTCAGTACTTTAGAGAATCCTGATGGACATTGTGATCAAAATGTATTTTTTTTTACTACGGACATTGTACAGTGTAATTCGTATGGTAAATTTTACAGTAACTTGTTGTTCTGTAAGTTTAGCTGTATATCGCAATGCATCGTCTGTCCAAAATAATTACAGTAGCTGACAGCATTTTCCCGCAGTAACATGTAAAAATGACTGACAAGTTTTGTTCTGACTGCAGGTGATGCGTATTACAGCGGTGTCTATCCACTCATATATACATAAGTTGAACGCAGATAGCCTACAAAATTAAAGTGTAATTCAGCTTGTTAGTTAATATAACCTAAGTTGACCGTGTATCAGGCTTATTTGTACGCTTTCAGATAAAGTAAATGAATTTTCAGTGAACAAGCATGGACCGCAGTAGAATTTACTGTAAATCATAGACCTATATAGTGTCATTTTTTTAAGTGTACGCTATTTAGGAAAGCCAGTCTACATAGTTCTTTAACTCTGTGAAAATATTTTGCCACCTACACGTTTGCCCGTTTACGGACAGGTTAACGATCCCTGAGAGAATATGCTGCCTTTCGGACGTCGGCGGATCCGCTGTATCTGCATGTGATACCAGCCGACGGCTGTTTTCCTCCCAGGCGTCATCACGAAATATATTGCGAGGGCGCACTAGGAACTCAAAAGTAGTATTTCATTTTTCCGTGGTAAGCCATTTGTCACAGAAACACATTGTCCCAAAAAGTGTGAAAATATACTGAATAAATCACACATGGGCACCTTCATATAGGTCTATAGAACGGCGAAACAACACGATTTAATAATCCGAAAAGACGTGAAGACTACTAAGAAACAGCAACTACTCACAGGTCTTAATTCCCGTTATATTTCAGTATGTAGATCTACTATGCAAAATAAGCTTGTAATATTTTACGGAACTAAGACAAGCTAGTTGTTATGGTTACAGAATAATGTAGTCAAAATTTAATTCTGGTGTAGGCCTATAAATATTGATATGTATAATGTTTGCGCATGCCGCCGTCTCCTGACGTGCCCCCAGCGCTCGGGGGTGCCGCCGGGGCGCGCTTGTCGTTTTAACCCGCAGCGCCAGGCGGCTCCCGTCTCCGCTGCACGGCCAGCAAAAACCTCCGACTGGCTTCTCATTCCCTGACAGCGCTGACAGGCGGACGAGCACGTATAGCCTCTCCTTTATTTTTTTAAACTTATTAGTATTAAAATCTGTTTGGATGCGGCGAGCGGGACGGCCGAGGAGTCCCGGTCGCCGGCTGCGATTCACGGGGCTTCCCTCGCACGGGCAGCGGACGCGGCGAGAGCAAAGCACGGTAAACAGGACGGGCACGCCGGCTGATCGGGATCGGGGGGGCGGTTCGCATAGAATGCGATGGTTTCCCGCACGCATCTAGCAGCGGAGTCTGCATTTTAATGTGTTTTCACGATGTTTTTTAAACAATTACGGCATATCAATAAACGCGATCCATCACATGCAGGTAAGAGGGGCTGCCAGTTCCGAGCTGACATGCCTCGGGGTTGCAGTGTCAAAAATCAAGTGCAAGCGCTGGGACGGGGCCGGGTAATTTACGATAGATTATATATTATTAAAAATAACCTTTCTGCTTCATCTGGGTATTAATATGGGAGTGCTGCGGGAGTGCTCGGTAGTCTCACGCCAGCGCCGCAATGGCCGGTGAAAATGTGGGTTAGTGGATCAGCTAGGCTCCTGGCTTTTGGCATGGCATGGCAGGGCTGGGAGCTGCTTTGGGATTTATAACGCCGGGACACAATCTGCGCATCCATGTATTCCGTCAACATAAATTATACGGAAAAAAACAACAAATTTAGCGACGTTCAAAAGAATAATTATAGTGAGGATTACGCACAGGGTAATTTCGGTTTAACGCGGCGATCGCGTATTAAACGGTAAAATCCAGCGGACCAAGTGGTGTGGTGAAAAACGGGGGTTAAAATGACACTCTTAGTCTTGCATGTGTGTTTCGCCCTTTGCATCCTTCTGCTTGGGTGCTGATCGCCTTCGCCGGTTCACTTTCTGTGGCGAAACATGTGTCCGGCGATGCGGTGAAGTTTTCCACGGCAAAGTAGCGCTGACGTCCAGAGGGGAAGCCGCTGTTACAAAATTTCCCTCGGTTTCCAGTCAGAGACTTTGACTATAGCCCCGGATAAAACTGATTTAGCAGGCGATTCCCTGCAACAGCACGCAATTTATGCAATTTACACAGACCCAGGTAAAGAAGCAGGCTACGATCCTCCCCCGCCCCTATAACCTGATGTAGTATAAGGTGTTTTGTCTCAAATTAAGCACTTGTCGGTAGTCAAACAAATTGTGTGATGATGCACCCAATTTCTTCAAAAATATAAGAAGTGCAAGCATAGTCAGAGCCTGCAGTCTTGTGCTTGCCTGTCGGCGTGGTTTTGTGGTCGATCTCACGCGATGTGTGTATCTTATTTCGAGATCCCTTTGGGTTGATGCTGTGGTGTTGCCTTTTCATTGGAAACAACGCAAACTGATAAGTATTTATTCTATGTGCATTAATCATATAACCTACTTAAAGTATCGCTTAAAGTAGAATTCCATTCCAAGTAATTTCATTTTTGCTTAGTATTTATCATTTTGTATTAGTTTACTTGGCAGATATTTAACTTTACTGCTACTTTTCACACAGGAAATTTTTTGCTGGAGCTGTTCAGGTTAATTTCCGTGTGCAAAGGCACCAGGGTTCGTTCTGGCTCACACAGCAAACCCCCTGCTGTAACTCTAACACTAACTGCCTTAGGTATCTGCTGTCCTGTTTATATATATATATATATATTTTGGCGCTTCGTTTCACTGTAGTGGGAGTTTAGATGAACAAAGCCATTATTTCAGTTTTATGAAACAAAGTTCTGTGTCATTTGTGCTGGTTTGTGGGTCATAAGCCTTGGTTTCATTCACAGTGAACATTGTGTTATTTCAAAATCTTTGTCCTCATTTCGCAGGTTGCGCTTACTCTGAGGATTCTTAGGAAACAGAGGAATTAGTATCTGAAACAGGGGCTGGGTTGTTGTTTTTAATCCATTGACTGGTAGAGGACATGTGACTATTATTAGTCACTGACTTCAGTATAACGTGGACTATTTACAGGCGGTGTAAGTCTTATTTGTTGACTTCCGGTAAAAATCAGAAAAGGGGAGTCTTCGCTACGGCAGATGTTTTGTGCGCTGTTCACGGGGCGTGTAATTCGTCTGGTGCTGGACGAATCCCAGCAGTGCTGGAGAGTTCCGTTTAAAACTCGCAGCCCGGATAATTGGTGTAAAATTTACTTTGTAGGGCAGCGGGTATCTTCGTGATTAAGGACGCGGTGTGGGGACTGTGTGCTGGCTCTGATTACAGGCTGCTTGAGATTCTTGGTGTACTGTTGGCCTGGCTGAGCTTTTCTCATTTAGACCCCAGCTTGGGGATATATAAGGAATTTGCTATGGGGGGGATCATGATGTAGGAATTTCACTGCAGCTGCAAAGAAGATTTTTTGGGTGGGGGTGGCAAAGCAGGTGAGGCTTTTGCTCAGATCTCGCAGACAGGCTCATGTCACTCAGAGCGTTTTCCTGTTTGTTGGTCGTTTGCATTGCCTGGTCGGCGGTTCTGTGCTCCTCGGTTACCAAACCACCCTCTGGGCTGAGGTTGCGGGACCTATGGGGCCAGTTGCTACACCAGGTCTGTGGGTGTTTCCGCATCTGAGCGAGAGGAAGGGCTTATCTGTTGCACCTTTGAACAGGGCCCTCAGTCTGCCGGGCTTAAGTAAAACAAGCAGGTCTGCAAGTGGTTGAATTTGAAGTACTGATTGAGAACTTTTCAAAAGAAACACAGTAATAATAATAAATAATAATGATGCTGATGTATAATTTCCTCTCTGCACCAGCTGATATATTTGCACTCTGGGGCTGTTGCACTCCTGAAACCCTGTTTAGCTCTTGTGTTTATCATACTGTTCTGAGTTTCATCAGGAGCAGGGAGATTATCTGATCACACGCACAGTTGTTTGGCTGTCAGGAGGTGTGGTCGACTTTGGGGGCACGTGGATCTTTGGGTCCTTCAACCAGGGTGGGTGTTACCTTACGGGGGCTGGGTTGCCCCGCTGCCGTGATGCCCTGCTTTTGAAGCGCTGCAGTGGTGTAAGAGTGTCGACACAAAAAGACACTGCAAGTGGAGCTGGCTGCCATTGCCCAGCTGGATTACCTCTGCGTTTCTGTTCTGAGCGGCGTGAGACTGTGGATTATATCTGAGTGTGAGCAATTTTGTGAAGGTGTGTTTTGTCGACACTTGGGCTAAAGGAAGACGTTGAGATTCGAGGTCTGGATGCAGTATTAATTGAATCAAGAATCAAGGCCTTTTTTTCCTAAAAAGAAAAAAAAAAAAAAGGTCTCGGGACGGCAGTTTGACGTGTTTCGGCACAGCTTGTTGGAATGTCTGCCGGCCATACGGCCTTTTATGAATGGGGCTCGCCGGGATCCGTGCGCCTGGCCTGTCCCGCTGGCGCTGAGATGGACAACGCAGAACGAAACTCAGGCCACTGCGCTTCCTGTTTCTGGGTCGAATTCAGGAAGTGCGATGCTTTCCATTCATGTCATGGGGGAAAAGTCCCCCCCCCCCCCCCCCCACTGTCTTGGAGGAGGCTCCAGTCCAGGAACTGTGTGATGGGGGTGGGGGGGGGGTTATTCTCTCCCACACCCAAAGCTGCATTAGAGCAGAAGAGCAGACCATTGTGTTCCAGCTCGTCACCGCAGGCTCTGCTCTGTCTGGCTGCTCTTATTCCATTAAAGGTCGTCCTGAGTGAGGTTTCCCCGTGTGTGGCCTGGAAAATCATCTTTGGGTTGCATTCAGTGTTGCCGTGCGTGCTCATGATGGCTTCGAGGACACCACACTGGCATGATTCCGACTGGTTTTCGCAGTGGCGGTTGTGGTATTCCAAATGAGGGCGCCCGATTTGGGGTCCTCCCCTCGACGGGCCGCCCGATTCGAGGTCCTCCCCTCGACGGGCCGCTCTTCCCAGCACCAGACAGGAAACACTCCAGCTGCGGTGGAGGAAGAGCAGCCTGAGCTGTTTAGACCTTGGGGGTGACCCCCCGCAACACCCAGAGGCAACGCGGATGTCCTCCCCTGTCCCTGCGTCACTCACAATGGGCCAGCATTTCACAAGGAAATTATGGGGGACGGACTAAGGCTCTTGTTGCACACTGTCATTATTCTCATCGCATGGCTCTTGAGCTTTTCTTGAGGCCAGATCAAAAAAAAGAAGTGTTATGGCAGAGTAAAGTGTGAAGACGTGAGGAATTTGGAGTCACGCCACTTATAAGGCAAACGCTTTGCCTCTGGGGGCCCGTTCTTTACTCCCGGCTGGTTAAAAACAACACAGAGCCGTACCATTGGACTCATTCTGGATCTTTTGTCTCCGCGGGTTGGTGAATTATTTATCATTTGGCGCGTGGCAATCATCCCAGGGCTTCCTGTCTCGTGATGGACACCCCAGGACATTCACCCTCCCCTGGAGGGTGTGCTGCTCGGTACTGGGACGGGAATTTAATTCCCGAATCTGCCTGGTTTAGGCCTCAGAGACACAGAGGGTTATTTTTCTTGGAGAGTCCTAGCCATCATCAACATATGTGCGTCTCAATCCCTGTTTGAGATTACCGGGTTGTCCATACTAACTGCCCCGTGCCCTGTGCTAACTGCTACAGGTTCCAGGGTTACCCCAAGTTTTCACGGATGGGTGACTGGTTTAATTCCGCTGTTTCTTGTGATTCACGATTAAGCAAAAGTAGCAGGCTACTCAACTCGCCTGGTGATTGGCCATATCCAGATTTTCCCAGCATTGCCAAATGCAGATCAGGTCAGTTTTCTTGCAATTCCTGAGGACTCAGAAATGCCCCCCACCCCCGGCCACCATGCCCCTCTGACGCATTTAAAGTGCTGAAAAAATGTGCGCAGAGAGGCGGATGGAGGACCCTTGGTGTCTTGCCCAATCGCTGGCACAGCTCAGGCGCGATAAAAGGCCGATCAGCAGCTGACCTGCTCTTGGCTACTGCTCAGCCTGCTCTGAATTTGTTGTGTGTCCCTTAATTCATCAGCCGGGCCTCACTCTGCTCGGCTTGGTGATTTTACTGCTGAGGGCACCTTCCGCTGGGCCCGGCCTGCAGCTGGCGTGAGCTTCCAGGCTGAATGGTTACCCACTTTACCCCCCCCCCCCCTTTAAAGCCTCCTTTCTTCTAGTCTTCCCTGAATGTGAACATTAAAGTTCACCCTTTCCTGTGTTTTAAAATGCCTCCCCCCTCGCGTAATAGGCAAGGCAGGTGTGGATTTGCGTAGCCTGGTACAGAGCGGCGACGGCCCGAAATCTCCACCTGCGCTGAGGGGGGGGGGGGGTGAGGGCCTCGGTTGGCGGTCCCACTGTCATGCCTCGGGGGCACCTGCTTTTTTGGGGCATGGCAAATGTCCTGGCCTGGGTAAAGGCAGGCAGTGTCCTTGTTGGTGTGTGTGTGTGTGTGTGTGTGTGTGTGTGTGTGTGTGTGTGTGAGAGAGGGGGGGGGGAGCGAAAAGAATGGCGGGCAGTCGTGGCCTCCTGAGCCGGCGTCTCCTGACAGATCGAGCCGGGGCCAGATAATGGGCCGGTTGTGTGGCTGCAGACACTGGAACCATAGAGGGAAGCCCGATGAATAATGCATGTTCTGCTGAAGCGCCCAGATGTTATGCTTCCAGAACATCAGCACCAAGCCGCTCTCTGAGGGCTGTTACCTGCCACCCCATGCGGGTGGGGTCCTTTTGACTTTCTGTCCCAAGACGGTGGCTTTTTCAACATCTGGCCTCAACCTGCTGAGCACAGCAGAAAAACAATCCCTCCACTCCTTCTAGAACATTTCTTGCTGTGAGGGGACTCCAGTAGAACATGGCGCCGTGAGATCGGCGGGGGCGGTTACCCGGCGCGCTAAACTGGCGGCTGCTTACCGCCACTGATGCTCTGTGCTGGCCGCCCAAATCGCCACGGCAACGAGGTTAAAGCGAGGCTCGAGATGACTGAATAATTTATTATGTTCATTATTTTTAATGTGAAACTTCACAAACAGCTTTCTGTGTTTGCCTTTTGATAGTTAAATAATTGAGGCGTTTCGATTTTAAAAAGCATTGGACGAAGACATAATCGAATGTTTCATGGTTAATTATCGATTGTCCGTAGCCATAGATCACTGTCACTTCAGGAGTCCTTGAGACTAGAGTGAGCAAACAGAGGATGGATGGATGGATGGAAGTTTAAATGTGAGGGTCAGGTGCTGTGATGCTTGGTGTTTCGGGATGTTGGGGGTGGAGGCCGTGGCCCCGAGAGCAGCCACAGGAGTCTGGGACGTGCACTTCTGTGCGTGGGCGACCTGCGGACCATGGGAAACCGCTAATGCCTGGAGTGAAGCGGGAATGAAGATGGAAAGCTGAAAGCCCCTGAAGGTCCCAGCCTGGGAGCAGATAAGAGACGGGCTATGCAGCTACATTCCATGAAAGTAAAGGACTCTCACACGCTGTATTGATCTGATAAGAGAGCTCGGGTCATATCGGGTCGTCCCGTGGCTCGGTTAGCCTCCTGGCACGCACATGACGCTCATGCGTCTGCCTTTTTTAGCACCTGCGTCAATAAATTAGCAGACCGCGGCCCTACTGCCCACTACCCACTAGCCACTGGTGATTCGTCCCAGTTCTCTTGCGATGTATGCGTGTGAACCCTTGACTGGCACCATTTCTTTTTTTACACTGTGGTTTCCTGCTCCGAGCTGATAGGTTCGATCTGTCTCAGGAGAACCTACAGGAGTGGCGTGTTTAGGGGTCACGGGTTCGAATATAGTGGGGAAGGCGTCGAGGCGAAACCTAAGCTCCCCCGCCACCCAGAGACGCTGTTGCTGTAGTTGTGGCTAGGTGTTTAACTGTCAAGGGGGCACCTTTGCACCCTCATGCTCTAAAATACCCTGAGTGTCCAAGCAGGGTTTTTTATGTGCCTCTGCGTTAGTGTGTGCATTTAGCATTCAGTAATGTCCGAACGTTACTCCTGCAGGTTTTATGCTAATCCGATCAGGTGATTAATAACACTTCTAACGTATGACAACTGTCCCCTAAGGTGCTTAGATTGATTTTCTTTTTTTAACCTCTCTCTGAATGCATAATCGGGGCCAGAAGTAACTATTCCTGTGGCTGCCATTTTAGTGCCATGTGACTGTTCCTTTGCCTGCCATTTCAGCCCCATGTGACTATTCCTGTGGTAGACATTTCATTTCCATTTTACTGGTTATATCAGTGCCATGTGTCTATTCCTGTACCTGCCATTTCATTGCCATGTTACTAGCCCTGTGGCTGCCACTTCAGTGCCTTGTGACTAATCCTGTGCCTGCCATTTCAGTGCCATGTGACTAGTTCCACACCTGCCATTTCAGTGTTATGTGGTTACTCCCCTGTCTGCCATCTTTTTTGTGTTTTTTTTTTTTAAATATCTTTATAGAAAGCTGTGTTATTGACAAACAGTAGGAATGTTTATGCATTTTGCACAATCGTTTTGTGGGGATCAGGAAGTGGGAGGGGCCTAATCAGGAACTCACCAATGCCTTGCTTCACTGTCGCCGGCCTGGAGTGTAGTATGAGACGCTGCAAGAGCGTTCCATGACCACTTCTGTTTCTCAGGGTGCAAAAAGATGAAGTGGTGACAGAATTTTTGTCTCAGAAGGGCCATTCTTTGTTTCCTGGTGTGCTTTCCAGTCTCTCTTCCGCCACCTGCAGGTTCATATGGCCCACTCAGGGTTAAGGATGCTGGTCATGTGACCTAGCATGGCCCTGTGTGCATTTCCCTGTAGCGTCGTGTAACCAGCTGAACCACCAGTAGCTAAATGGGGGATGGTTTGGAGTAAAGTCCTGTCACGTTCTGTATAATTACGCCTCCACCTTTGTGTTTCTGTGCCTGTTTCTGAATGTCTACAGGGTTTTCTTTTATTTTTTTTCCGCAAGCCAAATAATGTGTAATTACTGCGGAGGTGATATATTCCGGGCCCGGCAATTAAAGGTTTATAGAGTCATCCTAGGTGGGCGGCTTGGAGAATGGGCTTGCTCAGGACTCTGGGGTGCCTGTCGTCGTATTTGGGGCCAGTTAACGAGCCGCTGAAGCTGGTTGAGGACGGAGTGGTTTGCCAGTCTGGGACGTCGTCTTGTTTGTTTTTATGAGGGTGCTGGTAGGAAGGTGGAATGGTTTAGCCTATTGGCCTCATTCCAGGTTCATCACTCCAGTCGTCTGTGGCGCCCCCTGCAGGCGTGTGCAATATTAACAAGAATGACTATGCTGATCTGGTGTCGGATGAGTTGGATCATTCTAGAAGATTTTGCTAGAAAATCAGCAGCAGTGTCTTAATAATTATGCCGATGTCCTACTGTGGTTTAGTCCATAAGGGCCTCATCCTTACCGCATAACGGACCACGCCCCCCCCAATTGGCCTGGATGGTCCTTTTTCTTTCCCCCACGTGAGAATCTGCCGGATGATTCCGCCTCTTCTCTTTCCATTTCCATACCTTGTTACCGACGGCACTTGCTTGCCCTGGCGCCGGTCACGCAGAGACGTACTGAGCATGTGTGGGAATGCTGGCCTACTACATTCACGCTCCGCCGGAGTTGGAGTTCATTAAATAGGATGTGGGCTGGGGGGGGGGGGGGGCATCTGCAGGAGATGGCCAGAGGAGGAAGAGCCATTTTGTTTTAATGATCCCCCCACATCCTCTGGGCTTGGCGCGACATTTCTCTGCTACCCATCACCCCTCCCAAATCCCCCCTCTCCGCCTCGCCCTCCCAGGGGGGGGGGTTAAACCGGCAATGCCTATTCTGGGTCCCATTTGTTCCTGAGGTCGTTGGCAAACACAGGATTAGGGGGCATAGCCCAGGTGTTACCCTTTAATTAGGGGGTGGGGGGCACTTTTAACAGTGGGGCAAGGAAATCAGGATGGTCTGGCTGCCCTGATCCTGGGTCAGTTTCAAGCAGGAAGAAGTGAATTGTTGTGTCCTGCCAGCTGTACCCTCCTTGTGCGGCTGGAAGTGAAAAGGGCGTGAGTGTGAGCTTTGAGCCGTTCAGAAACGCCGCCGTGTGCCGCGCATTGAATTGCACACGCTTCGCTGCTGAGCTGTTAACCGTTAACCGGTCTGTAAGCAAATATTTACCGTGCTGTCGGCGCAAACGCGGAAGCCACTGTGTTTGCGGTCCTGCCAGGTCGCAGGCGGAGTCCCTGCTAATGTCAGGCCGCTTCATAGGCCGAGGCCCTTCACTCCTGCTGTGGCTGTGTACTCCATGCTGCCCTCACATTCAGGGTCGTCGTGCCTCTTTTCATCTTTCTTTTATCTGCTAGAGAGATGCCATTAACCTCCCCCCCCCCCGGCATGTTTAAAGGGTAGGGTGACAGGGCGTCTTTAAAAGACTCTGTCTTAAAGGCAAGCGGCCTGCAGCCACCCCCAGAGATCAAACAATGGCGACGCAGGCTGTGTGGCCAAAAAAAAATAAAAGTGTGGTCACATGACACACTGGAATGTCGAAAGCCTCTCATTTGCATGGCCCCAATTAGCCTGAACCCAATTCTGCTCGGGCTGTGAGTAGCGGCTTTGGTCGAAAAGAGGACTCAGGTGATCGATGATTAATTCGCTGTTATTTATTTTTAACCCGCCATTGCTATTGAGTGTGTATAATCAGAAAGTGTTCTTTTCTGTCCTTCGGAAAAATCATGTGGCATTCGCCCTGCATTTCCTGGAAGGAATTTAGAAAGATAAGGCGTTACGGGAACACGACGCAGAGACGCCCTGGATGAGACGGGTTATCGATATCCCAGCATTTCAGGTACAGCCCTGTCCTCGCCTCTGCGGTTTGGCGGCGGCAGGGGGGGGCCGCCACGCTTAGATTCCAGCCATCGAGTATCAGCCCGACTGCAGACTGTAATGCGACGATGCATCATAAACAAGAAGCGGGAAGGAGGATGCCTTGCTGTGCGCCTGATCGTGACCCTGCGGGCAATTTGAAACACAATAAACGGGAACGTGAGATAGTTTAACAGCTGCTCACACTCATTTCAGGTTTATGAGATATAAATAAGAGAAGGTTCTGCGTGAAATGGGGCTTCATTAAGGTGGGTGTGGGTGGGGGTGTGGGTGGGGGGTGGGGGGGGTGGAGCCAGGGTCAGCATGGGCCCCGGCGTGCGTCCCCTGGAAAACGCAGGGCTGCATGCGTGAAATGCAGAGAATGTGGCGCCAACGCCTCTCCCTGTCGCATTAATTCAGCAGGCCGCTGCATTATTAAGTAGAGCCCGTGTCTCGCTTAGACGAGATAATCGCAGCGTGTAGTGAATTTACCGCAGAGCTTTTTTTTGGGGGGGGGGCGGGGGGGCCGAGGGGGAGCATATGAATGGAATATGGAGAGTGGGCACTTTTTACTCGCCTTATGGGCCGCAGATTATGGTAAAAATTCCTTACGTTGAGCTTTTATGAGGCGACCGAAGCAGGCAGAAGCTTATTCTTTGGCTGGCTGGGCACAGCGTGACCTGGGTCTATATACCGGGCAATATTTCATGCGTCAAAATCGGGACAATTATTGAAATGCATTTTTCCTTCAGTTGTTCATGTATCCTGACCCTCTTTCATGTTGCTTTCTATTAAGTTAAGAACTCTGGGGGGGTTTCCTGTGCGTACAGCGACGAGTGCGGAGAAACGCATATGATGCAGAAGAAATAGCTCACACCGGTACAGACCAAAGTGACGCACAATCCACAACCTGAATATCCTGAAAAACAGAAATAAAGCGTTAATAATACCGATGATGGCGATCATTGTGGGCGGCGTGCATCAGGACAGCAGAGGATTGTAGGATCAGATGGTCCATTGCGGGGGGGCGGGGGGGGGGGGGGGGTTGGGCCGTGCTGTGGCTGGCTTTTGGGACCCGTCCAGCGGCCCTGTCGTGAGCCGGTCTGTCTCCAGGGTTGGCTGCAATGATGGGCCTCTGTCCTGTGCCCTGAGGTTGGGGGGGGGGGGGCATGTGTTTTATTTTTGTTTTTTTTGTCTCCCCGTTTTCGTGTAAAAATTGAGGGCAAAGTCTGTGACCCAGGAGCTCATGCGCTCCCCCCCCCCCCCAGGAGAGGGCCCCAAGAGGGACTCCGGGGCCCCATCCTGTTCCGCATCGGGCCCCATGTTCCTGTAAGGGTACCGACAACTTTACAGGCACTTAAATAAATCGGTTTGTTGTGCACTGCATACTACACTTCCGGACCCCACCAACCTCCCCCAGGGAAGGAGGGATTTAAAGGCACGGCGAGCTAAAGACTGTAATTTTTCCCTTGAAACGCTTCTTTGGCTGCATTGAATGGTCTTCAGAGGGCGGTCGCTGGTTCTGTATGGGTGCCTGACTGCCCCTCCGGCGCCTGATTTACCACCAGGGCTGTCTGGGGTGCATTCTGTGCGCGGGTGACAGAGGCGGCCCAGAAGTCGTCGATATCTCGGCGCACCGAGTTGCGTTTGACAGCTGTTAGGGAAGCTTGCTGGGACGGGGGCTCGACGCCGCGGAGCCGTCGTTTAAAGAAAGGCATCGGCTGAGTGTGGGGGAGATGCCGGTGTCTGATGGGGGCCCACACTGCCTGCGGGAGCCCCCCCCCAGGGGCCTGGCAGGCCTTGCCGTGGGGGTGGGTCTGTACTTCCACGCTAGACCTCTTGCTGCCACGGAAACTCGCCTTCTTACTTTAAGTCTTCGGATCAAACCTGCCCGTCCCCCCCCCCCCCATCTCACCGGCGAACAAGTGCCAAATACTTCCTCCTGAGGTTGCGGCATGTCTAATTTCACCTGGGACGTTAAGCGCGTGGTGATTAATGGCCCCACTGTCACTGTTAAATATTCATGAGAGACCCACCCTTAAGGCCTCGGCGTAGAGTCACCACTGCGGACGGTGCCGCTCGCCAGGTCGCCAGGGCCGTGCCGTGTGACCCCACCTGCTTCTGGACAACCCGGCTTGGCTGTACGCCACGGCGACGCAGTACCCGCCGTTATCGTAGGGGCGTTACGGCCGTGTGCTGTGCCTCCGCTCACTGAGGCATCCTTGGAATTTCCACTCCGAGCTGCCTGTGATTCATCACTCCAGAGGGTCCGGAATTCCGGCCGGGAAGCGGGGGGGAACACGGCAGGGCGGAGTCGCGTGTCATGTCATCCTGAGGCCCACAGACTGCGCAGAGTTGGTGGTTCTGATTCTGCGAAGGAACCGATTGCTGGATAAGGTTCTTCCTGTGCTGCTTCGTTGAAAAGATCTGTTTTGTACGGTTCTGTTGGGGTCGCCTATGCTTTATTCCTAATAATATAAAAGTGTCCCCTTTCTGCTCTTTGGCCCAGAGCACATACCCATGCCTGCCCCCGCCCTTCCTGAGCCCCTAAGCCCGTTTTGTTTTCCTGTGTTTCCTGTGTTCTCCTTCCACCTCCGCGTCTCGCCGTCCCGTCCGTATCGCGCTCATCGCTCTGGGCGCTGTAAATTGCTCCGGGGCGAATGCTGATAAATAATGTAGGGTCGTGTCTGTTACCGTGGTTACCGCCACGTTCCCGCCACGTACCTGATTAAGAGGCCGCAAAGGTCTTCCCGCGTAAAGTGAAGTCCCGTGTTACTCCTGGAGGGGCCCGGAATGGTGCCGGCACGGCGGCGGGTCAAGATAGCGACCGTATCCGCTGACCTTTTGACCCGTCGAGATCAAACGTGTGTCCGTTTTGGGACTTCCGTGGTTTCAAACTGCCGTATGACATTCTTCTCGGCCTTGCAGCACTGACCCGCTGTCCCCGGGGGGGCAAAGGAAACCACCGCCCCCCCCCCCTTTCCTCAATCCCCCACCCCCCAGCTTGTTTATATACAAGATTCCCTGGCTAGAAAGAAAACTGAAAGGGCTGTTTCCAAAACTCGCAGGCCACGCTGACGTACCACGGAAATGCCTAGAACATCTGAAATGACATCGTGCCACTTGACACTTTGGCCCACTGTGAGCCCTTTGATTTGACGCTGTTCAGAAAACGCTCCTGATCGCGAGTGCGCAACGCATCGAAGCAGGTCCCGCTCTCTCCGTCTTATTAAAGACTCCGCTAATGTTTAGCAGCCTGCCGACCATGCAAATTGCATTCATTTCATGTTTAATTAATTAGCGTTCCATTCGATTTCCATAACCTCTTATCTAGTACAGGGTCTTGGTGCAAAATGAATGTCGCACCTTCAGAATTCCAATTCAGACTGATGACATATTTAGATTAATGATTTTTTAAAATGCATCTTTAGGGGCCTGGATGTTTTTTAAATGGTCAGCTGAAACATTTAACACGGGAAATCTGTGAATCGCAATCGATGCAGAGGAGCCGCAAGCGTTTGATTGGTTCCTGATTTTTTTCATCTACCGCCCCCGGCTTGGGGCCCACGAGGCGCGACCGATCCGCTTTTTTCGGGCTGGCACAGAGAGACGGATTTTCATTCCGTGATTAGGGGCGTCACTTCTCTGGGGTAGCGAGTCCCTGCATGAACCGGGCCCTCACCCAATCAGAAATGAGAATCATGTGTGTGTGCAGCTTCCATGACTGTATATTTAACAGTGCAGGTCATGTGACCTTTCCCTTAGCTTCTTGGGTAATTACGGCGGTATATGAAGTGCTTCTCAGTTATGTGGCTTGGCAGCCTCGCAGTACCGGTACCAAATAGTAAATCGGGTCGAGCACTGAAATGGCCCTGGGGTCCAGCAGGCTATTGTGTTATGTCATGTCATTGTCCCCAATCCCTGTCTGATTCCAGGGGACCTGGCAGGCTTTTCTGTAGCCACAACCCTGCTGGAAATCAGTGGTCTTTGATAATGGCAGCGGTGGTCTTTGATAATGGCAGCGGTGGTCTTTGATAATGGCAGCGGGGGTCTTTGATAATGGCAGCGGGGGTCTTTGCACAGAAACAGAAATCTTTGTTGTTATTTCACATTCCTGGAGCCGTCGTGTCGGCACTCCAGATTGTGTCTGCGTTTTCCGTAATCCAGATTCCAAAATTATCACGCAGTAATCCCAGCGGCTCTGATTTGTTCAGCCGTCTCGGCCTTGTGTTTATGCATTCCTCACCTTCAGGGTTCGCACGGTCCTGTTTTCTGGTTTAACGACGGGATCGTTCATGCCCAGTTTACAAACCTGATCGTTCTGTACCCCAGCCTTGTGCCCTGTTCTGTGTGGGACGGGATCCAGCCCACCCCCCCAGGACCCTGACCTGGATATCAGCTTATCTGGTGAGCAGATGGATGGATTCACTTGGAGCCTCCTTCGGATGAGACGTAAAACCGAGGTTCTGACTCACTGAGGTCATAAAAGATCCCTGGGCATCTTTTGAAAGATTTTGGGTGGTACCCGATGTCCTGGCTAAAGCTGCCCACTCTGGCCCTATCTAATCCGGCCTCCTAATCATCCCTTATATTTTACTGGTGAATTCCCTCCTGCCCCTTCACCACCATAGCCGCAGTGTGGTGAGTGTACTGGTGCAGAATGGCTGCCGTCACATCATTCAGGTGGGGGCAACACAGTGGCGGTGGCTGGTTCTGTACAGCGCTTTGGCGGTATTGAAAAGTGCTATATAAATAAATATTCATTCATTCACCTGGACCAGTATCTACCAATAGTTTGGCCATTTTCTGTTTGGACGTGAGCAAGCCTGTGTCACTCGCGGGTAGAGGAACCGGAACATGTTATTTTACCCAGAATGCCTTGCACCTACTGACTGAGCAACAATGGTGTTATAACAAGACTTGGGTCTTAGTCAGCGCATGTCCTCTTTGTCAAGCCGTTAACAAATTTGTGCTGACCAGCCAACCATCTTGTAAGCCACAGGACCAGTAGGAATTACGGTGTAGTCACACCTCCCTCGGCTGGGTGCTGCGTGACAGTTCATAGGAGGCCATCAGACAGAATTATAGCCTGGTAAACTCCTGCGATACACCTTTTTATAGTGCAGTATATTTTTTATTAATCCCTTTTTGATAATTGGCATTTATCCTGGTTCTGAATGGATGGTATCCTTGCGTATTTTTGTACCGCAGTTACTTCAGCAGATGCTTCAGTCCGAAGCAGCGTACAGTGGCAGAGCCAGCCGATCCCTAGAGCGACCCTGGGATCTGAACCCGCAACCTTCCCATCACAGGCACAATGTCCTAACCCGCTGAGCTACACACTGCCTCCTACTGTCCAAATGTAACAATTTTCTGCAGTGAAATGAAGTGCTAAAATCCCAAGTAATTTATTTTAATAGTGCATTTGGAAATTGCCTAGATCCCCCCCCCCCCTCTGCCCCCAGGGATGCCATCTTCATCTTCAGGACCTTGTGCTAGATAGAGGCTTGCAAGATGAAGCAATGGGTGACTTTTGAAACTGATCATGAAAAATGCAGTAAAGCTGTTTTCTTTCTCTATTACTTTTTTATTGTAATATTACTGGAAAAAATATTTTACAGTCTGCCGTGACCCTGTTCTGGATAAACAATTATGGAAGATGGATAGGTGGTCATTTTACAGCCCCTGTGAGCACATCCTGCTTTGATTGTAAACGGAAACTGTACCCACAATGCACTGGTGCTGCTGTACTGTGCTAGTTACACTTCCTGCGCTTTGGACACTCTCTCCTAAGCTTGAGAGTGTTTATGTTTATGACTGTTAATGTGTTTAATGAGACTAAGAGGGTCAGCGGTTGGGGGCATGTAGTTTGCACACAGCGAGTGCGGAACTTGAGGAATTCTCCGAGGCTGCGGGAAGGGGCTGCCGCGATGCCTCCCTCCCGTCACAACAACGTGCCATTGTAGCTGCACCTGTGGGCCGTGCGCAGGAATTCCTGCAGTAGGTGGATGCGTCGGTGCTCTTGTTCCGGGCCGGCGGATAAAAATGGGCCCTTTGTCTCGTGTACGGCCACCCCGCCCCGTCGCATTTCTGGCTGCGGGGTTTTGGCGGTGCCCGCCGGACGGCTAAATCGGGACAGCAGGCCCCGCAGGGATGCCGTGGCCGGTCAGTGACGCCAGCACGTTAGCCCCGGTGGACTAGCAAGCCGCCGTTTCCGGTTTCCTGCCCCGGATGCATTCAGCTTTGCCGTGAGCCGCACAGTCACATGGCAGCTACTGGTTTGCACCTGACAAAACTGGGGGTCTTAGCTGGTCAGTGCCTTTAGTGGGTCTGTTCTGAAGCAGCATCAGTGGGGGCCTGCTGTGTGCATACCGCTGCCCCCTCCCTGCCATGATGAGGGGAGGGAATGTGGTTTGGTGCTTCTCAGAACTTCCTGTTACCACGGTAATCGGAGCATCTGCTGATTAAGCAGCGAGCTGCTGTAAGATGGCACCTGCTATCTGAAGAGTAAGAGAGAGATTTTTCAGGGCTCCAGCTCTCAGCTGTTCCCATGCCGACCCCCAAACACTCCTCCTGATTTAGCCAATTAAATACCTGATGGGTAGCGATGGGGTAAACGATACAGGGGAGTCATGTTGGATCATGCTGTCAGTCTCTGGCTGGTTTAACCCAGTCGGGTTTGCCCACCCCCCCCCCCCCAGCTCAACCCCTACTGCTAGTATAACGCAAAACATCAGGAATCTTCGTTTATTCATCCATGCCCCTCTCTCTCTGCAGAGCGGACTTTATTTGCCCTCCCCCGCCCCCCCAGGAGTGCTTTGTAAGATGTCAGATCTGTAAACAGTACCCTGCACTTCACCCTGAGCTGTGTTTATGTTTTCATTTGGTGCCAAGGACTGACTATAATATTTGTTGTGGCATCAGTTGTTTCTTCCCCCATCGTCATTGACAGTCACAGTCGGCACCGTTCATCGTCATTGACAGTCACAGTCGGCACCGTTCATCGTCATTGACAGTCACAGTCGGCACCGTTCATGGTCGTGGTGCATTTCAAGGCGGACGCACACAATCGCACACTTTGGCCAGTGCAGAGATGCTGGTTTGGCTTATTGTAGAGGCAGCTTTCAGCTGGGGCCACACAGGGCAGAGCTGGGATTTGAACACGCGACCTTGCAGGTGTGAGCCACAGTATCGCCCTTCATTCCCCGGTGTCACATGTTTAAAAAATGTGCTGGAATGCTGCCATCTCCCCACGCCGTTTTGTCGTCTTGTCACATGCTTTGGCTCTGCTGTGGTTTTCTGAGCGGGCCGCTAATGGGACCCAGTGTTTACTGGGCGGTTTCCTGATGGGTGGTCCTCACTGCGGGGAGGGTGGGGATCAACGGATTGTCATCGCCATCTGTAGATGAAGAAGCAGGTCCATGCCCCGTGGATCGGCGGCTCTGATTAGCCACGGGCCGGCCTGGTACCTGCCATGAGCCGGGACGTTGTGTGAAAATGTCTTTTCTGTCATCACTCCAGGATCTTCCTTGGGTGGGGGGTGACCCCGCATTCATTCATGGGGGATGTGTCGCAAAACACGTGTCACATCCTGTTCCTGGGTAATTTCATGTGTGCGTGCGTGTGTGTGTGGGGGGGGGGGTTTATGTACATATTACATTGTGGGGACATTTGCTCCCCACAGTGTGATGATAAACCTGTTGTTTTGACGTTTTGCTGGTCCCCACAAGGGGAAACTCAATTTTATAAAGATCTGTGACTACAATCAAAAAACTAAAAAAAAGTTTTGTATTATGTCTGATTACTTATGCAGAAGGTTAGAGCTTGGTAGGGGTTAAGGTTGTTATTATTGGTATTTACAGTTTTGCCCATAGTAATGAATAGAGAGTCCCCATAAACATATGAATACAAGCATGTATGTGTTTGCACAGTATCCATACATGTGTATGTATACTGTAATGACAAGGCAATGACAAATACAGTGCCAAGCCCATATTTGCTGTGTTACACAGGGTGGTTTTAGTTCAGCACTGCTTCTTCGGGTGTATTTAGGGATTTACGGCCAGGGCTGAGGTCAGTCTACGCATGGATCTAAGACACATCCATCTGTAAACTGCAAAGCTTCAGCTGTGTACAGACCTGTTCTCTTCATCCGTCTTTCCTGTATGCTCAACTTCTCGAAGCAAAATATTCTCTCCAGACCAGGAAGTGGATGTGGAAAAGGGTGATTGTTCACCCGCTGGTCCCAGGGAGCGCCCTGTCACACTGTCCCCATCCCATTCTCACCGGGCGGCTGACATAGACGCCCCACCCAGCCGTAGAGGGCAGCTCCCACAGAGGATGTGATCTCATTTGTTTCCCTTCCTCTTCTAGGACACGCTGTCTTCTGAGTCAGCTTTTAACAATGACTGAGACAGAAGATGGCCTTTGCCTAACATCTGATCGGTTTATTGCCTGGAAAACTTTTTGGGGCCAGATTCCTGGAATGGCACGATGCCCTTTAAGGATAACACAATATCTGCTTTTAACGTGCAGTGACGGCATTGTGCTTTTTTTATCCTCTGGGACTCAGTTTACACGCAGTACCCTGTTTGTCCTGTAGGGCATTTTGGCTTCACGCGCTGGTCATACAGCAGCCGGCAGTGTGAGCTTGATCGAGCATCAGCTGGTCATAAGCCCAATTTCTGAACAAGCCTGTCACCTGATTCTTGTCATATTCAAGTGAAATGCTAGTAGGCATGAATATGGAGGCCTCAGCATTAGTGGTAGATCCATGTGGAGGCTTTGACTGATACCGATAACCGATATGTCTCATATTACCGATACCAATAACAGCTGAGATGTTGGTGTCATTTCTTCTTAAGATTCTGTAAATGTTTGTAGAAACCAAATCATATAATGCAGGCAGTGAGACATCAGCAAAGCACCTCATTCTCCAGTACAGAAAAAGGCAAATTATCCAATGCAGTCAGCTCAGTTTTTTCTTAGTAGTTATGGCTTTAGCTCTGGTGCTGCTAACTTTCAGTATCGACTAAAGTTTAAATATTGGCCAGCAATATCGGCTGCGATTGACACATCAGACCAACGAGGACAAATCGATTTTTGACGAATATTTCCTGATACCGATATATTGAACGATATATCGTGCGTCTAGTTCTATACTGTAGATCTGCAGTTAGCATGCCAGTGTGTTTCGTTTGGCGCGTGTACCCGGGACCCGGGATTCGCTCTCTGTCCAGAAGGCGTCTCTAACAGGATGCGACCCGGACGGTCTGTCCCCTGGGTGTCGTCTCCTCGTCCCTGCATGTTGCAGGGACGTTGCGGTTCCCCCCTGCAGGAGTTGTGCAGATGGTCTGTCATCGTCTCCTGCTCCTTTCCTCCTCATCTACGGCCCGTGGCCTGACACATTTTGTCTTTTTGTAACACCTTCACCGTATCGCAAACTTCTCTGTGAATGAGTGTGACTTTCTCAGGATGCTCTGACTTCCCCCCCCCCCCCCCCCCCAAAGAAGCAAATTTTTTTTATTAATCTATTTTGCAGCTCTGCCTGCAGAGTTTGGTTGCAGTTTCTCCCCACAGAGTATCTATTTATCTATTCATATCTCGTTATTGTCGTCCCACACTGACCGCTGTAGCCCCCTGTTGATTGGGTGGGGGTGGGGTAACAACAGCCGGGATTGGCCGGTTTCCTCGAGCGTGTGCTCAGCTGATCCAATCCTCGGATGAGGAAGTAGGGTGTGCTGATAAGGCTGTCCCGCCCTGGGCCCGGGGCCGAACACACCCATTCAGAGGTTAAGGTCCCCTCCTGTGCTCTTTTGTGTGTGTGTGTGTGTGTGTGTGTTTGGGTTTTATTCCGTACATGAACAGTGGCTTTTTTGTGTGGCGAACATTCATGAATATGCACTGTCAAGTGCACTGAGTTCACATCGCGTCACGAGGAGTCGCTGCTCCCGCCGCCAGACTGAAGCAGCTCTGAAGCAGCGGCTTTCTCTGTGCTTAATAGCTTCAAAAAGAATATGGCAGCTTCTCACACACACAGCTGTACAGTGCCGTCGTTCGGGGTCGTCCGAGCCTCAGTGAGCGCCGTACTTGGGCTGGGCACACGCACAGGGATAAATTCAGGGTCAGCTGACTGGCGTGAGATTTGTAATTTGAGACAAGTCTTCGTACACTTGCATGTATGTAAGAGTTTATTAGCTTGTAAATAGTCTGTTGGATTTGCAAACTACCCCAACGCTTTAGATGTAGCTAATTTTAGGTTTATAATGGAATAATATAAATTTGCCGTAAGATTTCTTGTGTGAGCGTGAGAGTCTGAATGCATGAAAGCTGCCAGCCCTGGAAATTGGGGTCTTATTCTGAGGAGGAAAGCGGTCGATTGCCTTAGGATCTCATTCTGTTGGCCCTGTGATGGGCGTCTCCCCCACCGGGGGCAGGTTTGTTCTTTTTTTCCTCCGTCTCCCTCCCTCCGTTCGGTGGCCTGCCGCTCTCCGTCCTCATGTAGCCACTCTTGCTCACAGCCGGATGGCGCTGTGCTAATCCCAGGGCCGTCATTTAGCCTCTGGCACACGCACGGGCGTGAGGAAAATTGACTTGGCCGGAAAGTGGCAAAAAAAACGGGACCTTTTGACTCGATGGCGTTTCCGGTTCCTTCCGTGCATGTTTGCCATTTAAGTCAGAACTATTCCTACACTGAATCAAATATTATTCTTTTAGGTTTACTCTCAACTGTCTTAGCCTGATTTAAAATAACTCATTTTCTTCCTTTCCTATCACTGATTAGCTGATAATAGAAATTAACTAGATAAATGTAGACATACTAAACCACACCTTCGGCACAGTAATATCCAATCAGAAACAGCGGTATTGGTTAGACTGTGGGCCCAGGATCACTGCCTATTTTTACCGAATAAGAAGTTGTCAGAAAAAGCAAGCACAGGAAATTAATCACTGTGGCGTATTTAGAACTGACTCATCTCTGTGATTCAGTTTAGCATGATTTACAGTGTGGAGAGGTGAAGCCACATGTGGAGCAAGCCTGAATATCTCATACCGTCCACCATCAAGGTGGTTCACCCCCCTGGAACAGGTAGGCGTGGTACGGCCCGACAGACACGCAGACCAATCAGGGAGCAGCAGCAGGTCAGGGCAGTCCACTCTCCAGATGATGTGGAGCAACCACAGACCCCTAGTGAGAGTAACTGCCGGAAAGTTGGGTAGCCTGGGAATGCTGGGAAGGTAGCCCGGCATCCCTGGAAAGGTCACGGAGTAGGCGGCGTCTGGCCAAACTGTCTGCAGGCTCGATCCTGGAAAAGCCTGGCCTCCTGGCCGACATAGCTGCAGGTCGCTGGAAGAGGACAGCGGTACACTGGAAAAACCAGACATAATGGTTTTCTGACTTCATTCCACTGCCACGATGTTAGCGGCAGCGAGATAATTCTGCCGTTTTGCCGGTGTCTTCCGGCACAAATAAATAAAAGTCCACTGGGCCCAGAATGGCGTCTCTGTCCATAATGACCCCCCCACGTCTCTTCGTTTGTCATTAATATTTAACAACATCAATTTAGCATTTTAACTGCCCTGTTTATTGACTGATCGAGGAAAGTGGCGGTAACCCTCTGAATGGGGGGTTAGTGGGGGGGGGGGCATTTTTTTCTTACAGTGTCTAAACTGGAGTTTGAACCTGCAGTTCTGCTCTCTGCGGGCACCAAGCTTGAAGGAGAGTGTTTACCTTGTCGGAGATTACAGGCACACGGCATCCCCAGGAGAAGGGGGGCGAGGTGGGGTCCATTTCTACAGCGCTGTCACTTACGACTTCATCGGGAGCATATCTTCTGAATTGATTTTTTTTTCCGGGCGGGAGGGGGGGTATGAAGGTTTAGTGAAGGCTGTTAAGACAGGAAGGTTGAGTCTGCTTCCTTATAGCACCAGGAAGCATCGAGACGACCCAATTTAAAGCCAGCGACTCTTAAGGGAAACGTGTGAGGAGGGACGAAAGAAATATGGCAGGCTGGAGGAGACGAACAGCTGCGAAAGCCATCGCACCCGCTTTTCTGTTGCGTTTAATAATTTGGCCGTGTGGTGGAAGCTTGTAGCCACGAGTCGCTTTCCCGAGTTTGTATTTACGCGTCGCGTCTTAAGTGGATTGTCATTCTGCTCAGGCAGGTTAGCGGCCTTCTGCAAGAAGACAAGCATGAGAACCAAGCTGAGGCCCCTTAACCAGGTCTCGTACAAATGCAGTATAAAATTTAATTACAAATACATAAAATATATGCAACGCTAAAATGGCTACTGTCTCTGATATATGGATGCAGTGTAAAATTTTGCTGTGTGCTCCTAGTCGATATATCAATTCTAATTTAACAGTGTCATGTATTTTTTTTGTGTTAAGTTTCGCTTCTGTTTTTAAACTTGACTGAGTGCTCAGGGTTATGCATGGATTTATGGACGTGGTCAGTCGCACAAAGGGGGGGAAGTCTTGCATGACTTTCATGCTCAAGCTGCCCTCTGGAGCTGTTCTGTCAGCTGACCGCTTCCAGCCAATAGGGTTGCGCTTGGTTGGCACTCAGAAACATGCCACGGTAACCATTAGCCTGAGTGCTAATGAGTGTACAGGCTCGGATATGGAATTTGTCCCGCTCTTCTCTCTGTCAAACTGCGCAGGCTGCGCAGTTTTCATTCCGGATCCCAAAGAACGGTCTCTCGTGGTACCTGAACATCCGGCGTTTAATATTTAACTAGAGTCTGTGTTGTTCTGGACGTGCTTGTTGACCTGCCTGCTTGCCTTCTTGGGCTCATGGATATTTTAATGGACCATGGAGGCTGAGATGGAGCTAACATTTCAGACGGCCTACAATAACAGCATTTAATAACCGGCGCAGGAAGCAGTGCGGCCTACGCACTTGGCTTTTGGCTGCCCGTGAGCTCAGAGCGATCTGATAAGCGCGCAGAAGGGGGGAGCCGGTGGGGGAGGTGGAATGGGATTAATCGGGCTGTCCGACAGTTCCCCCCCACCTCCATAACACCTCGAGCCAGAACTCCACCCACACCGACGCTATGAATAGGGATCATTCCAGGAAGCTCCACCTTCTCGCATCCCCAAGACATGCACTTTATGGGCCAGATTAGGCCATAACTGGTTGTGTTTTGAAGGCCCTCCTGGTGAACCATTGAGCCATAAGCAAAGAGCTGTTTGCGCAAAATATCCAGGCTCCCCTGGCCTTGCCCCCCCCCCCATCCAATTTTATGTATAATTTTGTTTATTCAAGTGCCCCTATGAAGTACTGGATTTCCTGAATCTGCCAGGCTATCCTTGCCCCTCTGATGCTCCTCAAAATTTCGATTGGTTAAAAAAAGGAAGTTCCTTTGGATAAAAGCTTGGGCTAAATAAGTAAATAACAAAATGACTGCCTTACCCTTATTGATGTCGACCTGTCCCCCTCCCACACACAAAAGCTTTCTTCTTTTTGATAAAAAGAGTTTTATTCTGTTCCTTCAACGTTGCCTTTGATGTTCTGGTGATGTATGAATGCCTACTGAGCACGAAGCAGACAAAAACGCCCATTCTGTGGCGGAACGCAGGGCAGACTTTGTTTGTTTGTATCGATGGCTGGTGTTTCTAGGGCAAATGTTCTTTTTGAAGCTCTGTTTAAATTTTAATGTTTAATTTCTAGTTCTGGGCTACTTGCATTAAACCTTTGAAAGTCAGTGTTTCTAAACTAATCGCTTCCCTCTTTTCTTGTGTCTGAGTAAATGCTCCCGGTTCATTTGTCACATTACCCAGTAACTTTTATGTTTTCTGTTATTTGCTCTGAGCTGTGAGTCAAAAAAAACAAAAAACCCAAGGATATTCTGTATAGCAGTGAACCAAGCCTCAGTCATCAGACACTGGGGAGGTCCTTGTTTATTGCTGCTATTGTTAAAAGTGGATTGCGTTTTCTTTAAAGATTACAGTATATAAAAGCTAAATTGTTTTATGTTCAACCCACATTGAAACCGGGAGGGGTGTTGTTATAGTGGGCAGACAAATGGAACGGTGGGGGCTGCAATATATTTTGGTTGTAGGGCACTTTGTGTGCAAACCCACCCCAGACTGGACGCAGCTGAACATATGTGAGTGACTGTTAGCTATGGGGCAATATGTTTTCCTGGTAACCTGATGTTTTAGAGGAAACAGATGTTCAGCTGGGAAGTTTAAGAGAAGCGGCATTTTCAGGCGGACGGTAAATATTCAACGTGAACTCTAACACGTTCAGACGAGAGGTAACCGAAGGCCAACCGGGCGGATTGTCCCTGCGAAGTTCCTGCCCGAAATCCTTCTGGAAGTCATGTATTTTTAATGTCACTGGATCGCTGTGTGTGTTGGCGTGTCTTAAAAGCATGTCTAGAATGACAAACACATGTGTTGGTGCTTGGCCGCTGTTTGAACTACAGTGCTGTTGATATGGTGATGTAGCTTAGCAGTTAGCTCCATCCAAAGGGCCTTGTCTGGTTGAGTTCTCCTTGGGTCCAGAGACACAGATCCGTTTCGGGAAGTGGACCTGACGTTATTTTCGGCCTGAGCTCCACCGGCACGGTGCCGAGTCGCGACCTCGCAGGGCTCATGCGGCGCCCCCGTTTGTTCCGGAATACTTCCCCATCACGTGGAGTATCTGGGTCTCCGTCAGACCCGTTCGCCTGGGGAGTGGCACTTGATTAAATCCGGTATTTCTGGAGTTGCCGTGGGAGAACCCCCACCCCTCCTGCCAAGAACGAATTGAATCTTATAATATATGTGCTAAATTAATTTGTCCACCTATTATGAACAAACGCCCCCCCCATTGGGAGCCTAATGTGTGACTCCATTACGCAGTAGGTTCCTGTCTTTTGGAATGTTTGTTTTAACCTTTAGAATGAGCCATGCCAATGGGGGGGGGGGTGATGTGATCACATCAAATCCATGTCAGTGGGACTCTGAGCTACTTCATGTTTTCCAAGCTACTTTTAAGACTGAAAGCCTCCTGTGCTCGACTAATTAGTTCAATTCTTCTTGCGTTTTTACTAGTTTGTATCCTTTGATTGAAAGACTCATCCGGCTGTTTCGAATTAACATTAGTGACACATGCATGATTATAGGAAACTGACCAACCAGCACGCAGCAGTAATTTAAATTGTAGTTTACAAACCCTGTCCTAGCTCATGGTGCCCCCCCTGACATGGAGTAGGTGGTCACCCTTCTAGCCTCCTTGAGGAGAAGAGAGTGTTTGCTCAAATCAGCCCGGAGCTGCACAGGCACCCGGTCGCCTGTAGAGGTCACTGTTAAGTGGTGGCACTTAGTGTAACACGATGAAGCCCTTTCCCCACTGTAATGTCCACTTTGCTTCCTACTGGGTCCATTTCTTCTCCTTCTTTACCGTCCTTGTCTCCCCCTTCACGTCTTCACTTTCGGCACGACTCTCCGCTCACTGGCCCGGAGGATTATGCTTCCGGATGTCACCCGAGCTGGCTGAGGGGACAGCGGGCGGCAGGCTGAGTGCCTCATTGAGCGGGAGAGGCCACCACAGGAAGCCCCACACCTGAATCTCTGCCTGTTCTGTACACATAAGGAAGAAATCTGCCCGTGCTGGTTCAGTGATCTGCAGATGATCATTCATAAGGATGAGTTCATTTTCGGTCCCCATGTGGCTGGCTGGTCATGCCCATGCTTCCGTTTCCATCTGAGTAAAAAGTGATAAACAACCTTTTCAATATGTAAATGTATGAATATATTTCTGGATTGCTGGCAGGGTGACACACACAGGTGTCATGTCGTGCCCTTGCCTGACATGGTATAAGTCTCACTGTGGCTCCTCTTTGTCTCTCTTGCACTGTATATTCTTGAACTGTTGTAGAGATTAACCTGATCGCAGCGAGAGGGCAAGGTTTCGTTCAAGGTTAATAGAGCAAGGACGTCTTGTGCCTCGAGGTTTGCCTCGTTTGAAGCCTCCGAGGACTCCAGGTGACTGCTTGAGTTTACGTCGACTCCACCAGCTACCACACGGCTGTATCGGGGGAGGCTCGATCTTTCGTCACGACAGCTAGGGACGGCGTACTGCCACAGGAGGGCAGGCCGGTGTCATGCCATTCGCCCGTGTTGTGCCTGCTGCTTGCGGCCGATGTTCCGGGTGATTCTGTGCCAGCTCGGCCTTATGGACGGCTCTCCGGAGTCGGAGCTGGACCGACGCCTCGCTCTGCGGCCATCTGGAGCAGGTGCACGTATCTTCGCCGGAGAGCACTATCGAGAAACGTGCCGAACCTCCGGGCAGATCTCAATCTGTCCTTGATGATCTGCTTTAAATTGTTTTGGTGAATCGCAAAATACTGTACTTTGCAGAAAATGATGTTGATCTTCATGTTGGTGTAAAGCTATGCTCATCAAAGAGTGTCAGCTTAGCCATTTCCAAGCCTGTCCGAAAGTTACACCACGGTTTTCATTACCCACCCTATATTTTGACTACATCCTTAGGCTTCCATGTTTGGCTAATTGACACGTAATCCAGTTATTTGACAAATGAAGTTACTTAACTGAGCCTGGGGTAAAATTTGTAAATACACTGAATGGCTGGGGTTCCCGTTTGGGACCTGAAGCGGTGTTCATCTAGCCATGCAACTAGATATCAGTCATCTTTTTGGAGAACAGAAGAAATTCCTGTTAATATCTCTTGTGTTACTCTTAATTTGCATATATTCTAATGTTAAATAGTGTTTTTTTCTGAGCAGATATACCCTTACTACCCAGATAAATAGCCTTAAACATTTTCTTCGACTGCCTAAGACTTTTACACAGTCCTGGAGTACTGAATGTCTATATTTAGATATATAGTGGGGTATGCTACATAAAATCAGGATGGTGAAATGAACACAGACGCTACAACGGACGTGGAGGAGTACTACCGGCCGTGGTCGAATGCACATGACGTTTAGGGGGTCTTCCCACTTTGATTAGAGCATCAGTTATCATCTTTATCGTTAAAAGGTTCAGTTATCAGTGTGGTCAGTTATCTGCTTATTTTATTCCGTTATCACAGAATTTTTTTTTCAATTATTCTGATATGTAAATATAGCCCTGAGCTGGCAAGACAGAGTGAGGAAGCTAATTAATTTAGACATTAAGAAAGAAATTATTTCCAAGCGAGAAAGTGGAAAAACCGTGGGAGATCTAAGTGCTGAATATGGTTTGGTTAAATCATTGATCAGTACTGGGGTGGACGGTATAAACTGTGTATGTGTATGTATGTATGTATGTATGTATGTATATATGTATATATATATATATATATATAAATAAGTTTCCAGGTCCCCAAAAGGGAAAACTCTAATTCTGGGGTTATGGTTGTGGTAGTTAGCATCCCCACAAAATGTGTGTGTGTGTGTATCTGTGTATATATGCATGCATGTATGTATGTATGTATGTATGTATGTGTGTGTGTGTGTGTGTGTGTGTGTGTGTGTGTGTGTGTGTGTGTGTGTGTGTGTGTGTGTGTGTGTGTGTATGTATGTATAATATATGTATACACATACAAAAAAAGGAAGTATTTCTCATATTAGTTTTGGAAACGCTTCTCTTCATCCCTGCCTCTTTTCTGCTGTCTTGCTGATCCTGACTCTGTTGAGTCTGAGGACTTGATTTTCTTTCTCTTTTTCTTCCTTTTTTTTGGCTCTCACAAAGGCTTACGTGTGTTAAGCCCCAGACAGCCGTGTAATACGCTCCTCGGAGCACATCGAGGCGAGCGCGTAAATCAGGCGAGCGCGTTCGCTGACACCGCCAAGGTGCCCCGCGACTGTGTGTTACGCTCTTAAATCACCTTTATGTCGGCTGTCGGGGGTCACACCGCGGGGAATGTGAAGGCGCGACACCTCGTCTCCCAGCCGTCGCGGTGCTCTGCTGCCGGAACCCCGCGCTCGGAACCGCCGGGAATCCAGTCGCCGAGAAACCTGAGGCGGCCGCGGGGTCTGTTAGATCATCGCCATAGCAACCGCTCAGAACGCGCTTGGCCTTGGGATTCCTCCGCTGTGCAGCATTTCCAGGTAGATGAATCCTGGGCCTTTTTCCTCTGCTCTTCGATCAAAGGCACGGAGTGAGACTGACGCCGTCGTGAAAGAACCCACCGTCTGTTCCTCCTTGATGTGGCTTTAATATATGATCTATTTTACATGTAGCAACAAAACGCTGTCGGAACTTTCTAAATTAAATTATGTTAATGTATAATTTTTGTGGCTTTTGTGAAAATGGAATTTGTCTTCCAGATATTTTATGAATGAATTATAGTTTCACCTTCTCAGGTTATTAGTTATCTGTTAATTTCAGTGCTCACCATCATGTTGAACCAACAAGAAGTAGCTCTCAGTGTAAGAAACGTTGGAGAACCCTGATTTATTATTTAATAATCGGTACCTTTTACATATAACCTAGCTTTCACCACGAATAAGCATAAACACCCTGGTTTTGTAAAGGAAAACACGTCCCACTCCTCAGGTCACTCTGCCTTTTGACTGATTTGTTCTCTGATCCTGTTTGGGGGGGGGGGGGTCCACCCCTCTAGCTCATGTTGGTCACTAGCTGCATTCTGACCCAAATACAATTGAATCTGGACTGGATCCCCCCCCCCCACAGCTAGAGAAATTTTACCATTGGTGGATGCAGTGGACCTTGGCTTTATGTCACCGATGGAATTTGGCCCTCAGGAAGCGATTTCTCGGGGGCTGTACCCTAAATCGCACCCTGCCAGCTGCATGACTCCACACAGGAGCAGCGTTCCCTGCCCCCATAGCCCCCTTTTAAACCGCCCGCTAACGGCTCTCCAATCAGACGATCTGACCCGCTGCCTGTCTGTTCCCCTCCCCAGGTCAGCCTCGCATTTTAAGGCACCCGGGATCATCCCGCAGGAGAGGATGTTCTACCAGCGCTGATTCCTCACCCTACCTTGGCAGCCTGTGTCGTCTGAGTCTTCATCCCGGCTCATCTGGCTCATACCCAGCCCTGCCTGAGTGTCCCCCCCCCCCCACCGTGGGAATAAGCACGCGTGGGCCGAGCTATGTGAAGAGGCTGGGACCTCCGAGAGCCAAGCCCGCCTAGCACAGCACGGCACCGGACGAAACCCTGGTCACGGACTATTATGGGCCTGGAACTTCGCTCGTAGTGAATCGCGGCTCGTCCAGGAACTGTGAGTCAACCTCCCCTTCACCCTACCCCCCCACTCCCGCCAAAGCCGTGTCATGTGGGGATGTAAACAGGAAGAGCACAGGGTGGCAGCGCGGGCGGTAGACCCATTTCCCATAATGCTCAGCTTGCTCATTCCGAAAGCCCCTGAAACAGGAACTCTTAGAACGATCACAATAAGCAAATGGAAATCTGGCGACGTTTTCATGTTGTGTACGCCAGCGCTTTGATAAGTTATTTTCTTTCTGTAAACAGTGCAGTTGTCCCTAGCCAACGTGGTTTTGTTTTCTCGGTAACTCATGCTGTCAGAGTTTTTTTCTCCTTTTGTTAAAAAAAACACAAGGAATACGGTGCTGCCATTGTACGCCGGGGAAGTTCAGCCAGGTGTGGGGATGCTGGACGTGCCCTCAGCCTGGCACCCCCAGAACCCTGCCTTAATGGGGGGGGGGGATGGCCAACAAACACATCACATTAACATGTGTTCCACATACGGCGACCTCCTGTAATATCCCAGAGCTTCAGTTTGTGAGTTTGTGTTGAACACCAGGCCTGGTGTGTCAGTGTTGTAGCAAACACGTTTCAACCTCAGTAGCTGAATGGGCATGACCCCTGATGGTGCTATTATGTTAGTGGCCAGTCTCCATTTTGCTGCTTAGCGTATTGGTTCATTTGCAATGGGGGCGTATATCATGTAGTATACGGTCATCCCAGCTTATGTGATTTTCAGGGACATGTCCCGTGTATATAAGCCTGGATGAGGGATCTTTTTGTGACTAATGTTGAACGCTTGAGTCACATAATTAATGTAGCCCTGTAAGCTGTGTGAATGCTCGCTGCATATACTTGCATACGTCTGGACCACACTAAACACTGCCTTCTTCACGCAATGGGAGCTGCATTGCTGCGGTGAGAATGGGACGCCGGGGCTTTAAGGTTGTGGTGCTTTAAGGACCGGGGGGTGTCTGACACAGCTCTCTGCAGACTACATACAAGGCTCTGCCTTCTTTTTTTCCAGACCCTGCTGATTTCCGGAAGCATGAGGCGAAGGGCTCTGCATTGCGTTAATTAGCGTTCACATTTGCAGAGTATAAAAGCTTGTTTCAGACATGCGGCTATTGCACGTGGCTCGTGTTCAGGCTGATCTGCATACAGCCACCTGCATGTGTCAGATAGCAAAGCATGTAATTAATAACGTTCACAATGACGATTGTTTGCATTTGGGGAACAGGTGCCACAGTGGGTAGGGAATTCCAACCTGAAGTGGATTGTCCGCTCGGATTCTTCTGTTGAATCTTTTGGACACATTGAATGAATTTCCATTAGATTTGAAATTGTCCAGTTTGTAAGGATTATTTCCTTTTAAGGGAAAATAATATTTTGGGGGGAGTATAATTGGATTGCATTATTATGCTTGCATAGCTGCATGCATGAGCCTATGAGGGTGTGCATGTCTGTAAAATGCAGCCTCCGTCACTACAGCCAGGCTGCATGGGGCCCAGGAGTTCTGCTGGAATGCGTTCGTGTGTATTTGTCCCTGCCGAACACGGCACAGGAAGACCGCTGCCCCGACAAGCGCAGGAAACGGCCCCCGTCGCAGGGCAGATGGAGGACGACATGCTTCCTCTGCAGAAACCCGCAGGAAGGAGAACCTGGATGATGCAAATACCTAGAAGCACAGCAAGCTGAGGGGATGTCGTGCTTGCAGCGCCAGGGAGGGACACGGATACCTGCATTGGACTACTTAGCATAGCATGGTTACACTCACGTTGGATATCAGGCTTCAGCTGTGAGTGGCTGAAGGTGCTCTCTGAACAGACCGCGCTGCTGTGGATTGGCCACTCCTGTGAAACACACTTCAGCTCCAAAACTTTAGCGCCAATCACATTTAGAGTTGGATTTTACCCCCCCCCCCTTTTAGGGATCCTCCATTTCTCTGCACCAGCCATCCAACACAGTAATAGCTGCATGACACAACAAGAGGAAGCTGAGCTTTGCTTCCGTTCAATGAATCAGCTGCCATCATTCCTTTCCATCTGGGCCCAGATTGATTGATTTCTCCTCAGACCAATAAAATGCTGACAGGACCAAAATCCGACAAGGGATATCGAGTGATTATGCTCCTCTAAGCAGAGCCCTATGTCCTGGATTGCAGTCGACTCGACAGGATGGGGCTTTCTAACCTAGGGTGTCCCACCCACCACTTTGGCCCCATTATCGACTGCCCCTCCCCCACCCTCATCACCCTCAGAAATTTGTGGCCAATTGTTTGTGGCTGCCCGATCCAGGATGTGAGGACTGAGTGTTTCACTTCCTGTTTCTTAGGGGAACTCGGTCCCGACAGGCCCGTGTAGCCAAATGGCCCTGGGAACCGCAGTGTTATTTCACCTGCCGAGACAATCCAGCCCGGCACAGGGTAGATGATTATACAACTGCTCTCGAAGGTAAAGGCCTGAGGTACCCAGGTACAACCAAAAGACCGAAATGATTTATGGTCATACAGCCTTTTATTTTCAGCAACAGCTGTGGTCATTTCCTTAGAGATCCATAAATATGTACAAACAACAGTGCTGTTGTGCGTTTCCTGAGAATGGCAGTGGGCCCGCGGACCTGCCTGAGGATCTGGGGCATATCTGAAGCTTTACAAAAGACGTCATCTATTTCTCGGCCTCTCTTCTAGCCGCGTCGCTTGCGTCTCTGCGTAAAGCCGCCGGGGGCAGGGTCGCACATGGCCTGTGGTTCTTAGGGAGCACATTGTGTATTTTCTCAGTGGGGTGGGTAAATCCTCCTTCTGTTGGTTACGGTTGCCAGGACTCGGGATCTGCAGTTGTTTAGTGGTCCCAGTGTAGGCACAGGGATGAGAAAGCGAGCAGACACTTTGCAGAAATCGCAGCTCCTGTGGTTGACCTTGCTCGGTCAAAAGGTCCCGTAGCCAAGCCAATGTGGGATCGCCTAGCCAACTCTGCCGTGACAATTCTTAATCTGTCTGCTTGATCCGTTCACACTACAGACGGCGTCTGTTTAACCAGAAATTCATTTTCCTCCTTCTCAAAGTTCTCATGCTGTTGTGGCTCATTTCAGGAGCGGCGTGGGTCCGGTCATGCCTGCGATGGCGGCTGGTCCGCTAACATAAACCTCCCTCCAAGGAATGGAAATGTCTTCCTGTCATATCCGAAAGGAAGCATGTGGATTGATAGCACTTCCTTTTTTTGGGAGAGTCGGCCTCAATGAACCACGCATCTGCTTAAAATCCATGGCTGCCAGTCTGACACCCTCCCGCAAAGTCTGTCCACTTGCCAGACTGACCCTTTGTGCCAATACAGACGGGCTTCTTCCATTTGAGATGCATCCCGTTGCATGCGAGATGAGTTATAGCATGGGATCTCAGACATAGTCGAGCTTGCGTGTGTTCCTGGGGGTTTGGCTGTGATATACCGAGGTTTAAGACACTGGTGCAGGCTGTACACGTAATTGGCTTCCCACTTTGTCCTTGGCTGTACAGTTATTTTCTGGCAACTGTTAAAATTATATACATAAATAATGGCCTGTTCAGATTGCAGCCTGGAATCCATCTGTGTCTGTAATTGCAGCTGGGTTCATTGTACGCTGAAGGGATGAATAGCGATGATTTATTTGGAGGGGGGGGGGGGGGGGGGCAGGTGCGAAAAAGCTCCTGCTTCTGAGTGAGTGCTCAGAAACCAGCACCTCTCCCATCTGCAGCTTTTGGTTTGTCTTACTTCAATCCTGAACTCCCTGTTAGCTGTAAGGCTAATCTTCAGATTCAGTGTTGTCGAGCAGATTGCCTCACTTATTTGGGTGCTCCCCCCACTTACAAAACATTTATGAGACGTGCCAGATAGGCCACGTTTGATCTTTGTCCTGAAGGTGTCCCTCGTAGGGGGTTGGGAAGCGTCCCTCTGCTGTGGTTTCCCAAGCGTCAAACATCAAACAGCAAACAGACACACTGGAATTTTAAAAGATGATGTCAGTATGTGAGTAAGATTGCTTTTTGGTGCAGCACTGGTCCCCTCTGTTGCTAGGATGGTGGGGTTATTGTACCTTGTGCTATGCGGTATTTTGTAGTGAGTTTTTTTGTTTTTGTTTTTATTGTAATTCCATTTTGTGCTGAATGTGCACAACCTGGACAACAAATGCAGATGATCCACGTGCATTCCTAGAAATCACGCTCGGTGCGCCATAAATTTGCCGTGATTCCTCCCTGTAACGTCAACATCATTGAGTTGTCAGTGACAGTAGTCGTTGGCACGGTGCCAAAGCTCCTTCTTGAACCCAGGGCTTGGGAATTCCAAGCCTGCATCTGCTACGTGCTTGTGACGTTTGCACACTCTCCCTGCTTACGCCTGGGTTTCCTGCTGTTTAGAGGTATGCAGTTAAGCTAATTCCCATCGCTAAATAGTCCTTTGTGTATTATTGTGTGTGTGAGTGTATGTCCAGTGATGGACCAGCATCCCATCTGGGCTGGAGGATGTGCTCCAGGCTCTCGAGCTACTCTGTATAGGAAAAGCTACTGAAAGATAGATGGATAGTATTTGCATTAGCGAATGTTCTCTGGCAGCGGTATCGCATCAAAAGTGTCTTGCATGGTAGAGGTGCGTTGTAGCCAACGCTGATGAGCATCCTTCCCTCGTCTCAAGTGCCAGGTCACTGTCAGGGAGCTCTACTGCTCTTAAATCATTCGCTCAGTCGAGATGAGTAACGATAGTCAGGAATTAAATGGGTTCCCCCACCCCCCCTGGCACAGGTGTCCCGCAGGCGGCTTTGGATGGGCCCCATCTGTTCGATACGGGAGATGGCACCCATAGGACACCTCGCCGGGCCGTGGGCTGAGCTCTGTCTCACGGTGCTTCACGGTTTCCCTCGGCAACTGATTGATTTACGAGTGGACCTCATTCCCTGGTGGAGAGTCCGTTTGTGTCGCCTCATGGCTCACCGGGACGTGCTTGGTCCTATGATGAGCCGACTGGCCCGGAGAGACCCATCACCTTGGATGTGGGGGTGGGGCTACCTGAACCTCCAGCTGAGCCCGGGCCACCTGGCCCAAGTTCACTCCTGCTGGGGCTGGAAGGTTCCGAGCTGAAATAATGAATTGATTAATGACAACGTGTTTGACAGGACCGGTCTGGACCGGTCCAGACTGGCGTCAGGCTGCCTGCTGTAGTAGGTCACTAAATACAATAGCGGTGGGAAATGAAGCAAGGTAACGGGATGAGCAGAGCGCCGAGGTGCTCGTTACCGTTTAGTCAAGCGTGAACAATGGTTTCGTAGGCAGATACTCTGTTCTGTCTCGTTTATTTCCACGGCGGCGACGACTCTCGCTTCATCTCAGCTGCAGTCGGCTGAATAAGGTGGGAAAGTGACATGGCGATGAACTGCGTTGCTGAGAGTCTTGGATTAAGGCAGGCCGATTACATGAGCTTCAGTTCCGGTCATCGACGGAAATGTGAGACGTTAGGCGGATGATTGTGAGACAGTGTATCGGTCAGTGAGAGAGATTCGGTCCCACAGTGTTTTGTTTTTTTTTTTTTTGATCAAAGCCCGGCTCCCCGACATATTTTGTGCTCTGGAAGTGAAGTGTCCTCGATGACAGGCTGACCCGCGGGGGCGTATAAGTGTTATGGTTTAGTCAAAATCACTGTTCAGAGCAGGGGGTACATTTTGATTGTCAGCAGAGTGCGAGATGGCTGAGTCGGATCCCACTAACATCTAGAACCCTGGCAGATAACCACAGATAGAAAAGGAAGGATGTCTGGAACGAGAGTAAGATAGGCAGGACTGAGCACAGAGCTGAGACCGGCAATGGTGGGGGGGGGGGGGGTCAGGCTTTTAGAACTCACTTCCCTCTCTCTGTTGGCCTGCTCCCAGGGGAGGGGGGGCTGTCTGCTGGACACCCTTACCGTCTCTGCTGACCCCTCACCCTTGGCTGATCATTGAGAGCTCAGTGAGTCAGTGTACTGCTGACTTCAGCCAGCCCACCCAGCATGTAGACCACCAGACCCTCGCATTATGGCGCTGACTCAAGGGGTCAGCAGGAGGAGTCAGCTGACCCGAGAGGGCGGGGCTCTGGCAATGTCCAACGGGCGTTCCCGACACATGCTGAGCGTTGTGGAATGTACCAAGTGAGTCAAAAGTTTAAAAGATTATTAATATAAATACACCCTAAGTGAAATGGAAGACGGATGATGTAAATACATTAAAATGTTTCACTTTGGGAACGCAGCTGCTTGTTTGTTTATGAAAGTCTTTTCACGTTAATGGCTGCGTTAAGTGACTTTTTCCATATTTTGCGGGTGTCCTGAATAAGTGGTTTGTGCCAGATTAGGTTCATGAGATAATGATCAGTAGGAATTTCCACTCCATCAAGGTCCCAATGGGGACCCCACCACTCACCGTTGGGCTGGCGTCTGGCTTGGTGGGTCAGGACCCAGTTCCTGTGATCAGAAGTTCGTCAGTTCGAATCCCATGCTCAGTGGAGTAACCACATCTCTGTTGGGCCCTTCAGCAAGGTTCTTGATCCCCTGGTGCTGCTATATGGTGGCTGACCCGGTACTCAGAACACAGGCTTTGCTCCCACCTCAGCATGGCGTATGTTTTAATCAGAACCGTGATCCGTGAATCGCACGCGTGGCGGCTGAAGTGGGGGCGTCGAAATGTGGTTCACCGACTTCTAGATGGAAAGCCCAGCGCAGGTTCGTTCCAGACTTTTCCTCAAGGATTAGCAAAGAGGCTCTGTGACTAATAAGAATAATCAGGCCAAACCACAAAAAAAGCACAAGAACGAGCGGAAGAAAGCCGCCATCTGTCAGGCCTTTCCGCATTAATGAGGTTTTCTTTCCTCTAGGCTGGTCAGCTGAGGCGCTATAGAGGCTGCAAGCGGCATTTTGGCTGCAGGTATTTTTCTGGATCTTGCTTGATATTTGGCTTGTGTGATTTATTTGTTTTCTTTTCTCTCTGAACCCTGAGATGCCTTTTCAGCTGCCTTTAAGGTGACAGTCTCTGCTAATTCAGGCGCTCAGAGCCCCCAGACTTATTCCAGCAGTGTTTCTGGACTGAAATAACCAATCAGAGGAGAGGCAGGGGCCCTGCACGTGCGTTTCTTTTCGTGTGAGGTACTGCACCCTCCATCTCCACCTCGATCCATCATGCCTTTACTGCCAGATGCTCCCATTTGGCTGGATTCTAGTGATGATTTTCTTCTGTATCGTGTCTTGAAAACGAGCCATATGTGACCAAATGACACGCAGGCCATAAATCCTGGCTTGCGGATTTCTGTTTCAACGCGTCAGCGATTCTTTAACCTCCACGTCGCCGTGTTCATTAATGCCAAGTATGTCGTTCCTGCCTCTTTTCTGTCCACCTGAGTGATGGAGTGAAATGTTCACGTCGCTGTCGTTAAATCGTCCAGCTTTGGTCGGACATAACAACAGCGTGACTGAACTCTCAGCTTAACATCTTCTGCCTCTGTCTGGTTTAGGGGTGATTCTAGGTGGGGGGGGGAGGTGCATAATTCATGCAGACGGGCCAAATTCATCATTAGCCAATGATATGTTTTGAATCGGTGACTGACAGGAGGGTGGACCAATCAGCTTTCAGCCATGCCGCTGTATACACCCCTGCTGTTTTGCCGTGCGGTTCTGTCCTGATACATAGTCACACCGTTTCCAGGAAGAGCTTCGTCGAGTGTCAGGATTGACACCGTGATCCTCTCCCAGGTGGCAGTCCCCAGAATCAGTGGCTTCCAAAATTCTGTAGTCTGCAGGCCACTCAAACCCAACGAAAAGGTGCAGTGGACCAGCAGTGCCTGCGTCCACTGCACATCAAGCACATCCATTTTGCGTGTGGGATTTAAAATGCCAAAGCCAATGTTTTAAGTAGAAGGGAGGTGGTCACTATAACTCATGACCTTCATTAAAATACAGCTCCGTCCTTAACAGCTTCCAGAAGGAAGACTAAGTCATCCCAGGCGGTAGCATCACCCATCCATCTATCCATCCATCCATCCATCCACCCACCTACCTGGTCAGGGTCATTGGGTGCCTGGAGCTTGCCCCAGGTGTGGGTCGGCACGGTGATTGAGGACCGTGTTAGGTGCCCCCTGTTGCCATAGTAGCAGGTCCAATCCCAAAATGACCCGCCTCTATCCGCTCCGGCCCTGAGTCTCCCCCTCGGTCACCACTGGGGTTCCGTTCGTTTTGGGGCAGCTGGCAACTTCCTCGCACCCCCGCCGCGTTTACCGCCATGTTTAATACAGCCGGCTCCCCCTCCTGCGTCGCTAATGAGCCGTAGCTTATCTAAGGCTTTCCTTTTTAGTTCCTTTATTTCTTCATTTGCTTCATTTGCTTCGGTGTGTAACCCCCTAACCGCGAGTCTTTGCACGAGAACATTGAGTGCTGATGGTGCTCGTAGTCTGGCAAACACACTAATCCTTTTTTATTTATTTATTTTTTAAATAATTAGATTGTGGGCTAATTACTGCTCCTCTACATGTGTCTACATGTGGTTCAAGTCCACCCCTAGGAGAGAATTTTTTTAATCCCTTTTTTTTTATTTTTTATTTTTACACAAACAGGCAGTTTTCAGGACGGCCTGTTCTGAGGGCCAGCTGTGTGGTCCTCACCCTCGCCTTTCTCATAACGTCATACATGGTGCCACCGGCACACCGCAGACGCCCTGTGAATGTGTGGCATCCATGAGGCCCTCTCAGGAGCAGCAGCGCACTGTGTGAAATGATGATGCCCTGGGGCCTCTGGGACGGCGTCAGGCTGGCAGAGACCGTGTTCAGGTGGCCGGTCCTTGGGGCGTCAGGCTGGCAGAGACCGTGTTCAGGTGGCCAGTCCTCGGGCGTCAGGCTGGCAGAGACCGTGTTCAGGTGGCAAGTCCTCAGGGCGTCAGGCTGGCAGAGACCGTGTTCAGGTGGCCGGTCCTCGGGGGGGTCAGGCTGGCAGAGACCGTGTTCAGGTGGCCGGTCCTTAGGGCGTCAGGCTGGCAGAGACAGTGTTCAGGTGGCCGGTCCTCGGGGCGTCAGGCTGGCAGAGACCGTGTTCAGGTGGCCGGTCCTCGGGGCGTCAGGCTGGCAGAGACCGTGTTCAGGTGGCCGGTCCTCGGGATGTCAGGCTGGCAGAGACCGTGTTCAGGTGGCCGGTCCTCGGGGCGTCAGGCTGGCAGAGACCGTGTTCAGGTGGCCGGTCCTCGGGGTGTCAGGCTCTCGCTCATTACGCCATTGCACCTGGCGGGTGGGGGAGGGATCTGGGGCAGCTTGAGGGGTGGGGCCAGGTAAGCCTTTGGCTCCTGTGATGTCTGCGGGTGGGGAAAGGAGCAGAGCTATTTTGATATGGTGTACTGAAACGAATTACCATAATTAACGATCCCCTGCACCTTCCCAGAACATTGCAGGTCCAAAATTGTTTGTCTTTAGACCAAAAAAGGGGGAGATGGAAGCAGTCAGTGACAGTTTCAGGGCCATGTTGAGAGAGAGCCTCCTCTTCCTCTCACTGGTGCTCCCTCTCTCTCTCCCTCCCTTCCAGTACCGAGGTTCTTTATTTGGATGCCCACAGGGAGGTTGACTGCTGATGTGGAGCGGGTGACCAGGTCTGCTGAGTCCTTGGGTCCTTGTGCAGGGACTGCGAAGCTCCTCACAGCCTATAGAGGGCAGCAGAGACACACTTTCTAATTGTTGGGGTGTGATGCTGCAGATCGTACATACCCTGTACATACCCTTACTTGTGGTCTGAGGTCTCACTGGTACCAGCCCGATCTTCCTAATGGCATCTCCTCCCTGAGCAGACTCTGCTCCCCGTCAGCCGGGCCGGAGCGTGGTGTTTATTCACAGGGTCCCTCTTCCCATCCAGATGAGTTTTCTGCCATATTTACGCCCCCAAACCCCCCCCCCCCCCCATGTTCCCATACCCCCAGACGACCACATAATCTTTGTTTCTGTTTTCTTCACGTTACCCTCTTATTTTTGGAGTCCCTTATGACCTGCTCATGGCCTTCCAGCCCAGAGGAAAGCATGCCCAGTTCTGGAAAGCTCTGCAAGTGGATAGACGGCTCCGGTTAATGTTTCTGTACCATCATAACGTGACATCGTCACCGGAGGCACACGGATCCTGAGGGAGCCAGGAGAGAAACAAATTCCATACGGTGTCTAAAATAACATTTAAAATGAGGGGGTGGTCCAATTGTGTTGCTCTGGGGGGTGACTTGGCATGTTCACCTTAGATTGTAGGACCAGCTTGTCCAGTCAGCCTGGCTTCCATTGCACTCCCACACCCATCCTCATTGGATGAGATTGTCCATCTTATGC
Source organism: Paramormyrops kingsleyae (assembly GCF_048594095.1). Taxonomy (NCBI): domain Eukaryota; kingdom Metazoa; phylum Chordata; class Actinopteri; order Osteoglossiformes; family Mormyridae; genus Paramormyrops; species Paramormyrops kingsleyae. The sequence continues at coordinate 17,946,204 of NC_132816.1, forward strand.
GGGGTTGTTGTGCATCTGGGGCAACATCAGCCAGATTTATGTACCAATGGGGGATCATTTCCCTGTGAGACGCATGTGGGTCTGTTCTGGCACTGCCTGCATTCATTGGCTCTGTGCTCCAAGTGGGCGTACACCAAAAGGGGAGTGGTTATGGGCGTGGCCCAAAGTCAATTTGCATATCTAGCTCCTCCTTAACATCTCTCTGACTCACAGCTGGTACTTTGGCCTCCTGTTTACTGGCAGTGATTTTTGTTGTTTTGTTTTTCTGGATATGGCTGTTTGAATGGTAGGTTAATTGGGGAAAGGTCTCGTAATTAGGAGGACATTATCAAAATCTTACTTTCCTCTTTTATAACAAATGTATTGAGATTTCCAGTGTTAGGACAGATGTTTTGAGATACAATATCGTTTTGTAAAATGCCAAGTGCACTTTTTATGCCAAATTGATTGTGATACGAAGTGACGAGAGTAGCGACACTCTGGTTCGTCTGTAGGGTTTGCGTGCCCTCTAGTGGGCCTTCTTGGTATTGCAACGTTTTATCTTTTGAGTTTAATATACCTCTATTGCTTACTTGTTTTATACACGTGTATATTGAGGTTAAACCGAAGCATAACTGCTGTGCTCAGTTCCATTCAAATAAACCTGTGGGAGATGCCGTGGAATTGAACTAAAATTCAAGAAAGACTTTGGCTTTGGTCATTTTTCATTCATAATTGGAATATTATGGGGATATCCACAGTTACTGTAACTTTTGTGTCATTCTGTCACGCTTCTCTCTGTTCTCGTTTCTGTATAATTACATCATTTTGTAGTTGCGCGTGGTCTAGTGTGATGGTTGCAGGACGGACAGAGTAACGGAAACTCCAACATGGAAAAAAGTTTCATTTCGAAGTGACCACGTGACATACAAATGCAGCTAAGAAGTGAGTCACATTAGGATGACTGTTAATTGGCAGGATGTGTGGGCTGTATAAGGCCTCCGACAATCAGCACTTTGATATATGAGATTCAAAAGCACCATAAGGCAGCGAACGGCGCTTCTAATAGGCCAGAGCTGGTTCCGAAATCGCAGGAGCGTCGGTCACAAAACCTTTATTTTCACCACTGTGAAAAATTACAACGGCCTACACTACAGACCAACAGCGCATCAACGAGGAGGAACAGCGCCCCCCGGGTTAGACAGACACTTAACGGGATAGCTGCTGAACACTACAAAAGCAGAACCTCAAATATGACCGTAGAACTGAATCAGCACCTTCGTGATCCAGTCTCATGAAAAACAGTACGTTATGAGTTTGAGGAGGATTCAAGACTGATGCATCATCACACGGTTTAAGGAGAACAAAACCAGACCCTTGACCTATGGAAAAAAAGGAATTTGGGCCCAGGAATCACCCTTAACCCTTTCTGAGATACGTTTAGCTTTGAGTAAAGTCATACGATGCCTTTGGACCATGATGTCGTTTGCTATGGACAGGCAACATTTGATCACATGACCACTCCACATGGTCATATAACAACCAAGGCAAGGCCGTTTTACAGGATTAGCTGCAGCCAGTGTTACAAACAATTGTTCTCCCCAGGCACCAGATACGGTAATCATTGAGCGTTCATGGGAAGTTCTGGGACACGGTGTGTGAAGTGGATTCCTGTTTCCTTCATCCTTCAGAAGAGAAGCTGATCTTCCAAAAGAATCGTCCAATATCGCACTACACATAGTTCAGGGGCTGTATGATAGGAGGACTGGGGGTCCTCTCCAGTCAAGGCTAAGGGTGGTCGTAATCCCAACTGAATACTTTATATTGTCACGTGTGTCCACTGTTTTCTACATATAGATAAAAAGATAGTTGAACATCCATATTTCTTTATTTATTCTTTGCTGTGATGCTGTGATTCGCCGTCTTTTATAACCACGATTTATTTTCCTTCTCTTTCTTCAGCCACAATGGTCCCCGTTCTCTTCCTCGTAGCCTCCACACCGTCGCAGAATATCTCCACAAGCCCCCCGACGAACAGTAAGCTCTCGCTTTCTCTGGGTCTGTGGGCAGGAGTGAGGGCTCATCCCGTCTGTTTTGGATGTAAACACAATTTCTGTATGGGGTGGGGGGGGGGGGGATTCATAACACGTCATGCTAAGCCATCAAAACAAACATAATTATTGTTATGGAAGACTATGCTAATTGGCTGTCTGCTGAGAGCCCCGATCTGTGGGCTGCCCGGATCTAAAATATCACTCTGCACCCTGTCATTTGGAAAAGTCTGCCCACTAAGGCTTTTTAAAGCCATTAGTTTGACTCAGAATGATATTTACTAGTGTACTGACAGGAAAGCAGATTCTCAGAGGAGCTTGTGAGGGGCTGGCATGTAAACACAAGCTAAAAACACCCCTTATCCATGAATGTAATGGCCTTATGACTCTGTCTGCGTTCGCTAGCTCCTCCCGTTCTTTTGTTGAAGTTCTCTTGCCCCCCCCTCCACAGCCCCTCCCCCTCCCCAGAGTCATCACATCCTAGCCATCGTGCTGGTGACCTCGCTGTTACTCATCATTGTCGCCCTTCTGGCATGGTACTTCCTCAGGTACGTGGTGGAGGGGGGGGGGGGGGGGGTGTGGGTGTGTGATGTCACTTCCCTCTCTGTGCCGGAGCAGGCGGGGCCGGCGGGGGTGGCAGAAATGCTGTAGTAGAAGTAGGGTTAGTGTAGACTGTGAATTGGAGCGGAGTGTGTCACAGACACCCTGGACCGCTGAGGGTCGTGTTGTCGCTCGTCTGGACTAGCCTGGGCTGCTCATGAACAGAATCTCACGCCTCACGTGGTAGGTTTTCACCTGGACCGGCACCGGTCCACTGGACCCGCTCACCCCCCCCACCACTGTCTCACGGGGGCTCCGGATTTCTTCCCCCCCCCCCCCCACCTCTGCCTGTCCTCCAGGTTAAGGAACCAGCGGAAGGCAGTCGTCACCACGGTGGACAAGAAGATCCCCAATGGAATCCTGGAAGAGCAAGGTAGCCGTCGCGTTGCACTTCCGCGGAACCGGGGCCCCTGTCGCCCCCTTTAGTCGTTTCTCTTCACTCAGGAGGCTCGACCGCGATTTCTGGTGCGTCTTCCTTCCTGTGGGCTCCGTCTCTTCTGTAGAGCTTTTGCTCTCGGGTCCTGTCAGAGAAACGGCGCAGAATGACGAGAAATCATCTGAGCCCTGTGATGCCCTTTATGGTATGGCGACTCCCTGAAGTCGCGGGGCGTTCGGGGAGGGTTGAAACGGGCTGAGCCCTGTTTTTTCTGAACGTGCATAGCCCGGCACATTCCGGTGGTGCTGCGCCAGGGACGTCTGGCGGTATTTTCCTTAATGTAGCGCTGTCGGTAGGCTTGTGACTTCGTGGAGGTGACGCTACATCACCCTCAAACCCCCACTTGCATTTTGGGAAACCGTGCTTTTTTTCTGGCTCCTACAAACAAACCGTCTCGAAATGTTGCAGCCACGTTGCATTTTTAATCAACTTGCCCTTCCTTCTGTGCGCGGAAGGAGTACATTATTAAATTTATTAAACTTTTTAACGCACTGACAGGTTGCGGTTCTGCCGTGCTTGTTTATCTGGTGGTTCCATCTGGCAGGAATGAAGCTCCGCTCGGTTCTGCAGGCACGAGTCGGCCGTTCGCCGCCTCCAGGACGCGTTCTCGCTCCAGGAACTCATAAACAGATTATCTGGTGTCGTGTTCTGACTTGCCTTTTGGATCTGTGCCGGGCTTGTGGCCCGGCACAGACTTTGGCCACGTCGTGTGGGGAACCACATTTTCTCACGCTTCCCTTTTTTCGAGACAGTGATCGCTTTGTTCCATTTCCCCGATTTGCGCAAAGTGACAAAATTAACGTGAATGACTCGTGAACGAGGTTAACACCGCCCCTCCCCCCGCACCCACACCCATATCTGTGTTACGTTCTAGACCCCAACAAAGCTCTCGGAGGGAGTACTGAAGCACCGAGTGCCCCCATCACTCAAGGAGAAGGTACAGCCAATCAGGAGGCCGGGACCTCTCTGTCTGCTAACGCTAATGCGGCATCGGATGCTAAGCCCCGCCAGTGTGGGGCACTGCAGCTGCCGCTGCTTCTGCTGCTACGCCTAGATAAGCTAATGTCCGCTAGCTGGAAAAAGGAGAAAGGGTTTCTGGTTGGGGGGTAACCCTAACACTGCAGCCACTGTCAGGACAGAGGGTGTTCAGTTAGGGTTAGCCATAGCACTGCAGCACACTGTCTGGCTGTATCAGGCCTGTCCTCTGTGGTTCCCCCCTTCCTGAGTGACCTCCTACCCATGTCTATCAGGCCTGTCCTCTGTGGTTCCCCCCTTCCTGAGTGACCTCCTCCCCATGTGTATCAGGCCTGTCCTCTGTGGTTCCCCCCTTCCTGAGTGACCTCCTCCCCATGTGTATCAGACCTGTCCTCTGTGGTTCCCCCTTCCTGAGTGACCTCCTCCCCATGTGTATCAGACCTGTCCTCTGTGGTTCCCCCCTTCCTGAGTGACCTCCTCCCCATGTGTATCAGACCTGTCCTCTGTGGTTCCCCCTTCCTGAGTGACCTCCTCCCCATGTGTATCAGGCCTGTCCTCTGTGGTTCCCCCCTTCCTGAGTGACCTCCTCCCCATGTGTATCAGGCCTGTCCTCTGTGGTTCCCCCCTTCCTGAGTGACCTCCTCCCCATGTCTATCAGGCCTGTCCTCTGTGGTTCCCCCTTCCTGAGTGACCTCCTCCCCATGTGTATCAGACCTGTCCTCTGTGTTTCCCCCTTCCTGAGTGACCTCCTCCCCATGTGTATCAGGCCTGTCCTCTGTGGTTCCCCCCTTCCTGAGTGACCTCCTTTCCCATGTGTATCAGACCTGTCCTCTGTGGTTCCCCCTTCCTGAGTGACCTCCTCCCCATGTGTATCAGACCTGTCCTCTGTGGTTCCCCCTTCCTGAGTGACCTCCTCCCCATGTGTATCAGGCCTGTCCTCTGTGGTTCCCCCCTTCCTGAGTGACCTCCTCCCCATGTGTATCAGGCCTGTCCTCTGTGGTTCCCCCTTCCTGAGTGACCTCCTACCCATGTCTATCAGGCCTGTCCTCTGTGGTTCCCCCTTCCTGAGTGACCTCCTACCCATGTCTATCAGGCCTGTCCTCTGTGGTTCCCCCTTCCTGAGTGACCTCCTACCCATGTCTATCAGGCCTGTCCTCTGTGGTTCCCCCCTTCCTGAGTGACCTCCTACCCATGTCTATCAGGCCTGTCCTCTGTGGTTCCCCCCTTCCTGAGTGACCTCCTTTCCCATGTGTATCAGACCTGTCCTCTGTGGTTCCCCCTTCCTGAGTGACCTCCTCCCCATGTGTATCAGACCTGTCCTCTGTGGTTCCCCCCTTCCTGAGTGACCTCCTCCCCATGTGTATCAGGCCTGTCCTCTGTGGTTCCCCCTTCCTGAGTGACCTCCTCCCCATGTGTATCAGACCTGTCCTCTGTGGTTCCCCCTTCCTGAGTGACCTCCTCCCCATGTGTATCAGGCCTGTCCTCTGTGGTTCCCCCCTTCCTGAGTGACCTCCTCCCCATGTGTATCAGGCCTGTCCTCTGTGGTTCCCCCCTTCCTGAGTGACCTCCTCCCCATGTCTATCAGGCCTGTCCTCTGTGGTTCCCCCTTCCTGAGTGACCTCCTACCCATGTGTATCAGGCCTGTCTCCTGTGGTTCTGTTCCTCCCCTGTTGCTCTATACTGCCTGTAGTTTATCTTTTACAGTTTTTATGAGAGAAACAAAAATGCTTATTTCGTGGGACACATCTTTTCTTAGGCATAATGATTGATTGCCATTTTTAAAGCAGTTCTATGTAATGTTTCGTGACCGTGGATATGTCACGTGAAATATTTGGCTCGCTGGTCTGTTCTATGCCAGGGTATGATTTTATCATCATTTTAAATTTTAAACATCTTCAATGCATTCCTAAAATTCTGTAAAGGTATTAAAGTTTTGTTTCTGAAAAAGATCTGTTAAAAAATATGGTTTCATCCAAAGAATTCACCCTTTGTTACTAGTATTTTGACAGCCGAGAAACAAATATAATCAAAGAAAAATAATAATGAAGTTGGTTTGGAGTCACTGAGGTTGTTGCCTGTCTGTGACTGAAAGTCTGTGCTTTTATTGGCTATTCAAAGTCAGGGACAGGACAGTATTTACCTGGTTACCAGTGAGGCAGCAAATTAGCCATTTTTTCTATTCTTTTATCTATTCATTTTCTCTAGTCTTGGTGGGAAGCAGGCAGAAACGTCAGCTTAGCTACTTATATGGCACTGATTCAGCGTCTGTAATGTGCCCCCCACCCCCGTACCCAAAGTCCACCTTGGATACAGACCTTGTCCACGGTTTCAGCACGTTGGCGTCCTCTTTGCTTGCTAGCCTGTGCTTTCTCGAGTCGCTCCTTCATGTCTTGAGATGCATTTGTTCCTGGTCGTAAGGACCGGGTACGCGGCCCGGGTGCGCGGCGATATGTCGGTGGATCCCGCTAGTTGTTGCCCGACGTTAGGAGCAGTGGCTCGGCTTGGCTGGCGGGTAGCTTGCGGGCTGCTGCGCTGGGTGCCGCTTGTCTGCTTGTGTTGGGTTCAGGAAGAGCTCAGCTTCAATGAAAGCCTTCAGATTGATATACTCATCAGATTTGAAAGTGCTCTAATGATGAGCATGGAATGGTTTTATTTTAAAATGCTATACAGATCAAACATGGACACTGTTACTCTATGCATTTGTTTTAAAGGATGTCAGTGTCTTTATTCTACAGTTTTTCTTAAGCTGCTGTTATAAATAGTTTAATTTGCCATTACTGATGCTAAATTACTTTGATACTTAAGTACTTCTCTCTGTTGGTGGTCTGGTCCCTGCCACCACCTGGCATGTGTATGTTAGCCGGACTATGCCTTAAAATATTCTCATGATATTTATGGTGAACACTGGGTTGTGATTACCGCTGTGCTGGCCTTTATGGGGGCGTATGTGAAAAGTGCCCCCTTGTAGGCAGCCTCTTATGTGCCCCCCTTTGCCCCCCCCCCCCCCCACAGAGCAACAGACGGTGGTCTTGCTTCCAAGGTCGTCCTCCGCTTCCAAGTCATACCCACCCATCCCGGTGGAATCCCTGGAAGAGGAATACAGGGTTCGGTCAGCTGATGACGGCAAGATGTTCCGCGAGGAGTACAACGTATGCTTCTATGTGCCACCCCCCCCCCCCCCCCCCCTGCATCTCCCCCTTGAGCTCACCCCTGTTAAAGTACCAGAAGTATGCCTGGTCTATTTTAGTACTATTTCAGTTCGACATTTAACGGAACACATGAAATGTAAATATATTCTTGATTTGAATTTCCGTAAATCAGTCTTAGTATCTGTTCTGTATCAGTGTCTAACAGTTTTAGCCCCTCTGTTCTGTCTTTATCTAGTTCTCAAACTGGAAATTTGTGCTGCCACGGGCTGCGCAATAACTGTATGCAGCTTCAGCCAGATAACAGATGTCTTCTTGAACTCTGCTTAGCTACACGTGTGAATCGAGAGTTCCTCCATCTCTCTTTAGGTCAGAAAGAGGAAATGCCAGTATAATGCATGCTGCAGAGTCATAGACCGCTGTGTGAAGACTGTACCTCCTCCCCCTCCCACCCTAAACGCAAGGTTCCTACGCTGACACGCTCCCACCTCCTCTCTTCCAGTCCCTGCCCAGCGGCTTCGCCCAGGGCACGTACGAGGAGGCTAACAAGGAGGAAAACAAGGAGAAGAACCGCTATCCCAACATCCTTCCATGTGAGTGGCGGAGCAAAATGCCCCCTTGCGATTAGCGGCTAGCTGTCCCAGGTTCATTAGCACTTCCTGACCGCTAAGTTTTCCGCTGTGACTCACACACATTGTTCCAAATAATGCGTGAGTAATTATGGGTCAACTTCCTGCCGCTAAAGTTCATTCGCTCACAGAAATGCCCTCACTCCAATGTCACTAACGTCTCCTGTACGACCACCCACTCTGCTGCTGTTTGCTGTGGGAGATCATGTGACTGTGTGTCTAATTATTCACCTGTATCAGCAATGGGTGTGGCTTAAGTAATTCCTCCAATTAATATGGGTGTCCACATACTTTTGGCCATATACTGTTCCTGCTAATACATTACTTGATGGGGCACAAATACCTAATAACTTAGTTACTTCTGAAGTACAGAACAAATATAGTAATTACGTGGGATGAAAGATGCATCATGATTCATTAATGATGAACAAACCTCAGATCAGTATTTCACTTGTGTTATTCACGACTTGTTCCTTCACTTGTTCTGTAGTAGTTTCTTGAGTAGTTCACAGAGGTTTACGGAAGTAACATGTATAGTGGAACCTTGGTTCTCGAACATCTCATGTCTGGTACAATTCGGTTCTTGACCATATTGTTTGGTGAAAAAATGTCTCGGTTGTCAAGCATATTTTCGGTTCTCGATCAACCAACCCTTTCGTGCTAAAACCTGTCTGATAAAGCACGTGTATCCTTACACATAAACAAAGGAGAGAATGCGTGCGTATGAGTCAGTCTACCGCTAGTACACTCGCATAGTGAACGTCTCCACTGAATCGTGCTGTGAATATTATGTTTCGTTTTACTTTTATTTTATTTAAGCCACCATGGGTCCTAAGAAGGTTAGGGTTAGCAGCAAATGAGAAAGGAATGTTGTGAGAACTACGATAGAGCTTAAAAAGGAAATAATTGCAAAGTATGACAGAGGTGTTCAGGTGTCTAATCTTTGGAATGGCTAAATCATTCCCCCCCCCATTTATTTCATGCAATTTTCAGTTTTAAGGGTTTTATTTACCATTAGTCATGTATTTTTACAGGTTTAAATAGGCAGTCACTTGGGGGTGTGCAATTGACTAGTCCAATGTACATTATTTCTTATGGGAACAGCTGCTGGAGATAAAACATGCATCACGATTCATTAATCATATATTAACATGAGATTAGTTTGTAACTAAGACTTAGTTTGTGGTTAATTAATACATAAGTAATAGCATAATACTGTACTATATTATTTGTGCCCCGTCACGTAAAGTGTTACCTTGTACGTTTCATTTGCAATAATTTCATTTCATTCACATAGTCTTCAGCTGTGCTCTGTGCAATAACAAGCATACAGCACCTCTTTAAATAGCTTAGAAAGATGCACATGTGATTATGTGTAATTGTGTGAACTCTTACATTCCATATTTGGTAGTCACATTTGATGTCTTCATATGTTTTTTTGCCATCTCTTTCTCGCAGTTGACCACTCGAGGGTGGTGCTCTCTCAGACAGACGGACATGGGAGCTCTGACTATATAAATGCTTCATATATCGATGTGAGTTTTGCTCATTTACAAAGTTTTTAACTGAATTTGGAATGAGTATCAGCTGTGGATATTTAGGCCGCTTTTCCACTGCAGCAGGTCCCGTATATTTGCTACTAAAAATTCAGTACTTTCCCTTTTCCACTGACTCCTGGTGAGGTTCTAGAACCAAAAGTACCAAACCAGTTGGAATACTTTGTTGGTACTTTGGGGCGGGACTTGCAAATGAGTTTATTGTTGATTGGCAATGCAAATCACCTGCCTTTAATTGTGATCTGGTTGGAATAACAGATTCAGCAAGATGTGGATGGCTTGACAAGAAATAAAGTATATAATATTCTAGATGTACGGTATATAATATTGTAGATGTAAACAATATTGGGAAAAAAATCAGAAGTTGGAATGTCTGATTTTGCAATAAATTTTGGGATATTTATGAAGCAAGAAAGGAGTTCAATTTCTTGCAAAACCAACTGGGAATGATTTAAACGGCAATGACATGAGTGACTGTGATTGGCTTGGTGATTGCATGCAGAGGTCATGCAAAAAGTAGCATTAACCTGACTTTTCAAAAACACATAATTTTGTATCAGATGGAGCAATCATTAAAATTGCAAATGTCCGGACAATATGAAAAGGCCTGAACTCAACCCATCTGACTGTTGCAGTCCTGGCGATGTGAGAATTGCATGTGCCTAACGTGCGATGTTTGTATTAATATCGGCACATCGCTCAGTCCTATATACTATTGCTAAAAACAACACAAAGAAGTGCCTTACTTTTGGTACTTTTTTGAAGTACCAAAAGTATGGTACCTGGTGTGGTGGAAAAGCATCCTTACAGAGTGTATTAGTAGTTCAGTACATATGGGAGTATATTGTAGCATAATAGAATATATTCATAGTAGACTATAGTTATAATTTGGTATAGTATTACCTGTATGTATAGGCACTGCTGAATGGTTTTAGCTACAAAACCTGATTGTTTCTCTACTTACTTACAGGATGGTAACCCCACCCCACCCCCCCTCCCCCAGCTTTGTGGTACCATTTTTCCCATTGTGTTTTCTGTCTTTTCATCAGGGTTACAAGGACACCAAAAAGTTCATCGCGGCACAAGGTACCGGCAGTTTACTCGCACCACATTAGCGGGACGCGGCGAAAATGCAGTGTGCGTTCGGCCCGGAATGGTGACGTTGGTGCCGTTTCAGGCCCCAAGCAGGAGACGGTCGCAGACTTCTGGAAGATGGTCTGGGAGCAGAAGGCAGCCACCATTGTGATGCTGACAAACCTGAAAGAGAGGAAAGAGGTGAGCGCGTCCGAGTCGGAGCACTCTGACGGACCTGCACGAGCTCCTCCGTCTGTCTCCCGAAACCCTCTGCAGGATCACAGTGGGCTTTTTCCAGGTTGCACAGCCCCCCCCCCGGCTGGCCTTTCACCCAATCACAGGGCAGTGAATAACGGTGGGCTGAGCTCTCCTAAGGCCCTGCTGTAATCATCCAGCAGCAGTCAGTAAATGGTTCTCTTCCAATTCTGACTGACTGATAGATTGTGGAAGCTTACTGCTCTTACAGCACGGACTGTAAAGGTCACAGTGGCCGCCCACACACAGACAGAGGCAGACAGACAGACAGACACACAGGCGAGCAGACACTTCACAGTTAATCGTGATCAGATAAAGTTGTCCGCTTACTACACTTAATCCATTAAGTGCAAAATTTAAATATGGGGGCAGTGTGGGGTTCAGCGGGTAAGGACGCTGCCTGTGAATGGAGGGTCGCCGATTCGAATTCCAGGGTCATTCAAGTGACTTCACTGTTGCCTTCTCAAGTATACAGCACTTTGCATAAAAGTGTCAACTCAATAAATAAAATGTAAATGTATTTACATTGTGGATTTATTATCATATACATTTTTGTTTTATGTGTTTTTAGGTCATATTTTTTTCTTTTTAATTAAACACACAGAGCCATTGCAATCTACAGCTGAAGAGAGATTCTAAGGCCGTAATATACCTCATGCAGTTTCTTGATGGTTGGTGTCAGCCTTTTTGGTTTTCAGTTCCTGTCACAGACCACCTGGTCCCTGTGTTTCCAGGATAAGTGTTACCAGTACTGGCCGGAGCAGGGCTGTTGGACGTACGGCAGCGTGCGTGTGGCGGTGGAGGACTTCACCGTGCTGGTGGACTATACCATCAGGAAGTTCTGCGTGCAACTTGTGAGTGACACCCTGGGGCTGCATCACCTCCCCTCCCCCCAAACTCACGCGCAACACCGTCCACATCCTGCGATGACCGCCACATAACAATTTATGTCCCATAACTATGTCCCCTTTCATCAGCCCTCATAAGGAAACAGCTCTTGGGGTCTGTGTGGTTTCTGAATATATTTTAGTAAGAGGCTTTGTTTAATGCGTTCCTGTAGTGACAGCGGTCTTGTTGCAGCTCGACCATAACGTTTAGCTTCTAAGCTTTTATATCTTGATCTGCGAACGATCTGTGAGTAGTCAGTTTTGGTCTGTGAATTCATGTGAAGGCTAATGCTGAAGCAATGCTAAAAATATGAGCGAAATGAATTTAGTGCTGTTCAGCTGCTTCATCTGCGGCTGTCATTCCGGGAGATCATAATAAGCATTCGTAGTTCTTTTGACTAGCCCAAACGAGTCTTTGCAGGGAGGAATGTGGGCCTCGTTGTCTCCTGTCGGGTATGTGCACATGAGCGTGGCAGGCAGGTGTGTGCGTATCCAGGGTGTCGGAGTTGCTTTAGAGCTGCGTTTCTGCCCCCACCCCCAGCAATCCACTGATGGCAGTAAGACCCCCCGATTGGTGACCCAGCTGCACTTCACCAGCTGGCCCGACTTCGGGGTCCCCTTCTCCCCTATTGGCATGCTCAAGTTCCTCAAAAAGGTCAAGTTGGTGAACCAGCCCTCCGGAGGACCCATCGTGGTGCACTGCAGGTAGGCGTGTCCCCCCACACGGCATCATGGGAAACGAGATTCTAGTCGGTCTAGAGCAGGGTTTCCCAACCCAGTCCTCAGGGACCCTCAGACAGTCCACATTTTCGCTCCCTCCCAGCTCACCTGTACCAGGTACTTGGTGTTCTTGATTCTCTGGGAGCTGGGGGGGAGCGAAAATGTGGACTGTCTGAGGGTCCCCATGGACTGGGTTGGGAAACTCTAGTCTAGAGTATGATACTGAAATATTTCTAGGTCACACATTGGTCACGTTCATCGCCTTGAAGCAACCCGCCCTCCATTTGTGGTCTCTCTGCAGTGCTGGTGTGGGTCGGACAGGGACCTTTATCGTTATCGATGCCATGATAGACATGATGTACGAGGAACAGAAGGTGGACGTCTTTGGCTTTGTCTCCCGGATACGGGACCAGCGCTCCCAGCTAGTGCAGACGGACGTGAGTACCGCCCTCTTGCTCGACATGCTGGGACACGTGCGTTCATCAACTGCCTTCACGCTCAGGGGGTCTGTTTCTGCCCCGAGTTATGCGCTGTTATCTTGAGGGTATCATAGCAAGGTTCACACATGGTTCATTCTCAGAGACCAAAGACTGCATTTGCTAAAAGACAAGCCGCAGAATGACTGACAGAACAGAAGAGAGATGTGCCACTTTGTCAGCAAACGGTTTCTGACCCGGTTCTGTGTGGGGTCCCGACTCACAGATGCAGTACGCCTTCATATACCAAGCCCTCCTAGAGTATTACCTGTATGGGGACACGGAGCTAGACGTGTCGTCCCTGGAGGGCCACCTGCAGAAGTTGCACAGCACGTCGGCGCCATTTGACAGGGTAGGGCTGGAGGAGGAGTTCAAGGTGAGCGTGACCGCTGGCTGGGGGTGGGGCTTCATTGGTGGTTAACCATGTTGCTTTCACTGAGAGCGCCCCCCCTACCTGTGATTTTATAGATCCTGTTTGTCTCTTTCTCCCAAAGTTGGCTAATCATTTTTTTTTTTATGTGAATGTATCTTAGCAGTGTTTATTCAAGAGTTATGATCAAAACTCTCAGTGAAAAAACAGACATTTCGTGATTTTTTTTGTTTGTTATAAACACCAGTCATTAACTTGAATGGCTTCCTGCACAGAAACTGACAAACATGAGGATAATGAAGGAGAACATGAGGACGGGGAACCTTCCAGTCAACATGAAGAAGAACCGCGTACTTCAGATTATTCCCTGTGAGTACCGTGTTTAAGAACCATCTGGGGCACTCATTTCAAAGATTACAGAGCACATCGTGGTAAGTTAGTGCAGAAGATCTGTTCCTAAATGTGGGCCTTCAGAGTGAAGCACCACTCAAAGAAATATGTGCCAGTTTCGTTTTCACTTGCGTCCCATCAGCTGTCTGCGAGTAAGAGAACGCAAATCAGTTCGCAGTGATACTGACGGATCGCTCTCACTCATTGTTCCTCGCTGCCCTCTGCTGGTGAAATTTAGCAACTAACACTTGTTTCCTAGCGCATTACACCCGCAGCAGCTAATGTGGAATGAAGCCAGTAGCTTAGAGCGCACACATAAGGAAAACTGGGGGGGGGGGGGGGTGTGAACTGGCTATTCCAAACGGCCAAAAATGGAGAAGAACGTTTATTAATAGTAAATCAATATTATCAAGAGACGGGAATAGCTGATGTGACAGTTCTTATCGAAAATATGACAACTGAAAATTCTCTTTAAATGTGAAGTATCTTGTGTGTTTATGTTCACCGACAGTGATTGGGAGCCTGTATCTCTTTGCAGTTCCATTGTAATCGTGTGGATCGCTGTACGGAAACGAAAGTAAATCCGAACCTTCTTTTAATTCGCAGATGACTTCAACAGAGTAATTCTGTCCATGAAACGGGGCCAGGAATTCACCGATTACATAAATGCATCATTCATAGATGTAGGTATTCAGTCTTAACTCCCCAACTCCCTTGTTTGTGTTTGTGTTTGTGTTTGTGTGTGTGTGTGTGTGTGTGTGTGTGTGTGTATGTATGTATGTATATGTGTATATATATATATATGAAGGCCCGGAGCTTTGGCTGCACTTTTCTCAGTAACCATGAGGTTGCTGGTTCTCGATCGACAGTCCACTCTCCTGTTTCCAGAGGGACGTGATGCTTCATTTATGTGTTTGCACGCAGCCTGCGTGCCGAGGGCATGTTTCGTCCTGCCCGGTCCCGCCTCCCCCTCATCTGGATGCTATCGGCTCTGGGTTCAGCCTGGAGCGGACAGCCCTTCCTGCTCTTCTTTCAGGGAGCTGTTATCATTGTTTTAATGGGTGTTTTTATTAGCGAATGTAGTTAATTTGCTCCAGACGTTGGCCGTGAAGGGTGACACATGGACAGACAGTGTAGGCGTCGTTTCGTGGCGGAACTGTAGCAGGTGGCATAAGTTCTTCTCATCTCAGTCGCCATGCCGCCTGTTACCACGGCGATCTGAGGTCCTGTGTTTCCACCAGTAAGATTCCTCACAGTTCGGTTCTTCGATGGTTTGGATACTTATCTGTACCAGTTCATCTGAAACCAGCAGGATGGTTCCACTCCATCGTCCCATTCACCATGGAGTAGAACAGGCAGACATCAATGTTGCACTGCTTTCGATCTTAAAACTTTATCGGACGTCTTTATACTACATACTTCAGAAATGTCTCTAGAGTCATTCATGGAAAGTACTGTTTTTGAGGCTGCAGTGCATTCTGGGAAATCACACCCGTGATTTCTCTTCTCAGAAGTCTGGCCTGCTAATCTGCAAGTTGATCACATAAAGCATACTGTATGGGTGCCACAGGGTTTTAATGTGCGATTCCCCTCCCCCAGGGCTACAGGCAGAAGGACTATTTCATTGCCACCCAGGGGCCCCTGTCCAGCACGGTGGAGGACTTCTGGAGGATGGTTTGGGAGTGGAAGAGTCACTCCATTGTCATGCTGACCGAGCTGCAGGAGCGGGAGCAGGTATGACCATGTGGCCTTGGGTGTGTGATACCCTACAAGGGGAAAGGTTGGGTGAATTCCTCAGAGTGTTAACTGGAAAGGTTGGGTGAATTCCTCAGAGTGTTAGCTGCCGTTTTAGAGGTGGAAACAGAAACTGAAAATGCCTTAATGTTTTGAAAATTACATTTTTAAGCTTTGTATTGTGAGGATAGATGGATGGATGGATGGATGGACTCGCCTCGACTAGAAAAATAGAAAAATAAAAAAAATTGACGGAAATGTTTAGTTGAACCAAACATCTATATCATGGGTCACCAACATGGTGCCCGCGGGCACCAGGATGCCCCCAAGGACCACATGAGTCGCCCGAGGACCTGTTCTAAAAATAGCACAACTCACCAGTGAGCAGCGTCTAAAATTTTATTTTATCCTGTTGCTATTCTTTAATCACATTTGCATTTATATAGATTTGAAAATGACAATATCTAAATAAAAAATTTAAAACACAAGTTTAAGAGGGCGTTTCAAACTGATAGCCCTTCATATGGCTCAGTCCCTTTGAAGTAGCCCTCAGTTTCAGTTTCAAAAAGGTTGGTGACCCCTGGGCTATATTGTTAATAAAGCAGGGAGAACAATCACTATGTAAATCAACACCTGAATCCATGCAGTACCGCTAATTACTCTACAGTCTTGATTCACATTTGTAGAATGACGCTTCTGTGAGTTATGAAGCTCTCATTCCCAACCCCCCCCCCCCCATTTTCTACATACAGGATAAGTGCTTCCAGTACTGGCCCTCAGAGCACAGCGTCACCTATGGGGACTATGCAGTGGAAATCAAAAGTGACACCCACTGTGACACCTTCAGTCTGAGGGATCTGGTGCTCACGTACAACCCGGTGAGTCTTCTCTTAGCAGAGAAAAAAATGTCAATGGATAGAGAAATCCTTACAGGCTGTGGCCAAATCTTAATCTGTGAAGTGTAAAGCTTTCTCACAGCCACAGGTTAGGGGCCCATTTCAGAATGCAGGCTTACATGCTTAGCCTGCATTGTCGGATTTAAGGTAGTCTGGGCTAAATGTAAGTGGAGAAAGATAAGGTCCATTTAAAGTGAAGGACCTTAAATCTGACAAGTTATCCGGCTAAGCAAGAAATCCCGCTTTCTGAAACCCCTGGTCACCATCCCACCATCGACAAAACTAGATACTTTTAAAACAATGAGGACCGCTGTTTTTTATTTTCCGTTTAAAATAACACTGAGCTAATGTGAAACCATAACCGGATCTGGAGGTGAAAGTGGTTGTGACGACATTAGAGACGCAGGACGGCATTACAGTGAGCACCCTGCCTCCCACGTTCACCCCCAGGACAAGCAGACACGCCTGGTCCGTCACTTTCACTTCCACGGCTGGCCGGAGATCGGCATCCCCGCCGAAGGCAAGGGCATGATCGAGATCATCGCCGCGGTCCAGAAGCAGCAGCAGCAGTCTGGCAATCACCCCATCATTGTTCACTGCAGGTACCTCCCACTTCAACATCACGGGCGTCCGTAGAGGTGCCGGTCACCACAGGACCTGAGTCAACCGTAGATTTGAGTTGCACATACGCCAGAGATGAAAGCCAAATACAAAAGCAACTCAAAATTAATGAAAACTACCTAAAAAATAACGAAAACTGTAAACTAATTAAAAGCAAGCCAAATTTTAAAAACGTATACGTGCAGTTGTTGTGAGGGCCTTTGCCAGTGCCGGTACAGACAAAGGTCATTAGCTATTTTATGAAAATGTATGCAAATATATGAGATGGGCCTTAACTTTTATAGTCGGTAAGAGTGTTGGTTTGGCAGATGGTGCAAAGTCCTTCGTTTCCTGAATAGTTTAATACGGTTCACTCAGATCGGCAGCACGTGTGACTCAAATCCACGGTTGACTGCAGTGACAGTGACAGAAGGCGTGAGCCATCTTTGAGAGGGGCCGATGGTGTCACGGTTATTCTGGTCACGTGGGGTGATTCTTCTCAGCCGGGATGCACAATCAGAGCTATACCTACAGACTTCCGAACACTACGCTACGCTGCCTCGTGAGATTAATAAGCTCCTCTGGTTCACAGTCAGTGTTAAATATACGTGAAATGGTTTAAACCTTCAATTAATTAGATTCAGTACACTAATAGCGAGAGTTGTGTTACTACCCTATTTTACCTGTTCATTACTGACTCCAGAGAAGCACTTAAAGATATCTGACATCCATAGGGACGTATATAAATTAATTTAAATTCTCCAAGTGCTTTAATAACAGACTCAACCCAAAGTTAAAGAAAATCACAAGACTACTTTAATTTCCCTCAGGCATATTGGTGGATTGCCCTTTATTCTGTATGTAAAACTCTTAAACGATCAGTCAAAGGACAATCTGTCGTTATTAAAAAAAACCGGAACTGAAAGCTGTAGTCTGAGTCCTGGGTATAGCTGAGAGGCTTATGTTTCGAGTGACACCACAAAGTGTTTATGTATGGTTAGGGTTGTTAGTCTGGCTGGCCATAATGCTGTTTTGATTATATGAACTCTGTGGTTAACTAAACTGGTTAGCATGGGGCCATATTTCTATAGGGACAAATGAGTGATCCTGTTCTCTTGGTAGGCGGGTAAAGTTAAAGTATTTTGCAAGAGCACATGGATGGATGGATGGATGGATGGACGGACGGACGCACATAAGAGTTTCGTGGAGATAATTCTTCCCCTCCTGGACCAATTAAATTTCTCCCTCAAACTGTTATCAGAGACTTTAAAAACCCACATACACCCCTGAGATTTTTACCTTGCTTCAAGCTGTCTCTGTGTTTTCCTCATTGTGTATTCTGAAAAGGTTGGTGCACTGGTAACCCTATGATCTCACACGTTTCGGGTCATCTGTTCCATTCCCACAGCCGGTTCCGTGTGTGTGGAAGTTGCATGTTCTCCCTGGGTTCATCTGGGTTCCCTGTGTTCCTGAGTCCTCACGAAGCCTAAAAACACACACTTTGGTGCCCATGGATTGCCTTTAGGGTGCGTGTGGGTACCCCGTGCTAGGCTGGCATCCGATCTTCTGCCTGGACAGATTCTCATGCGCTTGCGTATATGACATGGTATTTATGCCTACAGCACTTCACTGATTGTCTACATGATTCACTTTTTCATGTAGAAGACCCGGTTCCAGTTGGAGGACTAAGTAGGGCAGACTCTGGAGGTGGCAGCCACGGTTCTAGGTGCTCCTGTCCTGGTGTTCGCTTTGTGCAATAAATGCGCGCTTTACGTCGGCTTCAAGAATTTGCCCGCGAAGAGTTCATGTACATCGCGGAATCTCATCCTTCGGATCCCCGTCCCGTGATTTTGTGCAAAATGGAAGACTTTACCGGTAAAGATTTCA
Organism: Paramormyrops kingsleyae; assembly: GCF_048594095.1. Lineage (NCBI taxonomy): Eukaryota > Metazoa > Chordata > Actinopteri > Osteoglossiformes > Mormyridae > Paramormyrops > Paramormyrops kingsleyae. Next base: position 17,964,865 of record NC_132816.1, read on the forward strand.
GTGACTGAGAGTAAGGATGCTGAGCGACAGAAGAGCTTCCACGGCAGGGGATGAGGAGCAGGCGTGCTGCTTCACTGGTGACTAAATCTTCCATAACTCCCTGCATGCAGGGTCCCAGGATGTTTTAGAGTGGCTACAGTCGTCCCAGTTCCCAAGAGACAAGATCACTGTACTAAACCACTACAGGCCACTTGCTCCATCGCAGACTCCCTCCTTGAACTTCTGCATACAGAGCAAATCTCCCAGTGAAGGATGCAGTTACACTGTCCCTCCGCTACGTTCTCTGACATTTGCGCTCCCCCAACACATATCTCAGGATCCTGTTTGTGGACTTCAGCTCAGCCTTCAGTAATATTGGCCCGTCGCTTCTCCGCAGCAATCTGACTGAACTAGCTGGACCCTCATCCGTCAGTGGATTACCAACTTGCTAACAAATGAGTAGCAGCATGTAAAGCTGGGGCCCCCACCTGTCTGACCTATGACCGTCAGTACAGTATCTCCGCAGGGCTGGGTTTTCTCACCCCTCCTGTTTTAACTTTACGCAAATGACTACACCTCTGCAGATAAGTCTGTAATATGTTAAAGTTTGCAGATGGCACTGCTGTAGTGGGACTGATCTGCATCAACGATGGGACCTCCTATCGCAGAGAAGTGGGCCATCTTGCCGCATGGAGTGCCAGCAACAACCTGTAACACCAAGTGGGCGAGACGGTGGAAATTAGTCGACTTCCACTGCCAAGCCCCTGCCTGCCTCCCCCTACAAATTAATAGCCAGGCCATTTCTATGGTCAAATCGTTCAAATTCCTAAGTGCCAGCATCACCAGAACATTGAACTGGGACATGCAAATCACCTCCATCACCGAAAAGCCCAGAAAAGGCTGCTCTTCCTACGCCAACTCAAGAAGCTCAACATCTCCCAATGCATCCTGCTTCTACTCTGCCATCATTGAGAGTCTCGTGAAGTCCATCCATCCATCTGGTTTCCTGCTGCCTCCACCCTCTTACAGCGTGAGGTCCGCTCAGCTGAGAAAATCATACGCCGTCAGCTGCCAACCCTAGAAGACCTGCTCACCGCCACGGCAAAGAGGAGAGCTGGGAAGATTGTTGCTGATCCCACCCACCCAGGCAGTCACCTATTCACCAAACTGCCATCAGAGAGGAGGTTCACGTGATCATGATACGAACCGCACACCATCTCCACCACTTCTTCCCCATAGCCATCCAGCTCCTAAATAAACTCGCTTAGTACCTCAGTAATCCATCACCCAGGGACAATTTCCCTCTTTCACTTGCCCGACATGGCAGACATCTGATATTGTTTCAACTTGCATTAAAATGTACATCCTCCTTCTTTTTTATTTACTTATTCATCTTGCAGTAGTTTAATTTATGGTTCTTGAACTGTTAATTTATTTTAACACGTCTTGCACTGTATATTCTTCTTTTATTCTTATTTGTATTCCTATCCTTAGTGTTCTATGAAGTGTTTCTCCTTTACGTCTTGTAACATTGTTATGTACTTCATGTTTGGCAGCGAGTCACAAAAAAAATCGGAGATGTTTCTACATAGTAGCAACCAAATGAGTCCAGTTCTGTTTCGCTGAATGCACTGTATCGTTCTTACCATCCGCAGTGCTGGGGCTGGCCGGACGGGTACATTCATCGCACTGAGCAACATCCTGGAGCGGGTCAAGGCTGAGGGCCTTCTGGATGTGTTTCAGACTGTGAAGAGCTTGAGGATGCAGAGACCACACATGGTGCAGACTGTGGTACGTAGCCCGGTGCGGGGAGCCCTGGGGGGGGGGGGCTCATGAGCTGGCAGTGCACGAGCACCTGAGATCCTTTTTTGGGAATTCCTTTTGGGGAGCTGACTGGATCGAATCAGTGTAGGGGATGATCAGCAGAAGAGACCACTGCAGATGCAGTGCAACTTGTCTTAACTCCTGGTATAGAGCCTGTAATGGTCCAAAAGACAATGGTGTTCCTCTGTTTTAACAAATATGTGGTAGGTCAGGGCGTACAGACTTGTAGGTTCTCAGGGGCAGGGGTTAAAGGTGCAGAAAACTACACAGCAATGTTCATTTGATGTAAATTTCTGATATGAAGTAACAGTGCCTAATAAGCAGCTAAGGAGAGAATCTGTGCAGTGGCGTCCACTGGCTACCATAACATGCACTGATAGATCCTCTGTTTCCTTTCTCAGGAACAATACGACTTCTGCTACAGAGTGGTACAAGACTTTGTTGACATTTTCTCTGACTATGCCAATTTCAAATGAAGGAATCTGCCTTAAACCCTTTGAGTTGTTCAGTTTTGTTTTGTTTTTGTTTTGTTTTGTTTTGTTAATTAAAAAATGCAAGTTGGCCAAGATGTATTTTTTCTTAACTGGATTAAATGATCATATATTTTGCTATGCACTTGTTATTAATGTACCTTAAATGCATTACAAATTGTATCATACTGTGTCATAGGCCGACTTATGTTCTTCAATTGATAAAAGTTGTAAAAGCACAAAAAATTTGAAAATGTAAATGTTATATTATTTTGCAATGCAGTCATTATACACCCTTCCACTGTAGTCTTTGTATAAAACATTACTATTTGCTTTTATTGTCTATTTGTTTTGTTTATCATGCTTTAAAATTTGATTATGCCAGATTTATTTCAAAGCAAATTTACTACAAATGTACTTTTTATGATGTAGGTATTGTAAATGTATTTATTTACGGTTTCGCGCAACATGATGTTGCGTTTTTGATTTTCTTTCACTTTTATTTGTGTAGGGGCAAATTATTGAGTTGGAGGATTCTGCTTGAAAAAGCAAGATTCGGGGTCTTTTGTTTTAATGCCAAACATAAGCAACGCCATTACCTTTCCTGGTTGACAATTTTTAATTTTGATATACATTCTGATTAAATGTAGAACATAAAATACATAGTTATGCATTTTCAGTTAGTAAAAAATTTGTGCACACATTAGTGTAAAAGCAACAGTAAAGATAAAATGTGAGAGGAATAGAAAATCGGCACTGTAGGTAAGCAGAGATATTTAAAACTGTTTAAGAATGTTAAACTTACATTTAGTTAGTAGGGTACTTAGGTATGATAACTGTACATACAGATGGATCTCCTGAGCACGAAAATGGAACATTTATTTATGAAAATGTTAATTTGTACATATTTTATTATAATGCAAGGCAGCCAGAATTAAGTTGTGCAGCTCCTAAGTATATCTGTGTTTCTAAACCGTTGTGTTTATGTTAACATTTGTGAGGTCGCATGAAGCAATGCCCGAATATTGGTCGGAAAATGTTTCTGATCAAACGATATTGGTCACCGAGTGACTTCAGCCGATGCACATATTTGTAGCAGAAACGCAAAAGCTGAATTATTTAATTACTAAACCAAACGGGAGAAGCACAAGCGCTAGCGAAAACCGAGACGCAGACGTGATTTAGCACAAGGAATCATCGCTTTTACAGCGTTCCGTGCCAGTCCCTCTTCATAAAACCATTAGTTTTTCTAAATGAATTTAACTGTTTACTGGCATTCTTATTCCAAGTGAACGAAATGCCAGTCATAAAATACAACAGTTCATAGAAATGGTATTTTTTTGATTCGTACTATATGGGTTATGAAGGGGGTATCTATACGCCGCTTTGATAATTTTTTTTTTACATTTCTAAAAATATCTACTTTCCAAGAGACGTTCACTGTAGCTGGTAACCAACGCAAAGCTGATTTCGGCGAAGGTTCCAGATCACGGTTATGTTTCAGATATTATTTGCATTGCTGATTTTGGCTGCAGCAACATGTTTACGGTTTTATTTTGCTCATTTTTTACGTTGTCATCGGATGTCATTAGATTTACAGTGTCTTTGTACATGCAATATTAAATACATTGGAGAAAAACGCCTGTATTTGCTGTGTGTTCCTGCTTCTTGCATTCT